>NW_022681473.1:9287737-10507737 GCF_009764315.1 Trachypithecus francoisi
GGTTCTCTCCCGGGCTCCGGGGGGGCTGGAGCATGCCCCCAACTCAGCCCCGGGCCGGGACCGGGCGCTCGGCGGGCTCTGCACCGGCCTTCGCAGCGCGCGGATCTCCGCTGAAGTCCTGGGACTCCGACCCAGCGCGATGCAGCGCAGCGGGAGCCCCGGCTCGGCTCCTTGCGCACCGGCACCCGCCGCCCAGCTGCTCAGGATGACATCAAGTCACCTCCCCCCGCCCGGCCCGCACCTCCCCGAGGGCTGAAAGTGGGGGCTGCGTCAGGAAGGCCCGGGGCCGCTGGGAGATGTAGTCCCCGTGCCGTTTAAAGTGAGCTGCCAGACCAAAGGGGACACCCTTGAGGGCAGACTCTGGGGTGAAGGCCGAAGCTTTTGAAGCCAGCGAGCAGAGTGGGATGGGCTCTAGCTGGGGGCGGGAAGCGTGGATTCTGGAAGGGAGGCAGAATAGGGAAAGAGGAGGGCTTAGGAGTTTGCACCAGAAAAGTGGGGTGATGCCAGGACACTGACAGGAAGGAGTGGCAGCGAGCTATGCCAGGCCCACAGATTTGGCCTGGGCCTTCTATGCCCTAGGCCATCCCCCTAGGAACCTCACCCTCACCCCAGAACCAAGAGACACTTCAGAAACTCCTTGGAAACCAGCACTGGACTAGTTAAAAGTCTGCCATGAGTCAGTGCTTGCTGGGAGGGGTGTGGTGCACCCAAGGCTGCTGGGAAATGCAGTCCATCCTCAGGCCTGCAGTCCCCCTCCCGTCCCTTGCTGTCTATGGTGACATCATGGTCTCCAGTTTAAAGGGCCAGTCCTGGAGTGGCAAAGCCCGAGAGGAGTTTTCTCCTGGAGCTGCCACCTCATCCCAGGCAGCCTGGTCTTCCCAGATGGACCTTTCAGCCCCGCTGGGCCCTAAGATGTGCTGGGTGGGACAGTGTCTCTTGCTCAAAATTCCACTGCTGGTGTGCAAGGCAGGGGTGGGAGTCCAGGAGTTCGGCATGCTGACCAAAAGTTCCCAGTCTGCAGTCCTGGGCCCCCTCCTAGGATCCTGGACCCCAACACTCTTTATAGCCCTGAACTCAATCCCGCTACACTGCTGTGAAATCTCCACCCTGAAATGTTGCCTGGATAAGCAGCTGGTCCATGGTGAGCAGCAGGAAAGTGTGATGAGACCAGATAATGAGGTCGGGGAAGGGGTTGGGGCCTTTTCAGAGTCTGCCCCATCCTGCTTTGGGTCTTGGTGACCACTCAGTGCTCCACTGGAACCGCCCAGCCATCCTCCCGGAATGGCTTGCAGAGGAAGCCTGGGTGTGCAAGAGGTGCCCACCTACCAAAGCAACAGAAGACAGAGGCCTGCACTGAGGGCCGCAGTTCACCAGGCTGGGGTCCAGGACTCCAGCACTGGAGACCCAGCAAGTGCTCTGCTTGCTCAGGAACCTCCGGCAGGCCTTGCCCATCTGGCCCTTGGTGTCCCTGTCTGTCCAGTGGGAATCCATGATCTCCCTCCTTGCCCACCTCCCAGGCTCTTCTGCATCCCTGAACAAGCTGAGGGAGGACAGGCCCACAGAGCCTCTGCAGCCAGGCAAGGACCCTGAGGCCAAGAGAGGAGAAGCGCCTTGCCCAGAGTCACACAGTGTATCATCAAAAGTTGGGGCCAGAGGGCAAGCCTCCACCTCCCAGATGGCTACAGCCCACCTCCACAAGCCCCCTGGTACCAGTTCCCTGGTCTCAAGGCTAGACTGACCACACAGGACTGGTGTTTTATATAAAGGAAGTGCTAAGGCCAGGTGTGATAGCTCACACTTGTAATCTCGATACTTTGGGAGGCTGAGGTGGGAAGATCACATGAGCCCAGGAGTTAGAGGCTACAGTAAGCCGTGATTGTGCTGTCGCACTCCAGCCTGGGTGACAGAGACCGTGTCTCAAAAATAAAACAAGAAACAAAAGTGCACCATTTGAGAACTGGGGCACTGAAGAGTAGAGGAGAGGCATAAGACTTTTGGAAGAAAAAAAGACTCTTTTTTTTTGAGATGGAGTCTTCCTCTGTCGCCCGGGCTGGAGTGCAGTGGCGCAATCTCTGCTCACTGCAAGCTCCGCCTCCCAGGTTTACACTCCATTCTCCTGCCTCAGCCTCCCGAATAGCTGGAACTTCAGGTAACTGCCACCAAGTCCAGCTAATTTTGTTGTATTTTTAGTAGAGATGGGGTTTCACGCTGTTAGCCAGGATGGTCTCGATCTCCTGACCTCGTGATCCACCTGCCTCGGCCTCCCAAAGTGCTGGGATTACAGGCGTGAGCCACCGTGCCTGGCTGAAAAAAAGACTTCTGAAGTGGTGGTATTTGAACTGGGTCTCAAAATAGGTACAGTGTCACTTAGGGGTATGTAAGGTTGAACATTCTTTTTTTTGTTTTTGTGATAGAGTCTCACTCTGTCACCCAGGCTTGAGTGCAGTGGCACCATCTCGGCTCACTGCTGCAACCTCCGCCTCCCGGGCCCAAGCAGTCCTCCTGCCTCAGCCTCCCAAGTAGCTGGAAACACAGACGTGCGACATCATGCCGGGCTAATTTTTGTTTTTTTGGTAGAGACAGGTTTTCGCCATGTTGCCCAGGCTGGTCTCAAACTCCTGAGCTCAAGTGATCCATTTGCCTCAGCCTCCTAAATGCTGGGATTACAGGTGTGAGCCACTGCACCAGGCTTTTTTTTTTTTTTTGCAGTGGCGTGATCCTGGCTCGCTGCAACCTCTGCCTCCCGGATTCAAGCAATCCTCCCACCTCAGCCTCAGTCCCAAGTAACTGGGACCACAGGTACATACCACCACTCCTGGCTAATTTTTTGTATTTTTTGTAGAGATAGGGTTTTGTCGTGTTGCCCAGACTGGTCTCTAACTCCTGGGCTCAAGTGATCCTCCCACCTTGGCCTCCCAAAGTGCTGGGACTACAAGTGTGAGCCACCATGTGTGGCTTTTACCACAATTTAAACGAAATGCATTACATTGTGTTATATGCAACAACAGATATATGTTCAAAACAAAAAAAAAGTCACCCATTTTAGTTGTACAATGTATAGATGAAGTTCCATGTATTTATAGATGAAGTTTGTTTTCTGAGGTGTGTCTAGATCCCCCTATTCTCCTGGCTGCCCCTGAGCTACCTAAAGGAGCTTGTCTGGCCTGGACACCCAGTTCCCTGCCATCTGCCTGGGATCGCCTTCCTCCAGCTCCACCCAGCCTTGAGGGATGGCCGCTCTTCCTCCATGAAAGCCCTTCCCTCTGATAAAACCCAAGCTCTCCACCCAGGACAGAGTCAAAAGCCACAGTCCCCAGGCCACCTCCATGATCCCTTTCTCACCGAGAGGGTGGGCCATCCATGGGGGAAGGGAGAGACTCTTTCAGGGCCCCTGAGGCCTAAAGCATACAGTTTACCAGATGAGTTTTTGCCTAATCTAAGGTGGGAAGGATGCGCCCGGGAGCTCACCCCTGGGCAAAGCCTGGCCCTCCCTGTTTTCTCTCTATGGAGAGGAATCCTGGCCCCAAACTTCCCTAGACCTCTTGAGTTGACTGGAATCCAGTTGTCCAGTAGAAGAAGTCCCTAAATGCAGTGGCCAGGGCCAGTGTATTTGTTAGAACTGCTGGACCTAGGCCAGGTGCAGGGGCTCACGCCTGTAATCCCAGCACCTTGGGAGGCAGAGGCAGGCAGACTGCTTGAGCTCAAGAGTTCAAGACCAGCCTGGGCCACATGGTGAAATTCCATCTCTACAAAAAATAGAAAAATTAGCTGGGCATGGTGGCATGAGCCTATAGTCCCAGCTACTTGGGGAGGCTGAGGTGGGAGGATTGCTTGAGTCCGGGAGGCAGAGGTTGCAGTGAACTGTGATCATGCCCCTGCACTCTAGCCTGAGCAAGAGTGAGGTACTGTCTCAAAAAAAAAAAAAAAAACTTACATATAGAACTGCTGGACCTAAGGCTGGGCGTGGTGGCTCACACCTGCAATCCTAGCACTTTGGGAGGCCGAGGCGGGCAGATCACGAGGTCAAAAGTTCGAGACCAACCTAGCCAACATGGGGAAACCCCGTCTCTACTAAAAATAGAAAAATTAGCCAGGCGTGGTGGTGCGCACCTGTAATTCCAGCTACTCAGGAAGCTGAGGCAGGAGAATCACTTGAACCCAGGAGGTGGAAGTTGCAGTGAGCTGAGATCACACTATTGCACTCCAGGCTGGGAGACAGAGCGAGACTCTGTCTCAAAAAAAACAAAAAACAAAAAACAAAAAACTGCTGGACCTAAAGTGGGGCTTGGGACTTCGCTGCAGAATGCCCCAGGGGGTTCCCAACACCACCTTTCCTCCCAAGAGAATATCGTCCCCTTTACTGTGCCAGGATTTTTTGCTTACTCCTTTACCTCCTCCTCCGAGGCTAGGTTGGGGAATGACTGTCTCTGGAGTTGGTTTTCTACGGAGCTTGTCTGGGGAAGTATCTTTGCGTCCTCTCAGTCCTGTCTGATCTGCTGTGGCACACTCACGGCTCTGGGAATTGGAGCTCAGGAATGGTCCTGCAGGCACCAACTCCTAAGAGATGGATGTGCCCACCAGTTAAGTTACAAGAGACAGATGTGAGGCAGATGTGTTTGCTCTCCTCCCTCACTGGAGGAGAGCAAACTCCCAGAGTGGCTCCAGGGGCCTAGAAAGGACAACTTTTCTTGGACCAAGAGAATATCCCCTTCTATCCCCACCGCCTTTGGCAGGGAGAAGTGGTGTTTTTTCTTTTTTCTTTCCTTTTTTTGTTTTTGAGATGGAGTCTTGCTCTGTCGCCCAGGCTGGAGTGCAGTGGTGCAATCTCGGCTCACAGCAACCTCTGCCTCCTGGGATCAAGTGACTCTGGCCACCTCAGCCTTCCAAAAATGCTGGGATTACACGAGTAAGCCACTGTTCCTAGCCTCTTTTTTCTTTTTATGATTTCTGAATCTTAATGCTTTTTCATTCATTCGCTCCACAGCACTTAGGCACATAGCCTTGGTCTCCTCTCCCTTAAGAATGGGGATATTAATAGAACCTCCCTCATGAGCATATGGTGAACAGCAGAGCAGATGAGATCGTGCACGTAAAGTAACAAGCCCAGGGCCTAGGACATCACACAGGCTTAATTCATGGTGGCAATTATATTTACTATTAATTTTTTTTTTAGACAAGATCTCCGTCTGTCACCCAGGCTGGAGTGCCATGGTGAATTCATGACTTCACTGCAATTTCAAACTCCTGGGCTCAAATGACCACATGTACGCATCACCATGCCTGGCTAATCTTTTGAAACTTTTTTTTTTTGTAGACACAGGGATTTAGCTATGTTGTTCAGGCTGGTCTCAAACTCCTGGGTTCAAGCAATCCTGCCTCAGCCTCCCAAAGTGCTGAGATTACAGGAGTGAGCAGCCCAACCTGGTCTATTGTTATTAATACAATAATCAGTTGGTGAGCACAGTACTGCCCCCGGCCTGCCATGGAAGAAGGCAGAGCTCTCGATTCCTTCCACAAGCACTTTCTGTTTTTTTTTGAGACGGAGAGTGCAGTGGCACAAACTCTCGGCTCACTGCAAGCTCCACCTCCCAGGTTTACACCATTCTCCTGCCTCAGCCTCCCGGGTAGCTGGCGCCCGCCATCTACCGCCCATGCCCGCCATCACGCTCGGCTAATTTTTTTTTGTATTTTTTCGTAGAGACGGGGTGTCACCGTGTTAGCCAGGATGGTCTCGATCTCCTGACCTCGTGATCCGCCCGCCTTGGCCTCCCAAAGTGCTGGGATTACAGGCGTGAGCCACCGCGCCCGGCCCACAAGCACTTTCTGAATGGCTGTCCTATCAGCCTGCCTCCCTGAATGGAGCCTGTTCCTTCCTGGTAATGAACTGTCTCCACCTACTAACTCAAGCCCAGTTACAGAGGATAAAACTGAGGGTCACAAGAGGAGAAGAAACCACCCACGGGTGGGACTGGAATACAGGTCCCTGCCCTGTGGGCCAGGGTGGCTGCCCTTGCTTCGGGCGGAGTTTTGGCATTAGAAGTTAAGAGTCCAGCTCCCAAGTAAGATTGAAATGGAAACACAGGCTAGGCGGGGTAGCTCACACCCGTAATCCCAGCCACTCAGGAATCCTTTGAACCCAGGAGGCGGAGGTTGTGTGAGCCGAGACTGTACCACTGCACTCCAGCCTGGGCAACAGAGTGAGACTCCATCTCAAAGTAAATACATAAATAAATAAAAATAAAATAGAAACATAGGCCGGGCGCGGTGGCTCATGCCTGTAATCCCAACACTTTGGGAGGCCAAGGTGGGCTGATCACCTAAGGTCAGGAGTTCGAGACCAGCCTGACCAACACAGTAATTAGCCGGTGTGGTGGCTCACACCTGTCATCCTAGCTACTCCGGGAGGCCGAGGCAGGAGAATCATTTGAACCCAGGAGGCAGAGGTTGCAGTGAGCCAAGATTGTGCCACTGCACTCCAGCCTGGGTGACAGAGCAAGACTCCCTCTCAAAAAGAAAAGAAAAGAAACATAATTATCTATGGCTGTTCCTGAAGTTGCCCACGATGTAAGAGGTTTTGTGTGGCCGCCCCCTACAGAGCAATGGTTGGCAAACTTTTCCTGTGAAGGGCCAGAAAACAAATATTTTAGGCTTTGCAGGCCTCTGTCTCAAGTACTGAATTCTGCTCTTGTAGCAAGAAAGCAGCCCTGGACAGAACTTAAGCAAATGAGCATGGCTGTGTGACACCAAAACATTATTTATAAACACTGGAATGTGAATTCCATATGATTTTCATATGCCATGAAATGTTCATTCTTCTTTTGATTTTTTCCCTAACCATTTAAAAAACATAAAAACCATACTTAGCTCAAAAACAATGCCCCCTGCTTAAAGGAGGCAGAATCCATTCTTTGATTTTAGGACTAGAGATATGAAAAGCTATTATTATTCCAGAGAGGTGCCTAAGGCCTGATCCACGGCAGAGAGAAGGGAGGGTCAGTTAATCTCCCGCTGAGCATTCCGGGGTGAGGAGGGAAAAAAAGACCTTCCTTGGTGACGGACTCAGAACCTTTATTTTTGTTTGTTTTTGAGGCAGGGTCTCTCTTGTGTCTAAATCTCTTTTCTTACCTGTAAAGCGGTGGCAAGGGATTCCTACCTTGAACGATTGTTAAGAGGGCTCAATGAGATAAAGGGTGGTAAAGGATTTTGCAAAATGCAAATGTTTACTCAATTGTTTCCACAGATGCGCGCTTAAGATCGCGCACTGAGTTTATTCCTCTGGGGAAGGCTTCTACGAAGTTTGATGGGACACTGTCCCTTTAAATCCTCCCCAACCACTTTAAGTGGTTGGACGAATTAGCACATGCGCATTCCTTTGCGGGGCCGGCACCTGGAGCAACAGCCTTCCCAGAGCCTGTAGAAGGAAGGTTAAAGGTCCGCCCACACAGTACTTTACGCAAGCGTAAATCATGATTGAGGGCACTATATCATGCAGAGAGCCCAGTCCCTTTTTCGCGCCCGAAGGCTCCGCCCCGCACAGCCAATCAGTAGGCCTCACCCTTTGCAATAGCCAATGACAGTGAGCGTAGGGGGCGTGGCTGGGCGTCCAGGGGCGCGGCCTGGCGCCTAGAGAAGCGGCGGGGCGAGCCGGGGGCTCTAGTGAACAGCGGAGCCGGACGGGGATCGCCGGCGGGCGGCAAGCGGAGGCGGCCCGGCCCCGGCGGTCTCCGAGATGTCACGATGGCTGTGGCCATGGTCAAACTGTGTGAAAGAGCGGGTCTGCCGCTACTTGCTGCACCACTACTTAGGTCACTTCTTCCAAGAGCACCTCAGCCTGGACCAGCTCAGCCTCGATCTGTACAAGGGCAGCGTTGCCCTGCGAGACATCCACCTGGAAATCTGGGTGAGAAGCCAGGCCCGAGGCCAGGAAGGTGCGGAGGGCGGGAGCGCAGCGACCTGAGGCTCCCTGCAGAAAGATCGGGCCGGGGTATCAGGCACCGGGCGTAGAGAGGCCAGGGGAATCTTGCTCTCTCCAGGCGTCAGAGGCACCCCGGCTAGCCGCTTCAGTTCCTTACCAGAGCCAGAAACTGAGCGGGAAGGGGTTTCCATCTCCACGGGAGGAGAAACTGAGGCTGGAGAGGGCGAGATCACCTGTCTGGAGAATGCAAGACAAACTCGTCGAGTTTGGGGGCTGAGTTAAGGAGGGTGGCCAAGGAGGGGCTGGGGAGGGAGCGTAGGAACCGAGCTGGGCCAGGGCAGTGACAGACTTGGGCCTGTGCAGCTGGTCGGGGAAGCTGGTAGGGGTCCGGAGCCCTGGCGAGGACACCTGTGGATCATGTGCCCTGACCTCTTGACCCCACGGTCCTGGGCCCGTAGGTGGGATCAACAAACCACCGGATGTGTATGTCAACAACCGCGTCAGCGCCAGTGTTGATCAACACCTCGTGTGCCTGGGTCGCTGCCTACTTCCTGCTTTTGGGAGAGTGGGATGGGCTAAGTGGGTGTCTAGGGAGGGACTGGATGGCCCCCACCCGCATCTCCCACCCACCCGCCGGGGTCAGTGTCCCTGCCTGGAGGGGGGCCCTCGAGGAAAGGTCGGGAGATCTGGCTTCAAGCCTGGAGGAGGCCAAGGGAGATGCCAGGGAGGCCAAGAGGTGTGAGGTCTGGGTCAGAGACTTGAGGCTGGGAATGGTGAGGAGCCCTGACTCACAGCTCAGCTGACCTGGGGAGCTTTGAAGGAGCCACCAATTAGAGGCGCGTCCTGATCAACCCACCAGGTCCAGAGCAGCAGGGGTGGGCACGGAGGCAGGGACTTCTCAGTTTTGTGGCTGGACTCAGGGGTCTGCTAATCTGGATGAAAGAGCTAGGCTTTGGGGGTAGGCCAGGCACTGGTGAGCAAATGTGGGGTAGGATAACCCTGGGCCCTGAACTGGGGGCACCTCCCAGTGGCCTGCTGTCTGTGAATTATGGTGTAGGAAGCCCTCTCTGACCTCTAACCTTAGCCTCTAAGGCTGGCCTGAAAGACGGCCCAGACTTCTAGGCTGCCCCTTTTTTATTTTATTTTTATAGAGACAGGATTTCACTATGTTGCCCAGGCTAGTCTTGAACTCCTGAAGCGATCTTCCCACCTCAGCCTCCCAAAGTGCTGAGATTACAGGCGTGAACCACCATACCCAGCCCTAGGCTTCCCCTTTTTACTTTCAGCTCCAGAAAATGCACCTACTCGTGTTCCCTGCCCTCTCGTTGGGGATTGAATGGGCTTCTCTAGGGCCCTGGTGGAATGCAGGTACTTTCTTGATAATCAGCCTCTCCTCCCAGCTCAGCCTGCAGACCCCACCTTGAAGGCCCCCAAAGAAGCTGAGTGCCTAGGGCCTCTGAAGTGGCCTGAAGAGAGAGAGGCCCGGATCCCAGTCTCAGTCCCTGTTGTATGCTGGGTGACTAGATTAGTTCTGTCTCTAGGCCTCAGTTTCCCGAGCTGTGGATCTCTGGGTGAGAAATTTGGACTCCATCTGCTCTGCCATGTGCTTTTTTATTCTTGGATCCAACCAGTTTACTGAGGCCCTTTCTGGGTGGCATCTGGGGTCACGGGGGAAGCAGGTGGGATACAGCCCTCAAGGAGCTTCCAGGTTGGCAGGGGTACAACTCCAGCAGGGACATTTTAGCCAGGGGCTCAGCCTTGTGCCTCACAGAGAGGTACAGCTACACTGGGTGTTTAGGGTTGAGGGGGGGTCCCATCTGGCATCAGGTCAACCCCTCTCTCCTGGACACTGTCCCTTTGAACTCTCCTCACCCAGGGTGAACGTGGGTATTCCAGACTCTGCCAGACATGTACCCATGTTGTCCTGTGCCTGCAACACTCCACCTTCTACCAGCGCCTATCCCCGCTCCCTTTATTCTTCAGCTTGCCCCTCTGACAGACCAGGCTGGGTTAGGCGTCTTCCCCATGGCCCCATCACCAACCCCCAGCACCTGCTCACCTCTCAGTTTCATCCTAGTTGCTCTGAGTCCCTGGCTGGAGCCTAGCTTGGCTGGGGAATGAAGACATTTTATTTACCCATCTAGTCTCAATGTCAGCATGTAGAAAGTACTCAGTAAATATTATCTTGAATTAAGTGGTGAGGGAAACATTTGCTCTGGCTTGAAGGATTAGGCATCTTTGGGTGATGGGGTAGGGGGGCTGGCCTGTAGCAGGGGACAGCATGAGCATAGGTAGGACCTTGTAGATAACACGTGGAGGGACGGGGCAAGCCAAGGGTGCTCTCCAAGGCACCATGGCCAGGTAAGCCTGTGCCAGCCTGTGGGATTTGGGGTTTCCCTGAGCTGGTTTTGTCCCTTGCTTGCTCCCAGTCTGTGAACGAGGTGCTGGAGTCGATGGAGTCACCGCTGGAGCTGGTGGAAGGCTTCGTGGGCTCCATCGAGGTGGCCGTGCCCTGGGCCGCTCTGCTCACCGACCACTGCACAGTGCGCGTGTCCGGCCTCCAGCTCACCTTGCAGCCCCGCCGGGGTCCAGGTGAGGGCAGGGCAGGGCTGGGGGCAGGCAAGTGGGGAGGGCCAGGACCTGACTGAGCCAGCCTGCCTTGAGACCCTGTTTCTCCCTACAGTGCCAGGGGCTGCCGACTCACAGAGCTGGGCCTCATGCATGACCACAAGCCTGCAGCTGGCCCAGGAGTGTCTGCGGGACGGGCTACCAGAGCCCTCTGAGCCACCACAGCCCCTGGAGGGGCTGGAGATGTTTGCCCAGACCATTGAGACTGGTGAGCAGGCCCCTCCTGGCCGCCCTGTCCCCTGCCCCTCCATGGCACACAGGATAAGGGCTCTAGACAGCGGCATGGCCACCTGGTGCCCAGGTGGGAAATTCTGCCTCCCTTTTGCTGCTCCACTTGACCTGAGACCCCTCCCCGACTCCTCAGTGCTTCGGAGGATCAAAGTGACCTTCCTGGACACCGTCGTGAGGGTGGAGCACTCTCCGGGTGATGGGGAACATGGTGTGGCTGTGGAGGTCCGCGTGCAGAGGTAAGGGCAGGATGATCTGGGGTGGACTGGTGTGAAGAGGGGCAGTGGGAGCTGCTGAATGGTCCCCACCTACAGCCTAGGTTCCTGGGAAGAGGCAGGGTGGGTCTGGGTGGGCCTCGGTGGTGGTAGGGCTGGGGAGGTGAGCTGCATCGTCAGCTCAGACTGGTGTCCAGAGGCTGGGTGATACAGGCCCAGAGTGGCCGAGGCCCCAAGAACCAAGTTAGATGCTGAGGGTCTGAGGAACAAGGGCTGGCCTGAGCCTCCGAGCTGGACATGGCGGTTCAGGACGGCCTGGGTAAGATGGGGCAGTTGTGCAGGCCAGGCTCCCTGACCCCGTGCCCCTAGAACAGAGCACTGTGTGGAGAGAGGGGCTCCAGGCCTGGGGTGGCCAGGGCACGGGCTGACCCTACACTCTCCAGACTGGAGTACTGTGATGAGGCAGTGCGGGATCCGAGCCAGGCGCCGCCGGTGGACGTGCATCAGCCGCCTGCCTTCCTGCACAAGCTGCTGCAGCTGGCAGGGGTCCGCCTGCACTACGAGGAGCTCCCCGCACAGGTGAGTGGGCTCTGATTCCCACAGTCCCTGTCTATCCCTTGAGCCCTCTGACCCCCCTCCCATCCTTCCTGATCATCTCTGACTCCATTTTCTCAACCTTCCCCTCTTGTATCCTCCCACCTCCCAGGAAGAGCCTGCAGAGCTCCCCTTGCAGATTGGCAGCTGCTCAGGGTACATGGAGCTGATGGTGAAGTTGAAGCAAAATGAGGCCTTCCCTGGCCCCAAGGTGGGTCCCCAGGCTCCTGAGGAGGAGGAGAAGTACCCCATCCCAAGATTCCTCCTCCTCAGCAAGGCTGATTAGCCACAGACCAGAGTGGGGATATCAAGTGGGGGATTTATTTCCTTCTTGGCAGCTGAAGAAACTGAGGCTGTAGGCCAGGCGCAGGGTTCACGCCTGTAATCCCAGCACTTTGGGAGGCCGAGGTGGGTGGATCATCTGAGGTCAGGAGTTCGAGACCAGCCTGGCCAACACGGTGAAACCCCATCTCTACGAAAAATACAAAATTAGCCAGGCATGGTGGCGCATGCCTGTAATCCCAGCTACTCGGAAGGCTGAGGCAGGCGAATTGCTTGAACCTGGGAGACAGAGGTTGCAGTGAGCCAAGATTTTGCCATTGCACTAACAGCCTGGGCAACAAGAGCGAAACTCCATCTCAGAAAAAAAAAAAAGAAAAGAAACTGAAGCAGAGAGGTCAAGTGGTGGCCCGGTTCATACAGCTAGCTGGTAACAGAGTTTAGCTTGGCAGCCAGCATCCTGCTTTCCCAGGGCAAGGGCAGGCGGGTGGTAGCTCTTAGAGGAGCTGGGTGGTGGACGTAGGCTCCATGGCTGCTCCCTTGGCCCCCAGTTGGAGGTAGCGGGACAGCTGGGCTCCCTGCACCTGCTTCTGACCCCGAGGCAACTCCAGCACCTTCAGGAACTGCTCAGCGCCGTGAGCCTTACAGGTGAGGCCTCTGGGTGGCATGGGGCTGGGGTGGCTGGGAGGGCCAGCCAGCCCAGACTGAAATCTCCTCCCCTGCAGACCACGAGGGCCTGGCTGACAAGCTGAACAAGAGCCGCCCACTAGGTGCCGAAGACCTGTGGCTGATTGAGCAGGACCTGAACCAGCAGCTGCAGGCCGGGGTGGTGGCTGAGCCCCTCAGCCCAGACCCCCTTACCAACCCCCTTCTCAACCTGGATAGCACTGGTGGGTGTGGAGTCGGACATGGTTGGAGGGGCAGCTAGTGTGGGTGCAGGAGCCTAGGGCCTGGGGCCGGCTGTCCCTGACACTCCTCACTTCACCCACAGACCTCTTCTTCTCCATGGCTGGCCTCACAAGCAGTGTGGCCTCAGCCCTCTCTGAGCTCTCCCTCTCTGATGTAGACCTGGCCTCCTCTGTGCACAGTGACATGGCCTCCCACCGGCTCTCTGCCCAGGCCCACCCAGCTGGTGAGTTGGAGCACCCTGGAGGTACTCCAGGGACAGGAAGGACTGGAAGAGAGAGGCCTTAGTGCTGTGGGATGTCAGGAAACCCCAGCGATGCCTGGATATCTATCATCTGTGACTTGGTTCCCTGGGGACCAAACGAGGTGGGAGCTGGTGATATAGTGGACAGAGCCCAGGTTTTTCAGTCATTGATCTTAGTCAAGCCCTTAAACTCTCTGAGACTCAGCCCCCTCTTCCATAGGAGGAGAATAGTGAGATGGGCCTTTGCCAGGCTGTATATTTGGGTTCAGGTTTATTGAGAGCTTATTGTGGGTGGGTGCTAGGCTGGGCTTCGTCACATCCTATCCTTCCAGCACCCTGTGGAGGGTTCAGTTGAGCCTGGGCAGAGGGCCTGGCCTACTAGAGGCACCGGTGTCACCCCTGCCTGACCAAGCCTTCTGCCAGAGCCACATGGTGTGGCAGACTTGGCCTCCCAACCCCCAGCAGCCATTGCTCCACCTGGGGTACCCAGAATCTCTTGGGAGCCCCTGGTGAAGCCTGTGTCCTCTCAGGCAAGATGGCCCCCAATCCCCTCCTGGACACCATGCGCCCTGACTCGCTGCTGAAGATGACCTTGGGGGGTGTGACCCTGACCTTGCTTCAGACGTCTGCCCCGTCTTCCGGACCACCTGACCTCGCCACGCACTTTTTCACCGAGTTTGATGCCACCAAGGATGGGCCCTTCGGTTCCCGAGACTTCCACCACCTTCGACCACGCTTCCAGAGGGCCTGTCCCTGTAGCCATGTTCGGTATAAGCCCGAGGCCAGGGCCTGAGGAGAGACCATCAGAGTCCCCTAAGTGCACCTTCTGATGCCTGTCCTTTTTCCCGCAGGCTAACGGGCACAGCCGTGCAGCTGTCCTGGGAGCTGCGGACAGGCAGTCGGGGTCGGCGGACAACCAGCATGGAAATGCGCTTTGGGCAGCTTGAGGTGCTGGAGTGTCTATGGCCCCGGGGCGCCTCTGAGCCTGAGTACACAGAGGTGAGGGCAGAGGCAGAATGTGTGCGAGGCGGGGTCTGGAGGTTTGGGTGGCTGTGGGGCCAGGCCTGACCCTGTGTGCCTCCCGGGTCCCACCCCAGATCCTGACCTTTCCTGGTACCCTGGGCTCCCAGGCCTCAGCTCAGCCCTGCGCCCATCTGCGCCACACACAGACCCTGCGCCGTGTGCCTAAGGTAACCCACCCACTCCAGGTCACCAGGCTGTCGACTGCTCCCCATGGCGTGTTGACCCCACCCTGGCCTCTACCATGGCCTCCTCTGCTGCCCAGCCCTGTCTCTTTTCCCCTGTGCTCCACACCTCACCATGCCAGGGCCCTCAAATACCTGCCTGGCCCTTCCCATGCCAGTCTCTTAGCCTGGTCATGCCCTTGCCCTGTCTCAACATGGCAACCCCTGCTGGGCCTCTGTGGCTAAGAGAGGTGCATCTCGGGCGGCTTTTATAAATAAACAAGCACACCGTGTGCACTGGGCAAAGGTGGAGCAGGCCTCCTCAGTGCCCTCCTGGCCCCTGCTCCAGCTCTTCTCCCACTACCAGAGAGGGCCTTCCTGTCCCACACGCTGAGTGCCACTCAGCCCTCACTGACCTGAACTCCCTCGCCCTCAGAGCCGACCCCGGCGCTCAGTTGCCTGCCATTGCCACTCAGAACTGGCCCTGGACCTGGCCAACTTCCAGGCAGACGTGGAACTGGGGGCCCTGGACCGGCTGGCTGCCCTGCTGCGCCTGGCCACCGTAACTGCCGAGCCTCCAACTGGCCTGCTGGTGAGAGGCCCCACCAGGGCCAGGCCGGGGTCGGGTGCAGGGCCTGGGTTCTTCGGCTCTTGGTCACAGTGGGAGGGGCTCTGACGGCAGCTCTGAACCCGAATCCTCCTGCAGACAGAGCCCCTGCCAGCAATGGAGGAGCAGACAGTATTTCTGCTCTCCGCACCCCGGGCTACACTGCGACTGCGCTTCCCCATTGCTGACCTGCGGCCTGAGCGGGACCCCTGGGCGGGCCAGTCTGTGCGGGCTGAGCAACTTCGGCTGGAGCTGAGTGAGCCCCAGTTCCGGTCAGAGCTTAGCAGTGGGCCTGGCCCCCCAGTCCCCACCCGCCTGGAACTCACCTGCTCCGACCTACATGGTAAGAGCTCCCTGAGTGACAGAACCTGGGGCGAGAGGCCTGGCTTCTAGGAGAGGTGGGCTTGGGGCTGTGGAAAGGGCCCAGTCACAACCCGAGCAGCCCCTAGCCCAGGCCTTTACTAGCTCTTGGGGTCCCAGCACTGCCGGTCCCTGGCCTACTTGCCGACAGGTAGGGTGGACCCTTTGTCACTGTCTTTCTCTGCCCACCACAGCGTGTGTGGGGTCGGGGGCACAGCTCTGAGCCGACCTGGGCATTGGGGAAGAAATAGGAAAAGTCAGCAGTGATGACGGCCCCCCCCCCACTTCCCTGTCCCCCTTTAGGTATCTATGAAGATGGAGAGAAGCCACCTGTCCCCTGCCTGCGTGTCTCCAAAGCCCTGGACCCCAAGAGCACTGGGCGCAAGTACTTCCTGCCCCAGTAAGTAGGGGCTCTGGACGGGGCCCAGGAGAGGAGGGTTCTACTGCTGGGGGTGGCAGGGGGCCAGTTTGGAACTGGGTGCCGGGGGCCCTGTAGGCCAGTGACAGGCCTGTGCCCCGGCAGGGTAGTGGTGACTGTGAACCCCGAGTCCAGCAGCGCACAGTGGGAGGTGGCCCCGGAGAAGGGAGAGGAGCTGGAGCTGTCAGCGGAGAGTCCCTGTGAGCTGCGGGAACCTGAGCCCTCACCCTTCTCCTCTAAGAGGACCATGTATGAGACAGAGGAGGTGAGGCTTGGCCCTACCTCTTCCCAGGACCCCCTCCTGCCCACCGCCCGGGTTCCTGCCACAGGAGCCACCTGTGTGGCTACGGGCCAGGGCAGCACGACCCCATGGGGTGGGCATGAGCTGACCCGACACCAGTGAGGATTTCGGCTCTTCCATTCTTTCCAGCCAATCAGAGTCTTTCTGAAAGGGCACTGGTGAGGGTAGGCCCCGGGGAGCGTGGGTCCTTCACTGGAAAGATGAGTCCTCCCCACCCCACCTGAATGGTCGATCAGCACTGTCCACTTGGAGAGGCAGTTAAGGGCCAGGCTCTGCCACTTGGTGGCTGTGTCACCTTGGGGAGTTACCTGACCTTGAAGAGTTACCTATAGATGAGTTTCCTCCCCTGGAAAATGGGCACCATGACCTGTCTCTCTTTTTTTTCTTTTTTTCTTTTTTTTTTTTGAGATAGAATTTCGCTCCGTTGCCCAGGCTGGAGTGCAGTGGCATTATCTCAGCTCACCGCAACCTCTGCTTCCCAGGCTCAAGCAATTCTCCTGCCTCAGCCTCCTGAGTAGCTGGGATTACAGGCGCCCACTGCCACGCCCGGCTAACTTTTATATTTTTAGTAGAGACGGGGTTTCACCATGTTGGCCAGGCTGGCCTCGAACTCCTGACCTCAAATGATCAGCCGCCTCAGCCTCCCAAAGTGCTGGGATTACAGGCGTGAGCCACTGCACCCGGCCTAATTTTGTATTTTTAGTAGAGATAGGGTTTCGCCGTGTTGGCCAGGCTGGTCTCGAACTCCTGACCTCAAGTGATCTACCCACCTAGCCCTCCCAAAGTGCTAGGATTATAGGCGTGAGCCACTGCGCCCAGCTTAACCATGTCCTGTGTCATAGGCTTGCTGTGGGGATGAAAGGAGTTAAGATACCTGAAGCCCTTAGAACAGCACAGGTGTGCCATCAGCACTGTATCCATATGGCTATCATGCATCCCCAGCAGAGAAGGGCTCCTATGAATGAATGAATGATGAACAATAGGAGGGCAGGACTGAGACCAGAGACAGGCCCCAGCCAGCATCTCTTAAGATGGCGCTCCTGCTCTTTCCACCTCACCCTGTCCAGATGGTGATCCCCGGAGATCCTGAGGAGATGAGGACGTTCCAGAGCCGGACCCTGGCACTGTCTCGCTGCAGCCTGGAAGTGATCCTGCCCAGTGTCCACATCTTTCTGCCCAGCAAGGAGGTCTATGAGAGCATCTACAACAGGTGGAGATGCGGGGCCAGCGGGGCGGGGCGGGACACGGGTGGGCCTGGCCTCCCTTACCTGCCGTCCACCCGTCCATGTCAGGATCAACAACGACCTGCTCATGTGGGAGCCCGCAGATCTGCTTCCCACCTCCGACCCCGCCGCCCAGCCCTCTGGCTTCCCCGGCCCCTCAGGCTTCTGGCATGACAGCTTTAAGATGTGCAAGTCAGCCTTCAAGTTGGGTATGAGAGGTGCTTGTGCTGGGCTAGAGGGAGGACCCCCAGGTCTGGGACGGGCCAGGCTAGCCCTCCCCGGTCTCCTTCCCAGCCAACTGCTTTGATCTCACCCCAGACTCGGACTCGGATGATGAGGATGCCCACTTCTTCTCAGTGGGGGCATCAGGTGGCCCACAGCCCCCTGCCCCTGAGGCCCCAAGTCTTCACTTGCAGAGCACCTTCTCTACACTGGTGACAGTGCTTCAGGGGCGGATCACAGCCCTCTGTGAGACCAAGGTGAGTGCAACCCCGGGCAGGTGGGTCCCAAACTTCAGAGCTCCCGTTGGTGGCAGAGCAAGACCAGCACGAGCAGCTCCAGGTCAGGAATGTGGACAGCAGGAGGCCTAAGTGGGCAGCGCCAGCCCACCCATGCCAGCCTGCCCATCCTATCACAGCCCATCAGCTCCTTCTGACCCCCTGCTATATGTAAAGCACCATGCTAGGAGTCGGGATGGGCATGGCGCACCCACCATTCCCACTCCAAGGAGGCAGAGTGAGCAGACCCAGCAGAGATTATTTTTCTCCTGGCAGAAGAGGCAAGTGCCATCCAGGGCCTCCAGCAGTGTCCATGGTGGAAACTGGAGCTGACCCCCTTAGGCCAGGGCTCCAGGAGCCGCCAACCCCCTGAGGGTTTGAGGGATGCTGAGTACAGCTGGGGAAGCCACGCTGTGTGCTCCTTCTGCAGGACGAGGGTGGCAAGCGGCTGGAGGCTGTGCATGGGGAGCTGGTGCTGGACATGGAGCATGGCACCCTCTTCAGCGTCTCCCAGTACTGTGGCCAGCCAGGACTCGGCTACTTCTGCCTGGAAGCTGAAAAGGCAACACTCTACCACCGAGGTGTGAGGCTGGGGCAGGTCACCGCTGGGGGCCAGGCTGGGGGTGGAGGGCTTTCAGGATAGAGGTGGGCCCTGGGTGGAGTGGGTAGCCAGTCGGCTTGTCAGGGGGCTCATGAGACCCTTCCCCAGCGGCCGTGGATGACTACCCGCTGCCCAGTCACCTGGACCTGCCCAGTTTCGCTCCCCCGGCTCAGCTGGCCCCGACCATCTACCCATCGGAGGAAGGGGTGACTGAGCGGGGAGCCTCGGGCCGCAAGGGCCAGGGCCGGGGCCCCCACATGTTGTCCACTGCTGTGCGCATCCACCTGGACCCCCACAAGAATGTGAAGGTATGGGCTTGCCTGCCAGCTACCCCTCCTGCTAGCCTGGGCTGCAGCCCTGGTGCGTGGTGGGACCCCAGTGCGCGGTGGGGCTGGCTTCCACACTGCCCTGACTGCACCTCCACCCTCAGGAGTTCCTGGTGACACTGCGGTTGCACAAAGCCACCCTGCGCCACTACATGGCCCTGCCCGAGCAGAGCTGGCATTCCCAGGTGAGCACGGGTAGCCTGGGAAGTCACATGGCCCAATGACTCTGGACTTCTGTTTTGGGCAAGCAGGTCTCTAGGTGGGAGGAGGCCAGTGGGAGGAACACGGACTGGACCACAGCTGACTTTGGCCGGAGCTCCTGGGCAAGGGGTATGGGAGACAGCTAGTAGGCAGAAAGTGAGGTGCCAGGCAGGGGCCAGGACAGGGAGGGGTTAGAGGAGGGAAGAGGCCACCTGATCCTCACTGCCTCCTCCTGCCCTGGCCTCTGAAGCTGTTGGAGTTCCTAGATGTGCTGGATGACCCCGTGCTGGGCTACCTGCCCCCGACGGTCATCACCATCCTGCACACACACCTGTTCTCCTGCGCCGTGGACTATAGGTACTGGGCTGGGAGGGCCAGGGGCTGTGGACGAGGATGGGCTCTCAGGTGTAAAGAGCCGTCCCCAGCCCGAGTATCACCCCCAGGCCACTCTACCTCCCAGTGCGTGTCCTCATCACCGCGGAGACCTTCACTCTGTCCA
Organism: Trachypithecus francoisi; assembly: GCF_009764315.1. Classification (NCBI taxonomy): domain Eukaryota; kingdom Metazoa; phylum Chordata; class Mammalia; order Primates; family Cercopithecidae; genus Trachypithecus; species Trachypithecus francoisi. Next base: position 9,306,964 of record NW_022681473.1, read on the forward strand.
GCAACATCATCGTGGACACCTCCACCTTCCTGCTCAGGTATGCAGGCCGCCCCGCACCGGGCCGACCCACCCTCGCCAGGCCGAAGCTGGCCACTAGCTGTGTGTCCTCTGGCACTCTCAGTTTTAATGTGCACTCGGGTGATGGTCCCATTCTCAGGAATGTGGATTGTTTCTGCCTTCCTGGAGGGCAGTTGGACCCTCCTGATCAGAGCCTTATAAGCATTTGTGCTCTCTGACCTGGTAATCTCATGTCTGGGGGCTGTCCTAGGACATGAGAATAAGCGAGGTGGAATTTAATGCTTATGTAGTGTAAGTTAAAACAGTCAAAACGTATCGGTTTTAGATATGCTCAGATACACAACCCGAGCAAATAAGCATGGCCCCCCCAGTAGGTGGAAAACCATGCAAGGATTAAGGTGAAGCTGAAGAATCACTTGGAAATATAACTGGATGGAGGGCGCGGTGGCTCACGCTTGTAATCCCAGCACTTTGGGAGGCCGAGGCCTGCGGATCACAAGGTCAGGAGTTCGAGACCAGCCTGGCCAATATGGTGAAACCTCGTCTCTACTAAAAATACAAAAATGAGCCAGGGGTGGTGGCAGGCGCCTAGCCTCCCAGCTACTTGGGAGGCTGAGGCAGGAGAATCACTTGAACCCGGGAGGTGGAGGTTACAGTGAGCCGAGATTGCACCACTGCACTCTAGCCTGGGCGACAGAGCGAGACTCCGTCTCTAAATAAATAAATAAATAACATATAAGAAGTTGCCACAGTACAGTGTTTACTCAAATAACATAGGATACAGGATACGTACGTTTTAAAAGCAGCTTATGAAGGCGTGTTTATATATGTCCTGCGTGCAGCTGTAGAGAGAAAGTTTGGGAGGCGATGTGTATGGTGATTTTCTCAGAATTGGGGATTAGGAATGATGAATGATTTTTATTTTCTTTATTCTAAAATATCTTAAAGGAGTTTCATTATGTTACCCTTAAAATAAGGACTTTTTTTTTTTTTTGAGATGGAGTCTCGCTCTGTCAGCAGGCTGGAGTGCAGTGGCATGATCTCGGCTCACTGCAACCTCTGCCTGCTGGGTTCAAGCGATTCTCCTGCCTCAGCCTCCTGAGTAGCTAGGACTACAGGCACCCACCACCACACCCAGCTAATTTTTGTATTTTTAGTAGAGACAGGGTTTCACCTTGTTGGTCTGGCTGGTCTCGAACTCCTGACCTCGTGATCTGCCTGCCTTGGCCTCCAAAGGTGCTGGGATTATAGGCTTGAACCACCATGCCCGGCCCTTATTATTATTATTTCTTTTTGAGATGGAGTCTCACTCTGTCACCCAGGCTGGAGAGCAGTGGTGTGATCTAGGCTCACTGCAACCTCTGCCTCCCTAGTTCAAGCAATTCTCCTGCTTCAGCCTCCCAAGTAGCTGGGATTACAGGCACCCGCCACCATGCCCGGCTAATTTTTGTACTTTTAGTAGATACAGGGTTTCACCATGTTGGCCAGGCTGGTCTCAAACTCCTGACATCAGGTGATCCGCCTGCCTCGGCCTCTCCAAGTGCTGGGATTACAGGCGTGAGCCACTGCGCCCAGCTAAAAATGAGAACTTATTTTAGAAGAACCACAAATGCAGTAGGGGGAAAAATGGACACCCCTTTCCAGACTGTCATGAGGCCCTATCGAGGTGTCGGAACTGCAGGCACTTTGAGAGCTGCAAGTGCTGCCTGCCTCCCGCTGCCTGCTGTCTGGGCCTTCTCCCCATTGTGCAGGCAGGAACACTGAGGCTGGAGGGGCCTGTCCATACCACTTCCTGTGGGCTTGGGACCCCTCTGCTCGGCTCCCGTGGAGCTGCCACCTGCAGTGGTGCCCGGGCCCTTCTCAGCCCTGTTCCCCCCCAGGTTCATCCTCGATGACTCCGCCTTGTACCTGTCCGACAAGTGTGAGGTGGAGACCCTGGACCTGCGGCGAGGTGGGCAGGGCCGGGACTGGGCTCCCTCCCCTCTGAGGGACCACCGCCCCGGCCACACCCAGAGCAGCCAGGTGTCTCCCCGCAGCTGCTGGCCGGGTCCTTAGCTCCCACTCATAGCCCGCACAGCAGGGGCTACACCCGGATCAGCCGGATCCTTCCCCCAGGTGCTGGGGCCGGGGCCGGGTGGAAGGGGGCCACAGGACCTTTCTCTCGCCTCTGCTGCAGATTATGTCTGTGTCTTGGATGTTGACCTCTTGGAACTTGTGATTAAAACCTGGAAAGGGAGCACCGAGGGCAAACTGGTAAGTAAGGCTGTCACTCTGGCTCCTGGAGCCAGAGCAGGTGCAGCGGCCAAGGGATTCTTTAGGGGCTGCTGCTCCCTCATGTGCCTGGGCTCCGGACACAGTTCACAGCTGCCCTTCCTGGGCTGCAGTTAGCCCCCCTCCTGCAAAGGGCCACAGTACAGCCCTGAGGGGTCCCTTGATGCTGGCTGAATGAATGAATGGGTTTCAGTCCTGCCACCAGAGGACGCTGCAGCCAGGGCATCAGTGAGGCCTTGGGAGTCAGCCGCCTTTGTGGGTCCCCGGGTTCATCTCCTGTGAGATGGAGATAACCGGCCCCTACCTTGCTGGGCATGCAGAGCCCTTCACGGGGAGTAGGGTAGGGTGGGTGGGCACCCTCCTGCTTCCTAGGATGGCCCTGGGCCAAGCCCCTTTCACCCTCTGGGCTCAGTTTGCTCACCTCTTCATTGGAGTTACTGGCCAGGTCATCCACTCCAGGAGAGACCATCCCTGTTCTGCCTGTGGCGGGGTCAGAACTGCGGTGCCCTCCCAGCGAGTAGGTGGGGCCAGCAGGCAGCAGCCCCTGTGCTCACATAGCTGCTCGCCCCGCCCCACCCACAGAGCCAACCGCTATTCGAGCTGCGCTGCTCCAACAACGTGGTACACTTGCACAGCTGTGCCGACTCCTGTGCCCTGCTGGTCAACCTGCTCCAGTATGTAATGAGCACGGGTGACCTGCACCCCCCACCCCGGCCCCCCAGCCCCACGGAGATCGCCGGCCAGAAGGTACAGGTGAGGCCTGGCCACACAGGCTACCAGAGTCTTGGGCCTGGGGTTGAGGGAGCCCTGGGGGCCGCTCTCATCCTGTCTCACTCATTGCTCCTCCCCTGCCTGGCCCAGCTCTCAGAGAGTCCTGCCTCTCTGCCGTCATGCCCCCCCGTGGAGACGGCCCTCATCAACCAGCGCGACCTGGCCGACGCCCTCCTGGACACTGAGCGCAGCCTGCGGGAGCTAGCCCAGCCTTCAGGTGGAGTGGGGGTGCTGTGGGGATAGCAGACACAGTCAGGCACCCTCTGGGCACCTCTCCAAACTGGCCTCTCTCCTATAGGTGGCCACCTCCCTCAGGCGTCGCCCATCTCGGTCTACCTATTCCCAGGTGAACGGAGTGGGGCCCCGCCCCCTTCACCACCTGTCGGGGGCCCTGCTGGCAGCTTAGGGTCAGAGGAGAAGGAAGATGAAAGGGAAGAAGAGGGCGATGGAGACACCCTGGACAGTGATGAGTTCTGCATCCTTGACGCTCCTGGCCTGGGCATCCCGGTGCGTGGTGGGATGGGTGGACTGGTTTGCTGTCCAGGCAGGTGTGTTTGGGGTGGGGACGGGACACTCAGGGGTGGTTGCCTGGCCATCTGGAGCTCCTGTGGTGAGAGAAGCAGGCAGGAGGTGGTCGCCATCACCTGGGGACACGGTGCTAGGTCTGTGCTGCCCTAGGGAGGCAGCCCTGATGCTGGGCTTTGATGGAGTGGGTAGATTTCCAGAGGAAGAGGAGGCCTGGTGTTCTGGGCAGAGGGACTGGGACATTCAAGGAATGGAGGAAGAGGAGAGGGGAGTTAGTGAGAGGGGTGGAGAACCATGTGGCCGCAAGGGCTGGTGGGAATATCTGAACTCACCGAGGTCTTAGGAGGCAGGGCCGGCAGGAGCCCGGGACTCTCAGGCTCTTCTTGAGCAGACCACTCAGGCATAGGCTTGGGGATTGCAACCCAGGAGTGTCATCTTTCATCAAAAACGGGGAGGAGGCCAGGCATGGTGGGTCACGCCTGTAATCCCAGCGATTTGGGAGGTCAAGGTGAGAGAATTGCTTGAGTCCGGGAATGAGAGATTAGCCTGAGCAACATAGTGAGACCCCCTCTCTACAAAACAAAATAAAATTAGCCAGATGTGGTGGCACGTGTCTGCAGTCCCAGCTACTCAGGAGGCTGAGATGGGAGGATCGCTTGAGCCTAGAAGGCAGAGGTTGCAGTGAACTGTGATTGTGCCACTGCACTCCAGCCTGGGTGACCAAGCATGACCCGACCCTGTCTTTTTTTAAAAAAAAAAAAAAAGGAAAAAGAAGTGAGACCAGGGGAGAAACAGGAGCTGGAGCTGGGGTAGCTGGGCTGGATCGAACATCTGTGTCACACATCTCCACCTGGCCTCCCTGCAGCCACGAGACGGGGAGCCTGTGGTGACACAGCTGCATCCCGGCCCCATCGTTGTGCGGGACGGTTACTTCTCACGGCCAATCGGCAGCTCGGACTTGCTGCGGGCACCTGCCCATTTCCCAGTGCCCAGCACTCGGGTGGTGCTACGTGAGGTCTCCCTCGTCTGGCACCTATATGGGGGCCGAGACTTTGGCCCCCACCCCGGCCACAGGTGAGGAGGAGCGAGTGCAGGTGGCAGCTGGTGAAGGTTGGGGCTCAGGCTGGTCCAGCTCTAACTTTCAGCAGCTGGAGACCTTGCGCCCCATCCACCCCAGGTGGGCCTCAGTTTCCTCGTCCTTCCTTATCTTGCCTGCCTGCCAGGACTGGGGCTAGCGGGGGTCTCTTGTCCCAGGCTAAAAGGCCCGCTGAGGACAGGGAGGGAATCGGGTTCCTCTGAGTCATCTTGGCCCCTGTCCCTCTTCCCAGGGCAAGAGCTGGCCTCTCGGGCCCCAGGGGCTCCCCTTCCCGCTGCTCTGGCCCCAACCGGCCCCAGAACTCATGGCGCACGCAGGGGGGCAGCGGGCGGCAGCACCATGTCCTCATGGAGATCCAGCTCAGCAAGGTGAGTGGGGTGGCGAGTGCCCACTGCACGTGTGTGTCATGGAACAGTGGGCCTTGTTCTCGATGTCACGTGTAGCAATGACTAACACAGAGGAAAACCCCTGCCTTTGTAGTGGAGGAAGCCAGGCAGGGACCAAGCTGTATCGAGTGTGTCCGATGGTGAAGAGCGCTCAGGAGAGTCTGCAGGGGTGGAGGAGACAGGTGTGCTGGGGAGGGTCTGGAAAGCCCTCTTCCAAAGGCACCATTTGAACAAAGACCTGAACAAGTGGGGATGTGAGCCAGGAAGAGTTTTCAGGCAGAGAGGACAGCGTGAAAGCCGCAAACTGGGGCCAGGCATGGTGGCTTATGCCTGTAATCCCAGCACTTTGGAAGGCCGAAGCGGGCAGATCACCTGAGCTCAGGAGTTTGAGACCAGCCTGTCCAGGCAGGTGTGTTTGGGGTGGGGACGGGACACTCAGGGTTGGTTGCCTGGCCATCTGGAGCTCCTGTGGTGGGAGAAGCAGGCAGGAGGTGGTCGCCTGGCAACATGGCGAAACCCCATTTCTAAAATAAAAAAAAAAAAAAAAAATTAACCAGTTGCAGTAGTGTGCACCTATAGTCCCAGCTACTCGGGAGACTGAGGCAGGAAAGTGGTTTGAGCCCAAGAGGCAGAGATTGCAGTGAGCTGAGATCGCCCTACTGCATTCCAGCCTGGGCAACAGAGTAAGACTCTGTTTTAAAAAAAAAAAAAAGCTGCAAGCTGGAAGCATCCTGGCCTTTCCAGGAGCAGCAGAGCCTGTGCATAACCAGCGACCCGGAATATTTTTGGGTCTTACAAGAGACGAACCCCCTCAGGGCTTTTGAGGAGAGGCCTCTGTGGGACGGGGCTCTGCAGCAATCAGGGAGGGCTGTTGAGCGTGGGCAGGTTCAGGAGAGCCTAGATGGGGGCTGGCCACAGGTTTGGCTGCAGATCGGGTGTGGGAGATGAGTGTCAGAGCAGGGGACCAGGGGCCTTTGAGACCTGATGGCGAGCCGGTGGGTGTGCAGGAAGAGGGGGACGGAAGGGTCTCCACGGAGAGGGGCCATGAGAGCAAAGTCCTGAAGGCAAAACAGGCCTGGACTCCTTGAGGGGCAGAGACCAGTGCAGCTGGCATGGGAAGCAAGGGCAGGGGTAGGTCTGGAGGGAGAGGCAGGTCTCTGCTGGGCATAGAATAGAGAGAAGGGGTTGGGGCTGGGTGTGGTGGCCCACGCCTGTAGTCCCAGCACTTTGGGAGGACGAGGCAGACAGATGACCTCAGGTCAGGAGTTCCAGACCAGTCTGGCCAACATTATGAAACCATGTCTCTACTAAAAATACAAAAATTAGCTGGGTGTGATGGCACATGCCTATAATCCCAGCTACTGGGGAAGCTGAGGCAGGAGAATCGCTTGAACCCAGGAGGCAGAGGTTGCAGTGAGCCAAAATTATGCCACTGCACTCCAACCTGGGTGACAGACTGTCTCAAAAAAAAAAAAAGAATAGAGAAGGGGTCTGGGACCAGCCCTTCACTCCCTCTTGGGGCCCTGTTCACCTGGCCAGGCCTCTGTCCACCCCACAGGTAAGCTTCCAGCACGAGGTGTACCCAGCGGAGCCAGTCACAGGCCCTGTAGCCCCTGGCCAGGAGCTGGAGGAGCGGCCGCTGTCCCGTCAGGTGTTCATCGTGCAGGAGCTGGAGGTCCGAGACCGGCTTGCCTCCTCCCAGATCAACAAGTTCCTGTACCTACACACGAGTGAGCGGATGCCACGACGCGCCCACTCTAACATGGTACGAGCGGCCTGCACCGTCCACCCTGGGGCAGGGCATGGGACCGTCAGGGACACATCTTCACACGCGCATGGATTCACACACATACACGCATTCCCACACGAACACCCAGGTTGTTTGTGAGCCTGGGAGGTGTTAGCGAAGGGAACAGCATGTTCAGGGGCTGGGTGACTGGGTGAGCTGCTGCCCCAGAGGCCCAGCAGGCATCTAGAACTCACCCTCTGCTCCTAGCTCACCATCAAAGCGCTGCATGTGGCCCCCACCACCAACCTGGGTGGGCCTGAGTGCTGTCTCCGCGTCTCGCTGATGCCCCTGCGGCTCAATGTGGACCAGGTGAGTGGCCCAAGTGAGGGCAGAACCCAGGGTGACCCCACTGTCTCCAGGCCTCTGAGTCTGATCCGCGCCTGGACCTTTCCCCTGCAGGATGCCCTCTTCTTCCTCAAGGACTTCTTCACCAGCCTGGCGGCCGGCGTCAACCCTGTGGTCCCAGGGGAGACCTCCGCTGAGGGTGAGAGGCTGGGCCGGGAGGGGAGCATCTGGGCCTTGTGCCTTCCAGGACAGCCCAGGTTTCCAGTCTGTGACCTCCCTTCCCCTAGCTCGCCCCGAGACTCGAGCCCAGTCCAGCAGTCCCCTGGAAGGGCAGGCTGAGGGCTTAGAGACAACTGGCTCACAGGAAGCCCCAGGCGGCAGACACAGCCCCTCCCCTGCTGACCAGCAGCCCATCTACTTCAGGTAGGCTGCTGGACTGTGGGTGGGGGCTCCTGGGCCAGATTGCTGGGGACCAGGCCAGTGAGCAAAGAACCCCCTCTTCCTGCTCCCCTACCCAGAGAGTTCCGCTTCACGTCCGAGGTCCCCATCTGGCTGGATTACCATGGCAAGCACGTCACGATGGACCAGGTGGTAAGTGGGGCGGTCAGATGGGGTGGCCATGTGGGGTCAGCTGTGGCTGAGTCCCTCTGGGGGCCAGGTCTTGCATCCAGACACCATCAGGGCCAGGGTGCTCTCCAGTGGCTCCCATGGGCTGGCTGGCTCCCTGAGTCCCATCGGGTAAACCTGGATCCCCTCCCTCTCCCAGGGCACTTTCGCTGGCCTCCTCATTGGCCTGGCCCAACTCAACTGCTCCGAGCTGAAGCTAAAGCGGCTCTGTTGCAGGCACGGGTGAGTCCCCAGCACCCCAGCCTCTCGCTAGGGTCCCTGATCTTCCCTCTGTTCTGGTCCTGAATGGTTGTGTGGCCTTGACCAAGTCATCACCCTTCTCAGGGCCTCAGTTTCTCCTCTGTAAAAAGGATGCAGTTGGCTGGGCATGGTGGCTCATGCATTCAGGCATTTGAGACCAGCCTGACCAACATGGTGAAACCCCATCTCTACTAAAAATATAAAAATTAGCCAGGCGTGGTGGCGGGCACTTGTAATCCCAGCTACTCAGGAGGCTGAGGCAGGAGAATTACTTGAACCCAGGAGGCAGAGCTTGCAGTGAGCCAAGATCGCACCACTGCACTCCAGCCTGGGCAGCATCCCTCTGCACATGACTTGAGTGGGACCACAGGAAGGGTAGGAGTGCCCACAGGACTTGCCACAGGGGTACAACTGAGTCCCCCTGGCCCCACAATCCCTCTGTGTGTGGCTTTGCCTCACCTTCTGCCTCCTCACCTCCCTGCCCTGCCAGGCTCCTGGGTGTGGACAAGGTGCTGGGCTATGCCCTCAACGAGTGGCTGCAGGACATCCGCAAGAACCAGCTGCCCGGCCTGCTGGGAGGCGTGGGCCCCATGCACTCGGTTGTCCAGCTCTGTGAGTGCCTGGGTTTGGAAGCCCTTGAAACTGCTTTTACCCCTGGGCAACCTAGAAGCTGCCACTGGGAATAAGAGGAGGAGGTGGGGGCAGGGCAGCCTCGGGTGTCTCTGAGCACTCCTTCCCCCTAGTCCAAGGGTTCCGGGACCTGCTGTGGCTGCCCATTGAGCAGTACAGGAAGGATGGCCGCCTCATGCGGGGGCTACAGCGAGGGGCTGCCTCCTTTGGCTCATCCACGGCCTCTGCCGCCCTGGAACTCAGCAACCGGTTGGTACAGGCTATCCAGGTGAGTGGGTGCCCTGCATCTGGGCTGTGCAGGACAGAGCAGCTGGAGCCCTCTGCACCACAGTTCCCTGGTTCTGTCCTCAAAGGTCTTCTGAGAGTGGGCAGTCTGGGTATGACAGCCCTACTTTATAGAGGAACAACCATGGAGATGCTAAGTGACTTGCCTGGGGCCTCCAAGGCAGGTCTCCCGAGGCCCACAGGGGTTCCTGTGCAAGAGTGGGAGTACCCCCCAGGCCTTCAGAGCCCACTGTGTCTCCTGCTCATGGCATGTCTTGTAAAGGTGGGTGGAGGACGGCTGTGTTTGCAGACTAAGAATCTGAGGCCCAGGGGCTGCCCTGGTTCCTTCAGGCCATGCACTTCACTAGGCCAGAGGGACCCCAGGGAAGCCCGGGAGCCAGTCTCGTGGGCAGTTGTCAGATGAATTCTGTAGGGGACCGATGGTCCTCGTGGGCTAAGGGGTGAGTGCAGGTGCATGGTACGTTCTGGAACCTGCAAGCTCAGACCCCAGCAGGACAGAGGGCAGGGCTCCAGGGGAGGCGGGAGGTAGGCATGGCCACCAGGGAGCCCCGGGAGTGTTCCGTCAGGTGGGAAAGAGTGATGCCAGGCGAGATGCTGGGCAGAGGATCTGGCGGACAGAAGGAAGGATGGGCTCCCTGACCGTCTTGCAGGGGCATCTGGGGGGCGAGACAAGGAGCAGTCAGTCTTAGGTGTGCAGCTGTGGCAGCCGTGCGGAACCTGCTGAATGTGGCAGTCAGCAGGAAGAGAGGTTTGGGTTAAGAAGATTTTAGGGGAGTCCCATGTTCCTAGATTCCCTGAGCAGAGTGGCGGATGCCTAGGAAGGGGAGCAGGAGTGGGAGGAAGTGGGAAGTAAGGCCGAGCAGGACCCCCTGGGCCAGCACAGTGACAGGCGGGGAGGCTGAGGGCTGGTGGGGTCTCAGACTGTCCTGGGGGCCTGGGGCAACATGTGTGCCCCAGCCAGCTGTCCTCATCTAGTGCTCCCATGTCCCCCAGGCCACAGCCGAGACCGTGTATGACATCCTGTCCCCAGCAGCCCCTGTCTCCCGCTCGCTGCAGGACAAGCGCTCTGCGAGGAGGCTGCGCAGGGGCCAGCAGCCTGCCGACCTGCGGGAGGGTGTGGCCAAGGCCTACGACACAGTGCGAGAGGTGACCAGACCCTCACCCTGCCCCGGTCCCCCATGCCCATCTCCTCACGCAGACCCTGCCCTGACCTCTGTCCTCCGCAGGGCATCTTGGACACAGCTCAGACCATCTGTGACGTGGCATCACGGGGCCATGAGCAAAAGGGGCTGACGGGCGCCGTGGGCGGCGTGATCCGCCAGCTGCCCCCGACCGTGGTGAAGCCACTCATCCTGGCCACAGAGGCCACGTCCAGCCTGCTTGGGGGCATGCGTAACCAGATCGTCCCCGACGCCCACAAGGACCACGCCCTCAAGTGGCGCTCAGACAGTGCCCAAGACTGAGCTTGGGGCGCCCGGCACCCAGAAGGTGCTGCCCACCGTGCTCCTGAGGCTCCCAAGAGCTGCAGCACATGGGCCCGGCCCGGCCCGGCCCGGCCCGGCCCTTCAGGGCGTGGCCACTGTGAAGGACGCCTTCCCGGCCTGCCCGTTGCCAATCTGCTGTGAGACGAGGGCCTGCCTGCCTTGGGGCCTTAGCCCTGGCTCTGCACTTTTCCTCCAGGGAGAAAGGACACTGCCCCTCCCCCTACCTGGGCCCACACCGCTGCCTTCTCCCAGGACGGAGGCTTTTGTACCCTCGGACCCCATCCCACTCAGCCAAGTGTCTTTCTGTGTCTAGGGGGAGGAGGGGATGACATCCGTGTGGTTCGATGTATCATTTTTAAGCTCCGTGAGTGCGTGGGTCAGTGTCTGCATGAAGTGGAATAAACTGCCCACCGCCAGCCCCCCTCTCCGATCCTCTGTCCCTTGGAACCCTGGCCTCAGCCTTGACCTTGGCTCCGCCCCAGATCCCACCTCTGCACCCAGCACCTCCCATGTCACCAGCAGGGGTCGCCACGCCTCCCGGCCTTGCCCAGCAGGTCAGGGCACAGGGGGGACCCAGAGGCACCCAGCCCTGCACCCCTTCCGCTGGCTGTGAGCTCTGCCTTGCCCTTCCCAGGGGGCTGCCACCCCAGCCCCACTCCTGATGTGGCAGGAGCTACGTGGGGCTGCCAGGGAGGGAGGGATGGTCTTTGGAGCCCACCTGCCCAGACCACAGTGGTTGTGTCCCTGCAAGACCCCAGGGTACAGCCTGACCCCAGGGCCCCTGGCTGTGGGGACGCCAGGCAGGCTCAAGCCGACTATGGCACCTGAGGCGACACCCTAGGTCCCTGAGCCTCAGTCTTTCCTGGTGCTCCCTGCCCAGCTGACCCTGCCTGGTTGTCACTTGAGGCCACTCAGGGAAGGCTGAGCCTGAGGCATTCTAGAGGCTGCTCTCACCATCTCTAGTGGGGGCTTTGGGGCGGCTCAGGCCCGTGGACCCTTGGCTTCCACTCTGCTCTGGGGTCGGAGCTCCAGCACTTGGAGCGGGGAGGGGTCCTGGAGCAGCACTACAGTCGGAATCCCAGCCCTCACTGCACAAAGCTTTACATGGGACCAGGGAGCGCCCCTTGCCCCCCTCACATCTTGTTTGTTGTGAGCACAATGGGAGCACCGTGCTCCTCCCTGCCCTGCTTCCCAGTGGCACTGCAGAGAGGTGGGCGGGTCCATGGGGAAACTGAAGTTCGGGCTGGGAATCGGGACCCTCACCATGCCAGGTTCCGCAGGTTAGCAAAGGTTCCCCAGCCCCACTCTGTGGCCCCTCCTGAGTGGGGGAGATCTGGGTACTGGGAACAGAACAGAAGCTTTATCCCAAGGGACCCTCGGGTCCTGGCTGCCCACAGACCCCTGGGGCAGCAGGCTGGTAAGAGATCAGGAGGGCGAGGCCCTGGAGGAGACAGGGCTGTGGATGACTGGGTGATGCCACCCGGAGAGGCAGATGGGGCCCAGCCTGATGCTTCCTGAACCCGCCCCACCCTGCCCGGGCACAGTCCAGGGCTTCCTGCCCTTCGAACCGCACTTGTGATCGGTATTGACGGTGGTGGGATAATCATTAACCACCACCAGGGGCTGGGTCAACGGCTCAAAAGGCGCTGGGCCCAGGGCGTCCCCACTTCCTCCTTGTGCCCCGAGGGCCAGCCCGGCACCCAGGTAAGAGGCTTCCTGAGTGGTAGGACCCCTGCCACACTCCGTGTCCTAGGAGGCTCCTGAGCCCAGGCACCTCTCTGAAGGGTGGCCAATCCTGAGGAAGAAAGGGGCCTGGACAGCCATGGGGTGGCCGGCACAAGCTCCTTCCTCTCTGTGCCTCGATTTCCACTGTGGGATGAGGGGGCCTTAGCATCAGCGCTCAGAGCTGTGGAGCCAGGCTTCCTGATCGGGCGCTGCCACTGCCAGGCCAGGGCACTTGGACACCACACCGCAGGAGGCTGGTCTCGCCCAGGCCTCTGTGGGAAGGGCCGCCAGGCTGAGTGGAGGGCCAGCCACCAACTACAGTGTCTTCCTTCGCAGGCCTGTCTCCCCAAGCAGCAGGATTCCAGCCCAGGGATCCCCCATCCCACCCTGACTGCATCCCGAGAGGGAGGACGCCACTTCGGGAAGGCTGTTGGGGCAGCACAGGCCCTGGGGCCCTGCTCTGTGACCTTGGGCGGCCCCCTCTGTCTCTCTAGGCCTGTATCCACCACTGGCAAAGGGGGCAGGGCCCAAGTCTACTCTAAAAGCTCCCCTTTCTCTCCAGAAGCTTTGGAGTCTCCCAAAATGCCTGCTGGGTCTCTGTAGGACTGGCACCTGTCACCGGAACCTGTCTGGGAAGGATGAGAACGCGCTTTGCAAAAGGAAGCTCTGCCTCCCAGAGCCCTGGGCTCACTCAGGGACCCTGGCCAGCAGCTGCTTCCTCTCCCACAGCAGAGAGAGACCCAAGGGTCCCAGGGCAGATGCTTCCCACCAGTCCAGGCCAGCGTGCAGGGTGGCCTCATAAGTCCTGATTGACATATGGACAATGGTTCAGAGAGGTTATGCTACTTGCTCAAGGTCACCCAGCTCCCAGGTCCCTGCTGTCTTCCAGGCCACTGAGGTCCTAAGCGTCCCTCCAGGTGGGCCACTGCCCAAGCCTGTTCCTCACGTTCTGCGGCAGGTTTGTGTAACTATATCTTTTCCAGTTCCCCTGTCGTCCCCCTTCCTACACCTCATCATCCACTGTCCCTGTTTGTTTTCTCTGTTCCTTTCCAGTTCTCTACCTGCTCCTCTTATTTTTATTTCAGACAGGGTCTTTCTTTGTCACTGAGGCTGGAGTGCAGTGGCACAATCACAGCTCACTGGAGCCTCGACCTCCCAGGCTCAAGTGATCCCCCAGCCTCGGCCTCTTGAGTCATTGGGACCACAGGCATGCATCACCACACTGGGCTAGTTTTTTATTTTTTGTAGAGATGGGGTCTCACTGTGTTGCCCAGGCTGGTCTTGCACTCCTGGGCTCAAGAGATCCTTTCACCTTGGTCTCCCAAAGTGCTGGGATTCCAGGTATGCACCACCATCTGCGGCCTTACTCTTTTCTTCCTCTCTCAGCCCCTCTGCCTGACTGTCCCTCTTTCTGTGTCCCCCACTACAGCCCCCCACATTTCTTCGCAGTCCCATCTTCAGCTTCCCATACGGGGCCATCCTCATGAAATCGGGCACTGGGAGGTCCCTGGGGATTGACAAGCGCCAGCTGTCCCTTGCGGTCCCTCTGCCCCATGGCTGCAGCGGGGAGGGTGGGCAAAGGGCAGAGGCAACAGTGGCCAGACCTGAACTGAGACCCAGCTCTGGTTGGGAAAGAAACAAGGAAACAAAATAGCTTGGGGACAGAGGGCGTGGGGTCATCAGAGCGGGCAAAGGCTGCCCAGGAGTTGTAAATCGGAGCCGCTCCCGGCTTTATGAGGCCGATTTGGGGCTGAGCCTGGACTTCGCCCAGGAAGGAGTGCTGGCAGCACACGGGGTGCCAGGTGTGGCCCCGGATGATAAGAAGCCTCACTGAAAAGACCATGGACCTGGAGCCACGAAGACTGGGGCGCCCAGGTGAGCGGGCGTGGGACACTCTCCAGAGCCCTGCCCAAGGCGGATGCCAGGCAGAGCCCCGGCCTCCAATTGGCTCCCGCCCCCTGTAACAGCAACTCCATGTGGAAGTGCCCACTGATTCCAGTGGGGCTGCTGTTATCTGGGGCGAGGGCCGGTACCCACGAAGAAGGAGAGGCAGGTGCTGCCCAGCAGACCAGCCAGGACTACCGTGGCGATGCTCCCAGGCCAGATGGTGGTGGGTGGTGGAGGGCTGTCGGTGGGCTGCTGAGACCGAGTGCACAGGGCTCTGACCTATGAATTGACAGCCAGTGCTCTCGTCTCCCCTCTGGCTGCCAATTCCATAGGTCACAGGTATGTTCGCCTCAATGCCAGCCACCAGGACCTGCAGGGGTAGGGGTGGGCCGGGGGTGTCCAGCAGTCAGCGGAGACCCTGCGACCCCAGTGCAGCACTCATGGTCCCACCTCCCTCTGTCTCATTCCCCGAGATGAGCCTGAACAGCTTCAGTCCCACCCCTGCCCTGCCTGCCCTGCGGCACCTCTATGCTTTGCCCATGCGATTCCCTTGGGCTGCAACACTCTTCCTAGGTGATTTGCCAGGCTCACTAACCCTTTCAAGCTCTGCCCAAGCATTTGCTGCCTCCAGAAGGCCTTCTTGAAGTTTCTAAGTCCCCACCTGGGCACCCCACGCTGTGCTGCCCCAGAGCACTGCCGTCTCGGAGCCCTGGCGCTGGTTTCTGTTTGTGTCTCGCTCCTCTCCCCATCTGTGAGCTCAGTTCCCAGCCCAGGTGCGTGCTCAGTACGTGTTTGCTGAACCGATCCTGAGCCTCTGTCTTGCACCCTGAGGAAGCACCCACCGACACGCAGTGTGGCCAAGGGGGGCTGAGTGCTCTGGGCCCAGTGTTTGTGCTGGAGCCCCCCACCCAGGACAGGGGCCCTGAGTCAGCCTGCCCATCTGCCTCCTGCTCTCCCCGCCTTTGCCAGTCTCATCTCCCTGGAGCACAGCCCTGTGGTTGGTGGAGCAGCTTCTCCAGCCCCTGGGATTCCTAAGAGGGCCCAGGACCCCAGCTGCTGGTAGAGGAAGAGCAGCCAACCCAGGACAAGACAGCTGACCCCGCCCCTGTCCCGCCTCCCACAGCAGCCTCATTTCCACCTATTTCTTTGTGGTTTTTGTTTGTTCGTTTGTTTTGAGATAGAGTCTTGCTCTGTTGCCCAGGCTGGAATGCAATGACGCGATCTCGGCTCACTGCAACCTCTGCCTCCCGGGTTCAAGTGATTCTCCTGCCTCAGCTTCCCAAATAGCTGGGATTACAGGCGCCCACCACCACACTCAGCTAATTTTTGTATTTTTAGTAGAGACGGTTTCACCATGTTAGCCTGACTGGTCTCAAACTCCTGACCTCAGATGATCTGCCCACCTCGGCCTCCCAGAGTGCTGGGATTACAGGCATAAGCCACCGTGCCCAGCCCCACCTGTTTCTTATACAACGGGGTTCTGAGGAAATTTTCCTTTTTTTTTTTTTTTTTCTGAGACAGGGTCTTGCTTGCTCTGTCACCCGGGCTGGAGTGCAGTGGTACAATCACAGCTCACTGCAGCCTCCACCTCCCAGGGCTCACACAGTCCTCCCAACTCAGCCTCTCAAGTAGCTGAGACTATAGGCATGTGCCACCATGCCTGGTAAATTTTTGTATTTTTCATAGAGATTCACCATGTTACCTAGGCTGGTCTCAAATTCCTGGTGTCAAGCAGTCCTCCTGCCTCAGCCCCTGAAACTGCTGGGATTACAGGCATGAGCCACTGTGCCATGTTGGAATTTTTCGTTTGAATAAAAAGGTTTCTGGTACTAAAACATAAAATTTGTAAAATGGGAAATAGAGACCTAGGAATAAATGTTAAATTGCTTAATAATAGGCGTTGGCTATTGAGCCCTTTCTTTCTGCTGGGCACGCACATCGCGGACCTGGTCCTCCTGGCATCCATCATGAACCTGTTTGGGAGGGGAGGACACAGGCTCAGAGAGGGTGCACATTTGCTGAAGTCACAGAGCAAGTTGGACCTTCTCCTTCTGGGGACTGTAGGCAGCCAGCAAACATCTGGCCCCTAAGACAATGTCTCTCTCCCCTTCCCACAGGCAGCTCTGCTCACGCTGTCCTGGCTGCTCTGAATCCCTGGGCCCTGATCAGCCCCTGCCACGGCCCAGCTCAGCAACCCCTCCCTGCAGACCGTCCCATGACTGTGCAGGCGCTGCTCCCCTCTCTGCCCACACCCGACTTTGTGGGCCTCTCCGCCACCCTTATCTCATTCCCTGCAGAGTTAAGGAACCCTGTGTGCTTATCTAATCCTGTGCTGGTCTCAGACTCCTTGAGGGCAAGGTCCACGACTTACTCATCCTCCCTGGCTGCTTCCCCCACCCACCAGCATAGTAGGTGTTCAGGATACATGGGCTGGATGGTGGGGCCCTGGACTCTAACCCCCTTGGGGCTGTCAGGCCTCAGACCCAGAGCACTGGCTTAGGGTGAAAGGGGTGCAGACAGCAGCCACCCTGCCCTGGGGGTCCTCCTGCATCTGCCTCTGCAGAGCACTGTGATCCCACAAAGGCCTGCCAGGGCTATTGGAGACCTGTTCCAACACATTAGCAAGGCAGATCCAGCACCCTCCCCCTGGCTCCTTGACCCCACTGACCTGTGTTCTTCACCCAGCAGGCCCTGGGCCCATGCACATTTCCCTGGCATGGGCCTCACCTCCAACCCCTCTCAGAACTCCTCAAGACCTGCCCAAGGGTCACTCCCTCCCGGACCCCTGCCTGGCCCCCCGCCCCACCCCCCATTACCCCACTCACTGGTTCCTTGGATGCTCTGTGGCTGTGATGTTAGCGCCCCCATCACACCCCATCACCCACACCGGGCTATTTCCCCCACCAGCCTGAGAGCCCCCAGGAGTGGCGGCCACTGACTTTTTTCCTATAGCCTCAGAGACTCAAAGGAGGCACTTAATAAAATGCACACGGAAGGACTGGCCTTGTGCATAAGCAAAGCTGCTTAGGGAGGGAGCCCGGACACAGTGGGGCGGTGAGCACAGAGCTGGCGGTGGGAGGCCTCAGTGGTATTGTCTTTGTCCCATCGTCCACACCACACGTGTATGAACCGCGACGCTGACAGAGGCCCTGAGAGGTTGTGCAGATTGACTGTACACCAACTTCAGAGAGGGCCCAGGCGGGGAGGAGGAAAGCCTCCCTGGGAGAGGTGGGTGTGAGGTCGGCGTTTGTTGAGGTGAACCCCAGAAACAGGTCGTGAGCACTGGAGGAGGAAGATGCCGGGGCAAAGATGCAGGAAGGGGACGGAGGCGAGGCGCGGGGCAGGCGAGGACAGCTTCGTTTTCTGCAAGACTTACTCCCGGTGGCTACCACCAGGGGGCGCCCCGGGCACCCCCTCCCAAGCGGGGCGGGACCAACCCTTCCCACCGCGCTGCTCCTAAGGCCTGGGGGAGCAGCCCCTGGGTCCGCCTTCCCCGGGCCGTCTAGAACTGCGTCTGGCCTGGCCGGGACACTGTCCTGGGCCGAGGGCACAGCCTGGGTGCCAGCGTTCTACACACGGTTGCAGATCCCAGGCGCGCACTGCCTTCCCCAAGGTGGCCCTGGTGGGACTCTTCCCGCTGTGGTGCGTATAAAACATCACTGTATAATGTATATTCATAGAATTTACAATGAGTCCCCATGTAACCTTGCAGAGCCCCCAAATGTGCCCTTCCAGGTCCCCCCGCACATGGTCAGCACAGTTCTGAGTGTTATGGTAATCACTTCCTCTCCTTTCTCTGGCATTTACTACCCAGAACACTGCCCCAAACAGTCTGGGAGCATTTTGTCTGGATTTGTTATTAATGTAAATGGAATCACGGTGCCGTGTCTGAGTCTCATGAAGTTGCTGGAGCCGAAGCTTCTTCACTCTTGTTCACTGCTGTATAGTGAAGAGAACACTTGGGGTTATTATGAGCGCTGTTATTACGAGCACTGCTGGGGTTATAATGAGTATTGCAACGCACAGATTAAACTGCAGAGTGCTTCTCCAGTAGGGACTGCCAGGCCATGGAGTGGCGGACCTAACACTGGACCAGGGCACATGGTGCCTAATAAAGGATAGCTGGGTACAGGCCTTTCTTGATTTTTTTTCCTCTTTTTTTTTTTTTTTTTTTTTTGAGATGGAGTCTCACTCTGTTGCCCAGGCTGGAGTGCAGTGGCTCGATCTCGGCTCACTGCAAGCTCCGCCTCCTAGGTTCAAATGATTCTCCTGCCTCAGCCTCCCGAGTAGCTGGGATTATAGGCACCCACCACCATGCCCAGCTAATTTTTGTATTAGTAGAGACGGGGTTTCACCATGTTGGCCAGGCTGGTCTTGAGCTCCTGATCCCAGGGGATCTGCCCGCCTCGGCCTCCCAAAGTGCTGAGATTACAGGTGTGAGCCACCGTGCCCGGCCGCCTTTCTGTTTTTCTTTTTGACAATGATGACAGCTTCAGAAAAGTTGCAAGAAAAGTACAAACAACATCCATATACCATTTATTTTGATTCATTGACAGTAAACACTTTGCAATTGTGTGTGTGTGTGTGTGTATATATATATACACACACACACATATATATATATTTTTGAGACTGAGTTTCACTCTTATTGTCCAGGCTAGAGTGCAATAGCACGTTCTTGGCTCACTGCAACCTCTGCCTCCCAGGTTCAAGCGATTCTTCTGCCTCAGCCTCCCGAGTAGCTGGGATTACAGACATGCGCCACCACGCCTGGCTAATTTTTGTATTTTTAGTAGAGACGGGGTTTCTCCATGTTTCTCGAACTCCTGACCTCAGGTAATCCACCCGCCTCGACCCCCAAAGTGCTGTGATTACAGGCATGAGCCACCATGCCCGGCCTGCAATAATATTTGCTCCCTTTTCTCTCTCTCTTGCACCCACATACACACATACACCACAAACATATTTTCTGAACCATTGGAGAGTAAGTTACATAAGTCCTAGCCCTTTACCCTTAAATATTTCAACATGTGTCTCCTAAGAAAAATGACATTTATTACGCAACCACAATACAGTTACCAAATTCAGGCCTGGTGACAGTGATGCAATGCTATTATCTAACATACAGTCCACTTTCAAATGTCCCTGCTTGTCCCAATCTGCCAGGACCACGCTTCACATCTGGTGTCAGCTCTCCTCAGTCTTCTTTAATCCAGAACCATCCTCAGCCTTTCTTTGTTTTTCAAGACCTTGATATTTTTGAAGAGTCTAGATCAGTTGTTTTGTAAAATGTTCCTCATCTTTTTCTCCCCGTTTCCTCCCAATTAAACAAGTCAAGTATATCCATTATATATATTTGGACAACACAGAAAAGTAAATAAAAATTGCCCCAGTTCCTACAATGCAGGAATAGCCCCGTAGATACTTTCTGTAATCATGGAGTAAGCTGACTCGCTTTTTCCATGCACTCTGTGCACACGAACTCATGTCATCCTAGGAGGCAGGTGCTTTTGTTATCTCTTGAGTGCCTTGCGAAAGATCATACAGTCCATAGGATTTGATCCTGAACAGTCTGCTCCAAAGCCCATGCACTTGGCCTTTATGCTACATACACTACTTCTCAATAATGGCCAGCCACGTGCCTGAGTGTGTGTGCACGCGCGCGCGTGCGTGTGTATGTGCGTGTGTGTGTGCGCGCGCGTGTGTGTATGTGCGTGTGTGTGTGTGTGTGCGCGCGCATGAGTGCGCATCAGGATGCCTCAGCTTCTGCCCTTCTGAGTTTCGCTCTTATTGTCCAGGCTGGAGTGCAATAGTGCGATCTCGGCTCACTGCAACCTCCGCCTCCCAGGTTCAAGCGATTCTCCTGCCTCAGCCTCCCAAGTAGCATGTCAGGCAGGGTAATTCTCTGCTGTGGGAGTGCCCTGTGTGTTGTAGGATGGTCAGCAGCAGCCTTGTCCTCTGCCTAGTACATGCCAGCAACAATCCCCAAAATAATGATACCAAGAATGTCCCCTGGGGAGCAAAATCACACCCAGTTACCCAGTTGAGAACCACCGTGTGTGTGTGTGTGTGTGTGTGTGTGTGTGTAGCCAGGTGATGCTGTATTCTCTTCTGAAATGGTTCCCAGTGATTGATACTCCATGGTCACTTTCGGGTCCTTCCATTTTCTTCTCTGGCCCCTTGTCTAGTGGCTGCCAGGTGTTCCCTGTGAAGGGACTCGTGGATCGACAAAAATAGAAATCTATTGCGATAGCTACCTTCTATTGTTATACAACAAAGTGCCACAAACTTCGTGGTTTAGAACCACCCCCATTTATGAGCTCCTGGTTCTGCAGGTCAGAAGTCAGGACCCAGCGTGACTGAGTTCTGTGCTCAGAGTGTTGGATGCTGAAGGAAGGTGGCAGCCAGGCTGCACTCTCGCCTGGAGGCAGGGGAAGGAATCTGTCCCCAAGCTCATTCTTGTTGGCAGAATCCGGTTCCTTGCATCTGTAGGACTGAGGTCCCCGTTTCCTTGCTGGTGGTCTTCTAGGGCCCCTCTCAGCTCCTAGAGGTCACCCACATTCCTTTTCACATGGTGTCCCCCAGGCTGGAGTGCAGTAGCACAATCACAGCTCACGGCAGCCTCAGGCTCCCTGGCTCAGGTGATCCTCCCACTTTAGCCTCCTGAGTAGCCAGGACTACAGGTGCATGCCACCACATCCAGCTAATATTTTGTATTTTTGGTAGAGATGGGATTTTGCCATGTTGCCCAGGCTAGTCTTGAACTCCTGGGCTCAAGTGACTCACCCCCTCAGTCTCCTAAAGTGCTGGGATCACAGGCGTAAACCACTGCCCACCCAGATCTGCTTTCAGAGGGCTCACATGAGCACGGAGGCCCACTGGGATTATCTCCCTGTGTGCAGTGGACTGCACCATCTAACACCGTGTGTCATGGAGTAAGTCATCAGATCCGCAATCCCAGCATTACACTGGGTACATACACCAGGGGTGGGGGATCTTGAAGACATTGTGAAATTCTGCTTAATGATGACCAAAGGGCAAGAGAGGTGTTTCTGGGACAGGACATGGAGCCAAGGGGTAGCAGGCCAGGTTGGGTGAGCAGGAGATGGAGGCCTGACCCCACCTCTGAGAGGGTCCCACTATATTCCTGCCCTCAGGGACACCCCAACACCTACCTCTAGGAGCAAGAATGGTGCCTGGGCAGACTCGGGGGAATTCTGGCCTCCAGTCTCCTTACAGATGGAGCGTCACCATGTTCTGTACTTAAGGGCAGAGTGAAGAAGCTGCAAGTCAGAGGAATGTGGCGGATGGGCCACAGGGCGGGGAGGGAGACTGAGTGTCGACAGACAGATGGGCTGGGGGACCACCATGTACCACCCCAAGCGACCTACAAAGAGACTCTAATTTGGGGGGATGGAGGAAGGAGGTGTTAGCCCAGCAGAGGGGACAGGAGGGTGGCCTTGGGCACAATGTTTGACTCCTCCTGAGGTGTGGGAGTGAGAGGCTAGGCCAGAGGCCAGAGGAGCTGGGCTTGTTGAAGATGGGCTGGGCTCTGTGACCTGGTGGCTGAGGGTGACACACAATTGGAGACAGAATTACCCTCCAGCCCCCAGCCTGTGAGCCCATGGTGAGGTTCAGGGCCGCAGGGGTCCTGCAGGGCGAGGCCAAGGCAAGAGAGAGGCAGCTGGAGCAGAACTTGGGCGAGCTCGTTCTTGCACACACAAGACACACTCCAGAGCCCCCGGAAATGCAGAGGGGCCATGTGCACGGCAGCAGCCTGCACTCACACAAGGGAGGCTAAGACCATCCCTCACTTGTACTCTCAGGATGCTGAGGGTGGGGAACAATGGGGTTACAGTCACCATTTCATTAGTGTAGGGCAAGGGGGACCCCAGCACCCTCCAACAGACCCCTAATGTTATCACCACAGAAGGCGATTGCTCATGTGACAAATACTAACCATTTCCTGTGGAGTCAGGCAAAGGCCTGGGCCCTCCAACAAGTTTAGGGTAAACCCTGCACCCTGCACTCAGTGGCAGCCCTGGCCTCAGCAGCCCCGGCAAGGCAGGGCCAGAGCTGCAGGGACTGAGACACACACACAGAAGACTGGCAGGTGAACTAGAGCTTTTACTGAAAGTGCTCAGAGACCTGTAAGTTTCAGCTCTGCAAAGCACCGTGCGGTTATATGTGTACATCACCCTGATAAATGTGTAAGCCTGTCCCCCAGACTGCAGAGCAGCAAAGGGGCTAGGAAGGGCCGGTGAGGTTCAGGGCAGAGATTAACTTCAGTCTGCAACTGGGGAAGAGGCTCTTGAAATCCTCTTTCTCCACTTTTCCACCTGCTCGTCCTTGCAACTTCAAGTGGCTAGAGTGTAGAAAGGGCACAGTGTTAAGATTCAGAAGGCCCTGGCCAGGCACGGTGGCTCACACCTGTAATCCCAGCACTATGGGAGGCTGAGGCGGGCAGATCATGAGGTCAGGAAATCAAGACCATCCTGGCTAACACAGTGAAACTCCGTTCTACTAAAAATAGAAAAAATTAGCCAGCGAGCATAGTGGCATGCGCCTGCAGTCCCAGCTATTTGGGAGACTGAGGCAGGAGAATTGCTTGAACCCGGGAGGTGGAGGTTGCAGTGAGCCAAGATCACGCCACTGCACTCCCACCTGGGCAACAAAGGGAGACTCTGTCTTAAGAAAAAAAAAAGATTCCGAAGGCCCAGATTCTTTCAGTCTGGGCTACTTCAAGCAGTCACTGGACATTCTGGGCCTCAGGCTCTTTCTCACTGGAATTTGAAAGCAGCTAAGATTCTGACACAGTCGCCTCCAAGTTGGGCCATGTTCCGGCTGCCAGATGCCCTCAGAGCCCTCTGGGGCCCAGCAATCTCCTCAGAGCCATCACCCAAGGGTCACAGCTGCTGCAAGAGAGAGGCCTCATGGTGTGGAGAGGACACTCTTCTTGCCAGTGTGGGAGACCCAGCATTCAAAAGAACAGTCCTCCTCAGTTCCTAACCTTGTGTTGGGAAAACTGATTTGTTGCCCAAATCTCATGACTGCGAGAACAAAAATCTGTGCTGATACGCAAACGCTCTCAGTGGAAAGAATGAACCACTCCTCATCCCAGGGAGAAACCTATGTGTTTTGGTTTTTCCCAGCCCGATTTTTCTCCCATATTTGGAGAAAAATTCCTTAAAAAAAAAAAAAAATATCGGCCGGGTGCGGTGGCTCATACCTGTAATCCCAGCATTTTTGGGAGGCTGAGGTGGGTTTATCACTTGAGGTCAGGAGTTCGAGACCAGCCTGACCAACATGGTGAAACCCCCTCTCTACTAAAAATACAAAAAATTAGCCAGGCATGGTGGCAGGCGCCTGTAATCCCAGCTACTCGGGAGGCTGAGGCAGGAGAATCGCTTGAACCCAGGAGGTAGAGGTTGCAGTGAGCTGAGATCATGCCATTGCACTCCAGCTTGGGTGACACAGAATTAGACTGTCTCAAAAAGAAAAAAACAAATAAAACTCTCAAATATAGTTTATTATATAGGTGAATCCTGGTCCCTGTGATGGGCGTATTGGTAGGATTTCTGGTAGCAAGCATAGGTACCAGGGCCTCCGACGTTTTTGGATTTGCAGCAATGGAGGTCAGCTACTGACAGGATCCAGTCATGCTGGATGAGGATGCCTCTGGTCCTTTTGGAAGCCTCATCCATTTATTTCCGGTAATAGGCCACTAAGGCTTTGGAGATGGACTGGCGGATAGCATAAATCTGGGTCACATGACCACTACCCTTCACACAAACATGGGTGCGCATGTTAGCAAACTGCTCCTTGCTGACAGGCAGAACTAGTTCCAGCAGCTTAAATTGCAGTGCTTGGCTCCATCATCTCCAGGGGCCACCCATTCACCTCGATGAGGCCACTGCCATGTTTGCAGTGGACTGAATGGACTGCAGCTGGCCCTTGGATGGCATGGCCAAGAGCACAGATAAGAGCTCCTCACTACAAGGCACTGCAAGCGGAAAAGGCACCTTTTCTTTTTTTTTTTTTTTTTTTTTTGAGATGGAGTCTCCTTCTGTTGTCCAGGCTAGAGTGCAGTGGTGCAATCTTGGCTCACTGCAACCTCCACCTCCTGGGTTCAAGCGATTCTTCTGCCTCAGCCTCCTGAGTAGCTGTGATTACAGGCGCATGCCACCATACCTGGCTAATTTTTGTATTTTTAGTAGAGACAGGGTTTTGTGACATTGGCCAGGGTTGTCTTGATCTCAGGTGATCCGCCTGCATCAGCCTCCCAAAGTGCTGGGATTACAGGCATGAGCTACTACTCCCAGCCTTTTTTTTTTTTTTTTTTAGTTGTCTCTAGGGACCTTGTAGATATTTTCCTAGACCAGGCCATGACAGGACCAAGCACACCACTTACAGGGGAGGTAAGGCCCCTTTCTGCTGGATGAGGGCAGTTTCTGAGGAGTGCTAGGGGGTACCTCAAGGTCCTGGGTTTGTAGGGAATTGATTTATGAACTGAAGAATAAAACACTGGGAGTCGGGGATGGCACAGTTTCTGAGATAAAAGGAAAATACTTGAACCCTCCACCAATCTGCCCTGGGCTCAGGCAGACAAGGCAGAAAGTGAAACAGCAGAGAAACCAAAAGTGAAATGGTTCATTCACATTTTATAAAACTTTCCCACCAAACTGCCCTACTCAGAAAACACGAAAGAAAAAAAAATTAGGACATTTTCAGTCTGGGGCATGACAAGATACGGAAGCTGCCTGGAAGCTGGGTGCCAACTCCATGAATTTGGGGGAACTAATTCCTGGCCACTTGGGCCTCACCAGGGTGACAGAGATCCCTTCTTTCAGTCCTTTAAGCTCTTTGGAGAAAGTCAAGTGGCCATACATAACGACAGGGTCTGGGTTTCATTTATAAATAACCCAGGAACATTTTGTTGTTTTCAGTTTTCTAGGGCTGGGTTTTCCCAGCACACAGGGCTCTGGGGAGATGTGAAAACCATGGCACGTCGATGAGAATGCTGCCAGGGCACCAGTTTGGAGCAGCCTCATTCAGACAACTGAACAACTACTTCATTCAGGATCCTCAGCCCTGGGTCCTTCCCTAGATCAGCCCAGAAGCTGCATCTCTGGGGTGGATCCCTAACAGTGCTGAGTAGGAGGCAAACCCTTTGGCTTCTAAGGCTGACCCAGGAAGTCTGGACTGGGCCCGCCGGAGGCTCCTCGTCACCAATTGACACGCAGCCTCTGGTGACAGTTCTGCCCCGGAGCCTCAGTATCTTCTTTTGAGAATAACACACACACACCCCCACATCCACACACACCCACAAAGGTGTCAGTAGCTTGTGCCTTTACTATGATGAAAAGAATGCTACTGAAATCTCAAATCAAATAAAAACACTAAGTCAGGGGCGTAAGATTGCAGGCAGGGCTGGAATTACTTATCTGCTCTCCAATGGTTGGAGAGCAAGAGGGGAGAGCAAAGGAACAATCTATTCCCTCCGAGGGGCTCTTACAAGCGGTGGGCGAACAAACCTCCCATCATGTCCTCTTCTAGATTCCGGTGTCCTCTCTAGATTCCACCTGACTCAGCTCCCCTGATATCCCCTATTCTCAGATTTGAGTTCCTGCCCCTTCCTCTTAGCCTACCAGCCCGAGTTACTCCCTGACATAGGCCCCTAGCCCTCCAGGCTTCCACATCTCCCAGAAGCGAGAAAGTTGAGAAAGTTGGACCCAAGGCTTTCAAAGTCGCAGGTTCAATTCAGAACTCTTCGAGAGCCCCCAGGGTCCTGCTCCCACACGTTGGTGTCTTGATACTGGTTACATAACAATCAGTCCCCGAAGTTCTGACATCACCCACTGAAAATTCTCACCAGCCTGGACAGCCAAAGGGGTCTGTGTGTGGCCGGGCAGGATGGCGGGGGAGTGAGCCCCATGGAACAGCCAGGAACTGGTAAGGGGAGGTAGGCATAGGTCCCAGTAAAAGATGGTAAATGATGGTGACCCTGAGAGGAAAGCGGAAGTATTTGGGTTTTTAAATTTCCCCCTAAGTTCCCACAAGATTTCATTGTTGCACCCACACTTCCCCTCTTCTCCGCATAGGGAATTTTCGATTTCACTTCCCAAAACGCAAGTGACCAGAGGGCAAACCCTTTGGCTTCTAAGGCTGACCCAGGAAGTCTGGGCGTTTCGGCTGGCTGGGCTGTGCGCCTGCGCAGTGTGGGTGGCTCCTCGTCCCCTACCCTGGCCGGCCGCGCCTCGGGTCCGCGCCCTCGCCCCACTCTCAGCCGCCGCTCTGCCCCGCAGCAGCCAGCCTCGTGTCCGGCAGTATGTTCAGCTGGGTCAGCAACTTCCTCATGTCCTCCTGCCCTGCCCCAGCTGTAGCCTCTGTGGGGAAGCCTTCTCTTCTCCCGCGCGCGCCCGGTATCACCCATGTCCTCCCCCGCTTGCGTACCTCTCCCACTCCCACCCCTTCGGCCTGAGGGGAGGTCAGGCCTCTCGCTGCCCGTCAGTGTGCCCGTGTGCCCGCTTCTCCCTGCCCATTTTTATTTCCCCAGTCACCGCCCCGCCCCGGATTCTCTACTCCCTCAGCTTGCTCTGCTACCACTTTCCTGCCTCTCCCTCTCCCAAAGCAGATAAAACATGAGGGGACAAAGACAGTGTGTGTCTGGGAAGCTGGGCAGAGAGGAGTAAGTGCCGCGGCCCGGGGGTACTCCGATGCTTCCGGGGATTCTGAGCCAGCCGGAGGACGGCACGTGGGGAACGGCGGGCGCGGCGCGTAGTCAGGGAACCAAGGCACTGGGCACTGGGTGTCTCGTGGAGCCATCCCGCGGGGGTGTGGGGGGTCCACGGTGCCGGAAGGCGCACAGGCCCACGGACCGTCGCTGCTTGACGCCTGCTCCTCGCCTTCCTAACCGCAGGACTTTCGCGAGCCTCCCCACGAGGGGCGTGGCGAAACAGGTACGGTTGCCACGGCACCCGGACCACAGCCTCGCGAGATGTGGAATCAGCCAATGGGAGGTGGGGGAGGGGAAGACGTGGCACAAGTCTGAGGGGCGGGGCCGGGAGGGGCTCCTCCCTACCTCTCCCGATTGCGCGAGCCGCCCCTCAGGGACTGACCCTATAAAGGCCGCTCCGCTAGGAGCGCGCTCCATTCGGCAGGGGGCGTTTCGGCTGGCTGGGCTGTGCGCCTGCGCAGTGTGGGTGGCTCCTCGTCCCCTACCCTGGCCGGCCGCGCCTCGGGTCCGCGCCCTCGCCCCACTCTCAGCCGCCGCTCTGCCCCGCAGCAGCCAGCCTCGTGTCCGGCAGTATGTTCAGCTGGGTCAGCAAGGATGCCCGCCGCAAGAAGGAGCCGGAGCTCTTCCAGACGGTGGCTGAGGGGCTGCGGCAGCTGTACGCGCAGAAGCTGCTGCCCCTGGAGGAGCACTACCGCTTCCACGAGTTCCACTCGCCCGCGCTGGAGGACGCTGACTTCGACAACAAGCCCATGGTGCTCCTAGTGGGGCAGTACAGCACCGGCAAGACCACCTTCATCCGGCACCTGATCGAGCAGGACTTCCCGGGGATGCGCATCGGGCCCGAGCCCACCACCGACTCCTTCATCGCCGTCATGCACGGCCCCACTGAGGGCGTGGTGCCGGGCAACGCGCTCGTGGTGGACCCGCGGCGCCCCTTCCGCAAGCTCAACGCCTTCGGCAACGCTTTCCTCAACAGGTACCCACCCATCACTCCAGGGGGGCGCGGCCGGGGCACACACCGCACTGGGAGCCTGACCCTCCCGTGGCTGTCGCCCCGCCGTCCTTTGTCTCCGAGGCCCCAGTGAGACCCTCAGTGATCACTCCCTGGTCCAAGGGCCCTGCCACTTCCCAGAGAAAACCCACCGGGGGTCTAAGAGTGGGCGTTGCCGGCTCCCCCAGCTTCTGTTGTCCCCAGAATCTTCCAGGTTAACCACCGAGCCCTTCTGCACATCCCAGCCCCACTCCCCTCAGAACCAGGGCCGGGGTAGGAAGCTGAGCCATTCCTGAGCTCCTTTTCTTGGTCTCCACCTCCTTCCCGCAGACTGGATGCACCTAATTTACGGAAATCAACCCTCCCTTCCCTGTCTCCTTAAGTGTCAGTAGCAAAACACAATGAAACTTTTAGTCATTCCCTTTTCTGGTGCCGGGTGGGTCTGCTCTGCCTCCCCTGGGAGGGTGGTTTTGTGTAGGAGGGAGGAGGAGGATCTACTGTGGCTTGCTGACTTTGGGGCAGCCCCTTGGAGGCAGGGGACAGTTGAGGTTTGAACACTTCTCCCAAAGGCAGCTCTCAAGAGGTCAGTGCTGCCTTCAGGGATTTCAGGAACCAGGATGAGGTGGTGGCAGTGGGAGCCCTGCAATGAGATTCTGGCCCTAAGCCCTTCTGTGTGCTGAGAGACAGAATCTGAGGTTCCTGCACCCGCTTGGACCTCCCTTTCCCAGTGAAGTGGCCTCTGCACACAAGGAGAGTGATGTCCAGGACTCTGCCTCTCTCAGTGCTGTGAGTGAAACACAGTGCCTCCGCCCTCGCGGAGTGCAATGGCCAGGCTCTCTTTTCTCCAAAGAAACTTGAGACATCCCAGTCCCAACCCCCAGGCATACCAAAGTACTTCATACCAAAGGACTACCTACCAAAGTACTTCACAGACCCTGCCCTCCCTGCCACCCCACATTCATGGACTCCACATGCCTTTCAAATTCTGCACCAGGGAAGAGCCTCTGAAGGAATCTTTGAATCCTGCCTTCCAGGTCGCCGCCCTGCTTGCCCTGCGTGGTCACATTCCTTTCCAGATGCCATCTAGCCGTGCAGGGCAGCTTGCCCTAGAGCCAAGCCGGTGACCAGGCCTACTCCATGCACAGAGCTGACCTTCAGCAGGGTCTGTTGCCACTTCCAGTCATTTCAGCCTGCCCTCCTGTTTTGTGGCGTTTGTCTATCAAGGCCAGGTGGAGTGCAGCCCTTTGGGCTAGGGGCCCTGAAGAGGCGGGGTCCTCTTGCTCTGACCTTACCTCGGTTCAAGATTTGTGCTTTGCGCACTGGTAGAGAAGTGATTAGCTGAAACCATTAGCTGGTGGGAGCCATTCGACCCTGTGAAAAGTTTGGCGGCTGTGCCAGAAAGTCCAAGTGTTAGGTCTCTGCTTCCATGCAAAACTTTGGGAAACCGTGGGAAGGGTCACTGCCCCCGCTGCCTCTGCTGTCCTGAGCACGTCACTTTCCTTGTGAGGGCACACCTTTTTTGAAAGGAGAAACATGGCACAGGACCAGTTTTCTGAATTTGGAAGCCTAGAGTTTCAGAGCTGGAAGGATCTTAGACATTGTCTCCGCAGCCCCCACCTCACTGGTTCAAGAAACCAAGGCTCAGAGGGTCCAGCCGATTTGAGGAAGTCACCCCTTAGGTCAGCCAGCACTGACTGCCTGGTTTTTGCGCAGCCAGTTACTGCCTTCTGCTGCCTCTACCTGAAAAAGAGCAATTCAGGATTGCTTTGTCCGAGACCGGTGCTTTGATGACTTTGGTGCCACAGGATCTGAGAGGTGGCATACATTTATTTCCTTCTTGCTGCCACCTCATCTCCAGAGGATCCCTGATCACTGATGGCCTTGCTGAAAGGGCCCTGTCAGCCCGCGCTGAGGCCCCGAGCTGTGTCAGGATGTGTAGTGTGGGGAGTGTGCCCGGCGAGGAGGGTGCAACACAGGGGGCTTTTCTCTGGCTGATACAGCCTCTCCCGGCTGAGTCTTAAAGAGACTCATTGAGTCCTGAACTTGACTTTCCGACCTTTTTCCCATATGTGGCTGCTCTAAGAATAAAATCAGCTGGAGCAGACCAAGGCAAGGTGCAGTCAGGGTGTCCTAAGAGTGTCCTGCGAAAACTCATTGCATAACTGGGACTGCCACCTGTGCGTCCTTGGTGAAATGGAATCAGAGGCATCTTTGCTGCTTGCTGCCTTTCTTGTTTTCTGCCATATACCCTGGGCTCTGCAGAGCAGCTGGTTTCTGGGTCCTGTAGATATTAACTTGCTTTCTGGGCTCATTTATGAGGCATTTTTACATATGTGACTTGGCTTCCCATTCTTCTATTCTGTAATCATCTCTCCAGCGCCTCCTGTCCCCAGCAGGAAGGCCAGGCCTGACCTGCGTGCATTGCTGCTGGCACTGGGAGAGTGAGGCCCATGTTTTGCTCGCCCTGTGGGTCAGCTGGTCTTGCTCCACTGCTTTACAGAGCACCCCTTGCCCTGGCCAGCTGCCCTCTGCCTGCAGGCCCCTGGTCGCTGGGGGATGGGGCCAAAGGGAGAAGCTGATCGGCTGGGAGTCCTCCCCTCTGTTGGAAAGGCAGCTTCAAGTCTGTGTCCTACAGATAATAGGTCAGTCTTTTCTTTGCTCTCACTACCTTTTTCAGAGAAGTTTTTTGTTTGTTTGTTTTTTGAGACAGAGTCTCGCTCTGTTGCCCAGGCTAGAGTGCAGTGGCACACAGTCTCGGCTCACTGCAACCTCCACCTTCTGGGTTCAAGCAGTTCTCCTGCCTCAGCATCCTGAGTAGCTGGGATTACAGGCGTGTGCCACCATGCCCAGCTAATTTTCTTATTTTGGGTAGAGATGGGGTTTCACCATGTTGGCTGGGCTGGTCTTGAACTCCTGACCTCAAGTGATCCGCCCACCTTGGCCTCCCAATGTACTAGGATTATAGGCGTGAGCCACCACACCTGGCCTTTCAGAGAATTTTTTAAAGGAGCTTTTTCTGTGTCCAGTGAAGGATCCCTGCTCTCAACTAGGACTGCGCTTGCCTTTCTGGGCTGTTATAAGCTTAGTGTGAAACTCAGATGTGCGTCGCTGAGCCCTGGCCCACAAGTCGCCAGCCTCTCCGTGGCCTTGTTCTTCCTGAGCCTGCTCTGACTTTCAGAGAATAGGGTGTCTGTGCTTCTCCATCCCACGGTCTACCAGCCTGTGTGGTCCCCAGCTTTTGTCGGCGTCCGTTTCAATTCCCTCACCCGAGCGGCTGGTTGAAAGGGCAGGGCTGGCCGTAGCAGTAGTAGGAAGGGGCCAGCTCTCTTCAATGTGGAAATTTAGCCAAGTGGTGGAAAGATGGGATTTCAAGGTCCCGGTGTGACCTTCTGTCTCCCCTCTGAATTGAATGGTGACCTAGGCTTGCACAGTTTTCACTAACAAGTCAGCAGCTTGAAAGTTGATCTCTCAAGCTCTAGGGGAAAAGTAAACGTGAGGAAGTGCCCGTGTGGGTCAGTTTGAGCCTGCTGGTTGCATTCCTGGTTGAGAAAGTCTGTACAATTTGCCGGCCACCCCGGGAAACTAAGACAATAGAAAACCACCTGTCAGTTCCCCGCTTCAGGAGAGGAAGCCACAGATGGAGCGAAGGAGTACAGAGAGCCCTTTGTTGTGTCCGGAGCAGCAATGACTGTGTCTTGATGCCTCTCTTCTGGCTCTTGCTCTCATGTAGGTTCATGTGTGCCCAGCTGCCCAACCCTGTCCTGGACAGCATCAGCATCATCGACACCCCCGGAATCCTGTCTGGAGAGAAGCAGCGGATCAGCAGAGGTAAACAGCTCTGACTGCAGCTCGGCCGCTGGCTTTGTCACAGATCCTTCTCTCTAAGATCTGCAACCTGGTTCAGAGGCTGCCTTTGAGATTTCTCTTTTTTTTTTTTGTTCTGAGACGGAGTCTTACTCTGTCACCTAGGCTGGAGTGCAGTGGCGCTATCTCGGCTCTCTACAACCTCCGCCTCCCAGGTTCAAGCAATTCTCCTGCTCAGCCTCCCGAGTAGCTGGGATTACAGGCGCCTGCCACCACGCCTGGCTAATTTTTGTATTTTTAGTAGAGATGGGGTTTCACCATATTGGCCAGGCTGGTCTCAAACTCCTGACCTCGTGATCTGCCCACCTTGGCCTCCCAAAGTGCTGGGATTACAGGTGTGAGCCACTGTGCCCGGCTGCCCTCAAGATTTCTTCCAGTCTCAGGCTTTCTAAAAAAAAAAAATGTGGCCATTTTACATTAGCCTCCCATCTCCACCGTGCTCTGTGCACTGAGAGGACGGGAGCTGCTTTCTTCCTTGGCTCCCTGGGCCCAGGTGAGGGGAGCAACCACGGTGAGACTGCAGCCAATCTTGTGTGGCTGTCATGCTTTTGAACCCCTGGGGCATGCTGGAAACAACAGGATCAGAATGGGCCTTGGGCCATGCTGTGAGCGTGCAGGAAGCATTGCTGACTGTGAACAAGCCCCCTGGTCCCCAGAGCTTATTAGCCTTAGTCTGTATTTAAAAACCTTTGCCCCCCCAAAGCCATATACGTTCCTCATGAGTCCAGCAGGACTGAGAGAGAGCCAAGCAAAAGGAGAAGCTGGTAGAAATTCATGAAACAGTTAGGGGCTGGTGGAAATTTGCGTGTATTTGTTTAGAGGTTGATAGCAGCCTCCGTGGCTGAGGCCTTCATGCTGTGCAGTAGTGCGCCATGCCCATTCCAATTGTGTAAACTCCTGCCTAGATTCTGCCAAGCTCTTTTGAAGATCTGTTTCAGGATGAGCCTGAATTGGGTCCTCCCATCTGTCACTGCCCCTTTTTCGCAGAAGGGTGGGGCACTTTGGGGCCTGATGCTTTCTGGGAGGAGCTTGAGTTTAGGCTGGTACCCGGCAGGTGGAGTGGAGTCTACAGCTCCAAATGTGAAAATGAAATAAGATCAAACTCAAAGAGAGGTTGAGGACAAGTGAGCAAGTTTGTTGATGATTAACTTGCAGATCTTTCCCGTGTCCCTTACCCTCTGGACTGGCCTGTGGTGGGTAAGCCTTGCAGTCCAAGCCGGCACCTAGGATTTGGGGTGCACGTATCTCTCTGTTGGGGCTCTGAGGGCGTGGGGACTCTGTTCTTGGAGCTGAGAAACCTTGCTTCTCTTTCCTTCCAGCCTTGTGGGCCTTGCCCGTGTGGGACTGCATCAGAGCGTACTGAAATCATTGCCCCTCATCTGGTTTCAGAGCTGCCAGTTAAGCTGTTAGATTCTCCCACCCCTGGTGATAGTGATGCTCTTAGGAGTTCAAGGGAGTAGATTTGGAGACCCTTTCTAAAAGAAAAAAAATAACACGAGGGCTAGTATTTTTATTTCTTACTGCTGTTATTGTTCCAGCCTAGTCTTAGTAAATACCTGATAAGCAAAAACCCTGTCATTTGCCAAAGCAAGGTCAGAAAATCTGAAAAAGTTACTCTTTTTTTTTGTTTTTTTGTTTTTTGTTTTTTTGAGACAGAGTCTCACTGTGTCGCCCAGACTGGAGTGCAATTGTGCGATCTCGGTTCACTGCAACCTCCTACTCCCTGGTTCAAGCGATCCTCCTGCCTTAGCCTCCCAAGTAGCTGGGATTACAGGTGTGCGCCACCCATGCCCGGCTAATTTTTATATTTTTAGTAGAGATGGGATTTCACCATGTTGGGCTGGCTGGTCTTGAACTCCTGACCTCAGGTGATCCGCCTGCTTCAGCCTCTCAAAGCATCATCACAGCCTTGAACTCTTGGGCTCAAGCGATCCTTCTACCTTAGTCTCCCGAGTAACTGGGCCCACAGGCGCGGGCCATCGTGCTCGGCTGGGGTTGTATGTCTTGTGTTGCTTGCCTTGACCCTTGCCCTCTGAGACACTCCCTCCCTACCTCTTACTCCCTCTGCTTCCTTTCCCTGGTAGGAAAGAGGCAGGCAGAGGTGTCTACACTGGCTGTCTCTGGGACAAGCACCAAAGTGTATGCTCCATATCAGTGGATCTGCAGACACAACATGGCATTTTGATTGGGAGCAAGGGGTGGACGTAGGCGTTTCCTTGTGGTCCCCGCCTTGGAGTTGCTTGTACAGATGACAGTTTGGAGGAGCGAGCCAGCAGGACACAAGGCTGCTGTCAGTGTGCTGACCTGTTCTGCCTGTGTGGCCTCCCTGTCCCCTCCAGGCGCAAAGTGTGGCCCCTCTGCATCCCTGAGAGGCCAGGCCGCCCTGTATCCACAGAAGGTCATCTCTAGCCATCATGGGCAGGAAGGAGCTGGTGGCTGAAACAGAAGTACATCACTCTGATTGGAGGAGGGGTTTCCTGCTGTGAAGTAGCAGAAGATCAAACCGATTTTACTCGACCCTTTCTTTTCCTCCATAGCCCTAGCGGCCTTGGTTTAGATGTGTCTTACTAAAAGTTACCTGGTTAGGGTTTGAATGATGTTGGTTTTTTTTTTTTTTTTTTTTTTTTGAGGCGGAGTCTCGCTCTGTCGCCCAGGCTGGAGTGCAGTGGCCGGATCTCAGCTCACTGCAAGCTCCGCCTCCCGGGTTTACGCCATTCTCCTGCCTCAGCCTCCCGAGTAGCTGGGACTACAGGCGCCCGCCACCTCGCCCGGCTAGTTTTTGTATTTTTAGTAGAGACGGGGTTTCACTGTATTAGCCAGGAGGGTCTCGATCTCCTGACCTCGTGATCCGCCCGTCTCGGCCTCCCAAAGTGCTGGGATTACAGGCTTGAGCCACCGCGCCCGGCCGATGTTGGTGTTTTATTGTCAGAAGAAAGCATCGCTCAGTACCTCTTGGAGGTGCTAGGTGTAAACTCCAGGATGAGCCCCACTAGGTGGACACAAGGAGTGGATTTCTGTTTCCTGGAGGCCATGCCCATCAGTCATGGAAAGGCCCGTGTGGCCTGTCCAGCAGAGGAAGTCGGAGTCGAGCAGTACGTTCCCGGCAGGGCTGGCTGCCTACTACTGCCTTTGCTGGTGGCGTGGAAAGCAGGTGTTTCCCTTTCAGAAAGATAGGGCCGGCAGAGTACACACATGGGCCCCAGCGTGACATGCCTCCCCTGTCCTGCCAGCCCGTTCCCTGGAAACATGTCCTTGTGGAGGCCATGGATGGACATTGGGGTTGCTGATTTCATTTACTTCCATTTCCCACCCTGTCTGGCCCCTCCTGGCCTCTCCTGACTCTTTTTCCCCTTTCCCCATGGTCCTAATGTGTGCAGGAAATATGGTCTGGAAAGATAAGGTGGGCTGGTGCAGG
Source organism: Trachypithecus francoisi (assembly GCF_009764315.1). Classification (NCBI taxonomy): domain Eukaryota; kingdom Metazoa; phylum Chordata; class Mammalia; order Primates; family Cercopithecidae; genus Trachypithecus; species Trachypithecus francoisi. The sequence goes on from NW_022681473.1 coordinate 9,341,989, forward strand.
CCCAAAGCGGTTAGGATGCAGCCGGGCTCTGTCAGGGATCCCTGAGGACTGCCTCAGGGACGAGAAGGGGGCCGGGTTGGGGTCTCTCGGGCTGCCTTTGCCTGTGTGCTAATCTGAGTGACTTTAAAGATACTATTCTCCTGTGTCAGCAGAGAAAGGTGGCCTCTGGGGGCTGCGTTCATTCTTGAGTGCTGCCTGTGTGACTGATAAGGGCACAAAGGGCAGCTGGGCCTGGCAGGGGTGGTGCCCTTGGCTCCAGGGGCTGAGGACCAATTGCGTGGTCCCAGCAGTGCCTGGATGCCGAGTCATCCCCTGGCGGGGCCTCTGTGGGCAGCCCGGCCAGTTCGTTCCCCATCGTGGTCACTAGGCAACTGTGAACAAAGCGGGAGTTTTTGTGCCTCAATCTCCCCATGAAAGCTGTATCAGCAGGGTAGTGCTGCTTCAACTTGCAGTAGCAGATCGGAGACCTGGCCAGCTTTGTGTCTGACTTTCTGCTGGCCACTGCCACGTCAGTGAGTTCCACTGAGTTATCACAGCTGCTGCATCTAGGAGGAAGCTCCTGCCTTTCAGAGGAGGAAGCAGAGGCTTAGGAAAGTTAAGTAATTGGCCTAAGATGACAGCCAGGCCAGCAAGTGTCGGCGCTAGGATTTGGACCCAGGCAGGGGCTGTGCTCCTGCTGCGGCAGAGCTGAGAAGGGCGCCTTGGCGTGAAAGCTGCGGGTCCAGGAGTGCCGAGAGCTTGGGTCAGACAGATCTTTGCCCTGGTTGGGTCATTACTGTGGAGGTCTTCTCAGCCCCCCTGAGACACACAGAGGCCACCCTCTGTTTCTCTCCCGCCCAAGGTTAGACTCCAGTCCTGAAATGGACCTGAGGTCTGGGGCTTTGAACAGCAGTGCTGGTATTGTCTTCCCTGTTCCCTGTCTCCAGCCATAAATGACCCCTTGGGCTATCCAGGGAGCCTGGTGGCCTGGGCTCTCGTTTGCCCTCTGGTGGTCTGCAGGCTCCCTCTAAGCCTGGGAGCTGTCCTGATCCTTAGTCGTTGGATGGAGTCCCTCTGCCCACACTCCCACCTGTGTGTCCTGAGCCCTCTGGCCCAGAGGCGGGCCTGCGCGGTGGGCCGCCCCCACTTGCTGTCGGCACCTCCTGAGATGGAGATGCCGCTGCCAGCAGCCCCCTCAGGCCGGGGTTTCACCAGGGTGCTCCGAAGACCATCAGATGCTCCCAGGGGCAGCCCAAAGGCCGTGAGCCAGGCCACGTGCTGTGTCCCTCTTGGATTCAGCATCCACAGCACAGGTAGATCAGAAGTTCAAGTCCCACATCAGTACTTGGGGAGCTGGGTGGCTCTAGGGAGTTGCCATAGTCCCTGAGAGCTGCATCAGTCCATCAGGAAACAGCACAGCTGCTCTGGTTATTGTAGATTACTGGAATTTACATGTTAAGCTCTTGCCCTAGTGCCTGGTGCACAATTAAGTGTTCAAGTGTCAGCTGGTTCATAGTCAAGAGATTGAAAAGCCCAGGGCTTTCCAGACTATGATCTGAGTAACATCCTGGGGAGTATCAGGGCAGCGCTGACTCAGCCGGGATTTCCCATTGGGTTCCAGGCCCTCCTTTGCTCCCAGCTCCAGGCCTCCCGAAACCCCCTGCTTGTCCCACCTGACTGTGGCCTCCCTCTGTGGCCCAGCAGGCCAGGATGCCAAGACAGCTTTTGGCCTCAGCCTCTGCTGGGGGCGTGCAGGCTCTGCCGCAGAGGAGGCGTACCAGGCGCTGCCTGCGCTCGGCACCTGTTCCCCAGGCTGCGCACTGGTGGTGGGCTGGGGAGCAGCTGGCCAAGCGCCTGCAAACATTCCGTTTATATTTGGGGGATGAGGCATTCTTCATGCGTTTGAAGTCCTTGCCTACACACCCATCAGAATCTGAGCTTCTTAAGCCCAAAATACAAATCCTGCGAGTAAATAAGAGCAAACATTTACTCCTGCTTGCAGTGTGCCAGGCTCACTCCATCCTCCCGCGGCCCTCCCGAGCTGGAAACCTACTCTCTTCATGTTACAGATTGAGAAGCTGGGAACCGAGGTTCTGAGAGCAGAGACCTGCTGGGTCATACAGCTGGTTGTTGAGTAAAAGGTTCAGGATGGAAATGTGGGCCTGATTCCAGAGCTCCTCTGCCCCCTCCCGCCCCTCTTTTGCTGCTTCTGTCTGATTTGCTGGGGTCTACGTTGTGTGTAGTGAAGTCCACCCTCCTCAGGTGCCCTGCTGTACAAAGCATTCCTGGACGGCCACCACCATGACACAGAGCATTCCCATTGTCCGAAAGTTCCCGTGCCCGTTATAGTCACTCCTGGTCCCAGGCAGCCCACTGACCTTTGCCTTTTCCGGAATGTACCTAAATGGAGTCATACAGGATGAAGCCTTTTGCTTCCACCTTCACTAAGCAGGATGCTTCTGAGCTGCATCCGTGTGTTTGAGAGCACCCGTGGCCCGCTCCTCTTTGTTGGGGTTCCTTGTCCCATCATAGGGATGTACCATCAGTTGTCATCCGTTCACCTGTCAGGGGCGCCTGGGTTGTTCCACCTGGGGCAGTTTTGAGTCAAGTTCATGCTTTGTGTGGATGTGTGCTGCTGTTGCTCTCAGGTAAAGCTGAGGAATGGAGGCGCCTCTGTGTTCCCCTGGAAAACCCTTCCCAAGGAGTGTCAGCCTGAGCAAGCCCAGGAACGAGGCGTGGGGTACGGATTCTTCTTAGTTCCTAGATCTCTGTTTTGTTTTCCTGGGCCCAGCACGCGTTGGAAACGTGTGTGATGGAGAGCTAGGGCGAGAAATACTAAAGCCCACGCAGCTTGAATGACAGGAAACAAAAGTTGATTGAAGACAAACCCTCTATTGTTTCATGTTCTAGAAATCTTTGGAATGTATAAAGCAGCTTTTCCCCCTGCGGCTGGAACTACCTGTGTTTTGGAGGCTGCTGGGGTAGGGCAGGGAGGCCTGAGAACCTCCCTTTTCCCCTTCTGTACTGGCAAGAAACATGGTCCGGCTGTTGTCAGAAAGGCAGATCCTCTAAGGCCAGCGCCTGGAGAGAGGACCCCAGAGCCACAGTGGCTGGAGGAGGCTGGGCAGGATGTGGGTCGCCATGAGAGGCACCTGCGTGCGTGCTACCCTGAGGTGCCACGCGTGGCTCAGACTGGTTGCCTGGAGCCGCTCTGTTCTTTCATCCCACACCCCCAGGACTTTTCGTTTTCACTTTTTAAAAATTGTGATAAAGTACACCTAACATATCATATTTACCATTTTAATCTTTTTTTTTTTTTTTCCGGGGAAGATGGAGTTTCACTCTTGTTGCCCAGGCTGGAGTGCAATGGTGCAATCTTGGCTCACTGCAACAACCTCCGCCTGCCAGGTTCAAGCGATTCTCCTGCCTCAGCCTCCCAAGTAGCTGGGATTACAGGTGTGCGCCACCATGGCCGGCTAATTTTTGTATTTTTAGTAGAGACAGGGTTTCACCATGTTGACCAGGCTGGTCTCAAACTCCTGACTTCAGGTAATTCACCCACCTCAGCCTCCCAAAGTGCTGGGATTGCTGGCATGAGCCACCACACCCAGCATTTTTTTTTTTTTTTTTTCTGAGACAGAGTCTTGCTCTGTTGCCCGGGCCTTAGTGTGGGGGCACAATCTCGGCTCACTGCAGCCTCTGCTTCCCGAGTTCCAGCGGTTCTCCTGCCTCGGCCTCTTGGGTAGCTGGGATTACAGGTACACAGCACCACACCTGCCTAATTTTTGTATTTTTAATAGAGACGGGGTTTCACCATGTTGGTCAGGCAGGTCTTGAACTCCTGACCTCAGGTGATCAGCCCGCCTTGGCCTCCCAAAGCACTGGGATTACAGGTGTGAGCCACTGCGCCCGGCCTCATTTTAACCACGTTTTTTGGTCATGCACCCCAGAAAAGTAGATTTTAACTCTTTTTTTTTTTTTTGAGACGGAGTCTCGCTCTGTCGCCCAGGCTGGAGTGCAGTGGCCGGATCTCAGCTCACTGCAAGCTCCGCCTCCTGGGTTTACGCCATTCTCCTGCCTCAGCCTCCCAAGTAGCTGGGACTACAGGCACCCGCCACCACGCCTGGCTAGTTTTTTGTATTTTTTTAGTAGAGACAGGGTTTCACTGTGTTAGCCAGGATGGTCTCGATCTCCAGACCTCGTGATCTGCCCGTCTCGGCCTCCCAAAGTGCTGGGATTACAGGCTTGAGCCACCGCGCCCGGCCGATTTTAACTCTTTGTAGGTGTGCATTTCAGTGGCATTTAGCACGTTCTTCATTGTTCAGCTGTCAGCACCATCCAGCTCCAGAGTTCTTCAGTTCCCAAAGGGAAACGCTTCCTGCTCAACACCAGCTCCCCTCCCTGCTCCCTGCGCCCCGCGGCCCCTACACTCCCCATTCTATATTCCTTTTCTGCGCACTTGATTTCTCCTGGTATCTCCTGTAAGTGGAATCCTACAGTGCCGTATCCTTTTGGGACAGGACGTTTTGAAAAAACTTTCATTTTAGGTTCAGGGGCACATGTACAGATTTGTTATACAGTTAAATGGAGTGTGGTGGGGTTTGGTGTGCAGAGTATTTGATCACCCAGGTAATAAGATAGTATCTGATAGGTCTGATAGGCAGTTTTTTTTTTTTTTTTTGGAGACAGGGTCTCGCTCTGTCACCCAGGCTTGGAGTGCAGTGGCATAATCATAGCTCACTGTAGCCCCAACCTCCCAGGCCCAAATAATCCTCTTACATCAGCGTCCCGAGTAGCTGGGAATACAGATGTGTGCCACCACACCCAAATTTTTTAAATTTTTGTAGAGAGGGGGTCTCGCTATGTTGCCCAGGCTGGGCTCAAGCAGTCCTCCTGCGTCAGCCTCTCAAAGTGCTGCAGTTACAAGCGTGCCCCACCGTTCCCAGCCTGCTAGGCAGTTTTTCTGTCCTCGCTCATCCCACCCTCAAGCAGGCCCTGGCGTCTACTCTCTTCTCTGCTGCAGTGTGTACTTGATGTTTTGCGCCCACGGATAAGTAAGAACATGCAGTATTTGGTTTTCTGTTCCAGTGTTAGTTTGCTGAGGATAATGGTCTCCAGCTCCATCCGTGTTGCTGCAAAGGTCATGATCTTGTTCCTTTTTATGGCTGCATAGTATTCTATGTGTATATATACCACGTTTTCTTTATCCAGTCTACTGTTGATGAGTATTTCGGTGGATTCCATCTTTGCTATCATGAATAGTGCTACAATGGACATATGTGTGCATGTGTCCTTATGGCAGAATGATTTCTATTCTTTAGGGTTTATGCCCAGTAATGCGATTGCTGAGTCGAATGGTAGTTCTGTTTTAAGTTATTTCAGAAATTGCCAAGCTGCTTTCCACAGTGGCGGAACTGGTTTACATTCCTACCAAGCAGCGTATAAATGTTCCCTTCTCTCTACAACCTCACCAGCATCTGTTACTTTTAGACGTTTTAATAATAGCAATTCTGACTGTTATGAGATGGTGTCTCATTGTGGTTTGATTTGCATTTCTCTAATGATTAGTGATGAGTATTTTTTCATATGCTTGTTGGCTACGTGTGTGTCATCTTTGGAAAAGGTGACAGGCTTATTTCATCACTTAGCATCCTGTCTTCCAGGTCCCAGGATTTTCTGAGTCAGAGCTTCCTGGTGGCTCACGATTGCTTATCAGAGGGGGCTCTTGCTTTTACTCACTAAAACCACTCCCTCTGCAGGTGGGCCTTTCTCTCCAGCCCACCAGCTTGGGCCATGTTTTCTGTGTCCTTTTGCTAGGTGTCAGTTCTGTCACTCCCACCGAGGCCTGAGCTAGTCAAGCTAACAGCAAGGACCCTCCCTTGGTGGGTTCCAAAGCCTGAAGGCTTGTTGCCTTGGGCAGTGCCGGGGTGCTGGCAAGCCCTGTTCTGTACTTGTCACCAGCCGTCCAGCTCTGATCCAGAGAGTGGCTCGATGCTCCCGCTGTGCGGTGTAGCCTTTGGCACCTCTTGAAACCCGGCGTCTTTAAGACTGAGTGAGGTGCTTTGAGGGCAGTGAGGACCTGGTGGGCTAAGGAGCACCAGTGGGCCTGGTGGGGCTTGCAGTTACCTGGTCACATGCCTGTGTGGCACGGGCCCAAGTGCTGTGGCCCTTTTTGTCACCTGTGGGTGTGGCTGGCCGGTCACTGTGTTTCCCTCACAGCAAAAGCACATTTTCTATAGTAAACAGGAAATGTTATTCACCTGCAAAAAATGGACTTACTTCTGTTGAGTCCAACTTGAGATGATGGCCAGTAACTGGGTTTCCGGGCAGGTGGGGCCGGGCTCCTAGACCTGGGGCAGGAAGTTTTGGAGTGCTCACTCTTCCTTCTCCTCTTTTCTCTCTCTTTCCCCAGGGTCCCCCAGCCATCCAGGGGGAGGTGGGAGTGGGGCCTTGCTGGGTGGAGTTTGGGAGGGTGACCTCAGCTCCCCAGGCGCCGTTCTGACTCCCAGGCCAAAGCTAACATGGGCTGAGCACAGCCCATCAGGGCGCCCTTATTCCCAAGAACTCAGTTTTGGCATCACAGCCTCCCCAGCTGTGTGAATTCTAGTTTCAGCTTGTGGCGGGCTGACGACAAATGATTTGTCGAGGGGAGAAGTTCGGCCCCCTTTTTGCTGAGCGAGGAGCCTCAGTCCTTGAGTCATCGCGTTTTCAGTACTGACCTGCGTTCCCAGAGCTGGCCATAAAAGGTTGTGTGCTGCGGGCCCCAGGCAGGCCCTGCAGGCTCAGCTAGTGTGGCCTGGTGGCTCTGGGGTCAGAGGTGGCCTCTCCCTGCCCCTGCTTCCCTCATGTTGCCCTTGGCCTCTCTTTCTGGTTTTCTGCTGAGACTTCACCCTTTGGGCATCCCCTCCTGTGGAGCTCGGAGCCAGCTGCAGGGAGTCCGGGCGCCTGGGGCCTTGTACTTTGGAAGCAGGAGCCTGTGGTGGCATGAGGTGCCCTGGCGCGATGCCCTTCCACACCTTCTGGGCACAGGGAACCTGGCAGTTCTACTGTCTCTGACCATCCGCCCAAGCCTCTGGAAGGCTGATCGGGCCTCCCTGCCCAGTCTGGAGGCCAGGACCCTGGCTCCCCGCACTCCTACCCTGTTGAGAAGCTTGGCCCTCAGGGCTGCTTCTGGTCCGAGAGCCCTATTTCCTGTTGGGCTGGGGCAAGGAATGGTTGCACATCACCTGTGGAGAGGCTGCCAAGGCTGTGTGGCTGAAGCTGTGGATTTGGGATTTTCCTTATGTTTTGGTGACTTTGCTCAAGGATGAAAGTTCTTGACCGATGATGGGTCCCAGGCCGCTGTCCCCTTGTTCCCACAGAGCCCTGGCTTCCCCGGCCCCTGCCTGCGGAGAAGGCTGTCCCTGCCGGGTCCTGGGCTGGAGGCCTAGTGCTCCCACATGCCCTCCTCCCTGCAGCGCCGGCCGAGGAATTGGTATTTACATTTCACAGATGGAGAAAGTAACTGAGAAGTTTAAGAAAAGAACTTCAGGTCACAGAGTCAGTGGCAGGGGGCGGGAGTGGAGTGCAGAGCCATCTTAGTGGCCTGAGTTCCTTCTGGGAGCATCAGGTGTGGGGAGGGGCTCCGCACTCCTGTGGCTTTGGGCTCACAGATGGCGCCAAGCACGCTTGGGCCTAGGGCCGGGGCGGGCGGCGGGAGTGTTTATCCCATGAACGAGCTTGGCTCTGCACACCCGGTGGTGCCGTTTATCTTGGCGTGCTTGTGCATGGAGGCGGCCTCTCGGGAGCCTGGGCTGTGGACCTGCTTTCGCCCTGGAGGGCTTAGCAGGGTGGGAGCAGTGGATGCCACCAAGGGGGAGCCCGTGCGGTGGTGGAGTCAGCAGCAGCTCCCACTGGGGTACGGCAGGGCTGCCCTCCCATCACCATGGGCGATCCTGTCCAGCTGCTGCTTTTCCCTTGGAGCTCCCACCTCGCTGCTGTTTTTCTATCCCCCTCAGTCTAGAGAGCGCCCGTGTCCATCCCCAGCTTGGCCAGAGGGTGGTGAGTGTTGTTCACGGGGATGCCAGGAGTGGGCAGTGGGGTGAGGACGGGTTTGGGTCCAAGCTGGGCGACTGTCAGACTGTTGTGTGCAGGAGTGGCTTCTCCCACTTATTTCCAGAGCCTGACTGCTCTCTGGGAAGTACTTCGTGCTTCTGAAGAGGGCCAGCCTACATTTGGGTGGCCTGGGACCTGTGGGAAGACTGAGCCAGGGACGTGGAGCCTTGCCCAGAATCAGGCAGAGAGGATGTGGCCCCTCGGGGGTGGGGCCCAAGCTCCCCAAGGACTCCAGGCCTTTGTTTCCACATGGCCCGCCTGTCACTCCTTACTCTTCCTAGACCGGGAGGGACAGAAGTTTTACTCTAGGGCCAGAGGAAGAGGTGAGGATTTGTTTTGTTTTGTTTTGTTTTTCAGACAGGGTGTCACTCTGTCACCCAGGCTGGAATGTAGTGGCATGATCACGGCTCACTGCAGCCTCAACCTCCTGGGCTCAGGTTATCCTCCTGTCTTCGCCTACCAAGTAGCTGGGACTACAGGCCGGTACCACCTTTGTAGAGTCGGGATTTTGTTGTGTTGTCCAGGTGGAACTATTTTGAAGAGGCCTAGTTGTCATATAGGATTTAAATTAAACTGCTGTTACAGAGACCCAAAAATTATTGGCTTAAGTCAGATAGCCGATAGTTGATGTGAAAAACAACAGTCCAAGGCCATTCTGAACATGCAGCTTTCATCTCTGAACCCAGGGTGCTTCCTCCAGCTCCTCCCACCACATCAGTGTCCCAGTCCTCAGGAGGGAGAAAACAACAAAGGGCTCATGCTCCTTTCCTTGTTCGTTTCTGCTGAAGGAGGCTGAGAAATGCAATCTCCAGCTGGGAGGCCATGAATCCAGCTGAAACTAGATAGTTATATCTAATTCCTTCCTTTAGGAGGAATTTCAGCTAGCAGTCTCTGCCACAGGCAACAGAGTTTGCTTTTTTGTTGGGCCTTAATTGGGCTGTAATGGGTTGATGGGAAGCAATATAGAATAGAGTTTAGAATCCAGGCCGGGCGCGGTGGCTCAAGCCTGTAATCCCAGCACTTTGGGAGGCCGAGACGGGCGGATCACGAGGTCAGGAGATCGAGACCATCCTGGCTAATACGGTGAAACCCCGTCTCTACTAAAAATACAAAAACTAGCCGGGCGAGGTGGCGGGCGTCTGTAGTCCCAGCTACTTGGGAGGCTGAGGCAGGAGAATGGCGGAAACCCGGGAGGCGGAGCTTGCAGTGAGCTGAGATCTGGCCACTGCACTCCAGTCTGGGCGACAGAGCGAGACTCCGCCTCAAAAAAAAAAAAAAAAAAAAAAAAGAATCCAGGCACAGTGGCTCAGGCCTGTCATCCCAACACTTTGGGAGGCCAAGTCAGGAGGATCTCTTTGAGCCCCGGAGTTCAGCATAGACATAGTGCTGAACATAGTGAAACCCCCATCTCTACAAAATAAAAATTTAAAAATTAGCCAGACATGGTGGCACATGCCTGTAGTCCCAGCTACTGAGGAGTCTAAGGTGGGGGGATGGCTTGAGCCCAGGAGTTCAAGGTTGCAGTGAGCCAAAATTGTGCCACTGCACTCCAGCCTGGGTGACAAAGCAAGACCCTGTCTCTAAAAAAAAGAATATAATTAAAAAAAAAAAAGACTATAGAGCCTAAAGCTGGAGTCTATCCAGTCCAACCACTTTGTTTTGGAGAAGTATTTAAGACCTAGGAAGGGGAAGTGGTTTGTAGCACTTCCTGGGCTTCTTGTAGAGCAGAGGTCAGCAAACTTTTTCTGTAAGGGTCAGATAGTTAATACTTCCAGCTTTGCAGACCTTTCACAGCTTTGCAGTTTCTATCACAACGACTGAACTCTGCTGTGTTAGACAAAAGAAGCCATGGATAATACAAATGAACGTGGCTGTGTTTCAATAAAACTTTATTTATACAAACAGGTGGTGGGCCAGCTTTGATTCCTGAGCTGTAGTTTGCCAACCCTTGTTGCAGAAAATAAGTGAGATCCTGCAAAATGGGGAGCCTGGCACATCAGCACTGAACAAGGAGCAGCTGCAGTTACTGTTGCAGGCGCCTCTTGTCACTGCCTTTCCAGGGCACACAGCTGGCAGGTGGCAACACTGGAGTCTATGATCTACCGTCTGTGCTGTGCTGAGCACAGTGCTGGGTCTCCTCACTCTTGCCCTCGTCTGACCCACCTTAGAGCTTGCACTGTGGGACAACTTTTGCATTAGCACCTGTTTATGCCAAGTGCTACATGGGTTGGGAGTGTTATGGTGGGGGCAGGAATAGGGGAGATAATCCTGCCCTCAGGGTGCTGTACTGTCTAGATGAGCACCTTCTAGGAATTTTTTTTTTTTTTTTGAGACGGAGTCTCACTCTGTCACCCAGGCTGGAGTGCAGTGGCCGGATCTCAGCTCACTGCAAGCTCCGCCTCCCGGGTTCCCGCCATTCTCCTGCCTCAGCCTCCCAGGTAGCTGGGACTACAGGCGCCGCCACCTCGCCCGGCTAGTTTTTTGTAGTTTTTAGTAGAGACGGGGTTTCACCGTGTTAGCCAGGATGGTCTCGATCTCCTGACCTCGTGATCTGCCCGTCTCGGCCTCCCAAAGTGCTAGGATTACAGGCTTGAGCCACCGTGCCCGGCTTATTTTATTTTATTTAGAGACGGAGTCTTGCTCTGTTGCACAGGCTGGAGTGCAGTGGCGCGATCTCAGCTCACTACAACCTCCTCCTCCTGGGTTCAAGTGATTCTCCTGCCTCAACCTCCCAAGTAGGCTAGGACTACAGGCTCGCACCACCAGGCGCGGCTAATTTGTGTATTTTTAGTGGAGACAGGGTTTCACTATGTTGGCCAGGCTGGTCTCAAACTCATGACCTTGTGATCCTCCCACCTTGGCCTCCCAAAGTGTTGGGATTACAGGCGTGAGCCACTGTGCCCGGCCTGTAGGAATTTTGAAAACTATCTCAGGCTGAGAAAAACCAGGCCAGGTTGGAGATGAGAGCCATCAGAGCAGCAGGTCCCTTGGCACCCCTGAGCTCTCCCTTCTCTTCCCCGCAGGCTATGACTTTGCAGCTGTCCTGGAGTGGTTCGCTGAGCGTGTGGACCGCATCATCCTGCTCTTCGACGCCCACAAGCTGGACATCTCCGATGAGTTCTCAGAAGTGATCAAGGCTCTGAAGAACCATGAGGACAAGATCCGCGTGGTGCTGAACAAGGCAGACCAGATCGAGACGCAGCAGCTGATGCGGGTGTACGGGGCCCTCATGTGGTCCCTGGGCAAGATCATCAACACCCCTGAGGTGGTCAGGGTCTACATCGGCTCCTTCTGGTCCCACCCGCTCCTCATCCCCGACAACCGCAAGCTCTTTGAGGCCGAGGAGCAGGACCTCTTCAAGGACATCCAGTCTCTGCCCCGAAACGCTGCCCTCCGGAAGCTCAATGACCTGATCAAGCGGGCACGGCTGGCCAAGGTAGACCCCGGGGTGAGGGGAGCAGCCTATTGCCAGGAAGGGCCGTGGGGCTCTGAAATAGGCACTCAGGGCCCGGGATTGCCCAAGACCCATCCCAGCTCACTGCACAGGCGGACCTGCGCTGCGCTGTTTCCCTCTGCAGAAACCAGTCTTTGGTCAGCACTTGCGTGCAGCCTGCTCTTAACTAAGATTCTCTACCCGGCCTCCCTCTAAACCTGTTCTGTGTGTGGTTCATACCCCATCTACTTTCAAGAAGGGTTTGACTATGCTTACAACACAGAAACAGCACACAGGAAGTTACCGCTGAAGCGAAGGAGGCAGCCTCAGAAATGGGGTGTTGGGAGATAGAGCTCTGAGGCTTGTTGGCTTCCCTGTAGGGTTTTTTGTTTTTGTTTTTGAGGCAGAGTCTGGCTCTGTTACCCAGGCTGGAGTGCAGTGGCATGATCTCAGCTCATAGCAACCTCCACCTCCCAGGTTCGAATGATTCTCCTACCTCAGCCTCCCGAGTAGCTGGGATCACAGGCACACACCACTATGCCCAGCTAATTTTTGTATTTTTAGTAGAGACAGGGTTTCACCTTGTTGGCCAGGCTGGTCTCAAACTCCTGACCTCAGGTGATCCGCCCACCTCAGCCTCTCAGCGTGCTGGGATTACCCCTCTGGGGTTTACTGAGCCTGAAGTGCACTCAGCACAATGTTGGACGCCAGGGACATGGCGGGGAGTGACACACAGCCCGTCTACCCCTCAGCCTTCATGGGGGAAGCAGAGCACACAAACAAAAACTAAACATCAGTTATTTGTGTTGTCTCGGAGTGAGCACAGGCTGCTGTGGGAGCTGGCGCTAAGGGCTGTCCCAGTGGAGTAGAAGGGCTAGGGGAGGCCTGGCAGGAGCTGAAGCTTAAGCTGTGAAGCAGCCAGCTCGTGAGGAGACGGTGCCAGCCTCTAGACTGGGGAGCACTGGGCACGGAAGCCAAGGTCACGCTGAGGTGGTATCAGTCCAGCAGGCCTCGCAGACCATCCTTACGTCTCCTGGCAGCCCAGGCCTGGTGGCAGCTATCAGCAGCCTCTGAATGGCCGAAGGGTTTGGAATCTCAGTGGCTGACCAAGTACTTGAGAGCCAGCGTGGCTGGGGCCAGGATACGAAGGTTGATGCCACCAGCAGGCCCTTCCAACACAGAATGACAGAACACATGCCCTTAGGGTGTCGGACTTTGGATAACACCCTATTGTGAGCCAGCCTAGAGTAGTCACCAAGAGTGACAGTCCCGGCTATGATTGGGGTTGGCCCCGTGGACAGGAGTGTTTGACACAGATTGAACAGCTGAGAAGTGACCAAGCCCACACTTGTATCTTAGCAAGGCACCTAGCTATTCTTTCAGGCTCTTAGCACAGGGTTCGGCTGTTTAAGAAATAGGCTCCAGGCCGGGCGCGGTGGCTCAAGCCTGTAATCCCAGCACTTTGGGAGGCCGAGACGGGCGGATCACGAGGTCAGGAGATCGAGACCATCCTGGCTAATACGGTGAAACCCCGTCTCTACTAAAAAATACAAAAAACTAGCCGGGCGCGTTGGTGGGCGCCTGTAGTCCCAGCTACTTGGGAGGCTGAGGCAGGAGAATGGCGGGAACCCGGGAGGCGGAGCTTGCAGTGAGGGGAGATCCGGCCACTGCACTCCAGCCTGGGCGACAGAGCGAGACTCCGTCTCAAAAAAAAAAAAAAAAAAAGAAATAGGCTCCAGCCAGGGATGGTGGCTCATACCTGTAATCCCAGCACTTTGGGAGGCCAAGGTGGGTGGGCAGATCACCTGAGGTCAGGAGTTTGAGACCAGCCTGGCCAACATGGCAAAACCCCATCTCTACTAAAAAAATAGAAAAATTAGCCAGGCGTGGTGGCACGTGCCTGTAATCCCAGCTACTTGGGAGGCTGAGGCAGGAGAATCACTTGAACTCAGGAGGCAGAGGTTGCAGTTAGCCGTGCCACTGCCCTCCAGCCTGGGTGGCAGAGCAAGACTATATCTCAAAAAAAAGAAAAAAAAGAAAAAAATAGGCTCCGGCCAGGCATGGTGGCTCACACATGTAATCCCAGCACTTTGGGAGGCCAAAGCAGGAGGATCCCTTAAGGCCAGGAGTTAGAGACCAGCCTGAGCAATCTAGTGAGACCCTGTCTCTGTTTAATTTAAAAAAAAAAAAAAAAAAAAAAAAAAGCCCTTGCTGTAGCTCCCATCTCTAGGCCAGGCCAGAGCGTGGCTGGGGACCTGTCCTGCCTGCCAAGCCAGGCCCTTTGGTAATACGTCCCCAGTTCTTCAGTAAGACAGCACAGAGAGCAGGGTGCTTGCCCCCACCTCATGGCATGCAGGGGGTACCAGGGCAGACATTTGTGTGGGCATTAAGGCTTCAGTGGCAGCTGTGCCTGTGGCCAGGGTCACAGTCCCCCGATCTCCAGAGTATAGCTGAGGACTAAGGATGGGCACTTCCTGGGAAGCCCATGCCCCTGCCTCCTCAGAGGCACGGAGACTCTGCAGGCGTTGAGCACAGTGACCCTCGTACCCACTCTGTCTCGAGGCCAGTCAGAGGGCATGTGGGTACTACCTGGCCTGAGCAGTGAGAACTGACTCATCATCCTTTGCCACCACTGTCCTCCCCTTGTGTCCCAAGTACCCTGGGTCCCACCTCACCTGCAGATGAGGAATTCTCATTCTGGCCTGAACCTCCGTGAGCTGTGTGCACCGGCATGGATCAGATGCCTGCTCTGGAGGACACAGGGCTGCGTGGTGTTCTTATTTTTAATTTTATTATTTTATTTTTTGATTGTTTGGAGACAGAGTCTCACTCTGTGGCCCAGGCAGGAGTGCAGTGGCATGATCTTGGCTCACTGCAACCTCTACTTCCCAGGCTCAAACCATTCTCCTGCCTCAGCCTCCTGAGTAGCTGGGATTACAGGCACTCACCACCACGCCCGGCTAATTTTTACATTTTAGTAGAGATGGGGTTTCACCATGTTGGTCAGGCTGGTCTCAAACTCCTGACTTTAGGTGATCCACCTGCCTTGGCCTCCCAAAGTGCTGGGATTACAGGCGTGAGCCACCATGCCTGGCTGGCTGGATGTTTTTCTAGAGATCTCCCTTCTGGAGCCTCCCTGTGAGTGGAGTCAGCTTTGAGAGAGGAACCCGTGCAAAAACCCAGGTGAGTGACCCCGGCCTAAAAGGACAAAGGACGTCCTGAGCTGATGGGTGTGGGTGTGGCCCTGTCTGAGGCCCTCTCCTTGCAAGGCAGAGATAGCTCCCCTGCTCAGCCACCTTTGAGGACAGACAGGACAAGGGGCGGGCATGAGCCCCTGCCTGTCTGTGAGACCGTGTGTGATCACCAGGCCCTAGGCACACTGAGTCACCGCGCCTGAAAAACTCTGTGGCCTCCAGTGTTGCCTCACACCTGCCACTTCCTTTTCCTGAGTGAATGGTGCTCTCTGTGGTGACTCCCACCGGCCTGGGATCTGCCTGCCACAGTGTCCCTGGGAGACCCTAGATCTAGACCCACATGGCACGGGGCTGTCTCCCTCAGGCAGTTCTCAACCAGGCCCCTGCCCAGGGCAAACAGGCTCAGGCTGAGTGGGGTGGTGGATGGGCTGGAGCCGGGGAGAAGGGCAGCGAGGCTGGCTGGCCGTAGCCCTCCGTGGCTGGACACGACTTGGCAAGGCCGAGGGATCTGAGGGCTGGGCTGCTCTCGAGGGGTGCCAGGTTCCCAGCTTGCTGCGGGGAAATGAAGGGGGTACCGCCCTGAACTGGCACGTCTAAGCAAGGTATTGACGCTTGGATAAAGCTGGCAGCCGCCAAGAGAAGCCTTTGTGGGATTTTTTGAATCCTTCGTCATCCGAGCTGTGATGATGGAGTGGAGTGTGGCGCGGGCCCATTGGAGTTCTGTGGGCTCCGTTGGCACTCGGCAGGGATTTGGACACGCAGGTTGGTGGACCCTGCCGGAAGCCTGCTCCCTGCTCGGGGGAAGGGGGCTTGCAGAGAAACAGGAAGAACATGGGCTGTGAGGCACCTTCAGCAGCCCTGGGTTCCAATCCCAGCTCCTCCACGTGGGAGCCAAGTGTCCCAGGCAGCGTTTCCCAGCCTTGCTTAGGGCCGGGGTTGGGAGAATCCCACCCCACAGGGCTGCGGTGAGGGTTGAATGGAGGGTATGGGATGTGCCCAGCGGTGCACAACAAATGGCCTCCTTTGGGTTGACAGACTTGGTTTTACTGTTCCTGGATCATCACAATGATCCATGCAAGGCCAAGGCTCTTGCCTTCTGTTTCAAGTGCGTTTTCCTGTCCTGCCGTCTGCCCCGGGGCAGTGAACACTGTGGCTCTTGCCAGATGGTGTCTGTTCCTAGGCCTGTGGGAGCCGGCGGTGGCAGCGGCCTTAAGCTTGACCCATTCCTCCCGCTTCCCTGTTCCTGAGCGAGCACCTTGGAGTATCCTTGGAGTGTCCTTGGAGGTTCTGTTCTCGGGGGCAGCCTGGGACAAGACAGCGCCTGATGGCCACCCTCTGTCTTCACAGGTTCACGCCTACATCATCAGCTCCCTCAAGAAGGAGATGCCCAATGTCTTTGGTAAAGAGAGCAAAAAGAAAGAGCTGGTGAACAACCTGGGAGAGATCTACCAGAAGATTGAGCGCGAGCACCAGATCTCCCCTGGGGACTTCCCGAGCCTCCGCAAGATGCAGGTACGGCTGTCCCGAGGCCCCATGCAGGCTGGTGGCCATCAGGGCAGGAGGAAGGCCGAGGGCACTGGATTTGGAGGGAATCCCATCTCCATGGGGAAGGGCCTCCCTGAACGGAAGCAGCTGGGTTAATCACCGGCACCCCACCCAACTCAGAGTTGACCCAGGCGGTGACACTGCAGAGGGGAATGTGGTGACTCACCCTGCATGGTTGGGGGAGGGCAGGGCCGTGCCAGCCGCTCTAGTGCCCTGTCCATTAATCCTTTGCTGCCGCCCTGCAAGGAAAGAGCTGGAGTTGCCTCCTGTGTACAGGTTAGAGAGCCAAGAGCCAGAGGGGTTTGCCGAGTCACCCCTGCTAGTCGGGGGGAGCAGCACTTTCTGCTTGTGAAGCCCTCACTGGAACCACTTGGCCTGGAGTCTGGGAGGGGCCGCCCTCCCCAGCCCTTGTCTTTCCTCCCCTGCCCACAGGAACTCCTGCAGACCCAGGACTTCAGCAAGTTCCAGGCCCTGAAGCCCAAGCTGCTGGACACGGTGGACGACATGCTGGCCAACGACATCGCGCGGCTGATGGTGATGGTGCGGCAGGAGGAGTCCCTGATGCCTTCTCAGGTGGTCAAGGGTGGCGCCTTTGACGGCACCATGAACGGGCCGTTCGGGCACGGCTACGGCGAGGGGGCCGGCGAGGGCATCGATGACGTGGAGTGGGTGGTGGGCAAGGACAAGCCCACCTACGATGAGATCTTCTACACGCTGTCCCCCGTCAACGGCAAGATCACGGGCGCCAACGCCAAGAAGGAGATG
The DNA here is from genome assembly GCF_009764315.1 of Trachypithecus francoisi. NCBI lineage: Eukaryota > Metazoa > Chordata > Mammalia > Primates > Cercopithecidae > Trachypithecus > Trachypithecus francoisi. The sequence goes on from NW_022681473.1 coordinate 9,358,999, forward strand.
GTGAAGTCCAAGCTCCCCAACACCGTGCTAGGGAAGATCTGGAAGCTGGCCGACGTGGACAAGGACGGGCTGCTGGACGACGAGGAGTTCGCGCTGGCCAACCACCTCATCAAGGTCAAGCTGGAGGGCCACGAGCTGCCCGCTGACCTGCCCCCACACCTGGTGCCGCCCTCCAAGCGCAGGCATGAGTGATGGCACCCGGCCCCGCACCTGCCATCTGCACGCCCGGCTGGGAGGCAGAGACGGGGGAGGGGAAGGCTCACCGTTTCTCAAGGTCCATAAAGACTGAGTGGATGTTTCCTCGCCTCTCGAAAAGGAAAACCACCATCTTTATTTTAAGGCTGTTCCTGGGCCTGGTGGGGGAGGCAGGGGTGAGATGATGGAATTTTGTGCACAAGAACTATGGATATTTTAATATACAACGTTAGAGGCAGCGTTCTTTGTCGCCGCCTCCTCTGTGTGACAGCCACATGTGCACAGCCTCTGCCCCCCACCGGCCTTTGCTCTGCTCTGGCTGCAGCTGGACAGTGCAGCGACTGTGACCGCAGGGGAGCCAGGTCGCCCTTTTGGCAGCTGCTAGGCTGGGGCTGCATGGACAGGAACACCAGGTACCCTCCGTTTGCTTCTGAGCTGAGGTTGCTTCACGGGGCCGTGGCTTCCTTCCTCACCCGGCTCTGCCTCCCCCGTGCTCTCAGGCGAAGCGGGTTCTTGTGCCTTCCCCTCCCTGGCCCAGGCTCCCCATGCGCGGGCCCTGCCCTTTCCTCCCACGCCCCACCAGCTCCGATGCGCCACCCTGCTCAGCAGTCACAGAAGCAGGGCCCAGCAACCTTTTTCAGGGGTCCAGGGAGTAGGAGAACCATCTTCCAGAAAAATACATAAGCTAGTTTCTGTTCTGTAAAGTGACATCTTTCATACTTGACCAAATTTCCCAGTAACTTCCCAACCACTGTTCAAAAGCTGTGATTTTTGTCTCCCCTTCCCACCCTCCAGCCAAGGGCAGTCCTGCCCAGGGGGCATTAGATATGGGTACCCGGGGAGCACCCCCTTCCTGGACCCCAGCGTTGCGTTTCCTGGCTGAGGAAGGGTGGTCATCCCAGCTCCTGCCCCCTCCTCACTTAACTGGAGCTTTGGGAAGTGCCCTCCACAGTGGGAGGTGGGTGGCGGGTGAGGGCTGGCGGGGCCTCATGACAGCTTGATGCTGGTAAGAGGAAGCCCATGGTTCTGGCCAGGCTCTTGTGTCCAGACAGCAGGGACCAGGGGAAAGCCAGTCCCTTCTGTAATCCCCCTTCATTTCCTACCTTCCTTCCTCCTCTGTTTAGCAAAGGAGGGCAGCTGACTTGGATGTCCTTAGAACGCCCCTGGCAGCCGGGCGCGGTGGCTCAAGCCTGTAATCCCAGCACTTTGGGAGGCCGAGACGGGTGGATCACGAGGTCAGGAGATCGAGACCATCCTGGCTAACACAGGGAAACCCCGTCTCTACTAAAAATACAAAAACTAGCTGGGCGAGGTGGCGGGCGCCTGTACTGTAGTCCCAGCTACTCGGGAGGCTGAGGCAGGAGAATGGCGTAAACCCGGGGGGCGGAGCTTGCAGTGAGCTGATATCTGGCCACTGTACTCCAGTCTGGGCGACAGAGCGAGACTCCGCCTCAAAAAAAAAAAAAAAAAAAAAAAAAGAACGCCCCTGGCCCCTGGCTGAGCAATAAGAAACCGGAGCCTTGCAGCCCAGTAGCCTGGGCCATTTCAGGCCACCTCCCCCTCCTCTGCCTGGGGCCACTGAGCCCAGCCTCCAGGGCCCGGGCGCATTCGCAGGCCAGCGGCCACTGTCCGGGCTGTGATGGCACCGAGGCAGGTGGAGCACCGGGTGCCACACAGCTGGGCTTCCCACCAGGCTCTCCCGCGGGGGTCTCAGGGAGCTTCCCCCTCAGCGCTGCTTGGAGTCTGCAGGAACTGTCCTTGTTCTCCCTAGCCCATCACTCCATACAGTATTAGGTGAGGATGGATGTGGGCGCTGTCCTCGCCAGGAAGTCACTGTTGAAGTTGCAGTGGCTTGTTCATACCTGTGGGAAGAAAAGTGAAGACTTCCTCCTTGCATTAAAAAGTCTGAACTGTGCCGAAGCTTCGGGTGCTTCCTTGTCTTTTCCAGGGGCAGCAGTCCTGGGTCGTCCTCCCCTGGTGTCTGCGGGGGCGATGCCAGCAGGGACAGAGTGGCAAGGCTGCCGGGGCAAGGTGACCAGCCCTGCCCAGTCCTGCTCTGCTGGGCAGTAGCTGCCCCCTGCTACTAAGAGGGCCAGGCCTGTAGGGAAAACGGTTTCCAGAGGATGATGCCCCCTTCCCTGTGCGAGGTGGGAGCTGAGCAGGAGTTCACTTGGGGTGGGAGGGGGAAAGCAGTTGGGAAGATGTTGATAACTGAGGCCTAGGCTGGCACCCCTCAGCCACAGACGGATGAGTGGGCACCTGCGGGGCCCTCGGCACTGGGTGGCGTCAAGTAAACAAAGGCTTCTGGGCTCTGGAGCCAGCCTGGCTCCTTGCTAGCCCCAAGGGCGGTTTAAATACAGGAAAGCTGGGCCTCTGAAGACAAAGCAGATAGCCTATGACAAACATGCAACTAAGGGTGGGGCCAGTCAGGCCCCGGTGATGTCACAGATGGGGGACTGTTTATACCAGCAGAGGGAAGGGTGACCCATTAGTAACCCTTCATAAAAGGGTGCAGACTTGAGGTGCCATGGGTGCAGGCTGCCCTAGCCCCTCTGGCAGAAGAAGGCAGGACAGAAACGGCCCTGAGGGTCTCAGGGACCCAGGTGCGTGCTCTGCGCCTAGCTGGTGTGGTGGCGTCTGGTCCTATGACCCGTACTTGAAGTGCCAGTGGATGCTGCAATTGCTGCAGTGCTGACCGGCCCTCCCTGCGCCACTCAGCCGCCACCTGTGGGCATTCACCCTGTGCCAGGTGGAGCTGCGCCCTCACAATCTGAGGAAGTTCACGTTCCCCCATTTCACAGAGGGAGAGTCCAAGACTGAGGACCGCCGAAATAACAAAAGTGGTAGAAGTGGATTCAAACCAGGCCATCCAACTCCAGCGTGCTTTCCATCGGGTTACTAATCCAAAGCACACACTAAAAGGAAAAAATGGTAGATCCCCCCCAACCCCATCCTTAGACTGCAGCTGTACTCAGGGCTGAGAGACCCACATTAAAGGTTAAGAGCTGTCACTCCAGCCTGGGGTCCTGAAAGCTTGGGGCAGGGGTCACCCAAGAGAGGTGGAGCATTTTTGTTCAAGCTGCGAGCACATTAGAGAAGGCACAGAACATAGCAGTGCCCCCGAGTGGCACAGGGAGGGCCAGAAGGGAAGTGCCTGGCCGCCCACTCTCCTTCCCTGAGCACTCCACCTGCAGGACTCTGTGGGGTGACAGAGGGGCTGTGAACCCCCTGGGGCTGCCCCAGGAAGTGCCTGCTGATCTGAGGCTTGAAAGAGGGGCCGAGGGCAGGTGTCTGCCACAGAGTTCATAGCCCTGCTGTTGGCTCTACAGGTTGGGGGTCATCTTTGGGCTGTGATGGGGGTTCAGGGAGGGCCAGAGGATGTGGTCAGAGATGTGGCCGCCCACCTGGAGGGCTAGCCCCCGCCCTTGCCTCCTCCCCAGCTCCCTAGCTGGCCAGGACCCTGGGGGAGAAGCCCCCTCTTCGGAGGCTGGCCTGGGGCAAAGGAGGGGCATTGCCACCCAGCCCCCAGAGCCCCTGGACTGAGGCCTTCGGGGCAATCTGTCCTGGGTCCCACCCACGCAGCACCTCACAGCCCAGGACCCAAGAAGCAAAGGGCCTGCCCACTGCCTCTGGCCATGCACAGCTGTTTTCTATGTTGCAGTTCCTTGTAAAATCTCATTCAGAATAAACATTTCTGGCTGGATTTGGCTCACACCTGTAATCCCAGCACTTTGGGAGATCAAGGTTGGGGATGGGGTGGGGTTGTGTGGGGTGGTGTTGTGTGAGGCCGGGAGTTCAAGACCAGCCAGGGAACATAGTAAGACGCCCATCTCTAGCAAAACAAAAATTAGCTGAGAGTGGTGATGGGTGCCTGTAGGTAGTCGCAGCTACTAGAGAGGCTGAGGTGGAAGGATCACTTGAGCCTGGGAGTTTGAGGCTGCAGTGAGCTATGATGGCACCACTGTACTCCAGCCTGGGCAACACAGTGAGACACTGTCTCTATTTAAGAAATTTTTGCCGGGCGCGGTGGCTCAAGCCTGTAATCCCAGCACTTTGGGAGGCCGAGACGGGCGGATCACGAGGTCAGGAGATCGAGACCATCCTGGCTAACATGGTGAAACCCCGTCTCTACTAAAAATACAAAAAACTGGCCGGGCGCGGTGGCTCAAGCCTGTAATCCCAGCACTTTGGGAGGCCGAGACGGGTGGATCACGAGGTCAGGAGATCGAGACCATCCTGGCTAACATGGTGAAACCCCGTCTCTACTAAAAATACAAAAACTAGCCGGGCGAGGTGGCAGGCGCCTGTAGTCCCAGCTACTAGGGAGGCTGAGGCAGGAGAATGGCGTAAACCCAGGAGGCGGAGCTTGCAGTGAGCTGAGATCGGCCACTGCACTCCAGTCCGGGCGACAGAGCGAGACTCCGCCTCAAAAAAAAAAAAAAAAAAACAAAAACTAGCCGGGCGAGGTGGCGGGCGCCTGTAGTCCCAGCTACTCGGGAGGCTGAGGCAGGAGAATGGCGTGAACCCGGGAGGCGGAGCTTGCAGTGAGCCAAGATTGCGCCACTGCACTCCAGTCTGGGCGACAGAGCGAGACTCCGCCTCAAAAAAAAAAAAAAAAAAAAAAAGAAATTTTTTAAAATAAACATTTCTTCTCCTTAGAAAACAAGCTAACTGCAAATCCAATCAGTGCCCTGTTCTTATCTCAAATGAGTGTTCTAGAAGAATAGCCTAGTAAAAAATAATGGCTGCCCAGGGTGGCTCACATCTGTAATCCCAGCACTTCGAGAGGCCGAGGAGAGTGGATCACTTAAGGTCAGGAGTTCGAGACCAGCCTGGCCAATATGGTGAAACCCTGTCTCTACTGAAGATACAAAAATTAGCCAGACGTGGTGGCTCTTACCTATAATCCCAGCTACTTGGAAGGCCAAGGCACAAGAATTGCTTGAACCCAGGAGGCAGAGGTTGCAGTGAGCCAACATCACACCATTGCACTGCAGCCTGGGCGACAGAGCAAGACTCCATCTCAAAAATAAATACATTAAATTAAATCAATCAAATGGGCTAGTCATAGGACTTGCCCGGCCACGGACAGCAAGGTGATGAGAGTTGGGAGGTGAGGACATCCGGCCACCACTCTTGTTCCCGTGTTCCAGCGTACCAGGTCTGGCAGCACGTGGAGGGCAGCCTTGGGGAGACCGCCCTGAGTTTAAATCCGAGCTCTGCCACTCTAGCCAGCCCTCTTCCCCCACTAAGGCTGTTTCCTCAAGCCCTAATTCAGGAACAGACGTGGCCCACAGAGGCAGAGCCCAATGACACCCACCTTGAGTGGCCTTTGCCAAGCACCCCAGGGAGTGCTAGTTGGGTGGGGTGCAGGGAGTAGGGCACCTCACCCAACACCCAGAACAAAACAGGCGGGACCTACCCTTCCCCGAAGCAGCCGGCAGACACAGCGGCGCCTGTAGGCCAGAGAGGTGGTGGCCAAGGGGGCTGGGGCCTGGCTTCCTGTGCACCCAGAGGGACTGATAATTGTAAAACCACATGGGGCTGCAGCCGCTGCAGAGCGTGGGAGCCCCTATGGCTTTTGGAGCAGTGCAGGGAAGGGTTTTGGAAGAAAAACCAGGATGATGAAACCACCATATGTCCACCCATTTGGAGCTTTGGACTTTTCGTAGGACACGCCCCTGGTGCCGGGCAGATGGGGTGGGGGAGGGGGCTGCCAGGACTAGCTGGGGTACTGGGGGGTCCGCACCCCCAGCATCTGCATCAGCTCCTCCCCAAAGCCATCCCAACAGACGCACCTTCAAATAAGAGCCAGGCATCTGAGGCTCAAGGGCAGGCTTAGGCAGCTCCCCCGCTCCAATCACATTGCCGCCTGCGCTCCTCCCTCAGAGAAAGGTTGGGACGGCCATTGGTGGCCATACTGGGAAGCTCATTTGTCCCTCACACCAGAACAAGTGCAGTTCTCCATTATACACAAAAAGACAGCATCCAGAGAGAGAAAGAGATTTACCCAAGACCCCATGCCTGGTCAGCAGCATCTCATGTCCTGACCTGAGTAGGAGTGGGCCACCATGCCACGTGCATGTTTCTGGAGTGGTTAGCAGCAGGGAACGGCCGCCATTCCTGCCAGCCCTGAAGAACTATCTGGTGGGAGCTGCTTCCCGAGGCCAGGGTTGGAGACTCTCATCCTACACCTCCCCTTGGAGGCTGATTCTCAGGACCTCGAGGAAGGGGACTCCCCAACCCTGGGCTCAGCGGCCCTTCAATGTGGCCAGGATGCTGCAGACCCCGGCAACCTGCCTTGTGTCTGCGCTCCCAGCCTCAGAGGGCTATTCCCTGGGGGGCAGACACGGGGTTCCCTGCCACTTCCTCGTGCTGGGTTCTCAGGGCCTTTCCCTGCCCTCACACACCTGCCCTCTGCAAGGAAGGAGCTCAAGGCTGGCACCACTTCCCTCCCCAGCTTCCATTCATTAGTCAGTAAAGGAAGGTAATAACTCTCTCCTAGCGTGGCCCTTGTGAAGATAATAGATCTAAAGTCACTTGGAGATACCAAGAGGCCCCATACACTTGCAAGCTGTTATGAGTGTAACTGCTCCCCGCAGAGCTGGGTGAGAGAGCTAGTGATGTCCCTCAGTACCCAAGGGGCCTGCAGGATGAGTGAGAAGCTGCAGGGGGTAGCTGGGCCCTCCTGCACCTGGGGAGTAGTTGACTGTGGAGGTGGCATTTGAATGAAGGTATCCTGGGGAGAAGGAAAGGAAAGAGAGTGGCCTGACTGCCCGGACAGGGTGCACCTGAGGCTCTCAGGAGGTCTCCTCCTGTCAAGACTCACCCATCCCTGGCCGGGGGCGGTGGCTCACACCTGTAATCCCAGAACTTTGGGAGGCTGAGGCGGGCGGATCATGAGGTCAGGAGATCGAGACCATCCTGGCCAACATGGTGAAACCCCATCTCTACTAAAAATATACACACACACACAAAAATTAGCCAGGTGTGGTGGCGGACACCTGTAGTCTCAGCTACTCAGGAGGCTGAGGCAGGAGAATGGGGTGAACCCAGGAGGCAGAGCTTGCAGTGAGCCGAGATTGTGCCACTGCACTCCAGCCTGGGCGACAGAGTGAGACTCCGTCTCAAAAATAAAAAAAAAGAAAGAAAAAAAGACTCACCCATGCCCAGAGCACCCTGTAAACTGGGCCTTGGGCTGCGCTGTGCTCAGGGCTCTGTGGTGAGCAGGTCAAGGCTGCTGTGGCCCTAGTGGTCTGGCCCCACAGGATCAGAAAACAGATCTGCTGAGACAACATGGTGCCATGCCCCCGAGCTGCCTCGGGCTGTCAGGGCTGGAGGCCTGGCTGCTTGCTGAGGCTGGAATAAGCTCAAAAAGAGACTGAGTCTTTACAGACTTCCTTCCATTGGAGCTGCAAAGGAATGAGCAGGGGGTCCAACCCTCCCCCTTTATTTTTATTTATTTATTTATTTATCTTGGAGACATGGTTTCACTCTATCACCTAGGCAGGAGTGCAGTGGCACAATCTCGGCTCACTGCAACCTCTGCCTCCCAGGTTCAAGTGATTCTCCTTTCTCAGTCTCCCAAGTAACTGGGACTTCAGATGTGTGTCACCATTCCAGGCTAAGTTTTGTATTTTTAGTAGAGACAGGGTTTTGCCATGTTGACCAGGCTGGTCTTGAATTCCTGGGCTCAAGTGATCCGCCCACCTTGGCCTCCGGAGTAGCTGGAACTACAGGCTTGCACCACCACATTCAGCTAATTTTTAAGTTTATTTGTAGAGATGAGGTCTCACTATGTTGCCCAGGCTGATCTTGAACTCCTGGGCTCAAGTGATTCTCCCACCTCGGCCTCCCAAAGTGCTGGGATTACAGGTATGAGCCACCGCGCCCGGACCCAACTCCCTTTTAAAGACAAGAAAATTGAGGCTTGCAAGACAGATGTGACAAAAACTAATAAAGGACCAGAAAGAATCACGTGTGAGAGGCGAGAAGTGCCGAATGCCTGTCCCAGCCCTGCCCTGTGCAGCCCTGGCCTCAGCCCTGGAACTCAGTGTCCACTCAGCTACATTGTGTGGGGATGGACAGATGCCTGGGAATGGACCTTTCTGACAACTTACCAGAGAGGTTAAAGGACTTGCCTGAGGTCACACAGGGAGTGAGACAGGGCCCAGAGGCCTCACCAGGGGTGTCCACGAGGGGTAGGGGAGGAGAGGCCCATCTTCCCACCCAGGAGCCCTTGCCTATCTCTCGTTCCCTAATGCTGTCTGGGGCGCCTGTCCCTCCTCTGGTCTCTGGCGCCCCCGTGTGGCCACAGTGAGCAGGCCCCTTCCTACCTCCTGTGGGCTCCACCCCTGCCCCAACTCCTTAAGGAGGGCCCAGAATCCCTCAGGTGAGAGGGATCTGAACTCCTGCCCCCTCTCCCTTCCGGGAGACCAGAGGCAATGAATTTGGTTTGAATCCTGGCTCCCCATGCCAGCCTGGGTGATTCAGGCAACACGCCCAGACTCTGTTTCCCCAAACATTTCTCAGCCCATGGGCCCTGCATAGCTACAGGGCGGGCTTCTGGGGAGATCACATGGGAGGCAGGGCGAGTCTGAGACCAGCCTTGGGTAACATAGAGACCCTAGCTCTAAAAAAAATTAAAAATTAACCAGGCATGGTGGTGCAGGCCTGCAGTCCCAGCCACTTGGGGAGGCTGAGGTGGGAGGGTCACTTGAGCCCAGTATGTTGAGGCTGCAGTGAGCTGAGATTGCACCACTGCACTCCAGCCTGGGTGACAGAGCAAGACCCTGTCTCAAAAGAAGGCTAGGCATGGTGGCTCATGCCTGGAATCCCAGCACTTTGGGAGGCCGAAGTGGGCGGATCCCCTGAGGTCAGACCAGTTCGGCCAACATGGCAACATAGTGCAATGCTGTCTCTTTAAAATAAATAAATAAATAATCACATGAGAGATCCTTTGTGGGGAAAAACACCCTGTTTGCTACAAACATTCATGGAACACCTCCTCCCTCAACCTGATCCTGCCCCCATCTCAGCGAGGTCTCAGTACAACAGGGGAGGCAAACCCCTAAACAGGTCTTTTAATGAAATAACGCATTGGCTAGTGACTCGAGCCTGTAATCCCAACGCTTTGGGAGGCTGAGGCAGGCGGATCGCTTGAGTCCAGGAATTCAAGACCAGCCTGGTCAACATGGCAAAACTCCATCTCTACTAAAAATACAAAAATTAGCTGGGTGTGGTGGCACATGCCTATAATCCCAGCTATTTGGGAGGCTGAGGCAGGACACTTGCTTGAACCTGGGAGGCGGATGTTGCAGTGAGCTGAGATCATGCCACTGCACTCTGGCCTGGGTGACAGAGTGAGACTCCATCTCAAAAAAGAAAACATTAGCCTGGCCTGGTGGTGTAAGCCTATAGTCTCAGCTACTCGGATGCTGAGGTGGGAGGATCACTTGAACCCAGCAGGTTGAAGCTGTGGTGAGCTGCGACTGCACCACTGCACTCCAGCCTAGGGGACAGAGTAAGACCCTGTCTCAAAAAAGAGAAAGAAAGACAGAAAGTGTTGTCTAGGCTGGTGTAGTTGCCCATGTCTGTAATCCCAGAACTCTGGGAGGCCAATATGGGAGGATTGCTTGAGCCCAAGAGTTCGAGACCAGCCTGGTCAACATAACAATAACCCGTGTCTCCAAAAAGTAAAATAAAAAATTAGCTGGGTGTGGCGGCATATGCCTGTAATCCCAGTTACTCAGGAGGCTGAGGCAGGAGCCTAAGAGGTCAAGGCTGCAGTGAGTTATGATTGCGCCACTGCACTCCAGCCTGGTAACAGACACTGTCTCAAAAAAAAAAAAAAAAAAAAAGAAAGTGTTGTCTGAAGCCACTGATATGTCCTACCTTTGATCTCTCCTCATGGCGCCTGGTCCATCCCAGCTGGACACAGCTGGACAGAAATAAGAAATACCACTGGACAGAGCCAGCCCCTCCCCTCCCCAACTTCCTCCAGCCCATCTCAGACCTCTCCTTGCCCTTCACGTTCCAGGTCGGACCTCAGGCTCTGCTCCAACTGAAGCGTAAAACGCTTGTGGTATTGGTACCAGCCCAGCTGCACCTCCACCCCAGGGTTTAACTTGGGAGCCACCTTGTCCTCAGTCCCTCAATTCCTCTTCCTACTTCCCAAGCCTCAGTGTGTCCATCTGCCAAATGGGCGTGCCCATCCCTACCCCACCTTCCTGTCTCCCACGTCAACTCTAATGATACAATCAAAGTAAAACTCAGAAATTTTTTTGGGGGGGGGAGTGGGCGATGGGTGCCAAGCGCGGGCAAACCCTGGAGAGCGCGAACTACAATTCCCATCCGGCTCCGGGGCCGCGGGCGTCCCTAGACCCTCTCCCTCAGCCAAGGGCAAGGCGGCTGCGGCCCAGGGGGCGAGAGAAGTTGCAGTGCTCCGCGCCTCCTGGGTCAGGGCCCAGCGAGGGCCCAGGTAGGGCTGGGTTTGGGGCCGCGCGGGTACCTGGGAGGTCTTTCCGACCCCGCGGAACTCCAACCGCGCCCCTCGCAGAAGTCAGTTGCCCTCCGCGGCCCGCCCCCGCACTTCCTGGCCGGGAGTTGGGCCAGCCCCAGCGCGCCTCCGCCCCTACCTTCACCTCCAGCCGCGGCTCCCATTGGCCGGCGCGCACCTGCCAGTCCGTCCGGGGGCGGGGCGCGGCGCCCAGGTGAGGGCGCGCTGGCGGCGGCGGAGGAAGGTGACAGCGGGGAGGGCGGGAGAGTCGGGGAGAGGACGCGCGGACAGAGCCTCAGACGGTTGGCGGACGGACGGCCCGACGGGTGGGCATGCGGGCGGCCCGACTCTAGCCGAGGAGCGAGGCTCCGGCCGCAGCCATGGAGGCGCGGCTGCGCGCGCTGGAGCGGCTGGCGCGCGGCGAGGCCGGCGGCGGCCCGGGGCTCGACGGCCTTCTAGATCTGCTGCTGGCGCTGCACCACGAGCTCAGCAGCGGCCCCCTACGGCGGGAGCGCAGCGTGGCTCAGTTCCTAAGCTGGGGTGAGTGGCGGGGCGGCACGCAGCGGGGGCGGGCCTAGGGATATCGCGCCGAGACCCCCGCACCCGCAGACTCTCCCGCAGGGACACGCACCCCCACGGGCTTCCCTCGCAGACTCCCTGCAGTGGCCCTGACGCGTACCACCGGACCCCCGCGGCCCGCACACTCGCCTGTACGCCTCACCGTCACTCCAGTTCTCACACACGCTCCTTCCCTCTCAGAGACCCCGACACATGCACGCACACACGAACTTGTGCCCAGGTGTTGACCGCAGACGCATGTACCCAGTACACCGCCTAGAGTCTCGTACAGAATTCCTTGCTCACAGGCCACACCTGACGCAGGACACATACAGACCCTCATGCATGTCACCCACTGACACACTAGCTGTCTGTTTCTCATTCCTCTCGGATGCATTGAGACACACAGCTCACGGAGAGACCCAGAGAGCGCTGCAGACCACCCCGACCGCACTGGCACTGCAGAACACACAGATCTGTATGTAGGTATCGCACACTTGCAGACCTTCCCCCCAACCAACACACACACCCCCAGCTCCCTGCGTACAAGACCACTGCAGCCTGGACTCAGGCTGCTGGCCAAGCTCCCTGGGGGCTGTGGCCCCAGGGCCCGGGAGGGGGGCCTGGCTGGAGATGGGTCTGTACCTTTCCTGGTACACTCATCTGAGTCATTGGGAGTGGCTGGCCCGGGGTGACCCTGAACCCACTGTGGGCACTGGCGCCAGCTGGAGGGTTCGCTGGTCACACCCTGCCGGGCCATGGGGAAAAGGCATGGGGCCTGGCCAGGGCGGGGTGAGGCAGGTGTTTGCCCAGTGGGCAACTAGCGTTCCTGGCGCTCCTGAGCTCTGGGCAGGCACAAGGCCTGGGGAAAAGGGGATGCTGCCACCCAGATGTGCCAGGGAGTTGTCCCCTAGCCCCATCCAGAGCAAGGCAGTCAGAAGGCCCCTGCCTCTGTGCCTGTCTCCCTGGGATGCCTTCATGCCATGAGTGTCTGCCTGTGTTGTTGTCACCCCCCATGACACCCACACACGTGTGTGTGTTTGCACACACATGTGTGCTGCTCCCTGACTGCCTCCAGCACCTCTGCCTGGGACCCCGGCATGGGGGCCGTCTGTTGACAATCTCCCGAGGTAACTCAAAGGGCCGTGACTCATTCCTCTCCTGCTTGTCTCTACTTGTCCCTGCTCCTGCCCAGAGCCCCCTTGCCCTGTGGGAGGCCAGAGGATTAGGCGGCCTGTCCAGGGGCCTGGATCCTCCTGCCTGTGGGCCTGGGCTTTGGCCCTTGTCTGGCGGGTGGGTCCCTATGGTGCTGGCTTCAACTCCCACAGGGAGGCCCGGGGCTGCTCCTCCCCAGCTCCACACACAGACCTGGGAAAGAGACAATGCATTTCTGTAATGAGGTTTCCACCCCGCCCCCGCTGCGGGCTTCTGCCTGATAAACCTGTGGAGCAGCTCTCTGTCCCACCCACAGACCCGCCCAGCTGGCAGGGAGTTTACCTCCTGGCAGGGGGAAACTGAGGCAGGGCGCCAGACTACAGCTGCCCTCCATCCTGACTGATCACTCCTGCCTCCCTAAGACCCAATTCCTTCCCAAAACCTGTGGCTCATCCGAGTCTGGAAAGGGTCTGAGAGTGACTGGAGTTGCCCCTCCTGGAGGTATCTGGGATGTGAGGAAAGAGAACGTTCTTGACCAGACAAAAGCCTCGTCCAGACAGGGAGGCAGGACTTGGAGTGAGAATGCCAATCAGGCCTGGAGGCATCCTGAGCACTCACGCCTTCAGGGGCTAGTGCTGGCACCAGGGAAGGGCATCTTGGTCCTATTTGTGAATCTCGTGGGCACCTTGGCAGACTGGCATCCATGCCTCCAGACTGAGGGGCCCCATGTGGGAAGCATAGAGCCTGTCCTCCCTGCCCTAGGGGCTGCAGGCCTCACCCCCAGCCAGGTACCTCTGTGCCTACAGGGTCCCCGGACCCAGGCCCACAGCTCCTGAATGGGAGAGAAGCCTCTCTCGGGATGAGGAATGTCACCCGTCCAGTTTCCCAAGACAGGCCCTGGCCTGAATCTGTGAGGGGGCCAAGAACTGCGAGCCGGGGTAGGAATGGTGTCCCCATGGTCCCCAAGGTGACCTGGCCAAGCAGAGTCAGACCGCAGACTGGACAGGACTACAAGTCCCATCAGCCCCTGGGATGGAGTCTGCCTAGAGTCTGGGGCCAGGGGTCCAGGGAGGTCCAGGAACCAGGCAGTCAGCTGAGCCCGGCCTCTGACCTTCCGCACTTCCTGATCGTGGCCAAAGGAGCACCATCTCCTGCCAACCTCTTGGCCTGAGGCTGTCCCTGGGGAGGTCATCCCTGCCTGGGCTCACAGGAGTGGCAGCTCCTGGCTTGCCCAAGGTGAGATGGGGAATGGAGCCCTCCCTGCATGCACTCTGAATCCTGCCCTATGTCCCCTTAGCCAGCCCCTTCGTATCAAAGGTGAAAGAACTGCGTCTGCAGAGAGATGACTTTGAGATCTTGAAGGTGATCGGCCGAGGAGCCTTTGGGGAGGTGAGCAAAGGCCTCGGGGTAGGTGGGGAGGAGGTGTTCACACCGGGCTGGGCTCACCCCGGTCCTCCCTGTGGCCTAGGTCGCCGTGGTGAGGCAGAGGGACACTGGGCAGATTTTTGCCATGAAAATGCTGCACAAGTGGGAGATGCTGAAGAGGGCTGAGGTCAGTGTGGAGTCTGGGGGGCCCTTGGGCACCCTACAAATGGGTGTGGGAGAGGCATATGCTGCCAGGGCCTGTGGGGCATGGCGGGGGGCGGGCAAGGCTGCAGACTGGGCAAAGGGTGCTACCCTCAGCAGCCACTGATTTGTTATCTTTCTCACAATAAATCCTTTATTTAATTTTTAATTTTTTTTTTTCTTGAGACGGAGTCTCGCTGTGTCCACTAGTCTGGAGTGCGGTGGCTCACTGCAACCTCAGCCTCCCATTTAAAGGAATTCTCCTGCCTCAGCCTCCCGAGTAGCTGGGACTACAGGCACCTGCCACCACACCTGGCTAATTTTTGTATTTTTAGTAGAGATGAGGTTTTGCTATGTTGGACAGGCTGGTCTCGAACTGCTGACCTCAGGTGATCCTTCTGCCTTGGCCTTCCAAAGTGTTGGGATTACAGGCATGAACCACCATGCCCAGCCTACAATAAACTTTTTTTTAAGACAGAGTCTCACTCTGTCACCCAGGCTAGAATGCAGTGGCGTGATCTCGGCTCACTGCAACCTCCACCTACTGGGTTCAAGGGATTCTCATGTCTCAGCCTCCCAAGTAGCAGGGATTACAGACGTGTGCCACGACACCCAGCTAAGTTTTTTGTATTTTTAGTAGAGATGGTTTTTCACCATGTTGGCCAGGCTGGTCTCCAACTCTTGATCTCAAGTGATCTGCCTGCCTTGGCCTCCCAAAGTGCTAGGATTACAGGCCTAATAAACCCTTTTGAAAGCAACCAGAGTCATTCTCATTTTCCATATGGTCATGCTGAGGCCCAGAGCCATAGAGCGTGGGCTTGGGCTCAGTCGCAGCCAGACAGGGGACAGTAGAGCTATGACCTCCATCCAAGCTCCCAGACTCACAGAGTCTTTCTCCATCCCCTGAGCTGGGAAGGGGGGCATCCTGGGTTCTGATCCCACCCCACCCCTTACTTCCCCAAACCTGCTGCAGACAGCATGTTTCCGGGAGGAGCGGGATGTGCTCGTGAAAGGGGACAGCCGTTGGGTGACCACTCTGCACTATGCCTTCCAAGACGAGGAGTACCTGGTGAGGATACTTGGCAGGGCTAGAGGGGAGCATCCTAGGGACACAGGAGAGGGCCCTTGGGGCCAGGGGCACTGGGCCCAAAGACCCCTCTTGGGACCAAGAGACTCCCACTTCCCACCATCTCCTGTGCTTGGTGCCTCCTGCCTGAGCCCTGGCTGGGAACTGGCCAGCCCAGAGCTGCTGGGAGATGCAGCCCTGCCTTCCCAGAGCCCTGTGGGACAGCAGTGAAGTGGCTGGGTACACCCTTCCCCCAGGTTTGATTCTTTTCCCCCACCTCCAGTACCTTGTGATGGACTACTATGCCGGCGGGGACCTCCTGACGCTGCTGAGCCGGTTTGAGGACCGTCTCCCGCCTGAGCTGGCCCAGTTCTACCTGGCTGAGATGGTGCTGGCCATCCACTCACTGCATCAGCTGGGTTATATCCACAGGTGGGGCCCCAACCCCACTGCCCTGCCCAACCCCTGCCAGCTGTGCTGGGGACAGCTGATGTTGGCTGAGCACTCACCACGTGCCAGGCGCTTTGCTCTGTGCCTCATCCGAGTGCTTCCTTGGAATCAAAGAGCCCTCTGTGGCAGGGGCTGCTACTGTCCCCGGCCTACAGTTGAGGGGGTCAGAGCTTAGCACAGGGAAACACCCGTCTCAAGGTGACTCGGCTCATGGGCGGCCAAGCTGTGGTCTGCACTGGGGAAGTCTGACTCCTGCATCCCCCACAGCACACTCTGCCACCTCCAAGGGTTGTCCCCACACAGCCTTTCTACAGTCTAGCCGTCTTCCTCCTCCTGGCCTGTGGGATCATCTACACACACACACGTTGCTCATCACATGAGCACCTACACACAGGAATGTGTGTGAGCTGGTGCTGGCACACACTGTGCGTGTGCACCTGGGCATGTACCTAAATGGCCACTTACACACAGGTCAAGCCCTTCACTCTCCCTGCCTGCCATCCCCCAGGGACGTCAAGCCAGACAATGTCCTGCTGGATGTGAACGGGCACATTCGCCTGGCTGACTTCGGCTCCTGCCTGCGTCTCAACACCAATGGCATGGTAAGGACCCTGCTCCAGAATGGGAGCAGGGGATACCAGGCAGGCCAAGCTCTCAGGAAAATGGGAGGCCCCAGGCCTAGTGCAGAGGCATCAGGCTCCCCAGGGAAGGTGGGTGAGGCCCAGGCCCCAGGTGGGCAGCAGTTCAGCCTGGCAGCCTAGGGGTGACAGGGCCATCGCAAGGGGCTAGCAGCTCCAGCCCCCCAGCCAAGCCCGAAGCTGTCCTCGTGGCTTCACCACCACCACCACCCACAGGTGGATTCATCAGTGGCAGTAGGGACGCCGGACTATATCTCTCCTGAGATCCTGCAGGCCATGGAGGAGGGCAAGGGCCACTATGGCCCACAGTGTGACTGGTGGTCACTTGGAGTCTGCGCCTATGAACTGCTCTTTGGGGAGACGCCCTTCTATGCTGAGTCCTTGGTGGAAACCTACGGCAAGATCATGAACCATGAGGTCTGGACACCAGGCTCTGGGCTTCCAGAGGGGGCAGTGGGACCCCCGAGTCTGTGTGGTTGGAAATGCCTGCAGGTGAGGCTGGGTTCCTGGACACTTGACCCAGCCTGCCCCCTCCCCTGACCCACAGGACCACCTGCAGTTCCCCCCGGACATGCCTGACGTGCCAGTCAGCGCCCGAGACCTGATCCGCCAGTTGCTGTGTCACCAGGAAGAGCGGCTGGGCCGTGGTGGGCTGGACGACTTCCGGAACCATCCTTTCTTCGAAGGCGTGGACTGGGAGCGGCTGGCGAGCAGCATGGCCCCCTATATTCCTGAGCTGCGGGGGCCCATGGACACCTCCAACTTTGACGTGGATGACGACACCCTCAACCATCCAGTGAGTGGCAAAGGCTACTGCAGGAGGGGAGCTGCCCTAGCCTCTTGCTTACTGGGGGAACCCTCCCTCTGAAGTCCCCTGGGGTGAGCTGGGGATGAGGCTTTCAGACACCAGGGCTTATGATTTATGGACTCCCAGACTGACCCATTCCAGCCGCCGTCCCCTGGCCCAGCCTTTTCCAGCCAAACTGGGGTGGGGCAGCATCTCCCACAGGATCCCCATGCTCGCCTGCACTGAGGTGGGCTGTGTCAAGGGAAGGCCGTCTGACCACAGGCATCATCCTATTAATTAGAATCCATATAAGGAAGAAAACTCCCAGCAGCTCCTAGGAGACTTACGGGAGCTGGGGGTCTGTTTGGGTTGGGCCGTGTTATCCCACCGAGTTCCCACCTGAGCAGGAGGAGGTTGCACCTGGTCCTAGGGGGCTCCTGGGGCCTTGGGCCTCGGCCTGTGGACTCTGACTCTCCTTCCCTCTCTCTCTGCAGGGGACCCTGCCACCGCCCTCCCACGGGGCCTTCTCCGGCCACCACTTGCCATTTGTGGGCTTCACCTACACCTCGGGCAGGTGAGGCTAGTCCTCACACACCTGGTGGGAGGCTCAGGGTTGCCTGACCTAGCACACTGGGCACGTAGCCCACTGGGGCCCTGGGAAGGAGGGCAGAAGGGCTCCCCAGTGCCTGCACATGGCAGGTGCTCTAGCCCTCATCCTCAGGGTCCTGGTGAAGCCACACACAGGTCCCGCTGGGCCCCGTGACTGCACATGGCTCTTATGGTGCCTTCCACGAAGGGCGAGGGTACGCTGCACCTAGAGCCAGAGGTGTAGGGTTCAAAGGCCACTACTGCTCCCAGGCCTCATTTGTGGCTCTGTAAAATGGGTGGGAGGGACCAGGCACGGTGGCTGTAATCTCAGCACTTGGGGAGGCCGAGGCAGGTGGATCATCTGAGGTCAGGAGTTTGAGACCAGACTGGCCAACATAGTGAAACCCCGTCTCTACTAAAAATACAAAAATTAGCTGGGTGTGACGGCAGGCGCCTGTAATCCCAGTTACTTAGGAGACTGAAGCAGGGAGAATCACTTGAACCTGGGAGGCGGAGGTTGCAGTGAGCTGAGATCGCGCCATTGCACTCCAGCCTGGGTGACAGAGCGACGCTGTCCCAAAAAAAAAAAAAAAGAAAAAATGGATGGGATGATCTCCACCTACGCCCATTCGAGGGGCTGGCCTGAGACCTCAGTGAGGTCTTGGTGCAGTGTGCTCTGAGGTGGAAGGAAATGGGTCCAACCCCCACTCCTCAGGGCCAGCCGGGCCACCGTCACCACATCCTATCCTCGACAGCCCTTGGGAGAGGCCTTGTCACCACCATCTTCCCCTGGGGAAACTGAGGCTAAAATACATTGGGTTCGAAGTGACACAGCTTGTAAGGGCCAGGACAAGGGCTTAAACCTGGGCCTGGGGACTAGGAGCCTATGCCCTGAAGCCGCCGCCCTGGGCTGCCACCCATGGAACCAGCCTGGGGTCTCCCGAGGGCAGGGTCTATTCTGGCTGTTTGACAATGAATGAGTGATTCGATCCGGGAGGATGAAGGAGACTTTGTGGGGTGAGGTTTCTACCGACATGCACGGCCCCTGTCCCCCCCAGTCACAGTCCTGAGAGCAGCTCTGAGGCCCGGGCTGCTCTGGAGCGGAAGCTGCGGTGTCTGGAGCAGGAGAAGGTGGAGCTGAGCAGGAAGCACCAAGGTACAGGGAGCGGCTGGGCTGGGCCTGGGTGTGCTGGCCCTAGGGGCTGCTACTGCGCGAGTGGACTCACCTGTGGGTACCACGTCCCCTCCAGAGGCCCTGCATGCCCCCACTGACCATCGGGAGCTGGAGCAGCTACGGAAGGAAGTGCAGACTCTACAGGAGAGGCTGTCAGGTATCCCTTCCACCCACCCCGACTAGGGCTGAGTCCCACCTGGGCTCAGATCCTGCCCCTGCCCCTGCCCTGGACACGTTGTATGATCCTGGGGGAGCATTTTGTACTCTCTGAGCCTGTGTATGGAAAACAAGCCAAGGAGACTTGCTCCCGGGCTGAGAGGCCAGGGCCGTCAGCACTTGAGGTCTCAGTGACTCTTCCCGGCAGAGATGCTGAGGGACAAGGCCTCCTTGTCCCAGCTGGATGGGCCCACACCTGGTAGCCCAGGTCAGGACAGTGACCTGCGGCAGGAGCTTGACCGGCTTCACCAGGTGAGGGTTGGGTGAGGTGGGTGAGTGGCCCTGGGCTCCGTGGATGGTTCATGCCTGACTCTGGACCTTGTCCTTCCCCGCTCCCTCCCCTGTCTCCTCAGGAGCTGGTCGAGGGTCGGGCAGGGCTGCAGGCTCAGGAGCAGGAGCTCTGCAGGGCCCATGGGCAGCAGGAGGAGCTGCTTCAGAGGCTGCAGGAGGCCCAGGAGAGAGAGGCGGCCACAGCTATCCAGACCCAGGCCCTGAGCTCCCAGCTGGAGGAAGCCCGGGCTGCCCAGAGGGAGGTGGGTGACCAGGGTGGGAAGGGACAGCATCTGGGCCCTGCCCCCAGTGTGGCTGGAGGGAGCATGGGGAGTTTGGTGGGAGATGCTGCCCCCCAGTTGTAGCTGGCAGAGGCTGGACCCAGGGGACAGTGGCTGGGATGGGGCAATCTAGGAGTCCATGCCTCCTCACGTCCACTGTGGCTGGCAGAGTCTGGAGTTCGTGGCAAGGTGGGCAGAGGGCCTGCCAAGGGCAGAGTTGGCACTGGCCTGCCTCTGCACCCCTCACAGCTGGAGGCCCAGGTGTCCTCCCTGAGCCGGCAGGTGATGCAGCTGCAGGGACAGTGGGAGCAACGCCTTGAGGAGTCTTCCCGGGCCAAGGTAGTCAAGTCCTCTCCCTTGGCAAGAGGCGCTTCCCCACCAGCCTGACCCCACTCAGAGCCTCAGGGCCAGGCCTGTGTCCTGGGCGGGTGGGCCATGGCATCTTGGGTCTCTGCCCTGACCCCCTCCATGTCCCCAAGACCATCCACACAGCCTCTGAGACCAACGGGATGGGACCCCCCGAGGGTGGGCCTCAGGAGGCCCAACTGAGGAAGGAGGTGGCCGCCCTGCGAGAGCAGCTGGAGCAGGCCCACAGCCACAGGTGAGCCAGGCAGCTGAGGGCAGGGAAGGGCCGGACCCGGCCTGGGCAGGGAGTCATGGCCTTGGCCTTCTCCTCCCCAGGCCGAGTGGTAAGGAGGAGGCTCTGTGCCAGCTGCAGGAGGAAAACCGGAGGCTGAGCCGGGAGCAGGAGCGGGTGAGCAGGGGGACGGACGGAGGGCACGACAGATGGACAAGGCAATGGGGAGCCAGTGGGCAGGTGGGCAAGCTGTAGCCAGTGAGCAGGGTGGACATGGATGGGGCTTGGGGTGCTCCGGTACCGATAGGGAGACAGCATTCTCAGGACTGCTGGGGCCTGGGGCTGACCTTTCCTCTGGCCGGCCCCAGCTGGAAGCAGAGCTGGCCCAGGAGCAGGAGAGCAAGCAGCGGCTGGAGGGTGAGCGACGGGAGACGGAGAGCAACTGGGAGGCCCAGCTCGCCGACATCCTCAGCTGGTGGGTGCCGGGGGTGGGTCGGGGTGGGGAACGCAGGCGAGACTGAGGGCCCAGCCCATGACCCTGAGCCCCTTCCCAATCAGGGTGAACGATGAGAAAGTCTCAAGAGGCTACCTGCAGGCCCTGGCCACCAAGATGGCAGAGGAGCTGGAGTCGTTGAGGAACGTGGGCACCCAGACGCTCCCTGCCCGGCCACTGGTGAGCCCCAGAGATGCCCTTGGGGGCTGGCTTGGGCAAGTCACTGACCTTCCGTGAGCCTCAGGATCCTTGCTACTAAGGGTCACTACTGGAGGTGGGGACACTGAGCTCACGAGAAATAGTGGCTTCCCTGACCTCACAGTGGGTCAGTGGCTGAACTGGAGCTTTGAGCCTGGCCAGGTGGCATGGGTAGCAGGATGCTCTGGTAGGAGGGGGTCCCTGAGGCAGCCAGGCCTAGAAACCATCTTATACGGGTGCTCCATGGCCACCAGGACCACCAGTGGAAGGCGCGGCGACTGCAGAAGATGGAGGCCTCGGCTAGGCTGGAGCTGCAGTCAGCGCTGGAGGCTGAGATCCGTGCCAAGCAGGGCCTGCAGGAGCGGCTGACGCAGGTGCAGGAGGCCCAGCTGCAGGCTGAGCGGTGAGGCTAGGGGCAGGCGCTGGGGGCCAGGGCCCGCGCAGAGGCTGGTGGCGAGCCCTTGCTGTTCTCCCCAGCCGTCTGCAGGAGGCCGAGAAGCAGAGCCAGGCCCTGCAGCAGGAGCTCGCCATGCTGCGGGAGGAGCTGCGGGCCCGAGGGCCAGGGGGTGAGTGGCTGCTGACTGCTTGCCCCGGAGCCAGGCTCCCCCATGGCCTCCCACTTGCCAAGGGGGCTCCACGATGGCCTGGCAGGGTGGTGGAGACAGGAGTCTGTTCCTGGACTCTGCCACTTACTCCATCATCTGTGACCAGCACTTCTTGAGTGCCTGCGCCAGCCCCGCCCCACGCCTGTGGTCATTTCCCATTTTACTGAGGTGGGAACTGAGGCCCCTCCTGGCCCTTAGTTCCTCAGGCCAGTGACCTACCCTCTCTTTGCAGACACCAAGCCCTCAAACTCCCTGATTCCCTTCCTGTCCTTCCGGAGCTCAGAGGTAAGGACCAGGCTGAGGGGCTTGTTGGGGAGGAGTCCTGGGAGAGGCACAGGGACCTTGACTTTGCTCCTCTCTCTCCCATCCCCAGAAGGATTCTGTCAAGGACCCTGGCATCTCAGGAGAGGCCACAAGGCATGGAGGGGAGCCAGAGCTGAGGCCAGAGGGCCGACGCAGCTTGCGCATGGGGGTGAGGACAGGTGGGTCCCTAGTAGGGGGGCTGGGCCTCGCCCCTGCCCATCTCACTTGCTCCCCCGCCCTCCTGCAGGCTGTGTTCCCCAGAGCGCCCGCTGCCAACACAGCCTCTACAGAAGGTCTTCCTGCTAAGGTCAGTGCCCAGAGGGGCAAGCGGAGTGGGGGCACCAAGCAGTTCTGCCAGGCTGAATGGGCCCTGAGGGGACACTCCATGTGCATTGTAGCCAGCAGGCACAATTGGGGTGGAGGTGGTAGCAATGAGCTTGCCTGCTGCCATAGATTGGCTGGAACTCGGAGGTCACTGCCACGTGGCTCAGCCCTTTGTCTCGCCTGACCCCTCAGGGATGGGGCATGGGGTCCTGGAAGGCCTTGGGTAATGGCTGTCCCCCTCCCCAGCCCGGCTCACACACACTGCGCCCCCGGAGCTTCCCATCCCCGACAAAGTGTCTCCGCTGTACCTCGCTGATGCTGGGCCTGGGCCGCCAGGGCCTGGGTTGTGATGGTGAGAGTCCCCACCCCACCGCACACCCACCCACTATGCTCCAGCCACGGTCCTAGGTGTGTGACCCTGGCACACCCAGGCTGTTTCTCCCATCCCAGGGTCACTGGCACCTGCTGGTCAAATTTTCTACTGCTTAGCTCTGTTCCTTTTCTCACTCGATGAGGAATTAGGGACAGTTCAGGTGCCACTGTGGCTTCAGGGAAGCTGGCTCTGGACATGCCCCCGTCCTGGTTTGGGGCTGTCCCCTCCCAGCCTCACCTCATCCACCTTCTCCACTTTCCCCACAGCCTGCGGCTACTTTTGTCACACAACCTGTGCCCCACAGGCCCCACCCTGCCCCGTGCCCCCTGACCTCCTCCGCACAGCCCTGGGAGTACACCCCGAAACGGGCACAGGCACTGCCTATGAGGGCTTCCTGTCGGTGAGTGGGGGCCGAGGGAGGGGAAGACGGGCATGGGGGGCTGAGGGAGGGAAGACGGGCATGGGGGGCTGAGGGAGGGGAAGACGGGCATGGGGGGCTGAGGGAGGGGAAGACGGGCATGGGGGGCTGAGGGAGGGGAAGACGGGCATGGGGGGCTGAGGGAGGGAAGACGGGCATGGGGGGCTGAGGGAGGGAAGACGGGCATGGGGGGCTGAGGGCCCTGCAGCCCTCCTATGCTTGCCTTTCCGCCAGGTGCCGCGGCCCTCAGGCGTCCGGCGGGGCTGGCAGCGGGTGTTTGCTGCCCTGAGTGACTCACGCCTGCTGCTGTTTGACGCCCCTGACCCGAGGCTCAGCCCGCCCAGTGGGGCCCTCCTGCAGGTCCTGGATCTGAGGTGGGTGCTAGGCAGTGGCATGGGGTAAGGGACTAGTGGTGAGGTGGGCAGTCAGGGACAGGGAGACCTCTGACCTGTTCTGTGAACCTCCCAGGGACCCCCAGTTCTCGGCTACTCCCGTTCTGGCCTCTGATGTCATCCATGCCCAATCCAGGGACTTGCCACGCATCTTTAGGGTGAGTGCCTGGGATGAGATGGAGCAGCCACCATCCACCTCCCCATGCTGTTCCCACTCTGGCCACTGTCCGCCCACTCCATACTGCCCTCTTGGGCCAGCCCACAACCACAACATGCTTTCCACGAGAGCACCTGGCCGGGTCTTACCTCATTTCGGATCCACTGTGGCTTCCCATCGTCTGCGGGGTGCTCCTGACCTAGCCCTTGAGGCCCCAAGGATCTGGCCCTGCAGGCCTCCCCAGCCCTCTCCCTGGCACCTCTCTCTGCTCTGGCCACACCTTGCTCTCTCCAGTTCTGAGGGTGCCCCGTGCCTGTGTGTACCACATTCTCGGTCCTTCACGTCTGTCTTTGCACGGAATTGCCGGCCCTGCACTGGCGCTCAGCTCCTAAACTTGACTACTGCTGGTTAGTTACTCGTCCCTCAGGCTCCAGCAGAAATGTCTGGTCCCCTGGGAAGTCATCCTTCACCTCCTGGCCCGAGTTTGGGGCCCTCCGTTCCCACTAGGCCTGTCCTTACCCCATTATGGCGCTGGTCGCAGGGCTCTGGAGTTGTCTGTATGCCTGTCCGGCCTACTCCCTGCTGCTGACAGTGCACGCTAGGCCCCCAGGGCACAGCGGCTGCTGGAGGTGGGAAGGGAGGGAGGACAGATGGCTCTGGCCCACAGCCCTTCAGCTTGGGTCCTTGCCCACAGGTGACAACCTCCCAGCTGGCAGTGCCGCCCACCACGTGCACTGTGCTGCTGCTGGCGGAGAGCGAGGGGGAGCGGGAGCGCTGGCTGCAGGTGCTGGGTGAGCTGCAGCGGCTGCTGCTGGACGCACGGCCAAGACCCCGGCCCGTGTACACACTCAAGGAGGCCTATGACAATGGGCTGCCGCTGCTGCCCCACACGCTCTGTGCTGCCATCCTCGGTGAGCTGGTGGAGGGGACTGGAGGGAGCAGTCCAGGCCTGCAGGAGTGCTGGTGTCTAGGAACAGTCCCAAGGGCCACCGCCACTGCCCATTCCCTGCAGCCACGAGACACAGACTGCCTTGCACTACCTATGTGCTCCAGCCTCCTGTGTGCATGGCTGGGCCCCCAGGTAGGGGGCCTGGCTTATCCCCACTCCATTTCGCTGTGCCTCAGTTTCTGCTTTTTCCAAAAGAATCTCAAGGGAGTGGAAGGAACAAAGGCTTTTTTTTTTTTTTTTTTTTTTGAGACAGTTTCACTCTGTTGCCCAGGCTGGAGTGCAGCAGTGCAATCTCAGCTCACTGCAACCTCCGCCTCCCATATTCAAGCGATTCTCCTGTCTCAGCCTCCAGAGTAACTGGGATTACAGGCATGTGACCCCTTGCCTGGCTACTTTTTGTATTTTTAGTAGAGACGGGGTTTCACAATGTTGGCCAGGCTGGTCTCGAACTCCTGACCTCAGGTGATCCACCTGCCTTGGCCTCCCAAGGTGTTGGGATTACAGGCATGGGCCACCATGCCCAGCTGGAACAAAGGCTTTAGAAAGAGAGAAATGAGGGTTCAGTCCTGGCTGTCTCACTACAAGCTAGGGCACTGGGGGACTGCTGTAGAACACCCAGAGCCTCATAACATCTCCTGGGTGGAGCTGCCAAGAGCTTCACTTGTGCTCAGCCTTGAACCTGGGGCTCAGCAGGGCTCTTCTGTAACTGAGGCTGGGAAAGAGGCATGAAACGGAGCTCCTCGGCGTCTCCCGGCAGCTGAGGCCCTGAGCCAGCACCCGCTCTCAGGGCGGGAGCCACAGGAGAGGTTGTGTGGGTCCCTGGAGCAGTCGGGAACCAGAGGGGAAGGGATTTTTTGAGCAAGGGGCTCTGCTGAACCCACCCCGCTTCCTCGCTTCCTCAGAGCCACTCTGAGAAAGTACCATCGTTGTCCCCAGTTTACATAAGAGGAAACCAAGGCTCTGAGAGGTGACATGACTTACCTGAAATCGCACAGCTCAAGATGATGGGCCTTACCCCAACCCCTCTGAAAGAGCCTGTCCAGACTGGGAGAGAAGGGTCAGTGAGGCAGGGATAGCAGGATTATTGCCACCCCCATTTCCTCAAGAGAAACAGGCACAGCAAGGCAGGTGGACTGCACACTCTCTGTGTCATTGAGTGTGCTTCTGACCTCTGACCCTCTCCCTCCCTCTACCAGACCAGGATCGACTTGCACTTGGCACCGAGGAGGGGCTCTTTGTCATCCATCTGCACAGCAACGGTACCCATCAAGGCTGGGCTAGGGTGGGCGTGGGCAGGGGCAGCCCCAGCAGGCCGAGGAGGATGGGGACGGGTCACTCTTCAACCACCTGCCAGTGACACTCTCCCCTCGCCAACCCTGCAGACATCTTCCAGGTGGGGGAGTGCCGGCGCGTGCAGCAGCTGGCCTTGAGCCCCAGCGCAGGCCTGCTGGTTGTGCTGTGTGGCCGCGGCCCCAGTGTGCGTCTCTTTGCCCTGGCGGAGCTGGAGAACATAGAGGTAGCAGGTGCCAAGATCCCCGAGTCTCGAGGCTGCCAGGCACTGGCAGCTGGAAGCATCCTGCAGGCCCGCACCCCGGTGCTCTGTGTAGCCGTCAAGCGCCAGGTGCTCTGCTACCAGCTGGGCCCGGGCCCTGGGCCCTGGCAGCGCCGTATCCGTGAGCTGCAGGCACCCGCCACTGTGCAGAGCCTGGAGCTGCTGGGCGACCGGCTATGTGTGGGCGCTGCCGGTGGCTTTGCCCTCTACCCGCTGCTCAATGAGGCTGCGCCATTGGCGCTGGGGGCCGGTTTGGTGCCTGAGGAGCTGCCACCATCCCGCGGGGGCCTGGGTGAGGCACTGGGTGCCGTGGAGCTTAGCCTCAGCGAGTTCCTGCTACTCTTCACCACTGCTGGCATCTACGTGGATGGCGCAGGCCGCAAGTCTCGTGGCCACGAGCTGTTGTGGCCAGCAGCGCCCATGGGCTGGGGTAAGGCACCTTCAGTGTGTGGGTGCAGACAAGGTCCCGCCTCAACTCATGAGCCTGGCATTGGAGGCCTTTCGTGCCAGTTTGCATCCTCCAGCCCAACAACACCCTGTCCTGGCCTCCGTGGCTTGCAGGGGACCTTCCTTTTCCATGCTGAGCTCATGGTCCTCTCCTGCCTGGGCCGCTCTCCTTTCGTTTGTATCCAGCAAACTTTTTTTTTTTTTCTTTTGAGAGAGGGTCTCCCTCTGTCACCAGGCTGGAGTACAGTGGCACAATCTCAACTCACTGCCTCCTCCACCTCCTGGGGTCAAGTGATCCTCCCACCTCAACCTCCCGAGTAACTGGGGGCACAGGTGTGTGCCACCACATCTGGCTAATTTTTGTTTTGTTTGAGACAGAGGAGTCTTACTCTGTCACCATGCTGGAGTGCAGTGGTGTGATCTTGGCTCATTGCAGTCTCCACTTCCCAGGTTCAGGCAATTCTCCTGCCTCAGCTTCCCTGGTAGCTGGGACTACAGGCACATGCCACCACACCCAGCTAATTTTTGTATTTTTAGTGGAGACAGGGTTTCACCATGTTGGCGAGGCTGGTCTCGAACTCCTGACCTCGTGATCCGCCTGCCTTGGCCTCCCAAAGTGCTGGGATTACAGGCGTGAGCCACTGCGCCCGGCCTAATTTTTGTATTTTTTCGTAGAGGCGGGGTTTCGCCATATTGCCCAGGCTGGGAGTCTCAAACTCCTGGACTCAAGCAGTCCTGCCCAGCCTCCCAAAGTGCTGGGATTACAGGTGTGAGCCACCAACCCTGGCCTGTACCTGGCAAACTCTTAACTAGGTCCAGCCTCAGTGTCAGCTCAGGGCCTGGAGCTGGTAGGCGCTCCAAAGATGGCCGCTGCGATTGCTGTGGTCACCATTGCCTTCATGCTCCCCGCCCTGCCTCCCCACCATTGGTCCTTTCCTTCTCTTTGCCCGACTGCCTCTCCATCCAGACCTGTGTCGTGGCTCTCGTCACCTCCACTTCATGACTGGCTTGGTGCACTGGGGTCCCACAGAATGGGCCGGGTCTGGTTTCCTCATCCACATCAAGCACCCAGCCCAGGCTGGCACACTCCAGGGGCGATGGGTTTGGAGGAATGGGTGGAATAGTGAGCGAATGAATGAATGAATGAGGCGGTGGGGCAGTCTGGTGCATGCACAAGTAACTAGCATGATGGGTAAGGGCGGGAAGAGAGGGGCAGAGTGTCCTTTGTGAGCAATGGCTCTTTGGGGTGGGGCCTGCGGGTTGGGTGCTGCATACCACCCAAGCTGCCCAGGGCCAAATCGCAGCTCTCAGGACCAGCTGGGTTACCTGACCTTGACCATCACATGACTCCAGGGGTTCCATTCCCTCCTCTGGAAATTGGGGGTTATAACAATAGTACCTGCTCGGAGTTGTTAGAAAATTAAGGGAGGAAAAGCATGTGGTGTTTAGAACTGAGCCAGGCATGTGGTGAGTGGTCCAGGGTTATCTCTGATTTGATGTGGAGGCTGGGCGGGGCGACAGGGAGTCTTCCGAGGAAGGACCTTAGCGTGGGGTGTGGTAGTTACTGTGCTGTGGCAGGGGACAAGGTGTTCCCTGTGAAACAGAGGGGGAAACAGCTCAGAGGTGCATGGCGTGCCCGCAGGGTACGCGGCCCCCTACCTGACAGTGTTCAGCGAGAACTCCATCGATGTGTTTGACGTGAGGAGGGCAGAATGGGTGCAGACCGTGCCGCTCAAGAAGGTGAGGGTCCGCCAGAGCCCTGGGGCAGCACCAGGGGTGGGGGCGTGGCCTGACTTCTGTGCCTGCTGCCTCAGGTGCGGCCCCTCAATCCAGAGGGTTCCCTGTTCCTCTATGGCACCGAGAAGGTCCGCCTGACCTACCTCAGGAACCAGCTGGCAGGTGAGGGAGTTCGCGTGTACGAGTGTGTGCGTTCACCAGTGCGCACGTGTGGCAGTGTGGCCCTGAACACCAGCTGACTGGGCCCCAGGAACGTGTGAGCACAGACCAGTTCTCCGCTTCTCCCACAGAGAAGGACGAGTTCGACATCCCGGACCTCACCGACAACAGCCGGCGCCAGCTGTTCCGCACCAAGAGCAAGCGCCGCTTCTTTTTCCGCGTGTCGGAGGAGCAGCAGAAGCAGCAGCGCAGGTGCGCGTGCACGACGCGGGGGTTGAGGCTGGGCGGGGCCTCCTCCACTTGTGGGCGGGGCGAAGGGAGGGTGGAGCTTCGCCACCAACTCCCTACGCCTTCTCCACCCGCAGGGAGATGCTGAAGGACCCCTTTGTGCGCTCCAAGCTCATCTCACCGCCTACCAACTTCAACCACCTGGTACACGTGGGCCCTGCCAACGGGCGGCCCGGCGCCAGGGACACGTCCCGGGTTAGTCCTCTGGAGCCAATCACAAGCTACTCTGGTGAGGCTGAGCCAATCACCGGCCTCTGGTGAGCTCTAGCCAATCACAGGCCTCTGTAATTACCTGGGCCCCTGAGGCCTGGGACCTACCCTTCTGCTACCTGGGACTTAAGTACATCCAGGCTGGGGGCCCGGTGGCGTTCATTTGTCCTGGTCTGTTGTGCTTTGGGCCTCTTGGCCTCTGTGTGCTTCCTGGTCCCAGCTCCTCCGCACTGTCAACCAACAGGCTCTGGAAGAGAAGGGCCGAGTTTCTCGCGGCTCCGGCCCACAGCGGCCCCACAGCTTCTCCGAGGCGTTGCGGCGCCCAGCCTCCATGGGCAGCGAAGGCCTCGGTGGAGACACAGACCCCAGTAAGGACAGCCCCTCAGCCTCCAGTGTGCTACCTCCCACCCCAAGTTTACACCCCCTTTGGATCCCTCAAATCTGATCTTGGTATTTTTGTCTCCTCATCTGCTGCTGGAGCAGTGAAGAAGAAACCTTGGACATCCCTGTCCAGCGAGTCTGTGTCCTGTCCCCAGGGATCGCTGAGCCCTGCAACCTCCCTAATGCAGGTGAGCGGGTCCGGGAGGCTTGTCCGTCCCCTATTCAAACGTCAGACATTTCTGTTTTGTGCTAGGCCTTGCTCAGGGACCTAGGCTAGAGAACAAGCTGAGCCCATCCCTGCCCTCGATTTTCTTACCTGTCTCACCCCACCAGTGGGCACCAGCAGGATCCTGGAGGCAGGCCAGCTTAGGTGGGAATCTTGGCTCTGACTGTTCCAGCTGTGTTGCTCTGGGCAAAGTGCCCAACCTCCCTAATCTTACCTCACCTGTAAAATGACGTGGTTCCTGGGAGGCCTGGATGAGCTGATAATACCTGCGAAGGGCTGAGCATAGCACCTGGCATGGGGAAGGTGCCACAGAAAGGGAGCTCTTGGGATTCTTTTTTTTTTTTTTCAGACGGACTCTCACTCTTTCACCCAGGCTAGAGTGCAGTGGCACAGTCTTGGTCACTGCAACCCCCACCTCCCAGGTTCGAGCAATTCTCCTACCTCAGCCTCCCAAGTAGCTGGTATTACAGGCATGCATCACCATGTCCAGCTAATTCTTGTATTTGAAGTAGAGATGGAGTTTCACCATGTTGGCCAGACTCCTGACCTCAAGTGATCCACCTGCCTTGGCCTCCCAAAGTGTTGGGATTAGTGGCGTGAGCCACTGCGCCCGGCCACTCTTAGGATTCTTAACAGAGGCCCAGTCCACAGCAGGGAGTTGGGGGGTCAGAGGAGGGAGCAATCCGTTCTGAATGAGGACAGGGGAAAACCTAAGAGAAGCTGGGGAGGTTCCCATTCCCCCTGCAGCCACACATCCAGCATACACATTTACCGACTGTCTCTAGCACACACGTCCACCCACTCCTGTCACACCAGGCCACGCGGAGCCCTGGGACTTGCCGTGTTCTTCCATGCCTGCAGGCTCTCGCCCCTGCAGTCCCCTCTGTTTTGAATGCCTTGCACCTATCTTCACCTTCACCAACACCAGACTGCCCTCCAGGTGACCCACCAGGACCATCTTCAAAGGAGCCTTCCTGGCCGCTTGGTCAGGTAGTCATTGCCTCCCTGTGGCTGGTGCCACCTTTGCCACCCCGCTCCCTCCACACCATCCTTGCAGCTCCTGCTGTGCCGTGGGTTTCTTCTGGGGCCTGTTCTCCTCCCTTGACTGTGGGCTCCTTGGTGGTGGGGGTCAGGCTTCATTCTTCTGCCCAGAGTAAAGCATGTGTATCGACTAAAGGAAGAATGGAGTGAATGAACAACGGGACATTGAGGCTGGGCACAGTGGCTCACCACTGTAATCACAACACTTTGGGAGGCCAAGGCGGGCGGATCACTTGAGGTCAAGAGTTCGAGACCAGCATGGCCAACATGGTGAAACCCTGTCTCTACTAAAAATACAGAAATTAGCTGGGCCTGGTGGCGCATGCCTGTAATCCCAGCTACTTGGGGGGCTGAGGCAGGAGAATTGCTTGAACCTGGGAGGCGGAGGTTGCAGTGAGCCGAGATCATGCCACTGCACTCCATCCTGGGTGACAGAGTGAGACTCCATCTCAAAAACAAAAAAAAAGCAAACAAAAGAAAAATTAGCCAGGCATGGTGGTGCATACCTGCATGCCTGTCATCCCAGCTACTTGGGAGGCAGAGGCAGGAGAATCACTTGAACCTGGGAGGGAGAGGTTGCAGTGAGCCAAGATCATGCCACTACTGCACTCCAGCCTAGGCGACAGAGCACAACTCTGTCTCAGAAAAAAAAAAAAATGGACTTTGAGTCCATTCAAGGTTAAGTAGGAGTTCTCCAGGTTCTTCCAGTGACCCTTTTACCACCTCCACTCCCCACCTCACATCTGGCTTCCTCCAGGGGCCCTGATACAGTGGGTGATGGGTCCTAAGGGCGCCTCCAGGAGCCACTGGCCCTGTGAGGAAAGAGTCCTCCCTGATCCTACCCCCCGACTTCCTTTTCTTTCTCCTGCAGGTTTCAGAACGGCCCCGAAGCCTCCCCCTATCCCCTGAATTGGAGAGCTCTCCTTGATGCCCTCTGTTAGGGCCCACCCCAATCCCAGGGCAGAAAGACATGAGGGAGCGAAGAACCTGAGGAATGCCATACTCCGGCTGGTCCGGGACATGGAAATTCGGACTCAGGGAGGGCCCGGGCTGGGCAATGACTGGAAGGCTTGCCTGGTTTCCCAGGACTTGGGGGTCCTGACTCCCAGTCCTGATTCCCTGCCTTACCTCTCTGTTCCCAGCCCCAGCCTTTCTAAGCCATTGGGAATAGAGTGGCTCCTTTTGTCCTGGTGTCCAGGGGTGATTGTGCCAAAGCTCTTGTGTCCAGTGCCAAGCCCCCAGAGGCTTGTAAGAGTTGGGATGAGGGACGGAGAGGGACTGGGTCTCTGGGAACAGGTTGGGGGTCTTATCTGTGGACTGTCTGACTCCCAGCTGAGGCCAAGATGGGGCATGTCCCGGTCTCTGCTCAGCATCTGGGTGAGAAAAACAGACTATGATCCAGAGGAAGGGAAGATAGAGAAGGAGAGAAAGGATGTAGGCAAAGGAGGTGAGAGACAGGATAGGAGGAAGGAAGTGGAGGAGGAGGTGATAGGAATTGGAAGGAGGTAGAAGCCGTGTAGAGGAAGAGGGGAGAGGGACGGAGGAGAAGCGATGAAGAGGAGGGAGACAAAAAGAGGGGTGGAAGAGAGAGGGAGTCTGGAGGACAAAGGGTCCTTTCTCTGGGGAGGGGTGCGGTGGGCGGGGCTGACGTTGTCAGCCAATCCTCCCATCGAGGAAGAATATCCTGGACAGGGACGGGATGGGGAGGGTATTTATAAGGGCTTTTTGGTGGGAGATGGGTACCCAGTGGGGACCACTGGAGGGTCTCCTGGCACACTCTAGCCCTTCCCAGAAATGGGGGCCCTTTTTCTCGAAGCTTCAACCAGTTGTGTATTAGGGGAACCTAGGGGGCATTTTACTATTGATCACAGTCATTATATTGTTATTATATTACTATTTTTATTAAACCTCCCCCGACTGAAATGTGGGGGGCAAAATAAGTATTTATCTCCTCAAATGCCACATTCCCAGGAGGGACAGGCCCTGATGCTCTGTGAGGCAGCAAGAAACCAATAAAGACAGCTTTGTAAGCTGCTGGCCTCCTTGCTTGGATCTGTCCTCTTGGGGTTCAGAAGGTGGGTGATTAGGAATGGAGGGAACAGTGAAGATGTCACAGACAGTTACAGACCAGATTGTCTTCCCTGCATTTTCGCAAATCAGGTGACATTCAAATGGGGTAGATGAAGTGACTTTACTAACGAAGGGACAGTTTACAGAAGCATGCACAGTGCTAAGGGAACACACCAATGAATGGCAGTGCCCCAGGGCCTGGACAGCAGAGAGGAGCTGTTAGGAACCCCAGACCACCCAGGCAGGAAGAGGCAGTGGTGCTACTGGACAGGAGCTCTGGCTTTTGGTAGAACTTGACCATGGCTGAGCTGAAAGGCAGCCTAGGAAATAAATTCCTCCACCTCACTCCCTCCCATCTCCTGCCTCCCTTTGTCCAAAATCAACCAGCAGCCAGAGACCCCAAGAATTTAGTGAACTGGCTGGGCGCGGTGGCTCAAGCCTGTAATCCCAGCACTTTGGGAGGCCTAGGCAGGTGGATCACCTGAGGTCGGGAGTTTGAGACCAGCCTGGCCAACATGGTGAAACCCCATCTCTACTAAAAATACAAAAATTAGCCGGGTATCATGGTGGGCACCTGTAATCCCAGCTACTTGGAAGGCTGAGGCAGGAGAATTACTTGAACCTGGGAGGCGGAGGCTGCAGTGAGCCAAGATTGCGCCATTGCACTCCAGCCTGGGCAACAAGAGTGAAACTCCATCTCAAAAATAAAATAAATAAAATAAAATAAACCCTACTGCTTTGCATGCATGTATTTCTTTAGCAAATATTTGTTGAACACCTATTATGTGCCAGACACTATTCTAGGCCCAGGGTATGTATCAGTGAACACAACACATTTCCTGTCCTGTAGAGCTTATCTTCCGGGTGGTAGGGGACAAACAATAAGTAAATCAGGCCGGGCATGGTGACTCATGCCTGTAATCCCAGCACTTGGGAGGCTGAAGTGGGAGGACTGCCTTGAGCCCAGGAGGTCAAAGCTGAAGTGAACCATGATTGCACTGCTGCACATCAGCCTGGGCAACAGTCTCAAAACAGAGAAACAGTGGTCATATCGTACGTTAGAATAGTGGTTCTTGCCGGGTGCGGTGGCTCACGCCTGTAATCCCAGCACTTTGGGAGGCCGAGACGGGCAGATCACGAGGTCAGGAGATCGAGACCATCCTGGCTAATACGGTGAAACCCCGTCTCTACTAAAAAATACAAAAAACTAGCCAGGCATGGTGGTGGGCGCCTGGAGTCCCAGCTACTCGGGAGGCTGTGGCAGGAGAATGGCGTAAACCCGGGAGGCGGAGCTTGCAGTGAGCTGAGATCCGGCCACTGCACTCCAGGCTGGGTGATAGAGCAGACTCCGTCTCAAAAAAAAAAAAAAAAAAAAAAGAATAGTGGTTCTGTCCCAGGGGACATTTGGCGACGTCTGGAGACATTTTTAGTTGTCCCCACTGTGGGAGCTGAACTGGTGGCATCCAGTAGGCAGAAACCACAGATGATGCTCATCATCCTACAACGCACAGGACAGCTGCAGTCACAGAGAATGACCCGGCCTCAAGCGTCAACAGTGCCTCCTTCGAGAGCCTCTGTCTAGAAAGTGTTAATGCTAACAAAATAAACAAACAAAACGTAGAGCGGGCTGGCCGCGGTGGCTCATGCCTGTAAGCCCAGCACTTTGGGAGGCTGAAGTGGGCAGATCACCTGAGGTCAGGAGTTCGAGACCAGCCTGGCCAACATGGCAAAACCCCGTCTCTCCTAAACACAGAAAAATTAGCCAGGTGTGGTGGTGTGCACCTGAAGTGTGCGTGAAGAGGCTGAGGCAGGAGAATCGCTTGAGCCCGTGAAGTCGAGGCTGCAGTGAGCCAAGACGGAGCCATTGCACTCCAGCCTGGGCGAAAGAGAAAGACCGTGTCTCAGAACAAACAAACAAAAGCTACTCTTGGCACGTGTTAGATTATGTCGAGGGCAGAAGTGGGAAAGGAGTGTTCCACACAGAGTAGACGTCTTTGTTTTTCGTTTTTTCTTTTTTTTTTTTGAGTCAGAGTCTCACACTGTCACCCAGGCTGGAGTGCAGTGGCACGATCTCGGTTCACTTCAAGCTTTGCCTCCTGTGTTCACGCCATTCTCCTGGCTCAGCCTTCCGAGTAGCTGGGACTGTATACAGGCGCCCGCCACCACGCCCGGCTAATTATATATATATATATAATTTAGTACAGACGGGGTTTCACCGTGTTAGCCAGGATGGTCTCGATCTCCTGACCTCGTGATCCTCCCGCCTCGGCCTCTCAAAGTGCTGGGATTACAGGCATGAGCCACCGCGCCCGGCCCATATATATTTGTTAACAGACACTGATACCCAGCTAAAGCGGTTGAACACATTTACTCTCTGGAAGTGTTTAAAAGTATCTGTTTTCCTCACATCGTTTTATTTAAAATTGTTCTGGCTCAAGCAACTTGATCTTTTTCCTCATAACTTGCCGACCGACCCGTGACAGCAAAACCGGCAGAAAGTCGGCGACCTGCCACCCTGAGTCTGCAGGTAGTGCCCCTGGACTACATTTCCCAGAAGGCACTGCGGACTCGCTTCCTGCCTGGTCGGCCTGAAGGGAAGGACCAATCCCTGAGTATCTCGGGAAGGAGGCATCCGGAGCCGCGGACCTAAAGATCCCAGAAGCCACCGCGCAGCGGCCCGGCCCGCAACCATTTCCAGACTAGGCGGGGGCAGGGGTGGGCCCAGACTCCACTTCCCGGCGGGTAGTGCGACCCTAGGGGCGGGACTTCGTGTCCCAGCAGGCTCCGGGCGGCGTGGGCCGCGGTGCCTTGTGTGGGATGTAAGCGCGGAGGTGGGCGAGGGGTATCGAGGCGAGGACTCTCCTTGGGGTTTGGAGGCTTGGTCTGGGTTCGCTTTCTGGACTGACTCTAGGGCCCCAGGGGCACAGTCGTAGAGGGGGCGGGGCGGCCATTGGGGCTCTTGGGGCGCACCCCATCGGGTACCGGGCGTCCCGAAATTGTGGGGGACAAAAAGGCTTTGCAGTCTCGGCTGAGGGGTCTCACCGACAAAAGAGGGGAAGCCGGTGAGCAGAGGCTGAGGAGGGTGGGGAAGCAGGGGAGCTGTGCGTGTGTCGGGGGGTGGAAACTTAGCGGACCCTGGGAGGGGGCTCCCCGGCCAAACCTGCCCGACCCTCCCTCCCGCGGCTTGCCTGCAGGCCGCCGCCCGCCGCCCGCTGCCATGGGGCTGAAGGCCGCCCAGAAGACGCTGTTCCCGCTGCGCTCCATCGACGACGTGGTGCGCCTGTTTGCTGCCGAGCTGGGCCGAGAGGAGCCGGACCTGGTGCTCCTTTCCTTGGTGCTGGGCTTCGTGGAGCATTTTCTGGCTGTCAACCGCGTCATCCCCACCAATGTTCCCGAGCTCACCTTCCAGCCCAGCCCCGCCCCCGACCCGCCTGGCGGCCTCACCTACTTTCCCGTGGCCGACCTGTCTATCATCGCCGCCCTCTATGCCCGCTTCACCGCCCAGATCCGAGGCGCCGTCGACCTGTCCCTCTATCCTCGAGAAGGGGGTGTCTCCAGCCGTGAGCTGGTGAAGAAGGTCTCCGATGTCATATGGAACAGTCTCAGCCGCTCTTACTTCAAGGATCGAGCCCACATCCAGTCCCTCTTCAGCTTCATCACAGGTTGGAGCCCAGTAGGTGGGAATCTTATCCATGACCCACTTCTTCAAAACCCTCCGTGGTTTACAGAACCTTTTTGAGAACTGTAAGCCTTGTGAGGTTGGGCAGGTGTTATTTTCCTCTTTGCAGTTGGGAAACTGAAGCCCAGAGAGGGGAAATGATGTGCTAAAGTCACACACGGCATGGCAGGCCTGATCATTTGGCTCCAAACCATCAACCTCACCTCTGCCCTCTCAGCACCTCCACCCCTGCCACTGAACAGTTACAGCAGTTCTAAGCATGAGATACAGAGGGCGGCAGCAGATTTAGGGGGCAAGAAGATGAAATTGGGTTGCATTTGAGGCAGTTAAAAAAAATAGCTATGAAGATGTTTTTGTTTTTTTTTTTTGTGTTTTTTTTTTTTTTTTTTTGAGACGGAGTCTCGCTCTGTCGCCCAGGCTGGAGTGCAGTGGCCGGATCTCAGCTCACTGCAAGCTCCGCCTCCCGGGTTCACGCCATTCTCCTGCCTCAGCCTCCCGAGTAGCTGGGACTACAGGCGCCCACCACCTCGCCCGGCTAGTTTTTTTGTATTTTTTAGTAGAGACGGGGTTTCACCGTGTTAGTCAGGATGGTCTCGATCTCCTGACCTCGTGATCCGCCCGTCTCGGCCTCCCAAAGTGCTGGGATTACAGGCTTGAGCCACCGCGCCCGGCCTTGTTTTTTTTTTTTTGAGACAGGGTCTCACTCTGTCCCCCAGGCTGGAGTGCAGTGGTGTGATCATGGCTCACTGCAGCCTCAACCTCCCCGGGCTCAGAGATCCTCCTACCTCAGCCTCCTGAGTAGCTGAGAGTACAGGCATGCACCACCACACCTGGCTAATTTTTTGTATTTTTTGTAGAGACGGCGTCTCACTATGTGGTCCAGACTGGTCTTGAACTCTTGGGCTCAAGTGATCTGCCCGCCTCAGCCTCCCAATTGCTGGGATTACAGGTGTGAGCCACCACAACTGGTGGCCTATGAAAATTTTGTTTTTTTTTAAGACGGAGTCTCACTTTGTCGTCCAGGCTGGAGTGCAGTGGTGCAGTCTCGGCTCACTGCAAGCTCTGCCTCCTGGGTTCATGCCATTCTCCTGCCTCCTGCCTCAGCCTCCTGCGTAGCTGGGACTACAGGCGCCCGCCACCACACCTGGCTAATTTTTTTTTTTTTTTTTTTTGAGACGGAGTCTGGCTCTCATCGCCCAGGCTGGAGTGCGGTGGCCGGATCTCAGCTCACTGCAAGCTCTGCCTCCCGGGTTTACGCCATTCTCCTGCCTCCGCCTCCCAAGTAGCTGGGACTACAGGCGCCCGCCTCGTCGCCGGCTAGTTTTTTGTATTCTTTAGTAGAGACGGGGTTTCACCGTATTAGCCAGGGTGGTCTCGATCTCCTGACCTTGTGATCCGCCCGTCTCGGCCTCCCAAAGTGCTGGGATTACAGGCTTGAGCCACCGCGCCCGGCCTAATTTTTTTTTTTTGTATTTTTAGTAGAGATGGGGTTTCACTGTATAGGATTGTCTCAATCTCCTGACCCCGTGATCCACCCGCCTTGGCCTCCCAAAGTGCTGGGATTACAGGCATGAGCCACCATGCCTGGCCAAAAATGTTTTGAGACAGACCAAGAGCTTGACCTCAAAAGGCTTAAGACTTTGCACCGAGCCTGGTTGACTGGCAGTCCCATCCTGGTGTGCCATATTGAGAAGGATTCAGAGGCTGCTTCTCAGATTAGCAGGAAATGAGTGCAGAGATAAATGAGGATTATCTGTTGGTGGGTGTATAACAGTAGAGTGTTGGCCAGTGTCCTGTATTTGCCATTCCTGTTTTAACCTAGTAAGTGCAGTAAAATGGAATCCTTAAATCCATAGAATATATAATAGAGTTGCAGAGAAAGACAAGATAGGGCCAAAGGCTGGGTCAGCTACAGGAGATCCAGAAAGGTCTCTTGTTGGACACAGAGGGTGTAAACGGGGAGAGAGAGGCTTTGAGCACATGGGAGGGAAGGGATGGAGGGATGGTGGGCAGGATAATCTGAGTTTGGGGCACAGGCTTGGAAAGGGAGTGGAAGGGAGTGTGGCCAGTCACTACCTGGCTCCCTTCCCCCACGTCAAAACACAGACGACCCTCTTTCATTACCTGCCCCTTCCACAGGCACCAAATTGGACAGCTCCGGTGTGGCCTTTGCTGTGGTTGGGGCCTGCCAGGCCCTGGGTCTCCGGGATGTCCACCTCGCCCTGTCTGAGGATCATGCCTGGGTAGTGTTTGGGCCCAATGGGGAGCAGACAGCTGAGGTCACCTGGCATGGCAAGGGCAACGAGGACCGCAGGGGCCAGACGGTCAACGCTGGTGTGGCTGAGCGGGTATTGTTCCCTCCCTGCAACCTTGTCCCCTTCATACTCTGGTAGCCCAAACCAACCAAAGGACTCCACTTTCTTGGGCCACACCCCTTTCTTCCCGTTACCACCCACATAGGAAGGGAAGACAGAAGAGCCCCTTTTCCTGGCTGTCATTCCCTGAAGAAGGCACAGGGTGGGCCATCATGAGACATAATGATTTTGTCCCCTCTCAAGAGCTGGCTGTACCTGAAAGGATCATACATGCGCTGTGACCGCAAGATGGAGGTGGCATTCATGGTGTGTGCCATCAACCCTTCCATTGACCTGCACACCGACTCGCTGGAGCTGCTGCAGCTGCAGCAGGTGAGGACTGAGCCAATGGGGCAGTACTGGGCTAGGCCAGACTTGACTTGCTGTGGGACCCTGGGTAGGGGCACTTTCCCTTCCTGAGCTTCAGTTTCCCCTGCTGGAAAATGGATTAGTAATTCCTGGCCTGGCCTTTCCCAGGGCTCTTGGGAGAGTGGAATTGAGATGTGAAATTGCTTTAACTCCATTAAAGAATGGCCCAGAATTTTGGTCCTTCTACCTGGTGGGTGGTCCCTGTTGGTTCTGACCCCCACCTCTGCCCGATAGGCTAAGGACCCATTCTACTCCCTGTTCTGTAGCTCATAACTCTCTCCTTCGGCTCCTAGAAGCTGCTCTGGCTGCTCTATGACCTGGGACATCTAGAAAGGTCAGTAGAGGGAAGTGGCCAGGCTGGGCCTTGTGAGGCCAGAGGGCTAGGTGGCAGCCTGAATTATGATCCTCTCCTAGGTACCCCATGGCCTTAGGGAACCTGGCAGATCTGGAGGAGCTGGAGCCCACCCCTGGCCGGCCAGATCCACTCACCCTCTACCACAAGGTGGGGGCATCTAAGGAGGATGCAGAAGGGAGACCCCAACAGTGGCTGAGGCAGGGGCCCTCATCTGGGCAGATGAGAAAAGAACTTTGTGTGTTAGGGGGTATCGCCCATCCAGTCTCACTTTATGTCAACTG
The DNA here is from genome assembly GCF_009764315.1 of Trachypithecus francoisi. Taxonomy (NCBI): domain Eukaryota; kingdom Metazoa; phylum Chordata; class Mammalia; order Primates; family Cercopithecidae; genus Trachypithecus; species Trachypithecus francoisi. The sequence goes on from NW_022681473.1 coordinate 9,398,379, forward strand.
TGTGCAGAATCAGTTCAGTCAGGGCTGTCTGAGGAGTGTCCAGGGTTCACCAGCCTGGGAGTGGCAGGGGTCTGCATTTGTCCCTTCAGCCCTGCCTTTTCTGCCACTCCTTACTGTCCTCCCTGGAGTATAACAGAGGTCAAATGTGGTAGGATCACTGAAGAGGGAGGGGGTGTTTACTTGGTGGGTGTAGGTGGGGAGTAGGGCCATTGGGCTGGGCTTGGAAGTCTTTGGTGTGTATGTAGAAGAGTGTCTGGGAAAGAGAAGGACTCTGAGCTTGGAGGGGAGGCCCCACCCCTGTAGTCTGCTCCAGGCCTCAGCCAGCAGTCCTGTAGACCCAGGGAGGAGACCAGGTAGAAGGGCTGGCAGCAAGTGGAGGTCGGAGTGGAGGTGGAGAGGACTCCCTGGGATCTTCCTATGGCCCCTTCTGGGTGTGCCCTGGTGGGGCATTTGTGCCAGCAGGGCAGCTGGGGCTGCCTCCCTGAGGATCCTCTGCCTCACCCCCAGGGCATTGCCTCAGCCAAGACCTACTATCGGGATGAACACATCTACCCCTACATGTACCTGGCTGGCTACCACTGTCGCAACCGCAACGTGCGCGAAGCCCTGCAGGCCTGGGCAGACACGGCCACTGTCATCCAGGAGTGAGGATCCCCCTATTAGGGCCTGCAGCCTGTCTTTTCTTCCCCTCCATCAGTTTCCAACCACCCTCGTCCAGGACTGAGGCCTGGCTCCCACGCCCCATCCCCTTTCCATCCAGTCCCTAGGCAGCAAGGCCACCATCACCCGGGAGGTAGGGACCCTGATTAAGGTGTCACATCTTTTCCCCCCTCCCCTCTCCTAATTTTTTTTTCTCAGAACAGCCTTAAATATCCTCCCAATGTTTAACCACCATCATCCAGCAGCGAGACCTCCACCCTCGGCCCCGTGCCCTTCCTCATTCTTGCTTTCTTGCTCTGGCTGACCCAGACAGCATCATTTTGCAGTGAGGACCCCACCTACTCCCCCAGCCCCTGGGGTGACCCAGGAAAAGAAACCTGGGCTCCATCCCCCACCAGGTCCCTGGGGCTACACCCCATGGCGAGACCCCTTCAGACCCTACAGAGACCCCACTGCTCTCACAGCTACAACTACTGCCGGGAAGACGAGGAGATCTACAAGGAGTTCTTCGAAGTAGCCAATGATGTCATCCCCAACCTGCTGAAGGAGGCAGCCAGCTTGCTGGAGGCGGGCGAGGAGCGGCCGGGGGAGCAGAGCCAGGTGAAAGGCTAGAGCTCCAGTCTGTGTCCAGCCTCCAACCTGGGCAGGGCTCCCTGCCACAGGCCATGGGGGCTGCATGTATGGGACTAGGGATGGCGTGAGGAAGGTGGCTCTGAGCAGAGAGCTATGTTCCCTTTTGCTATAATGAGGTCCTGGGCCCAGGTTGAATGAGGCTGAAAGTATTTTAGAGGTTTCTACCTTGTGCCTTCAGTTTCATGGCCAGACTCCCTCCCTCAGCTGAGGGATGGAGATAAGGGATGGTACCTCCTGGCTACGGATTGGCTTTATAAAAGGAAAGAGGTTCTAAGAATGTTCCCAATCTATGCTTACCTTTTCTGGAGCCAGGGGTCTTTGCCTAGGTGGGGGGCCTGGCCTGTGCCCTCTGCTAAGGGGTAAGAGACTGACCTGTGCCCTCCCTTCCCCCTTGTCAAGGGCACCCAGAGCCAAGGTTCTGCCCTCCAGGACCCTGAGTGCTTCGCCCACCTGCTGCGATTCTACGACGGCATCTGCAAATGGGAGGAGGGCAGTCCCACGCCTGTGCTGCACGTGGGCTGGGCCACCTTTCTTGTGCAGTCCCTAGGCCGTTTCGAGGGACAGGTGAGGGATAGCTGCACAGAGGTCTGGGCACTACAGGTGGTGACGGCAGCCATGGCTTGTCAGACTTTTCTGGCCCAGGGGCAGCATCTGCTCATCCCCTTGGGTGCCGGTGAGACTGAGACCCCTGGGTGGCATGGGATGGCCAGAGCAGGGTCCTGGAGTTCCAGCCACTGGCCAGCAACCTTGCTCTCACCTTGTTCTCCCCACTGGCCCAGGTGCGGCAGAAGGTGCGCATAGTGAGCCGAGAGGCCGAGGCAGCCGAGGCCGAGGAGCCGTGGGGCGAGGAAGCCCGGGAAGGCCGGCGGCGGGGCCCACGGCGGGAGTCCAAGCCAGAGGAGCCCCCGCCACCCAAGAAGCCAGCACTGGACAAGGGCCTAGGTGCCAGCCAGGGTGCAGCGTCAGGACCCCCCCGGAAGCCCCCTGGGACGGTCCCTGGCACAGCCCGAGGCCCTGAAGGTGGCAGCATGGCTCAGGTGCCAGCGCCTGCAGCGTCACCACCGCCAGAGGGTCCAGTGCTCACTTTCCAGAGTGAGAAGATGAAGGGCATGAAGGAGCTGCTGGTGGCCACCAAGATCAACTCGAGCGCCATCAAGCTGCAACTCACGGCACAGTCGCAAGTGCAGATGAAGAAGCAGAAAGTGTCCACCCCTAGTGACTACACTCTGTCTTTCCTCAAGCGGCAGCGCAAAGGCCTCTAAACTACTGGGGACTTTGGACCGCTTGTGGGAACCCAGGCTCCGCCTTTAGTCCCCCAACTCTGAGCCCATGCTCTGCCCCCAGCCCAAAGGGGACAGGCCTTATCCCTACCCAAACCCAAGGTTTCAGGTCCCGAGTAGAGTCTATATCAAACCCACGATTTTGTCCAGCTCAGAATCCAGGGCTCTGCCCTAGTCGTTAGAATGTAGGTCTCTTCTCCCAGAATTCCAGGGTGCCAATGGAAACCTCACCCTGGGTCTTAATTAACAGTCTTTAAAGGCCCAGCCCCTAGAAACCCAGGATCCTCCTCGGAACCGCTCACCTAGAGCCAGACCAACGTTACTCAGGGCTGCTCCCAGCTTGTAGGAGCTGAGGTTTCACCCTTAACTCAATAAGCACAGGTCCCACCTCCGGCCTGGGAGCCTGGGACCACTCAGCCCCTAGGAGTATATTTCCACACTTCAGAATTCCATAATCTTGCGAATCCAAGCCCTCTGCCCCAAAGAACTTAAGTTCTGCTCCAGAATTTGGAAATCCTAGCTTCCTCTTTCCTACCCCGAGTCTGGGACACAAAACTCCGCCCCCAGCCTATGAGCATCCTGAGCTCCGCCCTCTTCCTGACGAAACTGGCCCTGGATCAGAGCAGGACCTCCCTTCCGACCCTCTGGGAACCTCCCAGAGGTCCAGCCCATTTCGGAGCATCCCGGAGGAAATCTGCAGAGGGTTGGGAGTGGGTGACAGGAGCCTGATCTTTTCCTGTTTTGTACATAGATTTATTTTTCAGTTCCAAGAAAGATGAATACATTTTGTTAAAAAAAAATACAAAGCGCAAGTCCATGTTTCATCTGTGAAACTGGGGATGGGGCGGGTAGTGGAGCGCCACCTCTTCCCTCTGCCTTCTGGCTTCCAAGACTTTGCGCTCCCTACCTGTGGAGCGCGAGCACCGAGCAACGGTGGCGGCGGAAGGACTTAGGCTCCACCCCGGCCTTGGGGCTTCCCCGCGCCGCCAAGGGCCCGTCCCGCGGGCGCCTCCTCCCGGCCGGGCGGTGGGGCATCCCCGGCGCGGCCCCGCCCCCGGGCCCCGGCCCCGCCCCCGCGGCCTCAGAACCACGGGCGCCCGCCCCGCCCCGCCCCGCCCCGCCCCGCCCCGCGCTGCCCAGCGCCGGCTCCGCAGCTCGCGCCCGCCCGCCTGCCGGCCCGCCCGGCGCCGGGCCATGGCGCTGCTGCGGGATGTGTCGCTGCAGGACCCGCGGGACCGCTTCGAGCTGCTGCAGCGCGTGGGGGCCGGGACCTATGGCGACGTCTACAAGGTGCGCCGGGCGACGGGACGGGCGGGAGAGCCGGGAGGAGGGTGCCAGCCCCGCACCCCGCGGCGGGATCCAGCCCCCGGCCCCGCCCCCCTGTCCGCTTCACCCTCCGCCCCTGCAGGCCCGCGACACGGTCACGTCCGAACTGGCCGCCGTGAAGATAGTCAAGCTAGACCCAGGTGAGGGCCCGGGTCGGGCCTCTGCGCCAGAGGGAGGGCAGATTGCCTGCGGTTGCGGGGTGCGGGCGGAGGGTTGACGTTTTCGAGACCCCTGAGAGGCGTGCCCCAGGAGGTGCTGTCACCTGGCACCAGCCTGGTCCGGAGGGAGGCACTCTGTGCCCATTTTGCAGATGGGGGCACTGAGTCAGGGCAACCCCAGCGCGCCCCCCCATGATGCTTTGTGCTTCCCAGGGGACGACATCAGCTCCCTCCAGCAGGAAATCACCATCCTGCGTGAGTGCCGTCACCCCAATGTGGTGGCCTACATTGGCAGCTACCTCAGGTGAGGCTGCCTTATCCTCCTGGCCCCAGGCAGCCCCCATGCGACCTACTGTGTGCCCACCCCAGCTCTTTGTCCACTAGGAATGACCGCTTGTGGATCTGCATGGAGTTCTGCGGAGGGGGCTCCCTGCAGGAGATTTACCATGGTGAGGCCAGGGCTCCAGGCCCCAGCAGGCCCCAGCCTTCCCCCACCCCCACCCCCACCCCATTGGGGTACCGGAGGGGAACTCTGGGCCCTGGACTGGGGTGCCTCTCCACTCCTGCCTGGCTGTGTGACCTTGAGAGAAATGCTGTCCATCTCTGGGTTCAGTATCCTACACTAAGTTGGGAGGGGATGTGGCCAACACGGTTTTCACTTAACAGTGCCTGCTGCTTTTCTTACACAGGGTAGCCTGGGAGGTCACACAGGGTAGCCTGGGAGGGTAGGCATGACCCTGGCCCCCCAGGCCAGCCTCTCCCTTTTCCTTTCAGCCACCGGGCCCCTGGAGGAGCGGCAGATTGCCTACGTCTGCCGAGAGGCTCTGAAGGTAGCTGGGCCTGTGAGGTGCCCATACCTCTCGTCTCCAGAAGCTGTGGGCTGGGAGCCCAGATGACCAGCAGGGAGGCGGGTGGAGTGCCTCCGGTGGGGCTGGCCCGAGGGGCCAGGTCCTGGGGAAGAGGGGCCCCAGCCCTGTTGCCGGAAGCAGCCCATTTCCCTCTTGGCTCAGTCACTTCCTGTTTGGGGAGAGGGGAGGAAGCAGCAGCCTGGGTGGGGGGCCCCAGTCCTGAGAGGGGGTTTGGGGGAGGTGGGACAGTGCTGGGTGGCTGCTCTCAGGGACTCCTTTTTGTCCCCAGGGGCTCCACCACCTGCATTCTCAGGGGAAGATCCACAGAGACATCAAGGTAGGTGCCTGGCTGAGGGCATTCCTGGGAGGGAGGAGGAGGCCCTTGGGGGCACCAGACGGGATTCTCTCTCCTCCATTCCCACAGGGAGCCAACCTTCTCCTCACTCTCCAGGGAGATGTCAAGCTGGGTCAGTACCCTGGGGACACGATCAGGGTGAGGGTTCTGTGGACCCTCCCTGGCTACCCTGGACTCAAGAGTTGGGTGTCACTGGGCGAGTCACTTTGCCACTTGAGTCTCAGTTTCCCTGCTTAGAAGATGGAATGGTACTCTCTCCCTGCTGGAAAATGGAGGAGGTTGGGTCCGCATGGAGTTGACATGGGACCAGACACTCCGTCAGGGATAGAGGGTGGTTGATGCCTCTCAGGAGAGGGACCTGGTCTTGCCTAGGGCCTACGGCAGCTGTGACCAAGCGGGGCCACCTGCCCATTTGAGCCCTGCCAGGTGCAGCCGGAGCCAGAGCCCTGGGCGTGGGAGGGTGAGTGGCAGCCAGAGGGCTGGTGAGAGTGGCTGTTTCTCCCACAGCTGACTTTGGGGTGTCAGGTGAGCTGACAGCGTCTGTGGCCAAGAGGAGGTCTTTCATTGGGACTCCCTACTGGTGAGGCTGCGCCTAGGGCAGAGGGGCAGGGGCCACGGAAGGGGGCACCCGGCCATCCCATCTCTGACCCCACCTCTAGGATGGCTCCAGAGGTGGCTGCCGTGGAGCGCAAAGGTGGCTACAACGAGCTATGTGACGTCTGGGCCCTGGGCATCACCGCCATTGAGCTGGGCGAGCTGCAGCCCCCTCTGTTTCACCTGCACCCCATGAGGTCAGCCCAACACTTGCCCCTCACCTGACCCTTGAGCTGCTGCCCGTGGCCCCTGACCTTGCGCCCTCCACAGGGCCCTGATGCTCATGTCGAAGAGCAGCTTCCAGCCGCCTAAACTGAGAGATAAGACTCGCTGGTAAGGGCCGCACCCTGCTGCCGGGACCCCCTTTTCTGTCAGCCCCGTAGTGGACAAGGAGCCTCTGCCAGCTCCCGGGGGGCACCCCCAAGAGCCCTGTCCTCTCTGAGCCACTACAGACCATCTGAGTGAGGGGCCTGGTCCTTCTGTGGGCTGAAGACCCAGCGTGGTCAGGAAAGAAGGGCAGACGGTTGGTGGAAGAGCCGCTGTGTCTCAAGGCAGCGTTGCTCGGCCAGTGGCCCTTGGCCTCAGCTGGCTCCTTCCTGGGCGGCCCCAGCAGATACCACTGGAGCGGGATGGGGCGGCTGGCAGGACACCCTGCACGAGGGCTAGCCTGGATCTGGGGGGCTCTTGTGCCCACTAGGACCCAGAATTTCCACCACTTCCTCAAATTGGCCCTGACCAAGAATCCCAAGAAGAGGCCGACAGCAGAGAAGCTTCTGCAGGTGGGAGGCAGGGGCCGGGAGAGGGGCCGGGAGAGGGGCCCAGTGCTCAGAAGCAGGGCCCTGGATCAGGGGCCAACCTGATCACCTCCCTCTCCGACTTTCCAGCACCCGTTCACAACCCAGCAGCTCCCTCGGGCCCTCCTCACACAGCTGCTGGACAAAGCCAGTGACCCTCATCTAGGGACCCCCTCCCCTGAGGACTGTGAGCTGGAGGTAGGTGAGGGGGCTGGAAAGTGAGTCTCGGGCAGGTCCGCTTAGGAGGAACCCAAGGGCGGTGTTGGTGGAGGTTTCAGTGGCACCATTCCAGCTTGGGGAGTCTCTGCCATGCTGAGTTTTGCTCCCTGTACCACCCCCCTTGATAGGTCCCTGTCCTTGAGCCCAAGCTGACCATGACCATGACTGTGCCATTTTCTTGCTTTCTGTATGATCTTTGGCACCTGTCTGTGTGGGGTCTCTTATCTGTGAAGTGGGGTTCCATTTTATTTCACGATAGTCCCAGAGGGCTGTCATGAAAGCAAAACGCGCTGGTGCGTGTGAAGCTCCTAGAGCAGCCCTGGCATGAGGCGTGTGGCAGGTGTGTCCACACTATTTCTGTTTTTCCTTAGACCTATGACATGTTTCCAGACACCATTCACTCCCGGGGGCAGCACGGCCCGGCCGAGAGGACCCCTTCGGAGATCCAGTGTGAGTCTGCAGCAGGGGCTGTGAGTGTGCAGATTTTGGGGGGCCTGTGTGCGCACGGATTTGGTGTGAGAGTAGGGGGTCCATCCGGAGACTCCAGCTCCTTAACCCCTGTACTCTGGGCCCCCCAGTTCACCAGGTGAAATTTGGCGCCCCACGCAGGAAGGAAACTGACCCACTGAATGAGCCGGTGAGCAGGCAGGCCTTGAGGGGAAGGTGGTGCCCAGAGGTGGGGCAGGGAGGTCAGATGGAGGCCGAACAGCTCAAATCAAAGGAAATTTGAAGCTGGGTGACCTCGGGCCTTGGACCTTGGGCTGTCCGAGCAAGCCTGTCCTATCCAGGGACTTGGAGGGCTAGGGGCTCCTACCTGGGCCAAGTTCTTTTAGGTAGGTGGCTGGAAGGTAGCACAGAGACCCTGCCTTTCCCAAAAGGAGGCCGTCATGTGCCCGAGCCCCCACCCTACCCTGCTCAGCCTCGTTTTCCCACCTGTGTGTCCCCGGTGATCTGACTCCCTGTCTCTGCCCTCACCGGTTCTGTCACTGTCTCTCCTCACCCCCCAGCCTGTCTCTTCCTCCTTTGCTGTCTGTTGTCCTTTCACAGTCTTTAGCTCTGCCTTCCATTATCTGTGTCTCTCATCTCCTGCGTGTTTCCATCTCACCTTCCCTGTCTGTCTTTCCTCTCCTGAATCTCTTGACCGCCCTCTCACATCGTGTCTATCTCCGCTTCTTCCCTGTTCGCTACCTCGGTTTCCCCCAGTGGGAGGAAGAGTGGACACTACTGGGAAAGGAAGAGCTCAGTGGGTAAGTGAGGGATGGGGAAGCTGCAGGGGGTGGCAGGGGCGGCAGAAAGACTGACCTCTGACCCGGCACGGTGGCTTACGCCCATAATCCTAGCACTTTAGGAGGCTGAGGTGGGTGGATCGCCTGAGGTCAGGAGTTTGAGACCAGCTTTGCCAATGTGGTGAAACCCCATCTCTACTTAAAATACAAAAATTAGCCGGGCGCGGGGGCTCAAGCTTGTAATCCCAGCACTTTGGGAGGCTGAGACGGGCGGATCACGAGGTCAGGAGATCGAGACCATCCTGGCTAACATGGTGAAACCTCGTCTCTACTAAAAACTACAAAAAACTAGCCGGGCGAGGTGGCGGCGCCTGTAGTCCCAGCTACGCGGGAGGCTGAGGCAAAAGAATGGCGTGAACCCGGGAGGTGGAGCTTGCAGTGAGCTGAGATCTGGCCACAGCACTCCAGCCTGGGTGACAGAGCGAGACTCCATCTCAGAAAAAAAAAAAAAAAAAAAAAAAAATTAGGCTGGGCACGGTGGCTCATGCCTGTAATCCCAGCACTTTGGGAGGCTGAGGTGGGTGGATCACCTGAGGTCAGGCGTTTGAGACCAGCTCTGCCAACATGGTGAAACCCCATCTCTACTTAAAATACAAAAATTAGGGCCGGGCGCGGTGGTTCAAGCCTGTAATCCCAGCACTTTGGGAGGCCGAGACGGGCGGATCACGAGGTCAAGAGATCGAGACCATCCTGGCTAACATGGTGAAACCCCGTCTCTACTAAAAAATACAAAAAAAACTAGCTGGGCAAGGTGGCGGGCGCCTGTAGTCCCAGCTACTCGGGAGGCTGAGGCAGGAGAATGGCGTAAACCCGGGAGGCGGAGCTTGCAGCGAGCTGAGATCTGGCCACTGCACTCCAGCCTGGGCAACAGAGCGAGACTCCGTCTAAAAAAAAAAAAATTAGGCTGGCTGCGGTGGCTTACGCCTGTAATCCCAGCACTTTGGTAGGCCAAGGTGGGCGGATCACAAGGTCAGGAGTTTGAGACCAGCCTGGCCAACATGGTGAAAGCCTCTCTCTAGTAAAAATACAAAAAATTAGCTGGTGTGGTGGCACATGCCTGTAATCCCAGCTACTTAGGAAGCTAAGGCAGGAGAATCACTTGAACCCAGGAGGTGGAGGTTGCAGTGAGCTGAGACTGCGCCACTGCACTCCAGCCTGGGCAACAGAGCAAGACTCCATCTCAAATAAATAAACAAAAGTTAGCTGGGCATGGTGGCCCATGCCTGTAATCCCAGTTACTCGGGAGGCTGAGGCAGGAGAATTTGGGAGGCAGAGGTTGCAGTGAACTGAGATCTTGCCATTGCACTCCAGCCTGGGTGATAAGAGCAAAACTCTGTCTCAAAAAAAAAAAAAAAAAAGGCTGACCTCTGACCCCTCTGCCCCACTGCCCAGGAGCCTGCTGCAGTCAGTCCAGGAGGCCCTGGAGGAAAGGTGAGGGGTGTGGACCTGGGGGAGGGGTAAGGGGTGGATGGCCTCGGTGCCAGTCACACCATGCCTCATGCCTCATCTCCCTCCCACAGGAGCCTGACCATTCGGTCAGCCACAGAATTCCAGGTGCCACATGGAGGGAGGCTGGAGCTGGGATCCAGGCCACTGCAGAGGGTACGATTGGGAGTGGGACACGGTTACAGGCCAACCTGGTCATGGCCGGGCTGGGCCCTGCCCCTCCTACCAGGAGCTGGACTCCCCAGAAGATGCCATGGGAACCATCAAGCGGGCCCCGTTCCTAGGGCCACTCCCGACTGAGCCTCCAGCAGAGGAGCCTCTGTCCAGTCCCCCAGGTGAGTCCCAGGCTTGGGAGACCAGGAGGCAGCCCCAGGGTGGGAGCTGCAGCAGGAAATTGCAGCATGCCTGTGCCTGCAGGAACCCTGCCCCCACCTCCTTCAGGCCCCAACAGCGCCCCACTGCTGCCCATGGCCTGGGCCACCATGAAGCAGCGGGAGGATCCTGAGGTGAGAGGGTGCTACGGGGGGTGGGGAGACGGGTGGCTACAGCTGTCACATCAGCCCTGACTCCTTCCCTCCCTCCCAGAGGTCGTCCTGCCACGGGCTCCCCCCAACCCCCAAGGTGCACGTAAGTGTTTGCCCCAAGCCCTGCAGTCCCACAGCCCCGCCACCCACCACCCCTGCACTCCCTCGCCAGCCTCTTGCCTCCTTCGCAGATGGGCGCCTGCTTCTCCAAGGTCTTCAACGGCTGCCCCCTGCGGATCCACGCTGCTGTCACCTGGATTCACCCTGTTACTCGGGGTAGGCGGGGGCAGGGAGGAAGTGGGAGCCCAAGGAATCCCTCAGCTTGGGCCAGGGGGCATGTCTGACCTCTGACCTCATGCCCAAACTGGCAGACCAGTTCCTGGTGGTGGGGGCCGAGGAAGGCATCTACACACTCAACCTGCATGAACTGCATGAGGATACGCTGGAGAAGGTGAGGCCTGGCTGACTGTGGGGGGCAGAGGCCTTGGGGGACCTGGGGTGTTGACCGCCTGTCCCTCTGTCCCCTCCAGCTGATTTCACATCGCTGTTCCTGGCTCTACTGCGTGAACAACGTGCTGCTGTCACTCTCAGGTACAAGGTGGGAGAGGCAGGGAGGCAGGGCCCGCAGGGGCTCCAGCGCCTCAGCATCCTGCCCACCAACACCCCAGGCCCAGCCTCTCCTCCTTTCTGCAGGGAAATCCACGCACATCTGGGCCCATGACCTCCCAGGCCTGTTTGAGCAGCGGAGGCTACAGCAACAGGTTCCCCTCTCCATCCCCACCAACCGCCTCACCCAGCGCATCATCCCCAGGTCAGGGATCTTGGGCTTGCAGGGAGTGGGAGGCAGAGGGGCAGGGAGGGGCTGGAACATGGCCTTGCCAGTTCCTGGGATTGCAGCAATCTTAGACATGTTACTCTGCCTCTCTGAGCGCCGTTTCCTCCTCTGTCAATACAATTGATGGCCTTCCCACCCTCCCCACCGCTGGTTGGGAGGCAAGAAGGAGATAGTGGATGTGAAAGTGCTTTCCAAGTTGTGGGAGCTGTGGTTGTTCGGATGTGAGGCTTGACAGTTAAGCAAACGTTTACTGAGCACTTACGCTATGTTGGCCCCTGTGCTGGGCTTTGGGACATGGATAATCCCATGAGTCCTTGCTTTCAAGAAACGGGGGAGAGTTAGCCGGGCGCGGTGGCTCAAGCCTGTAATCCCAGCACTTTGGGAGGCTGAGACGGGCGGATCACGAGGTCAGGAGATCGAGACCATCCTGGCGAACACGGTGAAACCCCGTCTCTACTAAAAAAATACAAAAAACTAGCCGGGCGAGGTGGCGGGCGCCTGTAGTCCCAGCTACTTGGGAGGCTGAGGCAGGAGAATGGCGTAAACCCAGGAGGCGGAGCTTGCAGTGAGCTGAGATCCGGCCACTGCACTCCAGCCCGGGCGACAGAGCAAGACTCTGTCTCAAAAAAAAAAAAAAAAAAAAAAAAGAAACGGGGGAGATGGGTGAGTCCTTGCTTTCAAGAAACAGTGGGGCTGGGTGTGGTGGCTTACGCCTGTAATCCCAATCCTGCAATCTGAGGCAGGATTATTTGAGGCCACGTGTTTGAGATCAGCCTGAAAACAGGGAGACCTTGTCTCTACAAAAAATCAAAAAAGGCCGGGTGGGGTGGCTCATGCCTGTAATCCCAGCACTTTGGGAGGCTGAGGCGGGTGGATCACGAGGTCAGGAGATTGAGACCATCCTGACTAATATGGTGAAACCCCGTCTCTACTAAAAATACAAAAAAAATTAGCTGGACGTGGTGGCACATGCCTGTAGTCCCAGCTACTCCGGAGGCTGAGGCAAGAGAATCGCTTGAACCCGAGAGGCAGTGGTTGCAGTGAGCCGAGATCACGCCACCGCGCTCCAGCCTGGCCGACAGCGAGGCTTTGTCTCACAAAAGAAAAGAAAAAATCAAAAAATGGGGCTGGGCGCAGTGGTTCACGCCTATAATCCTGGCATTTTGGGAGGCTGAGGTGGGCGGATCATGAGGTCGGGAGTTCGAGACCAGCCTGGCCAATATGGTGAAACCCCGTCTCTACTGAAAATACAAAAATTAGCTGAGCGTAGTGGTGTGTGCCTGTAGTCCCAGCTACTCGGGAGGCTGAGGCAGGAGAATCGCTTGAACCCTAGAGGCAGAGGTTGCAGTGAGTGGAGATGGCGCCACTACACTCCAGCCAGGGTGACAGAGTGAGACTCCGTCTCAAAAAAAAAAAAAAAGAAAAGAAAAAAATTAGCTGAGCGTGGTGGCCTGGGCATGGCATTGTGTGCTGGTGGTCCCAGCCATTCAGGAGGCTGAGGCGGGAGGGAGGATTGCTTGAGCCCAGGAGGTTGAGGTTGAAGTTGAAATGAACTATGATGGCGATCGTACCACTGCACTGAAGCCTGGGCAACAGAGCAAGACCTTGTCTCAAAAAAAAAAAAAGAAAAAGAAAAAGAGAAATGTGGATGGTTAGCACCTGGTACTGAGGTCCAGTTAGAGGGAGAGCTGGGAGGGGTGGAGAGACCTCAGAGACGGGGCAAGCTTGGGAGGTTTGAAAGTGTGTCAGGGTTCTAGGCAGATGAGGTAGGGAATGACATTCCAGGCAGGGGAAGAGCAAGTATGTGTTAGTATGTGTTGGGGTGGGGCAGCCTGGTGAGCTGGGGAGGTGTGAGGGTTTGCCTGGGGGCCAGGCCCAGTGGCTCACGCCTGTAATTCCAGCACTTTGGGAGGCCAAGGCGGGTAGATCAATTGAGTCAGGAGTTCGAGACCAGCCTGGTCAACATGGTGAAACCCCATCCCTACTAAAAATACCATAATTAGCGGGGCATGATGGCGGGTGTCTGTAATCCCAGCTACTTGGAAGGCTGAGGCAGGAGAATCGCTTGAACCTGGGAGGCAGAGGTTGCAGTGAGCCGAGATCGCACCATTGCACTCCAGCCTGGGCGACAGAGCAAGACTCTCTTCTCAAAAAAAAAAAAAAGTCCACCTGAGGGAGGAGGCAAAGCAGCCCAGGAGGAAGCTGCACCACGCTGGTGGCAGAGCCCTGCCTTTCTGCCTTAGATGCTGGCCTAGAATTTTAAAGGGATCCCTCTGTATGTCGATCAGGATTCTTTCTCTCTCTCTTTTTTGAGACAGAGTCGCACTCTGTCACCCAAACTGAAGTGCGGTGGCGCATTCTCGGCTCACTGCAACCTCCGCCTCCCAGGTTCAAGCGATTCTCCTGATTCTCCTGCTTCAGCCCCATGAAGTGCTGGGATTACAGGCGCCCACCACCACACCCAACTAATTTCTGTATTTTTAGTAGAGACGGGGTTTCACCATGTTGGCCAGGCTGGTCTCAAACTCCTGACCTCAAGTGATCTGCCTGCCTCGGCCTCCCAAAGTGCTGGGATTACAGGGTTGAGCCACCGCGCCCGGCTGGGATTCTTTCTCTTGTAGGTGATGCAAGTCACTAGCTTAAGCACAAAAGAGAATTTAACAACTCATGGAACTGAAAATCCAGGATCAGGGTTTGCTTCAGGCTCGGCCGTGTCCAGGCTTCGGTGGCACCACAGGCTCCCATGTGCGTTTCCTGGCTCTGTTTTCCTCTTGCTGTCTTCATTTTCACCGCAGACTACAGCCTTCAACAGGGGCGTCAGGAAAAGCCTTGCTGAAAAAGTGTTGGTTGAGCAAAGACTTAGAGGAGGTGATGGCACAAGCACTGTGGATACCTGCGGAAGGGTATCCTAGACCGAGGGGATGGCCAGGGCAAAGGTCTGGTGGCAGGAGTGGGCCTGGCCTGTTTGAGGAACAACAAGGAAGTCATTGTGGCCAGAATGAGGGAGAGGGAGATGATCAGGGAGGGCCCCGTGGCCACAGTGCAGCCTTTGGCTTGACTCAGAGCAGCCCGGGGGCCACTATGGAGCAGTGACATGGGTTGAGATCATCTTCAGGAGCTCACTCAAACTGCTGTGTTGAGAACAGAGCGAAGGGGGTGAGGGTGGAAGCTGGAGTCCTGTCAGGAGGCTGCAGGAGGTGGTGGTAGCTTGTGCCAGGGTAGCAGTGATGGGGGTGAAAAATTGATCAGAGGCCAGGCATGGTGGTTCATGCCTGTAATCCCAGCACTTTGGGAGGCCAAAGCAAGCAGATCACTTGAGCCCAGGAGTTTGAGACCAGCCTGGCAACATAGGGACCCCCCCAGTCTTTATAAAAAATACAAAAATTAGTCGGGTGTGGTGGCATGCCTATGGTCCCAGCTACTCGGAAGGCTGAAGTGGGAGGATCCCTTGAGCTTGGGAGGCAGAGGTTGCAGTGAGCCAAGATTGCACCATTGCCCTCCAGCCTGGGTGATGGAGCTAGATCCTATCGCAGGGGAGAAAAAAAAAAAAAAAAAAGAGAGAGAGAGTCTGGGCATGGTGGCTCACGCCTGTAATCCCAGCACTTTGGGAGACTGAGGTGGGTGGATCATCTGAGGTCAGGAGTTCAAGACCAGCCTGACCAACATAGTGAAACCCCATCTTTACTAAAAATACAAAAATTAGCCAGGCGTGGTAGCGGGTGCCTATAATCCCAGCTACTCGGGAGGCTAAGACAGGAGAACCGCTTGAACCCAGGAGATGGAGGTTGCAGTGAGCCAAGATCGTGTCACTGCACTCCAGCCTGGGCAACAGAGCAAGACTCCATCTCAAAAAAAGAAAAACAGAAGAGAAAAACAGTCAGATTCTGATTCTCTTTTGAAAGTTGAGCCAGTAGGATTTCCTGATGAAAGAGAAAGAGGAGTCAAGGGTGGTTCCAAGGTTTTTGGCCTGGGTATCAGGAAGGATAGAGCTGTCATCAGTTGAAGGTGAGGCAGTTTCAGAGGGAGCTGAATTCAATTTTGTTGCATGAAGATGCCTATTAGATGTGCAAGTGGGACCTGTGTAAGTCCATGGCGGGGTGGGGCTGGGCTCTGAAGGGAGGGGCCCTGGGGTATGGGCTCCGACATTGTCATGACCAGGTGGGTGGTGCAGAGGGTAGGGGAGGCCAGGCCAGTGGCTGCAACAGCTGGGGAGCTCGGGAGGGCCCTTCCTACAACATGCTCACTCCAGGACCACATCTGGAGCCCTGTGGCCTTGGGGCTTCCTGAGCTCAGTCCCCAAGTGAGCCTCTGCTTTGGCCCAGGACCTACAGGATACAGGCCCATCAGAGCCCCAACAGGTCACAGGCAGCTTTGAGCCTGTGTTCAGGAAATGGCAGAGGCACAGTGAGCATTTTGAATGCAAAGAACAGAGAACTGGAGTTGTTTGGAGAAAAAACAAATACAAAATATATGCCTTTGTCCCATCCAAAGACCAGATGGGAAGGAGAGTGGGAGGAATGTGGGGAGAGGGAGGGACGAGGACCAGGGACAGGGAGAGACAGATATTAGTTTCCTCCGTGTCCTGGCAGAGGGTACAAACAGGACCCAGGCCACTGGGTGGAGGTGGCAGGGCTGTTGACAGGAAGCCCCATTCCCCAGAGGAAGAAACAGGCTCAGAGGGTCCCCTGGAGGATTAGGGGACACCCAGTGGCCAAGACAAGGGCCCCTCTGATGACTGTCCCTCACTACTTCTCCCCTGATAGCAAGGCGAGCCACCCCCTGGCCCCACAGGGCTGTTGCCTCAGCTGGAGAAGCAGAGGGCAGGCCATTTGCCTTTTGAAGTTTATTCACTGCCCCAGGCCTGTTTTCCCATCTGTGAAATGGGCCGTGGGCGCTCTGTGTAACCTGGTGGGGCTGGAGCCTGCATGCTCCCCAGCCCCTCCACGCTCTCATTTCTTCATTCGTTTCGTTTCTTTTCTTTTTTTTGAGACAGAGTTTCGCTCTTGTTGCCTGGGCTGGAGTCCAATGGCACGATCTTGGCTCACTGCAACCTCCGCCTCCTAGGTTCAAGTGATTCTCCTACTTTAGCCTCCCAAGTAGCTGGGATTACAGGCATGCGCCACCACGCCTGGCTAATTTTGTATTTTTAGTACAGACAGGCTTTCTCCATGTTGGTCAGGCTGGTCTCTTAACTCCCGACCTCAGGTGATCTGCCCACCTCGCCCTCCTGAAGTGCTGGGATTACAGGTGTGAGCCACTGCGCCCGGCATTTCTTTATTTATACCCTGCCTTTACCTGACAAGGATTTTCAGTGACTCAAAATAGGTGGAAAGTCCTAATACGTGATGACAGGAGCTGGCCCTCTGTGAGCACACGATTCCCAGCACTGCCGAGAGCACCTCCCCTGTATTAACCCATGAAGCCTTCACTGTGACCCTCTAGGGTGGGCCCCACCATTATCTCCAATCTACAGATGACGAAACTGAGGCATGGAGAGGTTAAGTGGCTTGCCCGAAGTCACACGGAGCTAGAAGCAATTCTGAGACCCAAAGCCCTGGCCTGGATGGAGACACTCCGTCCTGGCTGCAGGCCGGAAGACTGGCTTCCGGTCCTCCGCCCCTCCCAGCTATTCTTGGGACAGGTTACTTTGTGTCTCTGAGTCTCAGTCTTACTTGTAAAGAGGGAAGATGATAGTGCCTGTCTCACAGCACTCTGCAGGGGCCTTGCCCATGGATGGCATCTCGGACACAGGCCCTGGTTGTCACCCTTACAGGCGCTTTGCTCTGTCCACCAAGATTCCTGACACCAAAGGCTGCTTGCAGTGTCGTGTGGGTAAGAAGTGGGCTGGGTGGGGTGGGGCAGGGCCTGGTGTGGGGCAGTGCAGGCCTAGCCCGGTGCCCACTGCCTGCTCCCCGCCAGTGCGGAACCCCTACACTGGTGCCACCTTCCTGCTGGCCGCCCTGCCCACCAGCTTGCTCCTGCTGCAGTGGTATGAGCCGCTGCAGAAGTTCCTGCTGCTGAAGGTGAGGGGCGGTGGGGGGAGGCCCAGGGCACCCTCAGAGCTCTGGGGGGAGAAATGGAGACCTGAGCATCCCTGCTGCCCCCTAGAACTTCTCCAGCCCCCTGCCCAGCCCAGCTGGGATGCTGGAGCCGCTGGTGCTGGATGGGAAGGAGTTGCCGCAGGTGTGTGTGGGGGCCGAGGGGCCTGAGGGGCCTGGCTGCCGCGTCCTGTTCCATGTCCTGCCCCTGGAGGCTGGCCTGACGCCTGACATCCTCATCCCACCTGGTGAGCAGAAGGGCCAGGCTGCTGGGGGTGGGTGTGTGTGCATGAGAGACCGAGGGAGGGAGGCAGGGAGGGAGGGCTGAGGCTCCCAAACTAGGCTCCCCACAGCTGGTGGCTCCACAGAGACCTTGAGGGCTGCCATATGGGGTCTGGGGCCCACAGCCTCCCTTCAACGAGCCTCACCTGGGCTTCCATAAAAGGGTTCATTAGACCAAAGGGCTTGGCAGCTAAGAAAATCCTGGCCAGGCCGGGCATGGTGGCTCACGCCTGTAATCCCAGCATTTTGGGAGGCCAAGGTGGGGGGGCCCTTGAGCTTGTGAGTTTGAGACCAGCCTGGACAAGGCTGAGACCCTGACTCTACAAAAAAAATTAGCTTTGGCATGTTGGTGCACGCCTGTGGCCCCAGCTACTTGGGCTGAGGTGGGAGGATCACTTGAGCCTGGGAGGCAGAGGTGGCTGTGAGCCATGTTCACGCCACTGTACTCCAGCCTGGGTGACAGAGTGAGACCAAAAAACAGTCAACACTGCTCCGGGCTGCAGGGAAGGGGCAGATCTGGCAAGGCAGGGCCTAGAGGCCCCATTCTGAGCCAGGAAGCAGGACTCCAGGTGTTGTGGCAGCTCGAGCTGATAGTGAGCAATGATGGATAAGGGAGAAGGGAGGGCGCACGTGGTTAAGGCACCTGGTGCCAGGCCCTGAGCCAGGGGTCTCACACACAGGATTTTATTCTTTATTTATTCTATTTTATTTATTTATTTTATTTTATTTATTTTTTTTGAGATGGAGTCTCGCTGTCGCCCAGGCTGGAGTGCAGTGGCCGGATCTCAGCTCACTGCAAGCTCCGCCTCCCGGGTTTACGCCATTCTCCTGCCTCAGCCTCCCCAGTAGCTGGGACTACAGGCGCCCGCCACCTCGCCCGGCTAGTTTTTTGTATTTTTTAGTAGAGACGGGGTTTCACCGTGTTAGCCAGGATGGTCTCGATCTCCTGACCTCGTGATCCGCCCGTCTCGGCCTCCCAAAGTGCTGGGATTACAGGCTTGAGCCACCGCGCCCGGCCTATTGTATTGATTGATTGATTGATTGATTGATTGAGACGGAGTCTCGCTCTGTCGCCCAGGCTGGAGTGCAGTGGCCGGATCTCAGCTCACCGCAACCTCCACCTCCCGGGTTTACGCCATTCTCCTGCCTCAGCCTCCCGAGTAGCTGGGACTACAGGCGCCCGCCACCTCGTCCAGCTAGTTTTTTGTATTTTCTAGTAGAGACGGGGTTTCACCGTGTTAGCCAGGATGGTCTTGATCTCCTGACCTCATGATCCACCCGCCTCGGCCTCCCAAAGTGCTGGGATTACAGGCTTGAGCCACCGTGCCCGGCCTATTTTTTTATTTTTGAGGCAGAGTCTTGCTCTGTCACCCAGGCTAGAGTGCAATGGCACAATGTTGGCTCACGGCAACCTCTGCCTCCTGGGTTCAAGTGATCCTCTTGCCTCAGCCTCCCGAGGAGCTGGGATTACAAGCATGTGCCACCACGCCCAGCTACTTTTTGTATTATTAGAAACGGGGTTGCGCCATGTTGGCCAGGCTGGTCTCAAACGCCTGATCTCAGGTGATCTGCGGCTTCGGCCTCCCACAGTGCTGGGATTACAGGTGTGAGCCACTGTGCCCAGCCCAGGATTTTATTCTTGATCCTCATGATAGCCTCTCAAGGCAGTGCCGTCTTGCCTGTGTTATGAGGAAACGGAGGCTCCGAGAGGTAAAGTGACGTGTACCAGGTCACAGTGACTGGGTCATGAGGCCTGCTCCCCCTAAATCTGGAGCCCTCCCGTGGCTCCCCGTGACTCCTCCCCCACTCCCCATGAGCCCCAGGATGGGTCACTCATCCTCTCAGAGCCTCAGTTCCCAGCCCTGGAGGGAGATGAGGTTTCCCAGCCCCACAGGGCTGTTGTGAGGCTGATGAGCCCTCATGGCTAAGGGCTCTCTGTAGCCGGGCTCCTGTGTCCCCTTGGGGTTGGGGGGACTGGTGGCTCAGCCAGGCGGTTTCTCTTCTGTACCTGCAGAGGGAATCCCAGGCTCGGCTCAGCAGGTGATCCAGGTGGACAGGGACACAGTCCTAGTCAGCTTTGAACGTGAGTGCCCTGGGGGGCAGGGCTTAGGGCAGGGGAGTATGGGGTGAGGGGACCACGTGGGTCTGCCTTCCCAGAAGGGAGCCTCCCTGTCCCCACCCACCAGCCCCCTCCCTGTGCAGGCTGCGTGAGGATTGTGAACATGCAGGGCGAGCCCACGGCCACACTGGCGCCTGAGCTGACCTTTGACTTCCCCATTGAGACTGTGGGTGAGTGAGCCAGAGGTGGGGTGCAGGCTTTTCCCTGGCCTGGAACACACTGTGGCTTAGGGACTTGGGGCTGGCGGTAGGAGGAGGAGGCAGATTCCCCAGGCCCTCTCCTGAGCCATGCTGGTCACCTGAGGTCAGTGAGGACCCCTGTGGCCCAGACCCAGGCTCAGGTGTGGCTGAGGGGGCTCCAGGCCGGGTGCAGGGCTGATGGTGGCCCGGCCCCCGTAGTGTGCCTGCAGGACAGTGTGCTGGCCTTCTGGAGCCATGGGATGCAAGGCCGCAGCCTGGATACCAACGAGGTGAGTGGGGCCCAGGGACCTGGCTGTCCCCTGCCTCGTGGTCCCTACCTCTTTGCAGAGGACCTACTGGAGTGGCCTCAGTGCTTCCCACCCATCTTCTCAGGTGACCCAGGAGATCACAGATGAAACAAGGATATTCCGAGTGCTTGGGGCCCACAGGTAGGCAGTGGCACCCCAGCCTCCCCTTCAGATGCCCCTGAGGCCAGAGAAGGGGCTGATGTGCCAAGTGTCTCCCGCCCTGCCCCCTACTCCTCTCTCCTCCAGAGACATCATCCTGGAGAGCATCCCCACTGACAACCCACAGGCGCACAGCAACCTGTACATCCTCACGGGCCACCAGAGCACCTACTAAGAGCGGCGGCCCTGGCCAGGGGCTCCCCACCCCACCCCATGCCTTAGCTGCAGGCCCTTTTGGGCAAAGGGGCCCATCCCAGACCAGAGGAGCCCAGGCCCTGGCCCTGCTGGGGCTGAAGGGCAGAAGTAATCCTGAGAAATGTTTCAGGCCTGGGGAGGGAGGGGAGCCTCCCACGCCTCTGCAATAACTGGACTGGGGGAGCTGCTGTCACTCCCCCTTCCCTGAGGCAGCCGAGTCCCTAGTGCCCAAGGCAGGGGCCCTGGGCCTGGGCCATTCATTCCATTTTGTTCCACATTTCCTTGCTGCTCTTTCTGCCAAGAGCCTGCCCCTGCGTTTGTCCTGGGAAACATGGTATTGAAGAGAGAACTATATTGGTATTAAAGCTGGTTTGTTTTACTCCTTTGGTCCCTCTGGGTCAGGGGAGTGAAACCACTTTATCTCCCGCCTCCTTCCCTCCAACACACCTTTCTGTGGGCACCACAGAAGGGCAGGGCCTTGGAGAAGCCAGGTAGAGGTGACAGGAGGCCATGGCCCCTAGCAGCCTTCCCAGGGGCACTGTGCCTTCCCCTGTACCCTTGCTCAGAACTGACCCTCAGCTTTGCAGTTTGAGGGCTGTGTTGTAGTTTGGCACCCCAAAGACTCATGCAGATGGGGGGCCTCAACAAAGGGACTCTCATCCAGGGCACCCTTGCCCCACCTGCCTCAGTGCCAGGCCCTGGGGTCACTACCAGAAACGGACCAGCCCCCAGGGAGGGAGCCTGCATCTTGAGTTCATGGCCATCCTCCTGTAGCTTGTGCTTATGCTGTCATTCTCCCAGGGGCTGTCTGCTCAGCTCTGAACACCAGGGACCCCAGGGCCGGGCATCCCCTCTTGCTCCAGGAACTGATAAGCCGCTCTTGACCAGAGCCTTTGGGCAGCTGCAGCCCAGGAGGCAGGATGGGAGCGGCCTTGAGGGCCCACAGTGGGGGGGATGGGAAGGTGGGGCAGGATGGGGGGAACAGCTGGAGCAAAGGCCCCATCATCACCCCTGACATTCAAGGCAGGTGTTGGAGTAAGGGCTTTGCATCTGGTGGGCGGCAATAAAGACTTGCGGAGTGACGTGGTAGGTGGATGGCAGCCATGAGAGTAGGCTCAGTGGCTCCCAGGGTGTCACACTGTCCCCTCAGCCACCCTCCAGCAGAGTTTCAACTATTCTGACTCCATCCAGTGACTGGGAGGGTTTCTTGGCTGGAATGCGGAGCCAGCCCAGGGGAGGGAACACATCTCTTCACACCAGACATTCACACCCATGTTCCCGTGAGCCCCAAGGAGGGTGAGGAGCACCTTCCAAATTGGGGTCGGTGGTAACAGGGATACAAAGTGAATTCCTAACTTCCAATTTTCCAGATTTCTTGGAGGAATGTTGGGACCAGGGTGGGGTAAGTGGGGACAGGGAGGTGAGCTCCTGCTCAGCAAAGGCCCTGACCAAAGGCGCCCTGGGGAGGGCTGGCTTTCCACCCACCAAGCGGCCAGCAGCAGATAGTGCCTCCTTGTGGCGGATCTTCCCAGCCCTCAGATTCAGTCTGGAAAGGGGGTTTGGACTGCAGAGTGTAAACTGCCAAAGTGGGGGCCTCCCTTAAAACGCTTGCTGCGGCCGGGCGCGGTGGCTCAAGCCTGTAATCCCAGCACTTTGGGAGGCCGAGACGGGCGGATCACGAGGTCAGGAAATCGAGACCATCCTGGCTAACACGGTGAAACCCCGTCTCTACTAAAAATACAAAAACTAGCCGGGCGAGGTGGCGGGTGCCTGTAGTCCCAGCTACTCGGGAGGCTGAGGCAGGAGAATGGCGTGAACCCGGGAGGCGGAGCTTGCAGTGAGCTGACATCTGGCCACTGCACTCCAGCCTGGGTGACAGAGCAAGACTCCGTCTCAAAAAAAAAAAAAAAAAAACGCTTGCTGCTAGCAAAGGCAGGCCAAGAGCAAAGAAAGGCCGAGAAGCCGGGTAATATGCACTGAGAGACTAACACTTTAAATTTGATTTATGTATTTTTAAATGGGTAGCCTTTGCCCATGGTACATATTTTTAAAAATACAGCAGAGATATGAAGAGTCTCCCTCTTACCCCTGTCCCCAGCCACCCTGGTCCCAGTTACTTATGAACCCTTCTAGAAGTATTTTGCATATTTAAGCAGTTTGGTATATTTTATTCTTTGCAATATTTTATATACGTATTAACATATTCCACATATTGTACTGACCTTGCCCTTTAAAAATATATCCTGGAGGGCCGGGTGTGGTGGCTCACACCTGTGATCCCAGCACTTTATGAGACCGAGGTGGGCAAATCACGAGGTCAGGAGTTCGCGATCAGCCTGGCCAACATGGTGAAACCCCATCTCTACTAAAAATACAAAAAACTAGCTGGGCATGGTGGCGGGTGCCTGTAATCCCAGCTACTTGGGAGGCTGAGGCAGGAGAATCACTTGAACCTGGGAGGCGGAGGTTGCAGTGAGCCTAGAATGTGCCACTGCACTCCAGCCGGGCGACAGTGCGAGACTGTCTCAAAAAAAAAAAGAAAAAAATATATATATATCCTGGAGAATATGAATGTATTAAATTATCATGTGCACCCCGAAAAAATATGTATATATCCTGGAGAGTTTTGCGTTATCAAAGATCTCACTTTAAAAAAAAAAATTTTTTTTTTTTTTTGAGACGGAGTCTCGCTCTGTCGCCCAGGCTGGAACGCAGTGGCTGGATCTCAGCTCACGGCAAGCTCCGCCTCCCGGGTTCATGCCATTCTCCTGCCTCAGCCTCCCGAGTAGCTGGGACTACAGGCGCCGCCACCTTGCCCGGCTAGTTTTTTATATTTTTTTAGGAGAGACGGGGTTTCACCGTGTTAGCCAGGATGGTCTCGATCTCTTGACCTCGTGATCCGCCTGTCTCGGCCTCCCAAAAGTGCTAGGATTACAGGCTTGAGCCACCGCGCCCGGCCAAAAAAATTTTTACAGCTAGTGGTATTCCATTGTGTATGTTTCCCATAACAAATGTTAATGACCTGCAGTGAGATCCCTATTGGTGGAAACTTGAGTTGTTTTTACTATTTTTATATTACAAACAATGCTGTAGTAAATATTCTTAGGCCAGTGTCCCTCTGTACATATTCAAGCGTTTCTAGAGGATAAGTTCCTGGAAGTAGCATTAATGAGTCAGGGGTGGCTGCATTTGTTGTGGTGATAGCTGCTGTCCAGTTGCCCTCCATGGGCAAAAACCTGTGGGAGGGCCAGACCAGACTCTAAGTCATTCTTGAGGACAAGTAGAAGGGATGTGGGCCCCCCAGGATGTTCAGATAACTGGCCTGTACCCAGAGTTGTCCTGGTGAAAGTCAAGGGGAGCGCCATGATGTGTGTTTGGGGACGGTGGAGGATCTGCTGTGTTCCCTGTGGCATGTCCAGCACCTGCTCACTGCCAGTGCACAGGAGACCCTCACGAGTAAGGGAATGGACAAGATGTGGTGAAGAGGGGTCCCTGCAATCTGCCCTTGGACTGGGTGAGCCACCCCACCTCACTGAGCTTTACTTTCCTTAGGTTTACCATATCCAAAGCCAACTGCAGGGTTCAGGAGGATCAGAAATACTGTAACGGACATAATGCAATAACATAGATGAATCTTAGAGGTAAATTAAAACAGCACTTTATGCACAGTACGATAGCATTTTATAAAGCTCAAAAACAAAATGAAACCATCTATTGTTTAGCAATACACGCCCAACATACAACCCTATTAAAAAATCAAGGGAAGGAAAAGCACAAAATCTGAGATGGTGGTCCCTGAGAGGAGTGTGGGATGGGATAAGGCAAGAGCCCAGGAATTTGTAAATGTATTGATAATATCACAGCTCTCAGGTTTGGTGGTAAGTTCATGGATATTTAAGTTATAACTCAGTTCCTAACTCACGTTAAGGTGCCACACATCCTTTTGTATGTATCAAATATTAGGTCATAAAATTTTAGTTTGGACATGGTGGTTCATGTCTGTAATCCCAGCACTTTGTGAAGCTGAGGTAGGCAGATCACTTGAGCCCAGGAGTTCTAGACCAGCCTGGGCAACATGATGAAACCCTGTCTCTACAAAAAATACAAAAATTAGCTGGGCATGGTGGCACTCGCCTGCAGTCCCAGCTACTCTGGAGGCTAAGGTAGGAGGATTGCTTGAGCCTAGGAGTTCAAGGCTGCAGTGGGCTATGAACTTGCCACTGCACTCCAGCCTGGGTGACAGAGTGAGTCCCTGTCTTGAAAAAAAAACAAAACAAAACGAAAAAAATTTTAAAAAAATATTTAAAAGTAAACACTTGAAAAAATAGAACTCGCTTGAAAGACAAAACCAAAAATGAAGAGGATGCTTCTCTAGATGATGAAAATGAACGGAGAGGAATCACTAGATGATGAAAATGAACGGAGAGGAATCACTAGATGATGAAAATGAACGGAGAGGAATCACTAGATGATGAAAATGAACGGAGAGGAATCACTGCAGTGTCCTGCACAGAACCCTGGAGCTGCTGCCTTGCAGTTGCTGCCTTCTAGTGTGTATTGTTGAAAGACAGTTTTATTGAGGCATAATTGGCATACAATAAGCTGCATATAAAAATGTGTGCGTGCGAGGTCAGGAGATCGAGACCATCCTGGCTAACACAGTGAAACCCCGTCTCTACTAAAAATACAAAAACTAGCCGGGCGAGGTGGCGGGCGCCTGTAGTCCCAGCTACTTGGGAGGCTGAGGCAGGAGAATGGTGTAAACCCGGGAGGTGGAGCTTGCAGTGAGCTGAGATCCGGCCACTGCACTCCAGTCCGGGCGACAGAGCGAGACTCTGCCTCAAAAAAAAAAAAAAAAAAAATGTGTGCGTGATGACTTTTGACATACGTGTACACCCGTGAAACCATTTCCACAATCAAGATAACCACCATCCCCTTCGCTCTGGAACGTTTCCCATGCCCTTGGTAAGCCCACCCTCCTGCTTCTTGCCTCCCATCCCCAAGTAACAACTGTGCTGCTTTCTGTCACTACAGGTTAATCTGCACTTTCTAGAATGTATGTAAATAGAATCACACAGTATGTATTTGTGTTTTATCTGGCTTCTTGCTTAGCTGAGCATAAGGATTTGCGAGTCATCCCTGTTGCACGTATTAATAGTTTATTCCTTTTTATTGCCAAGTAGTATTCCATTGTTTGGATGCACCAGTTTGCTTAGCTATTCATCTGTTGATGGACATTTGGACCATGTCCAGTTTTGAACTATTACAAATAAAGCTGCTATGAACATTCATGTACCTGTCTTTGTTGGATATACTCTATCATTTCTTGTGGGTAAATACTTTGGAGTGGAAGGACTGAGTCATAGGTAAGTGTTTAAATTTTTTTTTTTGAGACGGAGTCTCACTCTGTCACCTAGGCTGGAGTGCTGTGGCCTGATCTTGGCTCACTGAAACCTCCGCCTCCTGGGTTCAAGTGATTCTCCTGCCTCAGCCGCCGGAGTAACTGGGATTACAAGCACGCCCGGCTAATTTTTGTATTTTGAGTAGAGATGGGGTTTCACCATATTGGGCAGGCTGGTCTTGAACTCCTGACCTCAGGTGATCTGCCTGCCTCGGCCTCCCAAAGTGCTGGGATTACAGGTGTAAGCCACCGTGCCCGGCCGCATCTTTTTATTTTGAGATGGGAGTCTTGCTCTGTCGCCCTGACTGTAGTGGTACGATCTCGGCTCACTGCAACCTCTGCCTCCCAGGTTCAACTGATTCTCCTGCCTCAGCCTCCTGAGTAGGTAGGACTACAGGTGTGCACCAGCACAACCAGCTAATTTTTGTCTTTTTAGTAGAGATGGGGTTTCACCATGTTGGTCAGGCTGGTTTTGAACTCGTGGTCTCAAGTGATTTGCC
Organism: Trachypithecus francoisi; assembly: GCF_009764315.1. Classification (NCBI taxonomy): domain Eukaryota; kingdom Metazoa; phylum Chordata; class Mammalia; order Primates; family Cercopithecidae; genus Trachypithecus; species Trachypithecus francoisi. The sequence goes on from NW_022681473.1 coordinate 9,424,518, forward strand.
TGCCTTGGCCTCCAAAAGTGTTGCGATTACAGGTGTGAGCTACCATACCCAGCCATTTTTTTTTTTTTTTTTGAGATGAGGTCTCATTCTGTCACCCAGGTTGGAGTGCAGTGGTGCCATCTCCACTCACTGCCACCTCTGCCTCTGAGGCTCAAGCCATCCTCCCACCTCAGTCCTCATGAGTAGCTGAGACTACAGCTGAGACTACCACACCCGACTAATTTTTTCTGAGATGGAGTCTCGCTCTGTTGCCCAGGCTGGAGTGCAGTGGCGCGATCTTGGATCGCTGCAAGCTCTGTCTCCTGGGTTCACGCCATTCTCCTGCTTTAGCCTCCTGAGTAGCTGGGGCTATAGGTGCCTGCCGCCAGGCCCAGCTAATTTTTTTTGTACTTTTAGTAGAGATAGGGTTTCACCATGTTAGCCAGGACAGTCTCGATCTCCTGACCTCATGATCCACCTGCCTTGGCCTCCCAAAGTGCTGGAATTACAGGTGTGAGCCCCCGCACCCAATTTTTCAGTTTTTTTTTTTTTTTTGGAAACAGGGTCTCCCTCTGTCACTTAGGCTTCAGTGCAGTGGTGTGATCACAGCTTATTGCAGCCTCAAACTCTTTGGGTCAAACAATCCTCCTGCCTCAGCCTCCCAACTAGCTGGAACTACAGGCGCACATCATGCTCAGCTGATTGTTATTTTCGTTTCTGTAGACACAAAGTCTCCCTATGTTGCCAAGGCTGGTCTCGAGCTCCTAGCCTCAAGCGATCCTCCTGCCTTGCCTTCCCAAAGTGCTGAGATTACAAGTGTGAGCCACTGCACCCAACCGTTGGTGCATTTCTCAATGCCTATACAGTTATATAATGTTGCATAAATGGGATCATGTAATACATTTTTTAAACATATGAAGCATTTTTTTTTTAATGTTGGATTTTTAGGCTGGGTGTGGTGGCTCACACCTGTAATCCCAGCACTTTGGGAGGCTGAGGTGGCGAATCACTTGAGATCAGGAGTTCGAGACCCGCCTGGCCAACATGGTGAAACCCCGTCTTTACCAAAAATACAAAAATTACCCAGGCATGGTGGCATGTGCCTATAATCCCAGCTACTCTAGTGGCTGAGTCATGAGAATTGCTTGAACCCAGGAGGAGGAGGTTGCAGTCAGCCAAGATCATGCCACTGCACTCTGGTCTGGGTGACAGAGCGAGACTCCATCTCATTAAAAAAAAAAAAAAAAAAGTTGGATGTTTAAGATGTATTGGGTAACTTCCCATTTCACTCTGCAATAGGAGGGCATGTGCTATGTATCCTTCTGTAGCCTTTGTTACGCTCAGATAATCATATGCAAACATGCACACATCTGTATGGGGTTTGTGTTACAAAAACAAGGCCATGTCATATATATTCCTTTGTTCACGTAACAGAAGTTACTTTAGGTCGGTTGGTATGAATTAACAGCTTTTCAAAGCTGCCTAATATTCCAGGTTATGGGTTTTCCAATTCAGTTATTCATATATTGACAGAAATTCACTTTGTTTGCCCATTTTTACCACTACAAACAATGCTGCAGTAAATGCAGAAGACTTTGAAAACATTATATAATCACATGGCTTGTTTTAGGGGCAGATTCCCAGGAGTGGGATATTGGATTGAAAAGGTTTATGTTTTCTTTCTTTTGAGACAGAGTCTTACTCTGTCGCCCAATCACAGCTCACTTCTGCCTCTACCTCCTGGGCTCAGGGGATCCTCCCACCTCAGCTTCTCAAGTAGCTGTGAGTACAGGTGCATATTTTTTATTTTTTGAAAGGGGGAACAAATTTAGTAGACAACAGAATGCTTTCTAAAAGATTAACGATAGTACGTGTTAGCACGTTTATGTTCTGCTATTTTCATTTATTTTGAGATTCCTCATTATCACCTTAATTTGTATTTCCCTTATAGGCAGTATCTAAATACTGGTAAATAAATTAGCAAGTCTCAGGAATTCTGTAACAGTCGCACAAACTCAGCACAGTCTAAGGTGGTATTACTATAACAGGATCCCTGAGACTGGGTAATTTATTTATTTATTTGAGACAGGGTCTTGGTCTGTTGCCAAGGCTGGATTGTAGTGGCGTGATCATATGATCATAGCTCACTGCAGCCTCGATCTCCTGGGCTCAAGCAATCCTCCTGCTTCAGTCTCTCATGTAGCTGGGACTACAGTCATGGATCACCATGACCAGAATTTTTTTTTTTTTTAGTAGAGGTGAGGTCTTGATCTGTTGCCCAGGCTGGTCACAAACTCCTGAGCTCAAGAGATCCTCCCACCTCAGACTCTCCAAGTGCTGGGATTACAGGCATTAGCCACCACACCCAGTCTGGGTAATTAAGAATAGAGATTTTGGCCGGGCACGGTGGCTCAAGCCTGTAATCCCAGCACTTTGGGAGGCCGAGACGGGCGGATCATGAGGTCAGGAGATCGAGACCATCCTGGCTAACATGGTGAAACCCCGTCTCTACTAAAAATACAAAAAACTAGCCGGGCGAATTGGCGGGCGCCTGTAGTCCCAGCTACTCCGGAGGCTGAGGCAGGAGAATGGCGTAAACCCGGGAGGCGGAACTTGCAGTGAGCTGAGATCCGGCCACTGCACTCCAGCCCAGGCGACAGAGCAAGACTCCGTCTCAAAAAAAAAAAAAAAAAAAAAAAGAAGAGAGGTTTCCGGCCAGGTGTTGTGGCCCATGCCTATAATCCCAGCAGTTTGGGAGGCCGAGATGGGTGGATCACCTGAGGTCAGGAGTTCGAGACCAGCCTGGCCAACATGGTGAAACCCCATCTCTATTAAAAATACAAAAAATTACCCAGGCATGGTGGCGGTGCCTGTAATCCCAGCTACTTGGGAGGCTGAGGCAGGAGAACTATGTTGGCCAGGCTGGTCTCGAACTCCTGACCTCAAGTGATCCACCCACCTCTGCCTCCCAAAGTGATGGAGCCACCGCGCCTGGCCGGAGATTAAGTTTCTAACACATGAGCTTTGGGGGACATATTCAAATCTGTCCACCTAAAGTAATCAAAAGGGTCAGAATCTAATTATAATAGTTTATTCAAGCACAAAACATGAGGGTAGATCACCTGGAAAACACCGACTCCAAATGAATGGAGTCAGTGTTTTGAAGTAGAGAAGTTAAGGTTTCATTTACACAGGCAGAGGCAGAGGAGTTTTAGGATTACATTTTTCATACATGGTCGGTGCATAGTTACAGTAATTTGGTTATAGGCCAAGTGCAGTGGCCCATGCCTGTAATCTCAGCACTTTGGGAGGCTGAGGTGGGCACCTGAGGTCAGGAGTTCAAGACCAGCCTGGCCAACATGGTGAAATCCCAACTCTACAAAAATACAAAAATTAGCTGGGCATGATGGCAGGTGGCTGTAATCCCAGCTACTCGGGAAACTGACGGGGGAGAATTGCTTGAACCCGGGAGGCAGAGGTTGCAGTGAGCCGAGATTATGCCATTGCACTCCAGTCTGGGCAACAGAGCGAGACTCCGTCTCAAATAAAAATAATAATAATAATAATAATTTGGTTGTAAGCAGTGTTTCTTTTTGGGAGGCATACATTTAACATTTTTTACAGAGAGTGTAATAGTCATGGGTTTGCTGTCATCTGGTCTAAGTAAAGCAGGACAACAAAAGGGAAGTTAATCTATAAGAAGGGTCATTACGAAGGCAGCAGGTTTTTGTCCCTGTTTCATTCTCTCCAGTAATTGTACAGAACAAGAAAAGTAGGTCTAATTTATTATCTGAGAAAAAAGTATAACCCTATGTGGCTGACATCACAGCCACCTCTCTCTCCAGGTTTAAAGTGTTGTGGGGGTTCCAACATCTTTTTTTTTTTTTTTTTTTTTTGAGACGGAGTCTCGCTCTGCCGCCCAGGCTGGAGTGCAGTGGCCGGGTCTCAGCTCACTGCAAGCTCCGCCTCCCGGGTTTACGCCATTCTCCTGCCTCAGCCTCCCGAGTAGCTGGGACTACAGGTGCCTGCCACGTCGCCCGGCTAGTTTTTTGTATTTTTTTTTTTAGTAGAGGCAGGGTTTCACCATGTTAGCCAGGATGGTCTCGATCTCCTGACCTCGTGATCCGCCCGTCTCGGCCTCCCAAAGTGCTGGGATTACAGGCTTGAGCCACCGCGCCCGGCCGCAACATCTTTTATATTTATGTTAAAAAACCACAGCAGAGGGGTTGTACACCCTTTCATGTTTCTTGGCTATTTGGATTTATTCTTCTGAGATATGTCCATTCCTATTTTTTGTTCCTTTTCTATTGTTTCTGCCTTTTTTCTAATTAGTTTTTAAGATTTCTTTGTATATTACAGATATTGGTTCTTTATCATGTATGGCAAATATTTTTTCCTCATCTATCATTGTCTCTTGACTTTTATCACAGTGTTAATTTTTGGGGTAATCAAGCATATCTTTTTCTAGTTTGAGGTTCCTGTCTTTGCAGTCCCTCAATCCCTAGATTACCCTTATAGTCTCCTAAATTATATTCTTTTTTTTTTTTTTTTTTGAGGCGGAGTCTCGCTCTGTCACCCAGGCTGGAGTGCTGTGGCCGAATCTCAGCTCACTACAAGCTCCGCCTCCCGGGTTTACGCCATTCTCCTGCCTCAGCCTCCCGAGTAGCTGGGACTACAGGCGCCAGCCACCTCGCCCGGCTAGCTTTTTTTGTATTTTTTAGTAGAGACGGGGTTTCACCGTGTTAGCCAGGATGATCTCGAACTCCTGACCTCGTGATCCGCCCGTCTCGGCCTCCCAAAGTGCTGGGATTACAGGCTTGAGCCACCGCGCCCGGCCGCCTCCTAAATTATATTCTAAATGTGTTGTTTAAATTTAATATTCTACACCATTTATCAACTAAATCATCTTTTCCTGATTGAAATAAAATACCACCTTTGTGGTATTTCCAGATTCTGTTGCACTAATGTGTCTTTCCTACCAACAGTATCATACTGTTTTATTATTGTGGTTTTTTTGTTTTTGAGACGGAGTCTCATTCTGTTGCCCAGGCTGGAGAACAGTGGAGCGATCTCAGCTCACTGCACCTCCGCCTCCCGGGTTCAAGCAATTCTCCTGCCTCAGCCTCCTGAGAACCTGGGATTACAGGCACCTGCCACCATGCTCGGCTAATTTTTGTACTTTTAGTAGAGACAGGGTTTTCACTGTGTTGGTCAGGTTGGTCTTGAACTCCTGACCTCAGGTGATCCGCCCACCTTGGCCTCCCAAAGTACTGGGATTACAGGTGTCAGCCACTGCACTGGCCTATTTTGTTTTATATACTATGTTTGTCATCTGGAAAGGCAAGCTCCTGCTCCATCTTGTAAAGTTTTCCCACTACTGTGGTAGTTATATATATTTTTGAGACAGTCTCGCTCTGTCACCCAGGCTGAAGTACAGTGGCCCGATTTCGGAACACTGCAACCTCCGCCTCTCAGCTTCAAGTGATTCTCTTGCCTCAGCCTCCTGAGTAGCTGGGATTACAGGCGTGTACCACCACGCCCAGCTAATTTTTGTATTTTTTAGTAGAGACGGGGTTTCACCATGTTGGTCAGGCTGGTCTCGAACTCCTGACCTTGTGATCCGCCCGCCTCGGCCTGTCAAAGTGCTGGGATTACGTGTGAGCCACCGCCGCCCGGCCGTAGTTATTGTTTTATACGATTTTAAGATCATTTAATTAAATCCTCTGAACTCCGTTGAGATTCCAATAGAAGTGTGTATTTATAACTTTTGAGTTGACAACCTTATGTTATCTTTCATCTAATATGTTGTTGCATCACTTCAAATACTGTTTTTAATCCTTCAATAAGTCTTCTCTATTCATAGCTTTTTGGTTTTTTATTTAAAAAAAACAGGAAGTCTCTTTACCTGCGGCGTAACGGAGCCGGTTTTCCGGAGCGCAGCAGCCCCTCCCGTGCTCCTGCCCCAAGGTTCCGCGTTACCATGGGAACAAAGGTTGACGTCACTTAGGGCTTCCATGCTGGACCCGAGGGTCGATGGTGAAGGGAGACTAGCGGAGAGGCGGTGTTGCTCTATCTACGCATGCGCACTTCCTGCTCCAGGATTCCCCCGCCATAAATCTCGTTCCGGCTGGGCCTTTTCCGCCGCGACTTCTCGCTTAATCCCGGAGAAACTGCCCCCGAGGGAGGAGAGTAGAAAAAAGCTGGAACCAGCGACAGCCAATCCCGCGACACTACGACGCACGCGAAATTGATTGGCTCCACCGCCGCAGCCAATGAGAGAGCTCGTCGACGCTCCGTCACAGAGCTCGCCCCACCCCATCCCCTCCTTTCTGGACTCCGAGCTCAGTTCACGCAGTAACAAATGAAGTGCGCGCTGAGACACCTCCCAGCCCACCGGACTCCGCCGCCATTTCCTCGCCTGGCCTAACGGTTCGGCCAATCCCAGCGCTCATCAAGGAGGACTGAGGCTCCGCCAATCGGAGGCCCCCGATTTCGACCCTTCGCCTCGGCCCGGCCCAATCCAGTCCCTGGTCCCGACGCCCCCGGCCCGCCCCCGCGGCGGCCTTTCTCCTCCCTCTTTGTGCGTCTCGCGCCGCCGCCGCCCGCCGCGTGAGAGGACGGGCTCCGCGCTCCGGCAGCGCAGTCGGGTCCCCTCCCCCCGTGAGGCTTGCGAAGGAGAAGCCGCCGCCGAGGAAAAGCAGCTGCCGGTGCCTGTTCCCGGGGGCGCCATGGCGACCGGAGCGAACGCCACGCCGTTGGGTAAGCTGGGCCCCCCCGGGCTCCCCCCGCTTCCCGGACCCAAAGGGGGCTTCGAGCCGGGCCCTCCGCCTGCACCCGGGCCTGGGGCGGGGCTGCTGGCTCCCGGGCCGCCGCCGCCCCCACCCGTGAGCTCGATGGGGGCCCTGACCGCGGCCTTCCCCTTCGCGGCGCTGCCTCCGCCGCCTCCGCCGCCGCCCCCTCCGCCTCCCCAGCAGCCGCCGCCGCCTCCACCTCCACCGTCCCCCGGCGCCTCGTACCCGCCGCCGCAGCCGCCCCCTCCGCCGGCGCTCTACCAGCGCGTCTCGCCGCCGCAGCCGCCGCCACCCCAGCCGCCGCGTAAGGACCAGCAGCCGGGCCCGGCCGGCGGCGGAGGAGGTGAGTCGGGCCGAAAGAGCGCGAGAGGCGTCGCGCGGACGGGCCCGGCCGCCTGAGGGGCGCGCGGCGGCGGCGACGGCGGCTGCACGCGGCAGGGGCGCGCGCGCGCGCGCGCGCACGGGGAGGCCCGGGCGGAGGCGCCCCAGGGCGCGCGCGGCCTGTTTCTAAGGCCTCGAGTGCGCACGCGCGCTGTTGGGGAGGGCTGGGCGGGCGGGAGGCGCTCTGTGCGCAGACGCAGTGAGGTGGCCGGGCTGTGCGGCGCAGCTCTATAGACTCTGGGCACCCTATTGCCCTTCAGTCCGCTGGTGTGGGGAAGAGGGGTGGTGGATGTTAAGCACTGGACGGGGTGCTGGTTGTGAATGCCAGCAGGGCGTGAAAGCCTCACCTGATAACGTGCGGCTGATCCTTTCTGGTTCAGGAGCCAGAATGGGAACCATACCAAGGATAGCTTCTCTGCTTGTATAGCAAGGCAGGGTTTTCATCCGGGAGAGGGTGGCATGCTTCAGGTGATGGTTGGGTCTGATCTTTCTTGGTCTCTTTTGGGGAGAGAACTCTAGTTGTTTTTTTAAATCTGCGTTTGGTATCCTTAGATCTCAGTCTGACCAGCTCCCCTGTCACTCTGTTTTAAAAAGTTTTTCCCTCTGATCCTGTATCCCCTGGGAAATAGAAGGACTCTTGTGCTAAATGTAGGGAGTTTCTGCCTGTGTATGGGGGAAGGAGAACTTGGCTGCTGTTGTATAGGTGGTGGTTGTGTTGAATTTTTGATAGATCCTTTTAAAAGTTCAGACCCTGAGTGTCCAACTGGCCAGGAAAATTGAATGCTGATCTTGGCCAAACTTACGAAGACAAAAGTGATCGTGTTGAAGAATTGGGCTTTTCCCACTCGGTAGGGTGTAACTAGGTTTAGCTCTCGGTTCTGCCTCATAGAAAAGTGACTGGTGAGGGGAGTGGAAGTGGGCGGAGCCTCCAGTCCCATCAGGGCTGCTTTACAAACCTATGATTCTTCAGTGTATTTGTGTCTCCCCTGAGGATTTCAGAACACTCATGGTTGATGTAGTACGTATCTAACACTCTCTGCAGTCTTATACATTAAGATTACCATGTTTATATATTTGACAGTTTCTCTAGACAAAAGAAGGTGAAATGTTAACTTGCCTGACCCAGGACCACATACCCTTGTAGTGGCCATAAGCTTTAAATCTCTGATCTCTGAGGTTTGTTTTCTGTTTTTTTGCTGTTTAAGTTTTAGGTTAAGTTCTCAGTTTCACAATCTGCTGAGTTTCTGTGTAGTACGTTAAATACCCTTAACTGTCTGTTGGTAACTATTTATATTTACATCTGATGGATTTTGTTTTTGCCTTTAGACTTCCCAAGTAAGAAGCGGAAGAGGAGCCGCTGGAACCAAGACACAATGGAACAGAAGACAGTGATTCCGGGAATGCCTACAGTTATTCCCCCTGGACTTACTCGAGAACAAGAAAGAGCTTATATAGGTAAATATACGTTCTGCATCCAAATGCACTTTGAGATTGTTATGATTTATTCTGAGCAAGATCTGCATTTCTTGAACGTTTGAGATTGTAGTTATCTTTTTTGAGATGAGATACTTTCATGACTTTGGTATCATCTGTCAGTTTTTGCCCAGTGAGTTCTGCATTTGCAGCTCCTTGTTTTGGTCTGTTCATAACTGCAGTGTTCTTCATGAGTGTCAGGAAGGTAGGGTCTCACTTAGGGGTAAGAACAGTCCCCAGACCAGCAGCCCACCCTTTTCAGCTGCTGTTATTCATTGCCAGTTGATGAGGTGAGTGTCATCTGCCTCTCTGGACAGGCCCCAGTGGAGAACACCGCAGGTACTGTAAACCAAGTACTTTTCACAGCATGGCCTTTCACCATAATTTCATATTTCTCCCCCTAAAATGTGATCTTTTACTTTTTATAGGTACTTTCTGAAAGAAAAAAAAAAATGACAAAAAGTGGTTCTGAAAATGTGTTTACAATTTATCCCTTTTTATTTTCTTGAATTTAAGAATTTAACCTTCCCTTCAACGTCTTTGCTGGTTTGGTTTATGGAGAGCTGTCTTAAAATGAAGGCTCTTGTATTTACTCTTAACTCTGCTGGGAAAGGGATATTGCATGGATATGGAATGAAGTGCTAGGATAAAAAGGTTTTATCTGCTGGGAGGTTTTGAGAATTAAGAATGACTGTCCACAGTGGAATTGAAATTAACTTCAAAATTGCTTTTTTGAAAAAAAGTTTTTAATGAAAGTTTTACCTTTTAAAGCTGTTTCAAAAAAGTTCACTTGATAAACATTTTCTACTAACCAAATAAACATCCCCTTTGGAGGAAATTCGGGCAAAGACCTCCTAAGCCTACGAGGCTGTGGCCTTCACAACCAAAACGCTTCAAGGCCAGCATGTTAACTACTCTTGAGGGTCTTAATTTCCTGTTTTTTAGACTGCTGAGAATTTTGAGGCGTTGGAATTGTCTGTCTCCTTTCACAGTACTACTAATACTTACTCTTTCCCCTACTGTTCCTGTCTACTCCCACCCATTCCCTTGTGTCTCATATTAGACCATTCTGGGTCTTTACAACCTTGTGAAATGCCCCTAGTGGAGTGATATCCCAAGAACACAAGCATACTTAGAAAATGGGAAGAGCACAAATTTCTTACATCTCTCCATTTCTCTTTCTGTAGAGGGCTGGTTAGTTCACTGGGCCCTAAGGACTATTTATTGCTATAATCAAAATAGGTAGAATCAAAGGAGAGGTGTAGTTCTTCATAGAAGAGAATGACCCTATTTATTTAGATCAGGCCACGCATCTCCATAGTCAGTTAGGAAGACTCACCTTCCCCTCTCAGTGAAGGTGACTTTCACCTCGAGTTGTTGAGCTTAATACTCAACTGCAAAGTCAGAACTTTTTAGCATAAAAGAGCTTGGGGAGCCATGTGTCTCACTAATTTTCTGTCTTCCACAGTACATACTGCTTTGTTCAGGATGCCCTCAGTGTCTTTTTTTTTTTTCTTGGAGAGACGGAGTCTTACTCTGTCACCAGGCTGGAGTGTAGTGGCGCGATCTCGGCTCACGGCAGCCTGCCCTTCTCAGCTTTAAGCGATTCTCCTGCCTCAGCCTCCCAAGTAGCTGGGACTACAGGCGCATGGCACCATGCCCAGCTAATTTTTTTTGTATTTTTAGTAGAGACAGGGTTTCACCATGTTGGCCAGGATGGTCTTGACCTCTTGTCCTCATGATCTGCCCGCCTCGGCCTCCCAAAGTACTGGGATTACAGGCATGAGCCACTGCGTCTGGCCGGTATCTTTTGATAATAATGGGTTTTCATTTCTTCACGGTTTCAGTGTGTGGGTGTGGTATAGCCCTGTGGATGTATTTAAAGTTAGAAGCAATCTTTGGTTAGACGCATTAATCCTATCTTGGAACCAGCTCAATTTTAACCCAACCTAGTAACACTTGCCCTTATTGGAGATGCCTGCTCAAAATTCTCAGATGCTACTAAGGTAAGGAACAGGTGGTTATTCCGCACGTTGAAGAAAGCTGCTCTGGCTCTGCAGTTCCCATTATCTTGGAAAATCAGCCGTGTAACATTTCCCTGGAGTCACTGGCAACTTTTGTGAAACCCTCATCTCTCTTTTTCATGCACAGCCTCATTGGTCAAGGCCCAAGAGCCACGTACATTGTCCTTGATCACACATTCCATTCTTCTACACGCCTACTCCCCATATGAATAGCGAGCCTGAAAATAAATTCTTAGCACTTATGGTTACTGGTTTATTAAGATATGTGGTTTGTCATTTAATGTTTGAATAAATATTTCATATAATTGAATAAAAGCTACAGGTATTGGGAGACCCTTACTAGTACAGGTCTGGTTGTACAGAAAGAGTATGTACAAATTTCTGTAAGGTGTTGAATTTTGTTGTTAAATGTCTTATTTAAGGAATTTTAAATGCGGTATTAATGAAAATGATCTTTGCTCAAATGGTATTTTTCCTTGTCCCTTGTTAATTGGGTCTCATTTTGGGCTATGTTTAATATTTAATGAAGAAAAACTCAGTTCTTGCCCTCAAGTAATTTGATGGGAATCGGGTATTGGTGACATAACATGGTTTTTGGTTCTGGGTACCAATTGTAAGCAAGCCTTGGTGGGGAGGAAGAGGTGAAACACCTCATAATTGCTTGGATGTTAGCCTTAGTGAACAGTCTTTATTGCTAACCCCTCTTCCAACAAACTGTTTGCTTCCTTAAGTGATAACCATTTTGAAGTGAAAAAAACCTATAGATGTAAAAGGACTCCTGCCGATAGGTGGTTGGGGGTTTTTGCTTCAATGTGTTCACTGATCAATCGTCCCTTTCAAAGTCTCCGAGTTCTTCATGCTTGTTGTTGAGATTTGAGATGTTTATTGGTAACATTGTCTTTTTTCCATCCTTTTTTTTCTTTCCTAACCTGGTTTCTTCCAGTGCAACTGCAGATAGAAGACCTGACTCGTAAACTGCGCACAGGAGACCTGGGCATCCCCCCTAACCCTGAGGACAGGTTGGGAAACAGTTTTAACCAGCTGACAGTAACGCTTTTACCTTTTTCTCAATACGTTTTACTGGTGGCAACATATTGTGTCAGTTCAATAAAATCCTAGTATGACGACTACCCTGACCACTCTGGGGATTAAGGTTTAATTAGAAATAATGTATGGTCAGTCAACAGTTAGAAAATTGGAATAAAACTTAAATGTTGGGAGAATAAAAAGTTACAGGAAAATGGACAACTGGTTTCCAATTGGTAAGCATGTAGATCTTAACCTGATTTACCCACCCTTAGGGACAGTGAGGTGACCTGTTAACCTGCCTTTTCAGTACCTGCTTTGGCCGAAAGCCCAGGGCATAGTTTTTCTCACAGGTACACGGTGCAGGGACTAAAAATATTTTTGAGCATCACTGAACTTGAGCAAGCCAGGAGCTCTGGTCCGCTCATTGCTGCAGTCTTCCTGCTCATGGTTTTGAGATGGTTTCAAAATCAGATGAGATTTCTAACCAACTTCCTTCACTGCCAGTTAACTTTCAGCCTTGGCCATTGCCTTGGGGGTATTGGGAGGGGCCAGAATATTCTCACCTATTTTGGGAAGGCATGCAACCAACCCTAAATTACTTTTTTTTTTCCTTAAAGGGAGTGTGGGCCTCAAACAGCTGTGGTCATGTCATTTCAATTTGCAGTTTCTCTCACCTTAGAAAAATAATTTGTGTGGGGGAGATGAACTTTTTTAAACTGGAATTTTGTTAGCTGATTGGACAGCTAAAATTGGTCATTTAATTTGAAGGGCAGTAAGTCTCTCCCTCTCACTGAATTTTCTCTTAGTGCATACAGCATAGTTGAAAAGACTTTGCTTTAAAAAGTAGTGTTTTTGGCTTTTGTTACCTAGTTAATAGCTTTTTAAATCTGGAAGATGATGTAATGGCTTTAGAAGTCACTCACTCATGCATCTTTCTTCCGCTCTTTGCCAGGAAACATTAACATCCTTGTTTCTCCATATTGACTCTTTAATTTTACTTACTACGTTTGCTATATTTTACCTATAGATAGATTTTGGTTGTAGGGTTGTGTTGTGTTTCATTTCTTTTTGAAGTTTTTTTAAAAAAATTTACATTGTAGGTTACAGACCACAACTGTTTAGTGCCTTTTTGGCCTTTTTCCCTTTAATAATGTGTCTACAGGTCACCAGTCAGTTCCTCCAAAGGTTGAATTTTTAACAAACCTTCTTTGCTTCCTGGATAACTGGGATTAGAATTTAGTTGATCTAGCCGATGCCTATTGGAGGTGAAGAAGTCGGGCCAGTCTAACCTCTAGAATACTAGTTTTTGCCTTTCACTTCTGCAATTTGGGAAGAGGTTAAACTGTTGTGAGGCCTTCACATGGCCAATTGGGTGCTGGTAAGACTTGTTTTTGTAACTAGCCAAGAGTGCTTAATTCTAGACAGCTATGGGGTGGGAATTAGAAATGTCAAGCATGTTAGAAATAAAACCAGAGCAGGGTTTTTCCTCCCTTGTATTCAGTTTTGAAAGAGGCTCTAATGCCTGATTGGTTTTGCTTTTGAGCCCAGGTTGGAGGGAAATGCATGGGTTTTCTTAATTAAGATAATTTATTAAAAAGGTGTTTATATCAATTAAGCCACTTTATTGTTATTTTGATGCTGCTTAACTTGCACAGTAAAACATGTTTAAAACTTTTCTTGTAGACTTAAATGTATAAGATGGTAGTCTAATGAGCTGGGGTATGTTTGCTTTTGTTCACTTTTACTGGATTGTGCTAACAGTTTATACAAATGCTAGAAACGGAGGTGTCATTTAGCCGTCATTAGCCATGAACAAACCTGACCTTTTATTCCATCGTGTGTGTAACGTGGTGTGACATGGTTCCCTTTAGGCTGAAGACAGTGGGAGCAGCCGAGTTCAGTCCTTGCTCTCCAACTAGGCAAGGTTCTCTCAACTAAACCAAGGGTATAGGAGTCTTGACTACTTTCAGGATGTTTTTTTAATAACCTGATCCACATGGTCTCTTCCCTTCTTGCAGCTGCTACTAAATTTTCATTCAGAATATCAAGCTATGGTCCTTTTTGTAATCTTAACTCAAAATTCTAGGAGTGTAACCTCTCTTTTTTATTACCGCAAAATCCAGCTGTGGTAAACTGACCATTTTATCATTATATTTTTTTACTTGTAGCAACAGCATTTTACTCCTTAAAAAAAATGAGAGAGAGAAAATCTGCTTTCTGGACTTGTAAACTCTGGTGGAGAATCATAGGTTTTCCCCTTGCTGTTTGCAGGTTCAGACCCTAGACAAGTATTTGACCAAGTCTGCATTTGCAGCCTCTCGCAGAAGCTGCTTTAGCACTTTAACGTTTTTCTCTACTCAGACTCCCCAACCTCGAACACCCAGAAAACAGGTTGTCTCCTGGGCCTTGGACACAGCCAGCCAGGCCATTGAAGGAAAAGCAAAGACGAAGCCTTGAACCATCTCTCTCCATTGTGGGGGCCAGTAGCTGCAGTAGCCTTCAGTCCCAGTTGCATTGGGTTAAAGAGCTCATGCGCACTATGTGTTAGGGGGTACAGAAGCTTTTCCTCCTAGGGCATTAGCTCTCCAAGAGTGAACATTTTGCCTAAACTTGGGGTTTCTGTGGTTCATAAAGTTGGAATATTGTAATTTTTTCCGAAATGGAAGAAAATCCATATTTGGCAAGAAGACTCCAGGGGATGATACTGTCCTTGCCACTTATAGTCCAGAGATTTTCCCCAAAGGATAGACATTTTTTCCCTCTCATCACTTCTAGATGCAAAACTTTTTTTTTTTTCCTTTCTCACACACACCCCAGACCCTTAATGTTCAGCCAGCTTCCATCTCCCCATTCCACACGATCTTGAGTAGCACACGTTATGGTCGGTTCCTCCGGAATGTTGTATTAGGGTCTGAGAGGCAGAGGGGCTGGGAGAGACTTGTTAATAGTCCATGTGGGAATGAGAGAAGTCGGGGCAGAATAGTAAACGGGAGTCTGTTTCCCACAGGTCCCCTTCCCCTGAGCCCATCTACAATAGTGAGGGGAAGCGGCTTAACACCCGAGAGTTCCGCACCCGCAAAAAGCTGGAAGAGGAGCGGCACAACCTCATCACAGAGATGGTTGCACTCAATCCAGATTTCAAGCCACCTGCAGATTACAAGTAAGCAGAGGGCCTAGGTCATCTGGGATGAGGAAACATGCAGATCATGGGTGACTTGCTGGGATGGGACAGTATTGGCACTACTCACCTCTTACCCCAAATCACCCATAATTAGCACTTGGTGTACCAGTAGTTAGTTTTAGAAAAGCTACTGACTGTGTCATTCTCCAGAAATGTGTGCAGTGACAGGCTTTTCTTTCTTAGACCTCCAGCAACACGTGTGAGTGATAAAGTCATGATTCCACAAGATGAGTACCCAGAAATCAACTTTGTGGGGCTGCTCATTGGGCCCAGGTGAGTAACTGCTAGTCTATAGGATATAGAATTCCTTTAGAGCCTCTGAGATGTGTCCGTTTTGTGCCTAATTGGGTACCGTTGGCTTACTTTTCCCCTTTTTGGTAGGACATTCATTTTGACTGAGTTAATGCCTTTCTTTGAGAAGTTGTCTTAACTTCCGCGCTAGTGCGGAGAAGTCAAATCCTCAGGTTTACTGTGGCTGACTGTAATGTAGAGTTCATGGAGCTTTTGGTGGGAAAATCCAATTCTCTGCGCTTGTGGTTTCCCACCAGTGTCAAATTGGTCCAGCCTCTATTCCCTCTTGAGTGTGAATTTGTCAGGTATAAACTCAGTCATTTCTGCCTCTCTATAGAGGGAACACCCTGAAGAACATAGAGAAGGAGTGCAATGCCAAGATTATGATCCGGGGGAAAGGGTCTGTGAAAGAAGGGAAGGTTGGGCGCAAAGATGGCCAGATGTTGCCAGGAGAAGATGAACCACTTCATGCCCTGGTCACCGCCAACACAATGGAGAACGTCAAAAAGGCAGTGGAACAGGTGAGTGGTGAGCCCAGAAAGGAAGCCGCCTTGGCAGAAACCTAGGTGGAGGCCCTAAGCACTTAACTGTTCATTGCATATTGACTAGATAAGAAACATCCTGAAGCAGGGTATCGAGACCCCAGAGGACCAGAATGATCTACGGAAGATGCAGCTTCGGGAGTTGGCTCGCTTGAATGGGACCCTTCGGGAAGACGACAACAGGTATGTGATCAGTTTAAAGGAGAGAGTGTGGAAACCTGAAGAACCTGTGGAAGTACAGATTGTCCCCTTGCATTGACCTCTTTTTCCCTTAATAGGATCTTAAGACCCTGGCAGAGCTCAGAGACCCGCAGCATTACCAACACCACAGTGTGTACCAAGTGTGGAGGGGCTGGCCACATTGCTTCAGACTGCAAATTCCAAAGGTGAGGGGCTGGCTCTTGTGGTTTTCTGGTAGCCTGCAATGTGCAGGACAACTCTTTTGTCACATTAATTGGTTGCTGTTAATCTTACCAAGAGAAACATCCTTTCTGTTAGTGTCGGCTGTAATGGTGTGATTTAAAGCCCAGGATGATTAGAAATAGGCTGTACAGATACCCTTGTTTGTCTTAAGCCCAAGAAAACTGGAAGCTTCCATTTTGGGTATAAATGTTTTCACTGGGGCTCAATAGGAAATTCACTGCTTTTGCTGTTCAGAATTGGTTCAAGAAGACTAAGCAATCTCTACAGATTTCTGACCAGTTGCAAGTCAGCACTGGATATCAACACTTTTTGACTGGCTGGCAAATATGTAAGGTTTTGTTCAGGAAGTTCGTTCTGGCAGTTGTGCCAGTCTTGCATAGATTTTCCTTTCCTCAAACTGGGAATGAATTTTGATGAAATTGACTTGAGTGAACCTGTGCTTCATCGATGGTCAGGGTCTCCTGTGCTCTTCACCCAGGGCCCCTCTGCTCTGGTGATCCCAGATGCAGAACTGGGCACGAAACTGAAGATCTAATGAGACTGTTGAGAGCCATGCCCAGTAAGGGGTTAGAAAGATGTGTGATGATCTGGTGATTGAATTCTTCAAAAGTTTATGTTGGTTCCTCAGGATAAAAGCTTCCTCCTTAACAAATTTTTCCTTCTCTGTTTGTGTCCCTCACCCCACTTCAGGCCTGGTGATCCCCAGTCAGCTCAGGATAAAGCACGGATGGATAAAGAATATTTGTCCCTCATGGCTGAACTGGGTGAAGCACCTGTCCCAGCATCTGTGGGCTCTACCTCTGGGCCTGCCACCACACCCTTGGCCAGTGCACCTCGTCCTGCTGCTCCCGCCAACAACCCACCTCCACCGGTGAGCCTAGGGGCTGGTTATCTTGGTCTGGCTTCCCCATTCTCTACTGCAGAGACTGGGAGCTATGGCCACGTGGTTTGGGTAGAGCAGATAGATGGATGTGAATGGCAACATTGTTCTTCCGGGATCTCAGGCCAGTTTGGGGACTTCTCACTTTGGGAAGACCTTGTTACTGTGTTCTGGTCCTGTGGCATTACCAGAAGAACAATGTTGCCACTAGGGGGCACAGGCAGGGACGTTGGCGGGAAATGCTCTCACGTAGTCTCTCATGTCTACCACCCAGAGCCGCCCACCCTGGATGAATTCTGGCCCTTCAGAGAGTCGGCCCTACCATGGCATGCATGGAGGTGGTCCTGGTGGGCCCGGAGGTGGCCCCCACAGCTTCCCACACCCATTACCCAGCCTGACAGGTGGGCATGGTGGACATCCCATGCAGCACAACCCCAATGGACCCCCACCCCCTTGGATGCAGCCACCACCACCACCGATGAACCAGGGCCCCCACCCTCCTGGGCACCATGGCCCTCCTCCAATGGGTAAGTAAGTGTCAGACCAGAAACCTTGGGGCTTTGGGATGAGCAAGGGGTTATGTCAGGTCAGTGTTTGCTAGAAGCAACTCTCAAGTAGCTGGGCAATGTGCCAGATCTGCCTGACTTGCCAGGGTTATGGCTCTGGAAGGAGCAAGACTCCATTCTGGGTCAGGGAGTGATGTTGTGTTGGGTAGACCTGCCTTTTACAGGCATGGTTTTCAGAACTCGCGTAAGGACAGCAACTCAGGTTATCACAGGGGTGGCTTCCCTGGCCAGTTCCAATGTCCTGCTAAGTCCCTGCTCTTTCCTTCCATCAAGATCAGTACCTGGGAAGTACGCCTGTGGGCTCTGGGGTCTATCGCCTGCATCAAGGAAAAGGTAATGGCTGTCTGCTGACTGGGTCTTCACCTAGGCTTGGGTGAGTGGGGGCTGTGGCCCAAATCCCCCCGTTTCCCTGAGGCCTCATCTTTGCCTCCACCTACCCGCAGGTATGATGCCGCCGCCACCTATGGGCATGATGCCGCCACCGCCGCCGCCTCCCAGTGGGCAGCCCCCACCCCCTCCCTCTGGTCCTCTTCCCCCATGGCAACAACAGCAGCAGCAGCCTCCGCCACCCCCTCCGCCCAGCAGCAGTATGGCTTCCAGTACCCCCTTGCCATGGCAGCAAAGTGAGTAGAATATTTTGGGCTTGTGGGGGTGGGTGGGATGGGGGTGGGGCTGACAGGAACCATAGAGCCTCACACAAGCAGGCAGGTGCCTTAGGATGAGCCCCTGAGCTCTGCTGGGGTTGTAAACAGAAAGGGCCTCCTGGTCCAGGGGGTGGAGGGGCATCTTGAAGAGGAGAGCTGATGTTTGGTGTGGTTGTGTCTGGGGAGAGGTTCGTGGGGGCCTGAAGGGGAGCCTGGTAGTGTAGGTAGGGGGCCAGAAGTCCAGAGCCTCGCAGGCTGAGTGAGCGGCTGGCTGGACTGAGCCTGGTGCATATGGGTCGAGTGGGATGGTGCATGCTTGCTCTGGCGAGGGCTGTGATTGGGGTGAGAGACTGCAGAGCTAGGACCGGGCAGTGGGGAGAGAGCAGCTGTGGCCTTGAGGTTGAATGTGCCGTTCGGTGGTGGCGGCGGCTGGGCGGAGGGACATCAGAGCTGTTCTTGTGTCTGGTACCTTCCCCTCAGCCCTTCCAGGGGCATTGGTGACAAAGGGCTTACTCTGTTAAGCCCAGAGACCTCGAGGCTGACCCCAGGGTAGTCGTGCCCACCCCTCCACTCCCCATCACCAGCCCCGCCCGCCCGCCCCCCACCACCGTACCGCATGCCAAGCAAGGAGCAGGCGCCCCTCGCCCCCATCCCAAGGCAGCAGCCGCAGACAGCCGCGGTGTGCCCCCGCGCGTGTGACCTTGGGCTTCTTTACCACCCCAGATACGACGACTACCACCACGAGCGCTGGCACAGGGTCCATCCCGCCATGGCAACAGCAGCAGGCGGCTGCCGCAGCTTCTCCAGGAGCCCCTCAGATGCAAGGCAACCCCACTATGGTGCCCCTGCCCCCCGGGGTCCAGCCGCCTCTGCCGCCTGGGGCCCCTCCCCCTCCGCCGCCTCCACCGCCTGGTTCCGCCGGCATGATGTATGCCCCGCCCCCTCCTCCTCCGCCTCCCATGGACCCTTCTAACTTTGTCACCATGATGGGCATGGGGGTGGCGGGCATGCCGCCCTTCGGGATGCCTCCAGCTCCCCCACCGCCTCCACCACAGAACTAGACTTGTTTTTTAAGAAAATATATATTATATATAGAGAGAATTGGTCTCGTTTAAACACGCCGAACCTCACCATATGGAGCCAGACATTGGGACGCACGCATGTGATTGTGTGTGCACGCATGTGTGTGTGTGCACGCACTGGGCTGGGCCAAGCGACTGAGGATTCGCTTGGGAACGGGCAGGTGGTAGTAGGGGCGCCAGCTTGAGCTCTCCTGGCGCCCCGTAGCATCGAGTGTCTTCTTTGTCTTCTTTCTCTCCTCACCCAACTCCCTTTGCCTCTCCCCAAACCGGGCCGCCAGGATCCCTCCCCGCGGCGGCGATGGCCCGAGCCATGAGAGTGAGGACTTTCCGCGCCCATTGGTGACCCTTCCAGGCAGACAGCCTCAGCAGCGCCCCTGGTGGACAGGATGGTTCGGCAAAGCAGCCTGAGTTATTTTTGTGGACGGAATCGGAACACGCTGGCTCCATATCGTGAAATTTTTATTAATTTTTTTCTTTTTCCTTTGTTATTTCCTTATCTCTTCCTTTCTTCAGACTCCGTCCAAGGAGATGCTCTCCCCGGTCTTCTGCTGCAATTAGATTCCTTTCCCTTCTCTCCAGTTCTCCTTCCCTTACCAAGGAGAGGGGAGCAAATGGTTTTGGGCATGGGCTTTGGCCATTCACGTCAAGCTGGTTGTGGGGTTCTTTGGTTCTAAGTTTTTCAAGGTGCCATAGCCACCCCCGAAGATGTTTAAAGTGTGAGGTTTTTTAGTCTCTGCCACCCTTGTCAAGGGAGTCTTGTACAGTTGCCGAGGGTAGGTTCATTTCCAGGTTCCGGGATTCCCATCCGCCCTGGCGCTCCTGCCAGCAGTGGGTGGGCAGCCTGAGCTCCCTTGGGCTTGCCTGCCAGCCTGGAGTTCTTCCCGTGCTCCTTGACCACCTGAGCTGCCTCAGATTCCATTTGGTCCTCTCCTTCCTGGAAGGCTTTCTTTTGTGTTTTATTTTAATCCCAAATGTCTGAATGTTTTGCAGTGTCTAGGGGTTTGAGCCCCTTGTTCATTCTACTTCCTTTTTCCTCCCGCTTCCCTCTCCATGGAGTGATTATGTTGATGATAATGTATACTGCGAGTTCTCTTCACTGGTTTATCTGCAGAAATTTCTCTGGGCTTTTTTTGGTGTTAGATTCAACACTGCGCTAAAGCGGGGATGTTCCACTGAATAAAAGAGCAGTGTGGTTTTCTGGGTCTGCTTCTTTATTTTTAATGCCCTCCCCACCCCCTGCTTTTTCTTTTCACATAAACTTCCTCTACCAGCAGCAGCAGCACCAAAGTTGCCTTAACTTTTGTTCAGCACCTGATCCGGGGGTGAGACTGTGGGTGGTTACTTAGGGAAGCCCACCACCACCTGCCTCCTGTTTGTGGCTTTGGTGGTGGTGGGAGCTGAGTGTGGGTGGCTCCGCAGTCTCCCCTTTGGTGACTAGTTAACATCGCTGAGAACCAATTTTGCCCCTCCTTGGTCACCGCTCATCTTTCTAGTCTCTGTCCTTTGAAGGCCTTTTCTTGGGGCTCAGACCTCCATGTTTGATGAGCTCCAGTGGTGATTTGTGCCTGGAAGCTGCCACCTAAGGCCCTGGGCCTGGGGAGGCATCAACACTAAAGGTCAAGCCAACTAATCCTGCCTGTCAGCCACAGAGCAGCTAAAATTAAAACCGCCAAGTGGCTTTTTTCTTTCTCTGCTGGTGACTTGCAGCCTGCCAGCACTGTAGGCTTGGGGTGGGGGGGCAGGGACAGGATAAAGTGCTCCACCTTGTGCTTTGCCAGCACTTTTTGAAGGGTCTTCTGCTTTTTTTTTTAATGTCTTGGACAATGAGTGGGTAGTTCCTGTTCTCAATGGTTCCAGAGAAATCCATGTGTAGTCTCCACCAGGTAGTGAGGTCCTCTCCTGGGGAGAGGTGCCTTAGAGCTGCCCTGGTTCCACCTGCCTCTCCTTTCTTCAGGGCGGCTGAGGGACAGTAGGCTCCCCCCATTGCCTGGCTGCTGGGGCCAGCAACTGTGGCCTGGGCTGCTTTCCAGCTGTGAGCTGGGGCTGGCTACTGCTGTTTACTGGGGTGTCTGGTCCCCGTCCAGGAGGCCTGTGCTTTGCTATGGATCTGCCGGGCTTGAGGGAGCCCTCAGAAGCAAGGCAGGCACAGTGCGTTTCCCCAGCCAAGCCCTAAACTTCGGCTCACCAAAAGAAGGACATCTTTTTTGCCTTTGTCCTTAACTGACGGAATGGGGGCAGGGCCTGGGGCCTGGCTACCCTATTTGACCTTGGCTTCACCTCATTGCTTCCCCCACAAGCTTGGTTTCCCTGGTGGGCTCATTGGGCGGTTAATTAGCTCTTTGAAGCTCTGGAAGTGGCAAAGTGGCGCTATGTGGGTTTTAGAAATAAAATCAATAAATGACTTAACCACAGCCCAGCTATCTCCTCCCCTTCTCTCCCCCGAGGCTAGCTCCATTCCTGTGCTCCCTCTCTCTCTGCTCCCTGCCGTCAGCTTTTGTTAAGGTTTTGGAGAGGAAGTGGCTGACTAAGGCATCAGTCTCCAAGGTGCTGGAGGCCCTGAAATGGAAGAGACAGCAGGAAAGCTTGGCCCTCTGCACCGTGGCAAGCATTTGCCTCTGTGGCAGAATCGGAGAGACAGAAAGGCCTGCCCACCTGTCTGAAGACACCTGGGGTGGGAAAGTAAGCCCTTACTCCATCACGCTGTGACAGGGCAGTGCTTGCCCCGCCCTCCCCCACCCCCCTCCCCGTTCATTGCTGCTGCTGTTGCAGCACTGTCCCGGTCCCTCAAGGCCTGGCAAGGGGAATGCCAGTGGAGAAAGGTCAGCCTCAGAGCTGTGTTACTGAAGTTCAGCCAAGGGTTCTGGAGAAACCCATGATTGGTTCAAGGAAGGAGGCCGGGTTTCTAGTTAGAAACTTGGACATAAACAACCTTGAGTGAGTTCAGGTTGTAAAAGTGCTTCAGGGCTCATTAAACCTGCACACACAACACTAAGGAGGGGTGAAGGAAGCAGGGAAACAGAATCTGAGATCGTGCTGCCCAGGTTTGATCATGCGGGGCTGGGGCATGCAGTGTCACCCCTGGACAAAGCCTGGAAACAGTGGGGAGTGATGGCATGACAAAGACTGAAAGAAGTCACAGAAAAGGTAGTTGGAGAAAGTTAAAAATTGCCCAGTAAAATTGTTCATGAGACAGCAAGCGCCCTAGGTGCAAGAGGGGAGGGTAGCTGGGGAAGGATGGAATGAACTTGGCCTGCCCTGCCTGCAAGATGTGATGGTCTGTGGGGATCGGTCCTCAGTGGCAGAACGGAAAGTCTTGCAGAAAATAGGGGTCAATGCGAAGAAGGTGTGTGTGGCCAAAGCAGGCTGCCACGATTGGGCTGTGAGGTGACAGCATGGTTAACTACTGCCTGCCTGGCAGTGGACTGCCAAGAAGTCAGCTCTACTCACAGCAACCCTCCAAGGGACAAGTGTGGGCTGTGAAGAACCTTGGATGCCAGGCCAAGCTGGAGTCCAAGCTGTGCTTAGTGGAGGATAGGGATGAGGCCCAGGAGCTGAGGCTGGGGTGCAACCTGTGAAAGGGGAAGAGACCTGACAGCTGCCAGCATTGCGTTTTTGTTTGTTTTTGAGACAGAGTCTCGCTGTGTTGTCCAGGCTGGTGTGTAGTGGCGATCTCAGCTCGCTGCAACCTCTGCCTCCCGGGCTCAAGTGATTCTTCTGCCTCAGCCTCCTGAGTAGCTGGGATTACAGGCATGTGCCACCATGCCTGGCTAATTTTTGTATTTTTAGTAGAGACAGGGTTTCGCCACGTTGGTCAGGCTGGTCTCAAACTCCTAACCTCAGAAGATCCACCGGCCTCGGCCTCCCAAAGTGTTAGGATTACAGGCGTGAGCCACCGCGCCCGGCCGGCATTGTTTTTTAATGGTTTATGGAACACTTCTTAAAGAAATTGGAAATTAGAGAAAAATGTAAGAAAAAGTTGTTTGCGTCCCTGTGTTTGTGGGGGTGCATTTTGATGTTCTTTTCCCGATCTTTTTTCTCTACTTGGAAATGTGGCAGGCACTACAGAAGACAGTGTGCCGTGCCTTTTGGGGGCAGGGGTAGAGCAGGGCTTGGGAGTCTGGAGACCTGTAGGAGTTGCAGTTTGGCCCACATACTAAGCCAGTGATTCCAGGGCTGCATCTGCCGTGGCTCAGAAGGTGATCGGAGGCTGGGCGCTGGGGCTCATGCCTATAATCCCAGCACTTTGGGAGGCCAAAGTGGGTGGATCACCTGAGGTCAGGAGTTCCAGACCAGCCTGGTCCAACATGGTGAAACTCCGTCTCTACTAAAAATACAAAAATTAGCTGGGCATGGTGGTGGGTGCTTGTAATCCCAGCTACTTGGGAGGCTGAGGCAGAATTGCTTGAACCCAGGAGGCGGAGGTTGCAGTGAGCTGAGATCATGCCATTGCACTCTAGCCTGGGCAACAAGAATGAAACTCCATCTCAAAAAAAAAAAAAAAGTTCTCAGAAACAGCTTGGCCTTCCCTGAACCAGGCTCTCAATAGTATCCTGCAGCTGTCCAGGCTTTTGACCTGCTGCCTGCCCTCAGAACAGAAACCCAGCTCTTCCCCTCCACTGGCCCACCACCCGGGAGGCCCAGACAGCCTTTGAACTAGCACAAGGTCCTGGTTCCTTTCGCTTAAAGAACAGCAGGATCCAAAGCCTGCCCTCACAAGATGAGGACTCAGGCAGCAGCTGAGAGGCAGGGTTTTTTTTTTCTCATTGGAGACTCTAAATTTGATGAAGGAATCCAAAGCGCGGAAAGGTAAAGCAACAAACTTGAGGTCACACAGCAAGTCAGTGCTGGGCCCAGGACAAAGCATGGAATGGGAGGATAGCCAAAGCCTCCAGGGAAGGGCCCGAAGCTGTGGGGCTCTGCACACGAATGGGGTGAGGTCCCCGAGGTACAGATTAGGCACCCATTTTATAGGCCAGGTCACAGAGCTGGTTCACAAAATCCCTGCCCAGAGTGTGGCCCCAAGTGGCAGGAAGGAGTGAGAGAAGGCCTCCAATCACTTCCTAAGCAGTGGAATCATAGGGAGAACTTACTGTCATCAACCAGTATGATGATGGGGTGGGGAATGCCTCAGTTTCTCCCACCCCTGAGGGCCTACAGGACTACAGTTCCCAGGGCCCCGTGCTGCAGGCTAGCGGCCTCCCGCCAATGCTGGCCTGTAACCTGAGCATCCCTCTCCAAAAGGTCACTTCAGAGCTCCTTGAGGGACAGCAACAGGGGGAGCCCAGAGCTGCTCAGTTTCAGTGGGGGTGGAGTGAGGGCTGTGGCCCTGCCTCACACAACCTCCCTCACACCACCAGGGTCGTGGGCCCCTTTCTCGAAGGGCCCCCTGTCTTGAAGACATTCTGCTAGTTGCACCTTTTCTGTAAGGAGACACTGACTTGGCTCCTGCACCGCAGCCTGCAGGGGGTCCTGGTTCCTTTTACCACAACACATGGCCTCCCATCCTGGTTCAGCCACTGACAGACAGCTAGCCGATCCAGCACTCTGCCTGCTCTTTCTTGTATCCAACCCTGCAAAAGGCAGGGACAAGGGACAGAAGACCCGTGTGCAAGGCCTGGAGGAAGTGGGTCAGCACAGGCCTATGAACAAGCCAGGCCAGTCTTGGCGGCCCAAGTGGAGCTCACCTCTCCCTCCCCTCTGCCCTCCTTCCTTTACCCTCAAAATAGCTCCCTGAGCTGCCAGGCCAAGACCCTCCCATTGCAGGGGAGGCGGGGCGTGCTGCCCAGAGCCAGGCTTTAAATCCCCTTGAGGCTGGGGAGCTCTACTCCCTGGCTGGAGGCAGTGCTGAGGCTGCCGTCCCCTCCACCATCAGTCCAATCCGGCCCGCCCTCCTGCAGCCATGTCCCGGCCCCTGTCAGACCAGGAGAAAAGAAAGCAAATCAGTGTGCGTGGCCTGGCCGGCGTGGAGAATGTGACTGAGCTGAAAAAGAACTTCAACCGGCACCTGCATTTCACACTCGTAAAGGACCGCAATGTGGCCACCCCACGAGACTACTACTTTGCGCTGGCCCATACCGTGCGTGACCACCTCGTGGGGCGCTGGATCCGCACGCAGCAACACTACTACGAGAAGGACCCCAAGGTGCTGCTGGGGACACCTGGGGTGGGGGTATGGGATGGAGGCACTGCCAGGGAGCTGGGGATCTTGATATAAGTGGCTGCCCCTCGTCACTCTAGGTTCTTGGGGTTGGAGAATCCAGGGGTGCCAGGCACAAGTGGTGCTGGGACAATCTGAGGGAGAAACCTGGGGCGGGGCTGGGGGTCAGGGAGCTCTGAGCAGGTGGTCTGGCTGCAAAAGTGCCCACTTGGAGAAGGTTGGAGGGGGTGCTGGTGGGCAGGATGGCACCTGTGGCCTGGCTGGGCCCAGGTGGAAGGACATGTCAGTTGCTGCATGTATGCGTGGTGTGCCTGTGCAGCAGGAGGGGCTGGGGCAGCTCGGGTGGCAGAGATCAAGTGTCCGGTGGGGTCACTGGTAAATGTCAGCAACCTGACACCCCTCGGTGGGGAGTGGGGGAGGGGCAGGCAGATGGGGCCCAGGAGGGGACCCAGGCAACCAGAAGACCAGGCACTGGCAGCATCCTAGTTTCTGGTGCCTCTGGGTCTCCTTGGGATTGAGGCTTGAGGGCCAAGGGGAACTGGGCAGTGCAAGGATGGGAGGTGACAGTCTCTAGCCCAGTCTCTAGCCACTGTGTGACCTTGAGCAAATGACCTTTTTCTCTGGGCCTTGGCCTTGCCCTCCTGGGGAGCTCTTGGAGGCGCTTCTGCATGTCCTGGCGCCCTGCTGGGCTGTGCGGGGGCGTGTGTGCAGGGGGAAGGGGTTCCCACTCTCCCGAGCACCTCAGTCCCTGAAGTGGGTATGGCCAGCGCCATTTCCCAGATGAGGAAACTGAAGCCAAAGAGAGTGATTTGTTCAAAGTCAGAGGAATGCTGGGACCAGAACCTTACCCGTTGGGCCCCAAAGCCTGAGACAGGGAGAAACAAACTGGGGACAGGGATGGGACTGCTGAGCAGGGCAGGCGGGCCAGAGGTCCAGGTGGGGCTGGGTCTGGCTGAGTGTTGGTGTGTGGCCCTGACCCCATTCCCTGCCCGTCCGTCTCTCTGGGCAGAGGATCTACTACCTGTCTTTGGAATTCTACATGGGACGGACGCTACAGAATACCATGGTGAACCTGGCCTTAGAGAATGCGTGTGACGAGGCCACCTACCAGGTGTGTGTGGGGTGGGGCAAGCCATGGGGACTGGGGGATTCCCCTGCTGACACTTGACCCTGACCACTGTCACCCTCACCCCTCCAGCTGGGCCTGGACATGGAGGAGCTGGAGGAAATTGAGGAGGATGCGGGGCTGGGCAATGGGGGCCTGGGCCGGCTGGCAGGTAAGTGGACAGGGCCATGAGGGTGGAGCGGGCCAATGGGGTCCTCCGTGCTGGGTCCCTGACACCTGCCTCCCTGCACACCCCCAGCCTGCTTTCTTGACTCCATGGCAACACTGGGCCTGGCCGCCTATGGCTACGGGATTCGCTATGAGTTTGGGATTTTTAACCAGAAGATCTCCGGGGGCTGGCAGGTGAGCAGCCTTGGCTCTAACCTTGTGGGGTCTAGTCAGGATGAGGAAGACCCCCACTTGTTTATTATCTCTGAATAGGTCCGAAACAGCCCCCCAAGCTCTGTGGAAAGCATCCTTGCTGCTCCCCACCCCCCAACCCAAAGCCAGCTGGTGTCCCTGAAACAGGTGGTCCATGTCCCACTGGATAGCCCAGCAGACCAGGGGCTGACCTCAGAGCCCCTAACTTATACTGTGTAGGGTACACGGGCCCACAGCCCCTGCCCTGCCCCACCGTGCACTGTGGTGTGAATGCCTGCACTGATACTGCTGGCCTTTCTCCCTGACCTGCCTTGGGTGCAGATGGAGGAGGCTGATGACTGGCTTCGCTACGGCAACCCCTGGGAGAAGGCCCGTCCCGAGTTCACACTACCCGTGCACTTCTACGGCCATGTGGAGCACACCAGCCAGGGTGCCAAGTGGGTGGACACACAGGTAAGGATGAAGCTGGGGGTCAGGGGAGCTCAGAGAAGGGGAGGGAAGAGAAGGAAGCCCAGAGAGGAAGCAGGACCCAGTGTATTTTACAACTGAGGATGCTGAGACTCAGAGAGGTTAAGTGACTTACTCAAAGTCACACAGCTGAAGCCAGGAAAGACTGGATACAGGGACACAGGGGAGCCAGTCTAAGTACTGAGGCTGGAAGGGGAGAGAGGCTGCCCTGCTCCCCCAGCGTCCCCCCATGACCTGGCTCCACTACACACCATGAGATTTATCAAAGGACCATCTTGGTGACTTGAGTCTGCCCTGAACATCTTGATAGCAGCAGCCCAGAAAGGGGGACAGGAGAAAATTGGGACCTTCTGAAAAGAATTCACTCACCACACAGCAAGTTAGAGGAATCCTGAAACCAAACCAAATCTGGACACAGTGACTCACGCCCGTAATCCCAGCACTTTAGGAGGCCGAGGCGATAGGATGGCTTGAGTTCAGGATTTCAAGACCAGCCTGGGCAACACAGAGAGACCGTGTCTCTACAAAAAATTAAAAAAAAAATAGACTGGGGCAGTGGGTCATACCTGTAATCCCAGCAATTTGGGAGGTCAAGGTGGGCAGATTGCTTGAGCTCAGGAGTTCGAGACCAGCCTGGGCAACAGGGCAAAATCTGTCTACAAACAATACAAAAGTTAGCCGGGCATGATGATGTGCGCCTGTAGTCCCAGCTACTTGGGTGGCCGAAGTGGGAGAATTGCTGGAGCCCAGGAGCCTGGGTGACAGAGCCAGACCTCGTCTCAAAGAAAAAAATTTAAAAATTAGCCAGGGTGCTGGTGCATGCCTGTAGTCCCAGTTACTCCGAGGCTTCAGTGGGAGGATCATTTGAGTCCAGGATTTCAAGGCTGCAGTGAGCTATGATTGCACAACTGCACTCCAGCCTGCGTGACAGAGTGAGACTCTGTTTCAAAAATCAAAAAGACAAAAAACTGAAAACCTTAAAACCAAACCAGGTGTCCAAATCCCAGTTTAGGCCGGGCATGGTGGCTCACACCTGTAATCTCAGCACTTTGGGAGGCCAAGGCAGGTGGATCACCTGAAGTCAGGAGTTCAAGACCAGCCTGACCAATATGGTGAAACCCAGTCTCTACTAAAAACACAAAAACATCAGCCAGGCATGGTGGCACGTGCCTGTAATCCCAGCCACTCAGGAGGCTGAAGCCAGAGAATTGCTTGAATCTGGGAGGCAGAGGTTGCAGTGAGCCAAGATAGTGCCACTGCACTCCAGCCTGGTCAACAGAGTGAGGCTCCATCTCAAAAACAAACAAACAAAAAACAAATCCCAGTTTAGGCAATCTTCCTGCTGGAAGCTTCAGGTCATCGCCCCCCAGATGGGCTGCAGATAAACCACTAGGCTTTCAGAACTGAGCATTTGTTTGCTGTCATCCAGGTTAAGATGCAGTGGGGGCTGCTGGCAGCCCATGCCAGGTGCACATGGCAGCTGGCACAAGTGGCTGTGACTGGAAGGCAGGAGACCTGGCTCCCTCTGGTGCTGCCAGCCTAGCTGTGTGCTTGGGGATGGGTCCCTCCCCTTTCTGTGTGTCAGCTCCCACCCTGCTCCAATCAGGGTGACTGAGTGTGGGGAGGGAGGGCGATGCCCCTTAAAAGGGCTCCCTTGGAGGACTGAATGTACCCCTGGCACCGTGGTAGCAGACAATTACTGATGTGTGCTAGTTATGGAAGGCGGGGCAGAATTAGTCACCGTGAATTAGCCCTGTGGTCAACCAGACATGAGACCTTTGGATGGACTTGACCTCTGTGACCCCTTCAGCCTGGCCCTGGGTTTCCCGACCCCTCTCATGAATCCACAGTGTCCTCTAGCTTTTGCTCAGGCCAGGCTGGCCAGCCCAGCCCCCATTGCGGCAGAGTGGTCGCCAACAGAGCCCCTTCTGGGCTCCGGGCTTATCACCTGCCTCCTTCCATTCTCCTCACCACCGTCTGCCCAGGCAGGGCTTATGGGTGTCAGGGAGGTGTTGGGGGTGTCTTTGCTCTAGATGAGGTCCAGGGAGACTACGGGCTTTGCTCATGGTTACCCAGCTCGTCGATGCTAGTGTCAGGACGAGAGCCTGTGTCTGCAGAGTGCAGGGATAAAGTCTTGATTCCCAGCCCTGAGGGGAGGGAGGCAATTGCCCGGGCTGGCCAGCTCCCGACAGGATTGCCCCCACAGGTGGTACTGGCCATGCCCTACGATACGCCTGTGCCTGGCTATCGCAACAACGTTGTCAACACCATGCGCCTCTGGTCTGCCAAGGCTCCCAATGACTTCAACCTCAAGGACTGTGAGTTCATCCGCTGGTAGCCAGCAGCCCCAGCCTGCCCGCTGGCCACGCCCAGCACAGGCCTTACCCTGTCCCCACTTTCGTCCCTCAGTCAACGTCGGTGGCTACATCCAGGCTGTGTTGGACCGAAACCTGGCAGAGAACATCTCTCGTGTCCTGTACCCCAATGATAATGTGCGTCACCCCCTGGGCTGGGGGCTGGAACCCTGAGTCCTTGGGAGCGGGAGTCAGGGAGAGCTGGGGAGGGACACTTGCTGGTGCCCTAGTCACACCCAGGGCATATTGCTGGCCTTGTGCATCCTGTACCCCCACCTCAAGTCTTTTGAGTGCAAGGACACCTGAGTCCTGAGGAAAGTGGGTTAGTGAAGGGCACTTTGGAGGGGCTGTTCCCTGGTGACACCCACAACACACTCAGTTCTTGTGCACCTCTTCCTGACACTGTCTCTCGCCACTAGTTCTTGGTGGAGGAAAGGCCCCTGGGTCCCAGAGAGGGGGACGGCTCAGGACTCAGGGGTCCCGGTATGGGTGGGAGTCCCTCCTGGCCACACCCACTGCAGCTTTAGGCCACGCCCCCACCACCCTGACTCACGCTGCCTCGTGCTGTGCCCAGTTCTTCGAAGGGAAGGAGCTGCGGCTGAAGCAGGAGTATTTCGTGGTGGCCGCCACCCTCCAGGACATCATCCGTCGTTTCAAGTCCTCCAAGTTCGGCTGCCGGGATCCCGTGCGCACGAACTTCGATGCCTTCCCAGATAAGGTAGCATGAGCATGGAGGGTGCCTCTGTGACCGGACAGTGTGTGCCAGGCCTCTCCCTCCAGCCTCAGCCTGCCTGCCCCATGTAATAGATAAGGGAGTGGAGGATGGGAGTGTGGGAGGGTCAGTTGCTCAGGATCCACAATCCACAGGCTCATAATCTGGACTTCCCTCCTCCTCCTGCCCCACTCCCCCATTCCTCCCAACCCCGTGAGCGCCTGCCTGCCTCTGCCCACAGCCCAGTCACAGAACCGTGCTGGGCTCTCTGGGGGCCTCCAAATGGCACAAGACAGTGACCATAGCATGGAATGTGGTTTGGAGCCCAGACTGACTCCTCCCTCTACCCCAGGTGGCCATCCAGCTCAATGACACCCACCCCTCCCTGGCCATCCCCGAGCTGATGAGGATCCTGGTGGACCTGGAGCGGATGGACTGGGATAAGGTGGGCTTCAGGGCCCCTCTGCCCCATCTGATGCTCTCTGCTTCAGAGTTCCCTTCCCAGTTTGGGAGCGTGGGAGGATATGAGTGGAGTGAACAGATTGGAGCCTGAGGCCAGAGGGACCATCCTGGAACCTGGCACTGCAGTGTGGGGGGACCCACTGGGCTGCATAGTGTGTGAGGAGACCCACTGGGCTGAGGTCAGCATCCTGACTGCCCACCTGTGTGCCAGGCATGGGATGTGACAGTGAGGACCTGTGCCTACACCAACCACACGGTGCTGCCCGAGGCCCTGGAGCGCTGGCCGGTGCACCTCTTGGAGACGCTGCTGCCGCGGCACCTCCAGATCATCTACGAGATCAACCAGCGCTTCCTCAACGTGAGTCGGGAGGCTTGGGGGACACTGTGGGGGTGAGGGGGAGGACACCCAGTATGGGCCTGGGAGTTGGGGCGTCCAGCCAGGGCCCTGAGACTCTGGGGCAGTGGTGGCTCTGGGCAGAGCTCTGGGGGTATGGGGCTGGGGACTGGGGACTGGGGTTTCTGGGTCTGGTCCTAGCTCTGGGCTCTCTGGGCACAGCGGGTGGCAGCCACATTCCCAGGGGACGTAGACAGGCTGCGGCGCATGTCGCTGGTGGAGGAGGGCGCGGTGAAGCGCATCAACATGGCACACCTGTGCATCGCGGGTTCGCACGCTGTCAACGGCGTGGCACGCATCCACTCCGAGATCCTCAAGAAGACCATGTGAGCCCCGCTTTGCAGACCCCGCCCCCTCCAGGCCCCACCCACTCCACGCCCCTGTCACAAGAAGCTCCGCCCTTCACCGACCGCTCTCTGTTCTCTGGCTCCTGGCGCCTTTCACAGGTGGTGTCATTCTTACAAGCACAGCAGCCCCTTCCAGTGCCACCCTGTCCTGAGATGATCCCCTCTCACACACAGCACCCCCAGCCTTCCCCAGGTCTGCATTCCCTGCATCCCCTTTCAGCAAGACACCAGGGTAGGGGTCCCAGGGCAGAGGCCTTCATCGTACAGGGGCGAGTGGTGACCTTCGTCCAACCTCATCCTGCAGCTTCAAAGACTTCTATGAGCTAGAGCCTCATAAGTTCCAGAATAAGACCAACGGCATCACCCCTCGGCGCTGGCTGGTTCTGTGTAACCCCGGGCTGGCAGAGGTCATTGCTGAGGTGAGAGGCCACCATAGGGCCAGCAGAGTCAACATGGGTCCCTGCAGGGATCAGCTGGGTATGGTCGTGTAGGTGATTCACTGAGGCTGAAATCCCTCCTGAACTGTGTTCCCCAAGCCTCGCATCCGCCTGGAGGAGGGACACCATCTTATTTGCATGAGGGTGCTCTGTGTGCTAATGGAGGCCCTGGCTGTGGAGGTGAACCCAGCAGAGGTCACAGTCTAATGGAGGGAGTCATCCATGGGTCACATCTGAAGTGAGCCTGGAAGGGGGCAGATATCTGGTAGGGAAGGCGCAAGGTCATGCTGGCGTCAGGAAAAGGCCAGGAAGCCAGGAAGGCCTGCTGGGGTCAGATGGGGTCAGCCATCAGAGCTCAAGGACGGGAGGGGAGGAAGGTGCATGGATGCCCCGTGCCCCATCTGGGAGGCTGGAGGAGGAGGGGCTGGGAGGGCCCCCCAGAGCAGCCTGCTGGGTGGAGGGGGCTTGGCCGACCTGGAAAGGGTCCCTTCTGTGTTGAGAGGAGGGAGGACAGGGGGATGGGCTTGGCTGAGAGCCATCTTCCCACAGCGCATCGGGGAGGACTTCATCTCCGACCTGGACCAGCTGCGCAAATTGCTCTCCTTTGTGGATGATGAAGCTTTCATTCGGGATGTGGCCAAAGTGAAACAGGTGGGGAGAGCTGCAACGTGGGACAGCTGTGCTGTGTGGAGAGCGCTGGAGGGGGCCAGATGTCTGGGTCAGGTGTGGCAAATAGAGCTCATCTCTCCTGCCAGCCCAGGCCGTTGGTGGAAGTTGGCTGGAGTCTGCGGTGGGAAGGCATCATCTGACCTCATGTGAACAGTGCTGATGTTGATTAGCAATGTCTACCCTGGTGCGGGAGTGGACAGAAGTAGCCAGTGAGCCTCCTGGCAGCCATCCTTCTGGGGCTGAGTGAATGGAGTGTGGACTGTAGGATTTCCTGAGGCTGTGGCCTGTTGGTGAGCCCTTCCCTGTCTCTGCCTCCAGGAAAACAAGTTGAAGTTTGCTGCCTACCTAGAGAGGGAATACAAAGTCCACATCAACCCCAACTCACTCTTCGACATCCAGGTGAAGCGGATTCACGAATATAAACGACAGCTCCTCAACTGCCTCCATGTCATCACCCTGTATAATCGTGAGTGGCAGCCACTCTACCCTGTCTCTCAGGGCTCCCCCGTGTTCCTGAGGCATAGTACATGCTGCCCACCCAACATCTCCTTTGGCCTTGGGACTACTCTCGGGGCATGGAATTATCCCCATTTCACAGATGGGCAAACTGAGGCTCAGAGAGGGGAAAGTGACACTCACATAGCAAGTGATTTTCTGAGTCAGGCCTACTGTCTCCCAGCCCAGCCTCTGTCAGGAGCTACTACCCAGAGGGAAAAGTAGGCCTACTGGATCCCTCTCGTTTCTCCACAGGCATCAAGAGGGAGCCCAATAAGTTTTTTGTGCCTCGGACTGTGATGATTGGAGGGAAGGTGAGAAGCCAGGCTCCAGCCCTGGGCTCCCATCCTTTGATATATCCAGGTTGAGGTCAGCCCAGCTGAGTTGCAGGATAGGGGGTGGGGGGCCAGGCAGTAGACTTGACCCCACACTTTGTCCCCTCAGGCTGCACCTGGGTACCACATGGCCAAGATGATCATCAGACTCATCACAGCCATTGGGGATGTGGTCAACCATGACCCGACCGTGGGTGACCGCCTCCGTGTCATCTTCCTGGAGAACTACCGAGTCTCACTGGCTGAGAAAGGTGGGTGCTGCCAACAGGGACCCTAGGGAGGCTCTGACTAGTTCAGTCTCAGGAAGAGGCATCAGTCATCTCTTCCTGGGATACTTGTACTTGAAAGAAGAATCTGGAGAGGGCAATGCTTAAACCATGAGGAAGCCAGGCGTGGTGGCCAACGCCTGTAATCCCAGCACTTTGGGAGGCCAAGGTGGGTGGATCACCTGAGGTCAGGAGTTCAAGACCAGCCTGGCCACCATGGTGAAACCCCATCTGTACTAAAAATACAAAAATCAGCCGGGCGTGGTGGCGGGCACCTATAATCCCAGCTACTCGGGAGGCTGAAGCAGGAGAATCACTTGAACTTGGGAGGCGGAGGTTGCAGTGAGCTGAGATTGTGCCACTACACTCCAGCCTAGGCAACAAAAGCAGAACTCCATCTCAAAAAGCAAAACAAGACAAAACAAAACAAAGCAAAAACCCCATGAGGATGCCCTCTCATGGTGGGCTTTCAGGCAGTACACGGTGAAATTACCTTCAAATCTGCAAGGTGGGGAAATCCAGGTTGGACCTAGATGGTCAAGAATCAACAAGAGGTGGAGGACAGTGGGGGTGCGGTGTGAGAGGCAGGCTTAGCGGGTGAAGACTGGGAGTTTGGGGTGGAGCGACTCTGAGTCCGGCTATGCCTGGGGCCAGCCTAATCCGAGAGTCCCCAGCTGGTGTGAGGGTCTTCCCTGAGTTGACTTGTCCCCCTCCTGCCACCCCACAGTGATCCCAGCTGCAGACCTGTCTGAGCAGATCTCCACTGCGGGCACTGAGGCCTCAGGCACCGGCAACATGAAGTTCATGCTCAACGGGGCTCTGACCATTGGCACCATGGACGGGGCCAATGTGGAGATGGCAGAAGAGGCTGGAGAGGAAAACTTCTTCATCTTTGGCATGCGGGTGGAGGATGTGGATAAGCTTGACCAAAGAGGGTATGGGGGTCAGGGTTCACGGGCAAAAGACACTCAGGTGTGGCTGCTCAAGGGTGGTGCTGGGAGCAAGAGGCATGTCTGGAAAGACTGGTTCAGGCCCAGCAAGGTCTTGGTCATGGCCAGCAGGATTCTGGGAAACTTTAGACGGTGCTTACAGCAAATAAGCTTAATGAAATGGGAAAAGAAAGAAGTAACACAGAACCAAAGGAAAAGGAAGAGAATATTATACCAACCCTAAGAGATAATATTGTTTGGGAAATGGAAGTAAAAAAATCCTTGCTCCCTGGAAGTCATGGGCAAAAGGAAATATGGGCACAGTAGTTACAAGGGGCCTATGGTCAGAAACAGTTCTTCAGAGGAGACCTCGTGATCCACCCGCCTCAGCCTCCCAAGTGCTGGGCTTACAGGGGTGAGCTACTGTGCCTGGCCTATTTATTTTTATTTTTTTGAGACAGAGTTACTCTGTCACCTAGGCTGGAGTGCAATGGCATGATCTTGGCTCACTGCAACCTCCGCCTCCCAGGTTTAAGTGATTCTTTCACCTCAGCCTCCCGAGTAGCTGGGATTACAGGCATCCACCGTTACGTCCAGCTAATTTTTGTAGTTTTGTAGAGATGGGGTTTCACCATGTTGGCCAGGCTGGTCTGGAACTCCTGACCTCAAGTAATCCGCCTGCCTCGGCTTCCCAAAGTCCTGGGTTTACAGGCATGAGCCACCGCGGCCTGCTTGAATCCTGGAGAGAGATTTTCCATGTTATTAGTCTTCAAAAATATTTTAAATGTTTGTATAACATTCCATCCTATGAGCATGTCACAACTTATTTAATCAATTCCATATGGCTGGACACTGAGGTTGATTTCCGGTTTGTTAAATATTATTGTGATGAACAACCTTTTAACATCTACGTCCACGTCTGATGACTTCCTTAAGATAATTATCGGAAAGGCAATATTTCTGAGTTAAAAAGTATGAGTTCTTAAGGCTCTTGATACAGATTGCCAAACTGCTTTCCAGAAAGTTTCTCCCAGTTTACACTCCCACAACAGCTTCCCAGAGTTGGCACTAAACACTGAAAGGAGTTTCTCCTGTGAGGCTTCACTAGAAAGCTGGCTGTCCCATGGGCAGGAGGGAGCTGTGAGATGTTGTGATCGCGGTCCCCCATGCCCAGAACTAGGCCTAGAAGAACCCTCTGGCTGCAGGATGGAGACAGTGCTGGAGGCAGCAGATGGGGGACCACTGTGGGGGCTGACACCGTAATGCAGGGAGAGTCGCCTGAGAGTCGCATGAGGGGACAGGGATTAGAGACTTTGTGGGGAGCCCTGGTTTCTGATTGGAAGGGTTAAGGTTTGAGACTGGCCTGTGGAGCACTTTGAGCCGTGGTGAGGGCGCTGAGGGTCAGCTGAAGGGTTATCTTTTTTTTTTTTTTTTTCTTGAGAAGGAGTCTCGTTCTGCTGCCCAGGCTGGAGTGCAATGGCATGATCTCGGTTCATTGCAATCTCTGCCTCCCGGGTTCAAGTGATTCTTCCCCCTCAGCCTCCCGAGGAACAATTAGGATTACAGACACACACTACCACACCCGGCTACTTTTTGTATTTTTGTAGAGACCAGGTTTCACCATGTTCGTCAGGCTGGTCTTGATCTCCTGACCTCAGATGATCTGCCCCCCTCAGCCTCCCAAAGTGCTGGGATTACAGGCATGAGCCACCGTGCCCAGCCCAGTTGAAGGGTTGTACCTGTTAGCTGCTCTTGCAGTCCGAGGGCAAGGCCAGATGTGGACTTGGGTACTGGAGGAGAAAAGCCATTTTGGAGCAAACAAACCGGTTAAGAGACAGCAGTGGCATGTGGAAGGAAAAGGGCTTGTTCGGGGGCCTTGGCTCTAACACTTAGCTTTGTGTATCCTCCGGGCCTCAGTTTCCTCATTCACAAAGGAGGAATGAAAAGCTGAGCAGAGAAGGGGAGTTGCAGGGAGGCCCTCCGGGGTGTGTGTGGCAGCCCTGGGGAGCAGCAGGCTGGGCCTGGGTTTTGACCCTGGGGCATGGGACTTCTCAGCTTTTCTCTGGAAGAAGAGTCAGGAACCCCTTTCTGGGTAGCTGACTGCAGCTCTGTCCTGGCAGGTACAATGCCCAGGAGTACTATGACCGCATTCCTGAGCTTCGGCAGGTCATTGAGCAGCTGAGCAGTGGCTTCTTCTCCCCCAAACAGCCCGACCTGTTCAAGGACATTGTCAATATGCTTATGCACCATGACCGGTGAGCTGGCTGGCCTGGGAATCACGCAGGTGGGGCTGCTGGGTGGATCGAGGCTCAGGTTTGTGGTGGGGAAGCTGGACAGGGGTCCTGGCAGTTGAAGCCAGGAACCTTTGGAAGCAGCATGACCCTCCAGGTCCCCAGCTGTCCACTGGGACAGCGCAGGCTTGGCCCTTGACCTCATAGAACTTAACCTAGCCCCTAAAGGAATAGCACATGCCTACCCTTTCCCCTCCAGGTTTAAAGTCTTCGCAGATTATGAAGACTACATTAAATGTCAGGAGAAAGTCAGTGCCTTGTACAAGGTGAGGGGTCCTGGGCCAGGGGTTGGCAGGGCTTTCCTGGCCCTGGTTGGGATGAGGCAAAAGGTGGAGATCCTGCCAGCAGAGTGAACCAGAGCTTCCCTTTGACCTGCAGAACCCAAGAGAGTGGACGCGGATGGTGATCCGGAACATAGCCACCTCTGGCAAGTTCTCCAGTGACCGCACCATTGCCCAGTATGCCCGGGAGATCTGGGGTGTGGAGCCTTCCCGCCAGCGCCTGCCAGCCCCGGATGAGGCCATCTGAGCCTCCAGTCCAGACCCCAAACCAGCCCTTGAGCCTGTCAGAATCCCCTGGGCCAGCCCCAGCGCCTCATGCAGAGGGTGGGGTACTGGAGTTAGATCTCTAAGCCCCCTCCTGGAAGTCTCATTTTCCCCACTCTCAATGTCCCAGTGTCCAGCGTGACTAAGGACACGGGCCCCCTTCCATCCTCGGGCTCCCGGTCCCCTCCTATTTATGGGGTCTGACCAACTGCACCCACTCCCCAATAAACTGATTCTCCTTGGGAGCGTCCTTACTTCTTGTTGTTGGGAAATATTTTTAGCTCTTGGCGGGCTCAACAGCAGCCGCGCAATCACCCCCTTATCCTCCACCCTCGGCAGGTGCGTCCCAGGGCGGGGGCGGTGGTGGGAGGTGGAGGGGGCGACCCCGTGGGGGCGGGGCCTAGGCCTCTCCAGCCCCTTTCCTGGCGTCACCCTCCACGCCTCTCGTTCCAGTGCCGTGTCCATACTAGGTCAGCGGCCTGCCTAGCTGGCCGGGGGCGGGGCGTCTGTCTGGGTGGGGCCCGCCGGGACTCGGGCTGGGGCCTCCCGGACCATGGAGGATCCACGCTGCCGAGGGCAGGACCCAGGAGGGGGAGAAAGCAGAGGATGCTCGGCGCCTTCTTGGCTCCGCCCTTAGCCCCGCCCTACTGCGGCGTTTAAGGGTCTCTTAGCAGGTGGCTGCGCTCGATCCAAAGTCGGGGGAGTGTTAGGACAGGGAACACTCGCAGACCGCCTAGGCTAGGCCATGTCACCCCCTCATTATGGGGAAACTAAGGAACAGAAAGGGCCTGTTTCTAGGTCTTACATTACCAAGACTGAGGTGCGGGGGCGGTCCTGGTTCCCCCGCCCCGAGGCTGGGAGGGGCACGCCTCGGAAGGGAGGTTTGGGGTCGGTGGTTTCACAGTGAGTGTGTGAAGCCAAATGGCCGGAAACCGTTACCCGCTCTCCTAGGCCCGGCTAGTGGGGACCCCAACCGCCTGCGGCTGCCCCTCCCAAGTTCCTCCCTGCTGGCCAGGCATCCAGGCCCCCAGTCTCCAAGCTGCGGAGAACCGACCGCCACATGCGGCTGCCCCTTTCCATTCGGCCCTGTGGGATGCCAGGCTTCCGGGGCCCCGTTCCTCCTGTGTGAACTGGGCCCCCCACCCCCATGCCCAGACATCAAGGCCACGTCTCCAGGTAGCCACAATTTCATTCCTCGCTCCCCACAGGCCCTTCTCCCCAAAAAATTCCCATCTTGCCCTAGCCCCTCCCCCAGACTATCTCAAGGACCCGCTGTCCCCACGCCCCCGACCTCCACTAGGCCTGTGCCTCCCGCTGCCTGCAGGAAGATGCCCGGTCCCGGGCCGGGTTAGCCCCGTGGGAACGGTTTGTCTCGAAAACAGGAACCCGGGCTGGGGGCTGGGCGGGGCGCCCCTTCCCCACCGCAGTCCGCTTCCTGCCCCTCCCGGCTTCCTCCGCCCGACACCCAGGCAGGGCGGGGGGCACTGGGGCGTCCGGGGTTGGGGGAGGGGCTCTTCGTTTCGGTCCCCCCTCCGCGTCCCGGGCGGCGGGGCCTGCGCTCGCCCACCCTCGGGGCAGCCAATGGCGCAGCCCCCCACCCGTGGCCCTGGCCTCCCGGGCGGCGCGGCAGGGGAGGGGTTAAGCTGCCGCAGGGACCGCCGCGTGCGGGGCGAGAGGGAGCCCCCGGTGGGGGTGGCGCAGCCGGCGGTGCGGAGCCCGGCGCAGGGGCGGAGTGGGGAGGGGGCGGCCTGGCGCGGGGGCGGGGGCGGGGCGGCGGGGAGCGGGGCCGCGGCGCGGAGAGCGGGCGGGAGCCGCAGCCGCAGCGAGGCCGGCGGGCGGAAGCGCACGGAGGTGGGGCCGGCCGGGCCGGTGCGGGCTCCTTGCGGCAGGTCCCAAGAGTGAGTGAGCGCGCGCGCGCGGGGCGCTAGGCAGAGGAGGGACACCCCCCAAGGGTGGCGCGGGCGGGCTGGGGGCGGCAGGCGGGTGGGGAGTCTGCGAACCGGGTCGGGGAGAGGGGCAGCGGCCACGAGAGCTAAGGCGCGCTGGATCCCCAGAGGGCGGAGGACCTCCGCTGCGCATCCAGCTTTTCCTAGCCACGTTCCATCGGGGCCCTCCCCCGCGAACCCCCATTTGACAGATGTGAAAATTGAGGCTCCGAGAGGCCAAGTGATTCTCAAGGTCACACGAGGAGGCGGCAGAGCCAGGCGGGGACGGTTCTGGGTGGCTTCTAGGAAAAGTCCGCCTGAGCACTCCGTACAGGAGCTCCCCGGTCCTTCAGCCTGGGGGAGTGAGTGTGTGTAGGGCCAGGGTACCTTTCCGTGGGGCAAGGCTCTGCCAAAATCTGGGAGTGAGGGGAATCAGGGCGCTGGGACCGCGGGGCGTGCCCTACACCGCAGATGGGAGGGGGGCGACGGAATGGGCGTGCGCACCCATGGGGGTGTGTGCATGTGTGTGGGAGTGTACATGCGTGGAGAAGCACTGCCTTGCGTGTGTGCACACGTGTAAGGATGTCAGCGCCTGTGTGGCCGCGGGACTCGAGGCTGGCCTGGCTCAAGTGAACAGCAGGTCCAGGAGGCGACCTCGTCCACGGGTTTGCATTCTGGGGTAGACGAGCCGGGTATGTGTGCCTGAGGGTTGCTTCGTGCAGGTGTGCACGGGGTGTGGGTACCATTGTGTGTGAGAGACGGAGGATGGGAGGCTGGTGCCTGTGGCCCGGTGCGTGTAAGTGCGGGCACCTGCACCTCCATGTAGGTCCCCGGCCTCCGACGAATAACTTGGGTGTGGAGTGTTTGCCCCTGCCAGGGTGCGTATGACCAGTGACCGGAGTTGCTAATGGTGTCATGCACCCACCGGCCACCTCCGGCGCGAGCGCCCTCCTCTGGACACCCTGCTCCGTGCGCGCTCACAGTTCGCCTGTGCGGGGCCAGGGCCGGGGTCAGGAGCCGGGGATAGGGAGGAAGAGGGCCTGTGGACGATCTGAGCCGGGACCCCTGGGATCTTTGCGGAGGTGGCCTGGGAGCGCTCAGTTCCCAGGCTCAGGCTTCCCGTTGACGCCTCCGGGCCGCAGCGGTCTCCCCCCGCCCCAGGAATGTTCCTCTCCCATCCAGTCCGCCTCCCCTAGGGCAGGCCCCTGGGGGCTGCCGCAGCCCCGCCTCGCCTTCCCGGGCTCCCGGGAAGAGGGGAGGCGGGCAGGACGCCTGGGTTCTCTCCTCCCCCCTCCCATACCAGGGAGAAATTCCTCCGAGGTCCCCTCAGGCTCCGGGTTCCCAAAATAACCCTGCGGGGGAAGGGAGGCTGTGGAGGGAGGGAAGCGGGAGGGGCGCAGAGCCGAGCTGCGGGGTGCTGCAGGTGCCTCTGGGGAGAGGACGCGAGGAGAAGGGGGCCTGCGGAGGGCTGGGCGGCAGCCAGTCCTGGGATCCTGGCTCCCCCGTCCTCGTGAAGCCCCTTGGCCCTCCTGCGACTCAGAGGGTGGGCCGGAAGCCTGTCCGCGGGTCCATTTCCCAACTGGCGGGTTGCACCATCCCAGGCCAGACCGTTTAACCCCGGGGGTGGCCGCGGCGGACAACTCCGCCCCTGTCCAGCAGGGGGCGTGCCCGCCCCGCCCCGTTTCTGCCCGCGGGGTTGCTCCCCCGCCCTCGCCTCCGCAGACTCCCGATCTGCCTCTCCCGGGACAGGGGTTCGGTCCGAGACCGGTGGGAGGCTCCCGGAGCGCAGTCTGAGCCCAGCCCACCCCGCGCCGGCGGCCATGGCGGGCACCCTGGACCTGGACAAGGGCTGCACGGTCGAGGAGCTGCTCCGCGGGTGCATCGAAGCCTTCGGTGAGTGGCTCGGGAGGGCACACGGAGCCTGAGCCCAGCCCCGAGTCTGAGCCCGGGTCCCTGCCTCCCAGGCACCATCCAGGGCACAGCCCTGGCCCGGACCCACCCAGCTTCGCAGCGTGCAGTGTCTTTAACTAAAGCCTCCTCTGCATCGCAGGGCAGAGAGATGCACGCCCTTCGCCAGCGGCGGTGAAGGGAGAGCCGAGTCCCTGACTCTGACACTTGAGGGGCATTATCTGTCTCCTGGGGAATCCGGAGGAACTCTCTATCTCCGGCCTGGGAGCTGTTTCCGGCTAATGGGGGGCGGCTTATCTGGTGAAGGGGTGCCCCTTCCCCCAAGCGCTCAGGAAATGACCTCTGGATTCTTGACCCCTGGGAACCCAGGCTCCTTCCGCCCCAGCTGGTTCCCCTCCGGACGATGGGCGGCTCGGGCGCTCCTCTCCTCCAGTCCTCAGGGCCTGCCTATCCCTCGCCCACCCCACCTTTCCTCTCTAATTAGCCTCCTGCTCTCGGAGTCCTGGGCAAGCAGGAGGTGGGCGGGGTCGAGCATGCACCCGAAGGGCCGATACCCAGCGGGCTGCAGGGTGGGGGTGAGGCATGGTCGCTGCGGACCCAGCTCAGCCACCTGTCTTTGACCCTTCGGAGTCAGATGACTCCGGGAAGGTACGGGACCCGCAGCTGGTGCGCATGTTCCTCATGATGCACCCCTGGTACATCCCCTCCTCTCAGCTGGCGGCCAAGCTGCTCCACATATATCCTACGCCCGCCTTGCCAAGACCCCCGCCGTCGGAGCCCATGCGCAGCCCCTCTGCCCAGCCCAGGCGCAGAATGAGCCTCGCTCCTAAGTATAGGCCGCTCCTTATCCCAGCGCTCAGGCGTCGTCTAGCCTCCAACTAGGGCTTAGGCTCTGCCCCCTCCTTGCTCCTGGTGACTCGGCCCTGTCCTCAGGCTCTGTCCCCAGCTGAGGCCTTGTCCTCCTCCTCCCTAGAGTCTAGGGCCTGCCCCTGTTCCAGGCCTGGGTCCGCCCCGTGCATCTCTCTCTCCCAGAGGCCAGGCTCTGCTCTCAGCCTCCCTCAGCACCTAGTCCTCCACCCCCACCTCCAATCCTTCCCCGAGCGCAGGTCTCACCCCCAGCATTCCCGCAGAGCGCAGGTCCCATCCCTAGAACGTGTCTCCTAGAACCAGGCCCCGCCCCCAGCCTCCCTCCCCTCGGGCCTCCCTTTTTAGAGTTAAGCGGCCTCCTTAACTCTCTCCTTCACCTACCAACAATCCCGCAAGGACAACTCCAATTCCCTGCAGGTGAAAACGTGCCACCTGGTCAGGTGAGTCTTTCCTCTGGGGCTCTGACCCCTCCTCTTTCTCCCTTCTCTCTGGCTTCAGGCTGGCCTGGAGGAGGGGGCAGGGCGCTGCTTCTGGGAGTAGGTTTGAACCCTGGTTTG
Source organism: Trachypithecus francoisi (assembly GCF_009764315.1). Lineage (NCBI taxonomy): Eukaryota > Metazoa > Chordata > Mammalia > Primates > Cercopithecidae > Trachypithecus > Trachypithecus francoisi. Next base: position 9,467,408 of record NW_022681473.1, read on the forward strand.
TCTGGGTGGGCTGTGCTGTCACAGGCTCACCCCTTCCTGGGTCTGGGCCTTAATTTTCTTTTCTGCGCAGTGCGGGTGGTTGTCTAAAGGGTCTAATGTACACTTGGAGAAGGAAAGAGCTGGAACCATAGTTTAAGGCTCTTTTTCCTTGGGTGACTACAATCTCAAAGAGCCCCTTGCAGCCTGCTGGGTGATGGTGGGGGAAGGGCTGTCTTGGGTGACTCCCCTTTCCTCCAGGTACTGGATCTCTGCCTTCCCAGCGGAGTTTGACTTAAACCCGGAGCTGGCTGAGCAGATCAAGGAGCTGAAGGCTCTGTTAGACCAAGAAGGGAACCGGCGGCACAGCAGCCTCATCGACATAGACAGCGTGTGCGTGGGGGGAGTACAGAGGGCTGGGGGGGCACTCAGTATCCTATACCATCTGTGCTTAATAAATGTCTGTTGAACTGAATGAGTGAGGGTCATGTCACTCTCTCGCTTAAAAACCTTCCATGGCTCCCTATTGCCTTCAATATGCCTTCTCTGGGCAGCTTGGTGTTCCTGCCTCATCTTCCACTGCCACCGCCCATCCCACACACCTCCTCCTGTAGCTGCGTTGGGTCGCCTCCCTGTCAGCTGAGCTCCCGAGTCCTTTCCCACCATGGTGTTCTGCTCATATCATCCCCTTGCTGCCTCCTCCGTGTTACCAAGACGCAGCTCAGGCATGAAGTCTCCACGGGCTCTGAGGGTTCGGGGCTCTTCCAGGGAAGAATTTGTCGTTCCCTCCTCTGTTCTCCATGGCACTTTGTACAGACTCCTGTACAAAGACTTCTGTACATGTGTCACGCTGTTTTGTGATCATGTGTTTCTGTGTCTGTCTCCCTCAGTAGACTGTGAGCTCCTCGAGGGCAGGAACCGTGTCTTACTCATCTCTGTATTCCCAGCGCCTAGCACAGTGCCTGGCACAGAGTACGTTGTTCATAAACGTGTGTTGAATGCATGATGGGGTTGGGGGAGATACAGAGGAGTTGCTGGGACTGGGAACATTCGTGCCTAGGACAGTGCTTCGCATTGTGTAGGTCCTCACAGTGTGAATGGTGTGTCTGTGTGAGTGGGGGGCCACGAGGCATGTGCATGTCCAGCAAAGGGCTCACTACTCCTGCCCCCCCAGCCCTACCTACAAGTGGAAGCGGCAGGTGACTCAGCGGAACCCTGTGGGACAGAAAAAGCGCAAGATGTCCTTGTTGTTTGACCACCTGGAGCCCATGGAGCTGGCGGAGCATCTCACCTACTTGGAGTATCGCTCCTTCTGCAAGATCCTGGTGCGGCCCGAGGGTGGGGGCAGTGGTCCAATGTGGGCTGGAAGGGGGTTCTAGGAGGGGCAGGGTCCCTGGGGTAGGCTGGGTCACAGGGTGCATCAGGGGTTTCAGTGCAACCACTGAAGGTCAGCTGGAGAGTGAGGAGGAGTGGCCATCAGTGAGAGGAGAGGCTGGCAAGGTGCTGAGGCCACTCCTCCTGCCCCCAGTTTCAGGACTATCACAGTTTCGTGACTCACGGCTGCACTGTGGACAACCCCGTCCTGGAGCGGTTCATCTCCCTCTTCAACAGTGTCTCGCAGTGGGTGCAGCTCATGATCCTCAGCAAACCTACAGCCCCACAGCGGGCCCTGGTCATCACACACTTTGTCCACGTGGCAGAGGTGCCTGTCCCTCTCTCCCTGTGTCTCCCAACCTCCCCACATGCCGGTCAGGCCAACCCTTCCCTTTCCCTAACCCACTGCTTTCTCTCCAGAAAGGCTGGGCCAAATTCTGGGCCCACTCAGTGACTCCCTGCCTCTGCCTCCCCATTTGCCTTCCAGAAGCTGCTGCAGCTGCAGAACTTCAACACGCTGATGGCAGTGGTCGGGGGCCTAAGCCACAGCTCCATCTCCCGCCTCAAGGAGACCCACAGCCACGTTAGCCCTGAGACCATCAAGGTGCGTGGGACTAGGGAGGGGCAGGTGCTTCCCAGATCTGTCTTCACTGGGTCCTCCCAGCAGCACTGGGGGCTGGGCACAACTGTCCTTATTTGACAGATACGGATATGGAGGCTCAGAGGGGTTAAGTGCTTTTCCCAGTTTGCACAATGGCAACAGCAGATTGGGGGCTCACAGGTCGTCATGGACCCCAAAGCTAGTACTTTTTTTTTTTTTTTTTAAGACAGAGTCTCTCTTTGTTGTCCAGACTGGAGTTCAGTGGTGCAATCACAAGCTCACTGCAGCCTTGAACTCCTGAGCTCAATTGATCCTCCCACCTCAGCCTCCTGAGTAGCTGGGACTATAGTGTACGCCACTATGCCTGGCTAATTTTTGTATTATTATTAATCTTTTTTTTTTGGTAGAGATGGGGTTTTGCCATGTTGCCCAGGCTGGTCTTGAACTCCTGGGTTCAAGTGATCCACCTACCTTGGCCTCCCAAAGTGCTGAGATTATGGTGTGAGCCATTATGCCTTGACACTTGTACTTTCTTCTTTTCCTTGTCCTTCATTTATTATTATTTTTGAAGTACTGAGTAATACACATATAAAAAAGTATATAAAAACTTATGAGACTGGGCGTGGTAGCTCACACCTCTAATCCCAGCACTTTGGGAGGCTGAGGTGGACAGATCACGTGAGGTCAGCAGTTTGAGACCAGCCTGGCCAACATGGTGAAATCCCATCTCTACTAAAATACAAAAATTAGCCAGGCATGGTGGTGGGTGCCTGTAATTCTAGCTACTTGGGATGCTGAGGCAGGAGGAGAATTGCTTGAACTTGGGAGGCGGAGGTTGCAGTGAGCCAAGATCGTGCCACTGCACTCCAAGCCTGGGTGACAGAGTGAGACTCTGTCTAAAAAAAAAAAAAACAGTATATAAAAACATATGAATCGTTTAAAGAAAAATTATAAAGAAAACGCTGTGTAAACTACTGCCCAGGTTGGGAAATAGAACCTTGCCAGGCTCTCAAGTGCCCAGCACTTTACAGCATAACTCCCTCCCCACGACTTTTGCAATGATGATCTTGCTTTTCTTTATAGCTTCACCATGTAGGTATGCGGTCCAAAACAATGTGGGGCTTTTTGTTGTCTGTTTTGAACTTTCTATGAATGGAATATTGTTTGTGTTATTTTATGTCTTGCTTCTTTCATTCCACATGGTTCTGAGAGCCTTTTCATTCTGTTATGTGAAACAATTGTTTTTTCATTTTCATTGCCATATAATATTTTATTGTATGTCTACCCCAATTCATTTATTTATTTATTTTTTTGAGATGGAGTCTCTCTCTGTTATCCAGGCTGGAGTGCAGTGGCAAGACCTCAGATCACTGCAACCTCCGCCTCTTGGGTTCAAGTGATTCTCATGCCTCAGCCTCCTGAGTAGCTGAGATTATCTGGCCAACTTTTTGTAGAGACAGGGTTTCACCATGTTGCTGAGGCTGGTCTTGAACTCCTGAGCTCAGGCAATCCACCTGCTTTAGCCTCCCAAAGTGCTGGGATTACAGACGTGAGCCACCGCGCCCAGCCTATCCCAGTTTATGTATTGATTCTGTGTTGAATGTTGGGGTTTTTCCTTTCCTTTTTTTTTTCTTGAGACAGAGTCTTGCTGTATCGCCAGGCTGGAGTACAGTGGCGCTAATTTGGCTCACTGCAACCTCCTCCTGGGTTCAAGCGATTCTCCTGCCTCAGCCTCCCAAGTAGCTGGGACTACAGGCACGCACCACCACACCCGGCTAATTTTTGTATTTTTTTAGTAGAGACGAGGTTTCACCATGTTGGCCAGGATGGTCTCCATCTCTTGACCTCATGAGCCGCCTGCCTTGGACTCCCAAAGTGCTGGGATTACAGGCGTGAGCCACTGCGCCCGGCTGGTTTTTCCAGTTTTTGCTGTTTGGATGGGGCGGCTGAGTACATTCTTCCAGGTCATTGTCCTGTGCTGCCTTGCCTCCCTGAGCCTCTGATTCTCCTGTTAAATGTTGATGATACTCTGCGTCCAAGCCTGGTTTAAAAGTGTGGTGCTTTTGGCAGTTGAGTATTGCCTTGAATTAATGGCAATGAATTCAATCCCCAGGGGCTGAGAGAGCCGGTCCTGGGGGACAGTAATGGAGAATTTTACTCTTTCACCTGTCCCTGACCCTGACTCCTCCTCACTCACTCCTACATTTCCAGGGCTGAGATAGGGAGGATAGTAGTGGGGGTATGACCCCTCTGCCCTTTGTCCCCCAGCTCTGGGAGGGTCTCACAGAACTAGTGACGGCGACAGGCAACTATGGCAACTACCGGCGCCGGCTGGCAGCTTGTGTGGGCTTCCGCTTCCCTATTCTGGGTGTGCACCTGAAGGACCTGGTGGCCTTGCAGCTGGCACTGCCTGACTGGCTGGACCCAGCCCGGACCCGGCTCAATGGGGCCAAGATGAAGCAGCTCTTTAGCATCCTGGAGGAGCTGGCCATGGTGACCAGCCTGCGGCCACCAGTACAGGCCAACCCTGACCTGCTGAGCCTGCTCACGGTGAGGAGCAGGGGGCAGGGAGGCGGGGAGCTAGGCACCAGGGGTTGACAGTTTCCCTGGGCCCGGCGGTGGGCGTGGCCTGGGGCTCTGGGTTCTGACCAGGGAACTGAGATCTAGCATGGGCTCTGGGGTTTGGAGTGGATGCTGAGGAGGGGTCCAGGCTCTGGTTGGGGCTGTGGACTGAGGTCTGGCATGTGGACTGTGGGCAGTTTGAACTGGGCCTGGGTCCCGGTTTGAGTTCTGGCAGTGGGTTGTGTTCTAGGGCTGGGCCAAGCTCTGCGTTCTGCGTGCAGGGGTGGTTTCTAAGCATGGCCCTGGGCTGGGAGTGAAGTTCTGGGCTTGGCTTTGCACTTGGTCTTGGGGTCTAGGGTGGGAGTTGGGTTCTGGTTTAGATCCAGACTAGGTTCTAGACATTGGGCTGGGGCTTAGGTGTTAGGTTTGGAGTGGATTCTTAACTGCTTTTGTACTCTGGACGGGATCAGGGTTGAAAGCAGAGCTTGTGGCTGGGTTCTGACCTAGCTTCTTCCCTGACATCTTGGCAATATGTCATGTTCAAGGTTTGGGGCCATGCTGTGGTTTGATCTGTGCACTGTGGACGGCATGGGGTGGCTGTGCTGTGTTCTAAGCCAGGCTTTGTCCTGAGTCTAGCTTTTGACCCGAGCTCTGGGCTGAGCTGTGGCCTCTAGGTGGACCTTTGACCCTGGGCTCTGTGGCCATGGGCAGGGGCCAGTGGGTGTGATCAGACCTGTGTGTCCCAGGTGTCTCTGGACCAGTATCAGACGGAGGATGAGCTGTACCAACTGTCCCTGCAGCGGGAGCCGCGCTCCAAGTCCTCGGTGAGGGGGTACTCTCTCCTCTCCACTCTGCCCCTCCCTCCTGAGAATCCCAGGATGTGAGGACGGGAGGAGCTCTTAGCAGCCACCTCACCATCCTTCTTGTAGGACAGAGGCATCCTGGGGGCAGGGCATAGCGTTGGGCAGACTTCCCTCTCCCAGGGATTCTCCTCTCTGTTCCCCTGGGCTCTGGGCTCCCCCTGCCTCTGGCCCTAGCTTAGACCTGACCATTTCCATAGCCAACCAGCCCCCCGAGTTGCACCCCACCACCCCGGCCTCCGGTGTTGGAGGAGTGGACCTCGGCTGCCAAACCTAAGCTGGATCAAGCCCTTGTGGTGGAGCACATCGAGAAGATGGTGGAGGTGAGCTCCTGCAGTGCCTGAGCAGTGTGTGGGGAGAGGCCAGTTTGCCGGAGCACTGCCCTGGGAGCCAGCACGAGTGTCCTGTTCAAGACCCAGCACTAAGCCCCCAGGAGTCACAGGGACTGGCTGGCCATCTGCACTGGGCTGAGGTGCCCATGGGTAGGGTGGGGGCGGGGCTATGGAACAGGGGCAGTGTCAGAGACCTCTCTGAGACACACCTCATCAAATGGACTGGGAATGTGGGAAAGGACAGGACCTGATGTCCCCTTTACTCTCCCCTCTCCTGGCTCTGTGTGTCCCTCTGTATGCCCCAGTCTGTGTTCCGGAACTTTGACGTCGATGGGGATGGCCACATCTCACAGGAAGAATTCCAGATCATCCGTGGGAACTTCCCTTACCTCAGCGCCTTTGGGGACCTCGACCAGAACCAGTGAGGAGGGCTGGGGGCCTGGGGGAGAGGGAAGGCAACCTAGCCCACAACCTAGCCTCGGCTTCAGTTTCTTGTGTGCAAGAGAAGGTCACTAAACCAGACCATCTTGGCCTGGGAAGCTACCAGTGTGGGAAGGAGCACTTGCTTTTGTGGGGAGGAGAGGCTGCCAGCTGTGGAGGTGCAGTGGTATCTCACGAGTTCAGACAGATGGGGGGCTCCACCTGAGTCTTGCAAAGACTGTGGCCTGGGGACATTGGCTACAGAAGTGCTGTTTTATTTGTGGAGCTCACAGCTGTCAAGAAGTGTGGGCAAGCTGAACTCCTGGATAGCCTGTTTTAATGAATAGATAAGAAAGGTTTGTAATTAGTGGTACCCATTTGCTTATCAACAGTTCATATGCTGACAATTTGGAAAAACAGCTGGTTCTCTGAAGTAGGTGAAACATGCCCCCTGCAGCCAGATTCATGCCCTATTTTTGCTGAGCAGACAAAACTCCATTCAAAATTTACAGTCCATCTCAGGTCGATTTATTTTTTAATGTTACCTATATTTCAAAAATCTGTTGTTTTTTATTTCCACATTACAAAAATCCATGGTAAAATAAAATCTGGGTAGTAAAATAAATTTATAGTGAACAAAGTGTTTAAAGTAAGAAATGAGAGGCCAGGTGCAGTGCCTCATGCCTGTAATCCTAGCACTTTGGGAGACTGAGATGGCAGGATCAATTCAGGCCAGGAGTTCGAGCCCAGCCTGGGCAACATAGTAAGACCTTGTCTCTACAAAAATTAATTTTTTGTGTGTGTTTTTGAGACAGAGTCTCACTCTGTTGCCCAGGCTGGAGTGCAGTGGCACAATCTTGGCTCATTGCAACCTCCACCTCCTGGGTTCAAGTGATTCTCCTGCCTCAGCTTCCCAAGTAGCTGGGATTACAGGCAGGTACCACGCACCTGGCTAATTTTTGTATTTTTAGCAGAGATAGAGTTTTACCATGTTGGTCAACCTGGTCTCGAACTCGTGACCTCAAGTGATCCACCTGCCTCGGCCTCCCAAAGTGCTAGGACTACATGCATGAGCTACTGCTCCCAGCCTAAAAAGATTTTTTTTGGGCGTGGGTGGCACGTGCCTGTAGTCCCAGCTACTCAGGAGGCTGAGGCAGGGGGATCCCTCGGGCCCAGGAGGTTGAGACTGCAGTGAGCTATGATCGTACCACTGCACTTCAGCCTGGGTGACTGAGCGAGACCACGCCCATCAAAAAAAAAAAAAAGAAGGAAGAAATGAAAGTCCCCTCTTTCCTTTTCCACTGGTAGAAGTTGCCATGATTAAACACTGTTGACAATATTAAGCTTGGCAGTATGTGGGTTCTTCCAGTCTTCTTTTCCCAGGCATGAGCACATTGATAGAGATTTTGTTTGTTTGGTGTCTGTTTCGTGGACAAACAGGATTAGAGTATAAATCCAATTCTGCTTGTGGCTTTTATCGTAGCTGCTTTATTTCTTCTCCAGAGTTTAGGCAGAGGTAGTTACGTTCCATGTTTTCTCCCTGGGTTGGTGGGTGGATTTTTATCTAGACCCAGTGAAGATGACCCTTGGAGATGATGGAGGCCTCGGCTTCATGCAGCGCTCTTAGCTTTAACCCTCTACCTCCTGCAGGCCCCAGGCCGTGTGTGTGTGTGTGTGTGTGTGTGTGTGTGTGTGTGTATGTGTGTGTTGGTGAGGGGGAAGCCTTGGCTGGTTATCAAAACCTAGCACCTGGTTCAGCAGGAGGGAGACCGGGCCCAACTCACTGCTTCATTGTAAAGCTCCCTCTTGGTTTCTGGAACTTGGGGGTTTCCATTTCTTTCTTACAAAATTATCTATGCATTTACAGCAATTGTTGATATATCTTTACGCAGCATCTAGGTACTTGTAGTAGTGGGGTTCTCTTTTTTCTTTCTTTTTTTTTTTTTTTTGAGACGGAGTCTTGCTCTGCCACCCAGGTTGGAGTGCAGTGGCCGGATCTCAGCTCACTGCAAGCTCCGCCTCCCGGGTTCATGCCATTCTCCTGCCTCAGCCTCCCGAGTAGCTGGGACTACAGGCGCCCGCCACCTCGCCCGGCTAGTTTTTTGTATTTTTAAGTAGAGACAGGGTTTCACCGTGTTAGCCAGGATGGTCTCGATCTCCTGACCTCGTGATCCGCCCATCTCGGCCTCCCAAAGTGCTGGGATTACAGGCTTGAGCCACCGTGCCCGGCCCCTCTTTCTTTTTTTTAAATCACCCTCTTTTTTTTTGAGACAGAGTCTTGCTCTGTTGCTCAGGCTGGAGTGCGATGGCGTGATCTTGGCTCACTGCAACCTCTGCCTCCCAGGTTCAAGTAATTCTCATGCCTCAGCCTCCCGAGTATCTGAGATTACAGGCACCGTGCCACCAGACCTGGCTAATTTCCTTCCTTCCTTCTTCCTTCCTTCCTTCCTTCCTTCCTTCCTTCCTTCCTCCTCCCTCCCTCCCTCCCTTCCTTCCCTTTTTTTTTGAGACGGAGTCTCACTCTGTCGCCCAGGCTGGAGTGCAGTGACCGGATCTTGGCTCACTGCAAGCTCCGCCTCCTGGGTTTACGCCATTCTCCTGCCTCAGCCTCCCCAGTAGCTGGGGCTACAGGCGCCCGCCACCTTGCCTGGCTAGTTTTTTTGTATTTTTTAGTAGAGACGGGGTTTCACCCGGTTAGCCAGGATGGTCTCGATCTCCTGACCTCGTGATCCGCCCGTCTCGGTCTCCCAAAGTGCTGGGATTACAGGCTTGAGCCACCGCGCCCGGCCTCTTTCTTTTTTTTTTTTTTTCTGAGATGGAGTTTCACTCTTTGTTGCCCAGGCTGGGGTGCAGTGGCACAATCTTGGCTCACTGCAACCTCTGCCTTCCGGTTCAAGCGATTCTCCTGTCAGCCTCCCGAGTAGCTGGGATTACAGGTGCCTGCCATCACGTCCTGCTAATTTTGTATTTTTAGTAGAGATGGGGTTTCACCATGTTGGGCAGGCTGGTCTTGAACTCCTGACCTCAGGTGATCTGCCCGCCTCGGCCTCCCAAAGTGCTGGATTACAGGCTTGAGCCACCGCGCCCGGCCTCTTTCTTTTTTTTTTTTTTTCTGAGATGGAGTTTCACTCTTTGTTGCCCAGGCTGGGGTGCAGTGGCACAATCTTGGCTCACTGCAACCTCTGCCTTCCGGGTTCAAGCGATTCTCCTGTCAGCCTCCCGAGTAGCTGGGATTACAGGTGCCTGCCATCACGTCCTGCTAATTTTGTATTTTTAGTAGAGATGGGGTTTCACCATGTTGGGCAGGCTGGTCTTGAACTCCTGACCTCAGGTGATCTGCCCGCCTCGGCCTCCCAAAGTGCTGGGATTACAGGTGTGAGCCACCGCGCCTGGCCTAATTTTTGTATTTTTAGTAGATACAGGGTTTTACCATGTTGGCTAGGCTGGTCTCAAACTCCTGATCTCACCTCAGGTGATCTACCCACCTCAGGTGATCTGCCCACCTCGGCCTCCCAAAGTGCTGGGATTACAGGCATGAGCCACTGCGTACCCAGCCTAAAAATCACCATCTTGACAGAACTGCACACCTTGCTTTTTGCTTTTTTTTTGTCTTCATGCTTGTTTTCCACTTAACCCTTGATCACAGACATCTTTCCATGTGGATTCATGTAGAACTACTTCATTCATTAGAACAACTGCACAGTATTCCACTGTCTGGTTAGTCTATCATTTCCCTAACTATCCTCCTGCTGATGGACAGTTAGACTGTTCCAGTTTTTCACGACGATTGTACGCCAGGCTGCTGTGAACGCCCTTTTGCTGATCCACTCAGGCCAGTATTTCTGTAGGAGAAATTCCTAGAAGTGGGATAATTGTATCAAAAGATATGCACATTCTAAATTAGGAAAGAGACTGCCAAACTGACCTCAGACAAGGTTGTACCACTTTGCACCCCCATCAGCAGTGTACGAGTGCCTGCTTCCCAACTTCCTCGCCAACAGTGGATGCTATAAAAAGCTTCACAATTTTGCCAGTCTCATTGGCAAGTGGTATCTTGGTTAAATTTGCATTTCTTTAATACTAAAGGGGGTAGGGTATCTTTTCATATGTTTATTGGCCATTTATTTCTTCTATCAATTGCCTGTTCAGATTCCTTGTCCATTATTCTACTGGGTTTGTTGGTCTTTTTCTCATTGATTTTTAGAATCTCTGTTAATGGATATTAACCCTTTGCTGTTGAATGTGTTTGCAAATATTTTCTCCCTGTCTGTCATTTATATTGTCTTTTTCCACATAAAATTTAAAAACTTTTGTGTGCTCAATATGTCAGTCTTTTCCTTTCTGGCTTCTCGGATTTGTGTTCTGTGTAGAAAGGCCCTCAGCCCCTCAAGATGATAAAATTATTATCTTGTATCTTTTTTTTTTTTTTTTTTTTGAGACAGGGTCTCTTGCCGTGTCATCCAGGCTGGAGTGCAGTGGCATGATCTTGGTTTGCTGCAACCTCCACCTCCCAGGTTCAAGTGATTCTCATGCCTCAGCCTCCAGAGTAGCTGGGACTACAGTTGGCCGCCACCACGCCTGGCTAATTTTTGTGTTTTTAGTAGAGACGGGGTTTTACCATGTTGGCCAGGCTGGTCTCCAACTCCTGACGTCAAGTGATCCGACTGCCTTGGCCTCCCAAAATGCTGGGATTACAGGCGTGAGCCACCGGGCCCACCCTGTCATATCTTTTCAGATAATTTTATAATTTTATTTTTTGCAGGAGTGTTTACAAAAAGTCCAGTGAGAACAGTGAGAATTTAGTTTTCATGCACAGTATGAAGGATGTAGGCTTGTATTTTTTTTTTTTTTTTGAGGCAGAGTCTTGCTGTGTCGCCCAGGCTGGAGTGCAGTGGTGTGATCTCAGCTCACTGCAACCTCCGCCTCTCGGGTAGGCTTATATTTTTTTCTTTTCTTTTCTTTCTTTTTTTTTTGATACAGGGTCTCTTGCCATGTCACCCAGGCTGGAGTGCAGTGGCATGATCTTGGCTTGCTGCAATCTCCACCTCCTAGGTTCAAGTGATTTTTGTGCCTCAGCCTCCCGAGTAGCTGGGATTATAGGTGCCCACCACTATGTCTGGCTAATTTTTTGTATTTTTAGTAGAGACAGGGTTTTGTCATGTTGGCCAGGCTGGTCTCGAATTCCTGACCTCGTGATCCACCCGCCCCGGCCTCCCAAAGTGCTGGGATTATAGGCGTAAGCGACTGCGTTCGGCCCTATAGTTTTTTCATTTTTTTTTTTTTTCGAGACGGAGTCTTGCTCTGTCACCCAGGCTGGAGTGCAGTGGCCGGATCTCAGCTCACTGCAAGCTCCGCCTCCCGGGTTTACGCCATTCTCCCGCCTCAGCCTCCTGAGTAGCTGGGACTACAGGCACCCGCCACCATGCCCGGCTAGTTTTTTGTGTGTTTTTAGTAGAGACGGGGTTTCACCGTGTTAGCCAGGATGGTCTCGGTCTCCTGACCTCATGATCCGCCCGTCTCGGCCTCCCAAAGTGCTGGGATAACAGGCTTGAGCTACCGCCCGGCCCCTATAATTTTTTCTAAATGGCCAGTTATCCTAATGCTCCCTTGATTTGAAGGACCACCTGGATCACACATTATGAGACCCCTCATACAGCAGGTGGGAGTCTCAAGCGAGGGCCAGTCCCGATGGGAAAAGCTCTTGGTGGCTGAGGACCCTCCTATCCGTGCGGACACTGTTGTAAAACTTCACTTGCATTATCTAATTTAATCCTCACCCAAATCCTATGAAATGTAGGAATGATCATTACACCCATTTATAGATAAGGAAACGGAGGGGCAGGGAGATTACTCAGCTACTCATTGGCAAATTGTCAAGAGGCAGAGAGGTAGAGCTGCGATTTGAACTGAGGTCTGTGTCCAGAACACATGCTCATTCTTTCCCTAAAATGTATTCATAGGTGAAAAAGGGCTTCCGCGGAAAGCCCTGGGTTATGTGGGAAACCCTGGATTTACAGATGTCTTTCCAGCAGGATGATGCAGGAGAGAGAGGGGTGCGATTTCTCCCAGTCTCTCCTGGTCCCAGAACTCATTAAGAGTTCTCCTTGCTCAGGGCTCCCTACTGGTGTTGCACACAGTACACTTTGGGAGCCCGAGGCTGATGGTTCCATGGAAAGTACACAGTCCTTTTAGTTTGCAAACCAAGTGTGAAGTGGGCAGGGCAGGCCACTGTTCTGAGAAGGAACCCAGGGAAAGGGACTGGCCCAAGACCACACACGGGTTAGCGGCACTTCCCACATCTGCCTGACCCCTAGTCCAGTGCTGTCTTTTCTTTACTCTGCACCAGGAGTCCAAAATCAGGAGTTCCATGAGGACACTGGGAACAGTAGGATGGGTTAGGCCAGCAGTGGATGTTCCTGGGGAGGGCCCGAGCTGAGGTGCCCCCCAACTCCCCACAGGGATGGCTGCATCAGCAGGGAGGAGATGGTGTCCTATTTCCTGCGCTCCAGCTCTGTGCTGGGGGGCCGCATGGGCTTCGTACACAACTTCCAGGAGAGCAACTCCTTGCGCCCGGTCGCCTGCCGCCATTGCAAAGCCCTGGTGAGCGCCCCCTTCCCGGCTCACCGCCCAAGCCACGCCCCTCCAGCCCCGGCCCCGCCCTCCCTTCTAGCCCCGCCTCTGCCGGAGCCCTTTTCAAGCCTGGAAAACCTGGTTAATTCCATCTGTCTCTCCTACTGCGGTTCTGCCCCTGGCCCTGAGGCGGGCTCTAAAGCCCCAGTCCCACCCTCAAGAAGAAAGAAGTAGAGTCATCACCTCTAAATCCCACCTCCCACCACGGCCCCTCCTCTATTACAGATCCTGGGCATCTACAAGCAGGGCCTCAAATGCCGAGGTGAGATGGAATGACTGGTAGGGCTGCTGGGCAGTGGTTTTTTTTTTTTGGAGAGTTACTATTTTGGTGGGGCGATTGCCAAGGAATGAAGTACCTTAAAATCAGGTGCGTGGCCGGGCACGGTGGCTCACGCCTGTAATCCCAGCACTTTGGGAGGCCGAGGCGGGTGGATCACCTGAGGTCAGGAGTTAAAGACCAGCCTGACCAACACAAGGAAACCCCGCCTCTACTAAAAACACAAAAGGTAGCTGGGCGTGGTGGCACCCACCTGTAATCCCAGCTACTCGGGAGGCTGAGGCATGAGAATCGCTTGCACCTGGGTTTCAAGTGATTCCACCTGGGTTTGCAGTGAGCTGCGATCACGCCACTGCACTCCAGCCTGGGCAACAGAGCGGGCTCTGTCTCAAAACAAAACAAAAAACAAACCCCAAAACCCCACAAAATCAGAGGTGCAAGATGATTGATGTGAACGGAGTGGCCTTTAAGAGACTATTTATTTTGATGAGGCAGCTGCCCAGGAACAGAACGTGGGAGAGGGCATAGACTGACAGGAGGAGGAGAATACTTTGGAAGGAGACTCTCATTTTGGTGGGGCAGCTGTTCAGGAACAAAGGTTCCTGGGGAGGGGCGCAAGCCTGTGGAATGGGATGGAGGGTATTCTGACCAATGGCCCTGGCTGGGCTCTCCATTTGCCCTCCCCTAGCCTGTGGTGTGAACTGCCACAAGCAGTGCAAGGATCGCCTGTCAGTTGAGTGTCGGCGCAGGGCCCAGAGTGTAAGCCTGGAGGGGTCTGCACCCTCACCCTCACCCACGCACAGCCACCATCACCGCGCCTTCAGCTTCTCCCTGCCCCGCCCTGGCAGGCGAGGCTCCAGGCCTCCAGGTAAGAGGGACTCATTCTGTACCGGCCTGTGGAGGGAGGGATGCAGGGCCATTGGGGCAAAGAACGCAGGATGGAAGCCATTCCAAAGTGCATAATTCTCTTTTTGTGGTGGGATAATAAAGAAGGGACAGGTAAGGGTGCCAGAAAGTGGCCAGGGAGCCCTGGACCTTCTGAGGCTGAGGAGAAAGACCCTAATTTATAAAGAGGTATAATAGTGAAAGAGGCTTTAAGATTCCAATTAGTCTTATTTTGTTGGAGGGATTAACGAAGGATTGGAGAAGGTGTTATATGAGCCATTGGCTTGCCTTTCCCTTTTTGGCTGTTCTGGAGGCTCTTCTGGGGAAAGTCCCTTGCCCTGATAATGTCCTGGCAGCTCTCTTGGGGTCTTTGATGGTTTTAGGTCAGTTTGCTGAATGACAATTGGCCAAATGATTATTTTGCTGAGAACAGTCCGAACAACTATGTTAAACTGGGGTCTAAGGTAGTTGATCACAACTGTTTACGCTGGCATAAGTCCTCAAAAAACAGAGGCAGGCACAGGGCATACATCCTCAAAAATGGAAAAGATAAATCCATCTGCATTGAGCCTTCCAGAAGTGCTGGGGTCTAAAATGTGAAATACACACAAAATCGACATTTAAGCAAACTGCGCTGACGAATCTGTGGTGGCAAAAAAACTGTGGCAAAACGAAAACATAGAAAAAGAGCCTCAAAAATTGGGCTGAGGCTGGGTGTGGTGGCTCACGCCTGTAATCCCAGCACTTTGGGAGGCTGAGGCATGAGAATCGCTTGAACCTGGGTTTCAAGTGATTCCACCTGGGTTTGCAGTGAGCTGAGATCACGCCACTGCACTCCAGCCTGGGCAACAGCGCGGGCTCTGAGGTCAGGAGTTGGAGACCAGCCTGGCCAACATGGCAAAACCTCGTCTCTACAGTACAAAAATACAAAAATTAGCTGGGCGTGGTGGCGGGCGCCTGTAATCCCAGCTACTTGGGAGGCTGAGGCAGGAGAATCGCTTGAACCTGGGAGGCAGAGGTTGCAGTGAGCCGAGATCATGCCATTGCACTCCAGTCTGGGCAACAGAGAGAGACTCTGTCTCAGAAAAAAAACTGAGCCGTTAGGTCATGCAGGGAATTGATTTTGGGTGGATGGGTTTGCTTCTGGGATGATGTGGACGCCTCCTGTGGTGAGGGGAAGAAGGGTTGCCAAAGTCCCAGGGACCTGGAAGTGTGTTCTGCAGCAATCCGCCTCCCAGCAGAGATCCGTGAGGAGGAGGTACAGACGGTGGAGGATGGGGTTTTTGACATCCACTTGTAATAGATGGTGAGTCCTCCCACAGCAGGCACCAGAGCTCCCCACTGAGGGCTGGGGCAGGGGTGGGGAGTATCAGGGAAATGGGTGCTTTATCCAAATGGCCCCAAGCCAGGTGGGCTACTATCTTGTTGTTGAGGGGGGTGTCTTCCTCACAACCTGTTTTTCTCTTCCCAGCTGTGGTTGGATCAAGGACTCATTCCTGCCTTGGAGAAAAGACTTCAGCCAGAGCAGGAAGCCTGGGGGTGTTGGGGCAGGAGACTGGGGCTGGGGGTGGGATATGAGGGTGGCATGCAGCTGAGGGCAGGGCCAGGGCTGGCATCCCTAAGGTTGTACAGACTCTTGTGAATATTTGTATTTTCCAGATGGAATAAAAAGGCCCGTGTGATTAATCTTCACCATCAGTGCCTAGAATCCCGGGGGGTGGGGTGATGCTATACTCTACAGGATGACAATCTTGGGAGCTAGAACTTTGTAGCAAGAGAAACTTGGGAGGTCTGGAATCTCATGTGTCTGGAATCTTGGGGGAGAGAATCTTAGAAGCAGAAAACCTTGGAATATAAGAATCTTGGGGAGGGTCTAGGATCTTGAGGAGACCAGATTCTTGGACATCTAAAACTTGAAACTAGTAGGACTTGGCACCCGAGAATTGCGGGGCCAGTGGTCCTGCATACCCAAAGCCTTCAGCCCATGGCCAAAATTCCCTTGCTGGACAGGGGGCCTTTCAGCCCCTGCTTGTACGCTTCCAGTAACAGGGCCCTCACTGCAGAAATTGTGGGAGGGAGGGGGGCAGTGCAGAGTTGCTGGCTGTGGGGGAAGGGAGGGAGGGCCCTGGGCAGTCCGAGGGCCCTGCTGGGCTTGTGCCTCAGGGCGGGGGCTGCACTTCTCGGCCTTGCAGCCTCCTGGCCTGGTGCTGCTGCCAGCCGGAAGGACAGCGACTTCCAGAGGAAATGCATATCGATCCTGCTTTCAGCCTCCGGTGGCAGCCTCTCCCAACCCAGCTCTTCCCTCCTGAGCCTGCAGCATGGAGGTTTTGGGGGTCACTGCTACCTGAAGAAGGCTAAAGCCACTTCTTTTTTTTTTTTTTTTTTTTTTTTGAGATGAAGTCTCCCAGGCTGGAGTGCAGTGGGCAATCTCGGCTCACTGCAACCTCCGCCTCCTGGGTTCAAGCAATTCCCTGCCTCAGCCTCCTGAGTAGCTGGGATTACAGGCACCCGCCACCATGCCTGGCTAAGTTTTGTACTTTTAGTAGAGACGGGGTTTCACTATCTTGGCCAGGCTGGTCTTGAACTCCTGACCTCATGATCCACCCGCCTCAGCCTCCCAAAGTGCTGGGATTACAGGTGTGAGCCACTGCACCTGGCCGGCTAAGGCCACTTCTAAGGCTGGTCTGGGAGTTTACTAAAGGTTCTGAAGCTGGGCTGGGCTGCCCTTAGAGTCAGGAGACTCCAGACAGCAGTCCTGACAATGGGAGCTACCTCCTAAGTCTCCCAAACTGGGAGGTGTCCCACAGCAGCTGTGGGATTGTCGTGGGGGTGGAGACCTGAGCACCTTCAACTCCAAAGCCCAGTATCTGCGGGCCTGGCCATGACCTCAGTTCCCCCATGAATGCCCTGGTCCCCCACTCCAGGGTTTCTCCACATCACATCCATCCCTGCTTTGAGACCCCACTCCCCCTGGCATATTCTTTATTTTGTGTCACTCCTTTCTCTTTCCTAGTTATACCTCTCCTGCAGGCCTACCCCGTGTTGGGCCCCCCAGCCCTGTCTCTGCATCAGCCCCCTACACCCTTCCCCTTCTTGAGGCTGTAATATCCGTTTCACGATTTGGGGGCTGAGTTGCTATAACAACAGACGGCGATTGTGTTGTGAAGAGCAGCTCGCTCCTGTGCTGCCTGCCTCCTGCGTTGCCTCCATCCCTGCAGCCCAGTCGGCTCCTCTCCTCACCACCCTCTAGTACCAGTCTGGCCTCTTCCTGGTGTGTGTGTGTGTATGTGCGTGCATGCATATGTGTGTCCAGGTCTGCCTGTCGGGATGTGATGTGTAGCAGTCTTCATGGTTGCATGTGTCTGAATTTGGTGTCTGAGCTTCACGTTGTATGTGTCTGTGTGCATGTGTGTGCACAGACATGCGTGCTGTATCTCTGTTTCCCCTCCCCCATGTGTCCCCACTAGCCTTTGCACATGGGAGAAGGGCATGTGCTCAGCATATCACTCAACTGTCCACATTGGGTGGGTGCCTGTGTGCGATGTGTGAGTATGGGGTGTGTCTTGAAGTGGCAGGTCCCAAATGCTTAGGCAGTCTGAACCTTGGACCTTGCAGAGAGGAGAGATGTCCCTGTAGGTGGGAGGGGCAGGGAGGTGCAGCAGCTGCCCAGTGACCTTTTCTGCCCTTGATGGGCAAAGCCGGGGGTGGGGACAGGAGACAAGTGCTCATACTTACCTCCCTCCCTGCCCAGACTCCTCTGTAAGAGTCTGAGTCTGTCTCTGTGAACCATTACACCTGTCTGTCTATGCCCTGATGCCTGGATGGACAGGTGTGTGTGTGTGTATGTGTCTGAGTGAGTGTGAGGAGGCTGCAGGAAGAGGAACAGTGGGGGATGGGCAGGAAAGTGGGCTGTGGGGTCAGAGAGGCGATTTCACATTCATAGGCCCTGACTCAGCAGTTCCATTCTCTGGCTCCTTCAGTGGCTTTGGTGGGGATGCCCTGAGGGTCTCTCCAAGGTCAGAGTGGGCCCTAAGTCTGGGACCTGGCTTTGGGATCACCCTTCTCGACTCCTAGGAAGCACTCCTTGCAGCCTGGGTCCCCCTCTTACCCCGTCACAGGCTGGGGAAGGAGGTTCCCTTTGGGGGGCTGGTGTCCGCGTTAAGCCACTCAGTAACTGACCACTCTCTTCAAAGTGTCTGGGCAGGGGTCCAGGATGACTGTGGGCAGTTCTCCTGGGTGCACCTGTTCTGGGCATGCATTAATTGCCTGGTGTGGGTACCTGTGTGCACAAGTGTGTGTATTCTTGGGCAGTATATACTTCCTGTGGGTGTGTTACCGTGGTGGGGCATTTCTGCAGTGTTCTTGTGTGTTTCTGGAAATGCCCAGTGTTCACAGCTAGGTGTGCATGGCTGTGAGTGCCCGATGTGCATGTATTGGTGGTTGAATGTAAGTGTTCTTGCATGTTGCCTCTGGCTAAGGAAGTGCCAACCACCACCAGCTGTGCAGATCACAGACCCTGCAACAGAAATCAGGGTCCTGGAGTGAGCTGGCAGAATGGTCTGGCACGTGCGCGCGCACACACACACACACACACGCGCACACACTGTCTCATTCAGCGGCCCAGTGACCAGCCTCCGGGTACACACACTAGGTGCCAGTGTGTGTACACTTTTATTGGCGGAGTGAGTGAAGGGTGTCCCCCAGTCCCCGACACTCGTACAGATGCACAGTGATGCATTTACCCTTACAGGCGAGACCTGCGACCCCCAGCACCACTCTTAACTCTGAAACTCATGGATGGGAGGAGGAGAACAGAGAAGGGGGCTGCTGCCAGGTGCCCTCAGTCACCAGGCATGTGCAGCCGCAACCCCGCCCCCACACCTACTCGTACCCCAGTCCAGGGTTCCAGGCAGAACTTAGAGTTTGGCATCAAACTCTGGGATTCCCATGAGGCAGGACTGGGAAACCCCCAAGTCCTAGGTCTACCCCGCCCCCATCTCTGCCTTTCCTTCCCCCACTGCCTCCGTCTTTATCCCAGCAAAGCCCCTTCCTCTTCAGTGCTGGGGGCTCTAAACCAGGGGCCCTCTGGAAGGTGGGAGGAGGGGGCCAGGCTATCGGCTGGAAAAAGACCCCAGCAGCCGTGGACCCACCGGGTCCCCCTTCTCTAATCTCCTCGAAGCCCGGGCCCGCCCCTGAGCATAGCCGGCAGAGGGCGCTGCGGCCCAGGCCCCGCACCAGCCCTGCTCCCGCGGCGCCCCAAGTCGGGGTCCACAGTCTCTCCTTCGGCTCGTCCCAGCCCCTGTGCTGCGCGAAGACCCGCTGGCCGTTGTGGGAGGGTGCGGGACCCAAGGCCCCGAACCAAGGGGCGAGGGGCGAGGGTGCCTGGGTTCCCTGAAAAGACACTGAAGCCGGGTTTGGGGCCCGCCGGGTTTGGGGCCCGCCTGGTTGGGGGCGCGGGCGCCCGAGAACCTCGAGAGGCTGGGAGGAGCGCGGGTGCCGCGGAGCCGGGACGCCTGGGTCCCGCGCAGGGGAGGGAGTGGGCCTGGGGAGCCGCCGGACTGTCGGCTTCTGCGCCCTTGTATTGGCTGCGCTGCTCGTCCGTCAGCGCAGTGTGGTCCAATGGACGCGTCTCGGGGGCGGGCACTGGTGCTGATGCTGCCGTCAGTCGGTGTTGCAGGGATGCGGCGGCGGGAGCAGCCGCCCTGACTCGCGGAGCATCCTCCTCGGAGAGGCACCGCGGCGGGGCGGGCGGGCGGGGACGCGGCGGGGAGTGAGAGAGGCGCGAGGCGGCAGACACCGCTAGCCCCGGCTCTGCCACCCGCCCGAGACGGAGACGGGGCGGCCCTGTGGCTCTGCTACTCACCCTCCAGCTTCTGGCGCCCCGAGAACCAGGTAAAAAGCGGGGGGGGGGGGCTGCGGCGGAGACAGGCGGGGGGCGGGAGCCGATCGGGGGAGGGGAGCGGATCGGAGGGGGCGGGGGAGGCAGGACGTATGAATTGGGGGGCGGGGGCGCCGCGCTGACAGGGCTGGCCGGGTGACAGAGAGGAGGCAAAGCCGCTGGGGGCTTGGGGGTCGGAGGCTCCTGTGGAAGGGGCACTGGCCCTGACAGCTGGGGAGAATGGGGAGGGGTGGGAGGGAGGGTCTTTGGGGGAAGGGTTGGGGGAGAGAAGGAGGGGCATCCAGAGGACTGTGAGGGGGTTCTAAAAGGGGGGTCCCCAGTCTGTGCTAGCCCCAGAGGCTGGAAGCAGCGCCGGGCCAGAGGGGCTGTTGTGTTCTGGAGGGTCTAACCAGCGAGAAACTGGGCTTCGTGGGAGGAGAGGAGAGGGGGCTGGAGAGGAGAGAGAAGTGGAGAGGGAAGGAAAGGGGCCAGGCCAAGGGCTTCGTCCTGAGAGGACCCACTGAGGACCAGGCTTTCCTGGGGGATGGGAGCCAAGGCGAGAAGAGGTTATTGGGAGAGGGCAGAGGGGAATGTGCCAAGGTGCTCCAGGCAGAGATGGGTCTGTGCTGGTGGAGAGCTGGGGAAGATGGGGTCTGAGGGAGAGGAGCGGAAGCTTGCGGGGGAAGGCTGGGGGTGATGAGAGAGGGAGACTGGGAAATCAGTAGGAGGGGGCTTTGCTGGGGTGGGAATGAGCTGGGGGCGGTGACAGGGTTCTGGTCAGAGAGTGCTGCAGGGGGAGAGGAAGCTGCAGGGCCCTTGGCTTGCTCCCCCACCCCTAAAGAGGAAGGGACCATTTCTCATGTCCCAGCCTCCTCCCCCAGCTGAAGCAGCAGTCTTCCCTGGGATCTTTGGGTTGGGGTATGAGCCTTTGAACCCTTGATGGGCTCTTGGGGCACAACTGGCTTTGGGGTGCTGTTGTCTCCTTTACTCTCACCCCCCTCCTGAGTCTTGGGAGAGGGCATTCGATGCCTCGTTGAGCTAGCAAGGGCTGGGAGGGGCTTTTTCTTGGTGTCTGGAGGTGAAGGAGGAGGCTGTCCACCTGGAATAATGAAATAGATTTTTAGGGGGTGGGTCTTGGGTCCGCAGTCCCTTGGCTGCCCTGGGGGCTTCCAGATAGCCCTGTCTTTGTATGTGTTGGCGGGTGGGCATCTCTCCTCTTCCTTTCATTCTTATCCTTCCCTCTTGTTCACCTTCCCAGTGTCTGGGTGTTCCTTTTGGGGGAGGATAGACATTAGGGTCTTACTTTCTCTGTCTTCTGCCAGAGAAGGAGAAAGAAAGAAGGGGGAGGGAAGGAGAAGGGGAGGGAGGTCTGTGGTCCACTAACTGTGAGGCCTTCTGTTTTGTGGGTGCTTCAGCCCCTCAGTCCCTAGCTCCTCTTGCTTCCAGGGATGGCTCCAGGGATGCTAGCATCTGAGGTGTGGCTGGATCTTTTGGGAGACAGGGGAGAAGGGTGTGCTGGGGGCTCTCCATTCATGCTAGAGGAAGTGTTCTCAGACCCATCCTGTCCTCAGATCCACAGGGGTGGGTGGGATGGATCAACTGGCCACGGCTGCTGGGCAGTTCTTTCCAGGAGCCTGGGCCTCTCCTGGGCGTCTTGGCCTGGGTTGAATCCATATGACAGTGGAGTTCTGAGAGGAGGGACTGGGTGATTGAGTGGCTGGTGGGGACCCCTCTTTCCTTCCAGGCTCAGTCACTACCCAGGTCCAGCTGCTCCCTCCCGCCTGCCCTTGCCAGTGACACAGACACTCTGACAATGATACACATGCTCGGTGGCACCCACCCAGACACACACCTACACAGGCACACACACCTGCGTACACAATACACCTCCTGGCAGCATACTGCCCACATTCCCCACCCAGAGAGGCTGCCACCTCGTGCCTGCCTCCTTGAGACCTCCCCCAGGTGCCTTGCTGTCATGTACACAACACACACACGGTCACTATGTGCCCCCAGAGCCCCAAGCGCAGCACTGCCAGCCCTCACCCTTGGATGCACACAGCCCCCATCCAACCACTCACCTCTGCAGGCTCACAGCCATTGCAGGCACACCTGTGCTTCTTCCTCATACACCTTCAGTCCCTGCAACACACCCTCTCCTTCTAGACACCCCATCCCTCCAAGGTCTTCACAGCACGTGTGCACACCCTCCTAGACACACCAGCCCCTGACCCCAGCAAGCTCATCCTGAAGTACCATGTGCATGTCTGTCTGGGTGCTGAGCACTTTGCCCCAGGCCTTTGTGTGTGTGCACGTGTGTGTGCACCCCAGTACACACTTGCTAATACACTTTATGCTGTGGCTCACCCCCTAAACCTCTTTTCTACTTTCTCTCTCATTCGCTTATCTTTGTACCTTCGACCCAGGGCCTCCTACCCCTCCTGGTCACAACCACGACCCTTCCTGGTGGAGTCCAGCCCCCAGCTATACCTGGTTTCCCTGGGAGCCTTCCCATTTCTAAGTGGCCCCACCCCCCGCATCAGTCCTCAGGCACAGGGGCCCCTACACCTGCCTGTGCACTGGAGACACTGTCCTTTCATTCGCAGCTCCCAAGTCCAGACCCCACGGGGATGCCCTGATTGTGTGTCCTCACCCGCCGCTCACCCTGCTGCTCCATCTGTTGGTGCAGCTCCCCCACCCCTGCCCCTTCCACACTGACGGGCCTGTGGGCTCTCGGAGACTCATTCAACAAACAGTCTGGTGCACACCTTCAGGGGTGTGCGTGGCACTTTGTTAGCATTTATGAAGCTGCTTCCCCACTGCCACCACCGCTGTTTGGCATGGTGGGGTGAGGGTGAGGCTGGGACTCCACTGTGCTCCTCAGTGAGCCTCAGTTTCCTCACCTGTGAAATGGGATCCTCATCCCTACCTAATGGGATATTACAAGGACTCACTGAGAGGACAATGATGGCAATGACAGTAGTAACAAGCATATTTATTGTGAACCTACTGTGTGCCTGGCCCTGTGCGAAGCACTCTGTAAACCTTACTTTGATGTATTTGTCAGGCACATAAAAGGTCCCCGTAAATGGTAGCTATTTTTATTGTCATTATCATAACCTTCCCTGCACACACACGTGCACACACACACGCACACACACGCACACACACACCTGTCATAGATACCTTTAGGAACATTCCCAGGCACCTCATGCTTACTCACAAGGCCGCCCCTGGAAGCCATCTGTCCCCTCTGCATCACTGGGGTGCACCCACCCAGGCTGCTGTGCCGCAGCTGTGCACAGCATAGGTACGCTTGGTGCTTATCCCTCCCACCACCTACCTCCATGCTCCCATGCACCTGTCCTCCGGCCCCCACTGCACCGAGTCATTCCATTGCATCTCCGTCCCCAGCCCACCTGCTTCCCCAGCTCCACGAGGTGGCAACAGCCTTGTCCTGTGCACCCTGAGCTACCAGCTCCTGGGCCCAGCCCACTCCCTGCTTCTCTCCATGACACAGAGAGCTGCTTGGAGACTCGTGGACATGTTCACTCATGCCCAGCCCACCCTGGCATGGGACTCTGACTTATCTTTAGACCTGTTTGTTCCTTCTCCTGCCCTCTGAGTCAGGACAATTGACCAGCAGAGTTGAGGAGGACACGAGGGATAGGGATTAGACAGAACCAAATCTGAATCCCAGCTCTGCCATTTACTATTTGTGGGACCTTGGGTGGGTCCCTTCTCCCTTTTGAGTATCTATTTCCTTATCTGTAAAAGGAGCAGTGATAATACTTGTCTTGCTTACCTTTCTCACCAAGCCCTGGTGAGGATCAAAGGAAACACTAGGCACTCAGTACTGCAAACTGTAAAAGGCCGAGATGAGAAGTTTTAAAAATAATCATTAATACGACACACTTTTTTTTTCACACATTAGTCTATGCCAGGCACTGTACTAGGTGCTTTATGTATGTTAATTCTAATTTTGACAACACTATTACTATCTCTATTTTATACAGAAAGAAAGTGAAGCACAGAGAGGCTGAGTAACTTACCAAAGATCACACAGCTGGGTAGGGGTACAGCTGGCATTTGAACCCAGGCTTTGGAGCCAGTGCCTCTAACCACTGTGCTGTCTTGTTTTTGCTGCTGCTGAGGTTATGGCTGGGTGTGGACAGGCTTGGGGTCTTCCCTTTTTTTCTGCCAGATCATCTCAGCTGGAAGGAAGGGGAGGTAGGAACTGTTGTTCACGGTCTGCCAATCCTGCCTGGAGTTTCATGGGGGAGAGGGGACCCTCCAGAAAACACTCTGCACCTGAAAAGAACCTCAGGGGTCAAGCAGTCTGCTGTCCTCTTCCATATGATTCAAGAGCCTCCCCCACGCCGAGCCTCTCTGAGCAGCAGTCATCCGGTCTCACCTCAAACACCTCCACAGACGGGGAACTCACCGCCCCCCGAGGCAGCCTACTCCATTGTTGGATGTTTTAGATTGCCAGCCAGCAAGTTTGTCTTTAGCCTGAGCCAAAATCTCCCCCCGTAGCACGCACTTCTCCCACCTGTCCACAGGCTGCCTTCTGGGGCCACCAGAATGTGTGTAAACCCAGCTCTTCCTCCCTGGCGCCTGGAGGAGGCCCCTGCTGTGTCACTCCCAGCTGGCATGAGAGGATGCTGGCGTGAGGAGAGGAGAGCCAGAGGGAGGCCGGCATCCCCACGGCTGGAGGTGTGTGTATGGGCGTGTGTTTGTGTGTGTGGGCATTGACAGAGAGGGGGCTGTGTGGATGTGCGGAGAGGGCCCTTGGCCAGGGGCTCTGCTTGTGTGGGCATGGATCACCATTTGCATACTTGCCCCTGGTGGTGTGGGGCTGAGGCCTTTGGTCAGGCAGGAGGGCCCAGGTCTAGGTCAGCAAGTGCAATGGGAGGTGTCTGGAATGGAAGGCCAGCAACCTTGGTTCTAGTCTTGCTTTTCTGTGTGATCCCAGGCCAGCTCACTGGCCCTCCCTGGGACTCAGTTTCCACATCAGGAAAAAAGGAGAAGATGAACCCCATGAGCTCTGAGGTCTCTGTCTCCCAGTCCCAAGAGTGGGCTTTAGAGTGGGGCACCTGAGAGAGCCGTGTCGCCTGTGAAGGCCAGATCAGAGGAGGGTGGGCTCTGACCTCCAGACACAGTGGTAAAAGAAATGCCTTGGAGCCCTCACACCCTTTACCTGCACTGTGGTCTCAGGCAAGTGAATTCATCGTTCTAAGCTCAGCTTCCTGGTCTGTAAGCCAGAGTGACAAAATGACCTCCTAGAAGCTGAAGGATTGAATAAGACAGTGCACATGGGGTCCGGCCTGGTATCTGATGCAGATGGAGCCCAAAGTTTGCAGCCCAGAGGCTTCAGTGGCACTAACCTGGCCATGGGAAGATGAGGAGGATGCCCTGGCCTAGGAGGACCCAGGAAGAGTTACCGGGAGATGGTAATGTTGAGTTACGGGAGAGGGTAATGTTGAGTTATCGGGAGAGGGTAATGTTGGGGAGAGGCAGCAGAAGTCCTGAGGGCAGCCTAGCCACTCCCTGCCCCATCCACTCCAGCTTGGGCACCACTGGCCCAAGGCTGCTGAGTCTATCTGTGGGCGGGGGCAGGGTGGGAGGCACTAGGGAGCTGACTGGCTGCAGAACCCCAGGATTACTCAGGAGGTCAGCTCCTCAGAGGTGTGGTGGCTCTGGGCCAGCAGTGGGTTGGGTGGCAGTGTGCACTGCACTGACGTCAGTAAGCAGGCAGGTACCCCAGGGCCACCCTGCAGTGTCCCTGCACTGGCGGTGGGCAATGGAAGAAGAAAAGTGGGCCCTGGGGGGGCAGTACTTGGACGCTGTGGGTGCAGGGGGGCTTCCTCTGCACTGCATAAACCTGGGGAGGAGCTGTTGCCTTGTACAACTCCAGGGGACACCGTTTACTTGATGTGCCCATATGAGGCAATGGCCCTGGCCTGTGGGGAGACCTCTGGAGAAAGGGTAGCTGCTGAGTTCCAGGAGCTGAGGAAGGATGGAGCATCCCAGGGTAGCAGGAGCCCCCTGTGTTCTGGGAGAAGGGTGGGTTGGAGGCTGGGTCGGCTGCAGCCTGGGCCTGGGGTGGGAGAGTTGCAGGGAGGGGAAAGGCGAGGGGAAGAGCAGCACATTTCCTGGACACTGAGTGTGGGAATGGAAAGGACCCAGGTGTCCACTGGCTCACTCCTCCTGGGGCCATCTCTGCCTGGCAAGCGTGAAGCCACCCCAAGGGCCTGTGGATCCCTGGGGAGAGAGAACTCAGGGAGTGCTGGGGCTTCCTCCTGGTCAGCCCCGCGGCCCCTGTGCCCCTGGCAGCCTGGCTGGCCTCTGCTGCAGAGCTGTGGGCTGTGGGGAGAATGAGTAATGAGCCTTGAGGGGCCGCAGGCCCAGACCTTGCTTCTGACCCTCCCTGGAGGCACCGCATAAGCCCAGCCTCTGTCCCTGAACCAGCTCACAGAAGCCTGCCTGCACGGCACCCCTCCCACTCTCCCTCCACACGGACCAGTAGAACCTCTGCCCCCTGGACTCTCACCCGCTTTGCCTCCCTGCCCCTCCACCCAGATAACATTCCCTTTGGCTCTCAGGACCCAGGCATCTGCCTTCCAGCCTCTGGCAGCTTCCCCACCATCTTTCACTCTATCTGTTCCCCCCAACTTCCTGCCCCTAGCCTTTCCCACAGAACCTGTCTGCCATCTCCCTAAAGGATGGTGGATGTGACCATGGCAGGGGGGCTGGGCTGGGGGTGGGGCAGATGAAAGAATCCCTACTATTCTGAGCTTGGGGGTGAGTGGACAGCAGCACGAAATCCTATTCCCTCCGCCAGTGGAAATCGATAGCTAATTAATTCCCTCCCCAAAATAGTGTCCGGAGGTGGGGGTGGGTGCTGGGAGAGCAGCAGACAGAGGCTAGGCCAGGCCAGACTGAGATGGAGACCCTAGCAGGGAGGGAGGGAGGCATGCTGGTCACTCTTCTGGCCACAGGGCTGTCCCTTTGCTGAGGGTCTTTGGCTACCCCTTCTGGAAAAGAGGAAAAGCTTAGACCTTTCCCTGAGGAGCCTGAGGAGCCCCCTTCCCTGCCCTGGGCTGGGGATGCATGTGTGTGTGTGTGGGGGGGGGGGGTGAGGGCGTCAATCAGGCTGGGAGCAGGTGTTGCATTTAATTTGATTGGCTAATTAGCCCGCACATGTTAATTATCTCCATTACCCAATGAGGAGAGGCAGTGGCAAAGCTATATATAACCTGACAGGAGTGGGGGCTGCTTGCCTCGATCTCCTCCCCACTGCCCAGACAGAGGCAGTCCTTGGAGGGGTGCTGGGGCAGGATATTGGAGCCTTGTAGGATTGGGAGGGCAGCAGTCAGGAATTGGATGGCAGGACCCAAGGGCTGAGCTTTACGGGCCTCTTGGAGATGGCTCCCCCAACGCTCCCGACTACCTTCTGAGGCCTTTTCTGTCCCATCTTCCTCTGCACAAGGGTCACTCTCCAGATGCCCCCTCACTATGGCTTTTTAGGGGGTCCCTCGTTTCCACCCACATAGCTCTTTGGCTCCTCACTGCACCTCTGCAGCCTTCCCCTCCTGAAGTCAGCCCTCTCCTTATCTTTTGGTTCTCACCTCACTGACTTACACCTGTGGCTGTCCTGTGCTTTTTTTTTTTTTTTTTTTTTCTATTTCCTGGGATGCTGGAGTTAAGCAGACTTGAATCTGAGTCTCAGTTCCCTGCTGACTGGCCGTGTGACCTTGGGCAAGTCCCCAGATCTCTTTACCTGGGTTTCTCCAGGGGTTAATGAGAATAATGGGACTTCTCAGAGTGATTATGTAAAATGACATTTGTAAAAATGCCCAGCACCCAGGGCACTGACAAATGCTGTTTGGATTTGGAATTTAATTTTCTCTGTCTTTTCTTTCATTTCTCCCCACTAGGCCACCTTTCTCCTCCATTACTCTTCCATCTCTGTCACTTTTCAGGCACTTCTTCCTCTCCTTCCTCTTTCTCTCCCCTCTTGCTTCAGTCTTTCCCTGTCTTTTCCTAAACTCTAGCCCCTCCCTGTTTCTCTCCCAGGCTTCTCCCCACCTCCCTCCCTCCCTCCCCAAAATAAAATCAATGCAATATTCAGGAGGGTTGTTGGATATAAATAATTACGACTTGGAGTTTAACGAGATGCAAATTCCCCTCCCCGGCGTGGGGTATAAATTGCTCTCTGACAGCCCGTTACAAGGGTAATCATTTCAGAAAGGCAATTTTATGCAAATGAGCCTGCCTGCCTCCTGGTGGCTCCCCCAATCTTGGGTGGGGGGTGGGCAGAGGGAACTGAAGGGTGAAGAGGGCCCAGGTAGTGGGGCCAGTCCTGAGGCTGAGCACCGAGAACTGGAAGTTGAGGATGACAGACACTTAGCTTCAGAAAGGACCTGGGTTGATAAGCAGAGAGGCTGGGGCATGGGAAGGGGCGAGCGTGGTTTTGGGGGAACTGGAAACACAGAATTGGATGCCAGTGTCCCTGCTAGGATAGAGAGGGCTTGGGGCCTGGATATCTGGGTCCTGGCTGGCTTCTCTCCCTTGCCCCCTTCCCAGTCTTGTTACCCTGTGATACCATTGACGAATTGGCATTTAATTAATCCCAATGAATTATTTAGCAACTTCATTATCCAATATCAAGGGCTGATGAGAGGAACAGTGGCTGGAGGTGGGAGCCAGGCAAAGAGGTTGGGCGCTTCAGAGAAGGGGCTGGGGTCACCAGGCTGAGGAGAGTGACTAGCCTCGCCCGAGGAGCTGGCCTTGGTCCTGACACCCGGGTCCTTTGAGAGGGTGAGGGTGCGGGCAGATGGGTTGGGCTCTTATAGGGCTGGAACGTGTCACCTCTCCCTGTCCACATCTCAAACCAATGCTGCCCCTAGTGCGTGCCATCTCTCCCAAGTGCTGGTCTCCGGAATCCGTGTCTCTTGCCTCGGAACCCTCTGCAGGTCAGGGCCTCTCTAAGTTATGTAGGGAAACAGTCTGGTGCCTGCTGATACGAGTGGGGAGCCCGGCACCGACAGCCCCTCTCGTTGGAGCCCCTCATTAACCCTTTCCTCTCTGTTCTCCCGCAGGCATCCCTCCCCGCTCTTCCGTCCGAGCCCGCGGCGGGGGAGGGGCGCCGCCGCCGCCACCCGAGGGAAGCCGGGGCCTGGCCCTCTGCGCGCCTCCCCCCGCGGCCGGGCCCATGGCACTGTGAGCCGGCAAGAGAGCCACGCTCGGCGCGGGGAGCTCCCGGCCCCCTCCCGCCCCATGCGCCCGCGGCTCTGAAGCCTGAGCGGGGGCCGGGGGCCGGGCGGGGCCGGGGCCGCCGGAGGCATGGCGCCCGGGAGCCGGTGGCGGCTGCCACCGCCGTCGCCGCTGGTGCTGCTGCTGCTGCTGGCGCTGGCGGCGCGCGCTGACGGCCTGGAGTTCGGCGGCGGACCCGGGCAGTGGGCTCGCTACGCGCGCTGGGCGGGCGCGGCGAGCAGCGGCGAGCTTAGCTTCAGCCTGCGTACTAACGCCACGCGCGCGCTGCTGCTCTACCTGGATGACGGCGGCGACTGCGACTTCCTGGAGCTGCTGCTGGTGGACGGCCGCCTGCGGCTGCGCTTCACGCTTTCGTGCGCCGAGCCGGCCACGCTGCAGCTGGACACGCCGGTGGCCGACGACCGCTGGCACATGGTGCTGCTGACCCGCGACGCGCGCCGCACGGCGCTGGCGGTGGACGGCGAGGCCCGCGCAGCCGAGGTGCGCTCCAAGCGGCGCGAGATGCAGGTGGCCAGCGACCTGTTCGTGGGCGGCATCCCGCCAGACGTGCGCCTCTCGGCGCTCACGCTGAGCACCGTCAAGTACGAGCCGCCCTTCCGCGGCCTCTTGGCCAACCTGAAACTGGGCGAGAGGCCCCCCGCGCTGCTGGGCAGCCAGGGCCTGCGCGGCGCCACCACCGACCCGCTGTGCGCGCCCGCGCGCAACCCCTGCGCCAACGGCGGCCTCTGCACTGTGCTGGCCCCCGGCGAAGTGGGCTGCGACTGCAGCCACACGGGCTTCGGCGGCAAATTCTGCAGCGAAGGTGAGCTCCGGGGAGCGGCCGCCTGGCGCCTGGGCGCAGGGGTGAGGGCCTGGGGCGCCCCGTGGGGGTCGGAGCCTGTGGGGGCTCCTGAGGTACGGGGGCTGCGCGCGAGGGCTTGTGAGTGGGTGCGAGCGCTCCAGGACTGCGGGACGCGTGTCCGGGCGAGGGCGCGTGGGGTTGGCGGTGGGCGGGGCGAGCGGGCGTGGCCGGCGTGGGCGTGGTCAGCGTGAGTCCCGCTGCGACCTGTGGGCAGCCTGTGTGGTCAGGTTCTGAAGGGGCTGCTGAGGGTGGGGTGCACGAAGCCCTGTGGGCTTGGTGGGTGAGGGGCTGTGAGGCTCTGGTGAAGGCTTGTGGATGGGGTCTGCGTGGACAGGGCCCATTAAAGGCAGTGGGCGGGGACCATGGAGCCCCTGGAGGACAGTGGGTGGGGCTTGTGCATAGAGCGGGACCTCGTATGAGGCCGTGAGGGGCGGTGGGTGGGGCCGACGTGAAAGGCCAGTGTGGGCAGGGCTTATGAGACAGGAGGCAGGACCTCGTGTGAGGCCATGAGGGGCGGTGAGTGGGGCCTGTGTGGAAGGCCAGTGTGGGCCGGGTCCATGAGACAGGGGGCGGGGCCTCATGTGAGACCGTGAGGGGCTGAGTGGGGCCTGTATGGAAGGCCAGTGTGGGCGGGGCCTATGAGAAAGGGGGCAGGACCTCGTGTGAGACCGTGAAGGGCTATGAGTAGGGCCTGTGTGGAAGGCCAGTGTGGTCAGGGCCTACGAGACAGGGCAGACCTTGTATGAGGCTGTGAGGGGCTGAGTGGGGTCTGTGTGGAAGGCCAGTGTGAGCGGGGCCTATTAGACAGGGGACTGGGCCTCCTGTGGGATCATGAGGGGCTGAGCGGTGCCTGTGTGGGCGGGGCCTATAACACAGGGGGCGGGGCCCCGTGTGAAACCGTGAGGGGCTGAGTGGGGCCTGTGTGGAGAGGCCAGTGTGGACAGGGCCCATGAGACGGGGATCGAAGCCATGTGGTGGGGCCTTCGGGCAGGGGGGCGTAGTCGACAGTGAGTCGCAGTCTTTGAAGGTCCGCGAGCGAAGGGCGGGAAGTGCGGCCTGTGCGGCCTGGACAAGCACCAAGGGATGAGGGCCTAGGTGTGAGGACGCTGAATGTAAGGAGAAGGGCACAATAGCGCTTCCAGGGCAGGCGAGGGAGAATGGGGGTTGCGAAGCTGTGGCCAGGAAGGGAGTGTTTCTTTTTCACCACAGAATCCTCAGAGCTCCTTCAAAGAGTAAAGGGAAAACGAAGGAGAGGGTGGCTGAGGCTTCTCAGGCTCCTGACGAGGAGTGGACAGTTTGGGTGAGGGGCAGAGATGGCCAATAGTTTCTCTTGATGACAGACGGGGCGTGGAGCCCCTGAGAGCGTCGGGTTTGGTGGGAGATTGCTGGGCTGGACAGGGCGAGGTGGGACCCTGGGCTGTGGGGCTGACTATGGAATGGCGCTTGGGAGAGAGGCTCAGCGGAGGGAGGGGTCCGGCCAGCCCCCGCGCTGCCCGAGGCCGAGAGTCTTTCCAAGACGTGCAGTGGAGAAGTGCGGGCGGGCCCTGGGCTGAGCGGCCTGGGGCGGGGCTGTGGTGTCCGGGGGCTGAGGGGAGGAGGCACTTGGAGGAGCCTCTTTCTTAAGGGTCTGGCTGGGCGGTGGGAAGGGGCTCCTCCATCAGTCTGGGGGCGGCGCATGCGCGTCTCTCCCCGCACCTCGTCCCTGTTCTTCCAGCCCGTGTGTGCCTCAGGCCTGCCCTCCTCTCCCCTGGTCCCTCTAGAAGCTGTGGGCCACTCAGCGGTTGTGTGTGTGTGTTCGTCCTCCCAGGGGCAGAGGCTTTTGAGGGAGCGTGTGCATGTGCACGTGCGCGCCAGCAAAACGAAATGGCCCGGTACTGCTTTGGGGATAAGTGTCCTGTGGCTGTGTGCCTATGGGCAGCCATGGGAGGGGCCCAGCCTGCAGGTGTGGCCCTGGGTGTGGGAAGCCTGCACTTGGGAGTGTCGTTTTCCTGCGTATCTGTAGTTGTGGTCGATGAATATATTCGAAAGTTCTGGGGATTGTTTTCTTGGGGTTATTGGTACAAAGTTGTGGGATACCTCATGAGGAACTGTGTATTAAGTTAAGCTGACACCTTCTCACCCTTTCTCCAAGGAGTTCAGGTGTTCCCTAAACTGTGAAATTCTGTGTCGGTGTGTGTTTGCCTGCATGTAGAGGCCCGCGAGTCTGGCAGTGTGTATTTGACGTGTGAATGGGTCTGTTTGAATAGCAGTGTTTGCAGATAGGAGCCTAGTGCCTAGTAGAGTGAGTAGTTCCCAAGTGTGAGGGTGTCTGCTCATGTGCCTGTGTTTTAATGTGAGGCCTCAGTAAGACAGCTGGAATGTATGAGGACTCTTTCTTTCCAGAACCTTAATTTGATCCTCTGGTTCCTCTACCCTTCCCCCAAAGCCCGCCTAAGAAAACAGGATGAGGCCGGGCACAGTGGCTCAAGCCTGTAATCCCAGCACTTTGGGAGGCGGAGGCGGGTGGATCACGAGGTCAGGAGATCGAGACCATCCTGGCGAACATGGTGAAACCCCGTCTCTACTAAAAATACAAAAAAAAAAAAAACTAGCCGGGCGAGGTGGCGGGCGCCTGTAGTCCCAGCTACTCCGGAGGCTGAGGCAGGAGAATGGCGTGAACCTGGGAGGCGGAGCTTGCAGTGAGCTGAGATCTGGCCACTGCACGCCAGCCTGGGCGGCAGAGCGAGACTCCGTCTCAAAAAAAAAAAAAAAAAAAAAGAAAACAGGATGAACCATCCTCTAATTTGATGGAGGGAAAGCTCGAGCTGCAGGAGGTTAGGGTAACTGGTCCCTGGCCTCACTGTGGCTGAATTGGGCTTGGGTGTATGAAAAATGCAGCCAGAGGCACCTTGGTCAACCAGAGCCTTTGTATCCATTCCCTGAGAGGATTCATTGGCCAGAGGCTTCCAGTGAGGCAAACAAGTGCATGCTTCTGAATATGGGTTGTGTGGTTGTGTGTCTAAGATGTGTTTGAGTAACTGTAGGAGAGGGATGGATGTGTGTATAATATGGCTTGGTATCAGATGAATGTTTGTGTCAGCTGTGGTGAAGCTGTGAGAGATGGTTGAATATGTGTATCTGACCCATTGTGTGTGTGTGTGTGTGTGTGAGATTCATGTAAGGAAAGGGAATGTGAGCCGGGTGCGGTGGCTCACACCTGTAATCCCAGCACTTTGGAGACTGAAGTGGGCAGATTACTTGAGGTCAGGAGTTCGAGACCAGCCTGGCCAACATGGTGAAACCCCGTCTCTACTAAAAATACAAAAATCAACCAGGCATGGTGGCGGGTGCTTGTAATCCCCACTACTTGGGAAGCTGAGGCAGGAGAATTGCTTGAACCTGGGAGGTGGAGGTTGCAGTGAGCTGAGATGACACCACTGCACTCTAGCCTGGGTGACAGAATGAGACTCTGTCTCAAAAAAAAAAAAAAAAAAAAGGGAAAGTGAGATATAAGGTGGGTGCCAGCTGGTAGGGGCAGGGTTGCCTGTGTGTATGTGGTGTGTGTGTGATGTGTGTGTGTGGTATCTGTTGAGAGAGCAGTGCTTTGTGGTAAAGGGGGAGTGTTGTGTCTTTATTCATTTCTGTATTTCCAGCACCTAATATGGTACCAGACACATAGTGGGTGTTTGATAAAGATTTGTAGAATAAATGGAGAGATGTTAATAAGTAATTGAAAGAATAAAGGCTTGGGGCAAAGCTGTACATACATATGAAAACATGTATGTATATTTTCAGATATATGTTGTGGGTGGGCACGGGGGTTCTAGGCACTGATTGCATCTGGAGATGACAGGCACAGCAACAACCCTACTGATTCCCTTCTTTTCTCTCCCCACTCTGCAACCTCATTTCTTCTTCGATTTGTTCCTTATTTCCTGGGTAGCTTTTATAATATCCTGTGCTCATTATACTTCGAGTACTTTCTCATCCAGTCAAGGAGGAAAGACATGGGCTCCCACAGTTGGGTACTGGGGTGAGGAAGGAAGATTTTAAGGGGAGCAGGCCTGGCTCCTGATCTCTGAGACAACTCTAGGGGTCAGAATCCCCAGGCCTCCTTGGAGTTATAATCACTTTATCATCTGTTGTGAGTGGTTCCCAACTCTTTCTGAGACTGAGGACTTTTTTGTTTGTTTGTTTGTTTGTTTGTTTTTGAGACAGACTCTCACTCTGTGCCCAGGCTGGAGTGCAATGTCACGAGCTCAGCTCACTGCAATCTCTGCCTCCCCAGAGGCGATTATCCTGCCTCAGCCTCCCCAGTAGCTGGGATTACAGGCACCTGCCACTATGCCCAATTAATTTTTGTATTTTTAGTAGAGATGGGTTTTCACCATGTTGGTCAGGCTGGTCTCGAACTCCCGACCTCAGGTGATCTGCTCGCGTTCGCCTCTCAAAGTGCTGGGATTACAGGCGTGAGCCACTGCGCCTGGCCCACTGAGGACATTTTTAAAAGTCAGTAATTCACAGTACCCCTTCCAAAGTAGTTATTATTTTTATATCTGTTTAGTGTGAGTATAAATGACTCAAAGCTACTATGAATTTGGAAAAGCTTTTAGATGACTTTGATGTTATATTTGCCATTGTGGTTAGTAAAATATACATTAGAAAAATGGTTTTAGCTTTATATGCAAGATGTTTCAATCTGCCTTCAGATGTTTAGTGTGCATACGGATTTGTGTATCCTTTGGAATTCCTCCTGCTCTCCCAGGGTCTGGGCTTACTCATTGATGGAGAACCTCTATGCTAGGAAATTTGCATTCTCTCTCTCTCAGGGATCTGGCCACACATAATTGAAGACAGAGCTCAGTAGGAGTGGCTGAGAGTCTGTCTATTGTTGCTGATTATCTGCCAAAGCTGGGATAGAGTAGACTGGGATCTTGCAATTATTTGCATGTCAGTGCTTCCTCGTGTCACCTGTGTGTGTGGAAAAGGGGCTGAAAGGGATCAAAGAAGAAGGGATGTGCAGGCATGTGTGTGAGACCTCAGGTGGAGTGATGGTGCAGGTGTTTAGAACAGAGTGTCAGGTATATATGATTTGCTCAGGAGAGAAATAGGAAACTAGTTGTAATGTGTGTGCTTGCAGGGAGATAGACACACGTGTCTCATGTGTTTTGTGTTAGTGATTTAATTCAACAGGTAGTTATCAAGGCCTCCTTTGTGATAGACTGTGTGTTGGAGGCTACAGTGGGGTCAGAGATGAATAAGATGACTCTGTGCTGTGGGAGTTGACTGTTTTTTTTTTTTTTGAGGTGGAATTTCGCTCTTGTTGCCCAGGCTGGAGTGCAATGGCACAATCTTGGCTCACTGCAACCTCTGCCTTCCGGGTTCAAGCAAAGCAATTCTCCTGCCTCAGCCTCCCGAGTAGCTGGGATTGTAGGCATGCACCACCACGCCCAGCTAATTTTGTATTCTTAGTAGAGACGGGGTTTCTCCATGTTGGTCAGGCTGGTCTCAAACTCCCGACCTCAGGTGATCCGCCTGCCTCGGCCTCCCAAAGTGTTGGGATTATAGGCATGAGCCACTGCACCCAGTCTGGGAGTTATTAAATTAGGGAAGCAGATATTATGAAATTGAGGAAGCAGATAAAAAAGCTGTCCAGTGTGGTGTTAAGAGATTCCGCCTCCAGACTGCCCAGACAGTGACTTTATACTTAAACTCTCTTTGCCCCCATTTCCTTATCTATAAATGAAGATAATAATGGTACCTACCTTATAGAGTTATTGTGAAAATTAAATTAGCTAGTTTGTGTAAAGTGCTTAGAACAGTGCCTGGCACGTAGAAAATGCTCAATACATAATAGCAAAACAAAACAAAACAAAACAAAACAAACAAACAAAAACAACACAATAGTGTGTGGCCCAGAGAGATGCAGTAAAGCAGTGTGGCTTAGTGATTAAACCATAGACTTCTGTGGCTTTGGTCTTGGTTTAAATCTGTCTTGTCTACTCCCTAGGCCTGTGACATTAGGTGAGTACCTAACCTTTAGAGTCATTTTTCTTTATGTATAAAATGGTGATATGTGACTGGGTGTGGTGGCTCACGCCTATAATCCCAGCACTGTGGGAGGCCAAGGCAGGTGGATCATGTGAGGTCAGGAGTTCAAAACCAGCCTGGCCCACATGGTGAAACCCCTTCTCTACTAAAAATATAAAACAGTTAGCCGGGCATGGTGGTGCACGCCTGTAATCCCAGCTACTTGGGAGGCTGAGACAGGAGAACTACTTGAACCCAGGAGGTGGAGGTTGCAGCGAGCTGAGATTGTGCCACTGCACTCCAACCTGGCTGACACAGCAAGACTCCATCTCAAAAAAAAAAAAAAAAAAAGTGGGGATACACACGCTTATCTCATAGGTTTGTTGTAAGAATTAAATTAGCATCTGCTATATAAAATTAGTGATGAGTAAATGGTAGTTATTATTACAAGCAAAGTGCAGGGGAGAGTTTATAAGTTGAGGGGATCAGTAATAGATTTATGAAAGGCATGCTGTTTGCAATTGACCTCGAACACTGATTAATAAACTTAATTGGGAGAGGTCATTTGAAGCAAAGGAGCTGGTATGAGCAAAGGCATGGATGCGGGGAAATGTACATCATATCTGTAGAGGGCACCAAGAAGTATAGGGAGAATAGTAGAACCTAAAGCAGGAGAAGCAGGTTGAGACCAGGTCTTGATGATCTGGCTTAAATTATTTGACTCACATTGAATGCTGACTGGGTACAGTGTACTGGCAAATGGAGCCACAAAATAATTTTGAGGAGGGAAATGCATAAGATAAGAGCTGTACTTAGGGAGCTGGGAGTGAAGTGCAGAGGGATTATAGAAGACAGAGTTATGTAGTGAAGAAATCAGTTGGGAGATAGGTCACACAAGAGATATTGAGGACCTGAGCCTTGGTTGTCTTGGGGAGTGGCGAGGAAGGGTGGTGGCAGTTGTGGTGGCAGTGATTGAAGGCCATTGCTGAGCCTGAAACTGTAGGATTCTTACTCTTGGATGTGGAGTGGGAGGAGAGGGGTCAGAGATGATGAAGTTTCAGGTCTGCACGGTTGGAGGTTTGGTGGAGGGGTGAGAGGAAAGGGGAGTGCCAGGAAGGGGAGCAGGCTTGGCACAATAGATCATGCTTGTGTTAAGTGGTGGTGCCTCTTGACATTCCAGGTGATTGGGAATGTGAGACCAGAGCTTTGAGTTGTAGCTGGGGCTGCAGATGGAGCTGTGTGT
This sequence comes from Trachypithecus francoisi, assembly GCF_009764315.1. Classification (NCBI taxonomy): domain Eukaryota; kingdom Metazoa; phylum Chordata; class Mammalia; order Primates; family Cercopithecidae; genus Trachypithecus; species Trachypithecus francoisi. Next base: position 9,504,575 of record NW_022681473.1, read on the forward strand.
GTGTAGAGATAGTATTTGAAGCTCTGAGATCAGATGAAGTGGCTAAGGAGAAGGTGAGGAAAATTGAGCAGAAGACTTCAGCGGCGCCGACAGCTGGGAGAAGGAGAAAGAGTAGTAGTGGCTGCAGACCCAGCAAAGAAGCAATTTGAACACAGAGAATTGGATCAGAAGGTCAAGGGAGGAGAGGGGGAGACTCGCAGCTATTGAGCATTTGCTGGGTGTCTTAGATGTTTTATCCCATTTAGTCCTCATGATCACCACATGAGGATAACTTTCTCCATTTTACAGAGGGTCAAAGAGAGGCTCAGAGATTAAGAGTTGGGATCAGGCCGGGCGCAGTGGCTCAAGCCTGTAATCCCAGCACTTTGGGAGGCCGAGACAGGTGGATCACGAGGTCAGGAGATCGAGACCATCCTGGCTAACATGGTGAAACCCCGTCTCTACTAAAAATACAAAAAACTAGCCGGGCGAGGTGGCGGGCGCCTGTAGTCCCAGCTACTTGGGAGGCTGAGGCAGGAGAATGGCGTGAACCCGGGAGGCGGAGCTTGCAGTGAGCTGAGATTGCGCCACTGCACTCCAGTCTGGGCGACAGAGTGAGACTCCGCCTCAAAAAAAAAAAAAAAAAAAGAGTTGGGATCTGAGCCCTGAGCTGACTCAAGAACCTGTTGCTCCCTACCTGTCTCCATGCTACCTCCGGAAAGGAGAGCTGGTCAGTTTGATTACCTGCATTTGGTTTATTGGGGCTATTTAGGGATAAGGTTTTTTTTTTTTTGAGACAGAGTTTCACTCGGTCGCCCAGGTTAGAGTGCAATGACGTGATCTCGGCTCACTGCCAGCTCCATCTCCCGGGGTCACGCCATTCTCCTGCCTCAGCCTCCCGAGTAACTGGGACTACAGGCGCCCGCCACCATGCCCAGCTAATTTTTGTATTTTTATTAGAGACGGGATTTCACCATGTTAGCCAGGATAGTCTTGATCTCTTGACCTTGTGATCCGCCCACCTTGGCTTCCTAAAGTGCTGGGATTACAGGCGTGAGCCACCGCGCCCGGCCTAGGGACAAGGTTTTATCAGAAACCAGTAACTACCCTAAATTCCTTGGGCCACAGCTTCTTCCTTAAGCCAGTGTGTGCTGAGGGTGTTCCTGTGTTTATCGGTCAGCTGTCCCAGCACAGAGAAAGGACGATGGAGATAGATCAGGAAAATCTCAGTTTTCCAAGCCCTTGGAGAGGAACCCATCCCATAGAGCAGGGCATTATCCTATTAAAACACACAGCTAAGCCACATTTAACACATTTCAGATGGAAATCTCTTCACAATGTGTTACACACCTCTCTGCCTCCCTAAGCATAATAGCTGGAATGTGATTTAACTTTTTTCAGATGACTCAGGGTGGTCGTGATTCCCCTCAGGTATTACATCAAACTGTTATGCAGTGGTTCCTTCACTGAGGTTTGTCCCTGCCTGCGATGATGCCTGACTGCTGTATTTCTGAATTCTTATATTAGCTTTTTCTAGTTTTTCCATCTCTACTCTTAGGAGGAGTTGTCAGGTAGCAACTGACACCTCTCTCTCTCTCTCTCCTCTCTCTCTCTCTGTGTGTGTGTGTGTGTGTGTGTGTGTGTGAATGTGGAAATCAGCATTCCTAAGCTAGGAATTGCTGTTAGAATTGTGTGTCACTAACAGTAGGCGGACTCTGGCTAGGGCCTGAGAGGCCCTATGAGAAAATAACAGTTCTTTTTTTTTTCATTTTTGTAGAAGTAGCTTTATTAAGGATGTAGCTTTACAGCTCCATGACTCCTTCTATAGAGCAAGGCTACCTTCTAGGCAGTGTGTGTAGAGTAGCCAGAAAATAACAATTCTTAATTGCACAGGTGTTAGATGTGTGTTTTGGTTGTTTAGAGCCTTTTCTTTTCCCTTTTGTTCTGGTCTTCATCACTGTCCTTGATCACCAATCTGCTGGAATCCTGAGTTCATGTTAGGCAAGACATACCATCTATGACACCATCTCTGTATTCTGCTGGGGGAATGAAGTCTTCTGTCTGAAAGTTAAGCAAATGAAATCACCTATGTTGGGTTATTCTGTCAGCTCTAACATCCAGTACCTGTGGTCCTGACAGTTTCTGTGGGTAGAAGTGGCTTCAGGTAGAATGGGACAGGCTTCTCTAGAGGGTGGTATAGACAGCAGCTGCTCTCAGAACTCAGAGACAAGCTAGATGCCTCTATGTAAAGATGGCAAAATGGGTAAGTGCATAGGCTGCCATGGTTTGAACCTAGCTTTGCTACTTGTTAGCCGTGTGAACTTGGGCAGTTAACTTATCCACATTGTTCTTCAACGTCCTACTCTGTAAGATGGAGGTAATAACGTTGTAAGAACTAAGTGAATTAATATACGAAAATCCTTTACAATCCAGGCACTATTCTGAATGATCAATAAATGGTACTATGGTTATTAGCTTTAGTGGTCAGGGAAGGCTTCAAGGAGGTGGTGGGATTTGGCCAGACCTTGAAGAAGGATGACTTAGTGTGAATTATAGTGGTGGAAAGGAAAGGGCAGGGCTTTCCCACCAGGAGAGTAGCCTACATGAGGAATATAGGGGATGTGAATTGAGTGGGTCAGGGCGTGGTGAAGAGACAAAGTTGGTTGTGTTTTATGGTAGATAAAGTCAGAACCTTAGATTAGAATCAGTTTCTAGAAGTCTTGACTTCCAGGCTAAGCACGTAGCCCACTGGAGGTTTTCAGACAGGCAGATTTGGGTTCAAATTTTGACTGTCACCAACTAGCAGTGTGACCTTAGCCAAGTTACTCCTACTTTCGGAGTCTTGGTTTCTTCAGCTCTAAAAGGAAGTGATAGTAATATCCATTCACAATGTAGCAGTGGTGGGTAAAGGAACAATGGGCGTAAAGAGCCAGGCACACCCTAAGTGCTCAGTATATGCAAAGTGTTATTTTATGATTCACTCAACAAATGTGAGAATGCCTTTTTTCTGAGCCAGGAGCCATGTAAGCAGCTGGATATAGAGAGATGAATGAGGCATTGTCCTCACTTCTGGATATTTCACAGTCAAGTCAGGAAACAGACATGTTAACACAGTTGCAATAGAGATTTAATAAGATAATTAATATAGAATGTACATTTCTGGAGTTGGCACAAAAGAGGAAGGCTAGCTCTCCTTTGTTTAGAACAGAGACAAATGTATATTGACCTGGATCTTTTTGCTTTTTCTTTTTTTTTTTTTAGAGACCCAGGCTGAAGTGCAGTGGTGTGATCATAGCTCACTGTGACCTCAAACCCCTGGGCTCAAATGATCCTCTATTTCAACCTCCTGAGTAGCTGGGACTACAGGCGCACACCACCCTGTCTGGATAATTTATTTATTTATTTTTTTGAGGCAAGATTTTCTCCGTCATCCAGGCTGGAGTGCAGTCGTGTCATTATGGCTCACTGCAGCCTCGACCACCCAGGCTCAAGTGATTCTCTCACCTCAGTCTCCCAAGTAGCTGGGAGTACAGACACGAGCCATTACATCAGGCTAAGTTTTGCATTTGTTTGTAGAGACGGGTCTCCCTATGTTGCCCATGCTGGTCTCAAACTCCTGGGCTCAAGTGATCCTCCCACCGTGGCTTCCCAAAGTGCTGGGATTATAGGCACGAACCGCTGTAGCTAGCCCTTGACTTGGGTCTTAAAGAAAGAGTAGATTTTCTTAGCCAGCTGTAGGTGAAGAGTATTTCAAGCACAAGGAATATTATGTGCAGAAACATAGCATATTATAGAAACAGGAAGAGGCTGGGGTGATTGCAGCCTGGATTGTCGCAGGAAAAGAGGTTAGAGGAAGGCACAGTCAAATTTCGGGTGGGATTTTCTGAGAAGATTCGACTTTAACCTACAGGCACTGAGAAGCTTTGAAGAGTTTTCAGCAGAGTCGTAACATGGTGGGAGTGGACCACTTTGTTATGCTGTGGTGTATGGATTTCAGGGTGAAAAGAGTGGCTGTAGAGGGCGTCATCTCCTAGGCTTATTAATGTTCCAAGGAGAGGGACTGATCAGGGCCTGGCCTTACCAAGGCTGGGCCTGGGCAGTGCCAGTGGAAATGGAGGGATGATAATGATTTCTAGGACTTTAGTTTTGTTTTTAGGGTTTTAGAAGGTGGAGCCAATAGAATCCGGTGATTGGCCTGACAAAAGGAGCAAGTGCTCTCTGGGTGCCTAACTTGATCAGGGAATTTAGTGGGGTAAGAAGAGGGTTATGAGGCCCACCTTAGACATATTGAGTGTGAGAAGCCTATGAGACACTCAGAGACAGCGGCTCTAAAGGCAGATGGGTACATAGGTCAAGAGCACGGGAGAGAGGTTTGTATCAGAAACACTGAAAAGTTCTCATCACAGCAGTATTTAGTAAGGCATATCTGTTACCTGTGCCAAAAGGGTCAGGCTGGGGATGGGTAGGGAGACTGACCAAGAGGAGGCTATTGCAGGAAACCAGGCACAAGGGGTACGGCCAGAGGCTATGATGACCTAGGATTGCAGTGGAGAAGGGCAAAGGTGATTCTGTGCTCCTGGGTGTGTATTCTTCTGTGCACCAAGGAGATAGATAACACTGAGCTCAGTGTTGCAGTGAGGCTGATGTGTGACATTGCATGTGAGAGTCAGTACGGTGCCCAGCACATGGCTAACTAATGGCATCTCTGGATCCTGTGAGGGCAGTGTGGGGCATGTAGTGGGAGCTCAGGCAGCACTGGTTGAAAGCAGGGGCTTTGCTAAGCACTTGACTGTGGGAGTGGAGGTGTCGAGAATGACTTCAGTGGTGGAGTTTAGATGTCAGAGAGTTGGCCGAGCAATTACATTGCTGGGCGGACACATAGTGATACAGGACTGGCACTCAGGGAGGAGGCCGGGACTACCCGTGCAGGTTTGGGAGTCTCTGAGCACAAAAGTGAGCCAACACTGAGGATAGCGAGGAGAAGTAAGAGGAATGTGGAGGGCAGGGGCCAAGCCTGAAGGGGGCCTGAGGTGGCAGGGGAGGGGCATAGGTGAATCAGCAGAAAGCAAAGGGCAGCAGAGGAAGAGAGATATGTGAGTTTCTAGGTGCTGTCTCTCCAAAGCCAGAAACAAACCAAGCCTGGCTGTTTCAACTTCTTGAGCATAGCATGATGTACATTTCTGGCAGGTGGAAATATGTTTTGAAATACCTGCCATGTTGGATTATCTAGAAATCACTACACCTCCTTATTTGCACAGGTGCTGGTGAGACAATTGTGCTGACTGACCAGGGTCTTAGCATACTGGGACCAAAGAAATCCTGGCACAACAGTCTTCACGAGAGCCAAAGGTTTTCCTGAGGGCCCCTTTATTAGCCAGCTCCCCCCATAAATGTAATGTGATTCAGTTTACTTAAGAAAACTATTGCCAGGCGCAGTGGCTCACGCCTGTAATCCCAGCACTTTGGGAAGCCGAGGTGGGTGGATCACAAGGTCAGGAGATCGAGACCATCCTGGCTAAGACGGTGAAACCCCGTCTCTGCTAAAAATACAAAAAATTAGCTGGGCGCGTTGGCAGGCACCTGTAGTCCCAGCTACTCGGGAGGCTGAGACAGGAGAATGGCGTGAACCCGGGAGGCGGAGCTTGCAGTGAGCCGAGATCATGCCACTGCACTCCAGCCTGGGTGATAAGCAAGACTCCATCTCAAAAAAAAAAAAAAAAAAAAAGAAAGAAAACTATATTACTGGGCACTGTGGCTCACACCTGTAATCCAGCACTTTGGGAGGCCGAGGCGGGCCGATCACCTGAGGTCGGGAGTTCGAGACTAGCCTGACCAACATGGAGAAATCCTGTTTCTACTGAAAATACAAAAATTAGCTAGGTGTGGTGGCGCATGCCGGAAGCTGAGGCAGGAGAATCACTTGAACCCGGGAGGCGGAGGTTGCCGTGAGCCAAGATCGCACCATTGCACTCCAGTCTGGGCAACAAGAGCAGAACTCCATCTCAAAAAAAAGAAAGAAAGAAAACTATTGGATACATAGCTTTTAGGTGATGCAGCTGTCCGATAGAAGCAGCTCTGTGTTGTAGAGGAGTGTGTTTGTAACACATATTGACATGGAAAGACTGTGTGTGTAGGTTTAGGAAATGGAAGATAGAAAGAGAGCTGTGTTCATTGCTGGCTGTGTGTCTTTAGCCACTGGAGTCACTGTGGGGTGGTGGTGTGTGTGTCTAGTGTTATGTAGTGGATTACTGTGCAGGTATTGGTGCTTGCATTCAGCCTGTGTATGTGCGTGGATTATGGGAGTGGTATGAGGTATGACAAATGACTGTTTGTTTTCAGAGTATAGCTACCTCTCTGTGAGTGAATGAACAGATATCACCAAATGGGGTTGGAGGTAGGAGGAGATAGTGTTTGCATGCATGAGTGTGTACTGGATAGTTGTGTGTACACAAGTGTGTATCCTGGGGCCTGCACATGCAAGTATGTGTTTCCCCACTGGGTTTGTGTGTTTGTAGATTGTGCTGTTTCTCCCTTCCTGCCTATTGCTTCATCTAAAGGCTCCCAGGAGGTGGGCACATGGCAAATGTTTGGAGCTGGGGGCACCTCCATCCTCTTACAAAGCAGATCAGAGCTCAGCCTGCTTGAGGAGTTATAGCTTAGTTGAAGGAATTGTCTCCATCTTCTCTTTGTTCCGTCTTCTCCCTTGACCCATTTGGTGAGCTCCAAGGCCCAGCCCAGGCAGGGCCCTAATAGGTGAGGTCTGCCTGTCCAAAGAATGTGGCGTGGTCTAGCTCTGGGCCCAGTGTGGCCTACTGAATTTGGACTCTCTTCCCCCACTGGCATGGCCATCCAACCTGGGGAGCCTTGGCCTCATCCAGATGTTAAGAAGACGTTTGTCCTAGAATCAGAATCAGAGTCAGAAGAGGCCTCAGAAACTATCCAGTCCACCCCTCTCATTTTTGCAGAAGAGGCAGTAGGGACTCAGAGAGGTTAAGTGAATAGGATGAAAGTCACACAGTGCTGCGTGGCAGAATCATGTTTGCTCACTCTTTTCACCCCCGGGAGGGTCAGGGGCTGTAGGTGGTTGGGTCCTGTGTACAGAGGCTTTATATGTGAATTGTGTGAGATGGTGTGTGTCACTGGATTGCTAAGTGCCTATGTGTGTCAGTGTGTCACTGAGCATGAGTGTGTCTCTAGTAAACCCTGGGAGACAATTAGTGGTGTGAGTGTGTCCCCATGTCTCTGAGATGCAATGGAATGCAGGGGAGGAGCCTGTCTGGGGAAACTGGGAAGCCTGACTGCCACTCTTGGCCCTGCCTCAGATTCTCTGTGTGACTTTGAGTGGTTACTTCCCTGTCCTGGGCCTCAGTTTCCTGAAATGTAACCTGAGGCTTGGGTGTGATGGGTACTGGCTGACTGTGTGTGAGGTTCTGACTCAGGGAGTAGCTCTGTCTCTGCCTCATCCCCAACATAGCTGTTTCTTGAGATTTGGGCCTTCCACGTTGGGAGACTCATGTCAGGGTCTGGGTGGGCTTGGACTCCTCTCTCCCCTTGGAGCCCCTGTCTGTGGTACCTTTGCTAACAGCCCTCCTTTTTCTTCTCTCTCTGCCTCCCCCTTCTCCAAACCTCGCTGGCTGCAGAGGAGCACCCCATGGAAGGTGAGTGAAGCCTCCTGGTCGCTGGGGTAGTGGATCTGTTGCTATGGGGATCCTACATGAGGGGCTGTCGTTGGCTACCCAAGGACTCCCTTTCCTGCCATGTTTATGGCCTCTCTGGAGAAGGATGGCTGGGATCCTCCCTTGGCTGCCTTGCCCCACTCTCTTGCGTCCCCTCTTCATGGGTTTCAGGGGAGCTGCTGACTGGCCTTTCTTCTTAGGGAAGAGATGAGCGGTGGGGGTGGAGGGACGGGGCTGACAGGATTCCGAAGTGCCCAGAAATAATTGGGTAGACAACGTTTAGCCCAGCCCAAGTTAAGAAACTTAGAAAGGCAATTTTGCCAGATGCTGGGGCAGGCTGGGGTGGGCTGTTGCCCCAGAAACCTGTGCTTGGGGGAAATCTGCCCTGGAGTCTGGTGCCACTGTGCAGGGCTCAGGGGACTGGAGGGTGGTGGAGTGCACTGGCAGAGTAGGGGGTCAGGGGTGTATAGTTGGGGCAGCTTCTCTGTCCCACTGTGATCAGCACTTGCTACTTGCAGCAGGCCCCTAGCCGCTGCCCCACAGGTTGCTAGGTAGGAGTGGTCTGCTTCTTCCTTCATCCAGGTCAGAGGGCAAGGGTAGGGCTTCTGCCTCTCTCTGAGATCTCTCTGTTCTTTCTCTAGCTCCTGTTTTGTTGGCCTCTTCTCCCTGTCCAGTTTCTGTCTTTACCTCCTTTTCTCTACGACTCTGTCCCTGGACCATGTGTCTCTCCTTCCCCAGGCTCTCTCTGGGTTTCTGTCATTCTCTGACTCTTTCTCTAGCAGTTTGGCTTTCCCTGTGTTTCTTTTCCTTCTCTGGGGTGGACTGAGAGCGGGAAGAAGGTAGTCTTGGCTTGAAGGCTGTGTTGAAGATGAGCTCACATAGCCACCATGAAGAAGGCTGCAGAACAGGCATGAGGTGGCATTCTAGTCCCTTCTCCTGGGAAGGAGGAGTGGGAGGGCAAGGGTGTCCCTGGGGAGGAGCAGAGGAAAGTGCCAAGGATGCAGTAGTCATGGGAAAGAAAGGCAGCAAAGGGCTCTTTGCCTGAGTGTGGGGCTGGAACCCATTTTTCCTTGTGATGTCCATGGTCTGACTTGTCTCTCTTGGAAATCTCTTCTCCTTGGGGTCCTTAGGTCCCCTGGGCCCAGCTGGCAGATGTGTGTGTGTGTGTGTGTGTGTGTGTGAGTATGTCTGCATACACATACATGTATACAGCTCTGCTGGTCTCTGTGTCTCTGTGCACGCCTGAGGATATATGCTGTGTACATGTAACATGATTTTGTGTCTGAGTGCGTGGGTGTGCTCTGCGCCTCCATCGATGCATATGTGGTGTGGCCCACATTTCTGTATGCCTGTGTAGAGCATCAGCATCTTTGTGTGTCTGCATCTGTGTTTGCATCTCCGTGTGTCAGTGTTTACCTCTGTGTGTGTGTCAGAGAGAGAGTCTGCGTGTCTGGGTGGACGCAGCCTTCTGAGGGCTGGAGATAAGATTTAGTGCTGATGTGACTTTTACTTGCTCTTGATGTCATGTTTCCTCCGGAACAAAGGGAGAGATGGAGGGAGGAAGAGAGAAAGGGAAAAAATGGTGGAGGAGAGAAAAAAGGAAGGAGCAGAGAGATGGAGGAAGGAGAGGGGGCAAGTGAAGGGGTGGGAAGAGAAAGACTCAAGCCTCAAGCTGTAGGAAGCAGCAGGAACGGGGAGCAACTTGGCCAAAAGAAGAAAGGCAGGGGGGTACTTGGGAAGAAGGAGTCTGGCGGGAGTAGGGGAGAGGAAAGGGGCTGATAGACAGGGACAAGAAGGGAAGCTGGGCTTTGGGGACCCATGGGGAAAGAGGCCTGTGGATGCCACCTCACTGTTTCTTTGGGTGGCGTGGTGGTCTGCTGGTTTAGATGTGGCACTGTGGGTGCCTGCATGTCAGTGGCTGTGCAGGGCTGTGTATTGGAGGCTGTGTGTGTGTGTGTGTATACATACCTAGGAGTCTGATGCATCTCTATGTCACTCTGTGACATGTCTTTGTGCCTGCTTTTGTGTCTCTTAACCTTGTCACCTATCACCATCTTTCTTTCTATGGTGGTTCTCTCTGGGGTTTCAGTAGGAGAGTTAGGGGATGAGACTGAAGGTGGGGAGGTGGGTTTAGCAGGTGGTGGTTCCACGTGGGTAGGCTGGGGGCTTCCTCTGTGGCACTGTGCTCTAGACTCTGCAGCCCTCTTTATATCTCTAAGGAGTCCTCTGTACCTTCGCCCTCTTCCCACTTGACACTGTGCCCGAGGCCTAGCTTTCTCCAGGAACCCCAAGATCCTGCTTTGCAGCCCCTGCCGAGCACCTCCTTTTTCCTCCCAGCCTCTTGTGGCAGGGCAAAGAGAACCAGAAGTAGCTGGATAAAGTGCCCTAGGAAGGGACCCTTGGCAGTGCCATCCATCACTGCCAGTCTCTTCTCCAATGGTGGGAGGAGGGGCTGATGTCACAGGTGGATGTGGGGAAGTGAATACCCCAGTAGGGCTGGGGGCCAGGAGGAGGGGGCAGAGATTTCAGATTAGCAGGGAGACAGACTTTAGGGAGAAAACCCTGGGGCCAGCTGGGGCTGAGCCAGGGGTAGACAGGAAGGGAACCAGCCTCCCCTTCACCAAGATGGCTGGTGCTGTCACGCCTGAGGGAGCTGAGCAGCTGGTTGCCGTGGTGACAGAGGGAGACTGCCGAATGCTAATGAGGCTGGCGAGGAGCTGGGCAGTGGAAGGGTCTGGGAGAGGGAGATGTGGCTTCCCCCAGCAGCAGTCAGGCCTGTGGGAGACAGAGGGTGGGTTCACAGGGCACCCGGCTCCTGGGCTGGGGATGGGCAGAGGCCTGGATTCTCAAGGGTGGGAGCCTGAGAGCAAGGCTGCTTCTGACAGGGAATGTTGGATGTGGGTTGAGGGCTCTGGGTCTGGGTCCTGGGTTTAGGGGGTTTGGACAGAGATGCTGGTAGTTCTTGGGGAAAGGGTTGGTGGCAGAGTAGGAGGGTATTCAGAATAAGGAATGAGGAGACTTGGTTCAAATGCCTGGGTCCTTACTTGTGTCATGGATAAAAACCTACGTCCTCCCAAGAGCTGTTCAGTCCTAAGGCTGCCCTCAGCGGCTGTGGCCTCCTCCTCCAAGTGGCCTCAGACTCAGACGTGGGGAGAAAGGAATGCCACCCTAGAGAGATGGGGCAAAGAGGGAAATGTGAACCATGTGGCCACGTCCTTCCTGGCCTCCTCACTGCCTTTCCTCTTGGAACCCAGGCATCCTGGCCCCCGTCTCAGAAATACTTATAACTCTTTAACCTTGCTACTTCCATCCTGGCCCCAGCTTTCTATCCCTAGGGTTAACATCTCATTGCCACAGCAGTGGGACTGGTTTCCAAGGGTGACAGTGGCACTGCAGGGCTGTTCCCTTTCCTACCCTCTTGGCCAGACACCACAGGGGAGTGAGTGGGACTGGGGGGGCTCTGAGGTTTGGTGGAGCTGGCTGGACATCTCAGGGAGCCCTGGGGTCTCAGACCAGCTGTGGGGCCTGGTGCTGCCAGCCTCTCTAGAAGAGAGCGTTCCTTGGCTGGTGCCCGTTGGGGACAAGGGTACTGATCCAGTGGGCCAGATTCCTTCCCACTAAGGCTGGGGAGGGATACTTTGGGTTAGGGCTGACAAGGCTGTCTCAAGGGGCCAGTGTAATTCTGGATGGAAATCCTAGCTGATCTTCCTATCAGTCCATTTTCTATTTTCAAAATCCAGCTTTTGGTCATTTGAGAGAGGTCCTGGCCAGAGAAAGGGGGTCTGTAATTTATGAATGGTGCACTTGGACCTTTCAGAGAGCTGGGCCTCCTCCCATAGGGCTTGGCTGTCCTCTTTGGACCTTGCTGTCTGAGAGCTCTGAGCCCAGTCTCTCAGTGTCTCCGTAGATTGTACCGTCTCTTACCTGCTTCCTCTCTAATTTTGTCCTCTTGAACCCCAGTTTCCTCTTAGAACCCAGGTGTGCAGGGTCCCTACTATCCCTACAGAGGTTATTGGGAAGGGTACCTGGGAGGATTAGAACCCAACAGATGCCCTTCCAAACCCCGCTTTAGTGGAGGATCCTTTTAGGCCCGGGTTCTTTATAGCCCCCATCTTTCCCCCTTTTCTGTCAGCACCCTAGGGGTAACTGGGATTAGGGGTGTTGGGGGGTTGGAGGCCCCCTTGCCCGCTTAATCCCATGCTAACAGGACACTCTCTCTCTCTCCAGGTGGCTTTGATTTTTGTGTCGTGTTTTATTTTCTCCTCCATCTGAATCGTTTTTCTCGTTGACCGTTTTTTTTTCTCTCCGCCTCCCGGAAGAAAAAAAAAAAGAAAAAAAGAAAAAGGAAAAAGCAACCCTCCCAGCCTAATGCTTCTCCTCCTTTTCCTTTTTTTTTTTTCCCGGCAAGAAGAAAAAAAGAAACCAAAATCTCCTCTCCCCCCTGCAGCGATTCCCCGCCCCCTCCTTCCTCCAGTTCTGCCTGTACCCTTCTCACCCTCTCTGAAGCCCCTAATCTCTCTTTCTCTCTTCCCCTGTTATGCCCTCCACCCGCTGTTTCGGCATCGGGCCCCTCTCCTCAGCTCCTGGGCTGGGGCTCCCCCCCCCCGATGTCTGTCACAAGTTAAAAAGGGTTTTTAAATTGTGGCAGCAAAAGCTTTTTTCTCCCTTCTCTCTGGCTGATTTTGATGACTTGTGTTTTCTTTGTTTCTTTCCCCTTTTCTTTCTTTTTTCTTCTTTTTCTTTCTTTCTTTCTTTCTCTCCTTCCCCTTTCCAAGGTCCGGCTCACCTGACGTTAAACAGCGAAGGTATGGTTTGAAGTTTTGGTTTGGTTTGGATTGGATTGGATTGCCCCCAACCTGCGCCTGGATTTTCTGATCTTCTCCCTGTCCCTCCCCTGTCCCCTTCCCCTCCTCCACCTGTCCTGACACCTTCCTTCCTTTCCTACCCGCTTCCTTTGCCATTTCTTAATTTTATTTGGGGGGTGCTGGGGTGGGGGTGGGGGCCTGCCCTTGTCTGTGTGCTCCCCTCTCCCTTGCCCACCCTGAAGCACTCCATCCACCCACATCTCACCTTGGTTTCTGACATCAAGAGATGTTTGAACTCCTGCCGTTGTCTCCAGTCACCATTTTTTTGCGTTTTCCTGGTAGTGTATCTTGCTTTTTTTCTTTCTCATGGTGGTGTTTGATTTCCTTCCACTCATTCTAATCATTCTTTCTTTTCTATGGACCTAAGTAACAAGAGAAAAGCATGGGCTGGAGAAAGAGGGTCTTAGGCAGTCTCATCACCCTCACCCTGCTACTGTGGGAGGCCCCCATCCATGACTAGAAGGGAATGGGAGTAGAGTTGTAGGGTCTCTGCCTTTCCACAGTGTGCATTCCCAACCCCCTGCCCACCCGCACGCCTTCACCCTTGTGTCTTTTGAACGTCTCTTTTTTTTTTTGAGACGGAGTCTCGCTCCGTCACCCAGGCTGGAGTGTAGTGGCGCCATCTCAGCTCACTGCAAGCTCTGCCTCCCGGGTTCACACCATTCTTCTGCCTTAGCCTCCCAAGTAGCTGGGACTGCAGGCGCCCACCACTATGCCCGGCTAATTTTTTTGTATTTTTAGTAGAGACAGAGTTTCACCATGTTAGCCAGGATGGTCTCGATCTCCTGACCTCGTGATCCGCCCGTCTTGGCCTCCCAAAGTGCTGGGATTACATTGAACATCTCTTAACCTTACTTAACAGATGACGACATTGAGGACCAGAGAGATGCAATGACTCGTTAGTGATTCCACAGCCCTAATTGGTGGTATGGTTGGGACTAGGCATTTAATTTTAGCACTCCTTTGACTAAGTGCCTACCATCTTTGAGAGCCCTGGTGTTAAGTAAACCTGGAGTCCTGTCTGAGCTCCTCCAGCTCTGGCCTACTCCAGCCCTCTGCTGTCACTGATTCTCTCTGAGCTCAGGGTTTTGGCCTTCTAGACCCTTTGGCACTGTTGGACCTGCCCAGTTCAGCCCTCTGTTAGGGGGTCATCTTACGGAGGAACCTAGTGGGGTCCTTAGCCTATAGGCAGGACCAAGATTGGGCTACAGGGAGAAACTCGTATAGATATGAAATCTGGGTTGGATTTAGGTCTGGGGAGGTAGAGGCCTTGGAGTCTTGCAGGGATGTGAAATTATGGCAAGAAGTGTGGGGAAAGAAGAAGTCCCAAATGGAGAGTCTGGAGTAGGAGCCCTGGTTGGTTCACTCACATCCTTCTTGCCTCTCAGTGCCTGGTTCTATGGGTGCTGGCTGTGGCTCCCCTTTGTCATAAGGGAAGGCCCTCCCAAAGGATCTCAGAAAGCCCCCCTGGAAAGTTCCACAGCTCAAGTATTATTCTAGTTCAAGTTTGGGGATTTGCAACTGGTGTTGGAGTAAGAGCCCATATAGGGACTTTTCCCCTTCATCACTGAGTTTTCTCATCCTGAAGCTATCCTGTGGATCTGGAAGTAGGGCTGGGTACCTGGAAGCCAGGTGCTGAGTATACAGGTTCACTGGCAGGGGGAGAGGTGGGGTGAAGAGTTCAAGCCGGCCTGGAACCCAGACATGGTAACATGTGCCCACCAGGGCCTTTGGACTGAGGCCCAGGTGCTGCTGATGAGGGGGGTGGTGGGGAGTGAGAAATAACTCCTGAGAAAAGACTTGCCCACATCCAGGCTGAGCTCCAGGCAGGATCTCCTTTGACGTGCACAGCCGTTTTGTAGGCATGATGGTGGGATGAAAAACAGACAGGAATTACAGGAAGCCCCTGGAAATCTCTGGGAAGCTCTGGGGTCTAACTGGCAAAGAACTGGACAAGGGTGAGCTTCTGAGCACTCACTGTGGTGAATAAAGCAGGTGTGAATGGCCTCAAGGTGTAGTGAGAACCTCAAGGACAGGAAAGAACAGAAGAGGAACTTGGGGTGTAAATCTGGAGAAGTTTCTGGATGAGAGGGGTGCCTGTGTCAGGCTTTTGAACAAGTTGGGAAGTGTGAGCTTGACCCAGCATAAAGGGTGTGAGCAAAGGTGCAGAGTGGTGGGGAGAATGTGCCTCATGAAGGAGGCTAGGAGAATGAGCAGGCAGTTGGAAGGGGGAACTGGGGGCCTCCAGTGCTGAGGGCTGGCCTGTTTGCCTGCTGTGGGGAAGGAGGGATCCTGCACTCATGGTGAGGCCTCTGTTCCTCTGCCCAGTCTCCCCACCCCAGGCAAAGAGTGGAAGTCGGTGATCATGAGTCTGATGGGGTCTGTGGGGCTGATTGTCCTCGGTTTGTCAAGCAGCTCCTTCCTTAGAGGTCTTGAAGGCAAGGGAGTCCCCAGAAAAGCCTCTTCTCCCCTGTCCCTGCAAGCAGCACCTCCACCCTGGAGAGGGCCCTTCATCCCCTCAAGGCTGGGGAGGGACTGGCTCGGTAGCCCCTGTGCCTGACTCCCCAATTCTGCTTCTCCAGTAGGGTCCTTACTGTTCTCCGAGGGGGGGGCCGGGAGAGGAGGAGCCGGCGATGTGCACCAGCCAACAAAAGGTCAGTGATTCCCATGGTCCCCAGAGAGCCCAGCCCTCATCCTGCTGCAGGCTAACTGTGCTTCCTGGGGGGAAGCCAAGTCAATGCAGGCACATCCCCTTGTCCTCTCTGAGGCCTGTGGGAACTAATGGGCCTGTTCCCTGAGTGCCATTCCAAAGGCCCCATTAGCTGCCCTGGTGTGAAGGGCCACACACCGCCATTTCTTTCGCAAAGCTCAGTTATTCTGATGACCTCTTTCTAGAACACAGGTATCTTTTTTTGTGGCAGTTGTTCAGACTGATCCCTGGGAAGTGTCTGTTTCTTTGGTAAGGCAACCAGGCAGCAGGGCAACCCCAATTTAACCATCAAATTCTGGAAGCCTGCTAGGTGCCCAGTCCAGAGAGATTCTGGTTGGGAGCTGTGGCCAGCACAGGGCCTTTAAGCCTGCTTGGGGGCTCTAGCTCCTTTTTCTGTACTGAGGCTGCCTCTCTTAAGATAATCTCTTTCCTAAGAAGTTTGCAAGCCACTATAACAAGTCCTCAAGGAACTCTAGTGGGTGCCAAGCACTGGGGCTATGGAGTCCTATTTCCATTCTTTAGTCTGCTCTTCTGTTTGCCTGGATTTCTGCCATCCTTGTCCTCTCTCCAATGACTTGGTGTATCTCTTTCGTCTGACTCTTAAAAAAGCAGGCAGGCCATCCACACTGGAAGTCTCCTTGAATACCCCAGGTGGACCTGGTCACTTGTGGTATTTCCTTTGTCCACACTTCCCACTAGAAAGCTCCTCACACTGTATCATAACTGTCACTTTACCTGTTTGCTTCCCAAACTAGACCAAGCTCCCTGAGGCCAGGGATTGGATATTTTTGTTCCTATGCCCCTGGTCCTTTACACAGCTCTTGGCACATAAGTAGCCGTGTGCTCAGCAAATTTATTTTACATGAGCCAATGGGCTCTGTTCCCAAGGGGCTGATTGATATTCTAACACATAACTACAATAAAGTGTGGTCCATGCAAAGTATATGAAAAGTGTAGGCTCTTTTCAGAGGAGTTAATTTATTCATTGAGGCCAGGCACGGTGGCTCATGCCTGTAATCCCAACACTTTGAGAGGCCGAGGTGGGAGGATCGCTTGAGGCCAGGAGTTCAAAACCAGCCTGGCAACATGGTGAGACTCCATCTCAAAAAAAAAAAAGAGATTCCTTGAGAAAGAGAGGAGACACAGGGAGAGGCAGAAAGTTACCAACAGGCACGAGTCATTTATTTGTGGAATGCTTTACAGTTGAGGAAGCTGGACACCACCCTTTCTCTTTCTGAGATGCCCACAGCAGCCTGTGCAGTTATTGATGATCAGCTCCATTTTCCAGAGGGGGAAACTGGGACTTAGAGCCCAGCTTTGTGACCAGCCAAGGTCACAAAGTTGGTGGTGGAGCCAGCGCTAGCACCCAGGTCTTCTTTCTCACATCACATTTCCTCTCTAGGGAGCAGTACAAGATGTTACTAGGCAGTAAGTGCCAAGTGAGCAGAACAGACAGCTGTAGAGCTCGAGAGTAGGGAGGGCGGAGGGGCGCGCTGGAGACCTTCCCAGAGGAGGTCTGGGAACTGGGCCTGGAAAGGAGGCAGCTGCTCTGTCCCTCATGCATGGGACTCAAAAATGCAGGACCACAACAACTAGTCTCTAGCTACATTCATCTTCACTGGGGACACTTGTAGGGCTACAGACTCCCCAACTGTGGGAAATAAACGAGCATCAGCTATTATCCTCCTTCCTGGGTCGGAGCAATTAGGGGCGGTAACTGTGCAAGCGCTGCTGGGAGTCGTAGTTCCCAGTCGCGCCGGAGTGGCGAGATGGGGGAGAGCGCCCCCTGGTGCTTCAGGGCTTGTTCAGCCCAGATCTGGTTTGTGCTCTGCTGAGCCCCTTGGTCGCCCCCACAGGCTCACCCCAGTAGAATCCCTCCACCAGTCCCTTGAAGTCATGCCCCGACCTCCCCTACTCAGCTTCTCTCTCTCTCTCCTCACCATCTTCGGGTTTTCTTTCCACACTTGCTCATCTCTTTTCTGTCCCTCTTCTCAAAGGCTTTCAGGTTCTCTTTGGCTGCTCCTCAGGCCTCTTGGCATCTCTGGGCTGACCCAGGTCTCTGGTGGCAAAGGGACTGGAGCCCGTGGAGGCGCAGGTTCCGGAGTAGCTAGCTTTGCCACCTGCCCCAGGAGACTGGAGGCAGAGCTGAGGAGTTGAGGAATGGCTTCGTTTCTCCACTTGGCCTTGGCAGCCACGGTCCAGCCCCAGACCTGCCTCTGTCCTTTTTGCTGGCCTCTTTTGTTCTGTCCAAATCACTTTTTCACACAGTTGCCTTATTCTTTTCTTTCTTTCTGTTTGACTCTCTTTAATGGTATTTTCTTTGACTACAGTGAAGGTGAGGGAGTGGGAGGAGTGGCTTCTGGGTGGGACTAGTACATGTGGCAAAACCAAGGTCAAACACATTCCTTTTTCTGGTCCTTGAGCCCCCTGGTTCTCCCGGTGCCTGGGCAGCAGGTTTCGTTGCTATGGAAACAGCAAGGCCCCAGAAAGCCATGGTTTCTGTTCCCTAGAGGTCCCTGTCCACTTTCATTTCTGGCTCTCTTCCCATCTCCTGTACCTGTCCCCGCAGGGCTTGCTCCTTTATCCAGATAGCCGCGCTCATCCCCTCTTGCTCCCTCACAGTCCTGAGCCTTCTTCATTTCTTGTCTGTCTCTGCGATGGTTCACCTTTCCCCGGCTCTGCCTCACCTCCCTCCTCCTTGCCATTCTTCCCTGCCTTCCCCTCTTGTCTCTGCTGGGGTCCTCACTTTTGCTTTCTGGCCCTCCCCACTGGTACCCTAAGTAGACAGAGAAAGGGATTCAGACTGTCCCGATATTGCCCAGGCCCCCACCAGCCTTGCTGTCCTGTGGCCTCAGGAAACCAGGCCTTGCCAGCTGCAGCAAGTGCTGTGCCAGGCTCAGGGGCAGCAGCTGGTGCCTTGGCATCCGGAGGCAGTGGGGACAGAGGCTGTGGGCAGCCTGCCCAGAGAGAGAGAAACAGGCTGTGTGTGGAGGGGAGGGGATCTGCAGAATCTGCACTCCAAGACCCCCCCGCCACCACCCCATTGCCTCAACACATAGCACTGCTGCTGAGCCCTGCCCCCACCAGGGGAAGGCAAGTGCCTCCTGGTGGCCCTGCGTGCACCCTGGCATTGTGCCTGTTCTTGCCTGGGCCTTGGGAGCATCTATTGAGAATTCCCACATTTGGTTAGCTTGGCCTCTTCATAAAGACTCTCACGGCCAGTGTTGTTTGCCCTGCACCTGTCCTGTGAGGTAGGCAGGGCCAGCTGTGTGCCACTGCTTAATGGCCAGAAGTAGCCACTGGTAGAGCCCAGGTCCTCTGGTTTGTCCTGACTTCATATCCGGTTCTCTTCTCTCTGCTTGCACTCTGGCTTGTGCTGGTGTTGTATGGAAACTTAAACTTCTTGGTACTACTGAGTCATTGTCTTCTCACTTGTTACCAGCTTACAGAACGCTGACAATCCCTCAGGCTCTCCCAGTAGTTTTTGCTTCTGCTTAAAAAGTGCCAGTGGAAGGGCCCTGTGCCAGGTGCCTACGGACATACACGCACATACACAGACATGCGCACACACGAGGCCCAGGCCTACCCTTGCCCTGTCACTCTTTGGGCACACACAGGTCACATCCAGGCACTCTTTGCTCTCCACCTTGGGCCTGTCTGCGCTGTCCTTGGCTTGGAGTAGGGAGCTGGGGGTGGAGATGATAGCTGGGGCGGTGGCCACCCATGTGAGCTCTGCCTGGTGGCCTGTTGCTATCCGGTGCATATCCCTGTCACCTGCATTGCCTTCCTGTGCGTCTTCCTGACCCTTCCCCCATTCCCCCACCTCCCATTCTCCTCATCTGCTCCCTGTTGCACAGCAGGCCTATTGGTCCCATCCCATATGGTGAGGCTGAAACTGTCTTCAGGCACTGAGATTGGCCATCGCTGGAGGAGGGGCAGGAAGGGAGGTGGGCTGTGCATAGGAGGCCCTTGTGGACCCTGCCATATGGGAGGAGCACCCAGGGAAAAGTAAGGCAGAGCCTCTTACTTCCCTTCTATGTCCCTTTGTTAAGGGGAGTGGCCGATGGGAAGGTTGCTGGGGAGGAGACAGTGAGCACCCTCTGCTCTGCCGGGTCCTGTGGCAGAGTAATTGTCAGCTGTCAGTATGGGAGCCACTTAGCAGCCTCCTGGTTTGGAAATGGACACAGGGGACATTGACTTTTGACAGCAGAGACGGCAGGGTCCCGAGAGGATGGTTGACAGGCTGAGGGAGGGAAAGGGGCCTAAAGCTACAGGTTGGGACCTCTGGGATCCTGGTGCCCAGGACCAGTGCCTGGGTTGCTGGACGGGAGAGGGAAGCACTGGCGTACCCTACCCCATTCAGCCTTCTCCCGTTTCCCCACACCATGGCATCCAGGCAAGGAGGAGTTTGTGGCGACCTTCAAAGGCAATGAGTTCTTCTGCTACGACCTGTCACACAACCCCATCCAGAGCAGCACTGACGAGATCACGCTGGCCTTCCGCACCCTGCAACGCAACGGCCTGATGCTGCACACAGGCAAGTCGGCCGACTACGTCAACCTGTCCCTCAAGTCTGGGGCTGTCTGGCTGGTCATCAACCTAGGCTCAGGTGCCTTCGAGGCCCTTGTGGAACCCGTCAATGGCAAGTTCAACGACAATGCCTGGCACGACGTCCGGGTCACCCGAAACCTGCGCCAGGTAGGGGGAGTGAGAAGAAGGCCAGGGATTAGCTATACCTGGGGCAGAATGGGGGTTGGGAGAGGGGGCTGCCGGGAGCTTGTGATGGAGGGATCAGAGCTGGGCAGTGAGGTGTGGTTCTGGAGAAGAACAGGGATTGGGGCTGTAAGGGTCCCAACATAAGGCTGCAGTGGCTGGCAGGCTTCAGAGACCAGGGAACTGAGCTAGGAGGAGGCTCCAGAGCTGCCCCTGGGCAGGATCCTGAGGGTAGGGGAAGGACTGGGCTCAGATTGTTGGGAGCAGCTGGGCTTTCAAGGACTGGGGCTAAGAAATCAGGTGATTTAGCAGGAGGGCAATTCAGGAGATGGGAGGAGTGAGCCAGTGCCTGAATGGGTGTGCCTGGATGCCAGGGGGTGGGGAGGGGGTTCTGTGGAGTGGGCTGGCTTTGGCCTGGTGGAGAAGATGAGGGTGTCCCAACACTTGGGCAGCAAAGCATGAAGGCAAGCCTGTGTTATGTGTGGGGGCAGGATGTGTTCTGCCCCCAGCTGAGGACTTTTTAGGGCAGAGGCAGAGATGGAGCCAGTGAGGTGGTGGCATAGCAGGTGGGTGACAGAGAGCAGGACCAGAGAGGGGGCTTGGCCCCTTATCTCCTCTAGGCAGGACTTCTTTTCCTTCTCTTTCTTTCAGCCCTTGGGAGGGCTGCCAGGCCCTCCCAGCATCCATGGCTTGCTTTCTGCCTCCTCTAGCTCCTGGGCAAGCCCATACAGGTGCTCAGAGACCTTCCTGCGTTGGCTCCTGCAGACAGGAGCTCCTGTTCCCAGATGCTCCCACCAGACAGTTCCTCTTAGCAGTGGTCCTCTTCTCCTTTCCCAAGGCCTCTGGCCAGTCTCTTCCTAGTTATCTTCTCTGAACTTCCTGGTTCTATCGGTGTGGTGGCTAACTTTCCTTGTCTCTCCTCCTGTCATCCTCCTTCTCCTCCCCTTCCTCCCACTGAAAGGCTCGTCAGTGGGCTCAGGATCTTGGCTGGCCTCCCACTCGTCTTACCTGTTCTGATTTCACACCATGGATGATGATCTAGTGGGGATACCTCCTCATTAATGCCACTCCTCCTTGCCAGGAGAACGTAGTGGCTAGTCCTTCTGCTTTTCCTTAGACCTGCCACTACCTGTTGCAGCCGGGCTCCTACTAATGTGCCTATTCTTAGTGGCCCCTGAGTTTCACAGAGTGACATGCTTGGTGGAGTCACTCCTCAATGCAGGACTCCTCTTCTTGTCAAATCATCCCTTTACCCAATCAGAGGGCTGTCCCGTGTTGTCATTACCGAGTGCACCTGAGTGTGTCATGTGCATTTGTGACAGTTTCAGATGCCACACACATTTTGTTGGGGAGTATGGAGGACTCTGGTGCTTTCTGCTCGCTTTGCTGTCTCTATGACCAGTGCTGTCACCTGGTACTGACTTCGGCAAGATGCTCCAAGTTCAGAGTCCCCATGCATCATATGACCAAAAAATACATGGCACATCCATACTGGGAACAGAGGGGGGAAAAAAAGACATGGTCCCTGCCCTTCCAGGAGTTCAGCTCTTGAGGAGACAAGATGAGTCTGTTAAAAGTGACTAGAGCAAAGCCATGCCAGTGCCAAGTGAACAGCAGAAACCTTAAACATCCTATGACTAGAGTGATACCCAAGACGAGGGAGAGGTCTGTGGCTAGGGGAGGTGGGAAAGCCACACAGAGGAGGAGACACTCGGCCTCAGTAGTGCTGAGTGTAGACAGTGACCCTTGGTTGCTTCTTCCTGGGGTTCCCGTAGTCCAGAGTCCAAGCTGGTAACTGATGGAAACCTCTTCCCCTGGATTGTTCTAGCAGAGAGCTCAGAGCAGAGGCAGGTCATATGGACCCTAAAGCAGGTCCTGAGGTCCACAGAGGGTGTCTGCTTAAAGACTTTGATTGGGCATTCTCTTTAAAAAGGGATTCTGGGGGAGTTTCTTGACTCCAGTCCACACCCATAAATATGAAGTGTTGGAGCTGCAGACAAGCAGTCCTCTCTTGGTCATCATGGCTACTAGGGGGAGGTCAGCCTCAGAGCCATGCTCTGGCTCCACTGCCCTCACTCAAGGCCTAGACTGTGGCCAAGTTCATCCTCACCGGGCCCTTCATGGGCCTGTTTTTCCTGGCCTCAAAGAGTAATTTATTGGATCTTGTGTCCCTCGAGCAGTGTTTCTCAGTCACTCAATCGTGTTGTGCTCCCTGGGAGACATTTGGTAACATCTGGAGACATTTTGGGCTGTCGTAACTTGGGGGTGCCACTGTCATCTCATGGTTAGAGGCCAGGATGATGCTGAACACCCTACAGTTTACAGGATAGCCCTCATAACCAAGAATTATCTGACCCCAAATATCAGTAGTGCTGATATGGAGAAGCCCTGCTCAACCAAGTTTCCTTCCTTCCTTCCTTCCTTCCCTCCCTCCCTTCCTTTCTTTTTTAAAGACGGAGTCTCAGTCTGTTGTCCAGGCTGGAGTGCAGTGGCATGATCTTGGCTCACTCCAACCTCCGTCTCCCAGGTTATAGTGATTCTCCTGCCTCAGCCTCCCGAGTAGCTGGGATTACAGATGCCTGCTACCATGCCTAACTAATTTCTGTATTTTTAGTAGAGATGGGGTTTCACCATATTGGCCAGGCTGGTCTCGAACTCCTGACCTCAAATGATCCTCCTGCCTTGGCCTCCCAAAATGCTGGGATTACAGGCATTAGCCACCACACCCGGCCTCAATCAAGTTTTTATAGTGTCTGGGTGACATCCTGGGATTAGAACAACACTTATGTGATAAGAAGGGTGATGATGGGTGGAGTGATTTGAATCAATATTCTGTCTCCCCCACATTTGGTGGGCCAGGAGCAAGGACAGGGAGAAATGACATCTGTCTTCAGCCTTAATTGGATAGAGGGCCAGGATCTGAGAACACTGTGGTTTCCAGGTTATTTTTCTCATTTGATTAGAATGGCCAGGGAGATGGCCTTCTGGGGAGGACCTGCCTGAGAACAAGCACTGAGCGGGTCTCCATTCCCTTTGCTTCTGCAGCCATGGGAGTGGGTCAAAGGCCAGCTCCAAAGATTGGAAGGAGGCAGAATTTCCCTTTTTCCCTTGGACTTGGTAATTATCCCTGGAATCATCTAGAGGCTCTCAGAACATAGCAGTTAGGACCAGGGGCACCTGATGAGACAGTGTCTCGCTCTCTCCTTTCTCTCCTTTCAAATCCAGCCTTTGAGGTCACTGTGATTGGAGGTGTCTCTTGGAGGATCTTGGCAGGAATTATTACCTCTGAGGATTCCCCGAGGTCTATTTTAAATCCTGGGCCCACTCTCCTCCCATACCCAGTATGCTTCCCAACTGCCTCCCACCACCATGCAAGCAGTGTGCAAACCCATTTCCTCATTAGCCAGCACCAAACTTGGAAGACAAGCTGGCTATCCAAATATCACATGGTGCTTCCTCCTGCCCAGCTTGGATAACTCCTCTCCTTGGTGCAGAGGCTTTCAGGAGCTCCTCCAGGTCCCAGAAATGGAGTCGCCAAGGATGCAGTCCTCAAGGATGGAGTCCCTCAAAGATGTGGTCCCCAAGGATGCAGTCCCCAAGGATGGAGTCTCCTAAGGATGCATTCTCCTAGGGATGGAGTCCCTAAGGATAGAGTCCCCTAAAGATACAGTCCCCAAGGATAGAGTCTGCCGAGGATGGAGTCCCCAAGAATGGAGTCCCCAAGGATGGATTCCCCAGTAATGGAGTCCCCCAGGGGCAGAGTACCCTAAAGATGCAGTCCTCAGGAATGGAATCTGCCAAGGATGGAGTCCCCAAGGATGGAATAGCCAAAGATGGAATCCCCAAGAATGGAATCCCCAAGGTTGGAGTCCACCAAGGATGCAGTCCTCGAGGATGGAGTCCACAAACATGCGGTCTTCAAGGGTGGAGTCCACCAAGAATGTAGTCCTCCAAAGATGGAGTCCCCAAGCATGCAGTCCCCAAGGATGGAGTCACTAAGGACGAGGAGACCCCTGGGAGTCTAGGAATGCCTTCCTTAGGAACGCATTCCCCTAAGGATGGAGTCCCCAGGGGTGGAGTCCATCAGGCAATTAGATTCCTTTCCTCTCCTTCCTGCCCAGGCCTTTCTCCCTCTCTGGCATGGCATACATCCTGTCTCAGGGCCTGCTGTGCTGTTCTCCATACTCATCCATGCCAGCTTTCTTAGTTTTTCCCTTTGTTTTCACAGTTCTCCTACAGACACCACTCATTTGCCCTCCTTTCTGCCTGGTGAAATCCTAGATCTGAGGTTTGAGTCAGAAAGACCAGGTTCAAATCCCAGCTCTGCCAATAGTTTGAGTGCTTTTAGGCAAGTTATACAACTTCTGTGAGCTTCAGCTCCTCATCAGCAAAGTGAGAATGAGCCTTTTGATGACTAACTGGGGTATTGCCTTAAAACACTCAACACTGTACCTGGCACGAATTAGTTGTGTTTTTTTTCAATCCTTCAAGCCCAGCTTAAATGCCACCATCTTCATAAAACCTTCCTTGATCCATTCCTCCAGCCAACCTTCCTTCTTGGCTATGTTCTTTGAGCCCTTGGAAACGTGTATTTGAGCCCTCTCGTCACATTCTGCCTGTGTTGTCAATATTTGTGTTCATTCCTTATCTGTACTTCTAGATGGTAAGAAAATTGGTGGCTTAATACCAGCAACTATTGAGTGTTTGTAGTTGTTTTCCTAGTAGTTTTTTTCTGATCCATTTGGTCTCTTTCTTGAAGACAACTGGTAAGGTTTTGGACGCGAGGACCCATGTCCAAAAGTAGCAGATCTAACTACTTCACGTGAGCACTGAACTACTTCTTGTCCTCTTGGGAAAAAACCCTCCAATTCACTTTTTTACTTATTTTATTTAATTTTTTTTTGGCAATAGAGTCTCACTTTGTCTCTCAGGCTGGAGTGCAGTGGCGCAATCTCGGCTCACTGCAACCTCTGCCTCCCAGGTTCAAGCGATTCTCCTGCCTCAGTAGCTGAGCTTACAGGTTCCTGCCACCATGCCCGGCTAATTTTTGTATTTTTAATAGACACGGGGTTTCACCATGTTGGCCAGGCTGCTCTTGAACTGTTGACCTCAAGTGATCCACCTACCTCAGCCTCCCAAAGTACTGGGATTACAGGCATGAGCTACTGCGCCCGACCCTAATTCACTTTACAAGACCAGAAGAACACCTCTCTTGGTCACTCCTCTAAATTTCCTCAGGGCTTTATCTTTCTGTCACAGTACTTCTCAGATCACACTGTAACGTCTCTCCCCACTAGCCCCTGGCCTCAAAGATCTCATTTCTTTTTACTAACTCACCTAATTTTTATGACAACTCTGTGAGGTGGAGATGTTATTCCCATTTTACTGATGAGAAAAAGAAGACACAGAACGTTAAAGAACTTGCTCAAGGTTATCCAGTTAGGAAGTGGTAGAGTTGGAAGTCTGACTTTGAAACCACTCTGATCCTTTGCTTCCAAGTGAGGGCCTCGTTGTTGTCATTGGTGCAAAATGCAAAGGAGGCTGGGGTTTGTCCTGTGCTTCTGTCATTCTTGGATGTTCTCAGATCTTTTTTTTTTTTTTTTTTTTTTTTTTTTTTTTTTTTTTTTGAGGCGGAGTCTCGCTCTGTCGCCCGGACTGGAGTGCAGTGGCCGGATCTCAGCTCACTGCAAGCTCCGCCTCCCGGGTTTTACACCATTCTCTGCCTCAGCCTCCCGAGTAGCTGGGACTACAGGCGCCCGCCACCTCGCCCGGCTAGTTTTTGTATTTTAGTAGAGACGGGTTTTCACCGTGTTAGCCAGGATGGTCTCGATCTCCTACCTCGTGATCCGCCGTCTCGGCCTCCCAAGTGCTGGATTACAGGCTTGAGCCACCGCGCCCGGCCTGGATGTTCTCAGATCTTGAAGCCATTTCAATGTTCTGCTTGTATCTCTGAAAAATGGGTCCCTCTTATGTGCAAGTGAAGTGGGTTCCTCTTCTCTTTGTCTTGAGCTTCTTTTACTCAAGTTCCACAGATTGTCTTCACCCCAGATTTTTATGATTTATGTAAATATTCCCCTCTCTTGGCTTTCTTGAGCAGGCTGGAGCTACACTCAGATTTCAAGGTAGAGATGGGGTATAGTTTTGTCCTGAGGCTCTCCTTTCTGCCTGGTGAATTCCTAGAGCTGGTGTTTGAGTCAGAAAGACTTGGTAAAAATGACCACTTGATATGATGCCTAACTTCTCCCCTCTGTGACTTTGATACCCTTCTCATTCATCATGTGTTGTCATGCTTGTGCTCCTAGGCTCCAGGAGCTCTCTAGCTGTTTCTGTGAGTGGGATAAAGCCTTTGTTGCTCATCTGTTATTCTGAAGCCTCAGCTCTCCAGATCCTGGCCATTGGGAAGGCCTAGGCTGCTGTGTACCCCTTCCCTGTGCTGTGTCCCAGGCCACCAGGAATGGGTTCCAGTGGAAGCTGCATTCTAGAATTTCACGACAATTGCCCCCATAAGCATGATCTCCATTGGACTGGGTCTGGATCCATAATCCCTAGGTCTAGAGGGGCCCCATCTCATCTACTCCAACCCTACTATTTTTAAGAGGAAAGCTGGATCTCTCATCAAATTTGTGGAAGGCCCAAGGGTTAGAACTCACATCTCTTTCTTCTCAGTCCTGATTTTTTTTTTTTTTTTTTGAGACAGTCTCGCTCTGTCGCCCAGGGTGGAGTGCAGTGGCGTGATCTCGGCTCACTGTAAGCTCCGCCTCCCAGGTTCACACCATTCTCCTGCCTCAGCCTCCCGAGTAGCTGGGACTACAGGGACCTGCCACCACGCCCTGCTAATTTTTTGTATTTTTAGTAGAGATGGGGTTTCACCATATTAGCCAGGATGGTCTTGATCTCCTGCCCTCGTGATCTGCCCGCCTTAGCCTCCCAAAGTGCTGGGATTACAGGCGTGAGCCACCGCACCCCACCATCAATCCTGATTCTTAATTTGCTGTTCTGCTTGTTAAAATGGAATCTTCTTCTTAAAGTTGAAAACATTTAAATCTTATTTTATTCTCCACAACCAGTTCTAACTCAAAGAGTAGTAGTTGGATTTTTACCTCCAATGCCTTTTTCTTCCTGCCTTGTTTGACTAGGGCAGTGAAACCAGACAACACTTACCTTTTTGGGTCTGGTTGTTTAGCTGCCCTGAAGCTAATTGTTCCTTGTTCTGACTAGTTGGCCTCTTCATTTCATGACAGTCCTACCAGCCGCCAGTACTAATCCTCTTATCACACGCTATCCCCTGGCTCCCATCACTGCACCTGCAATTAGACTCTTCTCTTGCTATGTAAACTGCTTCTGCATCACTAATAATTAATACTGGTTATTCAGCACTTCTTCTGGCTGCTAAATATTGAATTCTGTTATTTTTAATTATACGAGGCCCTTATTCATTATCTTACTGAATTAGTCCTGTGCCCACTGGTTATAACAACTCTCTAACTAATGGATCTGTCCCTAGAATACCTCTCCTTCTCACAATCACACTCTCTGGGGTTTAGTATTTAACAGGCATCAAGCAATAATGTCCCTCCATCTCTAATACTCTTAAGTAAAGCTGCCTCAGTGCCTCTGACATGTCCTCCCCAAAGACAGGGATAATTTGGAAGGTGGTTGTTGCTGCTGTCTGTGGCAATGAGAAGAGAAAATGAACTTAGAGCCACATGAGAGTGGGGACACTAGAGACTAGGGTAGAAAGAGTGCGCTTATAGCTTAGGGAAAAGTCAGGGATTTTAGAGGTTCCTTTTTATGGGTGTAGGGGAGTGAATTTCTGGTGCTGGCTCTGGGGAATGGAGACTCAGGGGTTTATGGGTGTACATGAAAGGAGGCTGTGCTGCCGGGATGGCCTTACCAATTCTAGAGACTGGTAGAGGTGGTGGTGGTGGGCACTTGATTCTGGGAGGGACAATAGCCCGGAGAGTAAGAGAATGGGGTTGGGGTGATTGAAGAGCCTGGAGAACTTTTGGTGAAAGTTCTGAAAAGTCAAGGTGGACATGTGGGAGGAGTTGGCTATGGGTGGGAGATGGGGAGGAGAGGGAGGAGGGTCTGCAATAATTTGATATAATGTATGAGCCATCTGCCAGCCCATGGAGGGCAACATTTCCTTTTCCCTGTGCTGGTGGCGACTTACTCTCTCTTCCTTTCTTAAGGATGAGAAGAAAAAAAAAACAAAAACAAAAACCAAAAACAGAGGAGCTGCCCCTCTCCTCAGTGACTCTCAGGATCGATTTGCGTATTCTCCATCCCCAGGAAAAGCAGGCATCCATGGTCCCTCCTATGCTCCTTGGGAACCCCTTCCTTTTGCCTCCAAAATGAAATTGCCTCTCATTCTTGCCAGTCCTTTGATTCTCCAGGGGTGATGCCCACTCTTCTTCCAGCCTGATAGCCAGCTGGCCCATCACCAACTGGTTAATCCATTGACCCGGCATGGCCACTGGTCAGCCAGTTGGCCAGCACCAACTCGCTCTTTAGCCAGTTCTCTGGAAAGCCATCTGGTTGATCAGTTAGCCAACAAACCTGTAAGTCCATGGCTCCAACCAATAGCCCAATCCTCCTCACAGCCCTTGTTCCCTCCCTTCCTTCCCCTAAACTCTCTAACATTTCAGCTGATAGGACTTACTAATACTGCATAATTGGGTCTGCTTCTTAATCCCCTGCCTTCCCTCTCTCACCCTCTGTTGGAAAACCCCGTTGCCGACTCTGTGTGTGTTACTAACGCGCTTATAACCCAGGGGACCAAGGGATGGGCAGGGACAGGTGGGGCAAGGTATGAATGAAAAACCGAACTAACCTTTCTGTCTCATCTGCGGAATGTCGGCCATCTTTAAGTCTTTGGTTTCTTGGTCCAGTTCTTTTGTTGTTTTCTTCTCTACTAACCAAGGTCTCTAACTGTTCCCCTTCTCTGCAGACGGCTCTTCTTCGGGGAGGGGATGAGCGGGGAGAGGAATCCAGAGGAGGGATGGGGGAGGGATGGGGAGAAGAGGGGACTTAATTTTTGTGTGTGTTTTATTTCTCCTCCCCCCATTACAATTTAATTTTCTTTAAGCAAATACTTTCACTGAACCTAAGGTGGGAGGGTTGGAACAAACAACCAAATATATATAGATATATATTTTTTCCTCCTTCCTTGAGTTTCACAGTTGGTCATTTTATTTTTCTTTTCTTTTCATTCTGTTCTTTTGTTGTTGTGTTTGTTGTTGTTTTTTGACATCCCCCTCCTCCCCATCCCCCCATATCTCCGGTGAAGCACGCAGGGATTGGACACGCTATGGTAAACAAACTGCATTATCTGGTAGATATCACTCTAATTGTCTTACCGTTTGGTTTGCCGTGGGTTTTTTTAACTGTTCGATTCTCCCTCTTTTGTTTCCTCTCCCTGTTTGGTTTTTTGGTTGTTTTGCTCTTCCAATTTTTTTTTGCGTCCTGGACAATCTTTAGATTTTGCTTCTCTTTTAGTTTCCCTCTTTCCCTTTTCTTTCTTTTTTGGTCCAAACTGAAATACAAAAGACAAATGGAAATCGAGGAATTTGGCTTGTCCCTGCTGTAATCCCTAACTCCTGAATTCAGATTCCTGGCCAGAGAGACCTGGGGGCAGGCCCCATGTTCATCGGCTCTGGTTAGACCAGCCCCGATGCCAGGCTTCTTATTTCTATTGCTTTATTTTGTTCTTTTCCCTCCCCTCCCTTGTTTTTTCTCTTTGATTTAGTTTCTTGGTCCCCTGAAAATCCATGGAAAACACCATCCCATGACATGCTATGCTCTGCTCACTGTCAGCTCCCTGGACAGGGCCCCTCAAGTTTGGGAAGGGGGCTGGGGGTGAGACCTCCAGTGGCAGCCAGCGGGGTGGGTTCCCAGGGGTGGGGGGCATGGCCTTGGGAGATGCGGAGCTGCCTGAGATCAGTCCAGACCTCATGCAAATCATCAGTTCATAGCAGTTTGGGGGCTGCCCCATGCTGGCTGCTCCAGGAAAGGTGCCGTCCCTTCCCTCACTTCTCAGCCTTGAGAGTTCCTGGTTCCATGTCCCCCACATTTTGCATGGCATGAATGGTCTTTTCCCCCGACCAGGGATAGCGTCCAGTTCCCTGCAACTGCTCCGCTGCTCTGACTAACACTGTGTTTCACACTGTCTTCCTTCCCCTCACCCCCTGCCCTCTCTGCCCACTGCCTGCCCCGCATGGCCTCTGACAGGGGCTGGTTTCCTTTCCTGTTGAGGGGAGTGAGAGGAGGAGGCCTGCAGGGGTAAGAAGGGGCAGCATTGGTTGTCCTTGTCACCGAGTTCCTCTGTTTGGGTTGGGCTCAGTCCTGGTGAGTGTTGGTGTGGGTGTCTGTGTAAATGCAGCTGGTGTGTGTTGGTGTGTGGGTGTGACTGTGTGTAAATGTTGGCGTGACATTTTGGGGTGTTAGTGGGAAGCTGTACCGTGTATGTGCGAGGCTCTGCTGGTGACTCTCCATGTGTGAGCTGGTGTGAGCTGGGGGCTGCGTGACTGTGTAGGTTTTTGAGCCTGGTGAGGACTCTGTGTGGAGGTGGACTGTGGGGACTGGCCCTTCAGTCGCAGTGCCATGGCAGGCAGGAACAGGGAAGGAACTGGGGCTAGCTCTTTGCTCCTTGCTTTGCCTCAGAGTGTGTGCCCGCAGGCCTTGCTGCGTGCCATCCCCTGGGATTCCCTCGTGCCTGCCCAGTCCTGGCTCTGCAGCAGCAGCCGGTTAGTCATCGCCTATTAATAATGCAGAGTGATTGAACACCAGGCTGGGGACCCTGCAGATGGACGTGTCTGCTCCCATGGGGCCGGTGCTGCTTGGGGCAGCTGCCTGGGCTGCCCATCCACCCAGGTTTGCATGACTGGCTGGTGAGGAGGGAAGCGTGACAGTTGGGGCTCCCAATGTGAGTGTCTCCCCCACTTTCCTAGGAGGCTCTACCTCTGAGGCTACATCTGGCTTTTCCTGAACTTTTGCGGGTCCATGTTTTCCTGTACCCATATAGACTAGTGCCCATGGCCAAAGCCATTCCAGCCCTCCCCAATTTAAGATCTCAGGTTACCACTCCCAGTGGTCTTGGTGTTCCAATGGGGCATACAGTGCCAGGTTTCTTGTTCCTCCAGCTGCTACTTCTAGGAGTTAGCTGCTACCTGCCCGGCTCAGGCCAGGCCATTGAGTACCTGTCAGGAGCTGGCCATTTGGAACTTTCTTTATGGTGCTTCACTAGATAGCGAACCTGTGACTTTGGGGACAGAAGGGAGGCAAGATCAAGCCATGTGGTACACCCCAAGCCTCTGGGTAATACCATCCTAGAATTAGGACCCAGCAGACTTTCCATCTAGCCTCAATGTGGTTAAAAATTGACCACGTGGGTTGAGTCTACTAAAGCTCAGTTTCCTTATCTACCAAATGGGCTAATAGGGGTAATATACCTGCATTGCCTACTACATGGAATCAGTGTGAAGATCAAGTAGAGTAATAGAAGTGAAAACATTTGTACTCTGTAAAGGAAATTGTAATGTTACTAAGCTTTATAAAATGTTAACTGATTGTCTCAGTGTTTCCAGGGCAGGGATGTTTTGTAAAGAAATGATTCTCTTCCATAGCAAACCCTGGAGAATATAACATCTCTGGCCCACTGGAGATCCTATTACTATCTCTTCTTAAGAATCAGTCCCAAAATAACTGTGTGAAACCCTAGAATGCTTCAGGAATTGGGCTGGAGAAGAGGAGGAAAGATGAATGACTTGATTAAATTGGTTAAGAAGCAACAACCAGCTAGGCACCTGTAATCCCAGCTACTTGAGGCTGAGGTGGTTAAGTTGGTTAAGAAGGAAACAACCTGCTGGGTGCGGTGGCTCACTCCTGTAATCCCAGCATTTTGGGAGGCTGAGGCGGGTGGATCACCTGAGTCCAGGAGTTCAAGGCCAGCCTGGCCAACATGGTGAAACCCTGTCTCTACTAAAAATACAAAAAAATAGCCGGGTGTGGTGATGGGCATCTGTAATCCCCGCTACTCAGGAGGCTAAGGTAGGAGAATTACTTGAACCTGGGAGGCCAAGGTTGCAGTGAACCGAGATCGCGCCACTGCACTCCAGCCTGGGCAACAGGAGTAAAACTCCATCTCCAAAACAAAACAAAACAGAACAAAACAAAACACAAAACAAAAAGAAGAAGCCGACAACCAGCTATGAACCTGTAATCTCAGCTACTCAAGGCTGAGATGGGAAGATTGCATGAGCCCAGGAGTTCAAGTCTAGCCTGGGTGACATAGCAAGACCCCCCTCCCCTCTTTTTTTTTTTTTTTTGAGATAGAATCTGGCCCTGTTGCCTACACTGGAATGAAGTGACGTGATCTCGGCTCACTGCAACCTCTGCCTCCTGAGTTCAAGCAATTCTCATGCCTCAGCCTCCCGAGTAGCTTGGACTACAGGTGCACGCCACCATACCTGGCTAATTTTTTGTATTTTTAGTAGAGACAGGATTTCACCATGTTGCCCAGGCTGGTCTCGAATTCCTGAGCTCAGGCATTCCACCCACCTCGGCTTCCCAAAGTGTTAGGATACAGGCATGAGCCATTGTGCCCTGGCAAGACACCATCTCTAAAATAAACAAACAAACAAACAAGACCCTATCTCTAAAACAAACAGACACACACACAAAACAAACAAACAAAAGTAAACAATACTCTCTTGTTTCAGCCCTGAAAAGGAAAGTATCTGCCCAATTCTGAGTCTCTAAAGTCTGTACTTTCCTGCATGAGCAATACTGACTGGTAAACAGATCTGTTTGCCTTTTGGTGGCCTCATAGACCTTCATAAACCTGTACTAGGAATCAGCTCTTTCCGGCCAAGACCAGAGTCTGAGGCCTTGTAACAGGGTTCAATGTGTTCTGATTCCCAAGACAGGTTTTGGTTAGTTTCCAGTTTATTTTTACTAACTCATTTATATGGACTCTTTTCATGTTGTTTGAGGACTTCTTCTTCGGGGAGAGGGTGGATATAAAGCAAAAAGGCCAACCTTGAGAAGGTTGAGAAGTTTGGATTAGGTGTGATCAGGCTAATGGAGTTTGCTTGTAAAAATAATGATAGCTCTTTGTACACACACTGGGAGTCTTTATATAGCTTTCCTCTTTCGAATATCATTTAAACTTGATGAATGCCTGGGTTGCACGTAGCAGGCAGAGACTGTTCCCAGTTAACAGATGGGGAAAGCTGAAGCCCAGAGAAAGCACCTTGTCTAGGGTCACATAGCCAGATATGGAGGAGTTTCACTTCAGTTTTCTCATTTGATGCTCAGCGTAAGCCTGGAAGAAATGGGAGCCTCAGAAGTTGTTAAACTCCTCTCACAGATGAGAGTCAGAGGTAAAATGGGATTGTTTTGGAAAAGGATAAAGCCTGAATGAGAGCCCAGGATTTCTGACCTGATATCTTTCCTCTCTATTCCCAAACTATCAAATCCAGACCTCAGGATTCACGACAGGGCTGTGCCTGCCGGTTCAGTCCATCTTCGTGGTGTATCTTCCCAGCCCGAGTCTCTGGTTAGTTTCTGCCCTCTCATTGAACAGGTAGCTAACCCAAACCCTCAGCAGGACTTGCAGTACCTCACTCAGCCTGGAGACCCTTTCTTCCCCTTTGTCTTTGTCCCTTATTTCCACCCACTCAATCCTAAGGGGATGCCAGGACCTTTCTCCTAGACTAGTTGCTCTTAACCACCTTTGGCTCTTGGATACCTTTGAGAATTTGATGACAGCAATGGACTCTCACAGGAAAAAAGCCCACGGAGGCAGTTTTGCACACAATATCAAGGGACTTGGAATCTCCCTAGCTCAGTCAACTTGCCCACAAGTTAAAAATACCTGCCCTCCGTCTTGTTCTCCCCAGAATAAGTCCCCCTCCCAAGGAGGTCAGTGACCCTGTGATCATCACAGGCAACTGAGAAAGGCTTCAGAAGATGGCAGAAGGATACTTCCCCTCTTCCTCAGCCTTTCTTCCTAAGGCATGGTGGGCATGAAGTGCCCACCAATGTGGAGTTATTTATGGCCAGGACCTAGTTTCGTATCCTGCACAGCCTGCCACAGGGGAGGTGCGTGGAGCAGAAAGAGAAGTGGGGTCAGCAGGGAGGGCTGAGAGCCCACCCAAGTCACAGGCTGCCCCTTGTGGCCACCTCCATCCAGCCTCTCTGCTTCTGGGGAGCACAGTGGGGGCTGGGCCGTGGGCTCCTGCTGCCTCTGCACCCTCTCCCTTCTCCTCTGGCTGGACACAACTCTTCCAGGGCAGAAGCCCTGGCTCATTCCCCTTGGCCAGTTCAGTACCCACTTGGCTTGCTTGTCTGTGTTGAGTGGGTTGGCATGGGTTGGGTGCAGACACTCTGCTATGTCTCAGTGCTGCTGTTTGGAAGGAGACAGCTGGAACGTCTCACTGCCTTGGGTAGGATGTGGTACGTACGCAGGTGTGTCTGGGGATTGGTGATCAGTGGCGAATGAGTGGTGGAATGAGTCTTGGGTCGCCTGCTTATGAGGACAGTAGAGTCAAATGTCTTTTCTCTTTCTTTTTCAACCCTTAAAGTGTCTCTGTCCTAGTGGTCACTCCTCTCTTTTCCCCTCATCATCGGAAGGAAGCTCTCTCCCTACCTGCACCCCATAGCTCTGTCGCCTCCATCTCTGCTCCTCCCAATGCCCCTGCCCTGCACACCTTCTTACCTGGCTGCCTTTCTCTGGCCTGTCCTGCTGGGCCTAGCACTCACCCTGCTCCTCTAACCTGCATGTGTCCAGCTGCAGTGGCTGTTCTGTGTTGCACGACCCCCTCCTTTCCCTCCTCCCCCACCGGCCCCACCCCTTCCAGAAGATGCGTGGGGGGGGTTGGGGGGCAGGGGCATCATGAACCCCTGGGGTGGAGGGGGACCGGGGGAATTATTCCCCTGTTTCCTGCTTTTACTAACGAACCTGCCATTTTTGTGTCTGGACTTTGATTTGTCTGAGGGAACAGTCGGATTTTACTAATCTAAGTCATCTCCCTCCTTGCCTTCCCCAGAGACCTTCCTCCATTCCCTCTACCCTTGGCTTCCTTTCCACCCAGAACCCATCCCCACTTTCTCCCTCTACTCCCCACCTCTGGCTGATCCCCTTCCTCAGGGTACTTCCTTATGTTGTCCTTCCTCCTGCTACCCCACCCCCAGGCCCAGCCCTGGGCCATAAGAGGGTGATTAAGGCAGCCCTTTCCCAGTAGGAAGCACATGGGAGTGATCTGCAAAAAGCCCAGGGGGGCAAGGTGAGATTGTGCCCAGTCAGGAGGGAAACTGAGGAGGGTATTTCCTCCTCTCTACCCCACACTATCACCTCGTCTAAGTCTGAGAGGGCAAAGGGAGGGTGACTTTGGCAAATGGAGTGGGATAGAGAGAGCCCATAGGGTGAGGGAGATGGCCAGTGGCTGGTGCCCTGGCTTCTGAGGTCAGGGAGGGAGGACACAGCTGAGGGGCTCAGGTGGGCTGGGGACCAAAAGAGGAGATTCTCTTCCTGGGGAGCTTTGGGACCAGCAGAGCCCTTTCCCTGCACTGAAGCAGGAGTGCACTTGAGTTTCTGTCACCAAAGTCACAGGCTCCCTAGGTGTTAGGTTCATAGATGGAGATGCCAGCTATGTGGCCCTGGGTCATAAGATGATCTTTAATAGCTGTGTGCTGTATACCCTGGATTATGTTCAGATTAGTGGGGTTACAGGGACATGTCAGGCTGGTGCCTACCCCTCAGGAGCTGACCAGTTGGGGTGACCAGACTTAGGCACAGGAAGTAATCAGCAGCCCAGTTCCTGGTCTCTCAGTGCAGCATCAGGGAGAGTGGAGGTGGAGGGCTGGATGGAGTTGAATTTGTCCCAGGGAGGCCCGTTCAGCCTATTGCCCACTCCCTGTCTTATCCCTGACCTTTCATCCCGGTTCCTTCTTCCCTTTCTCCAGCCCCTCTCTGCCAGGTCTAATCTCGTTTGCATGTTTTTGTGACTAATACTTTGACCCTTCCCTTTTCTACCCAGACCCCTACTTCCCAGCCTTAGGGTGGGGTGGAGGGAAGAAGAAATAAATGGTAATGACTGGCCCTCCCCTCAAATAAGATTCAAAAGCTTTCAGACTGCCCCTTTCCACAAAGACACCCCCTTACCTTCTGCTCTTGAACCTAGTTACCCCAGCACAAGGTTTGATGGTTCCCAGGAGGTGGAGAGTGGGGCTCAGCTCTACCCTATACGCTGCAAGGCTCCAGCCAAGCACAAGGGGGATTCGGGAGTCCTGGGAAGGCAGGAAGCTCCCTTACCCCAGTTCTGCTCATGTCCCTTTGGAGTTCCTCCGCTCACCCACTGAGACTATGGACCCCTGGAGACCAGTCGCTGGAAGATGGCTGGTGGCATGTGCATATAGACTGGTGTGGGTGAGGAGGGCATAGGATGTGACTGGAAGGCCCCAATCTCTAGACTGCTCCTGAAAGAGGGTGCTGAGGCACTCTTGGGGAATGAGAAATGGGGTGAGCTGTGGCCTGTGGAAACACAGTGTTGGGCTAACCCTGAGCCAGCTTCCTATTGACCCTGCAGAGCTCTGCCCTCTTTCCCAGCTGACCTTCCCAAACCACTGCCTTCCTAGAGTAGGGGCTCATGGTCTCATAGCCCTTGGCCCTTCTCCCATAACCGTTTTGGATGTCTTGAACCCTTGTGGGCTGCTTGTAGAGTTAGATTTTTTGGAGACTAGGTGGACATTTGCCTGGGGAGACTGGGGAAGTCAGAGAGTTTTCTGTCCTTGTCACGCCCTGCCCCGCCCCACCTAAGATCACTTCTGCATTCTCCAGGCCATCGCTGAGCACCCGTGCCTCCTGGAACACCAAGTACTCCCCCATTCCCACTCATCCTGCTTTCTTACTGAACTTTCAGCCCAGGGGCAAGGTATTCATGAGGTTAGCTCTATCCCCCTCTGTTCCCTAAGCTGGCCCTGACTTCCTGGAGTAACTCTGGTGGTGTTCGTAGACAAGGCAATTAGATAGGAAGAAGGAAGAGTGGACTAATGTAGCTAAAGAGCTCCCTCTCCTTTGGAGGCAAGAGAGTGACCTGAATATAAGGAGATCTGAGGAGCCAAGAGACAGACTCAGGAAAGGGCTAGAAGTACAAACCCGGAGACTGGGCAGCAGGGGTAGAAATCAGCCACGATGGGCAACCCCAGAAAGTTTCAAGTCTTTCTAGGAATATCTGAGTTCCTGGTCCTCACACTGCTATCTTCCATCTCCCTACTGGGTTCAGACTGAAAGGCTTCCCAGCACCCAGCGGAGAGGGCTGCAGGTGAGTCTAAGCCACCAAGGTCCGGGGAACACCATTCTCTGGCACACTTTTGAAAGAAGTTCTGAAGTCATGTGTGTATCCAGAGAGTACCTTCAGGAGAAGAAAAGTGAGGATGCCATCTGCACCCATCCTATGCCCCAGAATGGGGGATCCGTCCTGGAGCCCACATTCTTGTTCAGAGTGCCTTCCAGGAACAACTTCTTGGGGGACCTCATGGGGAGCTCTCCAAGTACCCTTCAGGCTCCTGCCTGCTGAGCTGGGGGCCAGAGGGCAGGTCTTAGCCCACCATGAAACCATCAAATCTTGTGCTGCTTCCTTTTCCTCATTCCCTCTCTTCCCCCACTGTTCCTTCTCCAAGACAAGCAGACATAAAAATGGGGTTCCCCCTCCCCTGCTGCCCTCTGGCCCCTCCTTTGCCCAGCCGTAGCTCTTCCTAGGGATTTGATGTTGGTTGTCTCCTGTCTTTCTCCCTCCCTCCTGGGCTGGGCAGGTGACCATCTCGGTGGACGGGATCCTGACCACCACAGGCTACACGCAGGAGGATTACACCATGCTGGGCTCTGATGACTTCTTCTACATTGGGGGCAGCCCCAACACAGCTGACCTGCCAGGCTCGCCCGTCAGCAACAACTTCATGGGCTGCCTCAAGGACGTGAGTAGGGCTAGGGAGGGGCTGCAGGCCGTTCAGGAGCCCTTTGGCTCCTGTCTTCAGTGTGACTTAGTCTGACCTGGCTAGGTGTCTGGGTCCTCTGTTGCTTCCAAGACCATGGTGGGAGACACCCCCTTTTTAAAACCTAAGGCCCACTGACCCCATTAAGAAGCTTCTCCCCTCTCGTTTCCTTGAGCCTTAGAAACCCCCATCCTCATAAAGGACCCTCAAAGGCAGCTGTGGAACAGAGGAAAGAATGCTGGGTGTGAAGACTAAAAACCTTTGCTTGAGTCCCAGCTCTTCCACTCATTGGTTCTGTGACTGTGGTCAAGTTACTTGACTGTCTAATGCTGAGTTTCCTCCTCTGTAGATGGGTAGTCAGTGCCTACTTCATAAGGTTGTGAGGCGCACATGACAGTGTAAGTGAACATACTTCATCAAGTAGAAAATGGCTACCACATATCAGTGGCCTTG
Organism: Trachypithecus francoisi; assembly: GCF_009764315.1. Classification (NCBI taxonomy): domain Eukaryota; kingdom Metazoa; phylum Chordata; class Mammalia; order Primates; family Cercopithecidae; genus Trachypithecus; species Trachypithecus francoisi. The sequence goes on from NW_022681473.1 coordinate 9,542,965, forward strand.
TCATTATTATGAACTGCAATTTAGTGGGCACTGAGAGCCCACAGGGCAAGTCACTGTGCTCCTGCTGGGCCAGAAGACAGGACAGGACAGGCAAGGGAGGTGCTTGTTCACAGCCTCTGTGCCTGAAGCTCCGGAACAGAGGCCTAAGGGGAGTGGTCTGGTGGAACTGAGCAGGGGCTACAAGAGTGGGTGACTGGGTCCCCTGGTGCTCACTGCTGGGTGGGAGTGACCAGGCCCTAAGCTGCTTTCTGATTCTTTATACCTGACGCCACCCCTCCCTGCAGGTGGTCTATAAGAACAATGACTTCAAACTGGAACTATCCCGCCTGGCAAAGGAAGGGGACCCCAAGATGAAGCTGCAGGGGGACTTGTCATTCCGCTGTGAGGATGTGGCTGCCCTGGACCCTGTGACCTTTGAGAGTCCCGAGGCCTTTGTGGCGCTGCCCCGCTGGAGTGCTAAGCGCACTGGCTCCATCTCCCTAGACTTCCGCACCACTGAGCCCAACGGGCTGCTGCTCTTCAGCCAGGGCCAGCGGGCTGGGGGTGGAGCTGGCAGCCACAGCTCTGCTCAGCGGGCCGACTACTTTGCCATGGAGCTTTTGGACGGCCACCTCTATCTTCTGCTGGACATGGGATCTGGGGGCATCAAGCTGCGGGCATCCAGCCGCAAGGTCAATGATGGCGAGTGGTGTCACGTGGACTTCCAGAGGGACGGGCGAAAAGGTCAGGAGGCCTCTGGACCCTTCCCCTTCCATGGGCCACCCCTTTCCATCTGCCCTGACATGCTCTCCGTCTCTCTTCAGTGGGTCTCTTCTACACCATTTCCTATACTCTTCCCTGCCACCTCTCCTCCACCCCTCCTCACGTCTTGTCCTTTCTGGACATTGGCAGAAAGAGCACAGCATTTGATGTCAGTCAGACCTGGATCACACCTCAGCTCCCCTACTTGCTGCAAGTGAGACTCCATTTCCTTATCTGTAGCAGGAATAATCCCACAAGGGCCATCAAGAGGAGAAAATAAGAGCACACCTGTAGAAGGATTAGCACAGTGGCCAACATAGAGTAGACACCCCATTCTCCTTTAAGAATATATCTTCCAGCCAGGTGTGATGCCTCTCGCCTGTAATCCCAGCACTTCAGGAGGCCAAGGTGGGCAGATCGTGAGGTCAGATCGAGACCATCCTGGCTAACATGGCAAAACCCCATCTCTACTAAAATTACAAAATATTAGCCAGGTGTGGTGGTGGGCACCTGTAGTCCCGGCTACTCAGAGGCTGACACAGAAGAATGGCGTGAACCTGGGAGGCGGAGCTTGCAGTGAGCCGAGATCACACCACTGCACTCCAGCCTGGGTGACAGACTCTGTCTCAAAAAAAAAAAAAAAAAAAAGAGAATATATCTTCCCAGCCATGCCTCCCTTCTGTCTAGAGCCATTCAACTTAAAAAAAAAAAAAAAAAAAAAAAAAAAAAAAAAAACAAAAAAAAAAAAAACTAACTCACTAGGCTGGGCGCTGTGGCTCACACCTGTAATCCTAGCACTTTGGGAGGCCGAGGTGGGTGGACCATTTGAGGTCAGGAGTTCGAGACCAGCCTGGTCAACATGGTGAAACCTCGTCTCTACTAAAAATACAAAAATTAGCCAGGCATGGTGGTGCACTGCTGTAGTCCCAGCTAATTGGGAGACTGAGGCAGGAGAATCACTTGAACCTGGGAGGCGGAGGTTGCAGTGAGCCAAAATCCTGCCATTGCACTCCAGCCTGGGTGACAGAGGAAGATTGTCCAAAAAAAAAAGAAGAAAAAAAAAATTAACTCACTCAACAGTTACTGAGCACCCACTGTGTGCCAGATGCTGTCCAAGGTTCTGGAGATATGGACAGCAGGGAAACTAAAAAGACTATCTTTGCTGTCACAGAACCCCTGTTCTGGTGTGGGATGGAGAGCACGGAGTGAAAAAGACAGTGAATAGCCCCACACCCCCACCTAGCAGTGAGGGCTCTAGAACAGTAAAGTGTCAGGGCAGAGAGTCCTGGGGTCAAACAGATGCCTGTTCTTGAACCTTCTGTTGCTTCTAGCCACTCTCTTCTTCACCCTCCATTTCAGTGTTTTGTATCCTCTTCCTGTTTTCTGTCTGCTGATTCTCTCTCCTTTACTCTTCTCCATCTTGTTGAGCATGAGAGAATTATCCAAGAAAGGGAAATTGATATAAATGAGAACTGACACATTATCCTATTTAAGCACTTATCAACGCTCAGCTAAATTTTTTTTTTTTTTTTTATACGGAGTCTTGCTCTATCGCCCAGGCTGAAGTGCAGTGGTGTGATCTCAGCTCACTGCAACCTTCACCTCCCAGGTTCAAGCGATTCTCCTGCCTCAGCCTCCTGAGTAGCTGGGACTACAGGCGCCCGCCACCACGCCCGGCTAATTTTTTGTATTTTTAGTAGAAACAGGGTTTCACCATCTTAGCCAGGATGGTCTTGATCTCCTGTCCTGGTGATCAGCCTGCCTTGGCCTCCCAAAGTGCTGGGATTACAGGCGTGAGCCACAGCACCTGGCCAACGTCAGCTAAATTTTTGTGCTCCTCCGCCTGTCACTGAGCTGGGCCTGTGAGTTTGGGTGGAGTGACTGTTCCTCCCTGTGCAGGAAGGAGGGGCCCCTGTGGCTCCCGGAGAACGACAGCTTCTCATGGGCTTTCTATTTCTTTCGCTTCCATCCTCGAAGTGTTGCTTCCCCCGGGCTTCACATTAAATGGTTTCATCCCCGGGTTGTGTCTCAGGACAGCACCAGGAATTCTTCCCAGAGCTCTCTGTGCCCCAGGGTTTCCACCAGGTGGTCAGTAACACTCTAGGTTGGAAGTCTGCCCAAACCTTGCAGGGCACTGCAGGGCTTCCACTTCTCTGTGCTTTCAGGAAGTACTCCTGTTAGCTCACACCAATCTCTGGAGCCAGAATCTGGACCAGGTCTGGCTGGTCCTTGGATTCCTGTCTTGACCAATTCTGGACATTTCTGACGACCTATTTCTTTTCTTTTTTTTTTTGAGATGAAGTCTCACTCTGTTGCCCAGGCTGGAGTGCAGTGGTACGATCTCAGCTCACTGTAACCTCCGCCTCCCGGGTTCAAGCGATTCTCCTGCCTCAGCCTCCCAAGTAGCTGGGATTATAGGCACATGCCACCATGCCTGGCTAATTTTTGTATTTTTATTGGAGACGGGGTTTCACCATTTTGGCCAGGCTGGTCTTGAACTCCTGACCTTGTGATTCACCTGCCTCAGCCTCCCAAAGTGCTGTACCAAAGTGCTGGGATTACAGCATGAGCCACCGCGCCTGGCCTCTGATGACCCATTTCATATGTGTACACAAACACAGACTTGGGGCAGCTATTCCGAGAAAACTATCTTAGATCTTTTCCATTTTTTTTCTATTTTTGTTTTTGCAATTGTGGTAAATGATACATAACAAAATTTGCCACCCTTTCCTGAAGATCATGTGGGACAGAGAAAAAAATGAAAAACAAAACAGTAAAAAAAAATTACTATCGTAACCATTTTTTTTTTTTTTTTTTGAGACGGAGTTTTGCTCTTTTTGCCTAGTCTGGAGTGCAATGGTGCAATCTCGGCTCACTGCAACCTCTGTCTCCTGGGTTCAAGTGATTTTCCTGCCTCAGCTTCCCAGGTAGCTGGGATTATAGGCGTGTGTCACCATGCCCGGCTAATTTTGTGTATATATATATATATATTTTTTTTTACTAGAGATGAGGTTTCACCATGTTGATCAGGCTGGTCTTGAACTCCTGACCTCAAGTGATACATTTGCCTCAGCCTCCCAAAGAGCTGGGATTACAGGTGTGAGCCTACGTGCCCAGCCCATCGTAACCATTTTTTTTTTTTCTCTTTTTTGAGACGGAGTCTCGCTCTGTCGTCCAGGCTGGAGTGCAGTGGCCGGATCTCGGCTCACTGCAAGCTTCGCCTCCCGGGTTCATGCCATTCTCACGCCTCAGCCTCCTGAGTATCTGGGACTACAGGCGTCCGCCACCACGCCTGGCTAGTTTTTGCGTTTTTTAGTAGAGAGGGGGTTTCACCGTGTTAGCCAGGACGGTCTTGATGTAACCATTTTTAAGTATGCAGTTTACTGGTGTTAAGTACATGCATATTGTTGTATAAATATCACTGGTAACTATCATTTATCTCCAGAACTTTTCTCATCTTCCCAAACTGAAACTCTGGCCCAATAAACACCAACTCTCCATTCCCTCTCCTCTTAGCCGTTGGCACTCACCATTCTACTTTCTGTGTAAGAATCTGGCCACTCTCGGTACCTCTGTTAAGTGGAGTCATATAATATTTGTCCCTTTGTATCTGGCTTTATTTCATTTTGCATAATGTCTTCTAGGTTTGTTCATGTGGTAGCATGTGTCAAGATGTCCTTCCTTTCTAGGGCTCAATAATATTCCATTGCCTGGATATACACTTTGCGTTTATCCATCCATCTGTTGATGGATGCTTGGGTTGTTCTTTTCCATGTGTTGAGTGATCTTGGTGCAGAGGCCTGTACTCACTAGGTTTTCCTCTTGTTGACCCTCCATTATACACCCCTTCCCCATCTCTTTCCTTCTCTCTCTCTTCCTTCTCCAACATTTGGTTCATTTGTAGAGAGTCTGGTTGGGTCGTGTAGAACCCAGGAGACCCTGCAGTGGGTGGGCAGAACAGGCATGGGGGAATCTGGCTATAAATAGAGGTGTGGGTGATCAGGCAGGCCATGTTTGGTGGCCTGTTAGGGGAGTGGGCCCCCAGCCCTGGGAAGTGGGTTTAGAGTCAGGACCCTGGGTCATCTGGCACCTTGTATGGAAAGAAAAGCTAGAGACCATGTTACTAAAAGGGGGCACAGCTCTGGTTCAGGTGAGGTGTTTTTGTTTGTTTGTTTGTTTTTGTTTTTTTTTGAGTCAGAGTTTTGCTCTTGTCGCCTAGGCTGCCAGGCTGGAGTATAGTGACATGATCTCAGCTCACTGCAACCTCCGCCTCGCAGGTTCAAGCGATTCTCTTGCCTCAGCCTCTTGAGTAGCTGGGATTACAGGTGCCCACCATGCCCGGCTAAATTTTGTATTTTTAGTAGAGATGGAGTTTAACCATGTTGCCAGGCTGGTCTTGAACTCCTGACCTCAGGTGATCCGCCTGCCTTGGTCTCCCAAAGTGCTAGGATTACAGGTGTGAGCCACTGTGCCTGGCCTCAGGTGAGTTTTGAGCAGAGAAGAAGAACATGCCCTGAATGAAGACATGTGTCTGTAGAGGAGGTCCCAGGTCTTCCCTCTTGGTTTCCCACCCTATGCCGATTCTCCTCCCAAAGCTCCCTGCCAAATTCAGGCCTCATGCAGACCCAAACCCTCCTTAACCTGTCTTTAATCCCATGAAGTTAGGCAGTCTTTTTTTTTTTTTTTTTCTAACTAAGATGACTGCAATGGGGTCTTGCAGTGAGGAGAGAGATTGAACTCACCTCCCACCCCGACCTGTTTTAAACAGTTCTTCCAAACTTGGAAAAGGACAGAAGAAGGAATTAAAAAATACAAGTAGAATAAAATTTCTAATGTAGAGGTTTCTGCAGCTTAAGGTCTCAGTAAAGGCTATGGAACTCCCACCTGATCCCAAGTCTTTTTTCTATGATAATCACCAAGTACTACTACTACTACTACTACTACTACTACTACTACTACTTCTTCTTCTTCTTCTTCTTCTTCTTCTTCTTCTTCTTCTTCTTCCTCTTCCTCTTCCTCTTCTTCTCCTTCTTCTTCCTTCTTCTTCCTTCTTTCTTCTTCTTCTTTCGAGATGGAGTCATGCTCTGTCTCCCAGGCTGGAGTGCAGTGGCATGATCTCGGCTCACTGCAGCCTCTGCCTCCCGGGTTCAAGTGATTCTCCTGCCTCAGTCTCCTGAGTAGCTTGGACTACAGGTTTGCGCCACCATGCCCGGCTAATTTTTTTTATTTTTATTTTTTCAGTAGAGATGGAGTTTCACCATGTTGGCCAGGGTGGTCTTGAACTCCTGACCTCCAAGTGATCCATCTGCCTCGACCTCCCAAAGTGCTGGGATTACAGGCGTGAACTACCATACCCGGCCAAGCACCCTCTATTTCTGAAGAACTCTTCTACCTAAAAATTCTGTGCCTGCCTCTTTTCTCCTCACTGCTATCCTGCCCCACAGGCCCCGGAGCCAATCTGCTCGTGGGCCTTGCTGGCTGCAGAGTGGGCTCTTGTCTGAGGGGTGGAGAGTACAGGCTCTGAGTTCTTGCTGCTGGGACCGTACTTTGGCTATGTTCCTTCCCCACTGTGGTGCTTTGGCACTGTTCCCCAGTCTCTGCAAGCCTCATCTACCATTTCAAAATGGGATCATAAAGGACCGATTTTGTAGAGTTATTATGAGACTTAAGTGATATAATATATTTAAAGTGTTAGGTGCCTGGCATCTAGTCATAGCTCAATAAATGTTTGTGGGGGGAAAAAAACTCCTTTGGATTAAAGATCTTTCAGCCCCTTCTGTTCCTTAAGGTTCTCTGCTTCCGGTTCCTAGTCTAAGAAACTGGCTGGCAGGAATGACCCAGTGAATGATCCAGCCCTTTCTGAGCTCAAGATCTGGGCATGCTCACTTCCTGCATATCCTCTAAGGACTCACTGAGGTGGGGAGGAGGGGTATGGACGGAGGCCCACAGCATTCTGCAGCTGGGCTGGGGCTGCATCACAGGAGCCTCTGAGCCTGGGGGCCTTTGTTAAGCAGTTTTTGCAGTGAGTGAGGCTGATCTTCCAGCCCAGGACTGCTGCTCGTCCTGAGCCTGCTGCAGGGCACAAAGTGGAGGGGCCCACACTTGGTGGGGGCCTCCTTGGCAGAGTCAGGATGTCCCTTTCTGGCCTGTGGCTTTTCTCCATCCTGCCTTCCCTTGATTCCCAGGCTCCATCTCAGTGAACAGTCGCAGCACACCATTCTTGGCAACTGGGGACAGCGAGATTCTGGACCTGGAGAGTGAGCTGTACCTGGGCGGTCTCCCTGAGGGGGGCCGGGTGGACCTGCCCCTGCCCCCAGAGGTGTGGACAGCAGCACTCCGGGCAGGCTACGTGGGCTGTGTGCGGGACCTCTTCATAGATGGGCGTAGCCGAGACCTCCGGGGCCTGGCCGAGGCTCAGGGGGCTGTGGGCGTCGCCCCCTTCTGCTCCAGGGAGACGCTGAAGCAGTGTGCATCTGCCCCCTGTCGCAATGGGGGCATCTGCCGAGAAGGCTGGAACCGCTTCGTCTGTGACTGCATTGGGACCGGCTTTCTTGGGCGGGTCTGTGAGAGAGGTGAGGCTGGTCTTCATCCTGGATGTCCCTGCTTCCCATCCCTGTGCTCCTTCTCAGGGTAACTCCTACTTTCCATCCCTGTGCCACTTCCTCCTAGGGGATCCCCTCATAGACCTGCCTTAGGCTTGTCACCCTTGTAATGATTCTCTGGTCTTTTCCCTCCCCTGGCCTCTGCCTGTCTTCCCCTTCCCTCTTCCCCGACTCCTATGGGGCAGAGGCCACGGTCCTGAGCTACGATGGCTCCATGTACATGAAGATCATGCTACCTAACGCCATGCACACGGAGGCAGAGGATGTGTCCCTGCGTTTCATGTCCCAGCGGGCCTACGGACTCATGATGGCCACCACTTCCAGGGAGTCTGCCGACACCCTGCGCCTGGAGCTGGATGGGGGGCAGATGAAGCTCACTGTCAACCTCGGTAACCATCCTGCCCTGTGCTTCCTGACCCCTCACCTGGCCTTGTCTCTGACCCACACCTTCCTCTGTCTGGAGAAGCTGGTGGTGGCACCAGCAAGAGGTGCCCTCAGCAGAGTTTGGAGGTGGGGAGGTGCCAGCCTGGGTCAGAGACCCTGAGAGCTCTGTCCCTGGTGAGGATGCTCAGTGTAGGGTGACACTCCATGCTCGACAATACTGTGAAGGGCAAGACCCAGAGTGTCTGGGGTATGCTAATTGTCCTCCTAGGTCACCCATGTGGATCTTGGCAGCATCTGTCCTGCACACACACGGATGACACAGCTCATTTTTGGTCAGTGGCGCGTCCACTTACTCATTCATTGGTTCATTCATTTGAGAAGCACTTGCTGATGCCTACTGGATGCTAAGCCTGAGCTCAGTGTGGTAGCAGATACAGAGATGAGGAAGGCCTGGTCCCTGCACGCAGCTGCCCTCCACTGCTCTGCTCAGTCTAAACAGCAGTCTGTGTGTTGGTGTGTGGAGGTGCATATGTGTACACTGGACATACAGACGTGCTGTCTTCCTCTTTCTAGTGCCGTGGGCTTTCACATTTGAGCCTCATGGCTGTCCTGTGAAGATACTAGATCACCAAACAAGCATTACTGTCCCTGTTTTATAGATTATGACATTCGTATATTGACTTGTTCAACATTACAAAGCTAGTGAAGGCAGAGGGAGGAGCTAGGACTCAACCTGGGTCATTTGCCTTAAAGTTCAGTGCTGGGCCGGGCGCGGTGGCTCAAGCCTGTAATCCCAGCACTTTGGGAGGCCGAGACGGGCGGATCATGAGGTCAGGAGATCGAGACCATCCTGGCTAACACGGTGAAACCCCGTCTCTACTAAAAAAAAATACAAAAATCTAGCCGGGCGAGGTGGCGGGCGCCTGTAGTCCCAGCTACTCGGGAGGCTGAGGCAGGAGAATGGCGTAAACCCAGGAGGCGGAGCTTGCAGTGAGCTGAGATCCGGCCACTGCACTCCAGCCCGGTGACAGAGCGAGACTCCGTCTCAAAAAAAAAAAAAAAAAAAAAAAGTTCAGTGCTTTTCCCATTGCCTCGGACAGGGCTGCTGACCCTCCCCCTCAGGCCACTCATGCTGACTCGTGTCTCCACCCATGCCTAAGATTGAGAGCAGGCTTTGACTCCACTTCACCTGGCAGTCCCTGGGGTGTCCATGAGGGCCAGACCATGAGCCTGTTAGGTTCTCCTCATGGGCTTCAGCTCTCCTAGTCAGGGCAAAAAGAAAACAGCAGGTTCACTCATTCAGCTATTTATGGGACACCATATAAATGCTAGGTATGTTTCAAGCCAGGGGCTACAGCAGTTAATAAGCAGTCCCCACCCTTTTGGAGTTTTCAGAGCAGGGGAACCCTGGAAATGGGAGGTCCTAAACTGTTCAGGCTGAGGTCAAATCTGTCCATTTCAGACTGGCCTCTAGAAAGCTTATAAAGGTATAGCACCTGCCATATAGAAAGTTTGCAGGCCATCAGGGTCATCTGTTGTGTCCTGGACCTAGAGGGGAAGTAGGGCTCTTCTGAGCAGGTTAGAATACATGACTGGAGAGAATACAGAGCTTTGACCTTTTTTTTTTGTTTTTTGTTCTTTTTTGAGACAGAGTTTTGCTCTTTCGCCCAGGTTGGAGTGCAGTGGCATGATCTGGGCTCATTGCAATCTCTGCCCCTGGGTTCAAGGGATTCTCTGCCTCAACCTCCCAAGTAGCTGGGATTACAGGTGCCTGCCACCACGCCTGGCTAATTTTTGTATTTTTAGTAGAGACGGGGTTTCACCATCTTGGCCAGGCTGGTCTTGAACTCCTGGCCTCGTGATCCACCCGCCTCGGCTTTCCAAAGTGCTGGGGTTACAGGTGTGAGCCACTGTGCTCGGCCGAACTTTGAACTTTTAAATACTTATCTGGAGTCTCATCCTAACATTGGTCTCCAGGGCATTTGTGGGACAGACTGTGGCCTTTGGGGGACCCATTGCCTTGTAAATATATTTATACTATGTTCTTTCCTTTTCCCCTTTTGGTCACCTGGCCTTTGTATTCCTAGGACAAAGATTTGCTGAGAGAGGTGGGGACTGGAGGTGGGGAGATGTGCAGGTGGCCAGGGCCTCAGAGTTGTTTAAAGGGTTCCCCTCAGCTCTGTTTCTAACCACAATCACAGCCTGTAGAGCAGGTGGTGTGCAGCAGCTCTGCAGGGGAAAGCAGGCTGGGAGACACTCTAGTCAATGCTCCACAAGTCTGCACAATGCTCCTTGCATCCCTGAAACTGTCACAAGAGGATGGCCCCAGCCAAGAGCCCCATAAGTGGCTCTGTACTTCCAAGTCTGCCCAGATCTGTGTATCCAGTGTGAGTTCCCCCCACTTTGCCTAGGCATGTGTGTGTTGTCTGCATCTAAGCACATGTCTCTGTGCTTGCTGGGGACACAGCAGGAAAAATCTGGGGCCTTGGATTTGCAGGGAAGGCAGATGCGTTTTGCTTATTTGGATGGTCTTACACCCCTGGGAAGAAGCTTGTGTCTTTTAAGATTAGACAGGAAACAATGTCCTTGGTCAGGAAAACCTATCCTGTGGGCCCTTGGGACCCACCCTCTCCTCTCCATGGGCGCACTTTTCTGTCTGTGCCACATAAGTGCTCAGAAGTCAGAGAACAAGGTGGCCTCTTGGAAGACACATCATGTTAAGAATAGGCTTCCCAGACTGACAGATAATAGGACTGTCCTCCCACCCATTTCTTACCCCTGGCTGTGCCCCTGCCCCCATCTGTAGAACGTATGAGCTGAGATGCCATCTCTAGCATGGCTCCTGACAATCCATGACCAAAAGCTTGGTGCAAACGCATCTGTCTACAGATTCCTCCTGTGTAGGCACTGTGGACATGCAGGTGGTCCCTACCCAGCCACAAGCCTTGGGTTGGGATGGGAAGAGTTCTGGGCTCAGGGCCAGAACACTTGGGGCCTAACCTTGGTATCTTTTACTGTTGAGTAAGTCATTTCCCATCTCTGAGTCTCTCTCTCTCTCTCTTTTTAATCTTTAAAATGGAGATAAGAATCTTCACTCTGCCTACGTCTGTGGTGCTTTTGAGGCTCAGATGGAAGAATGGGAATGAACCATTGAAACCATTGTGCAGATTCAAGGCCCATAGTTGAGACCCACCCAGCCTTCTTGAAGGAAAACCGTATTGGAATAGAGACCTGAGTTTGGAGCCAGGCCTGGGAGCCACTTCCACATAGCATGGACAGACTGGAGTTGTCCTCTACTAGGTGTGCCATGGGGTCCCAGCTGTCAGTGCAGCTGATATGAAGAGTGCAGTGTAAAGAATCTCTGAGCCGCAAGGCATCACCTCCTTCAGCCTCCTGGCCCTCGTGAATCACTTCAAGAGCCCCATTCCTGTCCCCCATTGCTTACTCCCCAGGACTTGCAGGGCCTCACAGACCGGCAGCAACACCAAGGCCCCAGGCCTGGGCTGGACTGTCTACTGGGGAACAGAGAGAAGCCTGGTGAGGCTTGATCTCTGGCCTCATGATCTTATCCTGTAGAGAGGGAAGCTATTGCTCCAGGAGGCATCTCTGCAGCTCCACAGGCACTCAGTGGATTGAAACAGACCCCGGGCTGGGCCTGAAGAGGGAGCGGAGGCTGCGGGTGACCACTTGGTGGGATTGCTAAGTGCTAGCCTCAAGAGATGGGATATTTGCTAGATAAGAGAGGGCCAAAAAGGCACTGCTGCCTCTTTCCAGGCAGAGGATCCTAAGGAACTTATCATGCCTCCTGCTGCAGCTCCTCAGCCCCCACTATGTTTGCAAACACTGAACAAGTTCCTTGAGCTCTGCTGTCTGCAGCCGCTGAGTTGGGAAGTTGATCTCTGTCCCTAGAGGATGGTGGAGTCCCCTGGATTCTTTGCCCTATCCCAGCATGGCCTGGGTCCCTCCCTGGAGGGGAGGAGAGGACATGCCAGGCTGGGCACTGTCCTCTACTAGGTGTGCCCCTGGGGTCCCAACTGTCAGTGCAGCTGACATGAAGGGTGTGGTGTAATTAAAGAATCTCTGAGTTGCAAGGGGGTTACCTCCTTCAACATCCCTTCCCACCCTGTGAATCACCCATGCACTCCCCACCAGTAGGAGGCCTTCTACCTCCCACCTCCAAGGTGGACATTCTGATCATTGAGTGGTTCTTTCTTAGTGTCATCCTGCCCTTCTGAAATTCCCACTTGTTGTGAAATTCCCATTAGTTCTGCCCCCAGAATCAAACAGAGAAATCTAACTCTCGTTCATGTTTTAAATCAGGCTAAATACACACTGTATCCCAAAGCCCTTTAATCCCTGGGGTCATGGGAGGGTGCATTGCCTTTCCACCTGAGACTGGTCAATAATTATCAGGGGAGCTGCGGGGAGCCAGCTCTGAAGGAGGGCTATGACAGAGTGCATGCTGCCACTCTGTGATGTCACTTCTGAGACAGATGCCTGGGAGCCTTGGGCCCACTCTCTCCAACCCATAGGGCCTGGGCGGGGAAGGAACCCAGGTGAGGCAGGGCTGGGAAGCTGGTGTTCTTTCCCCTGAGTTCCTTTCCATGCAGACTGCTTTGTCTCACCTCCCTAGCACATGTTCATACTACGACCCTGCTCTCTGTGTCCAGCCAGGGCCTTTGTGGGTCTGTGCCACCAAGACCACTCACTTCTGCCTATTCCCTGCACTTGAGGCACAGGTCATTAGTTAACAGGTTGCTAGTTAGTGCCCCCCTGAACTTTGGTGAATGTGTATGTTGAAGGGACTGGGTTTCTCCTGCTTGCTCTCAGTCTCTGGCTTTCTTCTGGATGGGGCTGGCTTCCCTCTGGGTGCCTATCTTCAAGTCATTTGCTCTTGCAAACCCTATTGGAGCCTGTGCTTCTGAGGGTGGAGTCTCTGCAGGGGCAGGCCTGGAGCTGACACCTCTTCCCTGGACAGATGGACCCCCCATTCCTGGTGCTCCTTTGCTGGGGGAGGGGAAGAATCAAGCTCCTTCTTTGGGCCTTTTCCCCAGTAGGGGACCTGCTTGCCCGTCCAGCCTCCCTTTTTTTCTTTTTTGGACCCTTCATTGGTGAAGACTCTGCTGGCCCCGAGAGGGTACCCGTGACCTGACTCCAGGGCCTGGCACCCTTCCACCTCACCCTGACAGTCCTCCCCTTCCTCTTCTGTCCAGCCTCCCCTGTCCCCTCTGTGCAGCTGCTCCTTCCTCTGCTCCATTTTCTTCCTCTTTTCTCTCTGTACTCTCTCTACCTCCTTCCTCTCACTGAGACTTCTCACTTCCCTCTGTGTCTGCCCTTTGACCTTTCTCTGCTCCTCTGCTCCTCCCTTGGTGCCAGGCTGTGGCCCAGGGTCCTGGCTGCTCACCTCCACTCTTCTGCTGCGGTTGACAACGCGTGTGGAGCTCAGCTGTACTGCCGAAGGGCCGTGGCCCTCAAAGCCACAGGGGCATCAGTTTACCTCCACTGCAGGAACCTTCAGGGGCCCAGGGGATGCCAGCTGCTCACCCCCTTTGCTTCCTGGGCTGTGGGGTAGGCAGAGCCTGTTTGGGGTGGAGTGACAGGAGGCCAGGGTATTGGGTCTGTCAATTGAGGGCCAGGAGACTGCCCTTCTCTGAAAGGCAAAGCCAACCCAGTGTCCACCTGCTGCCTACTTCCTGCTCAGGATCCTACTGTTATCCATTCCCTCAGCTCACGTGGAGAGAAGCTGAGGCATGGAGAGAAGTACTTTGCCCAGGGTCACACGGTGAGTTAGTGAGTGTTAGGGTGGAGATGAGGACCCAGCTCCCCTGATTCCCAGTAAAGGATTTCTGCAGCTCCAGCCAGCCCCCTCCCTTGGGCTGAGTCAGGCTTGGGGTTTGATGGAGCGGTGCAGGCATCCTGAGGGCCTTAAATCTGGAATTCATAGGACCCTGGTCTACTATTTCCTTTGCAAGACGTGACTGGCTCCCACCTTTGGGTGATGTGTCTAACCAGAGGGATGGCCAGAGGCTTCAGGGCCCTGGGCTGCTGGCTCTGTGTAGACACGTGCTTTCTGACCACATGGGGCCTTCCCAGTCCTGAAATCAGAGGATAGCAATGCAAGGACTGGAGCAGGGGCAGGAAACTTTGCTTATGGTGGTTACTTGTCCCCAGCTGCTTTTTGTTCTCAGAGAAGTCATATTTTGGGGGCTGCGCTGTCTCCATCTGTGTCGCCTTGGCTCCTCTGACTAGGAAAGCAGGTTAATATTAGGTCCTCTTCAGGGTAAAGGACTCCCCTGATCCATCCCCAGTGGCAGCCTGGCATATCCCACGATAGGAAGGGGTGGGAGGAAGGTTCCTGTAGGGGTGGTACTAGCCCCTGGGGCTTTGGGAGGTGTATGGCCTCGGGAAGGGGGCCCTGGGGCAGACCCCTCCATTTAGCTCAGAGTCCAGAGGGGAACAGGGAGTGACAAGTCACACCTGGACTCTGAGGAGGGAGTCGTCCCAGAGCAGGGGATGCAGGACTCTGGCTCTCCCTATCCATCTCCCTCCCAAAGACAGGGGAGATGTGGGATTGGTCAAGCCCTCAGCCCCCATTGATCCCCTGTACGACTGGGATTCCCAAGGTGCCCGTCTCCCTCAGACACTAGAGGTCTGGTCCCCTGTAAGAAGGGGGACACAAGCCCTTTTCCCATCATCTGACTGCCCTGCCTTCCAGCTCTGGGGAGGGTTGGAGCCCTCTTGGGGGCAGGAGGGACAGGGGTCCAACTGAGGAAGGGAAAAGGGCACCTGGGCACGCGTGGTCCCCGGAAAGTGGCCCTGGGGGGAACCCCGCCCGCAGACACCCCTCCCTGTGAAGGATGTAAAAAAAAAAAACTTGTTTTACCTTTTTGTCTCCCCTTCCCCTCTGCCCGCCCCATGGCCCCCCCAGACTGCCTGCGCGTCGGCTGCGCACCCAGTAAGTGGCTTCCCTCTTCTTCTGCAGAGACCCAAGGGGACTGGGATGCTAGACACTGGGATTTAGGGAGGGAGGCCGGGAGGAAGAGAAGCTGTGATTGCTGGCTCGAGTGGCGGTTGGGCCTTGGGTGTGGGGAGGGGTGCAGGCAGAGGGGTGGAGTTGGGTGGTTGTGGAAGGCAGGAGGGACCAAATGAAGAAGAGCCAAGGAGAGCTGGGGGAGGGCCTGCAGTCAGGATGTTCACTGGGTCTAGGAAGGGAGAGACAAGAACACCGTTTGCCCAAGTCAGCAGGAGGGTGGGGAGGAGGTAGAAATCAAGGGCTGGGGCAGAGACTTGGGTAGCACCTGTGGCAGGATGCTCTGAGGTCCTAAGGGCTGGCAGGCAGGAGCCTAAGAGGGGCTGGAATAAGCTGCTGCATCTCCAGAGTTGGCCACAAGGGGGAAGGCGAGGTATGCGGGAAAGAGGATGAGCGTGGGAAGGGAGCTCTCCTCAGCTCCTGTGTCAACTGGGGTGAATTTCTGCCAAATGGGGGCTCTTTCTGTGGTAACAGTGAGGGCTCTCAGCAGGGGTGAGATGGAGAGTGAGCAGGTGGACATCTCCAGGCATCCCAGTGCGCCTGGGCTCAATGCTCTGTCTCAGGGTGTTTCTGCATGGTGTGGCTTGGGGTCACGTGGGCGAGCACATGCACGTGGTAGGCCCAGGGACAGAGACTGTGTGTGCTGGGCACGGGCACCCTGCTCTTCATGTGTGCGTGGCATGCTGTGTGCGTGCTGGAGTGAGCACTGGGGGGCCCGGGGATGACCAGGGAGTGCTACAAAGTCCAGCAGCATTTGAAAGATAAGTATGTTTTGTTTTAGACTCTGGAAGCTGATAAGCCTGATCTTGAGTAAATGGCCATAATTCCTAAGAAACAGAACCTTCCCCTCTCTGGCCATCCTGCATTTTTATGAGCAGTAAATATGGTGGTGTGAGTTGGTGTGTGACGTTAACCAGGCATGTGTATGTAGAAAGGTCCCATTGGGTCCCATTGTAGATGGAGGAGCTGGTATGGAGGCTGAAGCTGTGGGCTCGCATTTACATTTGGGTACTGTGAAGTTTTGAAAGTTTTAGGTCTGTGTTTATACACTGGGAATACAGCTTCTGGCCACACTCACTGAAGGCCCTTAGCAATCTGGAGGAAGAGTATGTTGGTCATAGCTGTGGGTGTCTGTGTGCAGGTCCTCAGGGTACAACTCTAGAGGCACCATTCACTTAATATTCTATGTGCATGGCACCTTCTGAAGTCACACAAAGGGCAGTCCTGAGAGTGGATGTATGACTGGGATATAAAAGCTCTGCGTGTGCATGGACTCCGGCTGTGTTGGGAGACCATGAGTGTGTGTACTTGTATTCATGAGTGTGTTGTATGGCCAAATATGAGCCATTGATCATGTATGTGTTCATATGTGGCATGTGCGGGGGTGGGGAGGCTGTCTGTGTGTCCAAGGTGATATAGGAAGTCAGCTGTGAGCATGTATAGGTGCCCTACTCACTCCCCCCTTGGTGCCGCAGGTAAAGGCCCCGAGACGCTGTTTGCGGGGCACAAGCTCAATGACAATGAGTGGCACACAGTGAGGGTGGTCCGGCGTGGCAAGAGCCTGCAGCTATCTGTGGACAACGTGACTGTGGAGGGTAGGTGGTCTGGGCCCAGGGAGGTGGACACAGCTCCAGTGACCTATGCTTGGCCCTGTTGTACTTGGTGACCACTGCTTGGGCTGCCGTTCCTAGGACAGTGTTCTGGCGAGCTGCCTCTGCCATTTCTCCTTCGGGGTGAATGTTATGGGCATCTGGACCCCAGGAACGATTTCAACTCCCTGCAGGCAGCATTCCCCTGGCAGCCTGTTGGCTCTTGACTGGCGAGTCCTGCCACTCCTCTTGGAGCTGTGCTGACTGCTAGTGCCTAGCTGAGGACATCTCTGCTGATGTCACTCATGGGTGGCCCTCCTGTGGAGGGGGGGCTCCTGGGAACCCAAGCCCCAGCCCTGCCCCAAAGCTGTCCCCCTCATCTTGGTCTCCTGTCCTGAGCAGGACAGATGGCAGGAGCCCATACTCGGCTGGAGTTCCACAACATTGAGACGGGCATCATGACGGAGCGGCGGTTTATCTCCGTGGTGCCCTCCAACTTCATCGGGCACCTGAGTGGGCTGGTGTTCAACGGCCAGCCCTACATGGACCAGTGCAAGGATGGTGACATCACCTACTGTGAGCTCAATGCTCGCTTTGGCCTGCGTGCCATCGTGGCCGATCCCGTCACTTTCAAGAGTCGCAGCAGCTACCTGGCCCTTGCTACACTCCAAGCCTATGCTTCCATGCACCTCTTCTTCCAGTTCAAGACCACGGCCCCTGATGGGCTTCTCCTGTTCAACTCGGGCAACGGCAATGACTTCATTGTCATCGAGCTGGTCAAGGGGTGAGGGGCTGGGCATTGCACTGCTGTCAAGGAAGTGGCCCCCTCCCCCTGCTGAACCACATACAGCTCCCCCAGCTACTGGCTGAGGTGTCCAATCCCCCCAGATCACAAGTCAAGATTCAGGTCCCCAACCATAAGTCGAGAGGCTCCCTCTTCAGCCAAGATGGAGAAGCACACCCTCTTCCACTCTGCTGACTCCCCAGCTGCTTCCTTGCCAGAGTTCCCAGTTATATCTGTTCTCTGTCCACTGCCATCTTCTCTACAGGCAGAAGTCAGTCTTGCCCCTCTGTTGCCTTAGGGGACCCCACCCCAGAGCAGCCCAGTCCCTGCCTCCAGAGGACCCTGCTGGCCCACAAACCTCTCCCCTCTAGCTCCTCTTCTGAGCTTGTGTCACAAGAGCCAGCTCCTTGGTGGCCCTCCTTCCTTACATTCTCCCCATGACAGGACCTCACACCATAGCACTCTTGCCATTGGTTTTGGTCCCTCTCCTCTGGGGTCTCCCTCTCAATCCCTTCTTTCCATGGCACCTAGGACCCCTGCCAGCCATAGCTTCTCATCACCCCACCTTCCCAGCATCACCCCCACCCTGACCCCATGTCTCCTCCCTACTGTGGGGCAGGTACATCCACTACGTGTTTGACCTGGGGAATGGCCCGTCCTTGATGAAGGGGAACTCAGACAAACCAGTCAATGACAACCAGTGGCACAACGTGGTGGTGTCCAGGGACCCAGGCAACGTGCACACGCTCAAGATTGACTCCCGCACTGTCACGCAGCACTCCAATGGCGCCCGAAACCTCGATCTCAAAGGTGGGGCTGGGGCCTCTGGAAAAGGCCTGGCCCTAGCCCAGATAGCCCTCACCCCAGTGAGAGTACCCATTCCTGGGACGCTGCTTCCCTCGGTTCCCTGCCCCTAGTTTCTATCTCTTTTTCCCTGTCTCCACTATGTCCAGCCTGACATTTTCCTGTCCAAGTTCTGCTCGGCTCTCTTGCGAGTCTGCATCTCACCACTGAATGGTTGCAGGATGCATCTCACAGGGTGCTTGGTGGCCTCATTTCAGAGCTAGGAGTAGGTAGCCCAGGCCCTCCAAGGACCTCCTGGGCATCCAAGGTTGAGAAGCCTATGTTGGTTGAGGGCTGGAGTGAGAATAGGGAGCTTAGCATCCTCCTGGGTGAGGTAGATGATATGGGGCGGAGGACATAGCAGGAGCTAGAGTCCCCGAGTCACCTGTTTTGGGCATTGGCTGGGCTAGCTTAGGGATATTTTGGACCTAGGCTTCCCTGGTGTGCCCACGGTCACATCGGGGTGCCACATTCCCCAGGGCCTCTTCAGTGGTCATTGAAGCGGTCATTGACTGCCCCCAGAATGGGTGAACTGAGAGATCAGGGAAGAGGAGGGTGAGCTAAGGCCTGAGCATTGGAACAGGAAAGATGCAGCTTCTCCAGAGCCTACTGAGGGCAATGTGATCTACCTTCTTGCACATGCCCAAAGCAGTCCTCAGGCCCACAGGAACCCCTGGGCGTCAGCCTGACTCAAACTGTCAAAGCTTGGGGAGAGTCCTCAGAGACCATGGAATTAACTGCCCCACTCCCCCAAATCTGAGATCTGTCAGATCTCCCGACGTAGTGCTGTGAATTCCCCTTGCTCTCAGAAGGGGGCGATGTGTCACAGAGAATCCAAAGTGCCAGCAAACCCGGGGGTTATCTTGGCGGGTCTTGTGTTGTACTGAGCCTGTGGCCAGGGCAGCAGACTGACTAGTGTCTTGACTAAAGCTCGGCTGTGGGCTGGCCAGGGCTTCCAGGGATTCCAGGGGTTAGGCTCTATGGCAGGGGATCAGGTGTTTCGGAGAACTTCCCAGAGTCCCAAGGCCAAGCCCTAGTTGTTGGGGGAAGGGAGCTGGGCTTTGAACTCCGTAGGAGACAGCCCAAGAGTTGGGAAAGGCTTGAAGGAGTTCTGGGAATGGGAAACTTTGGGAGGGAGGGAATGGGGGTGGAGGGGATCAGGCTGCGCATCTATGAAAGGCCCTGATTACGGGCCGGAACTGGAATCAAATGTGTGGGAGAGAGCACAGAGCAGGTTCCTCCAGCTGTCCCCCAGCCCCCACTCTCCCAGGCATCTGGGCTTCTCTGGGAGGGGGGCAGGCAGATGGCAAAGTGGAGAAGGAAGAGGTGTCGGGGGGTGCGGGTTGTGCAGGTCTCTGGATCTCTGTTAGGGACCTGGAATCTGGGATGGAACGCAGAGAGCCCAAGAGGGCTGGGAGGACCTGACAGCCAGATGCCGTTGTCTTGGGAAGGGAATGGGAACCTGGATGCCTTGGTTGACCCCACTCCCTTTGCAGGGGAGTTGTACATTGGCGGTCTGAGCAAGAATATGTTCAGCAACCTGCCCAAGCTGGTGGCCTCCCGGGATGGCTTTCAGGGCTGCCTGGCCTCAGTGGACCTCAACGGACGCCTCCCAGACCTCATCGCTGACGCCCTGCACCGCATTGGGCAGGTGGAGAGGGGCTGTGATGGTGAGTGGAGGGTGGAGGAGTGAGGCGTGGCCCTACTGGCTACAGGACGGCCAGCTGCAGAGGCAGACCAGGGCAGGTAGCCTCTGCTCTGCAAAGGGGCCTTCCTTCTCAGGCCTTATGGGAGCTTGCCCCCACAGTTCTGGGGCAGGGATACAGGTGTGTGAAGAGTCACTTGCCCTCCCTGTTGTCTCACACCCTGGCCCCTTGTCACAGTCCAAGGCCAAGCGTCGCAGACCTGACCCGCCCGTCCCAATCCCTCTCATCAGTACTTGGCCCTTTCAGCCAGGCAGAGCTCAGAGTAGGACCTCTCTGCCTGACTCTGAAGCTTCCGCACCTCCTGGGGAGAGAGGGGGCTTGGCTGAGCCAGGGGTGTTCCTTTCTCCTGCCCCTTCCAGGCCCCAGCACCACCTGCACTGAAGAGTCCTGTGCCAACCAGGGCGTCTGCTTGCAGCAGTGGGATGGCTTCACCTGCGACTGCACCATGACTTCCTATGGAGGCCCTGTCTGCAATGATCGTGAGTGCCTGGGAGGGCTGGGGACAGTTTGGGGAGACCAGGGTCCATTCCCAGCTGTAGGGGCTGCCAGGGAGGAAAGAGGGCCTCTGAGCACTCAGGAGCTGTGCTGCTTGCTTCCTTCTCATCCCTTGTCTGCAGAGTCCCAGGGGCGCTGCGGCCTGCTGTCCCCTCATAGGGTCTTTCTCCTGGGACTGTGCAGGATTGCTGCTGCCTGAAGCTCTGGAGGGGCCCACTGATAGATGGCCTCTCCTCCTTGTTCTCAGCTGATGGGACCCTGCTCCCTTCACCCAGAACCAAAGGTGTTGGCCTCAGTGGGGTGAACTTGCTGCTGTCCTGTGTGGTTTTGGTGATGGCCTTACATATACTTGTATCTCACACAGACACCCTATTGCACAGGGAGGGGGGCTGTTAACAACCTGCACCCCCTTTGATGCCCTCAGGGCATGAAGTGGGAATCTGTTATTTCCTGCTGAGAGCAGGACCACACCCCAGAGGACAGGCTTTGGCGGCTCCCAGGAGGCTAGGCTGCTGGACAGCTGGTTTGCCTGGAATGGGCTCCTCTTTCTTCCCCAAGCATCCCAGCTGCAGTTTGTCCCCTTGAGCCACAAGGTCACTCCCTACTGTCTTCACTTGGTTCTTTTCCTCCCAGGCTGGACATTTGCTTGCCAACTTGCATTCTGTTTGAGGCCCCTCCCTGAGAGGGCAGGTTCAGCAGCAGCTCCCAGTCCCTAGCGGTTGGTGGCCAGCAGCTGGTTAGAGCCCTGCAGAGGGAGGGCAGCTGAGGCAGGAATGGCGGAGAGGCAACCTTCTACTCTGTGGGGTAGCTTTGGCGTTTCCCTTGGATGACTGGGCTGGGGTGGGTGGGCAGAGTGCAGCCTCCTCAGCATCGCTTGAATCATCTTCCCTGGGGTCCTGCTGAGAGACCAAGTAGAAAAGTCAGCTGCCTGGGAAGAAACACACACACACACACACACACACACACACACACACACACACTATGGAACGTCTCCATTTTACAGACATGGAATACGACTGGAGAGGGACGGTCGATTTCTGGAAGTAGTTCATAGCAGATTTGGGGTGAGACCCCAGTCAGTGCCTTTGCCTCCATACCACTGCTGGACCTTCGTCACCTGGGCATGAGTCCTGAGTTTCTTACGGGAGAAACCTACTGGGTCCAGGGGCTCTTGGGTGGTGTTAGTTTTTCTTTCCTCTTTGAAAAAATGTCTACCCTATCTCCCTCAGTGCTTTCCTTGTGTTCTTAGGCATGTCCAGCCCTTGGGTACCACCACATCCCCACTCTGTCCCCTAAGATTTTCCTCACCTGACCTGCTGCTCTCTGTGCCTTCCAAAGCCTCCAGACAATGGCCAGTTGAGGGTGTTCCAGCCCTGAATGCCAAGGCATAGAGACCTAGCTGTGGCTGGACCTCTTCCCCTCCAGCTAACTCAGCTTTGCACAGATCTGGAGATGATGGTAACTTCGTTGCTTAATAGTAACAGTCCCCACTAATAGTTTCATGTTTTGCAGCTTACAAAGCCCTTTTAATTTAATCTTCAGAGAAGGCAGTGGGCTTTGTGTTTAACTGATAAGGAAACCCAGGCCTCACTAAGAGGCAGTTACTCACCCCAAGTCATAGCGGGTCGATGGTAGAGCTCGGCTGGAACTTGGGTGTGCCTGTTTGTCACTTCCTGCTGCTCATTTAGTCCCCAGGGGAGTGGTGGTGGTACCCATGGTGGGCACTTCTTGCCTGGGGTGGAAGAAATCAGGATCACGAAGCGCTGCTGCCCGTCGCCACTGCTTCACTCCCACACAGTGGAGCCTTCTGAAAAAGGGGGCATAAGATGGATGGGAAGTGGAGGTTGTGCCACCTTTCAGCAGGGATGGGAAGAGCAACTTCTTTGGGTTCCAGGCTGGTGGGAGGGAGGGAGAGTTGGGGCTGGGGAGCAGGGCGCATCTTGGGAGGCGTCACCATCCCCAAGTACTGGCCTCTGTAAAGCTGTGGAGCTAAGACAAGGTGGGTGCAACCTGAGGGCCACACAGGGCTCAATGTGTTGCTGCTCTGAGCTCTGGCTCTGGGGTAATGCTGAGATCTCTGCCCCTGGAGGGCAGGGCAGGAATCTTGGGAGTGGGGGGAGTGGGGCCCAATCCTCTCTTCTCCCAGGGCTACTCCTCCTTCCTAGCTTGTCTCTGGTTTTTCATGCTCTTTCTATGGCACGTCTTCTTGGGGCCCTGTGATATATAAGGTCAAGCTGGAACCCAGCAGAGAGACTTGTTCAGTTAGCTCTGCCTTCACCCCTGGGAGGCCCTGGGGGCACAGGCAGGCCTTGGTCTCAAGAGAGGAAGGAGGGTGGAAATGGCAAGGGTGGAAGGAGCAGGTCCTGTCCTCCGAAGGGTGGGGCTGGGGGGTGGAGCTCTCTGGTGGGGAAGAGACTAGGGTGAGGAGAGGTCACACCTGCAGAACAACTTTTCCCCACTTACCACCTCAATTTCTCCATTTGTGACATGGGGGCTACTCCTGGGGGTGCAGGGAACTTTGTGTCCCTTTAAGGCTTATGAGTGTCTCCTCTGGGAAGACAGAAGAGAAAAGATATGATGGAGGAAAGTAGACAGTGAATGAAAAAGAGAATATGAAATAAGAAAGGGTGGCTAAAAGGAGACACTTCCCCGGGCTGAGATTTGGGACTGAGGTGTTCCCATCAGGCCTGCTTGCTCCTCTGTCTTTCAGAGCCTGACTCCTGCCTCTCTCGGCAGCCAGTTCCTTACCATCTCTGCCTCCCTGTCTCCGTTCATCTCTGCAGCCTCTATTGAGCTCTTGCACACCTCTGTCTCTCCCTTCTTTTTTACCCTCTATGTCTCCCCCTCCCTTCTCAACCTTGCCCTCCACCCCCATCTTTCTCCAGTTCCCACTCACTGGTATTGATTGGCCTCTAGGCGGTTTCCCTTCCTCTCCTCTCGACACCAGCTCCTCCCTCCCTCCCTGTGGGACCATGAATTTTCTGCCTGCTCAGAGCTGTGTCAGTCTATATTCCAGATCCAGGGGCCCAAGAACGGGATAGAGAGGTCAGGAGGACCAGGAGCAGGGGGCCCCAGCCCTGCTCCTGGCCTGCAGTCTCTCCTCCAGCACTGCACCACCGGAAGCCTCCTCTGGGTGCTTCTGAGGACCGCTTTCTTCACTTCTAAAGGCCTGGGGGCCAAATCTAGCCCTGGCATGTAGTAGGGGTGGAGGACCGGCAGCAGCACTGGGGAGATGTCCTGGGTCCTGACTGCATCCTGGAACTGAGGGTGGCACATGGGGCCCGTGGTGACAGTTTTTGCTCCCAAATGGAGTTCAGAATCAATAAACAGGAGCCAGCTCTCTCCAGCCCCTCCCCTTTCTCACTTCACCCACCCCTGCCTCCTGTCCTTTCCTTACCCAGCCCTCCTCCTCACTCTGCTGCACTGTTTCTTCAGCTCCCCCAGGTGCCCTCTCCACCTCTCTCCTTTCCTTTCTCCTCTACCCTCTGCCTTCCCACCCTCTCCGCTGTCCGAGCAGGTTGGTGCATACCGGGTGACTGGAAAGGAGTCTCTCTGTGCTTACCTCTGGGGCCACAGGTGCTTTCCAGAGCCGTCCAAAAGTTTAGGGGACAGATCCCAACTGGAGGGCATCCTGAAGGAGAAGTGGTTTCCTCAGCTTGACATACATGGCCCAGGAAGGGTTTTGTCCTAAGTGGGACACTCCGTGGGCAGGTGTCCTCTAGACCCCACCGTGGAGAGAGAGGTTGGAGCCGGGGGAGGGGCAGTGGGAATGGAGAGGAAGGATTGGAGGAGTCCAGGAGAGGCTTGTGCAGGGGGCTGGGGGAGCAGCCTTTTGGGGAGGTGGTGGGGAGGTGTGGCATGTCTTACTCCTGAGTACCTCGAAGGCTCTGGGTGCACTGTATGCTGTGGACTCTATTTTGGAGGGTGAGCTTGGAGGGCAGGGATGTTTGTGTGTATGTTGGCCATTCATGGCCTGTGATCAAAGGTGTGTGTGCACGCATGTATGCCCTGTGAGCATGTGTACATGCTCCCCTGAGAGTAAGTTGGTGTGCCCATGTTTGTGAGCACATGCATGCATGTATGTGTCTGAGTCTGTGTGCCTGCCCGCACACTGTGCCCGTATGGGCACGTGGATGTTTCCATACCCAAGCCGGTACACATCTCAGTGTGCATGTGCGTTCTGAGGGGTGCGTGCAGAGGTGGCCTCCGCGGCATCTCAGCAGGCTGTGCCAGAGAGCATTATTGGGGTTCATCCAGGTGGGGTGGGTGGGGAGGAAGAAAGTGGCCTCTCTTGCTAGCCTTAATCCCGTTCCATTATTCAGCAGGGTCCCTTCTCGAGGAGGGGGGTGCAGCAGGAGCGCGCCCGTCCAGGCGCGGGGGAGGGGCGGGCGCGCGCAGAGGAGAGGCGAGCCACTAGCGGGCTAGCCAGGTGCCGCGCTGCGGAGCTGCCCAGCGCCGCCCGCAGATCGGGAGCCGCTCTGGTCCCTCTGCCCTGCCCCCTCCTCCTCCCGCGCTTCCCCTCCCCTCTTCGCTTTCCTCCTTCCCTCCCTCCCTCTCTTTCTCCCTCTCTCCCTCCCTCCCTCTCCCTTCCAGCCCTCTCAGCCTCTGCAGCAACACTCCGCTGCCTCCATCTCTCCGCCGGAATCTCGCAGGCTCGCGCCTTTCCTCTGCTCAGCCCCGCTCCCCTCCTCTCCTCTCCCCTCCTCTCCTATCCCTTCATTCCCCCCTCACCCGGATTTGCTTCCCTTCCCCCTTCTCCCGCCCCCTTCCCCCGGCCGCTCCCTCCTTTCCCCCCCGGCCTCCGTCGGGCGACAGCGGCAGCAGCAGCGCGGCCGGCCCTAGTCGCCGTCGGTCTCCTGCTTTCGGGGGAACCAGGCCTCCGTCCCTTTTCCCTCCTCCAGCCCGCACCGCCCTCCTCCCCGGCTAGGTTTTTCCGCAGGATTTCCCTCGCTCTCCCCTCCTTGCTTGGCCCCCGCGCTCCCCTCCCTCTCCACTCGGCACCATGCCCCCTCCCCCGGGCGCTCCCCCGGGTTTCTGACGGCCCTCTGCGCC
This sequence comes from Trachypithecus francoisi, assembly GCF_009764315.1. Taxonomy (NCBI): domain Eukaryota; kingdom Metazoa; phylum Chordata; class Mammalia; order Primates; family Cercopithecidae; genus Trachypithecus; species Trachypithecus francoisi. Next base: position 9,568,191 of record NW_022681473.1, read on the forward strand.
GCTCCGACCCCGCCGGGATGCAGAGAGACCCCTAGCTCCTCGCGATGGACCCAGGCATCCTGGACCTTGGTGTTGCCGCTCCGCGGACCCCCGATTTCCCGGCGGGATCCAGTTGATTTTATTGGCTCCGGACCGAGGCTTGGGCCCTGGTTTACCTCCGCTTCATCCCTACCCCGCTCCCGGAGCTCGGAGCCGGAGGGGGGCTTCGCGGGGCTGCGCAGCCCCGCGTCCCTGCCCCCGGCCATGGGGCTGTGAGGCGGTCGCCCCCGGGCCGAAATGCCCCCCGGGGGGAGCGGGCCGGGGGGGTGCCCGCGCCGCCCCCCCGCCCTGGCTGGGCCCCTGCCGCCGCCGCCACCGCCGCCGCCGCCACCTCTGCTGCCGCTGTTGCCGCTGCTGCTGCTGCTGCTGCTGCTGGGGGCGGCCGAGGGGGCCCGGGTCTCCTCCAGCCTCAGCACCACCCACCACGTCCACCACTTCCACAGCAAGCACGGCACCGTGCCCATCGCCATCAACCGCATGCCCTTCCTCACCCGCGGCGGCCACGGTAAGTGGCACTGTCGATGCCGGCCACCCGGTTGGCCCCGGGGGCGGGGGGGGGGCTTCCCGTGTGCGCAGCCGGGCCCCCGTGTGCCCCACCCCAGCTGTGCACGCCGAGTCCGGCCCCTCTGCTTTGCGTCCTGGAGCCCCTTCACCTCCAATCTCCAGCTCCCATCGTCTCAGCCCCACCCTTGCCTCCATCTCTCCTCTCCCCCATCACCCTCATCTCTGTCCTCAGCACTTTGCTACCTCCCCTCACCTAAACCTGCTTACCCCTAGGTCTGGTTCATTATCTCCTTCTACTTCCTTACCCTCCCCGCCCTGTCTGTCCTTTCATCCTCTCCGTGCAGCTCTGCCTTCCATTTCTCTTCCACATCACCTCCTCCATCTCGGCCCCTTATCATCTCTCCATCTGTCTTGCCTCCACCTCTGCCTCACCCTCACCCTTCCATTGCTGGTCTGTCATCTCTCCCCCTTCACCTCCCTCCCACCTCTGTCACATCTGTCATCTCTGCCTCTGACATGTCTCTTCCTCCTTGACCTCTTCATGTATATCTCTATTTTACCTCCATCCCTCCAACAACCTTCCCTTCTTTTCTCACGACTGGCCTTCCATTACCTCCCAACTCACTCCACTGTCCCACCATTCCCCCATCCTCATTCCCCTCATCTCCAGTGTCTCCCCTCCATGTCCCCTCATCTCTGCTCTGTCTCTACCTCTGACCCCCAGCATCTCACTTCTGTAGGCCCAGCACTTCCTGTTTCCAGGCTTCCCCTCCTGTGTCAGTTCTCTATCACTGTCCACTTACAATCACCTCCTATCTCTACCCCTCATAACCATCCATTGAAAAACTTCACCTTCCTTCTCAGACCCCATCACCTTCTCATTTCCATCCTGCCTTAGCCCCATCTCAGGCCACCCATTACTTCATATCTTAGACCCCTAAGATTCTCTCCATGCCATCTCTTCTCACCTCTGTACCTGTCACCTTCCATCTCTGTCCTCCATACTCTGTGCCCCCATCACTCCCAAGCTCTGTCCTCCCCATTACCTTCTACGTCCAGCCCTTTTTACATTTTATTTCAGCTCATTTCAGCCCATCACTTTCCACCTCAGTCCCTCCACATTCCATCTCAGAGCTTCTGTCACTTGCATCCCAGGGACCTCCTCACCTCCCATTTTAGTCTACTCATCAATTCCCATCTCTGCACCTTGTCATTACCTTTCAGAGGGTAGCCCCATTACCTCCATCTCTGTACCTCTCTCACCTCCCATTTCTGTGCCTCCATCCCATCCCGTCTCATCCCTTCCCTGTGCTCTCAACACCTCACATATCTGTCCTCCTATCCATGTCCTCTCCTCTCTGTGCCCCTCTCTCCTCACCTTCCATGTCCATCGCCTCCCATCGGGGTTCTCTGGCACCTCCATGCTCCCATTCCCTCTCATCACTGTGCCTTCATCAGTTCTCTCTCTGTACCCAGGTGGCCTCCCATTTCTGCACTTCTCTCCCTTCCTATCCTTGTACCCTCATCACTTCCTGTTTCTGTCTCTCCATCCCCTCTCATTCTTTACTCCATTTTTGTTCCTCCATCATCTTCCATTCCTGTATTTTTCGCCCTTCCCATCTGTGACCCTGGTTGCCTTCCCATTCTTGCTCCATGCCAGTCCATCTTTGCTTCCCAATCGTGCCACCGTATCACCTCCAATCTTTCTGCTCATTTGCTGGTCTTCTTCCTTTTCTCCTACTTTATCTCCCTTTTCATGCTTCCGTTTTCTCTTCATTTCAATTTCTCTGGAGCACTTCCTTCAAACTCTTTCCTCCATTCTTTTATTCTCTCATCCCCAACACAGTTTGCCTCATCTTATCTCTGTCCCACCTGGCTCCTCTCAGGCAACACTCTTCAGTTTCCTTCTCTTCTTCCATGACCCCACCCAACCCCTTGCTCCTGGACCTTAACTCCCTTGCCCTCCCCAGGAACTCTCTGGCTCTTTGTTACCTTCCTCACTCTTTCATTGTCTCCTTCTGGCTCCCTCAAGGCCCAGTGTTGCCCCCAAAGGTACCCAGATAGGCCATGAGTCTCTGGGCAGTGAGACTGTCTCTGGGCAGTGAGACAAAGTATGAAGGAGTGAGACAGGTAAAGGAAATCAGGGATACTGGGGGATTTTGCAGGATGAAGAGAGTGTGAAAGAGGAAGGTGTAGGAGAGAGGAACTGGCTGAGGGACCTGAGCAGGTAGAAAGGAGGGCCTGGGAGCCAGAGTGCCCAAGAAAGATTCTGTGAAGGAGCAAAAGCTGGACAGAGGGAATGAAAGTGGCCAGAAGAGTATGGGGGACAGGGTATGGAATGTTGGCCTTGGGATCGCCTCGGAGACAGCCACCCCTTTGCTGCGCAAAGGAGAAAGAAGACCAGTGCCTAGTGGAAACAGGAGGAGTCATCTGGAGGGTGCTCCAGGATGGTGATAGAAGGGGGTGGGAGGTGTGGGGGAGGAACCTGTGAAGGGTGGGGCAGCTGAGAGGAAGGACGAGGACCCAAGGAAAGGAGGAGAAGGGATGAGGCCACCTGTCCTGGCTGGACCCCACCTTTGCTTCCATTAACCATTAACCATGGTGGGAGAGGTGAAGAGACAGGCTCTTTTTGGGACCCTACACTTGGCTAGAGGACCAGGCCAGCTCAAGAGGCCTTTCCAGGCCAGGCTTCCTCTCTGCCCAGTGTCTCCCTAGCATCCCCAGTGGGAGGCAGCTTCTCTCCTTTCTGCACCAGCTTCTCCACTTGCCTTCTTTTGGGGTCTCACTGTGTTTCTACCTGTCCTCTCCTCTCTTCTCTTCACACCATCCCCCATTTACCCTGCCATCCCCCCCAACCCCTCCTGTTACATAATGTCCTTATTTGCCAGACAACCCATTGCCACTCCTGTACCTGATATCTGTCTGGGGCATGGGAGGGCTGGCACACCTGGGTCCTAAAATTGAGCTGAGCCCAGGGGCGACAGTCTCCTGGTCCTGGATCCCCAATTCTGGTTTCAGAGTCCTTGAGGTTCCTCCCACCTCACCATGTTCATTTCTGGTACTCTTGGGCCAGGAATGGAATGGTCAATCCCTGCTAAGTTCTGAGTCAGTAGCTTCCATGGGTTCCAGGTTTATCACCCCAGCTTATAAAGGGGGCTAGCATTTGTTTTGATTCTGAACAGGGTGTGTTAACTCGGATTTCTGACTGGATGGTTTATGGCCAAGCAGGGGGTTAACAATTGAAAGGCTGTGTTCTGGGATCCTAGATCAAGAGACAGCTGAGCGCAGGGATCTGGACCAGTAGAGATCTGCCCGTCTGGGATGTAAAGGTTCATGTACAAAGTGCTGGGGTGGGCTGTGAGCACTAGGGCCATGGCTTTTCTGGGTTGTGCAGGATGTTTTATACTCTCACAAGTCTAGATCTTCCAGAAGGTTTTCTTTCATGGCTTCGGATGCTGCAGGGACACAGGCAGGCAGAGGTTCTGCACATGTAGTTTTAACCACAGGGGCATCACTGCAGGGGTGGTTTTCTACGTGGATGATTATGTTGTTTGGGTCTGGGTTAGCTAACCATTATTAATGGTTGGTTGGTTTTTTTCTAGAATGCAGGTGTGTGTGGGACTGCATGGAAGATTCTTGAACATTTAGAGTATTTCACTGGATCAGTGAATTTCTGGGTCTAGGAGGTATTGAGACTATATTGGGAGTGGGCAGAAGGTGCCAACCCTGGGCCTGTGGCATCTTGTGTTTGGCCAGAGGCTTTCTTGCCTTAGGCTTCAGGTGTGTAGTTCTCTCTGAAATGTTATGCACAATTCAGCTCACTGGTGGTTTCCCAGGAAGGTCAAAAACAATTGGTCTACACCACCATTGGGCAACATTTTTGGGCCTTGACTTAGGCCCCTCTTGCCTTTCAAACCCTTTCTGGAGCCTGTCAGAGGTTCTAGATGTGGTGCCCTATTTTGGGCTCCATGTCTCCTAGAAGGCAGCTGTGCCTTCCCTGGGGGAGTCCGTGGGCAGGGCCGAGGACAGCTTGCCGGGGTGAGAGGCTGGAGGCGCCTCCGGAGCGCGGCTGGGGAGGGGCCTGGCGGAAGCCCCGCCTCCCAGCCCAACGGTCTCCGAACCCCAGCCTTCTGCGCTCCGGAGGCAGCCGCGGTGCTGGGGAGAGAAATGTCTCCCCAGGGTAATTACTGCCGCCCCAGTCCGATAAACCATTCATCCTTCACCTCTTCTGCCCAAGAAGAGTCTCTCCGCCCCGTCCCCCACCCAGTGTAATAAACGCCCTTAGGCTTTAAGAGGCCCGCCCAGCGTAATAAACTGGCTGCAGTGTGAGAACAGCTGGGTGATAAATCCCAGGGGAGGTCTGGGCTTGGCCAGCCTGTGCGGCCCGGGCCTCGGGAGTGGGGACGCGTGCGCCCTGTCCCACGCCTGGCCAGCCCCTGTCCTGGGTCTGTGTGCCTTCACCGCCATGTTTCCTGGCTGCTTCGCCTCCTGTCGGGGGTCTGCCTCTCCACGCTGGGTCTTTGTGTGCAGCTGGGTGTGTCGCCGCCTGTGTGTGGGTGTGGGGCCTGGGGGCTTGGGCGCTGGACACCGCCTCTGATCCCTCCTGCCTCACTGCCCAGTGAGGCATTTGGCCGGCTTTTTCCTCCCGCCCTCTCTGGGCACAGACAGGGCTCTGTCCATGGTGATGTGCTTGCTGTCTGGGATCTGGGGTGGGAAGTGAAGAGAAAGGGCCTCTTTTCTCCTAGACCTGGGGGATTTGGAGGCAGCCTGCAGGTAGACTGGGTTTCTTTCCCCGGTCTGAGGGACCAAGAAACCCAATAAAGCCTTCTCTGAATGGGAGGCCCTGGAGCCCAGGGGTGAAGAGGCTGCAGCCTCTGATCAGGGAGGTGAGGGTAGGAATGTGTGTGGAGGAAGGTCAGCATCTCGGCTCCCCTGGCCCACCCCACCCCCCAAATTCAGAGGTGCAGCTTGTGTGGAGGGGGGAGGAGGACCCTGGGTATTACAGTTGTCATGGAAACAGCCGATTTTCCGGAGTACTGCAGTGCTGGGAGTGGAAAGACTGTTACCGGCTGAGGCCTACTGGGCTCCCCACCTCCAGGCCCTGCCCTTCCAGGCAGGTGACCACATGGTGTGGGGGTGGGGCTCACTGCATACCCCACTGTCAGCCAACTCTCCACCCTTGACTTGGGGGCCCATCCTGAGGGTTCAGTGCTCACCACTGTGCCTCCAGGGCCCTCAGGTAGAAAGGACACCTGGGTCTGGAGAGGGCAAAGCCAAGCCCCCTCTGTCTGCTGGGGGTGCTTTCCTGGCCACAGGCAGAGGTGAGATGGCAGTTCTTTCCTTCCTGCCCTTCCTCCCGGGGTCACCTCTCACTCTGGGGAGATGGAAGATGTTGATGGTGGGTGCTCTGAGGAACAGCAAGGGGACCCATGGCTCCTGCTTCCCCCAACCTCAACCCCCTGCTGGCCTCACTCCCTTTTGGGAACCAGGCAACAATCTTCCCTTCTCTCCTCAGCCCCTCCCTGGGCCTGCAGATGGTGGCTCCCCACAGGAAACTCAGGCAGCCCTCCCCTTTGGGGTCCTAGGAGCTCCCTGGGATGGAGGCTCCTCACACCTGATTGCCCCAACTACAAGGGGGTTCAAGTCCCTGAGGAGAGAGACCCCGTGGTACCTGAGGGAACCCGGCCTAATGTTACCAACTGGGCCACCACCTTGGCTGCTGGCAAGGCCTGCTCCTTAGAAGTGCTTCAGGCCCTCCTGCCCCGGCAGGCTACTAGTTCCTGACTCCAGAGTTCTCCCACCCCCAGACGGACATTTTTCTCCCCCTCTAGGCTTTTACCCTTAGGCCTCATCTGTCTGTCTCCTTCTCTAAGTCCTCCCTTGAACCCCTCTCGCCACAAGAAGTGCTTTGTGAGGAGGAGTCGTTAGTGGCTAATTATTATTATTTTTTTTTTTTTGAGACGGAGTCTTGCTCTGTCGCCCAGGCTGGAGTGCAGTGGCCGGATCTCAGCTCACTGCAAGCTCCGTCTCCCGGGTTCACGCTATTCTCCTGCCTCAGCCTCCGGAGTAGCTGGGACTACAGGCGCCCGCCACCTCGCCCGGCTAGTTTTTTTGTATTTTTTTTAGTAGAGACGGGGTTTCACCGTGTTAGCCAGGATGGTCTCGATCTCCTGACCTCGTGATCCGCCCGTCTCGGCCTCCCAAAGTGCTGGGATTACAGGCTTGAGCCACCGCGCCCGGCCAGTGGCTAATTATTTAATTAAGCATTTTATGAATCTCATCTGCTCCATTTATATTCTAAAGAATGCAAGATTGTTCTCTTCCCTTCCCTTCTCTGCAGGCTGTGGAGTACTAGTCCTTCAGGCCTCCCAGACAAGGCTCCTTTCCGGGAAACTGGGTGACCAGCCCCCCACCCCCACCCCCAGAGAGCTCAGTCAGCCGCAGGAGGGAACATGGCGACTAATGGGGTTTATTTTGGGGCTGAGATCGTTAGGGACCTCACACCCGCCCCCAGCAGCCGGCTGGCGAAGAAGAGAAGGAGAAGGGGAGAGAGGGTGGGGTGGGGGAGGGCTGGGAGAGGGAGCCTTCATCTCCGGCTCCCACTCTCCCGTTTCTCTCACCTACACCCCTCTCTGTCCTTCTCTGTCCATCTGTCTCTCTGCCTCCTTCCTTCTCTGGCTGTCAATCTCCCCTCTCCCCTCCCCCCCACCCCCCACCCCATGGCTGTCTCTTCCTTTCTGGGCAGGGCTCCAGGACCTTCCTACTTTGGGACCCAGGCAGCCCCCTGGGTGAGAGCGGAAGCAGGGAGTCCTGGGCAAGCCAGGAGAAGGGTGGGGAGAGGGAGATGTTGGAGGGCGCCAGCTCTGACTGTGAGTCAGGGCTGCACACAGCTCTGCTCATCTTCCTGCCATCACCTGGGGTTCCTTGGTGCCTGCTCAACTCTGGCCCCAAAGAAGCACACACCTTGGATCTGTCACCTCTGCCAGGCCTGGGAGAAGTGGAGCTAGTCAGGACCGGGCCCCCTGGGTCTTTCCTGCCCACAGCACTCTCGTCTTCTCAGTCTCTTTGCAGCTTCTCTCTGGGCTCTCTCTCTGTGTCACTCTATTACCTCTCCGTTTTGCTGTAATTAAAGCTAGACTTCTTGATGAGGCAGCTACATCTGTCTGTGCGCGTGCACAGGCTCTCACCCAGGCACCCGCCTGCCAACTGCTCCCTGGGGTGGCACGGCTGGTGGCTGCTGTGGGTATCACAGCTGAAGTCCCACAGCTAGACCTGGGGTTCCATCCCTCTCTGGTCACAACCCTGAGGACCTGCTGACCTCGTCCTCCTGATGTCATTTCTTCTTGTCTCCCTTTCCTTCTCTCTGCAGCCGGGACCACATACATCTTTGGGAAGGGGGGAGCACTCATCACCTATACGTGGCCCCCCAATGACAGGCCCAGCACGAGGATGGATCGCCTGGCTGTGGGCTTCAGCACCCACCAGCGGAGCGCTGTGCTGGTGCGGGTGGACAGCGCCTCCGGCCTTGGAGACTACCTGCAGCTGCACATCGTAAGGACCCTGGGCCCCAGCCCTTCAACCCCAAGCTTCCTGCTCCCAAATCAGTTCAGCCCTTCATTGCCACGGGATCAGCACCTCAAGTCTTCCCTCATGGGGAATCCTCAGAACTTCTGTTCCTTCATCGCTGGAGCTTCCTGCTAAGAAGTTCTGCTTCTGAGACACTTCCCTCTCTCAGTTATTCACCAAGACTCCCAGATCCACCCTCCCATCTGATTCACATTTCTCCAGCTCCCCACTCCCCGAGACCACCTGTGTTTTCTGACCTTCCTAAAAGTAGTCAGGGGCCTCTTTGGGCCTTCCAGGCCATTCTCCTGCAGCCTTCAGAGGTGTCCCACATTTGTGACTTCCCCCAGGCTGCTGCCTGCTCACTCCTAGACCAGCTAGGCCAGCCCACTGTGTCCAGCACCTGTTCTTGCCCCTCCTTCATACCTACCTGCCCCAGGGCAGCCCACCCTTGCAGCTTCATTTTGCCTCTGGATTCTGCCCCTTTGCCCTCCCAGCAGCCTCCTTACCCTGTCTCCCTTACTGCCTCTCTAGCCAGGTTCACTCCTCACTAACCCCTTGGCCCAGCCCCACATCCCCACCCTGACCTCGGCTCACCTTGCTCTGCCTTTCTCTGCTCAGCTCCACCTGTGGCCCTAGCCCCTCCCTGTGTCTGCTCCCCACGTTGACCTTGGTTCATTCCCAGGGTCTCCCTTTGAGCCTCCTACCATATATGCAGCTCCTTGACTCACCGTTTTGAGTCCTGCCGAACTCTAGTCTGCAAGTGGCCCCTTTTCTTTCCCGGCCCTTTTCCCCATCTCTGGCTTTGCCCTACACCCTTCCCTACGACCTCTGGTATTGCTCCATTTCATTTCTGGTCTCAGCCTCTCCCCTGACCCCTCCTCACAGTCCTCAATCCCGAGCCTCTGCCCTCAGTCTTCATCTGTACATTTCTGACCCCTAACAGCCACCTTGTTTCCCTGCCTGGATTTCACATGCTCACCCTGGCCCGGACCCCTGTGCTGTGGGGATCAGGCAGGCTGGCCAGGCTCTGTGGGCTGGAAAGCTCTGGGTGAGGGGCCCCTGGCTTTCAGGAGGGCATAGTTAGTTGGAAGGGGAGAGAAGAAGCCAGGGGAGAGGCTTGTTTGGGCTTTGATTTCTCCACATCTGCTTGGGAATGCAGCCACTGGCCTTCATTACACAATAGCTTTTAAGCATCCCAGGTCTGCACCCCACCCCACACCATCCCAACACCAGGGCGTGAAGGAAGGAGCATGAGGGGAGACTTCCTGTAGGCAGAGCAGAGCTGGGGTGGAAGTGGCAGTGGATGAGGAAGGGGTGCAGAAGGAGGACTAGCAAGCAGGACAGCAGTCAGGCCCAAGAAGAGGCCTGGAAGTTCTGTACCTGTGTCAGCAGAACAGGCAGTTATCTAGAACGGTGAGAGGCACCCGGCAAGCGAGAGACAGTGTGGCTGTAGATGACAGTGTGGGACTGGATGCACCGTGATGTGTGTCAGGAGTGACGGCTGTGACAGTGGGGGATGAAGACAGAGACTGGGTCTCGTGATTTCTGATGGAGTGTATCTATAGATGCGTATTTCCCCATGGAGTGGTGTTTGCAGTTGTTTCAGTAGCCTTTCTGGGTGGTGGGATGTGACTGGGTTTCCCTGTGTCCTCTGTGAGTGAGGGCTTCTCCTTCTCTCTCTTCTCCCTCATGCGAAGCTCTGCATGGCTTGCCACTTCCTTGCTGTCTTTGTGCAAGTCACCACAGCTGTCTGAGCCTCAGTTCGCCCATTTATGGAGTGGCATAGGAAGAGGACAGAGGGATGTTGGGAGGTTGAAGGAGATCACGTATGTGAAGCACGTAGGGAGCATACTGTGTTAGCTAGTATCCTGACCATCTCTGATCAGCTACCTGGGCAGGACTGTGTACTTCTGTGCCTGTTAGGTTAGGGCACAGGGCTCCCTACTGAGGAGAAAAGGTAGGGGGATCAGAGTGTGAGGAGAAGGGATTTCCTCCTTTTCCCTCCCAACAGTTGTGCACAGGCCTTACTGGTGCAAGGCTATGGAGGAACAAGTACTGGTGCCGGGTACTACAGAGGGCAGGGAAGATGGGAGTCTGCCCGAGGGTGGAGAGGCCTGGCAAGGGTGAGGGTCCATGACAGGAGCCAGCCATGAGGTGCGAGTTGGGCACCAGATGGGCTGAGGGCCCCTGGGGGCAGCCCCCAAACCCCTTCCTTCCCTGGTGACACATCAGCTCCCACTACAGCGTCAGTAGCAGCTCTCAGAGAGTGGGGAGGCGGCAGCAAAATAAGAGAAAAGCAATTTGACGTTTCTAATAAAGCGTCGCTCCACTTTGCCAAATTAATTTTGACTCCCATAATTATTTGCTGTAGGAGCGGCTGCGTTCTCCCCACCGCCGCCTAATGAGGTAATTGGGGAATTAGGAATTAATGACTTTAACAGAAGTGACAACTGACTTCACACTGGGAGAGGCTCTGGGGAGCTGCCTCTCCCCCGGAGTGCAGGGCCCTGAGCTTGACTGCCTCCTAGGAAACCCAGGTGTCCTGCCTCCCAGCTCCCTGGCCGGCTCTCTGCCAGCCTGGCTCCCAGACCGCATGTGCTCCTTGACCACCATCACTGCCTGGGCTGAGCCTGTGGGGAGAAATCCTCAGAGGAATCCAGGGAGCTGATACTATTCTGGGTGATATTATTACTAACAATAGTACCGAGGAGGATCGACTGTTCCCTTCCCGTGTGTGGGGAGCAGATGATCAGCCCGTCTCCCTGGGGATGTTGTCAGTCTGTGGGTGGTGGATGGGTGGGGCTTGCTAATACTCTTTTTAGGCAAGCCGAGCCTCAGTTTCCCTGCTTTACTGCATCTGAGGAGAGAGGCTGCATGCATGTATGACTGTGTGCATGCATGTATGTGTTAACGTGCATGCATGCATATATGTATGTGGTTTTCCCAGGTTCTGAGAAGGAGACAACTGGACCCCACAGGTGGGAAGGGATAGGACATGGGTCTTCTGAGCCACAGCTGCAAACCTTGTCCCCCAACTTTCTCTGCCAAACCCTAACCCTTACCCCATCTGTGAGCCACCCCTGCCAACACCCCAGTGCCACCAAGCCTCTCGGCTCTGCTAGATGCAGGAAGGAGGTGGCAGCTGAATGTTCCACATGTCCAGGTCTGGGGCAGTCTTTCAAGAAGATCCCAAGAGTGTAGTGTGTTTCTATGATGATGGACTGGGTGCCTGAGAGTGTGTGAGCCAGGGGGTCTGAGTGAACCTGTGTGAGTGTCTGTTCCCTGTGGGAGGAGAGCTGAGACCGCATTCAGGAGTGCTGCTGGGAGGTGCAGGGAAATGAGACAGGGGCTCAGGCTTAGTGCCCGGTGGGCCTTCATTGGCTTGGTTAGGTGCCTTTGCTTTTGAAGGTAGGTTGGCCTCAGCAGCCTCTTGGATCATCCCACACCCCCACCTCTTTGAGTCAGGATCTTCTTAGGCTGGTGGGCAAAAAGAGAGAACACTGGCTTTGAAGTCAGACTAGCTGGGGTTCAAATCTGGGCTTCCTTCTCATGAGCTGCAAGATTTTGAGATGTTATTTAACTATGTTGAGCCTCAGTCTCTTTCTTGATGAAATGGGGAGCTATGAGCTTCTTCAGCGGGTTGGTGTGGGGAAGAGAGCATGCATGTACAGTACCCACACAGGGCCTGGCATGATTTAGGTTTCAGTGAAGCCCTCCCTCTCACTCTAGCACCACAGGCAGAACTCTTCCTGGGCTGATCCTGGGTTGCCTTTGCAGGGTGTACCATGGGCCTGGGTCCCAGAGATTGCTTAGGCTCTTTCTCCCCTTCTCCAGGCCTCTGTCCCTGTCTGTACTCTGCCTGTCCTTCCCCAGCCCCTAGCTCCAGTCCCTACCCCGACACCCCCACGATCCCCTTTCTTGGTCAGTCTAGCATAGTTTATCGGTTAACTCTTCTGGTGTCCATCCCACCATACACACAGTCCACACCCCCAACCTCTACCCCCATGGCTGCAGAGGGGCCACCCCATACTTAGAGCCTGACCTACTTTGGGCCTGAGAGGCTGCCAGGAGAGGCATGCTAATGCCCTGGTGTGGGTGGGAGCACCCTGGGGGCCTGCCTGGTGCAGAGCATACTGGGGAGGAGAGGCTGGAGGCTGGGGACTGGGGAGGGGCTGGGGATCAGACCTTCCTTTGGCAGAGGCCAGCTTCCGTGGACTTATCTGCTGATCTTGCCTTAGGGAGGCCTCTGCCCTCTATACCCCCAGCTGGTCTCCAGCTTGGCCCAATCACCCCTGTCTGGGCCCAGTGGTCCTTGCACAGAGTAGGTGCTCTATGAATATTTGTGAATATCCAGGACAAACCAAAAGGCAAGAGACAGGAGTGGTTAGTCTAAGGCGCTTCAGGCCCAGGATCTGCACCCCACAGTGTCTGCCCCCACCTCCAGCCTCAGGTTACTCTCTTGCATGTGGGGAAGGGTAGCAAGCCTGCCCACCTCCTCCAGTGGTTGAGACGTGGGAAACGTGACTTGTAAAGCTGTACAGTGCTGCGGAGCTGGGCTAGTGGTGGCCACAGGAGTAGCCACTGCAAGGGATGAATGGTTGCTCCCTCTGGTGGCTGACCTCCACCTCCCTGTCCCCAGGACCAGGGCACCGTGGGGGTGATCTTTAACGTGGGCACGGACGACATTACCATCGACGAGCCCAACGCCATCGTAAGCGACGGCAAATACCACGTAGTGCGCTTCACTCGAAGCGGCGGAAACGCCACCCTGCAGGTGGACAGCTGGCCGGTCAACGAGCGGTACCCGGCAGGTAGGCGGCGCGGGCCCGCGGAGGAGGCGCGGTGGCGGGGCGGGGCGGGTGGCGGCCTTTGATAGGAGTGCGGCCGCACTGGGGCGGGGCCAAGCGGCCCTGGGGCGGTGCGGGGCTACTGGAGAGATGAAGCTTGCGAGGCGGGACTAAGGCAGGGGCGTGGCTAGGAAAAGTCGGGATTTGTGGGGGCGGGGCGAGACCTTGGTGGTGCGAAGGCGCCCCCTATAGGGGAGGGTGCAGGGCTAAGCTGGGAAGGCTGCAAGGCTAGGGTCCTGTTTGGGGGTGGGGGGAGAAGAGGAGGGAGGGTAGAGGTGAGGAGAATCTGATGCGATTGAGGAAAGGCTGAGTTCAGAAATGAGGGCGACAGATGCGGAAACAGGAGAGAAAATCCAGAAGTAACATAAAATGTGCCTTGGCAAGGAGACAGGGCTGTTACCAAGGGCAGAGCCAAGGAAAGAACCAAGGTCCTTATAAAGAGCAAGTCAGAGATCCACTTAGGAGATCTAGCAAAGGAAGAGAAGTAGCCACGGAGACTCAGAGTGAAGGACCCCCAGTGTCCAAGGCAGTGAGGGACATGGTGAAAGGAAGGGAGAGACAAGTGACAACAAAAATGAAACACAGGGTCATGTGCATTCAACAACCTTTGTTGACAACCTATTTAGGCATCAGGGTTTGTGCTAGGTCCTGGGGACTCAGTCCCTGCTTGCAGGGAGCCTTGAGAATGCAAACAGGCCAAGTTCACCAGGGTGACAGCTGTGGTGGCCAAGGACAAACCAAGGTCTGAGGAGTGCAGGAGAGGGACAGAGATGAGGACATGGGGGAAATGAGGAGGCAGAGACTGAAAGATGTTGAGGGAGGCAGAGACAGAGCCTCAGAATGAGAGGAAACCGGAGGGGAAGCAATGGAAAGATACGGAGATAGTACTGAACTATATGCAAAGACGAGGAGAGATGCGGAGAGGTAGATGGAGATGCTGACATGCAGGCCCAGGGAGAGAAGAGGTGGACAGAGCCTTGGAAGGGAGCGGAGGAGAGCCCCAGCATGGGAGATAAAGAGGGAGGGGAAACAGAAACACTGCAGGGAAAACTGCAGAAACACAGAGATGCTGAGATACTGTCTGAGCGACATTGCAGTCAGGGCCTGACTGAGAAGTGGAGTGAGCATCTGCGACCTCCATCACTTTCCCAGGCGGAGAGATAGCCAGGCTGAGGCAGAGAAGCTGCCCCATGCTGACTGCGAGGGGCAGGGGCAAAAGGCCAATGTGTAAACCTTCATGGGCTCACCTATGCTGGAGTAAAGATGCCAGTACAGGCTTATGACACCAGTTATGCAGGCTTGTACCCAGACATTTCTGGAAAGTCCCTGGAGATAAAGAGGCCATGTGGCCCCCTAATACATACAGAGGCTGATGTACACACAGGTCAACCTTAGACATATGGACAACTACAGACATTCATATGGTCAGACAGACACATGAAAAAACAGCTCTGCAGAGGGATGCCAGCCTACATCAAGGCCCTGGGTACATGTAGGGACACTCAAGACCCACCAACCCTCCTACACTAAATTCCACTTACCCTCCACGCCCCGCAACAAGTCAACACTGACAACTCTGGCTGCGTAGGCATGATCCCTGTGGGCAGCAGACTTCTCTCATTCTCCGATGCACACACACTAGGGCAGCCTTTGTAGCGGTGATGACATTGGCCTGTGCTGGACAGGGCTGGGCTCAGAAGCATGAAGGCCTCACCATGTCAAGCCAGGACTTGGATCTAGAGCTTCTCCCCTTGGGGCCCAGCAGGCCACCAGTCAGGATGGAAGAAATATTCCTGCTCTCCTCTCCTCAGGGACCCCTGACTAGGGGTGAGGAAAGGCTGCTGGGTGCCCCATGCCTGTAAAGGGGAGTAACATGAGGGCCTGGTGGTTGCCTTTGTGTACTGAGGGCAGATCCTGAGCAATACCAGCAGGTCAGATCAGCAGTATGCATGGGCCCAGAGAGGGGAGACCCTCTGACTCTTTTGAGAGCACAGAGACACAGCCCATGGATTCTGAGTCAGAAGGACCTGGGTTTTAATCCTGGATCTCCCACTGGCAGGTGTGGGACAAGTCATCTAGCCTCTCTGAATCTCAGTTTCTACCTCTGAAAGGTGACGATACTTACCTCATAGCAATACTGTGAGAATGTCATTAAACACTAGAATGACATGGCATAGCAAAGGTGCTCAATAAATAGGCCTTTTGTTAGAATTTTTATATACTCAGCCTCCCTCCAGGCAGATGTACATTCTTCTCTTCCTTTTGGAGACACACACACAGGATTGAATGATCTGTTTTTAATTTAAACACAAATGTCCTGAATCTATAGGGAAAGCAGAATCTCCTTGCCTCATAAGCACCTAAGGAGGCACCATCCATACCCATATGAACATGTCATGTGCACCTTCATGGGAAGTGTACATAGGCAGGCCCAGGCCCAGGTCTCTGGGCAGGTAAGCGCAGCTGTGCAGTGAGAGATGACAGGAAAAGCCTCCTGGCCCCACCAGTGTGCACTGAATAGTTTGTCAGTGGCTTAAATGGGAGGAGTGGCCAGATTCTCAATGGAAATCAGTTCCCTTTCCACTGCTGCAGACCGGGATCACCCACAGCTCACAGAGGAGCACAGATCCTCTCAGGCGCACTGATGAACCCCTTTCCACATAGGCTTGTGCGCACACACACATTCACACACATTCCCCTTCCCAGTCTCCAGGGGCTGGAGATTGGTGAGCGGAGAGAGGAACAGGTGGGTATCCCGATGGACAGCCAAGCTTGGAGAAGAGATGAGGGTTGGAACTGCGGGGAGGAGCCTGGAAAAGAAAGGCTGAGGGCCTGGCAGGGTGAGCAAGATAAGGTCCTGAGACAGCAAGGAGAGGAGACTGGGCTCTGAGCAGAAAATGGTCAAGGTGCATTCCGGGCAGAGAAGGGTGCAGAGGAGGGTGGCGGGGGAGTGTCTGCACGGGAGGAAAAAGGGGCCAAAGAGAAGGTGAGAAGGGGAAGGGGGCTGCTAGATGATGATCCAGCTCCCACACCACACCTGTAGTGGCTGCTGAGTAGAATGGGAGCCCTGACCAGGGTGAGGAGGACTTGCAGGGAGTACAGTGGTGGGGTTGCGAGCAGGAGGGACTTAAGGGGGAAGGTGGTGGTGGGGTCAGGGATGTGGTATGAGGTGGAAATTGAGGGGAAGCTGGGAGTGGAGCACGAAGGCAAAGGGAGTTGAGGTGGCCTGGAGAAGTGGTTTAAATCTCACTGTTCAATGCGCGTGCTGGGTGGCCCCCTAAATGCCGCATAAACCCCGCTTAACCCATCCCTCCCACTTCTAAACCGCCCTCTAAACGCAGGAACCAGCTGGGTCACTGATGCCTCCCACCCCCAACTTAAACCTGCTAAATGCCCCTCCCCTGCCCACCCCCCCACTTTGGGATGGGGAAGGAAGGGGGCCACAGCAGCTGAACCACAGATAAACCTGTTTAACCTCTGACCTTTGACCTTCCAGCTCCCTTTCTTTTGTGTCCCTTTCCTTTTCTTCTTTTCTCATCTCTTTTGCTTTGGGTTGCTCCTGCCCCCAGGGTGGGGCTGGCTCTGAACAGAGCCTAGGGAGGGGGTCGAGGGAGAAGAGGGGCCCAGCGTTTCTTTTTCTCCCTTCCCCTCTTTCTGTGGATGTTGCTGCTTACTCTGAGTCTCCTGAGGATTGCATAATTACTTTTCTAACTCCTTTGGACTTCGCCGCCTGAGAAACCTACTGTCTTTCTAAACTTTTCCAAGGAAACTTTGATAACGAGCGCCTGGCGATTGCTAGACAGAGAATCCCCTACCGGCTTGGTCGAGTAGTAGATGAGTGGCTGCTCGACAAAGGTAATTAACCAGAATTAATTAATTAATTAATTAACTTTAAAAACACTATCTTAAAGGTGCAGAGCTCTCTCTTTCCCCCTCCATGCCTTCACCAACGCCCACCCCCAAGTGAAGGGACAATTGGCTAGCCAGAATGCTCCCTTCCCCTTTGGAGTCAAGGGTCTGTCTGTGCATTTCAGAGTGGTGGTTTTTGGGGTAGGAGTGGGGTTTTTCCTTAGACGTAGGGGGAGTCTTGTTCTAAACCTGGGATCAACTAGGGTGATCCACAAGATCCCTACCATGGAAGCTCCCCACTGCAATCCCGGCAGTAAAGCACAAGCAGGCTGGGAATGCAGGTTGTAGGTAGGTTCCCTCTGCCCAGAATCATCTTGGAGGCTTGGTAAAGGGCCAACGGAGGGCTACAGAGCATGCAGAGGCAGGAAGCCTTTGGGAAGCAGGAAGGCTGACCTGAGGAGGGTTAGGAAGGCTTCACCAGAGCCATATGAGGAGAAGAGAGAAGAGTGGGGGCCTCAGATCCTACTGGAAGACCCCCAAAGAGAGTGCTGTGGGGCTGCTGTCTCTGGAACAGGCCCAACTTAGTCCAGAAGGCCTCTGAGAAGTTGAGGAGAGACTAAGGGAGGTGGGGCAGGAGGTAGTGGGCCCATAGGGATTTCTACTCCTGCCTGGCTGATGGGGAAGACCGAGCAAGCCCTTGTGAGGCGCGAGTGTGGTGAGGTGTTGCTGGGTGTGATAGAGAAGGCTTCTTGTCACCAAGGGAGTTGGGGACCAAGGGCAAATCCATCCCATTCCCTTTTGCGAGGGCGGGGGGGGCGAGCTCTGTACCTCTAAGGCTAAACTCTAGTGGGGAAGTAGAACTGTTAAACCTCCACTTAACCAGCTGATAACTGTGCTTTTAAATGTCCACTGGGGCCTTCCCCAATTAAAACCCCCAAATGTAACTTCTAGCCCCCCATGCTTGTGGGGCCTAAACCTGCTGATAACCAGATGTGATAAACCCATAACAGGACAAAAAGTTAAAGGGACTGTAACAGACATCGCTAAAACCTACAGCCCCCAGCCACACTGGGCTGCTCTCTCCAGCGGGGTGAACTTTAACCCTTTGAGGAGTTCATGGCGGATGGGGCCAGGGGCCACAGGGACCAAGTTTGCTAACACTGTGGCTTCCTCTCTATTACCCACCTCCCTCTTCCAGAATCAGAGAGGCCAAGGGAGCAGCCTGGGCTGAGGCTGGGACAACTTGTGACCCCAATAGCAGGGAGAGTTGGATAGGCCCTACTGGGGGGTAGGGGAGGAATTGTGGTTTAGATGAAGGAAAGCCAGGACCCTCCTTCCCCTTCTCCTTAGATCTGACTTTCCTCTTCTAGAAAATAACCGATTGGACTAGAGAGATAGTTCCCAAAGTGTGAAAGAAGGAACTCGCTTTTTTGTGGTCTTAGCGAAGTGCTTCCCCTTTCTGAGGCTCAGCTCTCTCCTCGGTAAGATGGGACAGTGATGGTTACTCAGCCCACCTCACAGGCACGTTATGAGGGTGAGAGGAAAGAAACATCAGGAAAGTACCCCAGAACAAGGTCTAGGGATGCTTGGAGGGCATATTTTATTGTTAGCGCCTGACATATGGTAGGTGCTCAATAAATATTTATTGGATGAATCCATTTTCCAGTTCCAAAGCATGTCCTATGAAACAGTGCCATGAGATGCTTCACAATAGAGAGATTTGTGGTAGAACGAGTTTGGGAAGTGCTGAATCCTGTTTCTTCCTCTTGGAGATGCCTGTGTGCATTGGTTTAATAAAGACTCTGAGAAGCCCTTGGAGGAAGAAACCTGTTTGATTGTGAAATGTTTGCTTCCCCAACTCATTTGACCACTGTGATCCTTGTCTCCTTTGTTTTCCTCATGATTCCTGTGTCTGGGGATAAACTTGGATGCAGAGGTCTTCCTGAGCCTCTCTGGGTCTGGCATTCCAGGGCCTGTCCCAGAGCTGCCACCACTGGCCCTCTGCCTCTTGGGCTCTTGGCCACTGGTAGTGGGCGTTGCTGGTCCAGGGGCTATACTTGCCTGAGTGGGCAGTGGGAGGGTGCTGGAGGAGGAAGGAAGACTGAGTGGGGGACTGGGGAGACACACCAGTGGCCATCATTGGCTAGATGCTGGAAGGATGTTTGGATGTCCCAGAGGCCTGGGTGTCCCAGAGAACCTGTGTTTCCAAAGAGGTTGTGGGCTTCACAAGTTGGACTCTCCTCAGCCCAGGTTTTGGGGGCAAGGCTTACAGGCACCTAACTCTAAACCAGATCTTTAACGAGGCACTAACCAGAGGCTAACAAGGGCTAAGCCAGGTCTAAAACCCCCAGTGCCAGCAGCTGAAGGTTCCGGGGGAGATGGGGCAATGTAGTAGGCCCTCTGCCCAACCCCTCCCCCCCCCCAAAAAATAAGCAGCACCAAAACCAAAGTTAAATCTAAACTTAAACATAATAAACATCTTTTCTAAAAACCAAACCAAAACGACAAACTCAGAGGGTTAAACCGACCCCCAGATCCACTAAAAACAAACAGAACAGCCCAACCCCACCCAGCTGGGAATTCTGAGGTGTCATACTGCTGAGTGTGGGGTGAGATTAGAGCTGGAGCGGGTTATATTGGCTGTCAGTGAGCGAAGCAAGGTCCCTTTAACATTTTCCATTTCTGTGCTTGCATGTCCAGGTGGGGAGGAAGGGCTTGGCTTACCAGGGCCTGGTCCCAGGCAGTGGTGGGCCTTGGCAGTCCGGGAGAAGAGAGGGGATCCTGGCCAAGGGTCAGAAGACCTGGTCATAGGCGGGAGGTCAGCCTGGGCAGGTTGCTGCTCCCACACACCATCACACTGTCTCACCTCCTTCTCTGTTCTCACACGCACCAACTCCACCTTGGCCTGGCAGCTACCTCCTCTGTCTCTGCCTCTGTGTCTCCTCTATCTGCCTCTTCCAGGGGCTCCATGGCTTCATGGCTCGGGGCTGGACACTGGGGCAGGATGTTTGGGGAAGCAGAGGGAGAAGATGGGGATGGACTGAGGGAAGAGGATGAAGAGGGGAGATGGCCTTGGAGCTGGAGAGGAGAGGGAATGGGGAAGGTGGGAAGGCTTGCACATGGTGGGGAGGAGGGGCAGGGCTCGTCTTCCCCAGCCCGTGTGTGCCCTGGGTGCCCTTCCCTTCTGGGGTCCCCACCTGGCTGGGCTGGGGGCTGTGGCTGACAAGGACTTTTCCTTTGGTTGTTTGCCCCTTCCTCATTTCTCCCTGTCCCCTCCTCCCTTACTGGCTTCCTCCTCCATTCCTCTTTCCTCTCCTTGGCTTCCTTCTCTTCTTCCTTCCCTTCCTGGTCTCCCCTCACTGCCTGCCCCTTCTCTGTCACCCCCTCCCCTCCCCCAAGGCCGCCAGCTGACCATCTTCAACAGCCAGGCTGCCATCAAGATCGGGGGCCGGGATCAGGGCCGCCCCTTCCAGGGCCAGGTGTCCGGCCTCTACTACAATGGGCTCAAGGTGCTGGCGCTGGCCGCCGAGAGCGACCCCAATGTGCGGACCGAGGGTCACCTGCGCCTGGTGGGGGAGGGGCCGTCCGTGCTGCTCAGTGCAGAGACCACGGCCACCACCCTGCTGGCTGACATGGCCACCACCATCATGGAGACTACCACCACCATGGCCACTACCACCACGCGCCGGGGCCGCTCCCCCACACTGAGGGACAGCACCACCCAGGTGAGGCCCCACTCTGGCTGGTGGATTAGGGCAGGGATAGGTGGGGATGGAGCTGATATCTGCATAGCTACAGTAGTGGTGCCTAGAGTGAGGGTCCAAGAGGTCTGTTGGGATCCTGGAGGCTGCTGTCTCTGACTTTGTTGCCATGGTGATGGGCAAGGTCACCTTTCAGGAAGTGGCCTTCACCCTAATGACCAGGCATCTTGTGATGTGGGGGTGATCACTATTTCTAGAGGGACCATCCCCAGAGTTGGGGAGGAGTTTGATGGCCCAGTTATATGAGAGAAGACCACCCTACCTAAGAGAGATGAAGTCTGGACTCGGGGTGAGAGTGGGATGGCTCCTTCTGCTTCCCCAGTGAAGGCCATGCCTAGTGTTCTGTGTGGGCAGAGAGTGGGAGATGGATGGTACCAGGCTGGTCTTGCTGTGGGCAGGGGTGACAGCATGGGAGGGCTGGGTGCAGTCACCTGGCATGGGCAGCCGCTCTCCAGAGGCTGGTGGAAGCTAGGAGGAGCCTCTCCTTGTTTTCTGGGTTCCCTGCAGTGGGCAAGTCCTGGCTACAAGTTCATTGCCTTCACAAGCCCTCTCTATGTGACTGTGAGCAGGCACCACAACTCAGGCAGCTTCAGTGTCCTCTCCGTCTGTGCGTCTGAGGGAGTCTCAGGGCAGACAGTTCCCTGGTGCTCACCCCACCTGCTGATCTGGATGGCCCCAGCTGCCTAGTCCCAGGCTGCCTGCAGCACAGACTGGTGGGGAGGACGGGCCTTGCACATGGAGCTCACCCCACCTGCTCAGGTGTTTCCTGGGTCAGGTCAAGCCCTAGTGATAGGGCAGGACTGGAGGGGCCTGCACACGGGGAATGGGGCTCCGCTGGAGCAGGACTTGCCTGTGTGACTTCCTGAGGCAGCCCAGGCTGGGCTGTTTTCTAGTTGTTGCCTCCAGTGCCTGCTCTGACCTTTAGCACAGGGAGGGCTCACACCTGGCATGAAGGCCTTTTTTGGCCACCCCTTCTCTCCCCATCATCCTGTCTGGCAGCCTGTGGCTGTTAGGCACTCTCTGTCCTTCTAGGGTGAGGGCAGGATCTGGGGGTGGCCATGAAGACGTGCCCCTCCCTCTGTCACCAGTCTGTCTTCAGCTTCTCCTCTGAGGGGTGGGCTCCATGCTTTAAGGCTCCTCCTCCCTGCCAGTCTGTGCTACAGGAAGCCTGGGACTAGGCTAGCTGGGGCCATCCAGATCAGAGAGACAAGCCTGTACCCACTTCCTCTCTGCCAAGAAAGCTGAGGGGACCTGAAGACTTTGCCCCTAGGGAGCAGGGAGCCCCTTGGGGAAAGGTCTGGGCTGTACCCAAGGCTGGGTACCCACCATGCCCAGTGCCCTTCAAATCGTAGGGGATGAGGGGCCGTCTGGTCTCAGTGGGAGGGTGATGGGCAGATCATCCTGGTGGAAGAGAGAGGTGGGGGTCCCAAGAGTCACTGCTGTGGTGAGGAAGCTCATGATGGAGGCTGGTGCTGAGGGGGCAAGAATGCAGAAGGGAGCTGGGTCCTCCAGGCACCACCTTGCCTTTGGGTGAGTGAGGGCTGTTGAGTCTGAAGATCAGGGGCTGGGAGGAGGCAGGTTATGACCCTTTCAAGCCTGCTCGTCCTTGTCGTTCAGCCTAGCTCTCTCCTCCCCTTCCTGCAGTTTCTCGGGCTCCTTTCCTGCCTGGACTTTCAGTTTCCCTTCTTGGGTCTCCTCCCTCATACCCCTGGGCACCCCCCTCCTCCTTACACTCACTCATCTTGGGGATTCTCTTTCTTTGCAATCAGTAAGAGAGAAAATGCTGACAAAGTCGACTCCTGTTGTCATGGCAACCACAGCCCTAATTATTGTGTGCAGCCGGGCTCTCTCAGGCTCCAGGAAAGGAGGTTGGGAAAGAGATGAGGGGTGATGGGTGGTGAAACTGGAGCCAGGAAACCCCTCCAGGGCCTGGTCCTGTTCTGCCTGTGCTGGCCTCTGCAGGCTCCGCCCCGTAGGGCCTTGCCTCCCCAGCACCCCTTCCCTGAGGCATCCTAGACCCTTTTGCCCAGGCCCTGCAGGTCAAAGTCTGGTGTCCACTCTCCTCACTTCCCAGAAATAAAAAGCACCACATGTGCTGTTTCATTGAGCCTCGGAAGCCATGAAAACCTGCAGGGCTGCTATTGGGAAGTTCCCTGTGCATAGGAGGAAGTGGAGGCCTGAGGTCAGCCAGCAAGAGATGGAAGGGCTGGGACTCAGACCAGGCTGGTCCGTCTCAGCCCAGGGGCATCCTGTGTACCACCATGCACCTCAAGTGGCAGCTATGGGATCTGCTGACCTGCCTGGAACCTCTCTTTCCCCACCCCTTCTCTTGCCCCCCAGAACACAGATGACCTCCTGGTGGCTTCTGCTGAGTGTCCAAGTGATGATGAGGACCTGGAGGAGTGTGAGCCCAGTACTGGTGAGTGCCTTTCCCCCCTCCCCTGCCCCGGGGCCCTCTGTGACGCTACTGGGAGGGGGGCGACTGTCCCTGCCACCTGGCCCAAGCCCCAGGGCCTGCTGCCAGGCCTTAGCTTTCCCTGATAGTTCCACCTTGCCTAACATCCTCCCAGTCCCTCAGATGCTCTCTGGCAAGATGCCTTTTGGTTCCCAGCCCCTCAGAGGTAGTGAGGTCCTTAGCCTGGGATCCTGGGGTTGAGAGCCAAGGGGTGCTGGGAGAGAAGGAGGGAGACTTTTCCCTAGAAGATGAGTAACTGCAGCTCCCATGAGTCCCTGGGGTGGGGGAGGGTGAACATGGCTTAGGAACTACAACTCCCATCAGTTCTTGGGTCCAGAATCACAACTCCCGCCTGCTCCTGAGGCCTAGTGCTCTCTAGGCCACTAGTAGAGGAGATCTCTCCTGGATCCTGGGCCTTCCTCTTCTCCTGGGTGTTGGGAGGTCTCCTGTGCTCTTGTCTGAAGGGTTCCCAGAGTGGACACTGCCAGGACTGCCAGGGCAAGGTGAGGCAGTTACTACACAGTGACTGCTCTGAATCTGATAGTGTGCTGGGTGGGAAGTCCCCTCTAGACTAGACTTGTGGTCTCCTGGGGAAGATTAGGGCCTGAGGTCTGGCCCAGATTCTAGCTGGGGAGCTGCTGTAGGAGGAGAGCAGGGCTGGGAGGGAAGGCTTTCCAGGGCCTGGGGCACTGGGGCCAGGGAGTGCTTTCTAGGCCTCTGCTTGATACTTCTTGCTGGAGCCAAGAATGCAGCCACAGAGAGAGACCAGGCTGGCAAAGCGGGGGTGGCCTTGAGTACTGCTTGAGAAGTGTGGGGTGTGGAGTGGTGCAGCGAGTGCCAAGGCTGCTCATTTGAGCAGGTTGGGGGTGGCCGGGAGCAGCTGGGGGAGGGTGGGATACTTGAGGCTGGCAGAGGGAACAGAGAAAGGACTGGATGTGGCCAGATTTCCCAGTGGAGGAGCGTGGGCCTTGGTGGCTGCCAGATGAGTCTGTGGGAGTGGAGGGCCACCCACATTTCTCACTTGGGCTGCTGGAGACTTCTCCCCATTACCTTGCAATGGGTTGCACCTGGATTGTTGGTACCAGAAGGCTGGAGGTTGGGGCAGGTGCTTGTGGGGTTGGGGGAGATGACGTGGTCAGAAGGTGGGCAGTATGCCCTGGGTATATCCTGTGAATCTGGCCTGGGGCCTCCCAGCTCCAGAAAAGACATTCAGGCTGAGGGTGGGCCACGATCTTGGAAGGAGTGTGGTTAGAGCATGGCCTGTGGAGCCTTGGGGCAGAGGCTCAGCTTCAAAAACCAAGGGCAGAGGGTTTCTGGGGCACAAGCCCCCAGATCCAGAGACTGAAGCCCAGTTGCCCTCCATGTCCTCCGAGTAGGCTAGAGCTGAGAGGGGTTATTCCCATGGGCCCGGGCCCAGGGACCTTCAGGGGAGCTGCCAGCTGCTGGGCCAGAAAGGCCTTCCCTTCCATAGCCCGGGGCCTGTGCTTTCTGGGACAGATGCCTTCGTCTCTAGGAGGCCCCTCTGCTGAGTGCTGTCACTTCTTCCCCCAGGGCGATCTTGGCTCAAGGATGCACACTTCAATGCCTCCATTGCTTTGGGGGGCTCTGGGCATCTGGCAGCTTCAACACACAGCACCCCCTGCCCTGCTTTACTGCTCTGAGCTCTAGGCACTTATTGGTGACTCCCGTGGCCAACACAGCACTGCTAGTCCAGGCCTGCTGGAAGTGGCTGTGATGAGTGGCCCCATGAAAGCTCTGGGATGGGGCTCTGTGGACAATGGTCTTTGAGGGTCCTGAGGAAAGGGCACTGAGTGGCATTACCACATGTGTTCATACACAGGTGCCCATGTTCACACACTCTGGGACAGGAACTCCTGGGTAACAGGAGGAGTCTCTGCTTTCCCTGCACCCTGTAGAGGGGTATCTGGGGCCAGATGGTCACCACGTAGGGACATGCAGTACACACTGGACCCCATCTGGGCCATACTTTGTCCACCGAAGTTCTAGCCTCCCAGCCCTGGCTTGGAGTCTAGTCAAGGGCCTGGGTCTGATGCTGAATGGGTGTATTGGTGGTCTGAACTCTTTTAGGCTGCATTAGGGCAGAGGGTGAGGAGGAGTTGAAGCAGGTGGGTCAGCTGGTTCCCAGTCAGGGATCTGTGAGGTCACTGACTATTGAGCCACCCTCTTGGGAAAAGGGACAAGTAGAGGATGAAGGGTGGAGGAGGTCTAGAAGTCTGGGATAGGGAGGCACTGGTAGCCGTTCCAGCAGCCAGCTTTAAAAATAGGGCCAGGAGGGAGGGCAGAGTGCACTCTGGAATCCCCAGAGGAAACTGCCAGAAGCCACAGCCTCTCCCCCAAGCCTGCATCGCACATGCTTACATGTCCACATTTGTACCACAGTGAAAGGTTTAACGATGGATCCTCATCATCCCAATGGGAGGCCAGGCAAGGACCAAAATGACTCCAGGGTCTCCCAGGCTGGTGTAGACCATGCCATGCCATCCAGATCCTCTCCAGCCAGTCTCTCCCAGGCCCCAGTGCAAGGAGGCTTTTCTCCAGCAGATGGCCAGGCCTCCCTTGGCTCCAGTGTCAGAGGTGGGGGCAGCCTGGCAGGAGACCCCATGGTGTTTTACCTCTCCTACCTTGCAGATCCCCATCCCTGGGTCTAGGATCATTCCTGCTCGCTCACCTTTCCACCGTTTTCCTAACCTGGGCTCCTCCAGAGACCCTGGCCCATACTTTCTCCCTTGTTTAGTGAGACCATCATCTACACGGTTATTTTAGCTGAGGTTGGCTTTTGAATGGGAGTGTCTTTAGTGGGGCATGCACCATTAGTAATGTGACCCACTGCTAGTTGTCTCAGCTGGCCCAACCCATACTTTGTGTTCTGGGCCTGGCCCCTGAGGGGATCTGACTTTGCACAACCTGAGACATATAGGAAGAGAAGAGCACATACAGGCTCAGACCCACAGAGGCAGTGTCTGTATGCACATGTATGACCAGAGGCACACACACATACAGCCCTGCACATACATTTACAGACCCACCAGCAAGCTCACATGGACCCACTTCCACACACACACACACACACACACACACACCACACATTCAAACCTAGAAGAGCACACACTATTTATACCTAGGCCAACAGAGGCGCACACATGCTTAGACTCCAAGAGACGTGTGTGCTTCTAGCCTTCTGAAGTCCATACACACAGATACACACCTGTTGAGACTCACAGAAGCTCAAACTCATGCACACATGCACAGCCTAATGAAAGCACACACATGTACTCAGAGCTACCAACTCTTGCGTGTGTGTGCTTAGAGCTCCAGAAATACCCACAGAGGCACTCAGATGCACACGTGTGCACCTACTCAGCTCCCAGAGGTTCACACTTGCATGTGTGTTCAGTTGCACCAAGGCACACACACACTTTGTGTGTCTCAAACTTGCCAAGGCACTTGACTGTGTTCTGAGTTGTGTGTACATGCATGTTCAAACCCACTGAGGCACACACACACTATCTGCTAACAGCCATGCTGAATGTTCAGAATCACACACACATGCTCAGACCCAGAGACAGACTTGCATATTGCAGACACTCAGGACACACACATCTGTGTTCAGACCTGAGTGTGTGTGTGTATGTGCTTAGGCCTAGTAAGACATATACCTTGTGACACACCCTTGGACTCACAGATTATACATCTGTGCTCAGCTCCGTGGCACACGTGTACAGATCCACCTGTGTAACACGCACAGGTGCTTAGACCACAGAATCCTACACCCATGTTCAGACATGCAGATGTTCACATGTGTTTCAGAACTGCAGAGGCATGTAGGCATGTTCAGATCAGGCAAGTAAGCAGTGTGCTTAGACCCACCATAATGCACATGTGTGCCCACATGCACTCACAGAAATGCACATCTATGACCAGGCTCACAGAGGTACATGTGTGTGTAAGTATACTCACCATGATGCACACATACATATCTGCAGAGGGGTGTACTCATGCACCAACATGTGCATCCAACCCCCAGATGCCGACATGTACACAAAGGTGCACCTGGATAAGACTCACAAGAGTTCAGGTGTGCACATTCTCAGAGGCAGGCTGTGTGCTCAACCTCAGGGGTCTACATACACACACAATTTGTTCGGCTTCACAGACCTGCACCTCTCCCACCAAGCCCACCCCTATAGAAGCTCATATTTCCATGCACACTCATGTGCCGAGTGCCACAGTAGTGTACACACACACACACATGCTCACCTGCTGAAACATACATACTGGTTCACACTCACTGAAGAATACATAGGTATACACATACACATAGACATGCAAGTTCATGTGCTCAGACCTGTACAGAGGTGTAAACACACACACACACTCTCGGGCCTCCATTAGCCCACACAGGTGCAGGTGCACTTCTGTGCTCCAAGGTACCCATGCAGTGGCACACAGAAGGGCACACACATATCCTCAGACCTGTAGGGCATGCACACATGTTCAGACATAGTACAAGGCATGCCTATATGCCTGTGTGCTCCCACTCAGGCAAGTATACGCCGTTGTTTAGACCCACAAAAGCACACACATACACACATGTGTATTCAGATTCACCCAGGTCTACATATGCTCAGACCCATAGAAGCAGCCTTCTGCACTTACTCCATGCAAGCATCCCTCCTGAGGCATTGCCCTCATGCACACATAAATGAGACCCTCAGAGGCACATGCAGGCTTAACTCCACAGAGTCACAGACACATTTGCCCAGACCGGTAGAACCACAGTGTGTTCAGATTCCAAGAGGGTCTCAAAGTAGCACTAGTTGCTATAATAGACAACATCTATTGGTTTAACACATAGACATGTATTTCTCATTCACGTAAGTTATAAACAAGTGTTCCTGATTGGTGGGCCACTCTTTTCCAAGTGATGACTCAGGGCTTGGTCCCTCTCCATCTTGTGGCTGCACCATCTTCAACAGGTGACTTCCTGAGTTGCAGTGGCATGGAGTTGTGAAGTGGAAGATTTTATGGGCCAGCTGTAGGAGAGGCTCCCAGGCTCCTGCCCACTTTCTGTTGCCTGGAGCTCAGTCATGGGGCCCAACCTAACTTTAAGGAAGGCTGTGAGGTGTGGCCTTGCTGTGCCCTCAGGAGGAAGCAGAAACAGGTCTGGGGCCCAACTAGTGAATGATTTGTCACTGGCTTGCCTGTGGGTCATCAAGGATCCATGTCACTCTTCCTCACCTCCAGGACACACCCACCCCTCCCCAGGAGACCACCCAAAGTCCCAACCATTAGGGCATTCATCTCAAAGCTGATGATGTCTGGGAGATGGTGGCCCTCCACATCCGGTCAAGACCTGGCTCCTCTGGAATGGGGACCCATATGTGATCCAGATACCCAAGAACTAAATGGATAATTTATCTCACTGCTCCCACAGCCCAGCACACACCCAGAATACTGTGGTGTGGGGCAGAGTCGACAACCGTAATACAACCTCCCATACGAAAAAGGGAAAAATGGAAGACACACAGCAGCCTAGATTCACACAGGCCAATGTGTGCTCCTAGCGCTGAGGAAATCCAGCAGGCAGGCAGGCCAGGCGCTCTGCCCCTGCAGTGGGGGAAATTTCTTCATTAAACCTTGGAAGAGACTCTGCTCTCTGGGGGAGACTCCCCTCTCCTTTGTCTGGGGTCCCTGGCTCTCCCCTCTGGGAAGTTCCTCCCGGTCCTCCCATAGGTGTTGTCTGAAGTGGGTGTTGGGAACAATGTCTGAAGTGGGTGTTGGGAACAATGTCCTCCTTGGGGGTGCTGTAGCATGATAGCCTACCCCTGCTCATGCAGATTTGGGGCCCAAGTGGTTTAAGGTTCAAAGTAACCATACCTAGACACAGTTCTCAAGCCTCACTTATTTCCGTGTTGCTCCGCCCCCATGCCTCTTTCTCTTCATACAGTGGTGACTGTCTTGAGGACATTTGAAACAATAGGTGGGAGGTTGGCTGGGGGGCAACCCCTAAATCTGATCCTTGAGCAAGGCTGAGTGTTCTTATTGGGTGAGGGTGAGAAGCTTTACTGCACCATTGTCTCTCAAAGCCTTTTCACTTTTCTCTCTTACTGTTTGGAAGCAGTGGCCTCTTCTGACTCTTGTGGGATACAGATTTCTGGGCTGTCTGTATTCTTTTCACTTCTGCTTGCAAATCAGCCAATTCTTGCTTCCTCATACTCCTTGCCTCCTTGGTCTCCTCCTTGTACTATGCCACTAAAAGCAGAAAGTAGAAGCCTCATGGTCACTGGCCTTTCCCAGCCCTCTCCCTCAGTACCCAGAGTCCACAGGCAGTGCCTACCCTTCAGGTCCTCATGAGCAACGGTGTGCACCACATGCTTCGCCACTGCATTACGTGGGTTTCATCTTCCCAGCCTCCACGCCTTGGATTGTCACGAGTGCCTTCTCAGGTTTGTGTTATCGTGACATCCATTTCTGGTTCCAGTGTCTATATTAGTTAAAGTAACATTTGTTTCTGTAACAGATAAGCCCCGGATCTCCGTAGTTAATTCAAGAGGCGTTTCTCACTCAGGTGCACCCTACCTGGGTGTGGCTGATCAGCAGGTGGCTCTGCTGCAAAGAGTGCTTTAGGAATCCACACTCCTCCCATCTGTGGCGTCTCCATTTTCAACCTGTGGTTTCCAACATCACTGTAGGAGAAGGAGCATGGAAGGTGGCACCAGGAGGCTGCTGGGGCACTGGTACGGGCAGTGCCCACTACTCAGTCACACACCAGGCCTACTCACAAGGAATGTCGAGAAATGTAGTCTTACTGCCCAGGAGAAGGGAAAATGAGTTTGGTGAAGGATGCGTTCCCTGGGGTGCACTGCTTGTGCTCGGATGCCGTGGTGCACTCACATGTTCTGGGGCACGTTCATATATGCACATGTGCACATAGAACTCAGACCCAGGTTCAGTGGCCGGCAGGCACATGCCAGAGCCAGAGGTCCACGCACTGACATGCACACGCTCGTGCTCAGATCCATCTAGGTTCACGTACATGCATGTACACATGTGCTTGGGGCACAGAAACACAGATCCTCTGTGTGTGTGTGTGCGTGCATATGCCACAATGTACCATTTTTTTCTTACCTTGAAATACCCTGGCCTCTGCCCTTGCTGTACTGGTGCTTGTGGGTGGTAGAGGGCACCTTCCTTCAGGGCACCATACACAGTGGCACAGATTGCTCTCTGCTTGCACAGGTGAGTAGGGGCTGACATCCGCCCAGAGCTCTGCTTGCCCAGCCGTGTGTCCTGGGCACCAGAATAGGACCGTCCACTGAGAGGAAGAATGGTTTTTCCAATATTCCATGAAGGTACTGTTTGTGAAGTCATGTACCACAGGGTCACGTCTGCACAGAACTGTCTTTTCTAACCCCCGTGAAATGCCATGTAGGCTGGTGGCTTTCTTGTCCCTCACAGCCTGGGCAGGGCCTCCAGCTCACTGCTTAGTCTCAGACATGCTCAACCTCAATTCTAGACTCCCCTTTGGGAGTGGGCACACCTTACTTGGGTGAGAATGGGGTTCTTGGGTAGATTTCCAGGCAGGGGCCTTCTGTTCCCTAAGGGCAGAAGGGGCTAAGTTTGTTGGGCCGGCAGCCCCCAGAGGAAGGAGAGTTGAGGAGGAAGGGGAGATCAGGAATGGCTGGTGGTCTCCCTGATCAGGGATGGCATTCTCTAGTAAGTGGGACCCACATGCATTGAAATTCAGCTTTTCTTAGGATGCAGAGGAGTGTTGGGTGGGCGGGTGGTGTCTGTGGTAAGTATGCACCTGTGAGTATTTTCCAAATGCCACAGCTGCCTGAAATTGGGGAGAGGCAGGAGGCTGCCTGGGGTCCTACCAAACGCCACTGACTCCTAGGAGCACCCCATTCCAGGATGCATCCTTGGTGTAGAGCTGGACCATGAGTCATTGTGAGTCTGCACCCACAAGGCCCAGCAGCACAGGCAGCGGTGGGGCTTTTGGCAGGGAGGAGTCTGAGGATTCTGGCCCTCCCCTCCTCCAGGTCCTGCCAACTCCTCGCCAGGACAGCCTCTTCTGATCCTTCCTGAACTGGTGTATGATCCAGGAAAGCCCAGCACCCTAGGTTAGGTGACTTGACTGCCCCCAGAGCCTAGGCCGGGTTGAGTGAGCCCAGGGAAGGAAGTCCTCATGCGTTCTCATGGGTTCTCCAGAGCCTTTTATCTTGTGGAGAGGAAGTGGGGTGTGGGACACTGGGAGGAAACGGAGAGGAAGCCATGTGGAAGACAGAAGCTACCATGAGAAGGGGGCATCAAGGGGGCGTCATGGCAGTGTGGAGGGTGTGGGTGAGGGGAGGACACCTTAGGAGATGGTACAGTCAAAGCCTTGGGCAGAGAAACCCCAGAGGAGCTGCGGGTGCAGGGACAGGACTGGGACCCAGATATGGAGACCAGGAAGCAGCTGGGGTTGGAGGAGCAAGAGGTCAGTGTGAGCAGGCCTGGGAGGAGTCTGGGGGCAGAGGAAGGCTGCAGAAGGGTGACCCAAGGAGCCTGTGTGTCCCAGGGGCTTAGCTAGGGCAAATGGTTGTAGGGGGCTCAGGCTGGGTAAGACTTGTCTGTGGTCCAAGACCTGAAGCCCCCCATGCCCTAGCCTGACTGGGGGACAGCATGTTGGTAGAGAGCTGAGCTCTGTGCCCTGATCAGCCTGTCAGCCCCTCTAGGGCAGGATGTGGCCTCAGCAAGGGCCTCCTGGTCTGGTCCTGTGCCCTGGGCCTGGCACTTTGCTGGGGCCCCAACTATGGCCAGCCAGCTTAGGCCAAACCTTGATGCTGGGGTTTCCAGCAGCAGCTGGTGGCCCAGTCTAAGATGGAAGGTGGCGAGCTGGGGTAGGAGATGGTTTGTAGAGAAAGGCCCCTGCCAGGCTGAGCTCTCCACAATGCCTGCTGCCTAAGAGGGTGGAGGGGGTGGGGTGTTTAGAACTCTGCTGCTCTGGCCTGTGAGAGAGACGCCCACTCCCTTCCCTAGATACCTAGCCTGGCCTGGCTCAGAGGAAATGCCTGAGGAATATTGCTCCCTTTCCCCTGGAAAAGTATAACGAGCCCCAACTCTGTGCCAGGCCCACTGCCGTTGGCCCTTCCCTGGCAGTGAGTACAAAGCCATGCCTCCAGGACAGAATTGGGGTATGGTGTCAGAGGCACTCAGGCAGGGAGCATCCTCTGCCTGGAAGAGGAGGTGTTTGACCAGACTCTGAGATGTCAGCAGGGAAAGGTGTTCTGAATAGAAGACAAAGGTCAGGTAGAGGGCTGGTGGTATGGACCAGCAGGAAGGACCCCAGAGGCACTCAGGGTTCACGCAGGGAGGGGAATCCTGCCATGATTGGGCCCAGGTTACCACCGCTGGAGGGGCTGCCAACCCTCCTGAGAGCTGACAGCTGAGTTTGCCCCTTACCTGGGGACCAGGGTGCTGGCTTTCCTCGTCTGGGTCCCAGGTGGGTACAGGAAGACATACTTGTTCATCCAAAGGCTAGAGGTCCCACGAGAGCCAAGCCTTGGCCTCATCCTGGGCCTGGAGCCCAATACCCCAGTTTTATAGATGAGGAAACTGAGGCCCAGAGACTGGAAGAAAGTTGCCCACAGTCACACAGGAACTCAGTGACAGAATAGGTGTTCTGTTATCCAAGTTCACATCCAAGCCAAGAGTCAAGTAGTCCCAACAGATTCCTGGAGACATTGGGAGGATGACTTAGGCTTTCTTGGGCTCCTTATGAGATCTAACCCTTCCCCAGCCTCACTTACCTTGTCGGGCACCTACACCTGGTGACCTTGGGAAGTCCTGCCCACCCAGGCCTCAGCATTCTTATCCATAATGAGCTGGGATCGGATAGTCCCAGCTCCACAAAACATGCTGCTTTGCTCTTAGCTCAAAGTTTTTCACTGTGACTGAGCCTTTGGAGGGCAAGGAGCCCTGGGGTTTCAAAATCTAGGGTGTAGGTGAGCCCCTGGCCAGGGGAGATTGGAGTCTGGTTGGAAGAGCAGCCTGGGGAGCTCAGCAAGGCTTCAAGTTCAATGGAAAGGTCTTGGCTACAGGCTGTCTTGTGTGGGCAAGAACAGCTCTGCGACATTACTGGAGCTTGTGATCTGAAGGTTGGCAACAGTGTTTGAACTCGGCGCAGAGGTAGAGGGCTGTGGGTGGGTGGGGAGCAGGAGAAGACAACCAAGATGTGAAGGTGGAATGTGGCTGGTCTGGCTGCAGTGGGGTTGAAGTGGGGCAGGTGGGACCTGGCAGTGGAGGCCCTGGGGTGCTTTTCCACCAAGAGGCTGAGGGGCTTCTGGGCACGATCTAGGAAGACCACACCCTGCAGAGACCAGCGAGAGGCACTCAGATGTTGGCAGGGCTTAGGCTCTGCTGGAGAGCCAGAGAGGAAACCTCCAGCCCTTGTAAGGCCCAGAGGTGCCCCTGCAAGAGGAGCAAGTCCTCCCACCAGCCACCTAGAGCCAGCCCCAGCTCCCTTCTACCCCAAACCAGGAGGTTGCACTATTTTGCTTTGAGAGGAGGCCCAGGAGGCTGATGGGAGTCACAGTTGTTGACCTAGTGGCTGATGGGAATTGTGGTCTACACTCCTCCAAGGACTGATGGGAGTTATAGTTCTCACCTTTTGGGGGCTGATGGGAATTGCAGTTTCTGCCCACGGGACTCCAGTTATAAGACCTAGAGATGGGGAGACCCATTCTCCCCTCACAAAGCCCTCCCCACTCATTCCCATGGGCCCTATTTAGCAGGTGCTTCCCTCCCAGATGGCTGTGTATGTATTTTCTTTTCTTTTTTTGCTTTCTTCTTCTTTCCGTTGTTTTATTATTGTTTTAACAATAATAAGAGGGCCAGAGGCAGTCAAGCCCTGGCCAGGTCCTGGCGGCCCATGGGGGTTCTGGGGAGGGGGAGGGGGGAAGTCAGTGGGGGTCAGAGGTGGAGGGTGAAGAACGAGAAAGTTGGGGAGTTAGGCTTAGCTCAGGAACCATGTGTCCCTGCCCACTTCCCTCACTCCTTCTTTGTCCCTCCCCACCTCCCTGCCTCTACATGGCTTCTCCCTACCCCTCCCAGAGTCCTATGGGACAGGACACTGCTCCAATGCATCCGACTCCTCCCTTCCCACTCTTCCTCATGGGCCACCTCACCTCCCACTTTCCATGTCTCCCCTCCCATGGCCACCCTGCAATTAGCCTTCCAAGCCCCCTCCCATGGCCGTCCCCTCCCAAGACCTCTCACCCATATAGCAATCCCTACATGGCTGCCTGTCATGTCTCTACTCTCCAAGCCCTCCTGCCCACTGTTCCTGCCTCCCCCATATGCTGACACCAAGTGGTGGAAACCGCCCCTCAGCCCCAGCCTGCCCTGTGCAGAGTTCAGCTTTGTGTTGAATGAGGGGGAGAGGGACAAGTGAGGGCGGAGAGAGTTCAGGAGGAGGCAGGATGTGCAGGGAGCGGAGAGTGAGGGAGGGAGATACCAAACAGATAGACAGAAAACGTTGTACGGAAAAGTTGTTTTTTCTTATTTTTTCCGGGAGAACCCGCTTACACAGCTCTGTTTGTAATTTTTTTCTTCATGCTAAAATCACACGGCCTATTTGTTGATGTAAGTTGCCTGAATTCCGTGGTATGCTATCTTCTTTTTTAAAAACAAAAGCAAAAAAAAAAAGCAAAAAAAGAGAAAAATCTAGAAAAAAACCCTAAAAGATACTGTTGTTAGGTTTGTTTAAATGCTGCTGTTGTATCTGTTTTTAAAGCCTTAAACCAGTAGAGTTTTTTTTTCTGTTTCTTTTCAATTTCCTTTCCTTTCTGTTCCTTTTGATTTCTTAAGACAAACAAAAGACCAAAACCCAGAGTGTCACAGAGCCCGTGCGTGGGGTGCCCAGGGCATCTGAGCCGCTGCCCGCTTAAAGCGCAGTGCTCGGCCGGCTGGCGGGCGGGCCCAGCCCGCTCTAGTCTCCGCCAAAGCCAATTGGAACCGATTTGGGTGTGTGAGGCTGTTGTTTCTCTCTCTGTGCCGGCCGCCTGCGCCCTGGCCCTCGCTGACGCCCTCTCTTTTCTCTTCTCTCTCTTGTTCTAGGAGGAGAGTTAATATTGCCCATTATCACGGAGGACTCCTTAGACCCCCCTCCCGTGGCCACCCGATCCCCCTTCGTGCCCCCGCCCCCTACCTTCTACCCCTTCCTCACGGGAGTGGGCGCCACCCAAGACACGCTGCCCCCGCCCGCGGCGCGCCGCCCGCCTTCCGGGGGCCCGTGCCAGGCCGAGCGGGACGACAGCGACTGCGAGGAGCCCATCGAGGCCTCGGGCTTCGCCTCCGGGGAGGTCTTTGACTCCAGCCTCCCCCCCACGGACGACGAGGACTTTTACACCACCTTTCCCCTGGTCACGGACCGCACCACCCTCCTGTCACCCCGCAAACCCGCTCCCCGGCCCAACCTCAGGACAGATGGGGCCACGGGTGCCCCTGGGGTGCTGTTTGCCCCCTCCGCCCCAGCCCCTAACCTGCCGGCGGGCAAAATGAACCACCGAGATCCGCTTCAGCCCCTGCTGGAGAACCCGCCCTTGGGGCCCGGGGCCCCCACGTCCTTTGAGCCGCGGAGGCCCCCTCCCCTGCGCCCTGGCGTGACCTCAGCCCCCGGCTTCCCCCATCTGCCCACAGCCAACCCCACAGGGCCTGGGGAGCGGGGCCCACCGGGCGCAGTGGAGGTGATCCGGGAGTCCAGCAGCACCACGGGCATGGTGGTGGGCATTGTGGCGGCGGCGGCGCTCTGCATCCTCATCCTCCTCTACGCCATGTACAAGTACCGCAATCGTGACGAGGGCTCCTATCAGGTGGACCAGAGCCGGAACTACATCAGTAAC
This sequence comes from Trachypithecus francoisi, assembly GCF_009764315.1. Lineage (NCBI taxonomy): Eukaryota > Metazoa > Chordata > Mammalia > Primates > Cercopithecidae > Trachypithecus > Trachypithecus francoisi. Next base: position 9,604,117 of record NW_022681473.1, read on the forward strand.
TCGGCCCAGAGCAATGGGGCGGTGGTGAAAGAGAAGGCCCCGACTGCCCCCAAGACGCCCAGCAAGGCCAAGAAGAACAAAGACAAGGAGTATTATGTCTGAGCCCCTGGCACTGCGCCCCACTGCCAGCTGCCCCTCCTGGGAGGGCCCGGGAGGAGGGTGCCACCCTCTCCCTGCCAGGGGCCTGGGGACCCTCTCCCTGGCTGCCTCAGGCTTCTCTTACGAAGAGGAAACGCAAAAAAAGAAAAGGAAAAACCCCGTGCTCGCCCCTTCCTCCTGCCGTCCACCGCGCGGCCTCGTCAGTCCCAGGGCTGACTGTCCCTCTCAGCTCTGCGCCTGCCAGGCAGGGCACGTGCTCACAGCCCTGGGTTGATTTATTTTTTTAAGGGGTGTAGTTTTATTTTGGTGGGGTTGGGTGGGAAGGAAGGCTGGGGGTTTTGTAAAGTGTCCACTACTCGTTCTGTTAATTTTCCTCAATTTTTCTTCTTCCTCCTTCTGTCCCTCCTGCCTTCCTTCTCTCCCCAAGCCCTCCAGTCCCCATCCCAGGCTTGCTGTGTCTCACTGTCCCCACCCTTCTTTCCTACTTCTTTTTTTGTGTGTCTCATTTCTCCCTTCCTTTCCTCCCTTTGGGTTTCCAGAGTTCCAGAGTTGGTGGGAGAAGGGTGGGAGGGTGGGCCCGAGTGGCCCAGTGGGTGGGTGGGTGGGGTGGGGCAGTGGGCTTGTCCCCAAGTGCCCCAACTCCCCTCACCAGGAGAGGCACCTGCTTGGTGCCGCCCAGGGAAGGGGCTCAGGCCTGGCTGAAGGCCTGTTCTGTGTGTGCCGCCGGGCGACGTGCATTGATGGGGAAGCTGCTGGAGGAGCAGGGGTGGGGGGTGGGAGGGAGGGGAAAGGCAAATGCAGATATATATTACAGACAAATACTCTAGATTCCACGAGCAGCAGCCTGTGGCACCTGCTGGGCGCGGGCAGCAGGGAAGAGGGAGCAAGGCATTGCCCACAGACTGCTGGGGTCACTTCTCTGCCCACGGGCTCCCTGCTCCCCCAGTTTTTTTTCTCTCTTTGTTAACAAACGTGTCTGAGTCTTGGAAAACACCCCAACCCCGGAAATGTGTGGGAAAAAGAAAACAAAAACTTTCCAAATTCCAACGGTCCTGTGCAGTTTTTTCGGGGTGGGTGCTGTTAGATCCTGGCTTTGGGCTGGGGTCTGGGCCCACATGGGGGCCCACAAGATCTGGTAAGTTGCTCCCGAACTTTTGGGCGTAGCGTGGCTTTGGGTTCCTGGGATGACTTGTCTTTGTCTCACGGGGTCCTGTGTCCTGTATCCCTGCTGGGCTGAGGAACGTGGCTGGTCTCTGGCCGGTTCACAGACCTTAGCTTCTCAGGGAGGCAGACAGATCTCTGGAGACCTTGTGTTGCCCCTTGATGGCTACTGGACTCACATCTCGGGGCATGTGTGCCTGGGCACTGACCTGGGTGTGGGACAGATGCTGCCTCATCCTTCAGCAGCCCTTGGAGGGAGGAGGTGATTCCTGGGCTTGGAGACCTTCAGTGGCTGCTCCCAGGTCTCGAGGTGAATGAATGACTGAGTCCATGTGGTCTTCTGTTCTGCCTGACTCCAGAGTCTGTGCTCTTCCTCTCTGGGGATTTGGACCCTGGTACCCTACCTATCCCCAAGTCCACTCTGGTTGACTGTGGGCAGCTGCTGGAACTGAAGGTGGAACCAGGGCTGGCCACCTCGTCCACCGTGTTTACTCCTTTGTGGAGACCCTAACAGGTCCATGGTCCAGACGTGTTAAGAGATGGGTCTGTATTTGTTAAGCCTCTCAGTCGCAAGGGACAGATACCCACATGTACAGCATTGTCAGGAGGGGAGAGCGAGGAGGGTTGCGGACCTCAAGGGTGGCGGTGGTGGGGCGTTGCACCACCTGGCACAGGAGACGTGACTCAGCCATGCTGTGTCACTCAGGGTCCCTCTCTCGATCGGCTTCTCAGCCCTCCCCTCTGCCAGGCTTCCTCACACCCTTGGCTTGCCATCCCCTCCACTACCCAATTCTGCATCTTGATCTTCCATCTGCAGCAGGCTCTGGCTGTTGACCAGCTCATCCTCGCGGCATTTTGCAGTTCAAAAGCCTGGTCCATCTTTAGGCCTGGCTGCCTCCATGCCTGCAGGAGCCCCACCCTTCAGCTGGGGAACATCCCTTAGTGGGAGTGGCAGGTACTGACCTGAGCAGCCTCCAGCTGTCTCCAGAGGCCAAGGTCAGTCTCACCTCCCTCTCTTCCTTCTCTCCATCCCTGAAGGAACCTTTTGTCTTGGGACCCTCCCCACCATGGTGCCCCCCCCAAGACCTCTTGAGATTCCTCCTGCAAAATCCTAACAAGGGTGAGAGAGCAGAGCCCCAGGTGTGGATTTCTATGGACTCAGCCCCTCCTTGCCCTTCTGATCCAGCTCCTGAGGGGTGAGGGTGAGGCTTGGGCCCTGCTTGTCCCCCAACTGCTCACAGTCTTGGAGCCAAAGTCAGCATCATTGAGGTCAGCTCTAAGCACCCGTAGAAGTCTGGGAGAGGCCCTGGTTTGGGGCATTCTTGCTAGGATGTCCTGTTCCTGGGCTGCTGATCGGAACCTTTGGGACTTCCTGTCGCTACTATCTCTGACCAAGAGACGGAGACAGCTTGGATTCCCCTCCTCCCATCACAACTAGCCAAAGAAACAAAGACAGGCAGGTAGGGGCTCCTTGGTGTTAGGAAGGGAAAGAATATCCTTACTCCAGAAATTTCTGGAATGACCCTAAACAGGATAGGGGACAGTATATCAGGGTAGGGGGGCAGGAAGAGGGGCAGTCCAGGAGTTGGAAGGATGGACCCCAGTCCTCCTGGTTGCCATATGACTGTGGGACTTGGTCTTTCTCTCTGCATAAGGCAGCTCAAGGGCTTGGTTATAAGAGGACAGACTCAGTCATTGACTCAGTTTACCCATCTGTAAGAGATAGTCACCTGATTCTCAGTTTATCATCTTGTGCCTCTGAGGTTGAACTTAGCATCTGGGCCTGAGCTGAGCTCCTCAGGGTCTGGCTGGCCTGGCAGTGGCCCCAGGAGTGTCCCAGACAGGCCCAGTGTCCAGGGCTTGATGGTGGCTGAGATTCCAGGCATCCTGGCTCCTTGGCGGGTGGTCCTCACAGGGATGTGTCAGGAACTTCCTCCTCAGGCCTCTCAAGGACAGGGATTTGGGGAAGAAGTTCACAGACTTGCCCTCATCAAGCAAGCCCCCAGGAGAGTGAACACCAGCCCAGCCAGTGCCCAGCGCTTCTGGATAGAACCCCCCCCCTCTTGAAGGCAGATCTGGAGCCCATGGGGCTTGGTGCTACCTCTTCCCACACACCCTCCTGGGTGAGCTATGGGCTTGGCTGGAGGCAGGAAAATGAACAAAGTGAGTCCTGAGCCACTTTCCTCATCCCTGCTGCCTGAGGCCTCCACCGCCATGGGGATGAGACTGACGAGGGTAGTTATGGGTTCTTCTTTCCCTTGGCTCCTCCACAGTAGGGTGCCCCCACAGGCTCTGAGGTTGGAGCCCCTGTGGTGGGCATCAGAACAGAGTGTGTCCCAAGCATAGGCTTGCCATTCGGGTGGGCTTGCGGCTGCTGCTGAGGGGGGCCCTTCTCCCTTCGCCGACACCCACTTGGCCACGGCAAGGCTGCTCACTCGCCAGAGGAACAGGGCCCTGGGCCTTCCCAGCTTTCAGGGCCTCTTGAGTTAATCGAGGGGTGACGTATGTTGGAAGCAGACAGGCCTTGGGTCCTGGAAGGTCGTGACTACCTGGAAGGACCAGGAGCAAGGCCACTCAGGATGCGGGCAGAGGGGTAGCCCAGACCCCCTTGGTGAGCTGGAGAGGTATCCCAGAAGACAGGAGGGGACATCTCCCACCAGCCCTGGGTTCTGCCTTCTAGAAACTTCTGGATACCCTAAGGCCCCAAGAATGCTGTTCAAGGGTTCAAAAGGGCACTGGGCCTCAGCTGGGCAGCAGATAAGACAAAAGACAGCAAGTCCAGGGCAGGCTGAGATGACTTTGTATTCAGGCATCTTCACAAATGGGATTCCTGCCCAGGGTTCTTTACTGAGGGGTGACCCCAGGTAGATGGCCGGAGGACACGGCCCCCCAGAGGCCCAGGGGCTGCAGCTGACAAGACCAGGCCAAGAAGTGTCCCCCTTCCTGTGGGGGCAAAGAGTTGCTTTCTGTTTTCCCATTCCATGCGTGTGCATGTGCACGTGGGCACATGTGTGCACACATGGCTAATGTGTGTGTGGGGGGGGTGGGGCACAGCCCTCGGTCAAGGTGCCCGGAAGTAGCAAGGCAGGCACAGGTGGACCCTGTGACTATCTGAGCATGGCCCCAGGGTGGCTCAGGTGACTGGGTGGGCTGACCGGGACCCGGCTGGGCAGCAAATGGCTTCTGCCTGCACCCAGACCTCTGTGTGCGCTGCACTGCGTTTCCCCGCGAGCCATGCCTGTGGACGCTGTGGGCCCCTGGCCTTGCCGCTGCCTCCAGGAGAGTTACTGGACACCCAGATGGTGAGGCTGGGTTGGGAGAGGCTGGGGGTGTTTGTGGCCAGAGTGGGGCTCTGGAGGCCTACTGACGGGTTTGAATCCTGATACTGCCCCCACCTAACTGAGTGTCATGGGCAATCAGGTTCTTCAAGCCTCAAGTTTTTTTCATCTGTAAAATGGGGCAACGTTTGCCCTACAGGGTTCAGGAAAAAGTGAAGTGAGATGATGCTTTGAGGTGTCCAGCACAACACAGGGCCCACAATAGGGGCTGGAAACAGCAGCCACCATGGCCTGGCACCTGGGGCAGGAAAGCTGGCCTGGAAAAGGCCCATCCCAGCAAGGAGGCCCCAGAACTTTCCTCCTTCCCCCGACCTGGGAGGACCCTGGGGGGTCATCACTGGAGTCAGTGAGGGGCAGCCATTCAGTTTTTCCTTTATTCAATCCCTTGCACCAATGCCCCACTGGCCCAGCGCTGCGTGGGAGCTGGGACATGGGGTCATCGGACCGCGCCAACCCTCTGGGAACTCCTAGGCTGGCAGGGTGGGAGAAGGCAGGCTTGTGGCTGTAACTGAGGGTAGAAGTTTCACGGGCATCTCAGGCTGGCCCTGGAGCCCTGGAAGGGGGTCTGGGTTTGGGGGTTAAGTGGAGTCTGTCAGGGATAAGGGTGGGAAGGGGACAGCAGGCAGAGGATGTGGCGGGCAGGTGGCTGAGGTCTGGAGGGACATGGAGAGGGGCCAGGGGTAAGGTTAACAAGGGCTTCTGGGTAAAGCTGTGGAGCTGAGACTCTACTGCTTGTGCAGAGCCAGGAGACGTCTTGACCTTGGATGGTGGTTAGCTCTGAGCTCTGGGCAGGTGGACGGGTGTGGGCGAACAAGTGGCAGTGAGGAGGCAAGCAGAGGGTTGGCAAGGCCAGCTCGTTCCCCTGGGCCTGACCCCTCTGCTCTCTGAAGCCATGAGGGCAGGGCGGGGTGATGGTGCACTGGGCCGCCTTCTGCAAATAAAACTGTTCTTTGCCCCTTCAGTATTGAAGGGGGCCCTTTGGACTGTGAGAGGGGCAGGGCTCGGCTGGAGGGGCAGCCCTGGGGGAGAGTGGGGACCTCAGAGGACAGCCTCTGGGCCTCTGGAAATGGAGGCCTTTGCTTTCCTCCTGCCTTCTCCAGAGGACAGAAGAAGCCTCTTCCTCCAACTGTCCCATCGCAGGCTCCCCAGGAGGCTAAAATTGTGTGGATTTCAGGACAGAGTTCCCCAGTGTGCCGTGTGTCGCCTTCTTTACTGCCCTGTTCAGGAAACACACGGGGGTGTGTCTTGGGGGTGCAGAGTAGCCCCTGACCTTTGACCTGTATCCATCCCAGGGACTCCAGGGAATGCCACCACCCTGCTCTCGGGGGCCCAGAACTGAACTCCCAAGCATGTGATGGGTGGGGAGTATGTGTGCAGTAACTGCCCTGTCAGTCATCAGGGCTTTAGAGGTAGAATCTGGGGCCTGTGAGGTCCCCCAACAAGAGCTGGATCTCCCTCTCACAAAGGACTATCCACTCTTCTCCCTTCGGCCTCTCTCGGGGTGGACCTGGGGGAGCTTGGCCATTTGTGCCTCGGATGGTGGAGGGAAGGGCAGAGGGCAAAGCCGTGTCAAAGCACTGCCAGCTGGAGACCCAGCCCTGGGCTGCCACTCTCCCAGAGATGTACTGGGTGACCCTGGGCCTATCCTGTCTGGCTGGGCCTCTGCTTCCCCCTCCGTCCAGTAATGGGAATGGGTGAGCAGGCTGCCCTGTGCTGGGGTTCTCTGGTGGGAGGGAGGGCTGGTCCCAAGGCTGGGTCCACTCACTGGTTCTGCACATCTTGGATGGTGTCGGGCAGCGGCAGGCTCTGGGTCTCGGGCAGAAGCAGTGCGGCCAGGCCACTCAGCACCGGCACCGTCCCGTATACCAGCAACGGCAGCCAGGGGCCATGGACACCCAGCAGCCGGACCAGAGGCCCCAGGATGGCTCCTCCACGGGCCGCCATCTGGCCCAAGCCCACTGCGGTCATCCTGCCAATGCAGATGCGCTTGTCAGCGCCTGGTCTGCCTGCCCACATCCTTGATCCCATACCCGGGCCAGGCCCACTTGGCCCTGGGAGGCCCAGGGGGTCAGGCTGGGCTTGGGACGCACCTGAGCAGCCCCAGGACCATGCAAGAGGGAGATGCATGGCATGAACATCTAGGTCTGGGAGAAGCCACTCCTGCCTGGGGTTGCTCCGCAGCTCAGCCCAGGGCTCCCCTCTCCTGGAGCCCAGGCCCAGCCTCACCTGAGCACGGTGGGGAAGAGCTCGCTGCTGTAGATGGTGATGCAGGTGAAGGCGGCCCCCACCCCGCCCAGCCCCAGCACGGCCAGGGCTGAGCGCAGAGCCCCCATTTCTGTGGGTAGAGATGGGATTAGTGAGCTTGGTGGGGGGCCCAAGATCAGATGGGGGCTCCCTTCAGCCCAGGGGGCTTGTCCTTGAGCTGCAGGCCTCTTTGCAAATGCTTGGGAGTCATCTCCATCTGGGGGTCCTGTCCTGCGTGGCCTCATGGCCACACCTGCAATCTGCTTCCCACTCAGACATCTGGAGCCAGCCCTGGAGTCCTCTTGACCCCCATTTCCCTCCCCCTGCAACCCATCGCTCAGTTCTCATTTTAACTCCACACTTTTCCCTGGCGCCACCCCTGCCACTCCTTCACCGTTCTCGCTGGCTCAGCGCAGACACTGCCGTCTGTCCCTAGACGGCTCCAGCAGCCTCCTTCCTAATAGAGTACCTGCTCTAGTCCAGCACCTCCAAGGAGGGGCCGAGGTCTCTGTTCCCAACCCGACCCCCCCCGAGGTAGGGAAGCCTCTGGTGTACAGCTTTGTCCCCTCACCATGGGGCACCAGCGTGTTGGCCAGAATGCAGAGCCCTGCCAGCAACAGGGATGCGGCCTGCGTGGGGCGGCGGCCCAGGCGGCTCAGCAGCAGCAGGGTGCCCATCTTGGCCGGGATGTCCACGACACCAATGAGCATCTGGAGTAGGAAGATGTTGCTGCCCAGGGCCTGCAGGTCCAGGGCCAGGCCGAAGAAGGTGAAGCCAAAGGCGAACCTGGGGGTCAGGGGAGTCAGGGTGGGGGTGGGGGTAGGGGGACAGTGGGCAGGATGGGAACAATGCGCGGGGGCGGTCAGGGTGGGGGCCCGCTGCTCTTAGGTCAGTGTTCTGGCCCTTCAGCTGCAGCTCTGTGGGGTGGGGCCAGTCTCTAGACCGTTTCCCAGGTCCCTTTGCCAACATGGCTTTCCTTTGGGTTTGGCTGATGGGAGGTGCTGGTGAGAGGCTGGAGGAGGGGAGAAGCGGGGGATTTCTGCCTCCCTCCCTGTGTGGGGGCTTTGTCTGGGAGTGACTATGTTCCTTCCGTGGCTCCAGCTGCTGCTAAACAGGCCTTCCTCCTTGGCCTTGGCGGTTTTGGTCTTTGCTGGATGGCCGTGGGTCCCGGGCTCTGATGAGCCCGCTCTGCCCTCCCCAGCCCCTCCACACCAGGCAGGGGCACTTGCTGCCCATGCTGTTGCCTGGATCACGCCATCGTCCTGCCTGGCTCCCAGCCCTCCCAGAAGCTTTGTTAAGGATCCTGTCTACCGCATCTCTTCTATCTGCCTTGCCCCTTATTAAAGCCCTTCCGTGAGCCCACCCGGCCTGGGTTGTCTCCTGTCGGGAGTGACTGACAGAGGGGAAGGTGTCTGTGCTGCAGGCCAGCGGGACCAAGCAGAGCCAGCAGAGGCCGGGGCCATGTGCCAGCGAGAGCCCCGATTCCAGGTTCCCCTGTGGAGGTGGGGCTGGGGGAATGGCGTCTACCAGCACAACATGGAGATACAGGTCCGGAAGCAGAGTCCGGGCGTGCGGAGCAGTGTGCCCAGGCTGGCGGGAGCCTGGTCCATGCTCAGTTCCTCCCTCATGGCTGAAAGCAAGACCTGTGGAGACGGGGTGGGTGCTGTTGGCACTGGGGGCTCCAGGTGCCTCCTCCTCTCTGAGACCTTCTTCTCAGGGAGCTGAGGTCCTTGGTGGGTCTCCCAGGGTGCAGGGCCAGGGAGAGGGTCTGAGGGTCCAGGTTCGAGGAGGATCCAGCCTTACCTCAGAGGTCAGGGTGTCCCGCACCGCCCCCTTTCCGTTGATGGCAGCCACCCTCCACAGCTCGTGCAGGCCCCGGTCCAGCCTGCCCGTGGTGAGGAGCCATCGTGCGGACTCTGCCAGCCACCTTAAGTGGAGGGGGCATGGGAGGGGTCATTGCCTGTGGCCCCCAGGGCCTGGCCTGTGCTAGCCTCAGACTGTTCCCCTGTACCCACTGCTCCAGGCCCAAGGCTCAGGGTGGCTGAGGACCCTGAAGGGCAGCCATTGGGCACCCTCCTTCCCCAGCAGGAGACCCCTTCTGCTTCCTTTCTCTCTCCTAGGGGTTGCGGTTGGGGGTATGCAGTTCTCATCCTGGGGCTGGCTGCTGGGATGGAGGGAGGGACGACTCCGTTGAACCCTTCCTGCCTCCCTCTGGGCCCCACAGCCTTTCCCCTACCTCACTAGGAACCTGGCCTGGTTGCGGTCAGGGCCCCTAGGGCTATAGGACCACTGGGTCCTGGCCGCTGCCAGGACCTTGGCTATCTCCAAGGCTGCTGGGGTCCACCCCTGTCCTGGCACCTCCCATACCACACGGCCTTCCTGTCCACCCCATGGCTGCATCTTCCTCCTGCAAACAGCTTAACAGCCACCCTGGGACTCAGGCTGGGAGCAGGGTCCCCAACAGCACCAGTGCCCTCTGGCCGCACCCAGTCAGCCTATTCCCACACCTTCAGCACCCCTTGCGCCTGAGTCTCTCTGTTACCTCAGCCTCATGAGCCCAGACCTTCCCCTCCCTGTGGCAGGACTCAGCCCCTCACACTGACCTGGGTCCCACTACCCTCAGTGTCAAACTGAGCTTATGCCACACCATCCTGCCCTACCTGCCGAGCGCCTGCCATGCCCACCACTCTACACAAGGCCTGCCTCTAGGCCTTGGCTCCTGCAGGTCCTTCAGCCAGACGTGTTGTCCCCTATGAGCAGCCGGGGGGGACCACCTGCCCTACACCCACTGGGGCCCTGAGCTCCTTAGGTATTTGCAGAACAGAGGGGAGAAGTAGAGATTCCAGGTGCATATTAGAGGTAGAGCTGATGAAGCCTGGTGACCCCGTGGACTTGGTGGGGGAATGGTGAGGGAGAGAGAGGCATCATGGCCACTGTGACTCGGCATCTGGTGAGTTCAGGGGCTGCTCCCCACGCTGGGGAAGGCTTGGGGAGGAGAGGTCTAAGGAGATGTTTGTGGAGATGAGACACCTATAACGGAACCATCACACAGGCAGTTGGAGGCGCGAAGCTGGAGGTCAGTGGGGGAGGCAGGACCGAGTGGAGATTTGGAGTCTGCAGCATTTGGAGGGAGCTGGGGCTGCAGGCAGGGGTGAGGCTGCCTGAGGGAAAGAGTGCAGACCGTGCCCGCCACACAGCAGGGGCCACAAGTGATGGTGGCCGGATCATTGTGGGTGACTCTGGGAAGGGCAGTTTGGGTGGAGAAGAGGGAGAAAGCTGACTGGAATGTGTTGGAAGTTACTGGGAGGGAGAAAGCAGGGTCTCATTTTCAGATGTCCACACCCCAGCTTGTTCATCAAGCCTTAGGCGCAGTTTGTGAGGCCATGATGTTTGGGATTCCCTGTGAGTTCCACATGGGCAGAGACCACATATCTGCTCATAGCTGGTGTCAGCCAGCTCCTGGCATCTGGTAGGTGCTCAGTAGTTATTTGTTGAATGAATGAAGTAATGAATGAATTAATGGGCACTTCTTCAGCCCTGTGGGAGCATGTCTACCAAGGAAAGGGGGGTACAGCTCTGTGGCCCTGCATCAGCATGAGAACCAGGAGGGGTGCCTTGGAATTTGTATCGCTGACCTTTGCCTTCCACTCTCTACCCTCTTGGTGTTGGGAGTCAAGCTGCCATCCCAGAAGGCTGTCAGACACAGTTGCCTCCTTGTGGAGCCACTGTATGAGATGTAATTGTCTCCTGCTCTGAGGAGTGGCTGCAAATTGTTATTCCACTCCAAACTGTTGGATGGGAGAGATTTGTGGAGTGAGCCTTCTTCCTAGTTTGGGTGTAGGCATCTGCTCACCACTGGGCCCTCTACTGTGCTCCTTTCTGTGGTGGTCCCAATGGCCAAACAACTACTAAGTTCAGGGTCCGTGTATGAATGATCCAGGCTCAGACCTGCCCTCAAATGGCCTCCGTCCATCCATCTATCCATTCATCCACCCAGTTCATCCAATTCATCCACCTATCCATCCATTCAACCATCCATCCATCCATTCCATCCATCCGTCCATCTATCCATCCATTCAACCATCCATCCATCCACCCATTCCATCCATCCATTCCATCCATCCATCCAGCCATCCATCCATCCATCCATCCCAACCATCCATCCATCCATCCCAACCATCCATCCATCCTTCTATTCCAACCATCCATCCATCCCAACCATCCATCCATCCTTCTATTCCAACCATCCATCCATCCATCCTTCTATTCCAACCATCCATCCATCCATCCATTCCATCCATCCATCCAGCCATCCATCCATCCATCCATCCCAACCATCCATCCCAACCATCCATTCATCCATCCCAACCATCCATCCATCCTTCTATTCCAACCATCCATCCGTCCATCCATCCATCCATCCATCCATCCATCCATCCCAACCATCCATCCATCCATCCTTCTATTCCAACCATCCATCCATCCACCCATTCCATCCATCCATCCATCCATCCATCCATCCATCCATCCCAACCATCCATCCATCCTTCTATCCCAACCATCCATCCATCCATCCCAACCATCCATCCATCCATCCTTCTATCCATTCATTCAGCCATCGATTCAATTCATCTATACAATCCAATCCATCTATACACCAACTCACCCATTCACTCATCTAATCCACACATCCGTCATCCCATTTATTGATCTGTCTCTACCTACCTACCTACCTACCTATCTACCTACCTACCTATTTCTACTTACCTAATAATTCATCCATTCAACAAATATTTATTTAGCACCTACTATGTGCCAGGTGCTTGGCAAGGGCCAAGCCTGATTTGTTTAAGGGCAATGCTGACATTTCCTAACCTCCCACACATGCCGGCTCTCTTTGGGGACTGTGGAGTCCTCTCTGATGAGTGGGTCCTGGTCCCTGTTCTCTAGCAGACAGACACCTGCATTGATTCTGTCAGCCCATGAGGCAGACTGCAGCTGTGTGCTGTATGTGCGGGCGTGTGCTGTATCTTTCCACACGCTCCCCTAGCCTAGTTCAGTACTGCCATGCCTGGCACAGAGGAGGGGCTCAGAAGATGGGCCTGGCAGCACAGATGCCAAGGCAGGCAGAGACAGGAGAGGGGAACAGGCCAAGAGATGAGGAGAAGGAGGGAGGAAAGGAGAAGAATGAGTAGGAGAAGGAGCACTTGGGAGGAGCAGGGGAGGCGCCCTCGGGACCCAAGCCCTGGTTGGAGTGGGTGTCTTGGGCTTGTGGGTGGTCCACTCTGCCAGGCTCCTGGCTTTCCTCCAGCCCGTGCACCCCTGGCCTCTAGCACTCCCCAGCCCCCAGGGAAAGGAGAGTCTCCCATTCCCCCGGGTGGAGAGTGGGCAGCATCTCCTCTGAGGAGGGAATTGGAGCACAGCACCCACCATGAGTACAGAAAGCAGAGGAAGAAGGGGATCGAGACCACCAGCTGCAGCAGTGTCCAGTCCCGCACACCGTAGGCCACTGCGGCCAACACGCCATGGCCGAAGCTGAAGCCCAGAGAGTTCAAGGTCATCACCAAGGGTCGGGCCTGTGCCGCCGTCCACTCCATCACTGCAAGGAGACCGAGTGGTTCAGCCCTGGAGCCTGCATGGAGCCCCCCGCATGGCGCCAGGTCAGAGACCTACAGAGAGTGCCCGTGTTCATCATGACGCCTGCCACAGCAAAGGCCAACAGGAAGCGGAACAGGCAGTACACGGGGAAGGTGGGGGCGAAGGCAGCTGCCGTGCCCATCACAGCCATCTGAAGGTAGCTCCAGGTTAGCACCAGCCTGCGCCCGAACCTGCGGCACAAACCAGGAAGAGGCAGGGTCTGTGACTGGCCATGGCACTGGCCACGGGGATCTGGACCACGGAGAGCCCACTCTCTGCTTGCCCGCTGAGCTGAGGCAGACACTGTAGCGCCACCTGGGTGAAACCTGCATTCTCCACCCATGGAAGACTCTGGAGCAAGACTCTGGAGCACAAGGAGAGTCCCGAGGCTGGAGCCAAAGACGATGGGCTCTGGTCACCGGGAGCACTCAGGTTGCAGCTGAAGGCAGGCGTGTGGCCAAGCCAGTTTTAGTAGTGAATGTTTGCTGGGGAGTAGCAATCCTCTACAACCGCCAGAGTAAAGTCGGTGAACTTGAGGCTCAGAGAAGGTTCCAGACTTCCCTACATGGCACAGCTGCAGGGTGGCTGGTCCGAGATCCACCTCCAACAAGGAGGGCGTCTAGACTTGGTTTTTTGAGGCTGGTTTGGGGCCAGTCGGCCAGGGGCCTAGGAGAGCAAGGGTCGTGAGGGGAACTGGGACCTTCCTGGACTGGGGGTACTCACCTGTCTGAGGCAGGGCCGCATGCAGCAGCTCCCACCAGAATCCCAGCCAGGTAGATGGACTGGGCCATGGGCTTCAGGGCATGAGAGTCACACACCAGGTTCCACTGAGGGGAGAGGAGGAGAATGAGCTCTGGAGGCTGGGAGAGCCCGTGCAGAGGGGCAGAGGAACTGTATGGGAGGGTCCCCAGGGAGCTGGGTGGGGTGGGTGCCCTGGTGACCTCTAGGGCTTTAAAGCAAGACCCTGTGGAACAGTGAGAGCACCCACAGGCAGTTTGGTCTTCCGAGGAGTATATCCTGCCACCCTTTGCCTAAACTCCTCCATGGCTCCCTATTGCCCAGTGGGTTTCTAGCCACATCTGCCCCCTCTCCTGTCTCTCCACTTGGAAGCAGCCACCCAAGCTGACACCCTGGCCTCTCTCCCAGAGGCTGCTTCCCTCCTGTTCTTTATAAAGAGGTCCCTCCCGCTTGTTGGGACGAGCCACCCCTCTCTGCTTGCCTGGCTTTGCCTGGCGCCCCATCTGGGAGGCAGCCTGGGGTGGTCCCTTACCCTGTGTGCTTTGGTCTTGGGGAATCCAGTGAATGGTCACTGAGTCCCCCTGTGGCTGCGTTGCCTGGAGTCACAGCTGATGGGTCAGCAGGGCCGGGACTGGGTGAGGCCAGTGAGTGTCCAGGTGCCAGCATTTAGAGGTGCCCGCCCAGGTGCCCCCCACACCTCCAAGAGCCTGGGCTGGCTCCATCTGTAGCCTGATCCCTGCCGCCCACTCCCCTGTGTGTGGCTGACAAGGGGCTAAGCGGCTCAAGAGTGAGCAGGGCCTGAGGAGGTGGGTCCCTCCCAGGACTGGACCTTTGAGTCTGAGCCACCGTGATCCATGACTCTGACCTCCAAGGTGGCAGGACTCGAGTGGCTCTGGGGGAGGCCCTACCTTGGCCACGATGGTGGAGGTGAAGATGCTGCGGTCATAGACCCAGCCGTCCACACACGGCTCTGTGTCGGCCTCGCTCCAGTTGGTGGCCGTGGCATTGGGGTCCAACATCTGCCACTGTGGCTGGCGGAAGCGGCGGCATTGGTGGGGCCCCTGGTTGGGGCCTGGTGGGATGGAGACAGCCAGGAGGGCCTCAGGAGTCAGGCCCCCTGGGACGCCGGCCTGGGCTGTGCTGTTGTCCAGGAGGGGTGCCCAGCAGCGGTGGCTGGGCACAGCGGCCGAGAAGTTTTCCAGCATGCTCTGGGTACTCAGCCACATGATGGAGACCATCAGAGCCACTGTCTGGAGAACCTGGAACCTGCCCAGGCCACCCACGAGGTCCAGGAGTTCAGAAAATGCCATGGAACCTACTCAAGGGGCCCAGAAGAGGGCCCACTTCACAAGGGCTGGCCCAAGGCAAAGGGACCAGGGCAACGGGCCTGTTTCCTCCACGGTGGTGCCCACAGTGGCTTCTCCAGCCCGGCGGCTGGGAGCATGTCAGTGGCTGCTGGCTTCACAGGCTCGGGGCTGGGGGCTCAGGCTCTCTGGTCATCTGCCTGCTGGTGTCACTTGGAGTGGCTCCAACTGGGCCCTGAGGCTGTGTGAGGTGATTCTGAGACCTCCAGCATCTCCCCAGAGAGGCAGCTGCTCCAGACCTCCTGGAAAAGCTGAATTTGGAAAGTAGGAAATGTGGAGACTGAAGACTTCAATTCTAGACTGGAATTAAAGTGTGACTGGGGACACTTACGGAATCGAGTTTAGCAATCATTTCCTTGGTCAAAGTTTAACCCGCGTTGAGGGAGGCGCAGACGTGAGGGAGCTGCAGCCTCCTCCGCTCGGGGGCCGGGGCCAGCCTGCTCTTTGCCAGGTCTTGGGGAGGCCTAAGTTCTCCTCCTGGCGGCTGTGGGATGCCAGGGCTGCCTGCCCCCTTCGGTGCCCCTGCATGCCCACCTCCCAGGGTGGCTGAGCCAAGAGAAGGCGGGCCCGTGGATCCCCCTAACTTGGGGCTGAGGCAGCTGTGCAGGTCTCTGTGTGGGCTTGGGTCACGGGCAGCTGCCCAGCCCCTGCGCCTCCCAGGCTTGCCCGTGGCCCCACCCGTGGCTCCTGCCTCCACTCACCTGCTGTGGTTGGTGTCCTGTTCCCCCTTTGCTGTTACCTGTCCTGAGCCCTGGGTGGAGCTTCCCAGCATCAACAGACACCCCACAGACTCCCCAAGTTCGGTGTGCCCAATGCCACCCTGAGATCTCTGTCGCCTCCCCAAATCTACGCCTCCTGCAGAGCCCCACCTCAGCTATGGCCTCCCATGTCATGGTCCCTGGCCTGGAACCCAGCGTCTTGGTTCACACGTCCTGCTCTCTGCCTCCCAAACCCACAACAGGCCAAGCCTGGCTAGTTTTGCTTCCTAAGGATGTCTCTCTCCCACCTCCCCAACTCCACAGCTGTCCTTGCCCTTGTCTTTCTGCCTCAACTCCTGTCCCTGGACCCACTCTGCACTGCAAACCCTTGGGTCAAATCCTGCTTAAAAGTCAAGGGGCTCCCAGTCAACAATAGCTAGTGGTGCCTTACCAGGGCAGGGGGCAGGCAGCAGTGTGTGCTGGTGCAGGGTGTGGGGTTCAGGAAAGTCTGGACCGAAGCCAAGAGAACCCCCTTGGTCTTGATAGCTAATTCTCTAGGCGAAAGGGCCAGAGAACACAAAGCAGTTAAAAAGTGTGTGTGTGTGGCCGGGTGTGGTAGCTCATGCCTATAATCCCAGCACTTTGGGAGGCCTAGGTGGGCAGATCACTTGAGGTCAGGAGTTCAAGACCAGCTTGGCCAACATGGCAAAAACCCATGTCTAATAAAAATACAAAAGTTAGCTGAGCATGGTGGTGGTGTACAGCCATAATTCCAGCTACTTGGAAGGCTGAGGCAGGAGGATCTCTTGAACCCGGGAGGTGGAGTTTGCAGCAAGCTGAGATTGCACCATTGCACTCCAGCCTGGGCAACAAAGCAAGACTCTATCTCAAAAAAAAAAAAAAAAAAGTGTATATGTATGTGGCTGTGTGCACATGCCTGTGTATGTGTGCACATGTGTTTGCATAAGTGCATGTGTGTATGTGTGTGCATGTGTATATGTGCAGTGCAGCAGTGATGGCAACCCAGGTGTTTGCTGTTAGGTGCTTTGGGCACAAAACTCTCCATTTGAGGCATAAATGCCCCTCTCATCTGCTTCTTTTTGCTTCACTCAGTCTTCCCACTGCCCCACCACGTGGCTTCCCAAGCCAATTTCTTTGCCTCCCTGGACTCTGCACCTTGACTCATCCACTGCTTCCACCACACGCCCTGTACATGCTTGCTCAATTCCCACCCTTGCTTATGTTGGACCTCCAGCCTGGAATGCTGTCTCCAGGCTCACCCTTAGGCCACATACTGTGTGGAATGGGCACAGTCCAAATACTGCCTCCCCCAGTGGGCTCTCTTTGCTTATTCCTGCCTACACCCAGGGCTCAGAGTTGTCAGTGGAATCCCATCTTTACATTGTCCTGCATTCTTCTCAAACTCCTGACCTCAGGTGATCTGCCCACTTCAGCCTCCCAAAGTGGCGTGAGCCATGGCACCCAGCCATGTCCTGCATTCTTCTATTATGGTCCGGTTGGTCTTATTTCCAGTGAGCTCCTGGTAGTCTGGGACCCTTCTTTAGAGCCTCTTTGGAACTGATTTGGACAACAAATAAAGGCTCCATGAAGACTTGCTGAAGTGCATGGACGATTTTTTTAAAAACTTCCTTTTTTTCCTAATTATGAAATAATTTACACACTTCCTTAAAAATTCAGCACATATTGAAAAGTGTAATGAAAATAAAGATCACTCATATACTCATCAACCAGTGAGTTACACTATTGTTTACAGTTTGGTGTAAATATGTCCAGACTTTGTTTTCGTAACTGATATGTTTAGCTTCATCAGCCTGAGCTGCCAAATAAGCTTTACATTTCCTTTTGTAAAATCCAAAAGAAAAACCTTTGCCTTTTAATTAGCAATTTTAACCTGTTCATATTTATTGTAATTAGTGACATGTTTGGACTTACTATACGTTTTCTCGTTTACCACATTTTCCCTTTAAATCTTGGTTTCCTTGTTCCTAATTTCTACTGAATAAATTAAGTTTTCTTGTTATATACTTCTGTCTTGGTCTGTCAGTTATGTTTTATTTCTGTTATCCTTATATTTGAACACACAAACCAGGGGTTATTTGATACCACTTTCCCTCTTCAAAACTACCACCTTCTCTTCCATTCTCTCTCTCAATAGATGACCTTTCTTCTTATTTCACTAAAACAATAGAGGCCATCAGAAGCCAACAATCTAATTCTCTCACCAGCTCACCTGCCTTGGTGCCCCCACATTCTGCCTTCCCTCCACCCAGTTTGGTCTCTCTCTCATCCATGCCAACCCCTCACTGGGTGCCTAGAGCCCCTTTGCCTGTTCACATCTCTCTTTGGCATTTGTTTTTCCCTCACTACTGGATAATTTCCAGCAATGTACAAATATGCCATTTTTTCTGTAGTCTTCTAAAAAGTCCCCCTCCATTTGAGCGCCTCTTTCTTCTTAAGCTACTGCCCTGCCTTTGCTTCTATTTACAACAACATTCTATGAAAGTATTATTGACACTCATTTCCAGTTTCTCTCTTCCCATTGTTTTGTTTTTTTGGATTCATTCCCATCAAGGCTTTGCCCCATCACTCTGCTGTCACCAATGACCTCCATGCTGCTAGATGCAATGACATTTTCAGTCCTCATCTTACTCAAGCCATCTGTCTCTGATCTCCACCTGAGGATACTTTCTTCCCTGGGCCTCCAGGACTCACCAGTTCTCAGTCTTCTTGGTTGGGTTTTCCTCTTCTCCCCACACTGTTAACATTGGAGGCCACTGAGCTCACTCCTTGGTCTTCTCTATCTTCTCTATCATTTGGTCCATTCACATCTTTAGCCTGTACCTCTTCTTGGAATGCTAGATTTGATCCAACTGCCTAATCTTAGGTGCTTAATAATTATCTCACACTTAGTGTGGCCAAAGCTGAGCTCTCCCAAAAAAGTGCTTCTCATTCAGCTTTCTCCACTTTTTTTTTTTTTTAATTGAGTCAGAGTCTTGCTCTGTTCCCCAGGCTGGAGTGCAGTGGTGCCATCTCGGCCCACTGCAATCTCCACCTCCCACTGCAATCTCTACCTCCCAGGCTCAAGCAATTCTCATGCCTCAGCCTCCTGAGTAGCTGGGTCTACAGGCATGCGCCACCATGCCCGACTAATTTTTGTATTTTTAATAGAGATAGGTTTCACCATGTTGGCCAAGCTGGTCTCGAACTCCTGGCCTCAAGTGATCCACTCGCCTCAGCCTCCCAAAGTACTGGAATTATAGACATGAGCCACCACACCCAGCCCCAAATCACCAGCATTTTAATTTCAGAATGTGTAATTTCCATTTCAGAATCCCTGTTTGGTTCTTCCTATAACTTCTTGTTTCCTAGTTTCCACTTCTTGTTTCATGGGTGGAATAATTTCCTTGATCTCTTAGTGGGTATTAAGAGTGTGTCTCTTGGCCCAGGCATGGTGGCTCATGCCTGTAATCTCAGCACTTTGGGAGGCCGAGGTGGGTGGATCATTTGAGGTGAGGAGTTTGAGACCAGCCTGGCCAGCATGGGGAAACCCTGCCTCTAGTAAAAATACAAAAATTAGCCAGGCATGGTGGCAGACATCTGTAATCCCAGCTACCAGGGTTGCTGAGGCAGGAGAATTGCTCGTATCCATGAGGTGGAGTTTGCAGTAGAGCCAAGATCACACCACTGCACTCCAGCCTGGGCGACAGAGCAAGACTGTGTCTGACAAAAAAAAAAAAGAGTGTCTTTCTTGTTAATATCAACATTCATTTGTTGAGCTGAGTGTTGATAATGCACCAGCCACTGCTCTAGGCACAGGGATGCAGCGGTGAACAAACAAGATAATTCCCTGTTCTCACTGATATGTAGAAAGACATGCCAGTAAGAGAGGGGAAACACATCAAGAAATAAATGAATATAATGTAGTGACAAGTAGTGATCATGCCATGGAGAGAGCAAGAGAGCATAAGGGGCAGAGAGTAAGGATCATGTTGCCACTTTGGGTGGGGCAGTTGGGGAAGACTTCTCTGTGGAGGTGGCATTGAAAGAGACCCAAGTAGATGAGGGACAAGACACACAGTTGACTGGGGAAAGAATATTGCAGGCAGAGGAAAGAGTATATGCAAATACCCTGGGGTGGGCATGTGATTTTATGCTCAAGAAGTAGGAAGGAGGCCAGTATGGTTGGGGATAAGTGAGTGGGAAAAGTAGAGTAGTTATGGGGCCGAAACATACAGATCCTTGTAGGGTTTTGAGGAGAGGAGTAGCATGATCTGACGAATGCTTTTACAAATTCCCCTGGAGAACAGACTGGAAATGGGACAAACACAGAAGAAGGGGTTCCCCTAGGAGGCTGTTGGGGTGGATCATGTGAGCAATGAGGGTCAGGGCTAGGGGATTAGGGCAGGTGGAGAGAAATGCTTGGATTTGGGGCATATTGCTTTGCTTTGATTAGCTATAGGGCCGAGGGTGAAGGAAAAGGATAAACTGATAATCAGGTGGGTGGTGGGTGGATGGTGGGCCATTTATGGAGAAGCAGAACACTCGGGGAGAAGCAAGTGTGAAGGAAAAATGAATCTTTTTTTGTGATGAGATCTATTAGCCATCCAGGTGGTGGCATCATGGAGTGACTTGGGAATAATTAGGGGATAAAAGGCATTTTAAGTCACAAGACTGGATAAGCTCACGTAGGGTGCAACTTTTCATAGCAAAGAGATGACATTTGTGATGGAGCTTTTGGTCTCTGATTTTGAGAGGTGAGGAAGAGGATGACTCAGCAAAAGAGCTGTGAAGGCAAAACCAATGAGTCCTGGAAACCAGGACAGCAGGATGTCCCGGAAGCCAGAGTAAAAAGTATCTGACAGAGGCCGGGCGCGGTGGCTCAAGCCTGTAATCCCAGCACTTTGGGAGGCCGAGGCGGGTGGATCACGAGGTCAGGAGATCGAGACCCTCCTGGCTAACACGGTGAAACCCCGTCTCTACTAAAAATACAAAAAACTAGCCGGGCGCAGTGGCGGGCGCCTGTAGTCCCAGCTACTCGGAGGCTGAGGCGGGAGAATGGCAGGAACCCGGGAGGCGGAGCTTGCAGTGAGCCGAGATCGCGCCACTGCACTCCAGCCTTGGCGAAACAGCGAGACTCCGTCTCAAAAAAAAAAAAAGTATCTGACAGAGTCAATCGGCAATGTCATATCCTTGGCTGGGTGCAGTGGCTCAGGCCTGTAATCTCAGCACTTTGGGAGGCCGAGGCAGGTGAATCGTCTGAGGTCAGAAGTTCGAGACCCGCCTGGCCAACATAGTGAAACCTCTACTAAAAATACAAAAAAGTAGTCAGGCATGGTGGCACATACCTGTAATCCCAGCTACTCGGGAGGCTGAGGCAGAAGAATTGCTTGGGTCTAGGAGGCAGAGGTTTCAGTGAGCCAAGGTCAAACCATTGCATTCCAGCCTGGGCAGCAAGAGTGAAACTCCATCTCAAAAACAAACAAACAAAAAAGTCACATCCTGCTGAGAGGTGGAGTGGGATAAGGTCTAGAATTAGCCCCCGGATTTGGCAGCATGGACTTCTCTGAGGGCCCTGGCTGGAGGGTTTACTGTTGAGGGGTGAGGTGAAGTGCAGAGAGGCACGGGACTGTGAGAGTGCTGGAGGCAGGGAAGTGAAGTTGGTGAACACAGGCAGCTCACCTATGGAGTTTCACTCTAAGGAGAAGCAGGAAAATGGGGATGTGGTTTGCATTAATTAGAGTAACGCTGGCTGCTGTAGCAAGCCAATCTTGAAATGTATAACAGCTCAAACACAATAGAAGTTTATTTATTGATAGTTTAAAGTCCCAAATGGCTGTTGCTGACTGTGGGCAGCTCTCCTCCAAGAGGTGTCTGGGAATGCAGGCTCTCCCTATCTCTCAGCTCTGTGCTTGGCGTCCACGCTGGCTGTGCTCATGTGCATCCAGCCACAGAGGGGAAGAGAAGATGAAGCATCCACTTGCATTAAAAAAATTTTTTTTATTTGTATTTTTTTGAGATGGAGTCGCGCTCTGTCACCAGTGAGCAATCTTGGCTCACTGCAACCTCCGCCTCCCAGGTTCAAGCGATTTTCCTGCCTCAGCCTCTGGAATAGCTGAGATTACAGGTGTGCACCACCACGCCTGGCTAATTTTTGTATTTTTAGTAGAGACGAGGTTGGCCAGGCTGGTCTCAAACTCCTGACCTCAAGTGATCTGCCCCCCTCAACCTCCCAATGTGCTGGGATTACAGGTGTGAGCCACTGCGCCTGGCCCACATTCACCTGCATTTTAACCATCTTAGCCCAGAAGTGACCCACATTTATTCCGTTCACACCCCACTGCTGAGAACTGGTGACAAGGCAGAAGGTGGGGAGGGACACAGTTCCTGGCTAGACTGTTGCTTCCAGGCCACATCTCAACACTGGATGGGGAAGCGTGGGTGCTGTGGGCAGTTGGCCATCTCTGCTTTGGGAGCTCACCCAATTGTGTTATTGAAGTTTTGTTTTCAAGCAGGGGGGTCATTACAACTCCCTTGTGTGCTGATGGATCACATGTTAGAAAGGGAAGCCTTGATGTTGTTGGCAGGAGGGATATCTGAGCAGAGTCCTTGAGATTGTGAGAGGGGACGGAACCCAGAGCACAGTGGCCCCAGGAGTTCATTGCCAGCTGCAGGAGGTGAGGGTGATTGTGTGGACACAAACAAAGCTCTGCGTTGGGAGGACAACAAGGGCCGGTGAAATAAGAAGCAAGGTAGGCAGTTGGGCTTCGGGAGGTATTGCAAATTTGAAGAGAGAGAGGCAGGAGAGCCGACAGACCAGGGAGGGATGGTTGCTGCTGGTACCCCTTGGGGGTCTGTGATGAGACTTTGCCTTCTCTGCGGGGTGCAGGAATGGTGTGGACAGAGTTAGGTTTGGGCATGGAGGAACCTGGCCAGGCAGCAAAAAAGGAGAGAGAGTGGGGCTGCTGCATGGTGCACATGTGCAAGGGAGTGGCTGTAAGATGTTCCCCGGAGGAGTCCTGAGCTAGTGGCTAAAGGGACTCAAGGTCACCGGGACAGTGCAAGAGGAGGGGCGCCAAGTCTTAGAGCACACAGTGTGGAAGTACTGTTGCAGTCCAGGTCTGGAGGGGAGCCCAGGTGGAGAGCTGGGACGCAGGCAGCTACTGGTCTAGTGATGAGCCCTAGACCACAGGGGTGAGTGGCGGGTGGAGGATGAGATTTTTGCGGGGGGAAGGGTCAAGGAACAGAGAGTGGAGGCAATGGGAGCAAAATCAATGAAGGGAGATCTCGTGGCCGTGAGGCTTCAATCCTGTCCCGGGCCCGCCTTGTTACTGGCGAGATGGCAGATTTTCTCAAAATGGGCACAGGCAAGTGGTTTGTCAGTGCACTCTTTTTTTTGGACCTGGGGTTGCACGGTGGGCATCTTTCTGGCTGGTTCGTGCAGCAGGTTTTTTGTGATTCCTCCCAGCCCCCAATGTCCTGTGGTGACAGCAGCTGCCTCTGGTCCCAGGCCAGGCAGGAGAAAGGGCAGGCAGGAGAGCTTACTGTCCGTGACTCAGCAGGGCTGGCCGAATCCAGGCGGGCGGCTGAAGGAGGCAGCAGCCAAAGCCGGCTGGGCTTGCTCAGGGCTTAACAGGGCTCTGTGCCCCTCGAGGTTGCCTGGGGCTTGGAAACTATTACTGCAGAATCAGAGCCTCTGCTCTTCTCCCAGCCCTTGTTTCTGTGCGCTGGGTTCTTGGAGGTAGAGGGCGCTCCTGGGAGAAGCTCTGTGTGGACCCCTTGGAGGATCTGCGGGCCTTCAGCTTGTCACCCCTTGCTCAGAGTCTGAGATAACTCCCTAGTGCTTTGGAGAGGAGGCTGAGGCCATCGGAACCCTCTTTTCTCCCTTTGGCTGCTTCCATCACGTGGCCCCAGCCTTGCCCACACAGGCACCAACTCTCTTCTGAAGAGGCCCTGCGCTCCTGTCTTTGCTCCATTGCTGCTTCTTCCACCTGAATGCTGTGGCCACCGTCTCCGCCTGTCCAGGCCCATTCCTCTCTCCTCGCTTCCCTATCCCTGAGGCCCTCCAGAACAGTGCCCACCACCTGGAGGTGCTTTGAGTGAGGTGATGGGCGGCAGGTTTTCTAAGCGCCAGGTCCAAGTCATCGTGCCTCTAACAGTGCCCAGCACAGGACTGGCACAGGGTAGGGCCCAGTCAGGGCTGCAGAGAGGGGTGGCCATCTTCACAGTCTTGGTTTAAATCCAGGTCTTCTGGGCCTTGATTTCCTCATCTGTGGAAAGGGCATTGTACTCTCCACTCTGTGAGGTGGTCTTTAGGGCAAGATATCCTGGTTCTCTGAGGGTCCTTCTCCAGCTTCTGGAGTGTCTACATGAGGATAATGAGGGCCCCCAACCCATGTGAGGCTCGGGAGTGCCAGCTCCTCCAAAGCCTCTGAAGGTCTGCTCTCCTGGGCATCGCTTGCTCCAAACTTCTGTTTGGAACAGCCTGGGCCACTGTCTTTCTGAAAAATGACAGTGGCTTTGCTCCTTGTCACTATCAAATGTGCCCCAAACGTGGCCACAGGCTCAATTTGAAATTCCCCACAGAACAACTGGGAAATGCCCCAGTGCTTATGACGGTGATGATGATGGTGATGATAGGAATGACAATGATGGTGGTGCTGCTGCTGATGGTGGTGGTGGTGACTGAGATGGTGGTGGTGGTGGTGATTGAGATAGTGGTGGTGGTGGTGATTGAGATGGTGGTGGTGGTGATGATTGAGATGGTGGTGGTGGTGATTGAGATGGTGGTGATGCTGATGACTGAAATGGTGATGGTGATGATTGAGATGATAACTGAGGTGGTGATGATGATGATTAAGATGGTGGTGGTGGTGATTGAAATGGTGATGGTGATGATTGAGATGGTGATAACTGAGATGGTGATGATGATGATTAAGATGGTGCTGATTGAGATGATGATGGTGATGGTGATGCTGATGGCGATGGTGATGATGATTGAGATGATGATGGTGGTTATTGAGGTGATGATGGTGATGGGGTGGTGATGATGACTGAGATGATGATGGTGGTGATTGAGGTGGTGATGGTAATGGTGGTGATGATGATGATTGAGATGATGATGGTGGTGATTGAGGTGGTGATGGTGGTGGTGGTGATGATGATGATTGAGATGATGATAGTGGTGACTGAGATGGTGATGGTGATGGTGATGGTGATGATGATTGAGATGATGATGGTGGCGATTGAGGTGGTGATGGTGGTAGTGGTGGTGATGATGATTGAGATGGTGATGGTGGTGACTGAGATGATGATGGTGGTGATTGAGATGGTGGTGCTGCTGGTGATGGAGAGGTAAGGGAGATTGGTGGTGAGGGAGTCCTAGAGGGAGACTCAAATCAATCCTGTCCTAGTGCCCTTGGAGCCCAGGAAGAGCTCCCACACTTCCCACCCTCCAGTTTGGCCTCCTCTCTCTCTGGACCAGGTTCTAGCTTTGCCCTTGTGTACCCCAAAGCCCAGCAAGAAGTTTTCCCAGAAGGACAGCCTCCCCATGGGCTGTCACCCTGGGAACAGCCATTTCCACCTCTGCTTCACACATGTGGCCCCTGCGCCCTCCTCAACAGCACTCACTCAACAGCCCGTCCTTCCCTCCCCACACCCTTCTAGAGCATTCACAGACATCGCTTGAATAAAAATACATTTTCCTCTGGCCTGAAGGCTGCTAACCCCTGGGAGCAGGCGATGGTTGGCACCTGTGTGTCCCGCCGCCCACACGGAGGCCGTATTGTGGGGAAGCAGCCACGGGCTGCTGGCTCGGCACCAGCTCAGGCAGGTGGCCAGGGCTGGGGGAAGCACACTCGTGACTTTAATTGGCCCCTGGCGCGAGCTGGCACGGCTCTAACTGCAGGCCCCACACTACGCAGACCCCTTCTCTCCAGCCCTCACTGGATCCTCCGCCTGAGGGGTTCCTCTGGCCCATTGAGCAAATCTGCCAAAGTAGACCGAGGAAGGCGCAGGGCAGCATGGCTCAGCTGCCCTGCCCTTTCATGTGCCTGGTGGCACCTGTGAGCCTGGCCTTCCTGCTCCAAAGGGACTTCGCTCTTCTTATTGTGTCAAAAAGATGTTTTATGTTAAAATTCAACACAGAGATGTTAACCAGACGTCGGAACCAGGCTCGTCAAAATGGGAGCTGCTCAAACAGGTTGAACTTTGCACCGTTCTGTGTTTTTGGAGGGTCTTGCCCATAGCCAGCATTTTCTGGCTGGCACATTTTAACAAGGCTGGGTACAAATGCTGCCCTCTGAGTCATTCCTCCGGAGCCTGTGCCCAGGGCCCCCCTTCCTGTGGGCTCCCATGATTCTTGGCCTCTACCTTATGATTGCTGCATCTTTATTGGAGAAGTTTCATGCTGGTTAAGCTGCAGTCTCAAGAATGCTGGTCTTCTAGTAGAGGGCTGTCTCTTTTTGACTTTGTGAGTTGCAGCCTATTGTTCAGAGGAGCGATTTTAAGTGGATGCAAGGACAAGTCTAGCTGCGGGGAGGGCAGGGGAAGGCATGATGTGGATTTTGGCAAAATTCCTCTCATCTCATCGGAAAACAGTGTGGGATTTGGCCGGCCGTGTGCAAACACACTGTGCTAGCAGGAGCCTTCTTTCCTGCTTCTGTGGATGCAGGAGCCACACAGAGTGAGCTCAGAGCAGCCAGTGCTGGCCAGGGATTCAACAGACCCCGCAGACTCCCCGGTAAATGAGAGGCAGTGAGGCCCAATGGTTACATGCACAGACTCTGGGCTCAGGCTGCCTGGATTTGAATCTCTGCTCTACCCAGGCTGTGTGGCCTTGGGAAAATTCTTAACCCCTTTGTGCCTCTGTTTCCTCCTCTGTAAAATGGTGGTACTGATAATTCTGATTTCATCAGGCTCTTGAGAAGACCAAATGAGTTTCTACAAATCACCTGGAATAGTCCCTGGAGTGCAATGAATGCCTTATTCGTATTGTTGTTGTTATTGTGATTGATTTTTGACAAGGAAGACTGTGGGAAACACGTGGAAGCTCCCAGAGGCTGAACTTGAGAAGGACCCATGGGGAGCCAGGTCACCCCAGGGTTAGATCGGGCAGGCAGAGATATCATTTGAAAGACAAGGCACCAGGGCCAGGCGCCTGTAATCCCAGCCATTAGGGAGGCCAAGATAGGTGGATCACCTGAGGTCGGGAGTTCGAGACCAGCCTGACCGACATGGAGAAACCCCCATCTCTACTAAAAATACAAAATTAGCTGGGTGTGGTGATGCATGTCTGTAATCCCAGCTACTCGGGAGGCTGAGGCAGGAGAATCGCTTGAACCCAGGAGGCAGAGGTTGCTGTGAGCCAAGATCGCTCCATTGCACTCCAGTCTGGGCAACAAGAGTGAAACTCTATCTCAAAAAAAGAAAAAAAAAAAAAAAAAAAGAAAGACAAGGCACCAAACTGCACACAGTATCATGAGTCTGCTGAAAACCTGGAGTGAGATGTTCATTTTCACCTGTGGCTAATGTGTGCTTGGAGTTTTAACAAAGGCCTCTTATTCTTTTCTAAAAAGAACACCCATATGACAGATGTCAGGGGCACTGGACCTTCGGGAACTAAATACAATCGGCTCACTCCCCGTTCATGCTTTTGAGCAAAGCGCAGGAGGGTTTGGGGCTGAGGAAGATGTGGGGCTCTGTGTTCCTCCTTACTTTGTGTCCCTGCTAGAGTCATCCTCTGCCATGGGGGCTTGCAGCCCTTCCTGTGTCTCTATCCTGGAGGGGTCTGTGTCCTTGAAACATGAATGGCAGTCCCTAGCTTTTACACACACACACGTACACATAGAGACACACAAGCAGGTGGGCACATGTGCAGGCTCATGCACACACACAGCAGGCAGGCACACACACGAGCACACACATGCCTGCACCGTCCACCTGAGTTCTCAGGGTTTAAAGAGACATAGGGTGAGTTTGCCCTGCAGCCATGAGAACAGCTTGTGGCTAGACAGATAATGGACTGAACCCTCCTTCCTGATGGATGCCCTGGGCCTGTTTACCACACAGTTCCTCTCTACTTCTCTGCTTTGTTTTTTGTTTTTTTTTTTTTTTGAGACGGAGTCTTGCTCTGTCGCCCAGGCTGGAGTGCAGTGGTACAATCTCGGCTCACTGCAAGCTCCACCTCCCGGGTTCACGCCATTCTCCTGCCTCAGCCTCCTTAGTAGCTGGGACTGTAGGCACCCGCCACCATGCCCAACTAATTTTTTTGTATTTTTAGTAGAGATGGGATTTCACCGTGTTAGCCAGGATGGTCTCGATCTCCTGACCTTGGGATCCACCCGCCTCAGCCTCCCAAAGTGCTGGGATTACAGGTGTGAGCCACCGCACCCGGCCTCATCTCTGCTTTCTCCCCACCCTGGTGGTCTGTTAGTTCCAACCCAGAATCATCCTGTTCTCCCTCTTGGGGCGATTTCTCCTAAAAAAAAACAGGTGTCCTTAGGGTCTCACCTTCCGCCTAGCCAGCGGATTTTCCTAAGCCAATGCAGATTTATCCCTGAGAAAATTCAGTTCTTAGCTGTTAGGATCACATATACTACCTATAACTGGCTGGAAAAGCAGTGATTCTCCTTTAGGCAGCTTCCTGGGGACCCAGATGGGGAGGTGGCCCCACCAGGGCCATCACCACCCAAGCAGCACAGCCTGCCACAGGCTGACTCCTGGGAGGACATACATAGGTGGCTCCAGTGGGTGCTTCTGCCCTGCGGCAGGCCCAGGCCCCCTACGCGCAGTGGTAGGATGTTCGGGTTGTGAATGACAGGGCCCCAGGTCATACAAACTTAGGGGGAAGGGCTCCCTGGAAGCTCAGGGTCCCTGGTCTGTGGGGTCTCATGGGGACCTGTGGCTTTTCCACCCTGTCCTCCCTATAGCTCTTGCTTCTGTTTCTCCCTGTTGCTTTCATTTTTGCTACAGGGTCTGTTTCTCCACAAAGCACAGAGCATGACCGACAGCCCAAATGCCAACTCCTGCTGCTCTACCCTGAGAGAGGAACTGATTTTCTTTCTTCATTTTGGCTACAAGTGGCCCAGGAGAGGGCTCTGGTGGCCCAGTGAGGGCACATGCAGCCTCCTGGACCCAAAGAACACAGCAACACCCGTGATGATATGGGAAGGGCAGAGCCTGGGTAGGGAAGGTCACCTGAGGTCCCTGAGATCCCTGTCCAGCGTCCCCTTTTCTATCTCCTGCCTTGTGATGTCTGTGCCTGGGGGAGGGTTATTTGTGGATGAGTGTGGGTTCCTGGAAGCTCTCAGCCACACTCTAACCTGGGAGGCGGGGCTCAAGCCTGTTCCTCATGGCCCTGAGGAAGGGGTAGAGCTTTTACCAGACAGAGGCAAGGCAATGAAAACATAACTGAATGAAGAGTCGCACACTTATTTACAAATTTATTGAAGATTTTACATAAAATTTCTATTATTTCTTGCTTAAATATTTGTCAGAATTCATCAGCAAAGCCATCAAAGCCTGGAATTTTCTCTGTGGGAATATTTTTAAATGCTGTCTTTGACTTCTTCACTCTCTTCTCTCCCACTCATTCATTCATCCACACACCCATTCATCCATCTACCCATTTATTCATCAACCCACCCATCTATCCATCCATTCCATCCATCCATCCATCCATCCATCCATCCATCCATCCATCCGTTAGTCCATCCATCCATTCGTCTGTCCATCCATCCACCTACCTATTTATTCATTGATTCATCCACCCACCCATCCATTCATCCATCTACCCACTGATTCATCCATCCATCCATTCGTCCACCTCCCCATTCATCCATCCATTCATCCACCAATCCATCCATCCATCCATCCATCCATCCATCCATCCATCCATCCACATATCCTTCCATTCATTCATCTACCCACCCACCCATTCATCCATCTACCCATCGATTCATCCATCCATCCATTCATCCATCCATCCATCCATCCATCCACCCACCCACCTATCCATCCGTTCATTCATCCACCCACCCATCCATTCATCAACCCAGCCATCCACCCACCCATTCATCCATTCATTCATCCATCCAACCACCAACCCATCCATCCATCCATCCATCCATCCATCCATCCATCCATCCACCAACCCATCCATCCATCCATCCATCCATCCATCCACCCACCCACCCATCCATCTATCTATCCATCTATCCAGTAAACAGTTATTAAAAATATACCAGAGTCAGGCCCTGGAGCAGAGCTTTGGGGACACAGTGGAGAAGATGGTGAAACTTTCCTGCCTGGGTCGTATGGTGCTGGCAGGAGGACAGGCTGACTGGCCACTGCCATTAGGAAGACAGACTCTGTAAGGGTCACGAACAAAATCAAGAGGTCATAGAATAACTGTAAGGGGTGTGGAGGGCCATCCAGCCAGTGATCAGGAAGGAACAGGAGCTCCCACCTGAGGCTGGGAAGGGAGGTGCATACAGTTGGGGAGCAGCATGTGCAAGGTCCCTGTGATGGGCAAGAATCTGTCAGGTTCATGGAACTGTGAGGGGAATGAGGATGGGGCTGGGTTGGGGAGGCAAGCTGGTGTGGGATAAGCCTGGTCACACAGGGCCCCAAGGCATCTCAGAAGGACTGAGGGTTGAACCCATGATTAGACTGGGGTTACAGGTTTTCAAGAAGACCAGTGAGATGGCAGGGCCCACTCATCACATCATTTTGGGGAGTACATGCACAGCTGCACGAACATCTAGCCAGTATCAGCAGTGATATTGGAAAGGGCGGTGCCAGGTTTCTCGGGGACTATCACTGAGGTCATCACTTTTATTATGGGCTCCTGGTTCTCTGACAACCCACACCCACCCCTGAGCAGCCAAATGTGGATGGAAAAAATACACACACAGCCCAGCTGACAGGCCACTCTAAGTTCATGGCCGGACTTGGGTGGGCCCTCCGTGTGCCTGGCAGCCTGACTCTGTTTCCCCATCTGCTCCACTGCATGGTCTGTTCCGTGTCCTGCACAGCCCAACCACTAATGGGGATGTGTCTCAAACACATAATAATGGTTTGGAAGAAGCAAGTCACAGGAGACCACGGAATCCCACGCTGGTGTCACCAAACAGAATGTTGCTGGAGGATATACAAGTAGGTGGAACGTTTATGAGGAAAACAAGATAATTTGGGATAGCAGTTACCTCGGGTGGGAGAATTTGACTGGGGAGGGCCATGCAGGGGCCATCAAGCACCAGTGAGGCTCTGCTTCTCCAGCTAGGTCATGGGAACGTGGGATTTGTTTGATGATAATTTGTAAATTCAATGATAGATTTGAATTTATGTTTTTGTTTGTTTGTTTGTTTTTTGAGGCAGAGTCTCGCTCTGTCACCTAGGCTGGAGTGCTTGGCATGATCTTAGCTCACTGCAATCTCCTTCTCCCAGGTTCAAGCAATTCTCCTGCCTTGGCCTCCCAACTCGGAGTGGTTGGGATTACAGGCATCCACCACCATGCCCGGCTAATTTTTGTATTTTTAGTAGAGATAGGGTTTCACCATGTTGGCCAGGCTGGTCCTGAACTCCTGACCTCAGGTGATCCGCTAGCCTGGGCCTCCCAAAGTGCTGGGATTACTTACAGGCGTGAGCCAGCGTCCCCGGCCTCGTTGTGGTTTTAATTTGCATTTTCCTAATGGTGGCGATCATCTTTTCTTGGGCTTATTGGGTACCTACATATCCTCTTTGGCGATGCATCTGTTCAAACCTTTTGCCTTTTACAATTGGACTGTCGTTTGATTGGTGCGTTGTAAATGTTCTTTACATTTTCTAGGTAGAAGTCCTTTGTTAGATACAGATTTTTCCAATATTTTCTCCAAGTTCGTGGCTTGCCTTTTCATTTTGTAACAGTGTCTTTTGGAAAGCAAAAGTTTTTAGTGTTTATGAAGTCCAATATGTTTTTTTATAGTTCATATTTTTGAGTACTAGTTAAGAAATCTTTGCCAAACCCAAAGTTGCCAAGACTTTCTCCTGTTTTCTTCAAAAAATTTTATAATTTTAGCTCTTATATTTAGGTCTATGATACAGTTAAAGTTAATTTTTGGAAATGGTGTGAGTTAGGGTTGAGTTTCTCCCTTCCCCGCTGCCATCTTTCCTTTCTTCCTTTCTTCTTTCTCTCCCTCCTTGCCTCTTTTTCCTTGTTTCTTTCTTTGTTTATATATGGCTATCCAAATTGTTCCAGAATCATCTGCAGAAAATATTATCCTTTCCTCATTTTAATTGATTTGGTACCCTGATTGAAAATCTATTAAATGTAAACCATAAACGCATGGCTCTATTCTGAACTTTTGATTGTATTATATTATAAAAAATGTTCTCCAACTTAGTCCTTTTCCAAAATTGTGTTGGATAATTTAGGCCCTTTGCATTTTCATATAAACATTAAGGCGAGCTTGTCAATTTATCTAAAGCAAATCTGCTAGCATTTTGACTGGGATTGCATTGAATCTAAACACAACGTTGTGGAGAATTGGCATCTTGATAGTATCGAGTCTTTAGATCCATGAACAAGATGCGTCTATGTACTTAGCCCTTTAATTCCTCTCAGTTCTGCAGTTTCCAGTTCATGGGTCTTGTCTTTCTTTTATTGAATTTTTCCCTGGGTGTCACATTTTTTTCCATGCTGTTATTAAATGGTATTGTGTTAAAGTGTTCAATTGCTGGTAGTTACTTGTATACAGAAATACGATACGCATTTGTATATTGACCTTGCTAAACTAATTTATTAGTTTCAGTAGTATTTTTGTTGATTCTTTAGGATTTTCTACATAGACAATTATGTCATCTGCAAATAAAGAGAGTTTCGTGTCTTCCTTTCTAATGTGTATGCCTTTTACTTATTTTGCTCGCCTTATCTCACTGACTAGGAGCAACACTGAATACAAACTGTGAGAGTGGATATCCTAGCCTCATTCCGGATCGGAAGGGGAAAGCAGCCTTTATCATAAGCATGATGGCACCTCTGGGATAACAGGGTGCCCATCTAGGCCAGGGATGGCCTTGATCGGGCTGGAAAAGTTACCGTGAATTCCTGGTTTGCTGAATGTTAATGATCAGGAACAACTGTTGAATTTTGTCAAATGATCTTTCTTTGTTTATTTGCATGACATATAGCTTTTCTGTTTTGGCTTGTTCATAATTTGGTTTGTTAACTTTGATTTTAAATGTAAAACTAACTTTGCATTCCTGGGATAAAGTCCACTTGGTCATGATGTATTGCTCTCTCTCTCTCTATATTTATGTATATACACACACACCTATATATAAAATATGCAACTACACACATATGTAATAAATACCTATATATAAAACACACAACTACACACACATATGTAAATATATATACATGCATAGTTGGATTCAACTTGTTAAATGTTTCTTAAAAAGTTTTATGTTTATGTCCATAAGGGATGTTGGTTTATAGCTTTATTTTCTTGCAATGTCTTTTTCTGGTTTCAGGGAAACAGAACGAGCTGGGAAGTGTTACCTCGTTTTCAATTTTCTAGAAGGTTTTGCTTGTAGAATCGCTATTATTTTCTGCTTAAATAGTTGTCAGAATTCACCAGTGAAGCCATTTGGGCCCGGAATTTTCTCTGTGGGAAGGTTTTAAAACATAAGTTCAATTTTAAAAACAGATTTAGGGCTAATCAAGTCACCTATATCTTCTTGAGTGAGTTTTGGTAGTTTGTGTTCCTCAAGAAATTTGTTAAAGTGTTCAAAATATTTGGTTAATTATTGCCCAGAATATTCCCTTATTATCGTTTTAATGTCTGGATTATTAGTGATGTGTCCTCTCTCATGCCCGAGGTTTGTAGTGGGTGTCTTTTCTCTTTTTTTCTTTCTTTCTTCTCTTTTTTTTTTTTGAGATAGCATCTCGCTCTGTCGCCCAGGCTGGAGTACAGTGGTGTGATCTCGGCTCACAGAAACCTCCGCCTCCCAGGTTCAGGTGATTCTCCTTGATTCTCCTGCCTCAGCCTCCAGGGTAGTTGGGATTACAGGTGTGCACCACCACCCCGGGCTGATTTTTGTATTTTTAGTGGAGACAGTGTTTCACCACGTTGGCCAGGCTGGTCTTGAACTCCTGACCTCAAGTGATCCTCCCACCTCAGCCTCCCAAAGTGCTGGGATTACAGGTGTGAGCCACCATGCCCAGCCTCTTTTTTTCTTGATCAGGAAGGCTAGAGGTTTGTAAATTGTATTGATCTTAAAGAACTACCTCTAGGTTTTGCTAATTTTCTTTATTTTTTCAATTCTCTGATTTCTCTTGTGTATTATTTCTTCTGTTTACTATAGTTTTAATTAACTCTTCTTTTTCTACTTTCCAGGTGAGAGCTGAGGTATTTGATTTGGAACTTTCTTCTTTTCTAATGTTAGCATTTAATGATATCAATTTCCCCATAATCATTACTTTAGCTTCATCTCACAAATTTTGATATGTAATTTTTTAATTTTCACTCAGTTCAAAATCTTTTCTTATTTCCTTTGAGATTCACTCTTTGACCCGTGGGTTACTTATAAGTGTGTTGTATAGTTTAAAGAGGTTTTCTATATCTCTTTCCATAATTGATTTCTAATTTAATTCCATGCTGTTTCAAGAACATTCTTTGTATGATCTGAATCCTTTAAAATGTACTGAAGTATGAGGAAAGGCTGGGGGCCCATAGGGGCCTGACCAGGGAGGGGAAGAAGTGTGATCCTCATCGTGAGCCACTGGAGGGCTTTCAGCAGGGAGGGATTTGGTTTGGATTGCGTTTCTTAATAAGCATTGTGGCCATTGTACCGAGTGTGATATGGACATCACGGACCATTTTGGAACTACAACCATGGTATGAACTAGGGTGTAGCCAGAGTGAAGGGGAAGTAGGTGGATTTGGGAGCTGTAAGGGGGCAGGAGTGATTGACCTGGTATACATGGGGTGTGAGAGGTGAGTTGAGGGGCCTGAGATTGAGGTTTCCCAGAATGGGGTCTCCAGGGAAGGGCATGAGGGTAACTTTGTGGCAGGGCCACAGATATCAGGGGCGTGGAGGGGTGGAGACGAGGGCTAGGAGCCTTGTGTGCTGGAAAGAGCCCTGGCCGTGTTTCTGCAAGCTGGCCCCTCCACCACTCTGCCCTTTTGCTTCCTTGCCTCTGAGAAGGGCAGTCGGCCTCGACCATCCCATAGTTTTCACAGCCTGGACAAGGGAGGTCTGAGCATGAATCTAGAAAAGGTGTCTCCTCCGGAAAAACAAACAGCAAAAGGGTACCCTTTGGTTGAAAACCAAAAGTTAAGGTTCAGTATTATGTGCTGCCTTGACATCTGGCAAAGCCAGGAGGCCTCGGCAGGCCTGCTTGTGAGCTCCCCTTCTCCCGTTTCACTCCACCCCTGTGGAAGAGGCTCCCTGGCCCGACCCTCAGCGAGGGGACCAAGGGCGGTTCCTCTTATCCCTACGCTTGTAAGGTTCCATTTCTCGCCAGCCCGCAGCATGATGGAATAAGCCAATTACACCCTCCGTCGGAAGCCAGGAGTTGCCCTACCCTCTCTGTGCTCCAAAGCTGCCTTCCCGCAGCCCTGGCCATTCGCTCAGATTCTCAGTGCACCCCGTCCCGTGTGGCCCCGCATGGCGTGCAGTGTCATCTTTGTGGGCTCTGAGCACATGTGTGTGGTAACCTGCTGCCAGCCTCCTGTCTGGTGTTTCATGATGTGTTTGGCCATCTTTGTAACCACAGGGCTGGAAGCCCTCCCTCACTGATGGGTAAATGAAAAGTGATTAAAACAGCTCTTTTCTTGGAGTGGACACAGCCTTTGCTAGGGTAGGTAGTGGGGCCAGTGTAGCCGGGGCTGAGTTTCAGACCCCACATGCCTCCTTGGCTACACGCCTGGGGCCAGTGTGCAACCTGGACACCTGTATCTGGCAGCTCTCTCAGCAAGTTCCATTTATTTGGCCGGTGCTAAGATCAGTTCACCCTGATACCTGCCCTGGGGGTGGGTCACGTGATCATTCTCATTTCACAGATGAGGGCTCTGTATGTGGTGGGGTGAGATTGGAACCCAGTCTCTGGTTGGCGTGGCTGAGTGAAGGTGTAAAGACATGAGCCTGGCAGGAAAAGGGAGGGGAACCATCTTGTTATTGGTTGGGCATGGCTGCCTGCACAGGCTCCTGTAGGGTTGGGGTAAGGTGGGGCAGGAAGAAGAGGAGTGAGCTGTGGAAGCTGCCTTCAGCCACAGCAGATGGCCATGCTGTCCACTCGGCTGCGGCTGCCTGGCCTCTGCCATGCCAGGCCCTCGAGTTCGCCCAGCTCGCCTCCACCCTCTGATTGGAGAAGAGGCAACTCCTTTCCCAGGAGTCTTTGACTAAAGGGGCTCCATGCAGGCACAATTTCTAAAGCGAGGTACTTTCCACAGTGATGGCCTCTTGCCGGTTGCCCTGGGCTGCTGTTGATTTCCTAGAATAATCCAAAGAAAAGCAGTGCTATGTGATGAAGTGGGTATGCACTTGGGGCTTGGGGCAGAACGGCGGTCAAGTCTTATTGGGGGGTAAACTCTATGGCATTAGGCTTTTACTCCCTTCTGTGTCCCAAGCATGGGACAGTGCCTGAAACATAGTAGGTACACAACAAAAAACATAGTAGGTAGTACAAAACAAAAATTAAAGAAAAAATGAAGTCCCATCTTCTCCGGGTCTCTGCAGGTGTCCTTAGGCAAGTTATATAACCCTGCTGCATCTCAGTTTCCTTGGCAAAGTAATTGGACAGTAATAGCACCTCATGTGGTTGTTGCATTGATTAAATAAGGTGACATAAAACAATAAGAGCTCAATATTATTACTATCATTGTGACCTCAGTCACCATCAGAATTGAGGCCCCGTGAACACTCACCCAGGTCACAAAAACCACATGTCCAGAGTGCTTGCTGCAAGCCTGGCATTTTCCCAGGCACTTTAAAATAATAATTCCCTTAAACCAGAAAACAACTCTGTGAGCCAGGCTGGGTTTTGTTTGTTTAGTTTTTTTTTTTTTTTTTTAAAAACACCATTTTACAAAGGAGGAGGCTAAAGCCCACAGAAGTGGTTCTGGCTATAAAATGCAGCTAGGGAGTGCTCCCTCATTTCTCCCTCTCAAAGAACAGATGTGAGATGGCACAATCTGTTCTCTGAGGGTTTGAAAAAACTCACCTGTTGATCTGTCTGGGCCTGAAATTCTTTGTGGGAAAATTTCACTAGGACACTTGAGACTATCTGTATCTTCCTTTGTCAGTTTTGCTGAGAGAGGTTAAGTCACTTGCCCAGGCAGGTGGGGAATGTGGGCCCAGGCAATCTGGCTGCTGAGCCTGGGCTTTCAACCGTTACATTTTCCTGCATGAGGTATGATCACTTTCTACCCATGAGACTTTGGATAAGTCACTTTTTCTCTCTGACTCTAGTAATAGTACGGGGATAGTAATAGTACCTTTCTGGCAGGATTGTTGGAAAGATTAAATGGTTTCAGAAACACAGGCCTTGATACTCTTGAGCCTTTGCCCTGGGTGACCCAGGCCTGTCCCCATCTTGGCCCAGGAGGAAGCCCAGCCCTATACCCAGGGGTCACAGGTCACTCACTGGCTCTCCAGGTCCTGGATAGTGTCAGGGAGCGGAAGTCCCCGGGTCTCCGGGAGGAAGAACAGCACAACCAGGCTGGAAGCAATGGAGATAACGCCATAGAGGAGAGGAGGCAGCAGGGGCAGGACTTGGCGGCTCATCAGGATCAGGGGACCCATCATAGCCCCCAGTCGGCCCACCGAATGCAGAATGCCATCTGCTGTCATCCTGTGGGTGAAGGGGAGGGCCCAGATCCCTGTTATAGCTGGCCCTGTGGCAAGAAGACAGGTTGGCTGGGCCCATGGATGCCAGGGGAAGGAAAGCTGGGCTGAGGGAATTGCCCTCCTCAAGGCCTCCTCTAATGCCACCTCCTCCATGGAGCCTACCCAGATTTTTGCATCTAGTATTTCAGGGGAAATCTATGGGGTCCACCTCATTTTCCCTGCTCTTGGGCAACTTAAGGGCTTCTCCATGCTCCTGCTAGGCCACTGAGCTCCCAACTCAGGCTTTCCATATGATATCAACAAAACCAATAAATGCTTGTCCAAACAACAAATTTAAAAATGGACAAATGAGTGAGTGGTGGGAAGAACATTGGGCTAAAAGTCTGGAGAGCTGGAGTCCAGTCCTACCCTTCTGCTGAGTCAGCCCTTCACCCCGAGCCTGTTTACCCAAATATCAAATGTGGGGGTGGCCTAGACTCTAGACCACGGGTTTTCCACTTGTGTTTTATGATGCCCTTGGGCTCCAAGGAGGTGACTTGGGGCTCTCTTGGGGCAGGGAAGGAGTGGTGGGAAATGAGTTGAGGGTCCCCACTGCCACCAGGGCAGCTCTTGGTCTCCTTATCAGGGTTCTTATAAGATTCCACCTGGAGAGATGACTCTGTGGTTCAGAACGGTTTGAAAACACAGGCCCAGATGTCCCTAGGGCTCTGCTGTACTGCTTCCGTCTGGGCCGAAACTCGCTGTGGGGAGGAGCTGTCCTGGGGGGGCCCTGAGCAGCCCTGGCTGCATTTCCCTGACTACCAAGCCCTTGTTTACCCTCCCCACTGCCCTCCCAGGATGGCTCTGCTGGCCCTGGGGCATGGCCTGCAGCCCAGCTTACCGCAATGGCGTGGGGAAGAGTTCAGCCTTGTAGATGGAGAGGCAGGTTAGGCTTATCCCAAAACATCCCTTTCCCAGCACAGCAAAGACCACACGCAGGGTCTGCAAATCTGGGTACAGGAAGGGGGTGAGAGTGGGGTTGGCCCCGGAGGGTTCCCAGGGGCTAGTCAGTGTGTGGCCAGCCAGCCTGGAGCAGAGGGGCCCCTGGGCTCCCTACAAGTCCCCAGCCCTGATGGCTTGGTGCGGGGCTGCCCAGGGCTGGGGTTGGGGGACGGAGCATAGGATGTGATATTGTGGCAGGTGGACCTGAGGGGCACAGGCAGAAACCCAGCCAGGTCTGGGGTGGCTGAGCCTGGCTGGCTGTGAAGGCTGCACTCAAAGCCTGCCCCCCGCTGCTCCTAGGGTCCCGAGGTGCCTCTTGCTGTGAAGGAGAGAGCGCCAGGCCCAGCCCACAGCAGCTTCCCTGCTGGCCCCAAGCCTGCCTGTGTGGGGAAGGCAGAAGCCCTGCCTGGAGGCAGAGGTCTGGGCCACTTTTGGCTGCAGGCCTGGCATCCCCAATGTGTTGTTCCGAGCAGGCACCTGAACTGCTGGGAGGGGCTCGCCGTTGCCAGTTTCCTTGCAGCTGCTCAGAACTTAGGCTCTCGCTGCAGCCTGCAGGGCCCCGGCCGCCTCTGTCCTCATTCAGGCCTTCCCTGGCCAGCCGCAAGGCACCCTCCTGCCTTCCTCCCAGCTCTGCTGCCACCACAGGACATGCGGCCCTGTCTTTTTCGCCCAGTCTCCCACGCTGAGCAATAAAAGGAGACACGGAGAGGGATTCCAGGTCCTCGCAGCCTCCCTCATTCAGAAAGAAGACAGGGAGGCAGCTCCTGGGGCCAGGGAGGGGATGTGGCCCCACACTGAGAGCAGTAGGGTGGGCGAGGAAGCAGGGCCCTGTCCCACCACCCAGGCCTCCCGCCTCACCTTGCGGCACCAGCATGTTGGCCAGAATGGCGAGGCCGGCCATGACCTGGGAACCTGCCTGGATGGTGCGGCGGCCAAGGAAACTGAGCAAGAGGGCAGTGGTGGCCCGGCCCAGGAAGTCCACGGCCCCGAAGAGGACCTGGAGGAGGAAGATGTCACGGCCCAGGCTCTGCAGGTCGAAGACCACCCGTAGTAGGAGATCAATAGAGAGAAGCTGCGGGCAAGGCTGGAAGTCAGGCCCCTGCCCTGCCGGGGAGAGGGCGCCCCAACAGCAACAGCACCTCCCACCAGGAGCTGCCTGGAAGGACATGGCCAACCCCGGAGGACAATCCCGGGCTTGTCTCGGCCAGCCGTCCCAGAAGCCTGCTAAACTCAGGACACAATCCCAGGGTCAGGCTCTTCCAGGAAAGGGCAGGCAGGGTGGTGCCCCCATCCCTTCACATACGGGCTTGGGGTCAGGGGCAATGATAGACTGGGGCATCGCCTCTCTGGCTCCCTGGCTGGGAGACTCGGCCCCCTCTTCAGGCTGGGACCAAGCCTGCCCTCGGGGATCTCTGAGCTGCCCCTCACTTCCGGCCTAGCCCTCTCTGACTTTGATTCCAATAACCAATCACACTGTGCCAGTTCCCTTGTTTTGGAAGGTGGGAATCATGGCAGGATGGGGCCTTTCGGGAGTCCCTGGGCTGCACTGCCCAGACCGCATTCAGGATGGAAAGCCTGTCCCCCAGCCCCTGGGAGTGCTGCCCCTCCTCTGGGGTGAGCAGCCTGTGACTGCTTCACGGGGCAGAGGGACCACCTAGAAGGGCCCCAGCTTCCATGCTCCCAGGGGCTGGGCCGGGCCCAGGCTGTGGCTGCATCTCCCCTCCCCTTCTCTGGTCCATCTCAGGGTCTGCTTTCTGCCCACTCCCCCACCCACCGGCTCACGAGTAGCTGAATTTACAGTATTTAAATTCTCATGGTTTGGAGACGGGGTTTGGATCCACAAGTGGCTGCAAGGTAAAATTCTTCCCCGCCAAGTTTAAAATCTGTGCCCCTCCCTGCTCAACCCAGACACTCCTCCCGGCCCTCCCCTTAGGGGTCACCTGATTGCATCACCCAATAAACATTGGACAACACCAGCCCAACCACGGCAGAGTAAAATCGCAATTCATGCACAAGCCGCAGTGTTTCATGAAGTTTATGTGAGTGACATGAGAGTCACTTGGCTGATGCTCAAAAGCGGCCGATGCTGGAGCCTTGGACAGATAACAACTGGGTTAACAAGTCAAGACAAGAAAACCCGCAAGGTCACCCGCTTCAAAGCCTCTGATTTGAATAACAAAGGTTGCAGAGCCGGCCCCTGAGGAATCCTGGAAGGTTGTTTTTTTCTTTTTTTTAAACTGGTCCCGGGTGTTTGCAGCAAGAGCACTTCTTCTGATTTATCAGAAACACATTGAAGTTTTTTAAAAAAGGCATTTGATCTATCTTTGTTCTAAGATTAGCAAATATTTGCCATCATAACCCATATGTGGTTAAATATAGCATAAAAGAAACGTTTTCCTAAGCTTTAGCTTTATTTCAAGATAGAAGTCCCAGTCAAACCTGGTCCTAAGGTTTTTTTCTTTGCTCTGTCGTCCAGGCTGGCGTGCAGTAGCACAATCTCAGCTCAGTGCAGCCTCTATCTCCTGGGCTCCAGTGATCCTCCTGCCTCACTTTTTGATTTTCAGTAGAGATAAGAGTGTCTCACGATGCTACCTAGGCTGGTCTTGAACTCCTGGGCTCAAGCGATCCTTCTGCCTCAGCCTCCCAAAGTGAGGGATTACAGGCTTGAGTACCACGCCTGACTGGTCCTTGCTTTTTTTTTTTTTTTTTTTTGAGACGGAGTCTCGCTCTGTCCCCCTGGCTGGAGTGCAGTGGCGCGATCTCGGCTCGCTGCAAGCTCCGCCTCCCGGGTTCCTGCCATTCTCCTGCCTCAGCCTCCCAAGTAGCTGGGACTACAGGCGCCCGCCACCGTGCCCGGCTAATTTTTTGTATTTTTAGTAGAGACGGGGTTTCACTGTGGTCTCGATCTCCTGACCTTGTGATCCGCCCGCCTCAGCCTCCCAAAGTGCTGGGATTACAGGCGTGAGCCACCGTGCCCGGCCTGGTCCTTGCTTTTTAATATGCTCTTTTGGACGTCAGCGGAAGTGATTTTGTTTTAAGGGCCTTTTCCTGGGCCCAGATGACCTTGGGTGGGCCAGGGTCTGGTCGTGCGGGCCCTGGGCGGTGACAGTACCAGTAAGCCAAGTGCTAGCTCAGCCCGGTTCCAATGCAGGCTCTATCATCTTGGGCTTGTTGCTTACCCCTCTGGGATCCCCTTTCCCCATCAGTGAAGTGGGGTTGCATGGAGGGGTCAACTAATGCGGGTTCACCCTCTAGGAGCATGGCCATAGTTTCTAGGAAAGTGGTAAGTCTCTAATGCTGACAAACAGTGGTACTCCTTGGCCACGGCTGGTCCCCTGGCTTTAGGGACCTTGGCTCTGCCCCTGTCTTGGGACCTCCCTGGGACCCTGGGACCCCCACCCTTTCCCTCTGGCTTCCTGCAGATGGCAGCCTCCAGACCCCAGCAGTGCACAGTCCCTCTCTGGGGTCTGCCAGGACTCCTGCCTCCTGGGGCTGCCTGCGTCCTGTCCCAGACAGAAATGCACCCCCTTGAGGCCTGTGGGTGCTGTTTCCCCCAGACACCCTGCCTCCTGCCTGTCCCAGCCCTGCCTTGGGGAGGGATTCCAGGACGGCATACTTCACCACCAGCATGGCGCAGCTCCTCCAGCGGAGCACAGGCACGCAGAACAGGTCCAGCACCGACCGCGGCTCCTTTGCAGAGGCTGCCTCCTCCTCCATGCTGGACATCAGCACCTTCCGGGGAGAATGGGGGCACTGTGAATGGTGGGGCAATGGCCCCGCCCACCCCCTGTGCCAGAGAACTGTCCAAGTGGTCAGAGTGACCGGGAGCCTGTCCTGGGCCTCAGCCTCTGGAAGCCGGATCTCTAGGGGAGGGGGCAGGGATGGAGCAGAAAAAGTTCTCTCCAGGCCCTGGCTCTTCTGCAGATTTGACTCAGACCTGGTCCTCTCAGCTCTAGCTTGCCCGCTTCTGGAAGTCTTCCTTGATCCTCCCGCCCCATCTTCACCCTAATCTCTGGCAGCACCTGCTTCCTGAAAACAGCTACCTTCAAATAAGCACATTCTGTTTCCCCAGACACATCGAGAAGCCCCGTGAGGTGGGCGTGTGCTACGTGCGGGTGGAGGTGGTGGGTGATAGAGGTGACGGTGTGGGCGCTGTTGATAATGACAGTGCGGTTACTGATGGTGACGATGGTGGTGAAGGTGGTGGAGATGTTTTGCAGAGATGGTGGCTGTGGGGTTAGTGATGGTATTGGTGGTGCTGGTGGTGATGGAGTGATGGCGGTGAAGGTGATGGTGGGTGTGGACGGTGGTGGTGCTGTTGGCAATGGTATTGGGATTAGTGGTGGTGGTGGTGTCTGTGTGGAGGTGGTGATGGAGGTGTTGGTGGTGTTTGTGGAGATGCTGGTGGTGGTGCTGGAGTGGGTGGTACTGATGTTGGAGGCCACATGGACGATCCATCAGTGCATGTCCTGTCCCAGGTCAAGTCACAGACAGCAGCATCTCACCTCTATGGTCAAGTTCTTGGCCTCCTTGTGGCCATTTATCCTGGCCACCTTTCTGAGCTCCTGAAGCGCTTGGTCTGGTTTGCCCTTAATAATCAGCCACCGGGCGGATTCTGGCAGCCACCTGTAAGGAGGCAGGTGTGTAGCGGGGGTGCACGCTGGGCTGTCCCCTGGGGTAGGGTGGAAAGGGCCAGTGGGCACAGACCCTTCAGCTGAGATGAGTGACGAGTAGGCAGATGCTTCTGTGCTGCTGCTGTCCAGCCATGAACCTGGCAGTCCCCAATGGTTTCAGAATAAAACTGAGCCCCAGTGCCTGGCGGCCCACCTTCGCGAGCGAGCCACCTCCAGGCGCTAGCCTGGCTCGCCTGGCTACTGGGGCCTGCCCACCTGAGTCCTGCACACAGCCAGGGCACAGGTGGCCTGGGCATGGGTGTCCCTAGAGTTGGCTGCTTCACCAATGATTCTGGGGCCATTTCTAGGATAGAAAGGTCACTTAGTACTTTTTTTTTTTGAAACGGAGTCTTGCTCTGTCACCCAGGCTGGAGTGCAGTGGTGTGATCTTGGCTCACTGCAACCTCTGCCTCCCAGATTCAAGTGATTCTCCTGCCTCAGCCTCCCAAGTAGCTGGGACTACAGGCATGCACCACCATGGCTAATTTTTTTGTATTTTTAGTAGAGACCGTGTTAGCCAGGAAGGCTCGATCTCCTGACCTTGTGATCTGCCCGCCTCAGCCTCCAAAGTGCTGGGATTACAGGCGTGAGCCACCACGCCTGGCCTGTTTTTTTTTTTCTAAAGCATGTTTAAAACATTCCCAGGCAGAACCAGGTAATTTTATAAAACCAGTCTGTTTCTCCCCAACCTCAGGGGCAGATAGGCCAGAAGCATTTTGCTGGTGGAAGGCACAGGATCTGCCCAGCCCACTGACTCTCAGCCCTCTTTGCAGGGAATCTAAGAAGGACTTCTGGAGGCAGTTTGACGTAGTGGTGAAGAGTTAGCCTGCCTGGGTTCAAATCCTACCTCTGGCATTCACCGGCTGTGTGTGACCCCGGGTGAGTGACCTAACCTTTCTAGGTCTCGGTCCTGCATTTGAAAATGGCGGTAAGGGCTGGGTGCGGTGGCTCAAGCCTGTAATCCCAGCACTTTGGGAGGCCGAGACGGGTGGATCACGAGGTCAAGAGATCGAGACCATCCTGGCTAACACGGTGAAACCACGTCTTTACTAAAAAATACAAAAAAAACTAGCCGGGCAAGGTGGCGGGCGCCTGTAGTCCCAGCTACTTGGGAGGCTGAGGCAGGAGAATGGTGTAAACCTGGGAGGCGGAGCTTGCAGTGAGCTGAGATCTGGCCACTGCACTCCAGCCTGGGCAACAGAGCGAGACTCCGTCTCAAAAAAAAAAAAAAAAAAAAAAAAAAGAAAATGGCGGTAATGGCATCATCTTCCTTATTAGAAGGTATGTTAGTAAGCGCCTAGTACACACCTGATCAGTGTGGCAGGGATGGCCTAATTATTGTAAGGGATGGCCTTCCTCTTCACTTATTGATCTGTGTATGAAACGTAAGCTCCATGGGGCCCCTGGTTTTTGCCTGTTTTGTTCACTTGTGTGTCCCTAGCACCTAAGACCCTCTGCACCTATCTGTGTCTCCTTCCTCAGTGCCAATCCAAGGAGGAATTTCCATACTTCAGGGATTTTTGCA
Source organism: Trachypithecus francoisi (assembly GCF_009764315.1). Lineage (NCBI taxonomy): Eukaryota > Metazoa > Chordata > Mammalia > Primates > Cercopithecidae > Trachypithecus > Trachypithecus francoisi. Next base: position 9,648,427 of record NW_022681473.1, read on the forward strand.
ACCCCTAAAACTGTAGTGACAATGATCTATTTTCATATCCAGTTTTGGTCCGCCCTGTATGTGAAGGAGTGAAGCCGGTGGGTGGGGCCTGTGCAAGCGTTGGGGAGGGACGATGCCCACAGCCTCAGCCCAGGGGACGGCGGCGGTGGGGCCTGGGGGCTGGGAGAGCGGCTGCTTCCACTGTGGCCGAACTTCGGCCCAGTGCCCCTGGATCTTCCAGTTTTTCCAGAGAAGGTAAAAATACTGCTTTTGTTTGTTTTTAAAAATCTTCTGTTTTTTTTTTTTTTTTTTTTTTGAGACGGAGTCTCGCTCCGCCGCCCAGGCTGGAGTGCAGTGGCCGGATCTCAGCTCACTGCAAGGTCCGCCTCCCTGGTTTATGCCATTCTCCTGCCTCAGCCTCCCGAGTAGCTGGGACTACAGGCGCCCGCCACCTTGCCCGGCTAGTTTTTTGTATTTTTAGTAGAGACGAGGTTTCACCGTGTTAGCCAGGATGGTCTCTATCTCCTGACCTCGTGATCCGCCCGTCTCGGCCTCCCAAAGTGCTGGGATTACAGGCTTGAGCCACCGCGCCCGGCCAAATCTTCTGATTGTTAAATGTTAGCAACTAGTTACAAATATATTTTTTAAATCGCCATTTGAACCAATGCTGTGCCGGCCCATCTTGGCCTGTCTGGGCTGGATGGGAGCCACAGACCTTGGGCTGCAACACTCAGCCTAGGACTGCCAATCTCCAACGTCCCTCCCCAGCGAGGGCCCCGCTCACGCCACGGCCCTTCTGTGGCACTCCATGGCTCTGGACCTCCTGCCAGTCAGAGAAGTGAAAGTGAAGGGTTACCCTCCCACCCTGGGTCTCCTAAGGAAAAGGTCCCACATCATACTGACCAGGATATCAGGGAGATGGCAAAAAAGGGCACTGATGCTGCCAGCTGGAGGGTCCTCCAGTCCCGCAGGGCAAAGGCCAGGCCACCCAGTGCCGCCTGGCCTGCGCTGAAGGCACATCCCACCACCGTCATGGTGGCCGCCCTCCTGCTGGTCATGGTCCACTCCACCACTGCAGGATGCAGACACGTGCAGGTGAGGCCTCATGCGGCGACCTGAGCCCCATTCTCTCCTGCCACCCCCGCCCCCATGGCAGCAGCGCGCTGAGCTGGGGACTCACTCAGTGTTAGTGAACTCAGAAAGATGCCAGCCATCCCAAAAGCGGCCACGAACCGCAGGCCGCAGTAGATGACAAATGTTGGGGCAAAGATGGTGCTGGTGCCCGCCACGGCCAACTGCAGGCAGCACCAGCTCAGCATCGGCTTCCGCCCAAACCTGTCAAAGGAGAGAAGCACACGGGGCCTGGAGAGGGGCCCCTGAGGACGTGGATATGTGGGCAGGCACTTGCCTTCTGGGAGTTCAACAACGCCAGGGGGTCTCCTGCAGGAGGCTCATCTTTCTTGGAACTTTTAGGGGTACATTCAGAGTGTTTCTGTTATAAAAGTGGCAGTACCTTGCCACGGGAGGGTGCAGTTCGGTCTCAATGTTTAAGAACATGAGGTTTGGGGCTGGGCACGGTGGTTCATGCCTGTAATCCCAGCACTTTGGGAGACTGAGGCTGGAGGATCACTTTAGGCCAGGAGTTCAGGACCAGCCTGGGCAACATAGTGAGACCTCAGTCTCTTCTAAATAAATTTAAAAAATTAGCCAGGCATCTGTGGTCCCAGCTACTTGGGAGGCTGAGGAGGGAGGATGGCTTGAGCCCAGGAGTTCAAGGCTGCAGTGAGCTATCATCACGCCTCTGCACTGCAGGCTGGACAACAGAGTGAGCCTCTGTCTCTAATAAATAAATAAAAAAGAACACAGGTTTGGGCATCAGATGTCTGGGTTTGAGCCCCAGCTCTGTCCTTCCTGGGTGACCCTGAGCATGTGACTCAACATCTCTGAGCCTCAGTTTCCCCATCTGTAACACAAGGGCATCCATAAGGACATGCCTCACAGGGCTGCTATGAGAATCGAGACACTGGGCAAGGGGCTGGGGAGTGAGGAGGCTGAGACTTTGCAAGGCACTGCTCTCATCTGTGCACTGTGAAAGGGGTCCTCATGGGGCAATGCAGAGCCCTCGGCCCTGCCCAAGTGCCCTGGGCCGCAGTGGCCTCCAGGCTGGCTGAGCCTGAACCGGAGACTGCATTTAGTGCCACTCAAGCCCGTGCTGCTCAGAACGGAGATGCGAGGTGGACCTTGGCCATGCCTGTCTGAGCAGCATCCAGGAGCAAGGATGCTCGTTTCATCCTCACAACAACTGTGTGGGCAGGTGCGAGGCCCCACTGCTGGGGGAAAACTGAGGCCCAGAGAAGGGAAGAGATCTACCTTGTAGAACAAGACTGGGCGTGATAAGGCTGGGATTCAGACCCAGGTAGTCAGACCCCAGAGCCGGTAGGGTGGTGGTAGGAGGGAGCGGGAAGGCAGTCCTCCATTCCTAAAATAATGGCTGCATGTCTGCCATGGTGCTGAGCTGGGCTCTGGGGCACAGTCCCTGGGTTCCTGTGTGCTTGTGGGGACATGGACAATAAACAAGACTTAAGCCAGCCAGTCATGGTCAGAGCCAGGCACTGTGATGAGGGAAGCAAGGAGGGGTTGGGATAGTCATGCCTGGGGCTGGGCAGGAGTCTCTGGCTCTGTGGCCTGGGAGGGCCTCCCCAAGGAAGAGCATTGAGCTGTGGCCTGTGTGTGGGCACCAGGCAGCATGGGCAGGAGCTTCTGGGTGAAGCACAGTCACTGAGGCGCTCTGCAGGGGTGCAGGGGGCTCCAGGAGGAGGCTGGTGGAGCTGGGGGTGGGAGGATGCCCAGCACAGGGCAGGCGGTGGGCAGAAAGGGACTGTCTTCAGTGCAGTGGGGCCCTTGGAGGACTTCCGGCCAGCTTTTATTGACCAGATCAACCTCCAAGATTTTGCAAAGTCACTCAGTGCTGTGGCAGTGTGGATGGCCACTGTAGAGGACACCTGCGAGGGGTTGCGGCCTGCCTGGTGGGAGGAGATGGTGGCTCAGGCAAGCGGATGCTGTGGCAGGGAGGGGCTTGGGCTGAGTGCGTCCTGGAGGAAGAGCCAGGCGAGTGTGGGGTGAGGAAGGGAGGCCAGGGGACAGCGCAGGTGCAGAGGGGCCCATGGGTCGGGGGTCCGTGTCCTCTGATGGAGGCTGCTGGGGGAGTGAGTGGGGTGGCGAGGAATCAGCAGCTCAGCTCCCACAACAGGAAGAGAGGGAGGAGGGGGAGCAGGAGGAGGGGTAGCAGGAGGAGGGGGAAGGGGAACAGCTTCCTGGGAGGTGGAAGGAAAACCAGCAGTGAGGATGTTCTGGAAGCCAAGAGAAGAAAGTATGTCATAGAGAACGCTTCTTCCCGCCAGCAGGCCTGGGTTTCAGTGTCACCTGGTATGAGACGTATCCAGTCCTGCTGGCCGGCCCCGGCGTGCCCATCACCTGTGCCCTGTTCCCTAGCCCCCTTCACGTTCCAAGGTGGCCTAACTTACTCACCTGTGTCCTGAGCCCTGCTTGGCTCCAAGCTGGGGAAGAGCAGACACTTGTCTCCCAGCCTCCCTACCACCCCTTCCCCCATCTCTGCTGGGGGTGTCCCTTGCACCTAGCCAGTGTTTGGCCCACGTGAGGCTTCTGGAAAGGCTTTGAGACTGGGGGACAAAGGACAGAAGAGAGGAGGATGGGGAGCCAGGACAGCTCTGAGGCACAGGGTCCAAGCACAGCCACATGGAGGAGGCCTATGACCATCTGGCTGGAGTATGGAAGAGGGAATGGGGGCAGTAGGAGATGGTCTGGGGTGGCCTCCCTGTGAGGGGAACCAGGCCAGGGTCTGGGGGAACTTGCTGAGGTGGGGACCCGGAACAGTCTGTGGGTTGGTGGGGATGGCCAGGGGAGGGAAGAAACAGAGGAGGCAGGAGGGAGATGGAGGGGGGGATGGGGTGCTCGCCTGACATTTCTGAACCTTCTGCCCCACAGTCTTCAATTCTGTTTTGAGGGAGCTGGGGGCTGGGAGGAGCGGAGGCACTCACCGATAGGAGACGAGGCCCCAGATAAAGGAGCCCACCAGGATCCCGGACATGAAGATGGACTGGCTCAGAGGCTTCAAGCCCTGGGAGCTGCACACCAGGTCCCACTGCAAGAGGAGGGTGCAGTGGCTCAGCTCGGGGGGTGTGGAATCGTGGGGCTGGGTGTGGCCGAGGGACGCCTGGCCAGCCTGAGCCCTTGGGGCCAGCCACCCACACTAGGGTCCCTGGACTCCCAGTGCCAGGTCACAGAGGTAGAAGAGACCTGCTGACCATGGGGCTACAACCCCCCACGGGAAGCCCAGCTGCAGGACAGAGTGCGACCTGGCTCTGTGTCTGCCAGCTGTGTGGAGGCCTCTCCACGGGGCCCAGTGGCCCCTCATGCAGAGGACAGACTCTAATGGGCAGCAGGGCCTTGAAGGGGCAGAAGTGGTATGAAAATGAACAATTTCTTGGTAAAAAGAAGTTTGGCAGGCAATGTGTGGCTGTGTCCGGCAGTACCTGGCAGTGGTGGGCAGTAAGGTGGCAGGCAAGGTGGGCAGTGGGAGGCAGGGGCAGGGAATGGCTGGCAGGGGTGACATGACGGGCTTGGCTTCCACTTCTACTGAGTGCTGGCCAGGTGGATGTGGCAGAGCCACTGCCTCAGCTGGGCTATCCTCTCCTCTAGAGACGGAGCCATGATCTGGTCCTCTCATCAGCAGTGAGGATGACTAGAGAGAGCTTGGCACGGTTCGCTGGGATTTTTACAGTGGCTCTAGCCCAGGACCGGTCATCCTTTGCCTGAACACCCCACACCCGTCCCCCAGCCTGTCCTCCACTGAGGCCCAACAGCTCCCCCCACCTCTCTCCCCTCCCACCCGGGCAGCTGCAGTAGCCTCCAGTGGGTCCCCCATGCCCTCACAGAGCTTCTCCATCATGCAAAGTGACCTCTTGAAAATGCAAGTCAGACCAAATCACTTCCATGCTCCAAACCCTCCAATGAGGATGACGATGATGAGGTTCTTTGCATTTAAAAGAAAATTCCAGGCACAGTGGCTCATGCCTGTAATCCCAGCACTTTGGAATGCTGGGGCTGGAGGATCCTTTCAGCTCAGGAATTCGAGACCAGTCTGGGCCATGTAGTCAGACCTCATATCTACTAAAAATTTAAAAAATTAAGCCAGGTGTGGTGGCTCATGCCTGTAATCCCAGTACTTTGAGAGGCCGAGGCGGGTGGATCACCAGAGGTCAGGAGTTCAAGACCAGCCCGACTAACACAGTGAAACCCTTTCTCTACTAAAAATACAAAAATTAGCCAGGAGTGGTTGTACATGCCTGCAATCCCAGCTACTCGGGAGGCTGAGGCTGGAGAATCGCTTGGACCTGGGAGGCGGAGGTTGCAGTGAGCTGAGATTGCGCCATTGCACTCTAGCCTGGACAATAGAGCGAGATTCAGTGTCAAAAAAAAAAAAAAAATTAGCTGGGCATGGTGGTATGGAGGCCAAGCCACAAGGATCACTGGAGGCTGGGAGTTAGAGGCTGCAGTCAGTCATACTTGCGCCACTACACTCCAGCTTGGGTGACAGAGTGAGACTCTGTCTCAGAAAAAAAAAAAAAAGAAAATCCCACTTCCAGAGCATGCCCCTGCACCTGCTTCTGGCCCCTCAGCACCTGCTTCTGGCCCCTCAGCACCTGTGCCCAGATGCACTGGGCCTTGTTCAGCTCCTTCAAATCCCAGACATGCTTCTATGCATGACCTTTGCTCTGTGGGGCTCCTGACCTTCACCAATTCCTCCCCTCACCATCCAAGTCTCAGTGTCAATGTTGCCTCTTTGGAGAGGCCATCCCCAACCATCTGCCTGAAGGAGGCTGCCCCTCCTCGCCCCTCGCAACCTTGCTTTTGTCCCCCATGCAGACTGCCGGGATTGAATCAGGCTCCAGGACACTCTAGTTGTGAAGCCTGGGACAGCCCCTTAACCTCTCTGTGTTTTCCTTTTCTCTGTTATTAAATGGGGACTGTCATAGGATCCATCCCACAAGATTATGGCGAGGTTGTGGCAGCAGAGACACAGTGGAAATGTGTCTGCCACTTCGCAGGTGCAGGGCGAGGGGTGACTTTGCTGCTAGGAGGGGTTTAGATGTCAACTGAGTGAATTCACCAGTGGAATGGATGCTTCTTGAAGGCTCCATGCTCATCTTGGAACCGGAGCCCTGATCTGAATCTGGCCCATCATCAGCAATCAGGAAATGGGCGTGGGGTGACCAGAAGTCTTTGCTTGGCTAAACTTTAGTCAGGTTCCTGAACCTTCTCCTGGGCCCATCTGGGCGCTTTCTCATAAAATCCAGTTTTAGCAAAGGACCCTGCTGAATCAGTTTAGCAAGAATCCCCTCTGACTCCATCCTCGATATCCAATCAGGTTCCTCATCCTCCACCCACCTCTAGGGTGATATCTGGTCACCCTGGCCTGTCTCAGCAAGAAGCCTGTTGGGTCAGTTCAGCCAGATTCCCCCCTTACCCCTGACTTCCTCCTGCAACTGAGTTGCCTGAAGTCATGGCTGATGGGTCAACAGGGCCGGGACCAGACGAGGCTGGCGAATGTCCAGGTGCCAGCATTCAGAGGTGCCCGTCCAGGTGACCCCACACTTCCAGGAGCCTGGGCTGGCCCCATCTGTAGACTGATCCCTGCCACCCACTCCCCTGTGTGTGGCTGACGAGGGGCTGAGAGGCTCGAGAGTGAGCAGGGCCTGAGGAGGCGGGTCCCTCCCAGGACTGGACCTTGGAGTCCAACCAACCTGATCCATGACTCTGACCTCCACTCGAGTGGCTCTGGGGGAGGCCCTACCTTGGCCACGATGGTGGAGGTGAAGACGCTGCGGTCATAGACCCAGCCGTCCACACACGGCTCCGTGTCGGCCTCACTCCAGCTGGTGGCCGTGGCATTGGGGTCCAAGAGCTGCCACTGTGGCTGGCGGAAGCGGCGGCATTGGTGGGGCTCCCAGTTGGGGCCTGGCGGGATGGAGATGGTCAGAAGGGCCTTGAGGGTCATGTTTGCGGGAACCGCAGAGCCATTGTCCAGCAGGTGTGTCCAGCATCGGTGGCCTGGGACAGCGGCTGAGAAGTTCTCCAGGAGCATCTGGGAAGGTATCACGAGGCAGGGGAGGATGAAGGTGAGGACCTGCAGGGTCTGGAAGAGGCCCATGCCTCCGGCTTGCTCCAAGAGCTTTGAGAATGCCATGAACGGAGCTGCCTCGGCTGAGCGGACAGCTGACCTAACTGCTGTTTGAAACTGATTACAGCCACAAGATCCGGGGCCACCAAGACCTTCTGCCCTCCTACCCCTCAGCTGGGTTGAGGGTGGAGCACTGTCCAATAACCAGTTGAGTCGGTCCCAGGAAACCCTATGATGCCTCCGGGAAATTCCTCCTTCTCTTGTTTCCAGGAGTGATTGTGGATGCCCCAGCACTCTGCGGAGGGGGTAATGGGACTAAGCTCACTCTACTCAGGCTGCCTGGGGCATCTGAGCTGCCCACCAAGTGTGGACCAGAGGGCTGAGCCACCTTCTGAGTTCTCCAGCACCAAAAGTGAAAGTCAGGCAGATTCTATTAAAAAAGACAGGGTGCTTTGATGTTACTGAATTACAGTTTGGAAGAAATATCAACTGGACTGTTGCCTCACTGAGTTGGTTAAAGTTTAATCTCAGCGTGGGCTTCTGAGTGAGGAAGGCAGTTCATGTCTCAGGACCTGAGGCCTCAGCCACTCCCCACTGGCCAGTTGATCTCATTCTTAAATCTTTAGAACCTTCTACGCAAGGCCCTTTAAATCAGAAAACGGTCAGCCTAAACTTCATCCCTCCTGACAATTGTTCAAGGCTCTGAAGCCAGATGTGAGGCATGGGAAGGGCCTTCCCTAGCTGGGGAGATGGTGCAGGTGGGCGTGGGAGAGGACGTGGGGTGGGCATGAGCTGGCAGGAGGGCCCAAGTCTGTGCTCTTTTCTTTCCTGATGTGAACCTCCTACCAGGCAGTGCCGGGGAGACCAGCTTGCAGACTCACTATTTCGGGAAGCTTCTATTCCGAGGTTTTAGGTTGCCTTTATTAGACAGTAAGCTCCCCCAGTGGAAACCATGGCTACCATTTCCTGGCTTCTCTTTGAAGCCCCTCGTGGGCCCGCAGCTGAGCAGGCGGGCAGTTGGGGAAGTGAGCAGAATCACGACGTTGTGACCTAGCCTCTGAGGCCAGCCCCGTTTCCAGGCTCTGCACGAGGTAGAGTGAAGCCAGCCCTCCCCCATGGCCATCTGGGTGGTGCCTCTTAGTGTGCTCAGCTCTGGGCTGACCTCACTGCCTGCACCCCTTCCTTCACTCCTTATGGCAGCCCACGAGAGAAACAAGACAAATTCCCTTAAACAAGGAAACTGAGGCTCAGAGAGGACAAGGCAGCTCGCCCAAGGTCACTTGCCACAGTCCAGATCGGAGCCAGACGCCACAGCCTGAGCTTTCTCTGATGCCCCTGGGCAGCTGCGGTGTGGTCTCCAGCCTGTCATGGACCAAATCCTGGCCAAAAGCTAGAATTCAGGATTTGGGTCAGAATGAGGGCCAGCCCGAAGTCACCTCCCAGAGTGCGAGAGGGAAGCGGCTGAGTCAGTTCCGGAGAGAAGTCCGAGAAGTGCTGGAAGTGTGGGTGAGGTGTGGGTGGGTGTCTGGACCCTGAACCTCTGAGAACCTCCCTGGAGGGCTTGGGGAACTCGGCCAGGAAGCTGAGGAGCCGGATTCTAGGCCTGGGCTTCAAAGCTGGGACTCCTTCCTTCTTCGGCCTCTCCAGGCAGGAAACCGTTACGAATTTTAAAATCGCAGAAAGAGAGGGACTGGGGGAGGTGGAGAACCAATCCAAATTAAAGCCCAGGAGGCCGCAGGAGAGGGACTCCTTGGACAGAGCCCCAGTCCAAAACAACCCAAAGGCCTAATCTAACGTGCAAAGAATTGCACCCTATTCCTGTTTTGAGCAAGCACCGTGCTGTTGGGGTAGGCCTGGCCCTGAGACGTGGCCTTCCGTGGTGGCCTCCTCTCTCTGGCTCCTGGCTTCTCGCCTGCGGAGTGAAGTGTGTTGCTGTGTTGGTGTTTGCAAACCTCAGCATGTGCCAGAAGCCACTGGGGTGCCGGCTAGAAAGCAGTTTCTTGAGCGTCTGCTGCAGGGTGGGCTGGGCCCAGGAGTGCACGTTTTAAAGTAAGTCCCCAACTGATTGCACCACACCGGGCCCCGGCCTTGCTTTGAAAATCTCTGGGCTGGAGGTGGCTGCCGAAACCCAAGGTGTCCAGGAAGCCCTTCGATTCTTTCTCCTTCCTCCGTCCATATGCTTTCACGTTTTTTCTTCTTCCCTGCCCTTTGCCTGTCATGGACACCCCTAGGCTTTGCTTACAGCAGAAGGTCAAACCTCCTGGACTTGCCAGAAGGCTCCCGGAATCTCCAACTGACTTTCCGCTTCCAGGCCAAGGAATTTTTCATTTGTATTTTCTGTTTTTCTGGGGCTGCTGGGGGCAGGGCTTGGTGCAGCTGCTCTGCCACCTGGCGGTCACACCTGGGACTGTAGCCTTTCCCAAACTAGGCACATCTTGCCCAGGTGCCCATCCTTCAAAGGTCCTCAGGCAGGGGTGGGGAGAGAAGGGCTTGGGGAGGAAGGCAGGCAGCCCCCCGATTATAGTCGTCAAGCCCTCCGGGGTGCCTCATTAAATTAATTTGTGTAAAGTAAACCCCTGTTATTCATAGAAGTAGAGTTGCTGTGGAGTTGACCTTTCTAGCCCAGGTTTCCCATCAATTAAACCAAAGACCAGCATGGCCACCAAATGACCTTAGGCGGTTGCCTTACCTGCTGTGAACTTCAGTATCTCCATCTCTAAGATAGGGCCTTCCACTTAACGTAATAAGATTAAATTAGATAATTAATGGGCTTGACAATAAATACTAGCCACCACAATCACCATCACAACAATCACTACCATCATCACCACCATCACCATCACCACAATCACTACCACCATCACCACCATCACCACAATCACTACCACCATCACCACCATCACCATCACCACAATCACTACCACCATCACCACCATCACCATCACCACAATCACTACCACCATCACCATCACCACAATCACTACCACCATCACCACCATCACCATCACCACAATCACTACCACCATCACCACATCACCATCACCACAATCACTACACCATCACCACCATCACCACATCACTACCACCATCACCACCATCACCACACCACAATCACTACCACATCACCATCACCACCACCACAATCACTACCATCATCACCACCATCACACCATCACCATCACCACATCACTACCACCATCACCATCACCACAATCACTACCACCATCACCATCACCACAATCACTACCACCATCACCACCATCACCATCACCACAATCACTACCACCATCACCATCACCACAATCACTACCACCATCACCACAATCACTATCACTATCACCACCATCACCATCACCACAATCACTACACCATCACCACCATCACCATCACCACAATCACTACCACCATCACCACCATCACCATCACCACAATCACTACCACCATCACCACCATCACCATCACCACAATCACTACCACCATCACCATCACCACAATCACTACCACCATCACCACCATCACCATCACCACAATCACTACCACCATCACCACCACCATCACCACATTCACTACCTTCATCACCACCACCACAATCACTACCACCATCACCACCATCACCATCACCACAATCACTACCACCATCACCATCACCACAATCACTACCACCATCACCACCATCACCATCACCACAATCACTACCACCATCACCATCACCACAATCACTACCACCATCACCACAATCACTATCACTATCACCACCATCACCATCACCACAATCACTACCACCATCACCACCACCATCATCATCACCACCGTCACTATCATCATTACCATCACCATCACCACTGTCACCATCATCACCATCACCACCATCACCATCACCACCATCACCACCATCACCATCACCACCATCACCACCACCATCACCATCACCACCATCACCACCACCATCACCACCATCACCACCACCATCACTACCATCACCATCACCACCACCATCACCACCATCACTGCCATCACCACCACCACCACCACCGCCAATATCATCATTACCATCACCATCACCACCATCACCACCACCATCACCACCATCACCATCACCACCACCACCACCACCATTCCCACCACCATCACCACCATCACCACCACCACCATCACCACCACCACCACCACCATCACCATCACTATCACCACCATCACCACCATCATCACCACCACCATCATTGCCATCACCACCACCATCATCACCACCATCACCATCACCACAATCACTACCACCATCACCACCACCATCACCATCACCACTGTCACTATCATCATTACCATCACCATCACCACCACCATCACCATCATCACCACCATCACCATCACACCATCATCACTATCACCACCACCATCATCATCATCATCACCATCACCACCATCACTATCATCACCATCAACACTATCATCATCATTGTCACCATTACCACCACCATCATCATTATCACCACCACCATCATCACCACCATCACCACCACCACCACCACCATTGCCACCACCACCACCACTACTATCATCACCACCATCATCACCACCATCATCATCACCACCACCATCATCACCCTCATCATTGCCATCATCACCACCACCACCATCACCAGTACCATCATCACTACCATCAACACCACCATCATCACCATCATCACCACCACCATCACCACCACCACCACCACCATTACCACCATCACTATCATCACCATCACCATCACCACCATCATCATCATTGTCACCATTACCACCATCATCATTGTCACCATTACCACCGCCATCATCACTATCACCACCACCATCATCACCATCATCACCATCACCACCATCATCACCACCATCACCATCACCACCACCATCATCACTATCCACACCACCATCATTACCATCATCACCATCACCACCACTATCACCACCATCACCACCATCACCATCACCACCATCACTACCACCATCACCACCATCACCACCACCACCACCACCATCACCACCACCATCATCATCACCACCACCATCATCACCATCATCATCACCATCATCACCACCATCACCATCACCACTACCACCATCACCACCATCAACACCACCATCATCACCATCACCACCATCATCATCACCACCCTCACCACCACTATCATCACCACCATCATTACCACCATCACCATCACTATCATCACCATCATCATTACCATTACCACCACCATCATTACTACCACTGTCACAACCATCACCATGACCACCATCACCACCATCATCACCATCACCACCACCACCATCACCATCACACCATCACCACAACCATCATAGCAGACCCATCGTTCTTCCTTTTTTTCTTTTCCAGTTGAAGCTGCAGTATTTCAGATCCAACTGGAATCACAGGGATTTCTTGTTTGACTCCTCCCTGAAATCCTGGAAGAATCTGGAGTCGGCAGAAGGTGAAGCTTTTTCTTAGTTTCATACTGCTGTAGGGACAGGGCTCTCCAGGGTCTCAGATCCTGACTCCAGTTTGATTGCTTTTTCCACTGTACCCTTGTAAAGATGCCCAATGATCCATCAGAAAGTCAAAGAAACATTAACCATAAAATATCAAATTATCCTCCTGCTCCAGAGAACAGGCCTCACCTCACTGAACAGGAGATATTGATGAGCCACATAAGGCCAAAAGCAGATCTCACCTCTTCAGTTCTTTAATTCCTCTTTGAGGGACATAAATTTGGGGACTATCCCTCCTCCACCAGTAACACTACAAACTTAAATCATTTTTCTTCGTTTTTGAATTCCTCTTCAATTCACTGCCCAGCAGCAGCTTAGAGCTCTTAGATCTTATTATGCCTTATAAGAACTCATTTTTGCAAATCTTCCTAAATTCACCCACGTGCCCTTTTGCAGGGAGGGAGGATGATAGGGACTGCCTTAATTCAATTTTCTTGTCTTTTCTTAAAGTGTACATGTTGCAAAAACCACAGAATCATGTGAGGAATGAAAGGAAGGCCCCCTTTTTCCCCCCTGACTCCAACAATCACACTGCTCAAAGGACCCCAGGTCCTTTATTTAAAACACCTACGTATTTAGAAATATGTCAACATAAATCATTATCATTAGTCATTTATACCTGAGAAGTCTTAATGTATATGATAACAACCAAAATGATCTCAAAGTGTATAAAGTGGCAAGTAAAAGTCCTTTTCTCCTCTAATCCCCAACTGCCTGGGGCAACTGCCACCAACAAGTTATATTCTTCCAGAAAAATCATAATGTACCTTCAAACACATTCTTAAAGTTTTAAAATTTTTCAATAGGTAGTAAATTCACATCGTTCAAAAATAGAAAACTTACGAACAAGTGTAGAGTGAAGAGGCTCTCTCCCATCCCACCTCCACCCACCCTCAGGGAACCATTTTTAGTTTCTTGCGCATCCTTCCAGATTTTCTTTCTGAAAATATAAGCGAGGGGAGACGCACATTCTGATTTTACTCTTTTTACACAAAGGTACTCTTCCCCTTTGCATTGATTTCCCACAACAGTGTACCTCGGACGCCTTTCCTCGTGCTTTGTGAACATCCTCCTTCCCATTTCACAGTAGCATGGTAACCCACTGCATGGATTTACCATCACACATTTAACCACCCTCCCATTCATGGTCACTTGGACTGTGTCTAAAATTTTGATTTGTTTGTTTGTTTGTTTTTTTGAGATAGAGTCTCACTTTGTCCCCTAGGCTGGAGTGCAATGGCATGATCTCGGCTCACTGTAACCTCTGGGTTCGAGTGATTCTTCTGCCTTAGCCTCCCAGAGTGCTGGGATTACACGCGCCTGCCACCAAGCCTGGCTAATTTTTGTATTTTTTGTAGAGATGGGATTTCATCATGTTGGTCAGTCTGGTCTCGAACTCCTGACCTCAGGTAATCTACCTGCCTCAGTCTTCCAAAGTGCTGGGATTACAGGCGTGAGCCACCTTGCCTGGCCCTAAAATTTTCATATTTCAAAGAGTATTTTTAAAACTATGAAAAAAAGCTCCATATCACTGATCACTAGAGAATGCAAATCAAAACCACAGTGAGAAACCATCTCACACCAGTCAGAATGGCTATTGATTAAAACATTAGAAAACAACAGATGCTGGCAAGGTTGTGAAGAAAAAGGAATGCTTGTAAATCGCTGGTGGGAGTGTAAATTAGTTCAACCCATTGTGCAAAGCAGTGTGGTGATTCCTCAAAGAGCTAAAAACAGAACTACCATTCAACCCAGCAATTCCATTACTGGGCATATACCTAGAGGAATGTAAATCATTCTACCATAAAGACATATGCACATGTGTGTTCACTGCAGCACTAGTCACAATAACAAAGACATGGAATCATCTAAATGCCCATCCATGGTAGATTGGATAAAGAAATTGTGCTACATATACACGTGGAATACTATGCAGCCATAAAAAAGAACGAGCTCATGTCTCTTGTGGCAACATGTGTCGAGCTAGAGGCCATTATCCTCAGCAAACTAATGCAGGAACAGAAAACCAAATACCACATGTTCTCACGTATAAGTGGGAGCTAAATGATGAGAACTCATGAATACAAAGCAGGGAACAACAGACAACACTGGAGCCCACTTGAGGGTGGAGGGTGAGCGGAGGGAGAGGAGCAGGAAAGATAACTGTTGGGCACTGGACTCAGTACCTGGGTGATGAAATCACCTGTACCAACAAACCCCACGACATGAGTTCCCCAATGTAACAAATCTTCACATGTACCCCTAGAACCTAAAATAAAAGTTAAAACATTATTTAAAATGCTCGAATGAATAACTTTACATACATACTATTTCAAATGTTTGTTAGTATGTCTGTAGAATAAAATTCCAGAAGTGGGATTGCTTCCTTGAAGGGTGAGTGAGCCGTGGTTTTGAGAGGCAGCCCACTGCCTCCCCAAGGACATAGGTGTGTATCCTGTCCCCAGCTCCTTAACTCAGAAAGCCAGTGTCACAGTTGTGGGGTTTTCCCAATATCATGGATAAAAAGTGATTTCTCAGTGTAGCTTTACTTTGCATTTCTTTTCTTATGAGTGAGGCTGAGCACCTTTTAATATATTTGAGATGCATTTGTATTTCTCTTTTTCTGTTATTTCTTCATACCACTTACCTATTTCAATTGTAGGTTATTTCCTTACCAATATCTACAAACCCTTTATAAATTAGGGAGACTGGATTTTTTTTTTTTTTTTGACAGAGTCTCACTCTGTCATCCTGGCTGGAATGCAGTGGTGCATTCAGGACTCACTGCAGACTCAACTTCCCAGGCTCAAGCGATCCTCCCACTACTGTGGAAGAGGGAGTAGGTGGTGCATATCTGTAGCCCCAGCTACTTGGGAAGCAATCCTCAGCCCCTCAAGTAGCTGGGACTACAGGTACACACGACCACACCCAACTAATTTTTGTATTTTTAGAAGAGACGGGGTTTCGACATGTTGCTTTGGTTGGTCTCGAACTCCTGAGCTCAAGCAATCGTCCCACCTTGGCCTCCCAAAGTGCTGGGATTACAGGCATGAGCCACCGTGCCCAGCCCACTTTGTCTTTTAACAACTCATGTTGTTATTGATACTTTTCTGCATGCAGATTTTTTTTGTAATTGAATTTATCATTTTCTTTTTTGATTTTTGGGTTTTAGTCATCATTAGAACAGCCCTCTCTACTCCATGGTGATAAAGGAATTGTTTCATGGTTGGATTTTTAAATCCAGAATGCTTGTTGGATTTGTCACTTTCCTCTCCAATACCTGTAGAGTTGACTTTTCTTCTTAAATTTATGAATAAGATGAATTATATTAATGGATTTCCTAATGCTGAACCACCCTTTCATTGGATGAAAGGGAAGCCGAGGCAGGGTGGCCGAGGCCGGGTGATCCGCCGGCCTCAGCCTCCCAAAGTGCTAGGATTATAGGCATGAACCACCATGCCCAGCCTATTTATTAGTCTTTTATGTAGAGGTTTCCCTTAATCTTTACATGTGAGATTGGGCTGTAGTTTCCTTTCTTTTCTGGTAAAATCTCTACTCACTTCTAGAATGAAAGGATGGTTCAGTATTAGGAAATCCATTAATATAATTCATCATATTCATAGGTTTAAGTAGAGTTACACAGCCACACACAGAGCTGGACAGATTGTGTTATTTCTTTAATGTACTGCTAGGTTCTGTGTATTAATTTTCTCTTTTTTTTTTTGCAGTTTCCGGGAGACCAGGTTTTAACCAGTCTCACCTGTGGGCTTCATTTCCTCAGATGGGTCCAGACTGTCATGTGATCTTGGGCAGGGGTTTGTTCTCATTCTCACATGTGTCTCCATCACCATATGCCCGTTTGGACTTTGACCGGCTGCAAGAATCAGAGTGTCTGAAAACTGGTAGACTTACACAGCCACCCACAGAGCTGTCCTGCAGGTCCTGCTCAAAGCAGGTAAGCTGAGGCTGGACTTGCCCTGAGCTCCAGTGATGGGGGTTCGTTCTTTGCTATTTGGTTTCTGCTTATTTCCTTTCATTTTACCAGGAATAGGTCCCCAAGCCTTCTTTTCTGGTGCCTTCTGACACCACATACTGCAAGTACTCCAGCACTTCCCTGGCTTCAGGAACTCAAAGGGTCTACTGAGAGCAAGACAGAATTAGTGTTGAGGACTTAGTACCCGCAGGGTAGCCTCCACTCAGTGACTGTTGGGACCTGGCGGATCAATACCCCAGCTCCCTGGCCCAAGTTGCTCACAGCAATAACTTGCTCGATGCCACACCCTTTGCTGACTTTCTTCCATTCCCCGTCTCACTTCCCCTACCAGTGCCTCCTGGGTTCGCCTCCCAAGTAGATGATTTACATTCAAATCTTTATTTTATGTTGGCTTTGGAGGGGACCCAACTTAAGGCGGGGTTCCCAACCCTCTTTTTTTTTTTTTTTTTTTTTTTGAGACGGAGTCTTGCTCTGTCGCCCAGGCTGGAGTACAGTGGCCGGATCTCAGCTCACTGCAAGCTCCGCCTCCCGGGTTTACGCCATTCTCCTGCCTCAGCCTCCTGAGTAGCTGGGACTACAGGCGCCCGCCACCTCGCCTGGCTAGTTTTTTGTACTTTTTAGTAGAGACGGGGTTTCACCGTGTTAGCCAGGATGGTCTCGATCTCCTGACCTCGTGATCCGCCCGTCTCGGCCTCCCAAAGTGCTGGGATTACAGGCTTGAGCCACCGCGCCCGGCCCCCAACCCTCTTTTGTGAGGTGCGACAGCTGGTTAGTGGCAGCCCTGCAACGACAAGCCTGTCCCCTGCTGATCACTGGCACCACCCCCTGGTCATGCTTAGAACAATTGCACAGGTGGGTGACCGGTGGGGTAGTGAGGCTCAGAGAAGTTAAATGGCTTCTCCAAGCGCAACAGCAAATGCACTTAGTTCTGAAAATTGTTTCCCAGCAATTTCCTTCCACCTAACAGATACACATCTGAAGGTTGTGAAATAATTCATCATCATGTCAGCTCCACAAACATGTATTAAAGGTGTACAAGATTCCAGGCCCCATGCTGGGCCCTGGAGACCCAAGGTGAACCAGCAAGGAGGTGCGTCCAGTGGGGAGACAGATGTAAAAACCACTGCATCAGGGCAGTGTCAGCCAACTCAGCACACCACAGGACAAAGGCCAAAAACGTAACTAGGAAGTACAGAGAAGAAAGAGCTGAGAGAAAGCACAGGTTTGAGAGGGTGTGGGGAGGTGAGGATGGGTGTTCTGAGAGCAAGAACAGCATGTGCAAAGGCCCTGAGGCCAGACCAGGAGAGATGGGGGAGGAGTGTCCGATTACTAGGAAAATGTCTTGGATGGATGAAAATGTAAGGTGGGCTCAGATGAGACAGGGCTACAGAGAGGAGAACCAGGAAGAGGCTTTTCCTGGCCTGAACTGGGCACAGACTATGGAGATGGTGAGGAGAATGTGAATTCAACACATTTTAAAGAGGTGGGGAACAGGCGCAGTGGCTCACACCTGTAATCCCAGCACTTTGGGAGGCCAAGGCGGGCAGATCACTTAAGACCAGGAGTTCAAGACCAGCCTGGCCAATGTGGTGAAACCCCATCTCTACTAAAAATAAAAATATTAGCTGGGCGTGGTAGCACTTGCCTGTCCCAGCTACTCAGGAGACTGTGACAGGCGAATCGCTTACACCTGGGAAGCGGAGGTTGCAGTGAGCCCTGATCGTGCCACTGCACTCCAGCCCAGAGGTGGATGGGCAGGGACTGCCTAGAGTGCTTTGTGGTCCTAGCAAAGTCTTGCTGGCTCTTGTAGTGATCTCAATGGCATGCACAGAGTTCCAGAATTTCAGAGCATCTTTTTTTGGTAAGGGGGCAGCATCCTGACCTCCACCCGCCGAAGCATGCGCCTGTCCTGGTCACATGCTGGATTAACCTGTAAGCCTATTAACCATGGCTCAACATCCTCCGCCACCTTGAAAGGAGCCCCAGAGCTCCCTGGTTAGGGAGCGAGTTCCCAGCCTGGTCCCGAGGATGGCCACATCTGACCTGGCCCTGAGCCACTGTCACAGGCAGCGGGGCATGACTCTCCAGTTGTCTGGAGCCTTTACCTTGACCCTGAGTGACCTGAGGGAGCCAAGCCTGACGGCAGCAGTGACCGCTGCTGAGTCATCTGGCCCCCAAGACACCCAAGGGTCCCTGGGCACCCACCCTGTGTTAGCTTCATGCAGAGGTCTCAGTGCTCACGAGGACCTTACTACAAGCTCTGAAGCCCCAGGGCCGTGTGGGCGGCCACAGAACCTCATCTGACCAGGCTTCCCCCAAGAACAGAGCCAACCCCCAAAATTCTGGAGAGAGGTCTTCCCTGACCCAGTCCAGAGCTGCTGGGTTGTGTCCTGTCCAGGCAAAGCCACCTCCCAGCACTTTCCCTCTGGAGCAGCATGAAGGGCAGTGGGGGAACTGCAGGCCAGGCTGACCTGGAAGCCAGCCTCCATCCTGCCCCTGGGCCTGGGGTTGGGACAGGGCCTCTTTCAGAGGCCTCGGGGGCAACTGTTCCTGGTGGGCTCCCACAGGTGCCCCCAGCACCTACAGGACAGCATCAAGGTATGGCAGGAAGCTGGGGCTTCCCTCTACCCTTGCTGCTGCATCAGTGTCACTTGGGAGTTCTTTAGAAACGCAGAATCTCAGATCCCAGCCCAGACCTCCAGAGTCAGAATCTGCATTTACTAAGAGCCCCAAGTGATCTATGTGCCCACTGAAGTTTAATATGCCCTGGCCTTGACCATTCTCCACAGCCACGACTGTTCCACACCTTCTGTCTCCTCAGAAGGGGTTTCCGGGAAGGGCTTTATGCTTATTTCCATGTCTGCCTCTCCGTCAAAATATAAGCTCCTTATGGATGGGAACGTGTATCCCTAAACCCTTCAGTGCCTGAGCCCTGCCTGCACACTGGAGGTGCCTACTCAGTGCTTGCTGAATAAACGAGGGGATGTGTGTCACCATGCAGACTGGCAGCGCGCCAGGGCCAAGTCCCTTTCTATCCTCTGCATCATCAGGCAATGGAACAAGGAACAGAGTGGCATGTGAGAGCAAAGAGATGTGCCACCCCTGCCACAACGCGCTAGGATTTGTTCTTTGCACAGACAACTAGAGAGGCAGAAGCCTGGGGGCCTACGTTCCCCCCACCCCCCTTCCCACTCTCCCCGACACATGTGCCTTTGCCCTGGCGGCAGGTAGATTTCAGACCCTTTTCTTCATTGGTCTTGACCCAGCTGCAGACTGAGCTCACTCAGCCACTTCTTTGCCAACTAAGAATCCTGCCCTTAAGGAACCTACTGGGTGACATCCCCCAAGAGATGCAGGAACCCGAAGTTCTGGGTCACACAGGTCTCCTGACCACTTGCTGTCTGTTTTCCAGGGACATGGAGGGGCTCGGGGTTCAGGATGGCTGATGGGGCACTCATTTATCTCCCCCCAGTCAAATCCAAGTGGATCAAAGAAGGAAATAGTCTGGCAGTCCCAGAGCAGCATGGGAAAGCTGAGAAATGGAAAACTACGGAAAGAATCTGAATCTGCATAAGACATAAAGGTCATGGGACAGACGGGCAATGAAACCCACAGACCAAGGGACCCACGCCCCATGCAGGAGGGAAAGGAGGCCCAAACCCCTGAGCCTTCCTAGGAGGACAGCACTAGGTGAGAGGCTGCAGAGTGGGCACAGGCCAAGGACATCTGGGTAATTAACAGTGTCAGGGTGAGCAGATTGACTGTGTCCCACCCTTCCTCCACCAAACACCATTTGGCATTGAATTTCATGTTTGCCTGGAGGTCACGGCGCAAGAACAGCTAAATAGAGTTCTGAAACTGCATACTAGGCCAGAGAAAAAGGGCAGCACCCCAGGTAACTTAAGCGTCCCACAGGGAGGCAGAACCCTTTACTCAGAAAATCAGATCCACCAGCTCCTCCTGGCCACAGGCCTCTTTCACTTGCCCACACGCGACAATTACTGTAGATAGGGCTCTCCAGCACAAAGATTTCATGCATGGCTAAGCCAACAGGAATTCCCACTTAGCCTGAGGAAGGACATTCTAGGAAACAACAATTTTGTCCAGATCCCTCCCCGCACCATCTTCAAATATGAAGAGGCAACCAACAAACACTAAAAATGCAAGAATCCAATGCACCGAAAGAGAGACACCAAACTCGACAAACAAAAGAACCAACACAGGAGGCCGATGAAGTAATGCAGTAAACAGAAGAAAAAGGTAAAACAGCTGTACTTTCTATTTCCGGGGAAATTTGAGAGGACATCTATTTTTTAAAAGAAACAGGTTCCTGAGAAAAGGAAACCTTTTCGGTTTTGGAAATTGCCAACGTGACGGACAAATTCTGAAACCACTAATTAATAGATTGAATAATGAGGGGAATACAGTGACCTGGAAGTTCTTGACAAAGGAGTTTCCTGGAATCCAGTGCAAAAGCACAGAGAGATGAAAAGGAAGAAAAGAAAGGACCTCTGAGCTGAAGAAAATGGAAATGTTTAGGCTACAATGTCCCAGTAGCTTTGGGTAGCAAGGATGAAAAATTGGCACATGCCTGGTAAAATGTCTAAACTCCAAGAATGGAGGTAGGTTTGTACATTAAATGTCCACCATAACTCTTCAATTTATAGGTTACCTTGGCCTTCATTCATCTTTTTCCTTCCCTTCCCTTCCCTTCTCTTCCCTTTCCTTTCCTTCCCTTCCTGTCTCTTTCTCTCTTTCTTTCTCTCTTTCTCTCTCTTTTTCTTTCTTTCTTTCTCTTTCTTTATTTCTTTCTTGCTTTCTTCCTTCCTTCCTTCCTTCCTTCCTTCCTTCCTTCCTTCCTTCCTTTCCTTCTTTCCCCTCCTTCCCTCTGTCCCTCCCTCTCTTTCTTTCTTTCTCTCTTTCTCTCTTGCTTGCTTGTTTTCTTGCTTTCCTTGCTTTCCTTTCCCTTCCTTCCTTCCTTCCTTCCTTCTTTCCCTCCCTCCCTCCTTCCCTCCCTCTCTCTCTCTTTCTTTCTTTCTATCTCAGAGACAGGGTCTTACTCTGTTGCCCAGGCTGGAGTGCAGTGGTGTGATCATGGTTCACTGCAGCCTCAAACTCCTGGGTTGAAGCAATCCTCCTGCCTTAGCCTCCCTAGTAGCTGGGACTACAGATGCAGCCATCATGCCCAGCTAATTAAAAAAAAAAATTTTTTTTTAATAGAGATTGGGTCTCGCTATGTTTCCCACGCTGCTTTCCAACTCCTGCACTCAAATGATCCGCTCTCCTTGGCCTCCCAAAGTGCTAGGATTGCAGGTGTGAGCCACCGTGCCCAGTCTCATTCATTATTTCAATCAGCAGATCTTTACTGACAACCTGAGGGCTCTGTCAATTCCTATGAAGGTAAAGGAGAATAAAACAGACATAGACCCTGACTTCAAAAGCCCCGTCTAACAGGGGAACAGATGAGAAAACAGGCAACTGCACTGGGGCCGACACACCGGCTCGGAGTCCAGCTCTGCCTGTTACCAGCTCAGTCACTTCAGGCAAGTGACTGACCCTCTCTGTGCCTCAGTTTCCTTCCATGTACAATGTATAATAGTAGTTCCTGTCTCGTAGGTTGTTTTGAAGGTGTAAGTAGAGCACTTAGGACAGTGACCACACACAGTAAAAGGAAGCACTAAGTGAGAGTTGGATAAATACGGAAAGACCATGGTAAATGCTAACCATGAGGACCACCAGGGATGTGGGAGTGTAACAGCAGTGCCTGACCCTCCTCGAGGGGTCCAGGGAGCTGCCCGGCCAGGCCTGGGCATCATCGTGCTGTAAGAAGCTTCCAGACCCGGGGTCACTTGAGTGGCCGCTGCCACCTCCCCGGGCCCGGGGCCTCCGCTGTCCACCCAGTGCATGTGAAGCACATCAGGCTGCTGCCCTGGGCCCTCGGCTTGTCACTTCCTGTCCGGGTTATGCTGACAAAGACTGCGGTGTCACCAGGGCCCGGAGGAAGCTGCCCCAGCATGCTAGAGATTTCACAAGCGATTAGGTATTTCTGCTCATCCACACCCTGATTTCTTCTCAGCACATCACCGTTTCTCAGCCCCCAATGCCTCAGGCCAGGGCCAATTGGTGGGCGGGGAGGGCCCTGACAGATGAAGATGACGGGGTGTGGGAGGCTGCTCTGTCCTTCTGGAAGGGCGGCAGGGGAGGTGACTGTGAGGTGGGCTGGGACAAGGGGGTTCGGGCCACACTCCCTTCTTGGGGCTTGCCCTCAGGGACACAGGGTGTGGGGAGCAGAAGTGCCACCTCTGGGTGGGGGTCTTGGAAGCAGGGAAATTTGAATCTAGGTTTCTATGACGCCCCAGGAGTACAGACACAATGTTCACTCGATGATTCTCTTCTTCCCTTGAAGGATTATGTTACGGAAGCAGGAGCAGGGAGAGCCACGGTGATGCCATTTTAAATTCGGGAGCAGGGAGAGCCACAGTGATGCCATTTTAAATTCGGCTCCATCTCGACACAAACAGGCACATTCCTTTCCGGTCGTGACTCAGGGTCATAAGATAATTACATCTACGAAGAACACAGCCTGAAGATGCTTGCAAGGACATGCTCCTACAACAGCAGAAAGTTCAGATGTCCCAATACCCATAACAATATACGCTTTCAAAAAATTATAGTTATGCTTTGATGTACTCACTCACGAAGATGTCAAGGATAGCTTTCTTAAATCAATAGCATAATCATTGTTGTCATGCTGTCAGCCCAGCCACACGTAGGCACAGCTTAGGTTAGTCTTTACACAGATAAGACCCCTACATAAGAGAAACTTAAGGACGGGGCGGTCCTCTGCTCGCTTTCTGAGAATGCTCAAGGATTTTTTTTTTTTTTTTGAAGCAGCGTCTCACTCTGTTGCCCAGGCTGGAGTGCAGTGGCGCAATCTCAGCTCACTGCAACTTCTGCCTCCCAGGTTCAAGTGATTCTCCTGCCTCAGCTTCCTGAGTAGCTGGGATTACAAGCACGAGCCCCTAGCCTGGCTAGTTTTTGTATTTTTAGTAGAAACGGGGTCTTACCATGTTGGCCAGGCTGGTCTTGAACTCCTGACCTCAAGTGATCCTCCTGCCTCGGCCTCCCAAAGTTCTGCGATTACAGGTGTGAGCCACCGCGCCAGGCCGGGAATGGAGGAGTTTTAATAAACTTGCTTCTTTCACTGCACTCTGTGACTTGCCTTGAATTCCTTCCTGGGTGAGATCCAAGAACCCTCTCTTAGGGTCTGGATCAAGACCCCTTTTCTATTATAGTCACAATTTCACTTCCTGACTTCCTCCTGCTTCTAGAACGATGAATATGGAGTGCAGATGCTCCTCTTGAGGGGCTGGACATGTGGTTGGGAGACCTGCAGCCAGGGCGGCACAGGGACTGGCAGCCCATGAACCCGAGTGCCAGACGGGTTCCATCATGCCTAGATGCCTAGGACATCTCTGGCCACTGAGGCCTTGGGTCAGTGACTTCGGCCCCTAGGCAGGGTCCCCTGCAGAGTAGGGGCCTCCAGCTGCTGACAACGCAGGCAGACCAGAACCTGGAGCCAAGGAGACAGCTGGACCCCAGAGCCTCTTGGGAGACTAAGGACAGGACATCCCAGCCCAGCAGGACCTGGGCACCTCTGGGCTCTCCCTGTAGCCACCAGGGAGCCCTCATCCTCACAACTTTGTCTCTAAGACCTTGTCTTCACGTTTCTCCATCATCGGCCCTTTCTCTAGGACCTTGCTCACTGTCCTCTGAGTCCTGGGTAATGTCAGTTCCAGGCAGAAGGAGAAAATTCCCCAGGCTGGCCGTGCCCAGGAGGATGTGGTCGGTGATAAGAGGGAGCGGAGTGAAATGTTCTTCAGGCATCCTCAGATCTTCAGAACCGGGGGTGAGCTTATATCTGACCCACTCCCCAGCCGCTGTCCTGAAAGGAGGGTGGGCACCTTCTCCAAATGCCCCATCCTGGAGGGGAGCCTGGTGGTGCCCGTTTCACACTCCGGTGACCAGTACTCCCCTAACTCTGCCCTGGAAGGACAGTAACCGTCACACTTCGTGCTTCAGCTTCCCTGGCCTGGGGATACCAGCCACAGCAGCAGCACCTAGTCTCAGGAGAGGATTTCCACCCCCAAGGCTGTTGAGTCTCCCTTGGTGCCCACACAGCAGGGACCCTGGAGGAGGCTACGGCCCCTAAGCCAGTAAATGACAAAACAGCTCTAAGAGGCTCTGAGGCACCAGCACCAGGCAGGGCCAGGCCTGCGTTTCCTTCAGGGCACACGTTGAAAAGGTGACCCAGGGACACAACCGCAGCATCAACAACTCCCCTGCAGGGCGTAAGGGCTGAGACGCTGGGACCGTGGTGGGAGCTCACAGCACAGACACTTGGCCAGGCAGCCACATTCAGACCCCAGCTCTGCCACTCACCGGCTCGCCTCAGTTTTCTCAGCTGTAAAATGGGAACATTGGACTGATGGCATAGTGTGTGAGGATGAAGTGAGGCCACATCAGAAAAGCACTTAGGGGAGTGCCCAGCCACAAAGAAAGTGCCATGTGTATGCTTCATCAACTCATATCCGTTCCGGGGCTCCCAAATCCTCTGGGCCACGATAGCCCGAGAGCAAGACGCAGTCACAAAATAACGCATCCCTGACCCAGCAAGTGATCCTTGTCTTGCCTCAGAGCAGCATTTTCCAAACCTGTGTCATTTACATATCTTTCTGACTTCTGCCACATCTCAGATCACATGGACTATTATCTAATTCATGGTTTTCTCTCAGTGAACTGACTTCTAAATTATTTATGTGCCCCAGAATGTCTACAGCAACTATCATAACTGGAAAACCAGGATCACTCGCCACAAATAGAAGAAAACTGTAAAAATATCCTGCTGTGCAAATGAAACGAGTGTGACAGTTCTGGCTGGGTGTCTTTGCCTGCCAAGGGCGCCGAACTGAGGCCAGCGTTCTCTTTGTTTTTAAGAATAAGGCATGACTAGCCTCAGGAGGCAGATTCTCCTGCTCGAGTGACTTAAGGGGACTGAAAGAAAATTGCAAAGGGAGCCAGCCACGATGGCTCACACTTGTAATCGCAGCACTTTGGGAGGCCGAGGTGGGAGGATTGCTTAAGCCCAGGAGTTCAAGACCAGCCTGGGCAACATAGCAAGACCTCGTCATGAAAGACGGAAGGAAGGGAGGGAGGGAGGGAGGGAGGGAGGGAGGGAAGGAAAAAGAAAAGAAAAGAAAAGAAAGAAAGAAAGAAAGAAAGAAAAGAAAAAATTGAAAAGGGACTAAGCATCCTAGTGTGTGAAGGCACGTTGAACTCCCTTTCTGCTGCTGTGTGGAGGATCCCTGCCCCACAGGGCTATGTGCCCCCACCTTGGGGAACCCAGTCTGGCAGTAAAGAACATTTGTTGAGCCCACTGCAGCCAGGCCCTGGGTCAGACCAGACCTCACCTGATGAGGGCAGGGCTTTTACCCAGAGGAGAGGCCGGGGCAGATGGGGTCTTCCTGGGGGCCTCTGGCTACAGGCCCAGCCTCCTGCTGCCTCTGGTTGGGGAAGCGGGCACCTGGGCTCTGGACCTGGTAGAAGAGAGCTGGGTCCCTGCCCTGGAGTCCTGGGCACTGAAGGGTATGTATGTCTCTCAGGGCGAATGGCAGTGCCAGGCTCTGCCCCACCCTCCTCCTCCTGTTGCCTCAGGTCCTCTGTCAGGGTAGGGCAGACCCCCAGACGCCCAGACCCCCACGGCAGCCTGAGGCTTCTCTCCACCTCTGCACAGCCCCCCGCCCACCTCTGGCTCCACCAGCGTGGCTTCACGGCCCACCCCACCCACTAAGAAGAAGGGTCTGTGTGGATGGCTTTGTGGAATCTGAGAAAACCAACAGGTACAGAATAAACAATGGAGGCAGGACTTGAACCCAGATAGTAGGAATCCAGGGTCCGGCGATCTAGGAAGCAGCTCGAAGAGGTGGGTGAGACTGAGGACCCCTGGGGCGCTGGCCGCCCCACCCACCCTGCACACCTCACGTGGGTGCCAGGTGGTGACAAGCACACCGGCTCCACCAGGTGCAGGTAGAGGCTGCTGCAGTGACACAGGGCAGGCATGCCAGATCCTGCTTTGCCTGCAGCAGGTTGCCATTTCGCCACACAGCCTGCAGGGCCCAGTGAGGGTGACCCTGTGCTAGGGGCATGCTGAGGATGGCCTCGGGTGCCCCAGCACTGCGTGCCAAGGCAAGCCCAGGGCAGTGAGGATAGTGACAGGAACTATGGACAAAGGGCAGATCACACGAGAAAACAGAACGCCTCACTGCCTGCCACAACCAGCACAGGAAGCCACAGCCTCCACAGCAACGTCCCAGATGGCCAGGACTTGGCCGGCAACTGCCAGTTTCCCTAATTTTGGTCACAGTTTTCAATTTAGGATCAACTAAAGAAAGCCGGCCAGGCGCGGTGGCTCATGCCTGTAATCCCAGCACTTTGGGAGGCTGAGGCGGGCAGATCACGAGGTCAGGAGATCGAGACCATCCTGGCTAGCACGGTGAAACCCCATCTCTACTAAAAATACAAAAATTAGCTGGGCGTGGTGGTGTGTGTCTGTAGTCCCAGCTATTCAGGAGGCTGAGGCAGAAGAATCATTTGAACCTGGGAGGCGGAGGTTGCAGTGAGCAGAGATCGCACCACTGCGCTCTAGCCTGGATGACAGAACAAAACAACAACAACAAAAAGAAGACCTGTCTCAGAAAAAAAAAAAAAAGAAAGAAAGGGAAGGGAAGGGGAGGGGAGGGGAGGGAAGGGAAGGGAAGGGAAAGAAAAGAAAGCCAACCTGCTCCCTACCCAGACTCCCAAGAGGCCCTACAGCTTCCCCACGTGCCAGCCGCATCAGGGCACAGCCAAGCCCGCCACCTTTCCCACTGTCTGGCGTCCTCACTCCCCGGCCACTTTTGAGTCACTGCCGAACAACTGACAGTGATTGACTCCCTGGCTCTAGCAAATTCTGAACAAACAGCTTTGCTTGTTCTCATTTGGTTGGTCTTCGCTTATTTTCACAGTAGTAAAAATAATGACAAATTTTTGTATATAGTGAGAGCCTCATAAATAAAGTTAACTTCTACTGGGGCTTTTACATGATGCAAACTTTATGATCGATATCAAACTTAATCCTTATTTACACATGAGAAAACTAAGGCTCATAGAGGTTAAGAAATTCGCTGAGGTGGCCAGGCACGGTGACTCATGCCTATAGTCCTAGCACTCTGAGAGGCCGCGGAGGGAGGATTGCTTGAGGCCTAGGAGACTAGCCTAGGCAACATAGCATGACTTCACCTCTACTAAAAATAATTAAAAAAAAAAAAACAAACCCTAGCTAGGTGTGATGGTACATGCCTGTAGTCCTAGCTTGAGGTAGGAGGATGGCTTGGACCCCAGGAGTTTGAGGCTGCAGTTAGCTATGATCACACCACTGCACTCCAGCCTGGGCGACGCAGTGAGACCCTATCTCAAAAAGAAAAGGAAAGAAATTTGCCACGGTCACATAGCCAAGGAATGATGGAGCCAGGACTTGAACCCAGACAGTTGGATTCCAGAGTCCTTGTCTTAAGGCCTTGTTATGAGACCTCGTTGCTAGCAGTGGTTCCTGTGGTGAGTATAAGCTGAGAGAAGTTTTCAGAAAGAACTTGAATTTTGGCTTTATATACTTACCTATGATTGGATTTTTTTTTTCCCAAAGAGTAGGTCCAATTGTCATTATAAACCAAAACCTCTGTCCCTGAACTTCTGTTCCATGGCCACCTGATGGAGCCAGGAAGGTGCATGGCCTCCAGGGAGGTTCTGGGTTAGCCAGAATTAAAGGAAAGGGACCAGGACTTGGGAGAACTGATACCTTAACCACTCAGAGCCCTCATTCAACGCACACAGTACTTCTGCCCATTTCTTGAGGTCTTCTTGGATTTCTTTCATCTATATTTTATAGTTTCACCATACAGAACCTGCACATATTTTGTTAGATTTATGCCCAAGTATTTCAGTTTTTGGAGTTAACAACACCTTAAATTTTTAGTTTTCAATTGTTTATTTCTAGTGTAGAAATACAATTGACTTTTGTATATTGACCTTGTATCTATGATCTTGCTAAACCCTTATGTTACAGGAAGGTTTTTATTTGTCTGTTTGTTTTATAAGTCCCCGGGATTTTCTGCAGAGACAATCATTTTGGATACAAAGAGAGACAGTTGATGAGTCACACTCATCATGGTCCTTCAGGTCTCCCCACACAGTCCTCATCCCTGGGAGCAGGCAGAATTCCAGGGGCTAACCCTACACTCTCGTTCATTCATTCATTCATTCATGCTGCAGACATTTCCCGAGTGCATGCTGCGTAGCAGGCCCCGAGATAGGACACAAAGCCCTGCCTCACGGAGTCATCATTCTTGCAGCAGAAGAGAGGCAACAAGCAATAAATACTCAAAGATGGAATCAAGGGTGGGGACGACAGAGCAGAAGGGATCAAGAGAGGCTGGGGTGCCTGACCAACATGGTGAAACCCCATCTCTACTAAAATACAAAAATTAGCCGGGCATGGTGGTGCACACTTATAGTCTCAGCTACTCGGGAGGCTGAGGCAGGAGAATCGCTTGAACCCAGGAGGCGGAGGTTGCAGTGAGCCGAGATTGTGCTACTGCACTCCAGCCTGGGTGACAGAGCGAGACTTCCCCTCAAAAAATAAAATAAAATAAAAAATTTAAAAAAAGAGGGGTTGGGGCATTCCTGTAATGCAGGTGGTGAAGGAAAGTCTCTGAAAAGGTTGCATTTGAGCAGAGACTGGAATGAAATAGTGGGGTGAGCCATTTGGCTCACTTTACCATTTGTAGTCTGTGCTGCTGTTCCCTCCCCGCCGCCTCCTTTAGGACCAAAGCCAGCCCAGCTCAGAGCTGGCAGGAAGGGACCTCTGAAGTGTCATCCCAGCTCAGAGCTCCCTTAGCATGGTCTGGGGCCTCTCTGGCAACCATCTCAGTTCAGCTGCTCCCCTGCCCATCCAAGTCCCTTCTTTCCTCCCCAGTGTCCTGACTCCTGCCCCCAAATCTGCTTCCTTACCTGGGAATTCCAGCCTACCATGGTGTATGGAGCTTTCTTGGCTCTGCTCAGCAGAGCTCCTGAAACAGCTGGAAAAAAAAGGTGAAACTTGCAAAAGGTCATGTTTGCAGAAAATCGTAAAATCTGTTTGCTTTGAGTGGCTGTGATCTCTGTTCATTATAGTGTTTTCTTTTTATTTAGCTTTCTAAGTTTCAAAGTTAACTTGATACTTTTTTTTTAGTTTTAGACAAAATAATATTTTTGAAGCAACAAAAGCACAGATGTATTGAAACGAAAGTACACACCAAAAAGTGGGCGCAGGCTGGAGTAAGCAGCTCAAGAGCTCACCTCAATAATTGTATCTGATCATCCATGGACTTGTATGGGGTGTGCAAATACATGGGGTGGAAGGGGGTTATTAGCCTTTGAATCAGACATATCATTTGTAAGGACCCAATACATGTCTGTTGAATGAATGAATGAAATCATGGAACAGGTGAGTTAGCGAATACACCAGGACATCCCTCCCAGTCATCACAGCCCAACTCTTCTGCCTCAGTCTGTGGTCAACATCTCTGCCATCCCTTTGCTCTCCTGTGCTCTGGCCACCTCTCTAGGTTCCTGCCACCACGCTCTGCTTTGCCTGTGATATGCAACGAGCAGGCCTCGCCACTGCCCCCCAGATGACTAAGAGGCCTGCAGAGAGCAGGGGAGTTACAAACCTCACCCCCTTCTCCAGGATCTTTGGCGGCCCTCCCTCTCCCTGGGGAATGTTCCCTGGGGATGACAGTTCTCAGACTGGCTGCTGAGTTTCAAAAGCCTTCCCAGCGAGGGTGGTGGAGAGAGTGACTCCAGAACGTGGCTGGGGCTCAGTCTCCTGAGTGATCCATTTGTAAATCTTCCTCCTTCTGCCTGCTGTCCCCAAAGGGCAATTTAAAGCCTCCCAGCATCCCTGCTTCCCTTAGAGAGAGGAATACTTGAATTCCGGTCTTGCTGCCTGCCAGCAGCACTAAGAAGAGAAGAAATTAAGGGGAAGGTGGGAGGCGTTAGCTAGAGTGGGCGCCTGGATTATTGGTGGACGTGCCTCCGCGGGTCGGAGTCCCTGTACTGTGGAGTCAAGGCGTCAAGCTAAGTGGAAGCAGGCGGTATTAGAGCCCTGATGGCCCGCCTGGTGTGGCTGCGGATTTCTTCTTCTTTCGTGAGGGTGATTCAGGGGCACCAGGGGACTTTTCTCCTCTGTGGCTGTGTCAGCCCTCGCCTCCTCTCTGGGTGCCAGGAACCCCCTCCCTGTTGCCGTCCAGCATGTTGCTTCTGGGCCCCCATCGGTGGGGCACTTTGTTCCCCAGGATGGGAAGGAAGGAGGGGGGCAGCCAGCACCTACCCATGGGGACAAGGACAGCATGTGAGGTAGCAACTCTTAGGAACCAGTGCTCCCGGGTGAGCACAAGGGCTGTGTGAGCAGGGCCCTTATGACATGCGCAGCACCAGCTGGGTTTGTTGTTTCACAGTGACAAGAAAGGAACACAAAGCTTGGCTTTGGAAGGACACAGCCTGGGGGAGGGCTTTGCAAGGACACAGCCAGGTCACTGTGTGACCTGGGCCAATTATTTCACCTCTAGAAGCCTCACTTTCAGGGCCTGGAAATTGAGATGCAAAAGGTAGCTGTTGTGAGGTTTCCTAAAGATCACATAGGTGAGGCTTGGAGCAGAGACCCTGGCTCCCAGAGGACCCCCCAGTGAGTGACGGAAGAGCTGTTGGGTTTGTCAACCTGACATCAGTCACCCTAGGGGCTTAAGGGGTGGGTGGTGTTCATGTCCAACAAGAAAACTGAGGCTGGCACAGCTCCATGAAGACCTGGGGCTGGGCTCTCCCAGTCTCAGCGAGGCCTGTTCCAGCTCACCCCCCAACCTGGCCAAGGTGCTGGTCCCTCCTCTCCTTCTGCACCTGCCTTCCAAGGATATGTCTCTCAGTCTCTCTCTCTCTCTCTCTCTGTGTGTGTGTGTGTGTGTGTGTGTGTGTATTCTTTTTTCTTCCTTTTGTTTACAAATCATAGCCCCTGGCCATTTCCACTAACAATATTTCTTGGAACTCATTTCATATCAGCACATACAGGGCGTCCTGACTCTTCTTTAAGCCTGAGTAATACTCCACCCTATGGATGTATGTAATTCATTTTTTACAGGTGAGGATATTTATCAGTCAATTCCCAGATGAGTGGCCAGCTTGTGTGTATGTGGGGGTGTGATTCTGCAAACTGGCCTCTCAGCATCCTCGCCTCATGCAGCTCTCCTCTGATGAGTGGGCATCTTTTTGGCTGTGTAACAGCTCGCTTTGTGAATCTCTTCTGCCCATTCTACCCTCCCCACATTAGGCTGATGGCCATTGTCTTGTTGATTTGTGGATGTTCCTTATAGTCCTGTCTGAGATATGAGTTACAAATATTCTCCCAGTTGGTCATTCAGACTCGGCACTTCTCCGCTCTCTGCTAAAGACTACACCCTGTGCTTTCTCTCTTTGTAAAATATTCCCACAGCAATTAGCACAGTTCTTTGTACATGGTAGATGATCAATAAATGCTCATCAATTCGATTAATGGTGGGAAAACTTTCTTTACTAGTTGTCATCATATCTAAAGATTTTGAAGCGTTATACTACCGTTTTATGTTTCTTTCTTTATAATTATATACTTACAACCCTGTTTTAATATATTAAGTATAAAAGATATTTAAAGAATGGCGATATAAAAGAATGAGCTAAAAATAAATGTAAATGGAAGTTCTGATATTTCTTCCCATATCCCAGCAAATTGTCTGGCATTACTTAGAGACTTCTGAATTGGAGGCAGTCACACAGACACATCTGGTTTCCTGTGAACTTCAGCATAACCGTGATGTGAATTGGCTTGGCCTGTGGGGTTTGTTGGGAAATGTTGGGCTGTCTTCCCAAAGTCCAACACCAGGCACTTCTGAGCCACCGTGGGAACCCAGACCACACTTGCCAAGGGTACAGGAAGAGGGCAACCATGGGGAGTGGGAATGGTGAGGTACAAGAGGTGCCAGTCTGGGGTACAGTAGTTCAGGACTCCAGCAGTATGAGGCCCATGGGAAGTGACAGGTGGTGATGGCCACTGTGACAACCTGGCCCAGTTTGCAATACACTCCACCACAGCAGGGAAGCTGCAGAAGAAGGCCACACCAGGAAAGGTAGGTGCTAGGGTCTGAATGTCCCCTCCAAAACTCATGTTGAAATTTAATTGCCACTGTGATGGTATTGGGAGGTGGAGCCTTTAAGAGGTAATTGGGTCATAGGGTCCCACTCTCATGAATGGATTAATCCTGTTATCATGGGAGTGGGATTGTTATCTCAAGAGTGGTTTGTTATAAAGCAGGACTAGCCCTTGGTGCTCCTCTCTTTCCCCCAAGCTCTCTTGCCCTTCCACCTTCTGCCATAAGGTGATGCAGCATGAAAGCCCTCACCAGATGCCCACACCTTGGTACTGGACTTCCCAACCTCCAGAACTGGGAGAAATGAATTTCTGTTTTTATAAATCACCCAGTCTCAGGTACTCTGTCATAGCGGCAGAAAGCAGATAAGACAGTGGGCAAAGAAAAAGGCTGGCAGCTCTGATGTCGGACCCTGGGGGATTCCCTCCTGCAGCCTCACAGAAGAGACCTAAGTTCATTCTCATGCTAGTCTCAGCCACTTCCACCAGGAAGCACAGCCAGCAGTGACTGCGGAAGGTGCTGCCCATAACAGCAGCCAGCAGGGAGCTCCCCGTTCAGCACCAACAGCCTCCCTGACCTGGTCACAGAAATGGCATTTGCTGCAAGACCGGGAGCAGAGAACAGAGCCCACAGCTTGACACGGGGCCAGGGGAAGCTCAACTGCCAGACAGCTGGCTGCTTGCAAGTCCTCCCACCAGCTGCCCACCTGTGAGCAGGGCCTGTGGCAACTGCTTCGAGTCCCGGGAATCACACACCAGGCCCCACTGAAATGGCAGGGGACATGGATCTTCTGTGGAGGGAGCAGGAGAGGAGATCCGGGCCACTTCCCTCTGTGATCTGTCTCAGAGAGGCAGCGCCACAGCCAGCCCGTCTCTTCCCTTTGTTCTCACTGCCTTTCTTGTAAGTTAAATTCTTGCTGGCCCTGCCCCTCACTGATGCTTTTGGTACTTCCAGAATTACTTGCTGTCCTTCAAGTCTGGGGCACCCACCTTTCCTTAAATCCTACTGATTCCCGCATTGCCTCTCCTGCTGTGACTCTTGTTGCCCTTTGCTGAGTGGGCCTGTGCCTGCTGCATGCCACGCGCTGTGCTGTGTCATTCCCACCTCATCGCATGTCTTCCTCCTACCTTGTTGGAGTGCAGCAAGTTAGTACTACAATTACTTGAGGCACCGAGAGGCCAAGTAAGTTGCCCAACATCACACAGCCAGAAGGTGGTCGAGCCAAGATTTGAGTCCAGGTCACTGGCCTCCAAGGCTCATGCTTTGACCCACCATGTCACTTCCTAAGAGAACAGAGCTAGGCTTGCATGGATGCCAATTAATGTTTGTTGAGTGAATGAGTAAATAATTTTGGTGCTGGATGTCTTCCATTTTCACCTCCAGAAACACTCTGCATCCTTCCACACCCGCACTGTGTCCCAGGAGACAGACCTGTATGGAAGGCAGCAGTGGACACCCTCCCCTGCATGAAGGGCCTGGGAGATATCCAAGCAGCCACAGTCTGTGGGGCATGGTGGGGACTCACATCTCAGTGGCAATGGTGGAGTAAAAGGTTTCTGTTGTGCACCGTCTGGCCACAGGCTTCGTGTCCTGCACCAGCACCTGCCCCTTGCTTGTGTAAAAACTGTCACTGTAGATTCAGGAATAACCAGGATTTCTCTGGCTGATGTGAGTCCAGGCGGATGAAGACCTCCAGGAGGGCACTGCGATGGAAACTTTGCTTGGCGTTTGGGGTGGGGGCAGTGTCATTGTCAAGTTCAGAGACAGATGCCCAGAAGCTCTCCACCAGATGGTGAGATGTCAGCAGCGTGCCAGGGAAGATGATGGCTGGGTCCGGGAGGTCAGCAGGGGCCATGGGCCCTGGAGGAGGAGCTCAGGCATCCAGGTGAGCCGAGAGCAAGGAGGGGCTCTGGGCAAGTGTGTCTTCTTCCTGCAGCTGCTGTAACAATAACCACCAATGCAGTGGCTTAAAATCACACACCTTTATTCTCTAACAGTCTTGAATCCAAGAGTCCAAAATCAGCCTCTCTGGGCTGACACCAAGGTGGCAGCAGGGACGTGCACCCTCCAGAGGCTCTGGGGAGAGCCCATCCTCACCTCCTCCGGCTTCCAAGCCATGCTCCTGGCTTCAGTGCTCAGTGACTGTCTTTCACCAAATCTCCCTCCACCTCCCTCTCAGAAGGACACTTGTGATTACATTTAGGGACCTCTCAGATAATGCGGGATAATCTCCCTTAATCTCAAGAACCTAAACTTAATCACATCTGCAAAGTCTCTGTTGCCATATAAGGTTCCAGGGATTAGGACCTGAACATCTTTGGGAGGCGTTCTTCTGCCAGTCACAGAGGGCAACGCCAAGTAGGCAAGGAGCTCTGAAGACCCGGGTGGTTGGGCTGTCGTGGCTCGTGTTCACAGAGGCTGTGAGGCACAGTGGCTGGGATGCTTTGGTGACCCCAGGGCACTGCAGACTGTCCTGAGGGCTGCTTTGGGGAGCACCTCCAGGTCCGGAGCTGCTGGCTGAAGGTGAGTACTCTGTGGCAGACCGAGGTGATAAGCACAAGAATAAAGTCCCATTTCTTTTAAAGTTTCACTTTCAGAGTAAGATCAAAAGGGAAATGAGAAAAGTGGTTCTTTCCAATGCTGTGGGCTGGGCTGGTTGAGGCCACTGTGGGGACCGTCACACAGCCTATAGCAACAGTCGGATCTCAGAGTGCTTGGGCAAGTCCTAAGCTCCTGGGGTTCGGCATCTGAACGGTGTTTTCCAGAGGCCCCACGTCTGAGACAGCCCCACCCCCCTCTCTCCCATCCCAAGCTCTGACTCTGGGTGCCGAGGACAGAGTCGTCAATGGGACTATTTTGTTTTCCCAGATGGGGCCCTGGTGAGACCCACCCATCTCCAGAGAGGGGCTTAGCCAAGGTCGTGGTGATTTCTCCATTGGTTCCACAGCTGTCGCTGATAAGGAAGTGCCTGAGCACTGTGGGGAGGGCCCCCGCGGGGATCAGACCCCCGCCCTAGGCCTCCATGGTAGCTGGGGCTTGGGGGTGTCATGATGGGCAAATACCCGCATGTTCGGGGGACGACGGACGTGCTGGCCCCAGACTCCGCAGCAGTGCAACCAGCAAGATGCAGGGAGGAGGAGGGAGCAAGAAAACAGCAAAAAGCCTAAAAAGCAAAGAAGAAGAAAGGAAATAAAGGGAAAGGAGGGGAAGAGACACAGGGCTCGCTGCTTACCCAGCACTGAGCGCCTCTCTGGCCGGCGAGATGCACCTCATAGCTGCCCTTCAGTTCCCCTCCAGTCCCTGGGAGGAAACAAGGTGGATCCATTCTTGGGCCACAACCTCAAGTGAGGAATAAATAGAGCCTGTTTTGCTTGTGCTTGTAATTCATCTCCATCCACAATTTCATCCTCTGTTCTCTCTGAGCTCCCTCAGCCTGTCCCTGAGTTTGGGGACGTGTTCAATGCTGGGAGCCTAGGTCCAGGGCTCCTACTGAGCCCTCGAGGCCACCGCCTGCTGTGCCTACCGTCCCATTTGTTGTGGGCCTCATCTAGGCAGGTGACAGCTGGATCCACCTTATTCCAGCCTCCTTCTGGTCCAGCTCCAGTGATTTTTTTGAGTGTTCTTGAAGGCAGCCTTTGAGGAGGAAAAAGACTTCAGAAATAGTTTGGTTTTTAAAGTTGTTTTTTAGGCCAGGCTCGGTGGCTCGCACCTGTAATCCCAGTACTTTGGGAGGCCGAGGTGAGAGGATCACTTGAGCCCAGGAGGTCAAGACCAGTCTGGACAACATGGTGAAACCCCGTCTCGCAAAAAAATATAAAAATTAGCCGGGCATGATGGCATGCACCTGTAGTCCCAGCTGCTCAGGAGGCTGAGGTGGGTGGATTGCTTGAGCCTGAGAGGTGGAGGCTGATGGAGCCATGATCACACCACTGTACTCCAGCCTGGGCAACAGAGCGAGATCCTGTCTCAAAAATAAACAAATAAATAAATATAAGTAAAGTTGATTTTAAGCCCTAATTCTTCCTTGAACTTTTAGCTCTATTGCTTTTATAAAAATTGTGGTAAGAACACTTAACACAAGATCGACTCTCTCCATAAGCTTCTAAGTGTACAGTGTGGTACCGTTAACTGTAGGCCCTGTGCTGTGTGCGTCTCTGGAACTTGACGCCTCGTATAACTGAAACTCTATACCTATTGAACAGCAACTGCCCGTTCCTCAACCCACCCTCCATGAGCTTTCAAATGCAACTTACAAATCTTATTCTGTGAATAGATCCAGCAAATTTTAATCATCATTTATAAGGAGGAATTTAATTAATGTTTGTATTATTTACCTACTTAATTTAAATTCCTTTAAACATTTTAAGCTGCAATCAAAATTTATTATATTCCATTTTCTAAGTTTTTCAATTATCTGACTAACAAATTTTCCCAAGTCCTTACGTGATGCTTATAAATCAAATACATTAAATGTATAATTACGGTGATTTTTAAATATTCAAAAACTGTTTACCAACTTGGTAAGATTTCAGCCTGCAGCCACAGAGGATGATTGTTGGTGTCAGGCTAGTTGGTTGAAGGGATCATGGGTTGAGCTCATGGGTTGCTGAAAGGACTCCGAAATCCATGACTCAAGAGCACATTTAAAATTAGAATCACACGTCTGATGTGAAGACTCAAATATGCCAAATTCTCTTAAACTTTGTAAGTTCTTAAAATGCCAAAGATATATATTTCTGAACTTAGCACAAAAATATAAATGCTGTCATTTTGATCTACTTCATCATTGCTATACTTGATTCTGGATGTCTGTGTTAAAACCGTTTTCTAAACAGATGTGGGGTTCCCTTCTCAAGCACGTTTCTGCTCAGCTACATGGGATTTCTGAATATTCTGTTTCAACCCTGACTGGCGGATGGTAATTCAGTTCTGACAGCTGCCTAGAGTTAGTGTCAGACTCCACCGGCTTGAGGACGTGGTTCCCAGCAAGACGGCCCCCACTTCAGATACCAGCGGCAAGTTCAGGGGTCCCCAGGCCACCTGCACTTTTGACTGGCTACAAATTCAGGAGTTCCCACAAACCCCTCAGGTTCAATAAATTGCTGCAACAACTCACAGAACTCAGGGAAGCACTGTACTTACAATAACAGTTTTATTATAAAATATACAGATCGGCGCTGGCCGGATGCAGAGATGTGTGGGACAAGGTCGGGGGGGTCCTGAACCCCGAGCCTCATGCCTTCTCTCTAGAGAACCAGGCAGCTCAGCTACCTGGGACATCCATGTGCTCACCAGCCAGGAAGCTCCCCGTGCTTCAGTGTTCAGAGCTGTTACAAGATTTCACTGGGGTGATTCCAGTTCAAGGCTCTCTTAAGTAAAGCTGATATCGACACTCATGGAATAATGTCTTGGGGGACATCCACACTCATTCCTGCTGGGTGTGTTGAAAGACAAACTTGAGCACGTTAAAATTTCCAATAAGTTTATTTGAACAGTCAGCAATTCATGAATCGAGCAGCACTGGATCTAGAGCTACTCAGGACTCCGCCAAGGGGCCATGAGGGGGAAACTTTTATAAGAGGTTTGCAAGAGCCAGACAAAGAAAACATTTGGTTAATTAAAGTGGAAAGTCCCTAGTTAGAGGTTACTTGGCAGTTTCTCATTGGTTATGCTTGAGTCTCTTGGTTTCCTAGACTGGGACGATTCACCCTGCGTTGGGTTTCCGTTTGCAGGGAGAAGCCACCGTTGCCTCTCACCTGGGACAACATGGAGAACAGCTTGGTCCTAACCCACGGAACCTGTGAGTGTTACCT
The DNA here is from genome assembly GCF_009764315.1 of Trachypithecus francoisi. NCBI lineage: Eukaryota > Metazoa > Chordata > Mammalia > Primates > Cercopithecidae > Trachypithecus > Trachypithecus francoisi. The sequence goes on from NW_022681473.1 coordinate 9,687,241, forward strand.
GATATGCAAAAGGGACTTTGCGGCTGAGACCGAGTTCAGGATCTGGAGGTGGGGGATGATCCTGAGGGGCTGGAAGGAATCACAGGGGTCCTCCGAAGAGAGAAGCTGATGTGCAGACGGAAGCTGAGAGACTGGCAGATGCGAGGCTGCTGGTTTGAAGATGGAGGAGAGGCTTCCAGTAGCTGGGACCCCCAGAGCTTCCAGAAACAACTGGCCCCACTGCCGCCTTCATCTTAGCCCAGTGAGACCCACTTCAGACTTCTGACCCCCAGAACTGTAAGATAATAAGTCAGTGCTGCTCTTAAGCCACTACACTGGTGGGGAATTTTTACAGCCTCGGCAGGGCGTGAGCTGCTGTGTAAGATACAGGAAATAGCAGAGCGTTTTCTGCTCTCCTGAACATCCCGCACCACTCAACACAGAATATGCCTGTGCCCAGATGTGCGGGGGGTGGCGGCTCTCAGGGGGCACCAGCAGGGTGTCCTATAATTTAACCCAGTTCTGACACCACCTACCTGCAGTTAGCGTCAATTTTCACAGGGTGAGGGTTCAGTCCCACAAGACTGCCCCTGCTTCTGATGCCAACCACAGGCCCCAGGTGGTGACTTATGCTTCTGACCAATCAGCTGTAAGTCAGGGTCCCCACGACCTCTTCCTCAGGTTCATTCACTGGCTAGGACTGCTCACAGAATTCGGGGAGACGCTTACAGTTATAGTTTATTGTGAAGAAGATTACAAAGGACACAGATGAACTGTGAGATGGAGGGGGGCACATGGGGCAAGGCTGTGAGGGGGGCTGCGGAGCTTCCACACCCTACCCGGGCGCCATTCTCAAGACACCACCACGTGTTCAGCAACCCGGAAGCTCTCCAAACCCAGTCTTTTTGGGTTTTATGGAAGCTTCACTATGTAGGCGGAATTGATTGCGTCATTGGCCATTGGTGACCAACTCCACATTCAGCCCCTCTCCCCTCCCTGGAGGTCGGGAGGTAGGGCTGGCTAGTCCTGCCTTGGTCTTTCTGGTGACCAGTCCCATCCTAAGGCTACCTAGGGGCCCCCAGACACTAGTCATCTGATGAGCATACTAAAGGCACTCTTACCACGCCAGAGATTCTAAGGGTTTTAGAGGCTGTGTGCCAAGAACCAGGAGCAGAGACCAAATATAGATTTCTTATGGTATGGTAATATCACAAGTGTCATTCTGTATACCACCCTCTGCTGCCCACCCCACTCAGTTGGGGTCCCCAAGGCACATCGTGCTCTCCACCTTCTCCTGTGGAGTCAAGTGGAGTGTGGTTTAAACAGATCATCCAGTCCTGCTGGGGGAGGTTGGGTGTGTCACACCCCCCACCAGTGGAATGCAAGCCCTGTGGGAAAACAGCCACATCCAGGAATTCTGGCGTTGGTTTGGTTTTTCCTGCACAAGTACCCCTGAGGCACAATATTCTCTTAGGGCAATGCTACAGCGGTTCAGACCGGAGCTCCTGCCTTCACACCCAGCCCAAGGTAATCACCTTTGCTCTAAGTCACTTAGGACAGCCCAGTTACCCACTTTTCCAGCTTTCCCTACAATTGGAGGAAGCAGAATGCGCCTTGGTGCTGGCCAAGAAGGCATGAACAGAAGTCGACTGGGGCTCTAGAAAACCTCACACTCCCAATGAAAGGGCAGATGCTGCTGGCATGCTTTGTTCTGTTGTCCCGAGAGCAGAGGAGAGGCCTGGTGCTACAGTGGCCATCTGTACCCAGGAGGTGACAGACATGGTTATGACATGGATGGAAAGAGAGAAGGGGAGGGTGTGGTCCCTGGTGGCACGTTAGGTAACTGAACCAATGCCAGAAACTGTCCATTCTGGATTCACGGCTACACACGAAAAAGAGACCCACCACCTGTCTAAGGTGTAGCTGGTTGGGGGTTCTTTTTCTCCTACTTGCAGCCAAACACACTCCTACTGATTCCATGCATGGATGAACAGCCGGTCAGTGGAACAGAACCACCTGCCCAGAAATAATGGATGTGTCATACTCAGTGGGCAAGAGCAGGAGTGTCTTCAGAAGTAGAACCAGGACTATTCACTGGCCATATGGGGGAGGAAAGTTGGATTCATAGCTCACTCCACACACAGAAATAGATTGCACATGTGTCAAAGGAGGGGAAAAATGAACTGCAAAGACCTAGAAGAAAACAAAACTAAATATTTATAAATAGTCATAATAAATAAAGATAAAGTACCAATCAAAAGCAGGCTCTATGTGGGCGTTGGGAGGGCTCGATAGGATGTGCCCTGCCCCACATCACAGTGATTTTATCCTACATTAATACGACCCTCCCACTACAAATTTCAACCTGCTCCCAACTCCCAAATTAATTCCCCCAAAGTTCCGGGGGTGGAAAGAGGCAAGAAGTACTTTAATTGTTTGGAACATGCTAGCACGGAAACCATGGTTCAATTTGTTCTGCAACAGAAAATGACTTTTTTGTGACAGAAGCTAAAAGCAAAGAGAAACCACAAGGAGTTCTGCTTCCTACAATATCAAGGACTCAATATTATGAAAACAATAGCAACAACAACGAAAACGATGAAGCCTGTAAACATGCTAGATTAAATACCACAGATATTCTTTGAAATGCCTAACATTTACAAGAACGTAAAAGAAATACTCCATGGAACAAACAGGGAAATGGAAGAGAAAGCCTGAGCAATTAGGAGCAAAGGGTTTTTGTGGAATTGAACGGAGGTCTTGGTTTTAAGAGTCCCATGGGAATGGGAAATAAGGCTAGGAGCCCATGGGAAGGGAAGAGATGGAACGACAGCCCCCTCCTCCCTATAAGCCTGGAACCCCTGAGAGGCTGCCTCCTTCATGAAAGGTGGGCTAGAACAATCCCACCTGCAGCACAGAGATTGTATGGATGGTCAAGTCTCTGCATGGCCAGCTGGGAAGGCTTGCCTGGCTGTGGCCGAATACAAGAGAAGAGGAGAGGGAAGAGAGGGAGGGGAACTGCAGGTTCCTGCTAATGTGCACCTACAAACCTGGAAGCACATGCCTGGGAGTGGATGGAGTGTGCTTGGCGAGATTAGGGGTGGAATAGCAGGCCAGGTAGGGAAGAATTTACAATGAGGGGCACCGTCCTGTGACTCAGGAGTCTTCATCATGACAAGGGCAGCTTGAGCCGCCCCTAATGCTCTACTGGGCTGCCATCTTGAGATTTAGCAACAACAATGGCCTGCAGTAGATGAGGAAGAAATGCTGGAGTTACCTTGGCAGATTTTGATCAAGAAAGGGATCAAATGGCTCGGAAGGTGCATGTGTTACAATGAAGTTACAATGGAAGACTGGAGAACTTACTCCCTCTGTATGTTCCCAAGGAGTCCCAGAAGACTCTGCTTGCGAAGACTGTAAGACACGCACTAGTGAAGGAAGCCCCGGTGGTGTTGCCAAGTCCGGTTGTGGTCATCATCTGCAGGACAGGATTGATGACAGGAGGCTGCTATAGAACTGACCTCCCTAGTGTCCGTGGAGAAGAGAGGATCCCAAAACAACAGAGGCCATGTAGCACCCTTAACCCTCAGAGGCAAGACGATGTCGTTACCAAAATGGGCAGTGAGGGTGGAAAGGTCACCAGGAGCCTGACATGCAGGGCTCTGTGGTAATGAATAATAGACTGCGTTCTGGCCGGGTGCAGTGGCTCATGCCTGTAATTCCAGCACTTTGGGAGGTCAAGGCAGGTGGATCACGAAGTCAAGAGATCGAGACCATCCTGGCCAACATGGTGAAACCCCATCTCTACTAAAAATACAAAAATTAGCTGAGTGTGGTGGCACATGCCTGTAATCCAGCTACTCGGGAGGCTGAGGCAGGAGAATTGCTTGAACCTGGGAGGTGGAGGTTGCAGTGAGCTGAGATCGTGCCACTGCACTCCAGCGTGGCAACAGAGCGAGACTCCATCTAGAAAAACAAGAAAAAAAAAAAAAAAAAGGCTGTGTTCTTTCTAGAGGCAGGGTAGATGGGCAGCCAGTGTGCTTATTTGACTTATGTAACGAAAAAAGGATAAGAATGTGTGAGCAGAAGGCTGAGGCCAGCCACCTCAATGGAAGCATTATTATCTCTCCCCCAACTTCTAGATTTGCACCAGTTCTCAGACTCAGAGCCCGCAGATTGAAGGGAAGAAAGGTCCTCTTGAGGAAGGATCCTGAAAGCCCACATAGTAGGATTCTCCCAATCCCTCTGCTCTGCTTATTTATCAGAATAGCTTTTATAGCGGGGAAGTGTGATGCCCAGACCTCTCAAGGGCTGATGGATACAGGTCAGATCTGACACTGGTACCAGGGAACCCAAAATACCATCGTGACCACCCCCATTAGAGTGGGGTCTACAGAAGCCATGTGATAAATGAAGTTCTGGCCCAAGTCTACCTTTCAGGAAGCCAGTGAGTCTGGAGAACCATCTGTGGCCATTTCTTCAGTCTCTGAGCGCATGTTTAGGTTGGAGACACTTAACAAGATGAAAAACCAGAAGCAATACTAAGTCTGAGCATTATGAGAGAGATGAGTGTTACCCTTATTCACTTACAGGATGCAAAGAGGGTGGTCCCCATTATATCCCTCTTTAATTCGCCAGTACGGCCCTTGAAAAAGTCATCTGAATCGTAGCAGATGATGATGGACTCCTGTAAACCTGACTGCGTGGGAGCCCCAAGTGCTGCTGTTGTGCCACGTACAACGTCTTCTGTAGAACAGATCAGCATAGCCTTGGAATTCGGTGTAAAGCTGTTGATCTGGTGTGTGTACCCTCTGAAACCCTATAGGAAGATGTATCTAAACTGATTTGCATTTACCTGGAACAGCAGCATTACACATTTACAAGGACCTTAGTCATCTGGACATCCCACAGAACATCACATCCGGATGCTACATTGAAGATGTCATGCTAATCAGACCTGGTAAGCAGGAAGTGGAACATACCCTACATGCCCTTGTAAGGCACCCATGCATTGCAGAGAGTGGGAGATAAGCCCTAGAGTGGTTCAAGGGTCTGCTATCTCAGTAAAGATCCAGGGGTCTATGCTAGGCAATATAGCAAGACTCCATGTCTAAAAAAATGTTTTTAAGTAGCTGCACATGGTGGTGCATGCCTGTGGTTCCAGCTACTCGGGAGGCTGAGGCAGGAGAATTGCTTGAGCCCAGGAGGTCAAGACCAGCTTGGACAACATAGAGAGACCCCATTTCTACAAAAAAGTTTAAAAATTAGCTGGGCATGGTAGCGTGCACCTGTGATCCCAGCTACTCCAGAGGTTGAGGTGGGAGGATTGCTTGAGCCTGGGAAGTTGAGGCTGCAGTGAGCTATGAGCACGCCACTGCACTCCAGCCTGGGGAGCAAATCGAGACTAAAAAAAAAAAAAAAAAAAATCCAGTGGTGTGGGTCATTCTGAGACATTCCCTCCAAAGTAAAGGAGGAGTTACATCATCTTGTGTCTTCTACCGCTAAGGAAGAGGCACAGACCTTGGTAAGCCTCTTGGGACTTTGGAGATGATCCCTTGTCATGGCACACTTGAGAATACTGCTCCAACCTCTTTATCAGATGACTTGGAGACTGCCAGTTTCGTTGAATCTGAGAGCAAGAAATGGCTCTCTCTCTAGAAGGTTCAGGTGCCAGATAAGGAACTCTGCCACTTGGGCTGTGTCTCTTCATATCCTGTGGTACCAGAGATGCCCATGGTAGAGAAGGATGCTGTGGAAAGCGTGGAAAGCATCTGGAAAGAATGGATAGGGGATTCACGGTGTGGACACAAGAACCGGGCAATACTGGCAGCAGCAGAGAATTGGTCACCATTGAAAAGTAGTTCCTAGACAGACACTCATGCCTGGCATGGGACAACAGTGACTCTGCGGTAGAGCTGCCCATCTTGAGCTGGGCATTACCAGGCTTGCCAAGTTGGAGTGTTTGGCTGTAAAGACAACAATCCACTGAATGATGAAAATGGAACAGCCAGCAACATGCCTGAGCAGGTCCTAATGGTATAAACAGGTTACACAAACAGGTGGCCCAGACCCCACGTCACCCATCTCCCGTGCATTGCTGCCTCTCTCAGCTCACACCTCACCTGGCTGACAGAGGCTGGGATCCTCTGGGCCTCATTCATTGGCTTGATATATTGGGGCGAATAAAAAATGGATGCTGCCTCACTCCAGGCCAGTCCAGCCAGCAGAGCTTCAGGCAAGCACCTGGTTATCCACTCAGGTAAGGATGTACACAGACTCTGCGCAATGGTAAGTGATTGGGCTGGTTCGTCAGAGACTTGGAAGGAATGAGATTGGAAGATCAGAAAAAAATGGCCTGGGAAAGAGTGATGGGAATGAGCAAATGGGAGTGAGCACATTGTCTCACGTCAACACTACCCCTGGCCCGCTGAAATTATCAACTGCAGATGAAGCACTGAAGAACCAGATAGAAAAGGTGACTCGGCCAGCAGAGCTCAGCCAGCCTCTACCCACAGCCACCTCTGCGCTTGCACAATGAGTGTGTGCGGGGAGTCGCCACCGTGGCGGTGTGGGAGGCCGTGCGTGGGTTCACTCCATCCGTGCCTGGAGTCCGGCTCACAAAGGCTGATCCAGCTTTGGCTAAACACCTGCGTATTCAGCAGAAGAGACTAACGCTAGGCCCTCACCATGGTGTTGTCCCTGGAGGAGACCAACTCGTTATGTGGCAGCAGCTTGATTGCACTTAATCCCCCTACACTGGAGAGAGCAGCGAGCCATCTGGACCAGAACTGACCCATACTCTAGGTATGAATTTACCTTGCCTGACTGCAGGGCTCCGGCTAGCACTCTGTCTGCGGGCTCACGGAGTGTCCAGTTTGCCATTATGGGATTGCAAATAACATGGCCTTGAACTGAGAGAGTCAAATTACAGCAAAAGAGTTGTGACGACGGGCAGGACCGCAGGACCCACTAGGGTGTCCATCTAAGCAAAAGAGTTGTGACGACGGGCAGGACCGCAGGACCCACTAGGGTGTCCATCTAAGCAAAAGAGTTGTGACGACGGCAGGACCGCAGGACCCACTAGGGTGTCCATCTAAGCAAAAGAGTTGTGACGACGGGCAGGACCGCAGGACCCACTAGGGTGTCCATCTAAGCAAAAGAGTTGTGACGACGGGCAGGACCGCAGGACCCACTAGGGTGTCCATCTAAGCAAAAGAGTTGTGACGACGGCAGGACCGCAGGACCCACTAGGGGTCCATCTAAGCAAAAGAGTTGTGACGACGGCAGGACCGCAGGACCCACTAGGTGTCCATCTAAGCAAAAGAGTTGTGACGACGGGCAGGACCGCAGGACCCACTAGGGGTCCATCTAAGCAAAAGAGTTGTGACGACGGGCAGGACCGCAGGACCCACTAGGGTGTCCATCTAAGCAAAAGAGTTGTGACGACGGGCAGGACCGCAGGACCCACTAGGGTGTCCATCTAAGCAAAAGAGTTGTGACGACGGGCAGGACCGCAGGACCCACTAGGGTGTCCATCTAAGCAAAAGAGTTGTGACGACGGGCAGGACCGCAGGACCCACTAGGGTGTCCATCTAAGCAAAAGAGTTGTGACGACGGGCAGGACCGCAGGACCCACTAGGGTGTCCATCTAAGCATCTGCTGGCCAGGTGGAATGTTTGGGGAAGACATCAGTTTGGGGAAGACACCCTAGGCACTGGGACACTGAGTTGGAAGGTGCAATCTATACTTTGAACCAATGGCCACTCCATGGTGTGTGTCTCTGATAGTGAGAGGACCCAAGGGGTGGAAGTAGGGGGTGGAGGCTCTCACCATCATCCCCAGGACTCCCTGGTGAATGAGTTTCCCATCTCCACGACTTCTTGCTCTGCTTGGACTAGAGGTGTTATTTCCTGTTGGGGAAGGGGAATGCTTCACTGGGGACGTGTTAAGGATTCCAGTTAGTAGGTGGCATTTGGTGAGGGTGGTTGCGTGCTGCCAGGTGAGAGGAGCAGGAAGGAGTTTGTCTGAAGACTGAGGAATTTGCTGCAGCCCCTCCTAGTGCTTGCTACAGTGATAAGTCTGAACGGGCAACTGCAGCAACCATGGTCTCACACGGTGTGGTGACCAGGGGCTCAGACACCTCAGGGATGAAGTTTGCATCACCCCACCAGGCAAGTCACCGAGACCAGCAGAAGTGCAGGTCCCGGGTGCAGGGAATCCAGAATAGTCAGTAGAGGAAAGAGATCATGAATGTCAGGTATGGCCCTGGGACCCACTGAGGCGGCAGGGACTGCACTTCGTCCTGCTAATCTTCCTGTTGTACTTTTTTCTTTTATTGAGACAGGGTTTCACTCTGTCGCCCAGGCTGCTGGAATGCAGCGGCACAATCACAGCTCACTGCATCCTCCACCTACTGTGCTGAAGTGATCCTCTCACCTCAGCCTCCCAAGTAGCTGGGACTACAGGTGTGCACCACCATGCCCGGCTAATTGTTTTATTTATTTAGTAGATACTGGGGTCTCACTGTGTTGCCCAGGCTGGTCTTGAATTCTTGGGCTCAAGTGATCCTCCTGCCTCAGGCTTCCAAAGTGCTGGGACTACAGGCATGAACCACCACACCTGACCTGCCTGTTATTTTTTAGAAATTGTGACAGGCCACTACTTTGAAGAAGCAAGGATGGAGCAGAGTCAACTTTACATGGAGCATGAGTGCATCTGAGCTGTTAAAGGGGTGAATGACAGCAGACGTTATAGGTGCCCCACCCAAGTCTCCTCAGCCCTCACTGTTCCAGTGCATGCTGGTGGCATCCTTTTCAAGTGTCTGTCTAAAGGCTCTGTCCCAGTGCACAGGGAGAAGACTGGAGGTGCCTGGGAATTAATTCCCCTGCAACATCCTTCAGCCAGTGATGAAAGGAAGTTGGAGGATAAATACCTCCAGATTTCTTGCCCCTTGGCTGGACTAGCCCCCATGCAGGTTCTGTACTGTCTCCAGAGTTCCTCTGGTTTGCATTCCTGTGGCTCACATTGACACCTGCTTGGAAATGCATCCATGGGCTTTCTCTACTTTCCTCTTTAGACTTTTTTTTTTTTTTTTTGAAACGGAGTCTCACTGTGTAGCCCAGGCTGGATTGCAGTGGCGCAATCTTGTCTCACTGCAAGCTCTGCCTCCCAGGTTCACGCCATTCTCCTGCCTCAGCCTCCTGAGTAGCTGGGGCTACAGGCGCCCTCCACCAGTCCTGGCTAATTTTTTTTGTATTTTTAGTAGAGTCAGGGTTTCACCATGTTAGCCAGGCTGGTCTCGATCTCCTGACCTTGTGATCCACCTGCCTCAGCCTCCCAATGTGCTGGGATTACAGGTGTAAGCCGCCACGCCCAACTCCTCTTTAGACTTTTACTGTATAGTGTCTACCTTCCATTTCACCAATTCTCTCTTCACTTGTGTTCAGTATGTTCTGCAGTCTATACATTGAGTCTTTAATATAAATAATAATACTTTCAGTTCTAGGAATTCTGTAAGCTTTTTAAAAAAATGTGCCTAGTTATGTTTGAAGTCTCTTATTTCTTACTCATGTTTTCAATTCCATCTTTTATTTATTTTAACAGTATAAATACAGTTTGCTTAAAATGCTACATTCATTAATTCTGATACAGGAGCCTTTGGGCTTTGTTTTAATTTTAGCTATCCTAGAAGCTGACCATGACACAAGTATTTGTGTACAGCTTGATGGTTTTTGTAGTCTTAGGAAGCACTAATAGGAGAATGGAGAAGTTTATAGAGGAAAAAAGAAGAAGAAATTATGCGCAAATGAACAGGTACACATGTGATGTGGATAAATCTTAAAATGTATAGACTATATAAAATAGTAATATATTACTTATTTTGAAATATTAAAAACAAACTAAAGCTAAGGCAACTTTTTGTAGTCACTGTAATTTGCTGGCAAAAAAATAAGATGGAATAAGGTGAATTGAAGTGTTCAAATGTCATTAAATTGTTTTCAATAAGCAGGTGGGTCCATTATTAAACTACTGTCTCATTTCCAAACCAGCCTTCTGTATTCGGTTTTGTGATACTGGTGATGGAACTCTGCACACATTTCTGCTTTGACAGCCACGTCCCTGTTAGGGTCTGCCAACAGGGCAGACTAACAAGCTGGGCTGGAAGAACAGACCTGCTCCTTCCAGTCGGCTTCTTGTTCTGATGAGCATCCTCCCAGCAGAGCTGCTTCACCCTGGCTGCAGCAGTTCCTGCAGCTGTGAAATCCAGCTTGCAGTTTTTTAGACATTTGCAAACCAATTTCATCTTGTCCCCTCCACATCCCACAGATACACCAGCACCAGCCAGAGTTTCTCCTCAGAAGTCTGGGTCCCAGACCCAGGGGGCCTCTCCTCTAATTACTAAGCTTTAATAATTCCAGCCTCTTCCCTTTGCTCCCTCAGCCCTGGGGGTGGCAGCTACTGCCTGTGGTTGCTAATCCCTTGATAGGCTAAATTTCTCTTTTTTACCATTTTATTTACCTAGTTAACAACTCTCTACCTAGTTAACAATTATTTATATTAAATCCTCTCTGTTCAAATAACTGGGGTGGTTCCTGTCTCTTGGCTGTGTGCTAACTGATGCAGCTTCAGAAATTAATACATTTCTAAAAACTGGTGGAACACAACACTGGAAAAGTAAAAGCAGTACTTCTTAAAATAAAAGCTCTGAATGAACATAGGATAATTATTTTATAAGATTGAAATGGGAGAAGCCCTTACCAACTATAATACAAAGTTGAGGCACAAAAGAAATAAAAAATGAAGAAATTTGACTATATAAATTAAAACATTTCTGGGCTGGGTGCAGTGGCTTACACCCAGTACTTTGGGAGGCTGAGTTGGGAGGAACGCTTGAGCTCAGGAGTTTGAGACCAGCCTGGGCAACATAATGACACCTGTCTCTACAAATAATGTTTTTTAAATTAGTTGGGCATGGCGATGTGCACCTGTGGTCCCAGTTATTCAGGAGACTGAGGTGGAGGATCACCTGAGCTCAAGAAGTCAGCACTAGGCCGGGCGCGGTGGCTCAAGCCTGTAATCCCAGCACTTTGGGAGGCCGAGACGGGCGGATCACGAGGTCAGGAGATCGAGACCATCCTGGCTAACACGGTGAAACCCCGTCTCTACTAAAAAATACAAAAAACTAGCCGGGCGAGGTGGCGGGCGCCTGTAGTCCCAGCTACTCGGGAGGCTGAGGCAGGAGAATGGCGTAAACCCGGGAGGCGGAGCTTGCAGTGAGCTGAGATCTGGCCACAGGACTCCAGCCTAGGCGACAGAGCGAGACTCTGTCTCAAAAAAAAAAAAAAAAAAGAAGTCAGCACTGCAGTCGGCCATGATTGCGCCACAGTACTCCAGCCCAGGTGACAGAGATCCTGTATTAAAAAAAAAAAAAAAAAATCTGAATGGGAAAAGATGACTTTAAGTAAAATTTAAAAATAGTCAAATTGGAGAAAATAAGTATAACTCATATTATAATCAAAGACTAATATGTAAAGAGCTTCTATAAATAAACAAGAAAGAGGCTAAACACTAAAAGAAAAAATGGGCAAAAGGGATGAGTAAACTATTCATTTAAAAAATACAAAGGACAGGCGCGGTGGCTCATGCCCATAATCCCACCACTTCGGGAGACTGAGGCAGGTGGATCACAAGGTCAGGACATCGAGACCATCCTGGCTAACACGGTGAAACTCCTTCTCTGCTAAAAAAAAAAAAGAAAATACAAAAACTTAGCTGGGCGTGGTGGTGGGTGCCTGTAGGAGGCTGAGGCAGGAGAATGGCGTGAACCCAGGAGGCGGAGCTTGCAGTGAGCCGAGATTGCGCCACTGCACTCCAGCCTGGGTAACAGAGCAAGACTTCGTCTAAAAAACAATAATAAAAATAAAATAAAATAAAATAATACAAATAACTTTTAAAAAATAACCTTTTATACTTTGGAACAATTTTAGATTTACAGAAAAGTTACAAAGATAATACAAAGATTTCCTGTACACCTTTCTTTCAGTTCCTCTAATGTTAACATTTTACATAATAACGGTGGTGTATTTGTCAAAACTAAAGTATTAGCATTAGCACATTCGTTACTATTAACCAAATTATAAGCTTTGCTCATATTTTACTAATTTTCCTCAATAATTCCCTTATCTGTCCCAGGCTGAAATCTAGGGTGCCACTCATATGTACGCGTCTCTTTGGTGTCCCGTGGTTGGTGACAGTGTCTCCATCTGTTTTTGTTTATCATAACCTTGACAGTTTTGAAGAGTAGTAGTCAGGTATCTCATAGAATGTCCCTCAATTTGGGGTTGTCTGACTTTTTTCATGACTAGAGAGGGGATATGAGTTTAAGGGCTCTGTTCATCACATCACAGCAGGGGGTGTGTGTGGTACTCACACGGCATCATTGGTGATGTTGACCATCATCACGTGGTTTGGAGGGTGTCTGCAATTTCCTCCATGGTAAAGTTACTGTTGTTGCTTCCCATCTGCTATTCTTAGGAAGCCAATCACTAAATCCAGCCCACGCTCAAGGGGAGGGGAATTAAACTTCACCATCTACAGGAGGACATATCTACATATATTTTTGGAATTCTTCTGTAAGGATGATTTGTCCCTTCTCCCCCCATTTATTTATTTATTCAATCATTTATTTATATGTAGACTGATGTATATTTATTTATATGTGGACCGATGTATATTTATTTATGTGTGGACTGATGTATATTTATTTATATGCGGGCTGATGTATATTTATTTATGTGTGGACTGATGTATATTTATTTATATGCGGGCTAATGTATATTTATTTATATGTGGACTGATGTATATTTATTTATATGTGGGCTGATGTATATTTATTTATATGTGAACTGATGTATATTTATTTATATGCGGGCTGATGTGTATTTATTTATATGTGGACCGATGTATATTTATTTAATATGTTGGGTTATAGTCCAGCACTACATTATTTATTTTGCTGCTCAGGTGGTTCTAGCTTAGGCCACTGGGAGCCTTTGCAGTTTGCTCCCGTGAGCCTTTGACATTCCCCCGTCACTGTGGGTTGTTTTGGTTTCCTTGTGTTTTGAGTGCTTCCTTGCTTCTGACACTGCAAGATGCTTCAGGCTGATGTTGTATATTCCCTGCCCCAGACCTAGATTCAGCCATTTCTCCAAGGATCCCCAGTTCCTTTCACTGGAGAATGGCATTTCAAAACCAAGATCTATATAAATTACTTTAAAACGTGAAAAGACGCTCAACCTCACTTACAATAACAGAAATACCAGTAAAGCTAGAATGATGCTGTTACTCACTAATAGATCAACAAAGAACCAAGATTTGGTAGGATGTTTTGTTGGAAAAGCCAGGAGGTAAATACGACCTCTCACCCTACGCTGCTCTGGGTGGATACGGCACAGCCTCAGTGGAAAGCATTCGGCACTCTAGGTAGATATGGCGCAGCCTCAATGGAAAGCATTCGGCACTCTAGGTAGATACGGCGCAGCCTCAGTTGAAAGCACTGGGCACTCTAGGTGGATACGGCGCAGCCTCAGTGGAAAGCACTGGGCACTCTAGGTAGATACGGCGCAGCCTCAGTGGAAAGCACTGGGCACTCTAGGTGGATACGGCGCAGCCTCAATGGAAAGCATTTGGCAACAGCTGTCAAAATTGAAATGCACATACACTTTGATTTAGCAACCCCACTTGTACTGATCCGCTTGCTGCCTATGAAATAATGTGTAAAAGAAAGGGTTTTTATTACAATGTTGTTTATAAATTTCAAATAACTATAAACAACATAAATATATATCAATAGAGAACCTGCCATTTAGATTATGGCTCATCAAATTCAATGAAGTACAATGCATTTGTAAAAACAAATGAGGAAGCTCTTTACATACTGATGCCAAATGATCTCTAAGACATTTTACCAAGGACAAGCTAAAACACACTTCAGAGTTGAAGGAGTAAGGTTTGTCTAGGAAAAGCAATATATGCATATTTACACACATACATAATATATATTTCTAAATTAATATATACACATTTTACTTTGTGTGCATAAACTTTACCTGGATGGACTCTCAACTAATGAATAATATTAATTGCCTATAGGTGACTGGCTGGGGGACAGGAGTAGAAGAAATAGTTTTCCTTGTAGACTTTTTATGCGTTTTGAATATTGAAACTTTTGAATGTATTACCTACCCTTTCATCAAAAGACAAATTAACCCTATGCCTCTAAATCATTCACGAGTCCATTGAGAAATCATAGTGGAAATTTAAAAATACTCAGAACTGAATGGTAGTGAAAATACTGCCCACCAAAACTTGTGGGATGCAACCAAAGCAATGCTTGTAGGGAAATTCGTAACCATAATGTTCCTATTTGAGAAGAAAATAGGCTGAAAATGGATGGACATTCCAAACGAGGTCACTGAAAGAGAGGCGGCTCAGGTAAGCTTTTGTTTGTTAGTTTGTTTGAAGACAGGGTCTCACTCTGTCACCCAGGCTAGAGTGCAGTGCCATGATTGTAGTTCACTGCAGCCTCAAACTCTTTTGCTCAAGTGATCCTCCTGCCTCAGCCTCCTGAATAGCTGGGACTACAGGTTTGTGTCACCACACCCAACAAATTTTTTAATATTTTGTAGACATGGGGTCTCGCTATGTTACCCAGGCTGGTCTCAAACTCCTGGCCTCAAGTGATCCTCCCTTGACCTCCCAAACGACTGGGATTCCAGGCGTGAGCCACCACACCCAGCCAATAAGGTTTAATTCTTTCTCCTAATAGTTTAAAGAGCTTAAAGTGTCCTTGGAGGTCAATGGGTACAACCTGCTCATTTCCTGGTTGGAGAACTGAAATCAGAAGAACTCTGGAGACTTCAACTCTGTCCCCACCTTCTCCTGACATTTGAAGGTGTCCCTCACCCTTCCTGTGCTCAGTGGCACCCAACAGCAATAGTACCAGATGCTCCATGGAAGGGTCTGAGATGCTGCACATTTAGGAATATGGCTAATGGGTTGATGCGCATTTCTGGCTGTGAGGAAACTGTATTCCAAATACAGTGTGAGCTCAAGCTGGGATGCGAGTTTCTAGCAAATGATGGGGCAGCCCTAGAACCCTGTTTCCTGGAGGAACAGGGGGCAGGAGCGGGCAGCAGAGGCTGATGCATTAACAAGTGCAGATTGCACTGCAGGGAGCAGGACCCCGAGACCATAACCGGCCTCAACCTCTGTGCTCAGCCCAGGCCCCTGCCTAGCCTGGCCATATCCGGGTCCTAGAAAGACTAAGTAAAACGTGAAAGAGCTATTCTTGCAAAACCTTCCAGGCACATAGGGCTTAATGGCATAGCCTGAGCCCTTCAGCAAACCACAGAGATGAGCCTTCTCCCCACCTGCCACCCAGAGCACTAGGAGACAGACGCCAGGGGCTGGGCCAAGGGAAGAGATGGCTTTGTCCAGCAAAGACTAGCGCTGGTGTGCCAAGCATCAGCAGTGTTGGTGCCCATCAGATGCCAGCTGGCAGCTGCCTGGGCCTGAGCACAGGTGGGACACCCACGATATATGGGGGAATTGAGAGAAATTTGCAGGGAGCCAAGACCCCAACTGAGGATGGGGGCAAGAACCCATAGCAGGCATTACCAGATTATTATTGGTGCCCATAGGCTGGAGAGGCCTGCGGCCGCACCAGCTGTACAAGCAAACACTGGAAGCATATGAAGCACACAGAGCAGCCTCCGAGCCCAGCTCAACCCCCTACCCAGCAATGCCAGTCTCAGGAAAACGCAGGGCAGTTGAGACATGCTCAAAGAATAAAGAATAAAACACTTGTGATTTTCAGTAGAGACAAGTTCACACATAAAAGATTACTTTAGTCCTGAATTTAAAATTTACGCTTGTTCTAAAAAGTACACATTTGCAAGTATTTTCACTTTAGAATATTATAAAAACAATTTCCCGAGGACGTCAAGATTTCTATTTTGAATTACAGAAGGCAAAGTGGAAGAAGTTGCTATCTGAAAATTGAAATAAATGTCAGCTGAGTGGTGCGAACAGTGGAGACATGATTTTATGGGCAAAACAGATTTCTTAAGGCAATATCAAAAGGCCTGAGTTGAGTAGTTACTTTGAATATTCTAATTTCAAAGAAATTTGCCTCCTCTTTACTGAAACGCTTTGCATTGTCACAGCACACTGGCACAAAAACACTTCACTACACGCACGTTATTAAGCAAATTTTTTTTTGTTTGATGCCTGTACATCTGCCAAATCGATTTCCACAAACTGATGGAGCCACTGTCCACTGTCGCCTGGGATCGGCAGGACACCAAAACTCCAGGTCAGAGAAGGGGCTGGGGTGCGTCTCAGGGAGATCTCCTTCCCAGGGACAGGGAGAGAGTCAGCACGCACATCCACCAACAGCCAGGGGGTGCCTCTCCGGGGTCCTGAGAACTCTCTCAAAAGCAGAAACAGTGTGATGGTTGGCCGGGCTGTCTCTGCTGCCTAATGCACCCCTTGGGGTCCCTGCAACAGAAACAAGGGGTTTCCTTCCAGAAATGTCCTGGCCAAACAATTTCATTCGTGGTTGCAAGAAGCTCCAGGAAACCACTCTCCCAAATGCCAAATCACCCGCAGGGGAGGGCAGCATGAACAAAAGGATGTCTCCAGTGTGGAGGAGCTGTGAGGGGTGGGAGTCAGCTCCTCTGTCTCACCAGGAATCCTCAGACCTGGCTGGTCACAGTGCAAACTGGTTTATCAGTTGGAAAACAGTTTGGTCCTATCTGGTAAAATAAAAATGTACATATCCTCCTCCCTCAATTCTCTTCCAGACTCTGTCCCCTAGAGATGCCCCCACCCCCAACACACACAGACACACAATGTTCATGATTTAGTTTAAAAAACTGGAAACATCTGAGTGCTCATCAATAGGAGAGTGGATACATAAAATGTGATGCCTTCGAACCACAGAATATTACACAGCCAGGAAGACGGATGAATTAAAGCTGCTGGCCTCTGCATGAATGCATCTCAAAAACATATGGCTGCATGAAACAGGCCCATGTCTGGATCAAATAATGCTATTCCTTGTAAAATTCAAGAATGTACAAGACTATACCATATGCTGTTTATGAGGACATTCATGTGTAGTGAAAGTTGCAATCCTGCCTGGGACGGGGACAGCAGGGACCCCTCGTAGGGGCCTGCCGAGCCTCCCAAGCATGGAAATAAAGGAAAATCTTGAATTCCTTCAAGGGAAATTCCCTGCACTTAGCTAGCCTCGAGAAGTAAACAGCAACTTCCTTGATAAGCAAGACTGTAACAGTGTCTTAAAGCGATACCTGCCCAAATAAGTTAGTGCCACCAGAGGTTTGGTTCCCTACAGAAACGAAATACAACATCCTGACCTATGTCCCGAGTTGTTTTTCAGAGCCCAGATCTCCAATGAATGGCAAATGGCATCGGCTGCCATGTAGACTTAGACCAGGGGGACTGAGGCCTGAATTCTGACTGCTGTTTTTTGTTCTGAATTTCTTCCTGAGGGCACAGCCACAGGCCAGACCTTAACATTTCTTTCTGCTGACCCCAAATGTTTTTTTGTTTGTTTGTTTTGAGACACAGTTTCGCTCTTGTTGCTCAGGCTGGAGTGCAATGGTGCAGTCTCGGCTGGCCACAACCTCCCCCTCCTGGGTTCAAGCGAGTAGCTGGGATTACAAACATGCGCCACTATGCCCGGCTAATTTTGTATTTTTAGTAGAGATGGGGTTTCTCCATATTGGTTGGGCTGATCTCGAACTCCCGACCTCAGGTTATCTGCCTGTCTCAGCCTCCCAAAGTGCTGGGATTACAGTCGTGAGCCGCTGAGCCTGGCCCTGACCCCAAGTTTTTAGACAAAGCTTTGCTTCCTTAACCAATCACAAATCAAAAATCTTTGAATCTGCCTATGACCTACAAGCCTCTGCTTCAAGATATTCCTCCTCTTTAGGCCAGACCAAGGTAGAACCTCCATGTACTGATACGATTTTGCTTGTAACTTCTGCTTTCTTGAAATTTATCGCTGCCTTTACAACCCTTGTGTGTAGGCCACCATGGATTCCGGGAGCTCCCGACTGGCACCCAGTAAACAAACACCCTCCTTCCTCCCACCTCAAAACCTCAGTGTAGATATTTGGCTTACTGTGCTGGGCTAGCAGACTCCAGGTCCGTTCGGTAACAATGACGCTAATAGGGTAGAGCAATTCCCTTGGGAAGGAAGGAGATGGGGACCAGAGGACACATGGAGGCTTCAGGAGAAGTCAGGGGAAGTTGGAACCTCTGGTTTCTTAGGTCGGTGACAGCACATGGATAGTCCTTGTATTTGTTATGCTTGCTGCCTCCTTTTCCTCCTCCTCCTCCTCTTCCTCCTCCTCCTCTTCTTCTTCTTCTTCTTCTTCCTCTTCCTCTTCCTCTTCCTCTTCTTCCTCTTGAGGTGGAGTCTCACTCTCACCCAGGCTGGCATGCAGTGGTGCGATCTCAGCTCACTGCAACCTCTGCCTCCCAGGTTCAAGCAATTCTCCGGCCTCAGCCTCCCAAGTAGCTGGGATTACAGGCATGCACCACCACACTCGGCTAATTTTTGTTTTTTGTTTTTTTTGTTTTTTTGTTTTGAGCTGGAGTCTCACTCTGTCACCTAGTCTGGAGTGCAGTGGTGCAATCTTGGCTCACTGCAAGCTCGGCCTCCTGGGTTCATGCCATTCTCCTGTCTCAGCCTCCTGAGTAGCTGGGACTACAGGCGCCCACCACCACGCCCGGCTAATTTTTGTATTTTTAGTAGAGATGGGGTTTCACTGTGTTAGCCAGGCTGGTCTCGCTCTCCTGACCTCGTGATTCACCCGCCTCGGCCTCCCAAAGTGCTGGGATTACAGGCTTGAGCCACCATACCCGGCCCATGCTTGCTGCTTCTTTTGCATACAATTTTTTTTTTTTTTGCTTGAAACATTCCACTAAGAAACAACAGCCAAAAAGTGGAAATGACCCAGAAGTCCATCGTTGGATGAATGGATAAACATGATGTGTTAAAACGTTGCCTCAGTTTGTTTTAATCAGGAGAGGGGAGACACCCAGACAAGGAAATGATCACCATGAAGGAGGAAGCTTGTCCTCACCCTAGAAACAGGATCACGGCTGGCCACCCAGGGCCACATGAGGAAGCATCAGGACTGTCAGGTGACAGAGTGGCCCATGGCCCTTACTGGGGTTTTATTGGGATAGAATGGGCATGATGGGGTAGGTGCGCTGTTTCAATTGGATGGTTTGAATAATTTTGGTGGACTCTGGAGTATAGGGCCTGTCCCTACTTGTCCAGGACCTGGCTCTGGGGTGACTTGGCCAGGTGGATTATTGGCTCAGTGTGTGAATTTGTGATAAAGAAGGCGGCTGGGAATGTGGGCTCCGGGTTGGATGGTCTGCGTGTCAAAGGTGTGTTGCAGGGGAGTCATCTGCTAGCTCTAGAACTCAGCTAGCCCCGTGGGGGGCAGACTCTCCAGGATCAAGGATCCCAATGCCAGAGCACGGAGAACACAGAAAATAAGAAAACATTGTCGATATAGGGGCATCTACAGATGATAGAATATTATTCAACCTTAAAAAGGAAGGAAATTCAGGCTGCAACACAGATGAATCTTGAAGACATTATGCAAAGTGACATAAGCCAGTCACAAAAGGACAAATCTGTATAATTCCACACATAGGAAGTGCCTGGAGTACCCAAATTCATAGAGACAGAAAGAATAATGTTTCTCAGGGGCTGGGGAAGGAGGAGCAGAGTATTTAATAGACAGAGCTTCAGTTTGGAAAGATGAAGCATTCGGGAGCTGGGTGGTGGCGACGGCTGCACAGCAATGTCAATGGACTAAATGCCGCTGAACCATATGTTTAAAAACGGTATACATTTGATGCTATGTATATTTTACCACCCTAAAAACAATACTAAATGTTAAAAGACTTCTTTCCCATGCAAAAATGTATGTGATTCCTTTTGGCTATTCTCAGCAGACTCTTTTACATGTAAATGGGATATTTTTGGGAAGTCCTAAATTTTTCAGAATATGTTAGACAAAACACACTGACAAAAACAAAGCCATAAAATAACACAGGTTTGCAGGAGCTGTTTATAAGGTCGAGGTGACCTGTGTGAGTCAGGATCTGGAAGCAGAGGCTGAGGTTTTCAGGCCTTTTTCCTGACAATAGGGACTTCTGTGACCCCCAGGGATGAAGGGCTGTCGCTTCTGCAGTTTTGTACTGAACACACACAGACGCACACAGCAGCAGTGCGCGACTCCACGCACTCTGACTACTGCATGCCAGGGCTGGGCTCTGCTCCAGGGAGTCTCGACGTGGACTCAGGCTTGGTTGCAGCCCTCAGGCAAGAAAGCACACACCCTAGTTTTGCCGAGGGATATTCAAAAAACACAGACCACGTTACAGGGTCCAAGGGGAGACACAGAGCAGGAGAAACGTGCTCCTCTAGGAGAGAGGGCTGGAGAGAGCCTCGAGGAGAAGGCATTTTTGAAAGGCCACCTCGGCTACAGCCATACCACCCTAAACACGCCTCATTTCATCTGTCTGGTCTCAGAAAGGACCACTGAGAGGCTGGCTCCAGCAATGGGGACAGGAGGCGACTGCGAACTGGGTCACATGGCATCTGCAGAGTCATGGGACAGGATCGCACACAGCCGACTCGGGGAGGGTGAGCAGTTAGGTCTCCTGGCATTTCACAGCTCAGCAAGAGATGAAGCTGGACAAATAAATTGGTGGGATGAAAGGGACCCCGTGAACAAGCTCCTGGGGCTAGAGAGACCTCGTCAGAGCAGAGCCATCAGCGGCGAGACACTCCAATACTCTGTCAAGCACGGGAGGAGGAAGCTGAGGGCCCCGTGGTGGATAAAACCCACAAAATCACACAAATAGATCCAACCCTCAGCTACGGCCATTGCTACAGAGAGGAAGTTCAGGTTCTCAGGAGAACAAGGTTGACAGGGAGCTTTGGTGCAGCCAGGGAGGTCAGAGACACTCCCTAAGGAAGCGATGCTTGAGCCAAGAGCCTCAGCATGAGTAGAAGTTAACAAGTGAGGAGGAGGCCAGCGAGTTCCCAGCAGAAGGGATGGCATATGCCAAGGTCCTGTGGATACTGGCATGGCTTCAGACACCAGCCACACCCAGTGACTCCCAGAACCGTACCTTCAGTCCAACCCCCCCATACACATTCCCAGACCCCAGATTCATACCCATGGTCTACCTAACATCACCACTGGAACGTCTAACAGGCACTTCACAGTCAAGGAGTCCAGTCCTTGATCCCCCGAACCCCTGCCGCCCCTTATCTTTCCATCTCAATCATGGTGGCACCATCCACCCAGCGGCAGATAACCTGATGTGATCCTTGAAGTCTCCCTTGTCTTCTCCCTGCCACTTTAACAAGATACCCCTAAAAGCCAGAAGTGTCTGGGAGCCTGTGGCTGACTGCTGCAGCCCTGTGAGAGCCCAGCTCCCTTGCTTCGAGGTGGGATGAGCTCTGGGACATCATTAAGGCTGCAGAGTAACCTGCGGGATCTGGCTGGGGCTCAGCTCTCACCTGAGACTGCACCTTTGTGTGGTTTCCTCCCGATGCTGCTTCCCTCTGTAAGGAAGGTTACTCTACCACTTGCTTGAGCTGGATGAGACAGAAAGCTCACACTGTGAATTAAGCAAAGCAACTTTTTTATTCACAGACCGGCATCAGGAGACAGCAGGAGCCTAGGGTCCCTGCCCCCCAACAAGGCTCAGGCAAGCTGGCCAGGGAGGGTGGAGTCCATCTGCACATGCCCTAGGCAGCACCACAGCTGAGGGATGCCAAAGGATGCTCCACTCTAGGTTTTATACCTAGGGGAATTTGACTCACTGAGCTCAAATGTTGCAGGACGTCTTGTTCTAGGAGGGACAGGGAGAGACCCTGGACTGTTCCGGCCAGTTCCTCCTTATATCAAGATATTGCACTCCCAGCACAATCAACAGTTATTCTGAAAATGACAAGCAAGAAAGTGGGGAAGAGCTGGGTGGCCAAGGCCATCTGGGATTTGTCCTGCATGGCCACTGTCCTTCCCACTTGTCCTGCAAACACTTCTTTAATAAGTCCTTTGCACGTGAGTCCCATTTCCTGGTTTGCCTCTGTGACAACATAATCTAAAAACCCCTCATCTGATCTATTACCAAATCGTATGCTCCGTCTCCAAGACATTTCTTGAATCTGTTCACTTTTTCCCCGTCTCCATGGCCAGCATCCTGATGCAGAGAACTATCAGAGAACAACTGCCATGGCCTCCTCAAGGGTCTGGCTGACTTCCCTCTTCCTCCTCCACATTCCCCATCGAATCATGCCACTCCCCGAAAGAAACCATTGCTCTCACCATGATGGCCAGTTTAGGTTCCTCTGATACCCCCTCTGCCACGGCAGCATCTGGCCTGTCATGGTCACTGCAGCATCCCCTGGCTCAGTGCCTGGCAAGAATGAATTCATTCCAAATGACCCTTAAAGAAGTACCCTTTAATTCCCTCTAAAGCTGAGGGGGCCAGAGCCTGCATAGAGGGGCCAGTGCAGAGTGGGCCAGCCACCAGGCCAGCTTCCTTGGAGTGCATGACCCCCTAACCAATATTTGATTGAAAGAGGAGGGTGATGTGATGGTTAAGTTTATGTGTCAACTTGACTGGGCCACAAGATGCCCAGGTAGCTGGCTAAGCATCATTTCCGGTGTTTACATTAAGGTGTTTCCAGAAGAGATGAGCATTTAAATCAGTGGGCTGAGGATAGCAGGTGGTCTTCCCAATGTGGGCGAGCATTATACAACCCGTTAAGGGCCTGATGAGAACAACAAGGCAAAGGAAGGCTGAATTCCCTGTCTGCCTGACTGCTTGGGCTGGAACATCCATCTTCCGTCCTTGGTGCTCCTGGTTCTCACACCTTCAGACTCAGACTGGAATCTGCACCATTGACCATCAAGCTCTCAGACCTTCGAACTACATCACCAGCTCTCCTGGGTCTCCAGCTTCTGGGTTTCCAGCTCTACCAGGTCTCCAGCTTCTGGGTCTTCAGCTCTCCTGGGTCTCCAGTTTGCAAACAACAGACTATGTATGGGACCTCTTGGCCTCCATAATAACATGAGCCAGTACCTTCTAATACATCTCTCAGCTAGATGACAGACAGATAGAGATACAGATCTAGATCATACATATAGAGATTGTGATAGTTAATTTTTGGTGTCAACCTGACAAAATTATGGAATATGAAACAGCTGGTAAAGCATGATTTCTGGGTGTGTCTGGGGATGTTTCTGGAAGAGACTGGCATTTGAATCAGTAAGCTGAGTAAGGAACGTCTACCCTTACTCAGTGTGCGGGGAGCACCATCCACTTGGCTGAGGGCCAGGACAGACAAAAAGGCTTGGGAAGGTCCAATTTGCTTGCTCTCTTTCTCCTGGAGCTAGGACATCTTTCTTCTCCTGCCCTTGGACATCACAACTCCAGGTTCTCTGACCTTTGGACTCTGAGACTTGCACCATCAGATCCCTGTTTCTCAGGCCCCTGGCTCCTACTGAAAGTTACCCCATTGGCTCCCTGGTTCTCAGAACTTTGTGCCTGGACTGAGCCATGCTACCAGTTTCCCTATTTCTCCTGTTCTCAGATGGCATATTGCAGGGCTTCTCGACTTTTGATTACCTGAGCCAGGTCCCCAATAACGCTCCTCTCATATCTATCTATCATCTATCTATCCATCTATGTATATTATGTACACATCTATCATCTATCTATATCCCATTGGTTCTGTTTCTCTGGAAAATCCTGACTACTATAGATATAGACGTAGACGCAGACATAGACACTGACACAGACACAGACAGACACAGCCACAGACATAGACACAGACGCAGATGCAGATGTAGACATAGACATAGACACAGACAGACACAGACATAGACGCAGACATAGACACAGACACAGACATAGACACAGACCCAGACGCAGACATAGACATAGATGCAGACGCAGACATAGACATAGACGCAGAGGCAGACGCAGATGCAGATGCAGACGCAGACATAGACGCAGACGCAGACACAGACGCAGACGCAGACACAGACACAGATGCAGACATAGACAGACACAGACAGACACAGACACAGATGCAGACACAGACACAGACACAGACGCAGATACAGATGCAGACATAGATATAGACACAGGCACAGACACAGATGCAGACATAGACAGACACAGACAGACACAGACAGACACAGACACAGATGCAGACATAGACAGACACAGACAGACACAGACACAGATGCAGACACAGACACAGACGCAGATACAGATACAGACATAGACACAGACACAGACACAGACACAGATGCAGACATAGACAGACAGACAGACACAGACAGACACAGACACAGATGCAGACATAGACAGACACAGACAGACACAGACAGACACAGACACAGATGCAGACACAGACACAGACGCAGATACAGATGCAGACATAGACATAGACACAGACACACAGACACAGATGCAGACATAGACAGACACAGACAGACACAGACACAGATGCAGACACAGACACAGACGCAGATACAGATACAGACATAGACACAGACACAGACACAGACACAGATGCAGACATAGACAGACAGACAGACACAGACAGACACAGACACAGATGCAGACATAGACAGACACAGACAGACACAGACAGACACAGACACAGATGCAGACACAGACACAGACGCAGATACAGATGCAGACATAGACATAGACACAGACACAGACACAGACACAGATGCAGACATAGACATAGACACAGGTAGACACAGACACAGACACAGATGAAGACATGGATACCGACACAGACACAGACACAGACGTAGACAGACACAGACACAGACACAGACGCAGACGCAGACGCAGACGCAGATGCAGACATAGACATAGACACAGACACAGATGTAGACGGAGACGCAGACACAGATGCAGACATAGACACAGACACTGACACAGACACAGACACTGACACAGACACAGAGACATAGACATAGACATAGACACAGACACAGACACTGACACAGACACTGACATAGACATAGACACAGACACAGATGCAGACGCAGACGCAGACACAGACACAGATGCAGACATAGACACAGACACAGACACTGACATAGACATAGACATATATATATATATATATATATATATATATATATATATGTCAAAGCTTGGTAAAGGAAATCTTTTTGCAATAAAAGAAGTTTTGGAGCTGTGGAACAAAACTTTCAATATCCTTTAATATTGCCCTTTCCTTTAGCCTTTTCAGGAATTTGGGATCCAGGACACAGGGCATTTTGTGGTGTGGGCTCCTGAGCTGCACAGGCTTCTGTCCTCTCTCCCTTACCCACAATCAGGCCCAGCCAGCCCCGGGAGCCTTTACAGCAAGGGTGTCCAGCCCCTGGGTCACAGACTGGTACCAGTCCATGGCCTGTTAGGAACCAGGCCACACAGCAGGAGATGAGCGACTGGTGAACACATGAAGCTTCATCTGTACTTATGGCTGCTTCCCCATTGTTCACATGGCCACCAGCGCACCCCTCAGGTCAGATCAGTGCCAGCATTAGATTCTCACAGGAGCACAAACTCTGTTGTGAACTGTGCATGCAGGGATCTAGGCTGTGTGCTCCTTATGGGAATCTAATGCCTGATGATCTGTTGCTGCCTCACTGCAGGAAAACAAGCTCAGGGCTCCTACTGATTCTACATTATGGTGAGTGGTATAATTACTTCCTTATACATTACAATGTAATAATAATAGATATAGAGTGCACAATAAATGAAATGCACTTGAATCACCCTGAGACCACCTCCACCCCCGTCCCCCACCATCTGGAAAATTTGCCTTCCTCAAAACCAGCCCCTGGTGCCAAAAGGTTGGGGAGCACGGCTTTAGGGGCCTCACAAGAGATCAGTCCTGAAGACGCAGTTGGGGTCACATGGCCTGAGTCCACTCATCACAGGGCTGCCCGCTGGTGCCATTTTGAGAGAGTGCTCCTTCCTTAACTCCTGCTGGTGGGGCTAGAATTTGGTGAATTGGGTGTTTATTTGACGAGATTGCAGCATTTAGGTCTAATTTAAAACTTAGGATGTTCTTTAAATGTTTCCTTTCTTCTTTGGTTCATTTCCATGATGCTGTGCCACCAAAGGGAAGCCTCTAAGGGAGTTTCCTTCCAAAACATTGTATTTTGCTGGAATTTCGCAATTTCTTTGATAAAGACCCCCACACACTCTTCCATTGCTCTGCATTCTTTATGAAAGGACATACACCTTGTGCGTCCAGTGAGACTTGAATCGTTGTTAAAGTTGGCGGGAGAACAACAGCCTCACGGGTGAATATAGCTTGGGTGCCCACCTCCCAGCCCAAAGCTCTGAAGACAGAGTGGGAACTTCTTGTGGCCGCCCCCACACCAACAGTCCCTTCTTTGTGGCGTCCTTCTGGTTTATTCTTCCACACACAGCATTTGTTCTTTCCTATGATTGTTGGGACACTTGCAATCATTTATTTCCTTGTTTATTGTCTCTCTCCCCCACACACCCAGGCTGTACACTCCAGGAGGGCAGGACCCTGTCCTCCGCTCCCCAAACTGTGCTCCATGCCAGGCCCTTGTTATGGGTGTGTTTTATGGACAAATAATCAAAGCGCATCTTCTCTCACTGGGGAAAGGTGAGGAAGTGACTTTTCCGCCTTTAATGGGGCCCTTCTCAGCTTTTCTCCACTTCACATTCTTCTTCAGTGAGCTGGGGAGATGCCTGGCCGTAGACGGGGCCAAGATTCCCCTGTTCCAGGAGCTACTAAAGCCATCCCCAGGGTCCTGTTTGAAGAAAAAGTCAATGAAGACTGTTCTTTCTGAGGCTGTGGACCACAAAGGTGGTGAGGCCAGGAGGCAGTCAGAGGAACAAGTGTCCACCCACAGAGCCAGCCCCAGCCCACACCCTAAACCAGGAGCTCTCAAAATGGGTGGAACCCGGAATAGGTTTGGAGACTTCTGGAGACATTTTGTATCACAGTGACTTGGTGAGAACACTGTTGGCATCTGCAAAAACTGGGGTGGGGACTTAAAATGTTCTACAGTGGGTAAGATGGTCCCATACCACCAAGAATTATCCATACCCAGCACAACTTCTGAATGTCCATGGACTGCACTTAAAATCATTTTCAATCATTTTAAAGTTATTCCAAAATGCTAAAGAAGTCTCATAATTTCAAAATTTAATTTTAGTATAAGACCTTGTTTATAATCATTCAGCAAGTAAAACCTAATATTATTTTACTATATATAAAATATAGAATATGTTCTAATTTATATTATGTATATTTTTAACTGAAGCCTGAAGTTTTCAACTATCATGTGAAATGAGATTGTACTTTGTCTTGTTCCAATTTTTATGAAGACTTAGTCACCCATTTGGAGACCATGTCCCTAGTGGGGCTGTGCTTGGACATCTATCTATTATAATACAGATTACTTTATTTAAGTTATCTTTATGTCTTCTTCTTTTTTTTTTTGAGACGGAGTCTCGCTCTGCCGCCCAGGCTGGAGTGTAGTGGCCGGATCTCAGCTCACTGCAAGCTCCGCCTCCCGGGTTTACGCCATTCTCCTGCCTCAGCCTCCCGAGTAGCTGGGACTACAGGCGCCCGCCACCTCGCCTGGCTAGATTTTTGTAGTTTTTAGTAGAGACGGGGTTTCACCGTGTTAGCCAGGATGGTCTCGATCTCCTGACCTCGTGATCCGCCCGTCTCGGCCTCCCAAAGTGCTGGGATTACAGGCTTGAGCCACCGCGCCCGGCCCTATGTCTTCTTTATTACAGTCAGGGAATTATATTGAGGTCTAAAAATGTATCTCTGAATTCCATTTCAGGACAGTAAAGAAGGAGCTACATAATCTTTGTGGTAGAATGGGATCGTGGGGTTGAAGGGTTGAGGACAGTTGCAGGAGGCTGGGTGTAGGGACTGCACAGATCCTAGTGAAATTTTCCACCTGGTCCTGATGGCTCATCCTCGTGCCTTCCCTCTGGTTCTACTCACCTTTGCAGGCTGAATCATTACCCCAGCTCCCTCCCATTGGTGCACACCTTTGTCACCAGTATGGTGGCCAAGTTGACTGCCTTTCTTCTTGTCCTACCTCCTTGCTTCTAAAGTTTAGTGTCTTATACACAGGCCCTGGAGTACACAGAGTGAAAATTATGCAATTTCACTTTCAAAATGAGGATTCCAAAGTAGCTCTTGGGCAGTGACCAGGGTATGGCTCCCTGACACCATGACTCAGTTTCCTCCATCCATGGGGACTAGGCAAGGGTCACAGTGGGGCAGGGGCTGACGTGGTGCCTCTTGGAATTTCATCATCATGGCAGGGACAGTGGCTTCTCTGTGAAGCAGCCAAAGCTGCAATGACTTCCTCCTTCTCTTTAGTTATCCTACTTGGTGTTTGCGGGCCTCTTGAATCTATGAGTATTAACTCATCTATGAGTATTAACGTTAGTTCTTCCTCAAATCCAGAGAAATCTCAGCCGTAATCTTTCCAAATGCCTCTGCACCATTTCCTCCAGCCGCTCCTCTGAGGCTCTAATGAAACAGATTAGATGTTTTCATCTCTCTTCTGAGAGACAAGAGACAGAGAGGTTTTGTTTCTTCATACTTTATTTTGCAAGGTTTATTCTGACCTATGTTCCAGTTCACTAATTCTCTATATAGCTATGTATGATAAACTAATAATTGAATTTCTATTTTAGGAATTAGGAATTCAGTGGAATTCCTAATTTTAGTTATTTTTTAGTTCTAGAATTTCTATTTGGTTCTTTGTCAAAGCTGCTATGTCAGATTTTGCTGCTGCTGCTTTTTTATTTTGGCCAAAATAATTCAAGCATAGTATGTATTTCCTTGAACATAGTAAACATAATTATTCCATAGTCTACAGTTTTTATAGTATATTGAATATTGTGTCCCTCTGTTCCTGTTTGTGCTGGTTCTTGCTCTAAGTGTCATGTCTCTTCAGGCATCTGATTATTTTAGAATGTGTACTTGATACCTTATTTTATTTTATTTTATTTTATTTTAAGACAGAGTCTTGCTCTGTCTCCCAGGCTAGAGTTCAGTGACTCTGTGTCGGCTCACTGCAACCCCCACTTTCCAGGTTCAAGTGATTCTCCTGCCTCAGCCTCCCGAGTACGTGGGATTACAGGTGGCCACCACCGCATCTGGCTAATTTTTGTATTTTTAGTAGAGACAGGGTTTCACCATGTTGGCCAGGCTGGTCTCGAACTCCTGGCCTCAAGTGACCCACCCACTTTGGCTTCCCAAAGTGCTGAGATTACACCATCACACCTGGCTTGATAACAATTTTAAAATTTTAAAAATTAACTGTAGAGGCCAGGTGCAGTGGTTCACGCCTGTAATCCTAGCACTTTGGGAGGCTGAGGCGGGCAGATCACAAGGTCAGGAGAACAAGACCATCCTGGCCAACATGGTGAAACCCTGTCTCCACTAAAATACAAAAAATTAGACCAGGTGTGATGGCTCACGCCTATAATCCCAGCACTTTGGGAGGCCGAGGTGGGCGGATTAGAGGTCAGGAGATCGAGACCATCCTGGCTAACACGGTGAAACCCCCTCTCTACTAAAAATTCAAAAAAATTATCCAGGCGTGGTGGCAGGCGCCTATAGTTCCAGCTACTCAGGAGGCTGAGGCAGGAGAATGGTGTGAAGTCAGAAGGCGGAGCTTGCAGTGAGCCAAGATTGCACCACTGAACTCCAGCCTGGATGACAGAGTGAGACTCGGTCTAAAAAAAAATATTAGCCAAGCATGGTGGTGTGCACCTGTAGTCCCAGCTACTCAGGAGGCTGAGGCAGGGGTATCATTTGAACCCAGGAAGCGGAGATTGCAGTGAGCCAAGATCGTGCCACTGCACTCCAGCCTGGAGACAGAGGGGGACTCCGTCAAAAAAAAAAAAAAAAATTAATTAATTGTAGAAAACACTTGAGGCCTGAGAGGATGTCATTCTCCTTTAAAGATAATATTTCTTTTCCTTTTCTTTTTTCCAGGTACTGAGGATAATAATGATCTAGAATCATCTCTTTTATTTTATTTTATTTTATTTTGAGACAGTGTCTCACTCTATTACCTAGGCTGGAGTGCAGGGTCATGATCAGGGCTCACTGCAGTCTCTAGCTCCTCGGCTCAAGCAATCCTACTTCAGCCTCCTGAGTTTCTGGGACCACAGGTGCACACCACTCTGCCTGGCTGATTTTTTAAAAATGTTTTTTGTAGAGACCAGGTCTCACCATGTTGTCCAGGCTGGTCTCAAACTCCTGGGCTCAAGTGATCCTCCCACCTGGGCCTCCCAAAGTGCTGGGATCAGAGGCATGATTCCACCGTGCCCGGTCTAGAATCACCTTAATATAAATTCAGGACTTCAGATTTTCTGGGCTGTCCAGATGATGAAAAGCTAAGATTATTCTATTTCCTTGGGTATAGTCCTTTGGGTCCTAACCTAAAGTGGAATAGGGTTTACAGGTTCCCATCAGTGATCTTGTGAAATATATATTTGGTCTTTTCCTGGCACACAACTCTTAAAATCCTTGGAATCTTCAAAGTGATGAGTATCTTTTGTATGCTAATGAATTCACTCATGGCTGGCAGCCTGTATGTAGCTTCAGGATGGTGGCTGGTCACAATAAAGCCCAAAGCAGGATTAGATAATTGGGACTTTTGTCTTGTCCCCCACCAATCTCCGAGGAAGAGAAAGGGGCTGAAGGTTAAATGGCCAATGATCAATTATTTAATCAATCATGCCTATGTAATGAAGCTTCCATAAAAACCCAAAAGGGAACTACTACTCAGCCATAAAAAGGAATGAATTAATGGCATTCGCAGCAACTTGGATGAGTTTGGAGAAAATTATTCTAAATGAAGTAACTCAGGAATGGAAAACCAAACATCGTATGTTCTCACTGATATGTGGGAGCTAAGCTATGAGGACATAAAGGCATAAGAATGATACAGTGGACTTTGGGGATATGAGGAGAAGGGTGGACAGGGGCAGGATAAAAGACTGCAAATAGGGTGCAGTGTATACTGCTAGGGTGATGGGTGCACTAAAATCTCACAAATCACCACTAAAGAACTTACTCATGTAACCAAACACCACCTGTTCCCCAATAACCTATGGACAAATATAAAATAAATTTAAAAATTAAAAAATTCAAAAGGACTTGGTTCTGGGCGCTTCTGGATAGCTGAACATGTGGAGGTTTGGGGAGGGTGGTGCACCTGGAGAGGGAAGCACGCCCCTTCCCCATACCTCACCCCATTCATTTCTTCATCTATACCCTTCGTAATATCCTTTATAATAAACTGGTCAAAGTAAATGTTTCCTTAAGTTCTGTGACTCACTCCAGCAGATTAATCACACCCAAAAAGGGGGTCATGGGAACCCCCATTTATAGCTGGTGGGTCAGAAGCACAGGTGGAACAACCTGGGGCTTTCAATGAGCACTGGAAGGGGGGGCAGCCTGTGGGACTGAGCGCTCAGCCTGTGGGATCCGACGCTATCTCCAGGTAGGCAGCATCAGAATTGAATTGGAGGATGCTTAGCTGGTGTCCTCTGCAAAGTCGATCGATTGCTTGGTGTGTGGGGGAAAAGAGTAAGCAGATCAATCAAGAAGTATTGCTTGTTGATTATTGAGTGACAGAATAGGAAAAGCACTTTTGTTGGTTTCTGGTAGTTCTTTTTCCTATGTCCTCAGACCACCCTTTCCAGGCACTCTGACTTTTGTCTCCTTAGCCTGAAGGGGCTATGAAAAACAGGGCCTATCTTTTCAGGTATCTCATTGGGATGGGAAACTATCCTCAGAGCAAAGTGGCTCTGAGTACTGGAAAGCATGTGGCAACATGGAGGTAGACTGGTTACCTAGAAAAGATTGATCAAATAAGCAAAATGTTGAGGAAAATGGAAGCCAGGTTTCTCACTGCCAGAGAAGTTACAGACACGGAAAATGAGGAAACTGGAATGAACTCTGTGTGTTAGATTATAATTGGAGGGATGAACTAATGGTTTTCAATACTTGTGGACAGATACAGAAAGGAATATAGATATAAATGTATGTATACATACGTGTGTTGCTAGCTTTATCCACCGAGAAGTCCTGGGTGCAAAAACACCCTGACAGCAATGAGCGTGCCCAGCACTCAAATCTTGGTTTCTAAACACCATTCTCCCCTAAAAGCAATCAGGATTTCTTGGGAAAATGGCTGATTCCAGGGTTGAGGTAGGAAAAGCATAAGATGAACTTATAACATCTTTTGTGCCGGAAAGTGAGCATGTGCTCAAAAATTGATGGAGATGAATTAAAAGGACAGAAGAGCCAGCTCTAAAGGGGTCCCGCTGGTTCTGACATAATTTGAACACCAAACTAGATAATAACAACATATTATAACCCATTGGATAAAACAGAAAACCGTATAGATACCAATGAATAAATACATAAATGAGAAGAAAAAACTTTTCTTACAACAAAATGCCAACTAATAAACGTGGAAGAAATTATAGAATTAGGAAAGTTACCATTTGACAATCATCATAGCTATTAGTAATTTAACCAAGAAGTATTAGTAGATGTTAATGCTGAGGAGTGAAAGTTTGAACAGGCAGGAATGTTTACGTGGTTTCGAGGTACTTCTCTACAAAACACTTGTTAAATACAAAGGGAAAAATAATGACTTTACAGTGGAGACACCTGGCAGATACCATTTTAGCCAAGTGACCAAAGTCACAGTCAAAGCATGATGTCCCATCATCAGTCATAGGATAAATCTATGTTGTGTTCTCTGTGATAGGATACAATGGAAAGAACACAGCCCAACTGCCTGATAGTCCTGCCAAAAATGCGTAACCTAAATCTAATCAAAAGGAAGCATCAGACAAATCCTACTTGAGGAACATTCTACAAAATAACTGATCTGTGCTTTTCAAAAGTGTCACAGTCATACAAGTCAAGAAAAGACAGAGAAACTGTCGGATTTAAGGAGACTGAAGAGACATGTCAACTAAACACAACTTGTGATCCAAGATGAGACCCTGTTGGTTCAAAGGATGTTCCTGAGAAATTGCCAAAACATGAATGCAGGATTCTGTTGATTCGATGGTAGTAGTGTGTGAGTGTTGATTTCCTGATGTTGATGTTGCCTTGCTATGCAGGAGACTGTCCTTGTTGTAGGTGGTACACCCTAAAGGACTTGAGATAATGGGCATCAGGCTGGCAATTAATTCTCAAGTGGTTCAGAAGCGGAAAAATGCTATTTGTACTCTTCTTACAATTTTCTTTTTAAAATTTTTTTTATTTTATAGAGATGAGGTCTCACTATGTTGCCCAGGCTGGTCTCGAGCTCCCAAGATCAAGTGAGCCTCCCACCTCAGCCTCCCAAAATGCTAGGATTACAGGGGTGAGCTACCTCACCCAGCCCAAATTTCTATACAAATAAAATCATTTCAAAATTAAAATTATCTTTAGCTCTAAATATATGATATAATAGCAAAAAAACTGGTTAGAACATAGACATCTAAATATTGACTGTGAAGCAATAATAATAATGTCTAATTTTAGGGATTAAAAATTATAAAAGTGAAGACAACAGTAGTATGTATAAGTTTGATGGGTTATTTAAGCACTAAAGCATTGTAAGGTCCTTAATTAAGAGAATGAAGATATTGATTAAATTTAGATTTTATTAATTTAAGTACACATGTGAAAAAAAAATCTATGGTTGCCACAGAAAAAATAAACAAACAATAGGAAAAGAGAAAAACAAAAGTTAGTTCAAATGAAGGCAAGAAAGGGGAAGGAAGGAAAAAGCAGAACCATAATAAGATGGTTACAAGAAGTCCAGGCAGATGGAAACACAAAGCAAACATGAGTAGTAATATTAATATGAGAGAAAGTGGAATTGAAGGTTAAAGCACTAACTAGAAAAAACTGGACGTTACATAATGATAAAAGCCACCATTTATGAAGAAAGTAGACCTGTGTCCACAAAACAGTGCCACAGATAGACATAAACAAAAGCTATTCTAAATTGTAGGAGACTCTAGCCTGACCAACATGGCGAAATCCCATCCTACTAAAAATACAAAAATTAGTCAGGCGTGGTGACACATAAATCCCAGCATCTCAGGAGGCTGAGGCAGGAGAATCGTTTGAACCCAGGAGGCAGAGGTTGCAGTGAGCCAAGATCGAGCCACTGCACTGCAGCCTGGGTGACAGAGCGAGACTCCAAAAAAAAAAAAAAAAAGGAAAGAAAAAGAAATGGTAGAAGACTTTGATTAAAATATAGACCCATGACCAGGCACAGTGGCTCATGCCTGTAATCCCAGCATTTTGGGAGGCTAAGGCAAGCAGATCTCCTGAGGTCGGGAGTTCAAGACCAGACTAAGCAACATGGTGGAACACTGTCTCTACTAAAAATACAAAAATTAGCCAGATGTGGTGGTGGGCACCTGTAGTCCCAGCTACTTGGGAGGCTGAGGCATGAGAGTAGCTTGAACCTGGGAGGCCAAGTTGCAGTGAGCCAAGATCACACCACTGCACTCCAACCTGGGTAACAGACCGAGACCCTATCTTGGGGGAAAAAAAAGATGCACACATGTATATGTATGTGTATGTATTTATGTATGTGTACATGTATACACATATAAATCAATATGTGTAAATACACATATACAAGTATAGTGGGAAATGTCAATATATATAATAAGATACACTAAAATCTTCATACTTAATAAAAATATATCTTTATATCACCTGAATAGAGATTCATTTTTTCAAGTCCATGGAACACATTGCTGTTCTGAGCCATAAAGAAATCCTTGAGAATATTTATTTTTTTTAAGTTTTTATTTTTTTAGACAGAGTCTCACTCTGTCACCCAGGCTGGAGTGCAGTGGCGTGATCTTGGCTCACTGCAACCTCCACCTCCCGGGTTCAAGAGATTCTCCTGCCTCAGCTCCCAAGTAGCTGGGATTACAGGCATGCACCACTATGCCCATCTAATTTTTGTATTTTTAGTAAAGATGGGGTCTCGCCATGTTGGCCAGGCTGGCCTCCAACTCCTGAACTCGAGTGATCCGCCCCCGACTCGGCCTCCCAAGGTGCTGGGATTACAGGCGTGAGCCACTGCACCCGGCCGATAATATTTTTAAAACAGGCTTTACCAGCACATCCTCTAAACATAATCCAAAACAATTAGGAATAATTACTACAGAGGTGACCCAAAAATGTTTACAACTTCAAAATTAAGAGACACATTCCTAGCTTACACCTAGCTCAAATAGGAAGTTTTAAAAAATCAATAGCATACTATCTTGAAAATAATTATAAAAAAAAAAAAAAACAGGACGTTTCATCCCAAAATCTATGTGAATCCTCAAAAACCAATACTCGCAGGAAATGTTAGCACTTTAAAATGCTTTCGTTATTAAAGTAGCAAGATGAAAAATAAAAGAACTAATATCTTGTACTCATCCTAAGAAATTAGGAAAGGAAAATGAAATTATTCAAAAGAAATCAAGAAAAGCAACCGAACCAACACAA
This sequence comes from Trachypithecus francoisi, assembly GCF_009764315.1. Taxonomy (NCBI): domain Eukaryota; kingdom Metazoa; phylum Chordata; class Mammalia; order Primates; family Cercopithecidae; genus Trachypithecus; species Trachypithecus francoisi. The sequence goes on from NW_022681473.1 coordinate 9,722,954, forward strand.
AAGTCACACTGATGGAAGGGAGGAGTTGGTCTGTGCCACAGATGGGCACTGTGATCAGATGATGTTTCCTGAAGACACTGCTCAAACTGGAGAGTGTTCTAGAGAGAGGGTGCGGTGGGTACAGGAAACTACAGCCTGCTCTCATGGCCAGGCAAGCCACACCCCTGCGATGGGGGCCGAGAGGAGCCCCAGTGGGCAGTGTGGGGACTGGATGGCCATTGGGAAAGGGAGTCTCCTGGAGAATCAGATTCCGTGGGACTCAGGTGGGATCCCTCAGAGGATGCCCTCAGAGCCACAGGTGTTGTTCAGCAGTCACTGATTGACACATGGACGGCTGCAGGTGTGGAACAGGCCACTTGCAGAAGCGCGGGAACTGAGGCCGGTCGGTTCATCTGAGCAACAGGAGGGTGTGTGCCCTCTGGCACGTGGTCTCCAAAAACGCAACAACATCCTGGCCAGAGTGAAACTGAGACCCAAGCACCGTTTATGAAAAGGCGTGGCTCTCTGGATGCGCTTATCAGGCATTCACATGCATAGGTCCAGAAACTGTCAGTGTGAGCACAAAGGAAGACGAAGGAACACGAACCCAGCATCAACACGCCACGGCGAGCTGACAGAAAGGACGACGAACAGAGGAACAAGGAACTTTCCGGTGACCCTGAGACCTGGGGGCCACAGGTCTACTCTAAGTGGTTTTGGCCCCTCCTGCGTGGGGGGCAGGGGAAGTCCCTGCTGCACGGGGTGAACACAGGGTAAGGGTATTGGGTTGGTCTCCACTGAGGCTGCTCAGAAGGGAGTTCCATTCATTTTTCCCTAGTAACATCCGCAGGGTCCTTCTCCATCAGCACACAGCTCCCCACTGCGTGATCCTGTTCTTGAACTGATGGCCTAACACCAGCAACGCCTCTCAGTCCTGAGACCCTCCTCTGGCTGGGAGCCGCGGTATCCATGGCAACCATGGCTGACACAGAGGAGGATGCGGACATCCTGGGAAACAAAGCCACATCTGAGTGAAAAGCTCAGAGGTGCGGGTACCGGGGTACAGCGCGTGTGGGGCGCCCCCACGTGGTCAATCAGGATAGAGGCGCAAGCGTGTCCCGCAGCGGGTGTAGAAAAGTGGCCCAAGCCGGAGTGTCCAGACGACCTTGCCTAAGGAAATGAGTTTGTCACATTGCAGACCCTTCTCTCGCACCTCCCTGGCTTCTGACAGTGACCCTCTTCATCCCCTCTTCATCCTGTACCTGTGCCGGGACCCTCTTCATCCCGTGTCCGTGTGGGATCCTCTTCATCCCGTGTCTGTGCTGGGACTCTCTATTCTGTTGGGCCCAGGGAACACAGGGATGAGTTAGGCTCAGCAGCCCCTTCTTTCTAGGAGTGTGAGTGTGACATCTGAGTGAGTGTGTCTAGCTGTTGGAGTTACACCATTCAACTAGTGATTTAATATAATATTTTATGGTAAAACAAAAGCATACTATCTGTAGAGTAGAATGAATAATTTACTGGAATTTTTAAAGTCAGAGACTTTCAAGAACTTTTACACCCAGTTGGGTCATTTTCCACCCCTCTGTACCCCCAGGGACCCGCATTTCCCTCTTCTGTGTTGGGGATGCTTCGGTGCAAATGTTTGAAAAGTATGTCCCGGCTCTAGAATCAGAAACATTCTGCCTTTGACATATGAATTTGGAGGAGCGCAAACGTTCGTCCATAGCATCATTTCATCTCTCTAAGTCTATTTCTCATCAAAAAAGTGGTGATTTAAGTCTATATACCCACAAGGCAAAGAAACCTGAAATGCATTCCCGAACCTGTTAGGCCTCTCGGATTACAGTTGCTGCTCATCATTCGCAATAGTTACATTCTGTAAGATCCCTTCAAAGACTGAACTAGAGCTAGTGGATACTGAATTATTGCTCTTAGGGAAACTTGGAGTCAGGGTCCTGTGAGACTCTGGTCACTTTTTTTTTTTTTTTTTTTTAAAGACAGAATCTGGCTCTTTCGCCCAGGCGGGAGTGAAGTGGTGTGATCTCGGCTCACTGCAACGTCTGCCCTCCAGGGTCAAGTGATTCTCCTGCCTCAGCCTCCCAAGTAGCTGGGATTACAGATATACGCCACCACGTCTGGCTAATTTTTGTATTTTTAGTAGAGATGGGGTTTTGCCATGTTGGCCAGGCTGGTCTCGAACTCCTGACCTCAGGTGATTCACCCACCTCGGCCTCCCAAAGTGCTGGGATTACAGGTGTGAGCCACCATGCCCAGCCTGTAGTCACATTTATTTAGTCTATGAATAAACAATTCTCCTTTATGTGTGTTTCTGTTTAAATATACCTCATTTCGTGTCTATTGCTGATTAATTATCTCATGCCTGCACGAAGTGTATCTAACACATGTGTTTTCTCCATGAGGCAGGTCACTGCCTTCTTGCGCTTGGAACATCAGATAGCACTTTGGTGCTATGCGGGAGCTAGAGCCATTTTAAACAACAAAATTGCTGAGAAGAAACATGAAAATGCAAAACCACAGTACCAAATAGACTTCGAAAAAGACATTTCTTTATGATATAAGAGCTGAAGCAAGACGGCAGCTCCTTGTTCAGCCTCAACTGGAAACTCGCATTCAACGCCTTTTTTTTTTTTTTGCCACTGGGCCTGTCCATAAATGAACTCAAAAGGCCCCGACCGGCCAGGCGTGGTGGTTCACGCCTGTAATCCCAGCACTTTGGGAGGCGGAGGAGGGTGGATCACGAAGACAGGAGATCGAGACCACCCTGGCTAACACCGTCTCTACTAAAAATACAAAAACAAAATCAGCTGGGCGTGGTGGCACACGTCTGTAGTCCCAGCTACTCGGGAGGCTGAGGCAGGAGAATGGCGTGAACCCAGGAGAGGCTGAGCTTGCAGTGAGCCGAGTTCACACCATGCACTTCAGCCTGGGTGACAGAGCAAGATTTTGTCTCAAAAAAAAAAAAAAGAAAAGAAAAAAGACCCTGAGTGTTGATTTTGGGTTTACAAATACATTTTAGCAAGTAGGCAGATTTGCAAATATAGAATCCGCATGTAACTAGGGTGAGGATGACCCGTCTGTGCAGCTCGGGTCCCTGTGACCCTGTAACAGGCTGTCATCTGTTTGGGTCACTGAACATTTCACAGTTGTTGGATGTGGGGGCATGAGGGGGGTCTTGTGGGGCTCACTCTGCACAGGCTTGCCCCAGCCTCCTCTCAGTCTTGGCAAAGCCATGCTGGAACACTGAGAACTCGATTTTTCTTTTCTCTGAAAATAGTATTTCTACACTGGGGTGATCTTCAATTGCAGGTCTTCACTCTGCTATTTTCTCTCCAACGAGAAAAAAACGAAGTTCACCACTGGGGCCTGTGCCTATTTCTGGACCAGGGATATTGGCCCCCAATGCCTCGGAACATCGTGGCTCTCCAGTCAGGGCAGAGAGAGCGTGACAGCCATGACCCTGCCGCCAACTCACCCATCCCCTGCCCAAGCTCCGGCCATCACTGCTCTCTGAGGGTGGCTGAGGACCAGAGCTTCCTCTAAACAGCTCATTGTTCCTTCTTGCTTCTGGGACCCGCCTCTGATAATTCCTCACAGCAGCACCAGCTACAAAATGTGCGGGTTCTGGTGCAAAATGAAAACACAGGCCTTTTATTCAGAAGTGGTAAGAATTTCAAGCTGGTGGTTGGAAAGCATTGGAACAAGCTTGGACCCTTCTAAGTGGCCACACAAACCCATGAAGCCTGCCCTGCCTCAGAGCCCCAGGGCCTGTTCCTCCCCTCCTCCCACACCATCCTGGTGCTCCTTGCTGCCTTAGGCAAGGCCCTGTGTCCATTTTGCAGGGCAGTGGCCTGTGTCTACCTACTAAAGGCATCCCTGGCAGGAGGAGAACCGTGAGTCATGGCCCAGTGGGCATAGCCCCAAAAAGGAGCTTGACCCATGGTCTGGCCACGTACATCCACAGAGAGACTTGAGGTGGTCCCATGGGGCTCATGACTAAAGCTGTGCTCAAGGAGTCAGCTGGGTGGGGAAGGAGCGCCCACACAGTGCTGAAAAGCCACAGGGTGAAGGGAGGTAGATTCGGCCAACAGACGTGTTGAGCTCTATGCATCTGCTGGTGCTGTCCACGGAGCTGGCAACTCAAAGATCAATAAACATGGTCCCCTTAGAGGAACACAGAGTCACTGGGAGGCACAAACCCATAAATGAATGATTACAACAAAATATAATAAGATCAACATGGAAGTGTGTACAGGAGGGGGTTCTGACTCCCTCCCTTCCCTCCCCATCCTGCCCTGGCCCCCAGAGGCCACTCCGCAGGTGGCAGATGGTGGACTTCTCAGCCTCCATAATTGCGTGAACCAATTCCCATAATAAATCTCCTCTTATGTCTCTATGTAGCCTATGGGTTCTGTTTCTCTGGAAAACTGTGACTAATACACTTCTGATACTCTATTTCTTTCAATCCTGAGTAGGAGCTGTTGGCTACACTGAAGTTCCCTCAGACGTCTGCATATGTGACTGTCAGTGTAACCCATCAGTCGCAGGGCTCCACGTGGCCCAGTCACTGCTTGATGTAGAACTGAAGGAAATGGCAGCCGGACTCTAGAAGCCACAATGATTCACAGAGAGCTTTGCCTAAAAGGCTACCCATAAATCCAGGGTAGGCTTCTCTTCCCCATCTCAAAGTTTCCCAGGCACAGAAGTTGCTGAAACCTCTCCACCCCTCCCCTCATTGATATCCCCCACCCAGCAGGGGAAACCCCAAACCTTTCTGCAGCTGAAAATGACTCTTGGCTGGGCATGATGACTCACGCCTGTGATCCCAGCACTTTGGGAGGCCAAGGAGGGCAGATCACCTGAGGTTGGGAGTTTGAGACCAGCAAACATGGCAAAACCCCTTCTCTACTAAAAATACAAAAAAGTTAGCTGGGAGTGGTGATGGGCACCTGTAATCTCAGCTACTCAGGAGACTGAGGCGTGAGAACTGCTTGAACCCAGGAGGTGGGAGTTGCAGTGAGCCGAGATCGTGCCACCGCACTCCAGCCTGGGCAACAGGGTGAGACTCCACCTCAAAAAATAAAAGACTCTCGAGACATCTTTTCATAGAAACTGGGCTGAGGCCCTCGTTTCCACCCATGGGACCCCGGGGAGCGCATAGTTCTCTCTCTGCTTTTCTTGTGAGGATCAATGGTGGAGTTTCTGGTGAATGAAACTGTCTACCTGTTGCATCCGGTCCGGGTCAAAATCGGTAAGACAAGGAGGTGTTGCCTTGAGCCGTGCGATCGGGCTGTTTTTGGACGGTGGGACTATGAGTGAGTTTTCCCTTCCCCTTTCTACCTCTCTGTACTTTCCATGTTTCCACCAGGGAGTGCCTTATTACAAAAATGATGAGAACTAGAAAACAAAAAAATCATCAAAAGGGAAATAATTAGGCTTGAATTGACACGTAAGGTCCTGTTATTGGCAGTCAGGGATCAGGCTGGGAGTTCAGCTGGTAGGTGGCCATTCTTCGGTGCAACAACTATTTATTGGATGGCTTAACGAGGTGCAGGAGAGCTTGGGATGAGAATGGACGAGATCCCTGTCTCGTGGAGCTTCCCCACCCGAGGTGCAGGCGGCCACCAGCCAAACTCCCAGACAGATGGAGGCGCCGCCCCACTGGGATGCCTCAACGAGGCAGTGAGTGTGGAATACGGGCCCCAGCCTGGGGTAGGGGGGATGGGAGGAAAGGGTGGGGAGGATGAAACACACAAATCCCAATCGAATACAGCAAAATGTTTGCAGTTGTCAAATCTGGGCTGTGAATTCTCTGCACTCTTCGATATGCTCAGATTCTTTCACTTAGATTAAAAAGTGGGTGTGAGGTGATAGAATAGAGACAGCAGGAGCGGACAGCTCTGCTGAGGAGTTTGGCGCTGAAAGAGAACCGAGAAATGAGTTGTGGCTGGAAAGGGTGGTCAAGGAAAAGACTGGAGTATTTTTGGTTTGGTTTTGCTTTTAATATTTTGTTTCTGAGGTAGCAGAGGGGGAGAGACCGATAACTGAGAGGGAGAGGAGGTCTGAGAGAAATGCTTCCTGCATTGTAACCTCAGAGGCATTCGAACCAGAGCGACTCCATCTTGAATAGGGGCTGAGTAAAATGAGACTGAGACCTACTGGGTGGCATTCCCAGGAAGTTTGGTATTCTAAGTCCCAGGATGAGATAGGAGGTTGGCACAAGATACAGATCACAAAGACCTTGCTGATAAAACAGTTTGAGGTAAAGGACTCGGCCAAATCCCACCATAACCAAGATGGCGACAGAGTGACCTCTGGTTGTCCTTGCTGCTCATTGTATGCTAATTATAATACATTAGCATGCTAAGAGACACTCCACCGCCATGACAGTTTACAAACGCCATGGCAACATCCAGGAGTTACTCTTTATGGTCTAAAGAGGGGAGGAACCCTCAGTTCCAGGAATTGCCCACCCCTTTCCTGGAAAACTCATGAACAATCCACCCCTTGTTTAGCATATAATCAAGAAATAATTGTAAGTGTAATCAGGGAGCAGCCCATGCTGCTGTTTTGCCTATGGAGTAGCCATTCTTTTATTCCTTTACTTTCGTAATAAACTTGTTTTCACTTTACAGACTTACCTCAAATTTTTTCTTATGTGAGGTCCAAGAACCCTCTCTTAGGATCTGGATCGGGGCCCCTTTCTGGTAGCAGTAACAGTGGGGAAGCTGAATATTTGAATTGGAGGCAAACTTTGATGAGACTCTTGCCACCCTGCCGCCCAATGCCCCTTTAAAAATAGTATTTCTCTACAGTGGCGTTCGGACATTTGTAGGAGCCCTTTGGTGGTTGCCATGATTGTGTCTGGCATTTGGTGCCACAGCCAGAGCAACAGGTGCCCCCATTGTCCAGGACAGCCCCTCACTGCAACACTCAGGTTCCTGTCACCTTGCAAATGTTCTGTGGGACATTCGTGTGGTGCAAAGCCTGAACAATTGTTCGTGCTTAGAAATAAGAAAGATTTGTGCCTATTTCCATATAAAACCAAAGTTCTTTTTTTCGTCCTTTTTTTTTTTTTTTTTTTTTTTGAGACAGGATCTTTTTCTGTTATCCAGGCTTAAGTGCAGTGGCATGATCATAGCTCCTTGCAGCCTCAATCTCCCAGGCTTAAGTGATTCCCCTGCCTCAGCCTCCCAAGTAGCTGGAACTACAGGCACACACCACCATGCCAGGCTAACCTTTAATTTTTTTTTTTTTTTTGGTAGAGATAGGGTCTCACTATATTGCCCAGGCTGGTCTTGAACTCCTGGACACACACAGTCCTCCTACCTTGGCCTCCCAAAGTGCTGGGATTATAGGCACGAGCCACCACGCCTGGTAATTGTTTTGGTTTTCGTAGAGATGGAGTCTCACTAAGTTGCCAGGTCTGGTCTCGAACTCCTGGCCTAAAGCGATCCTCCTGCTTTGGCCTCCCAGAGTAATGGAATTACAGACGTGAGCCACCATCCCCCAGCCAAAACCAAAGTTTCTTTTGTGTATATTTAACATATGCTAGATAACACTTGCTCCTAGTCTCTTAAAATAATTCTCCAGGCCTGTCTGGCACATGTTTTCAAGGGACAGCTGCAGAGGCCAATGGATGGAAGCCAGCACCAGTGGTGGTGTTCTCAGCACTGTGAGGCTCTGCCATGGTGAACAATTCTTGGAGAAGTCCCCAAAAAACAAGGAGCCATCTCCCTTGCTTTGTGTGGTAGCTGCATTCCTGGAAAATCCAGTGTCACATCCGTGTGCCTGTGGGATCTGGAACTGCCACGTGCATGCCCTTTATTTTGTGCCCTGGATGTCTGTGGGCACACAGGAGATTTAAAAATAAAGAATTACTTTTAAACAGAAATAGTTCTGTTTGTTTTCTTTTTGTAAATGCCTTTAGATTTTCTAGTGAACATTAAATATGCATATGAAAAAGGGAGTTTTTAGCAAGTGGAATTCCATTCAGGTTTTATAATGATGACATGGGGGGAGCAAGATGCAAAATTTAAGGAGGTGTTCAGTCTTTTTAAGTTTGCCTTGCCCTTGCTAAGAGCAAGAGTTTCCTAAATGTTATGCCTTAGGAGCCTCTCTCTGGCCCTGCATAAAGATTTACCCTTAGTCTCTGAGGGCAATGAAATGGAATGACTCTATGGACAAATCTAGGAACAACCTTACATCTGGAGCACTGCCTGGGATACTGTGTGTGTCCCTCTGTGGCCAGGGGTAAACACAGCATCCAGTCTATTTTGCTAAGAAGTTAATTTGGCAGGGTTGCTGGATACAAGGTCAACATACAAAAATCAGTTGTATACCTAATCTAGCAATGATGAATGAGAAAATGAAAAATTTTTCATCAAACATGTGAAGAACTTTGGGGATAAAATTAATAAAGTATGTGCAAGACTTGTACATTGAAAACTTCAAAGCACTCCTGAAAGAAATTAAAGAAGACCTAAATAGATGGAGGGATATATCCTGTTCATGGATTGGAAAACTCAATATCATTAAGATACTGGTTTTACTCAAGTTGAGCTGAGGTTTAATGCAACCCCAATTAAAAGCCCAGTAGATTTTTTATAAAAATTTATAAGGTGATTCTAAAATTTATATGGAGACAGAAAAATCCTAGAAGAGCAAAAATAACTTTGAAAAAGATGAGAAAATGTGAAAAACCTAAAATAACATAAAAACAAATGTTTATTTTGTTATATATATAATATTTCAATGAGAAGACTTACTGTAAAGCTACAGTAGGCCAGGCATGGTGGCTCACGCCTGCAATCCCAGCACTTTGGGAGGCCAAGGCAGGGAGATCACCTGAGGTCAGGAGTTAGAGACCAGCCTGGCCACCATGGTGAAACCCTGTCTCTACTAAAAATACAAAAATTAGCCGGCATGGTGGTGGGTGCCTGTAATCCCAGCTACTTGGGAGGCTGAGGCAAAATAATTGCTGGAACCCGGGTGGTGGATGTTGCAGTGAGCCGAGATCACACCACTGCACCGCAGCCTGGGTGACAGAGTGAGACTCCATCAGAAAAAAAAAAAAGCTACAGTAATCAAGGCAGGTAATATTATTATAAGAGTTAACATATACTTGTGGAACAGAATAGAGAATCCAGAAACAGATCCACATACATGGTCTGTTGATGTTTTACAAAACTGCCAAAATAATCCAATGAGGAAAGGATAGAATAGTCAATAAAGTACTGGACCAATCATATATGGAAATGACCATTTCCTCCTACGGTACACAAAAATGAATTTGAAAAACATCATAAGCCTAAACATAAAAGCCAAAACTATAAAGCTTCTAGAGGGAAACAGGAGAAACTCTTCACAACCTTGTGGTAAACAAAGATTTCTTAGGAAGCCCAAATCATGAGACAACAAAGTTTCAATAAATTAAACCTTAAGGAAATTTAAAATTTCTCCTTTTCAAAAGACCCTGTTAAAAAAGAAATTAGACAGCAAGCCACAGACCAGAAAAAAAAAAAAATTTACAATGCATATATCTACTGAAAGACTGGTGGTATACAGAATATAAAGAACCCTTACAACTCAATTTGAAGACAACCCAATTTTTAGAAATGTATAAAAAGTTCAAAGATATGTCACAGAAGAAGATATACAGATGGCCAGTAAGTGCATACGTAAAAGTTTAATATCATTGGTTATCATACACATTTAAGTTAAAACCCTAGGCTGGGCATGGTGGCTTATACACGTAATCTCAGCACTTTGGGAGGCCAAGATGGGAGGATCACTTGAGCCTAGGAGTTCGAGACCAGCCTGGGCAACATAGCAAGACCCCGTCTCTACAAAAAATTAAAAAATTAATTGGGCATGTTAGTGCATTCCTGAAATGTCAGCAACTTGGAGGCTAAGGTGAGAGAATTGCTTGACCCGGGAGATCAAGGCTGCCATGATCGTGCCACTGCACTCCAGCCAGGGCAACAGGGCAAGAACTTGTCTCCAAAAAAAAAAAAAAAAAAAAAAATCACGGACACTACTAGAATTGTTGAAATTTAAAAGACTGATAATTTCAAGTGTTAACAAGGACAAGAAGAAATTGGAGCTCTCATACCTTCCTGGAGCAAATGCAGAATTGCACAGCCACTTTGGAAATAATTTGGCATTGTCTTATAAATTTAAACATATACTTATCCATGCAAACCAGAATCCCACTCCTAGGTATTTACTCAAGAGAAATAAAAACATATATCTCCACAAAAATGTGTACTTAAATGTACATAGTAGCTTTATTCTCAATAACCAAAACATGGATAAATCTCACAGATGTTACACTGAGCAAAAGAAATTAGACACAAATGGCTGCACAAAGTGTGATTTACATTTATGTAAATTTCCAAAAAGGCTAAAAACTAATGTACCGTGACAGAAAGCATTGATGATCAGCAGGGACCAGGGAGGTGGTGATGAAGGTAGTGGTTACACAGGTATACATGTTGGTCAAAGCCAAAGCCTATTGAACCGCACATTTAAAATAGGTGCATTCTATTGTAAGCAACTTATAGCTCAATAAAGTTGATTTTACAGAATTTTATAAACTTACTATTCTTGTATAACAAGCCCAGACATAGCTCCTATCTCATGCTCACAGTCATTAACTCTAAAGTGAGAATTTAGGAAAACGTTTGATTGGGTTGTGAAACAACATCAAGATAAAAGATGTGGATGGGCCTGAAAAATGGTAACAGAAAACACAAATGTTAGTTACAGTTGGTTTCTATAAATACAAGATAATACAAAAGAAAATGGCCTAGCGTGGTGGCTCACACCGGTAATCCCATCACTTTGAGAGGCAGAGGCAGGTGGATCACCTGAGGTCAGGAGATTGAGACCAGCCTGACCAACATGGAGAAACCTCGTCTTTACTGAAAATGCAAAATTAGTTGGGCATGGTGGTGCATGCCTGTAATCCCGGCTACTCAGGAGGCTGAGGCAGGAGATTCACTTGAACCCAGGAGGTGGAGGTTGCAGTGAGCCAAGATCGGGTCATTGCACTCCAGCCTGGGCAAAAAGAGCAAGACTCCATCTCAAAACCAAACAAAACACGCAAATACAAAACCACACACAAAAACAAAACAAAACAAAACAAAACAAAAACAATATAAGTCATTGTTATGGCTTGAATGTTTGTGTTCCCTCCAAAATTCATGTTGAAACTTAGTCCCCGATGCAACGATATTAAGAAGTGTGGTCTCCAGGAGGTGACTGAGTTAGGAGGACACCACCCTCGTGAATGGAATCGGAGCCGGTCTGAAAGGCTTGCTGGAAGGAGTTCATCTCTCTCTTGCCCCCTGTCCCTTCTGCCACGTGAGAACACAGCCTTTGTCCTCTCTGCAGAATGCAGCAACAAAGTGCCATCTTGGAAGCAGAGAACAGCCCTCACCAGGTGCTGACTCTGCCGGCGCCTTGATCTTGGACTTTCCAGCCTCCAGAACTGTAAGAAATAAATTCCTGGTATTTTTAAATAAATTACCAGGTCTCAGGTATTTTGTTATAGCAGCATAAATGGACTAAGACATACATCATCAGGAATAATGTTACCTAGAAGTCACTGTTATTAAATCGGCTATGATTTGCTAAGAGAGGAGTTGGTGTTGGTGAACAAGACTTGTGGAAGACTTTGGATTGCAGAGCAGGTGAGGTGAGTGCAGAGGAGAGAGGTGAGGAGGGAGCCCTGTGTCCCTCGCTGGGAGGACAAGAAGAGCCATGGGGAAGCAGGTGCAGAACAGGAGAAGCTGCTGGTGCCTTGCCCAGATACTCTGAGCTGGAGAAAACTGCAGTCAGCTAGGAGACTCCTCCCTGGAAGTGCCTGGGCGGTCACAGCATCCCTCAGAGGGCAGCCTAAAGCCAATGTCATCCCATACAGGACACAGCGTCTCCACCTCCTTGCCTGTCTGTGGGAAGGGCTCCCCAGTGGGATGGGGCTGAGGCTAGCAGGCTGTGGTGGAAACACCATGTCTGCTGAGCCTCCTCCTGTCTTCCTCCTGCCTCCTCCACTTCCCTTCCCCTGAGAGTCCCTCTCAATAAACCTTGCTCCAGAATCATCATCTTGGCCAGGTGTGGTGGCTCATGCCTGTAATCCCAACACTTTGGGAGGCCAAGGTGGGTGGATCACTTGAGCTCAGGAGTTCAAGACCAGCCTGGCCAACTTGGAGGAACCCTGTCTCTACTAAAAATACAAAAATTAGCCAGGTTTGGTGGCGCATACCTACAATCCCAGCTACTCCGCAAGCTGATGTGGGTGGATCGTTTGAATCTGGGAGGTGGAGCTTGCAGTGAGCCAAGATTGTGTCACTGCACTCCAGTCTGGGTGACAGAGTAAGAATCGGTCTCAAAAAAAAAAAGGAATCCCCATCCCAGGCTCCATCTCTAAGAAATCTGACCTAGGACATCAGGGAACCCCACTCTAGAGCTGAGGGAAAAAAACAGGACAAAGCCAAGGTCTAAGGAGAAGAGTCTGTGGAGGAGAAAGGGTTCATGGCCTCTGAGGCCATGGGCAGGGAGGAACGGCAGCATGGCTGCTCCCTCACTGCGCCCTCAACTCACTGTACGTCCTCGGCTGTCACACCTGCCAGGCCCCTCATCCCCTGCAGGATCAAGCCTTGTGTCCGCGGCTTGCCCTTAGTGCCTCCCACAACATTGTAAGCCTTGTAGCTCCTACCCATGGGCTGCTGCATCCGCACAGCCCTGAATGTCACAGCCACCCTCCCCGACTCAAACCTCATGGAAGCTCAGGGTTGGTTCAATTCCCGAATCCTGCATGGAGCCCTGCCTGCTGCCTTCCCGTCACCTCGGCCTCACATCCTCTCCTCTCATTCCCATCAAGGGAGCCCTTTGAGGTCACCTCTCTCTCTGAGTCACGCCCCCTAAGCCTCGCGAGGGCAGGGAATGTGTCTGAATAACTACAGCATCCATTTATCAAGGGCTTGCTATATGCCAAGCCCTGTGCTAGCGCTCGACGTGGGTAGCAGGGTCTCCCACTTGAGACTGACTGAGGCACCAAGACACCAGATCTTGGACAGAGCGAGGAGTGAGACGGGACTCCCTACTGGCTGTCAGGGCAGGGTGGCCAAAAGGAGGTGTCACAACTCTTCAAGGGCTAGAATTTAAAAGGATCAGGGCAGGGCGGGTATTTGAAAAAGGATTTATTTAGAGAGAACTAGAAGTCCCACCTCCCCCAAGTGCGGTGAGGGTAAGGGGGTGTCTGCCTCCCGCCTCTAGCTTGGAGAGCCTGGACAGCCCAAAGAGCCTGATGGGGGACCCCACAGTTAGAGGCACAGTGATGAGTGGAGAGACTAGGATGGGCTGAATCTGTTAACCACAAGATTCCCCACATCAGAGGCTGGTCATATGATCCAAGGATAATTCCTCCAGGTTCTCAAAAGAGTGGGACGGTGAAGAGAATCCCTGGTGACGTCGTAGCTTCTCCCCAGCCGAATGAACAGAAGCACAGGAGCAGTATTGGCCACTGTATTTGCATTCCATCCCACATCCCCACCAGATTCTCCTCTCTCAGGAGGGTACACCAGAAATCTGGATCTCCCCAGTATTTTTTTTGTTTTTGAGACAGAGTCTCACTCTGTCACCCAGGCTGGAGCGCAGTGGTGCAATCTCAGCTCACTGCAACCTCCACCCCCCGGATTCAAGCAATTCTCCTGCCTCAGTCTCCCGAGTAGCTGGGATTACAGGTGCATACCACCACGCCCAGCTAATTTTTTTATTTTTAGTAGAGATGGAGTTTCACCATGTTGGTCAGGCTGGTCTCGAACTCCTGACCTCTGGTGATCCACCTGCCTCGGCCTTCCAAAGTGCTGGGATTACAGGCGTGAGCCACTGCGCCTGGCCAGGACCTCCCCAATTCTGCTGTTAACTCACTATGAGGAGCAGAACTGTGCCCACCCTCAAAATTCGTATGTTGAAGTCCCAAGCCTAGTCCCTCAGGATGTGACTGTATTTGGAGACGGGACCTGTAGTCAGGCAATCAAGTTAAATGAGGCCATTAGGATGAGTCTGATCCAGTGTGACTGGGGTTCTTATAAGCAGAGGAAATGTGGAGCCACAGACACACCAGGGAGGTGCTTGCACAGAGAAATGGCCACGCGAGTGGTGCAGGACAGGAAAGCCTCAGAACTGGGGCTTAGCCTGGGACAGTGCTTGGCTTTACCCAGGAAAGAATTCAAGGGGAGCTGATGTTCTGCCCCTTGCAGAGTAGGCCTGACTCACAGGCAGTGTGCCCAGAGTCAACAATGCATGGGCTCTTGGCAACTATATTTATGTTCACATAAGCCCACTTTCAATTGCATGCAAATTAAGGGGTGGGTCAATGCAAATTGAAGGCTGGGTAGCAAAGGCGCAGTAACTTCCAGGTCATTGTAGAATGACCTGGGCATTTGTAAACTGTCATGGTGCTTGTGGGAGTGTCTTATGCTAATGAGCCCTGAGGGCAGCCAGAGATTGCTTTTGCAACCATCTGTTGGTTTGGGCCAGTTGGTTTTGGTTTTTCACTTTATCCTGTCTGGACCAGATTCTGTTTTGGTCAGCAGGGTTGTGACCAGAACACAAGTCCTGCTGGTCTCCTACCTCATTAGGACACAGCAAGAAGGCAGCATCTGGAAACCAAGAAGAAAATTCTCAGAAGAAACCAAACCTGCCAACACCTTGATCTTGGGCTTCCAGTCTCCAGAACGGTAAGAAAATTAATTTCTGTTGTTTAAGTCCCGCAGTCTGTGGCATTTTGCTATGGCAGCCTGAACTGACCCATACACTTACTGACTCAAGTCATTTGACCTTCTGTGGCATCAGGTTTCCCATCTGCCATAGGGATGGGCTCTGACCCTCTCAACCTTGCGGGATCAATGCTGAAGGTCCGTTGGGGTCATGAACACAAAAGCCTGTAAGACACAGAGCACCGAAACCTGGGAGACGTGAAGAGTGTGTTGCCCATGGTGCCATGTCACAGGCTGGGGCTGAAGAAGAGCTGGGCTCAGGCACTGTTAGAGCATCTGCTTCTGGTTTGAAATGAGCCCCTAACACCACTTTGGCTCAAAGTAGAGGGGGGCATCCACTGATACAATCTTTCAGAGACTGATTGGTATGAAAACTCTGAAAATGTGCATCACCTTGGACTCAACAACTCTACCTCTAGAAGACCAGCAGAGAAGTGAACTAACATAATGGAAAAATATGTTCATCCCAGTGTTGTTTATGGTAGTAAAAAAAAGAAAAAAGAAAAATGTTTAGCAAGGAATTGGTTAAGGAAAAGTCATGTAATGGAATAATTTTCATCTATTAAAAATTATGCCATAGAAAAACATGTATCAGCATGGAAAAAAATGTTCATAATGTATTGGTGAGAGAAAAAAACAACTGACAACAGAATCATATATAAAAAACACATATTTTTGTAACTCTGTATCTGTCTGAAAATATACATAAAGAAAAAACTAGCAGAAAACATATCAAAATGCTAACAGCAGACAGGTGATTATGCATTTGGGTTAGACTTCTCTTGAGTTTTTCTGTGTTCTTCAATTTATCTGCATTGAATAAGCATTACTTGTTTTTTTGAAAAAAAAATCATGGCCACTATTTTAAAAGAAATAAAAAGATAAATGGCACCTCAGGGTCCAGCAAATAAAAGTCTTACGGTGAAATGAATGACTTTTATGTGTAACACCGTAGAGATCATTTGGACACAAATAAAAAAGACAGATTGTTTATAGAACTGGGGAAGATGTAGGGCAAAGAATCCTCTCACAGGCTTCTGGTGGGAACATGAATTGACAATAATCTTTTTGTAAATCAATTCATCTGTATATATTAAAATTTTAATGTGCGTATCCCTTTGGGCAATAGCATCCTTGGGAATCTGTCCCATGGACACAAAAGCAGCAGTACATGGGGTATGGGCACGTGAGTGTGACAGTGAGTATGCCTGGGTCACAGTGAAAGACCCTCACTCAGGGTGAGCAAAGAACAGTATGCTTACACCATGAACTTCTATGCAACTGTGAAAGAACAAGTGAGTTATACAAGATGGCCTGGGATATTCCTGTAACATGTGAAGTGAGGAAATCAAGATACAGAGAAGTGTTATGATTTGATTCCATTGTCAAAAAGACAAGCATTGATTTTGTTGAAAACTCTACAGTGTATGTGTAGGGACTTTGTGCATGATTAAATAAGCCTGGAGAAAAGATGTTACCACTGTGTACCTGGGGTAGCAGGAGGTGGATGTAGCCAAAAAAAAAGAAAGAAAGAAAAATGAAATAATGATTAACAATTTTAAAAAGTATTTACCAAGACCCAATGCATGCAAAATAATGTACTGGGGGTAAAGAGATGCATAGAGAAAGGCATGAAAGGATATGCTCCAAAACATCAATGGTGGTAATGCCAAAGTAGGAGGATTTCACATGATTTTTACTTTCTTCTTAATACTTTTCCATAATGCTTGATGTTTTTACAATAATCATAAATTTTAACAAAATCATAAAAATATAAATAACAATAACTTATTTGTGGGTGGCAGGAAGCAACACCTCTACTCCCACTTCTCTTTCTCAGCAAACCTATTGAACTAAGTTTGAGAGTGATGCTATAGGGCATTTCAGGATCGAAGACTTCTCTTCATTTCTTACTAGTCCTACTAGTTCAGGGAAAACAGGATTTATACTTCAACTCAGCTGTGCTTTAACTAACTTATTAACAAAGCCTCTGTATTTTCTCAAAAATAAATATCATTTTCCTATTGCCTACATGAATTTGTGATGTAGAGGAATTTTTAAAATGTGAATAAGAAAAAAATTTATACTATTTTCCTTAATCTGAATGAGATCCTGTACCTTCAGTCACACATGCCTGAAGCTGGAGCAACATGGTTCTGAAATCCAATATTTAAAATAAGACAAAAGAAAGAAGACTCAGTATAGGCTGGGCGCGGTGGCTCAAGCCTGTAATCCCAGCACTTTGGGAGGCCGAGACGGGCGGATCACGAGGTCAGGAGATCGAGACCATCCTGGCTAACACGGTGAAACCCCGTCTCTACTAAAAATACAAAAAAAAAAAAAAACTAGCCGGGCGAGGTGGCGGGCGCCTGTAGTCCAGCTACTCGGGAGGCTGAGGCAGGAGAATGGCGTAAACCTGGGAGACGGAGCTTGCAGTGAGCTGAGATCCGGCCACTGCACTCCAGTCCGGGCGACAGAGCGAGACTCCGCCTCAAAAAAAAAAAAAAAAAAAAAGAAGACTCAGTATCCTGGACCCAGCCTCTTTGCTCTTGACCATCAGTCTTTAGCTGACCCTTCTCCATACCTGCACCAACCTAGGGATTACAAAAGGGTCAAAGTGAAGTCTAGACCTGGCCAGCAGGAATGTGCACCAGTCTGGGGGGCATATGCAGGACCCCAGAAGTTTTGGGCCCACTCTCAGCCACCATTTTGATGTCAACTTGACTTGCTGAATAGAAAAATTCAGATATGGGATGGAGAGGATTGGGAGGAGACTTCAGGGTGAGAGGCAGGCCTGAGGAAAAGACTTCCTGAGTGTTAGAGGAGTGATGGATCCTGCATCTGTTTCCTGGGGTTGTCATAACAACTGCCACGGACTGAGTAATTGAAATAACAGATATTCATCATCTCACGGTTCTGGAGGCCGGGGCTAGTTCCTTCTGAAGGATGCAAGGGGGAATCAGTCCCATGCCTTTCTCCTAGCTTCTGGGGGTTTGCTGGCAGTCTTTGACATTTCTTATGCATTACCCCAATCTCTGCCTTCATCTTCACATGACATTTTCCCTTTATATCTGTCTCTGGGTCCAAATGTCCCTTTGTAAAGACACAGTAAGATTGGATGAAGTCCCACCCTAATGATCTCATCTTAAATTGACTACTGCAAAGACCCTAACCCCAAATAAGGTCACATTCTGAGGTACTGGGGATTAGGAATTCAATGTATCTTTCTGGGGGAACACAATTCATCGGTAACAGGGGCTATTTCTGCAGAGCAGTTGCAGACAGGAAGCACAAGATATATAGAGACATCAAGGAAGGCGCAAGAGCAGCACAGGTGCCTCGGAGGGCAGCAGCAGGTCACAGGCACCAGCTTCTGCCCGTTCCTAGGTCAGAGGACCCCGTTAGCCCTGCAAAGCCTGCCATGCCAGCAGGTTGCCCGATGTCCACCCACCTGTGGGAAGACTCACTTCCACCTCCTGCCGTGCCAGGGCCAGCCTGAAACGGATGTTAAACTCCCTGCTCAGGTGTAAGCGTCATGATAAAGCCAAGTTGCAAGGATCCAGTAAACTGATGGCATCAATCAAGTCTTTAGGATGGAGGATTTGTCCCACTCTGCGCAAAGGGAGCTTTGTACTGATATTGATATCAGTGAATTATGTGAACACTTACTATATGTTCAGGATCATGTTGACAAAATGGACTGTGTGATTCTGCCAAAGAAAACCTCTATTAGTGGTTTTTACCCAGAGATGATACACGGGGCTGGCGGTATTTCCAAACACGTGGCAGAAGCCAGGCACAATGGCTTATGTCTGTAACCCCAGCACTTTGGGAAGCCGAGGCAGGTGGAAAACTTGAGCTCAGGAGTTCAAGACCAGCCTGGGCAACGTGGCGAAACCCTATCTCTACAAAAAAATACAAAAATTACCCAGGCATGGTGGCACACACCTGTAATCCCGGATGCTCGAGAGGCTGAGGTAAGAAGATTGCTTGAGTTCAGAAGGTCAAGACTGCAGTGAGATGTGATCACACCACTGCACTCCAGCCTGGGCAACAGAGCAAGACCTTGCCTCGAAAAAGAAAAAATGTGGCAGCCCCTCACCTGCCAGATGACTGAAAAAGAAAATCCCTGAGCCTGGTATATGGATGATCACTGCCTTACTTGGAGAGGCCCTGAGGGACTGTGGAGCAGGAAAATCCTCCCGCTGCACAGGACTTAGAGAGAACATCTCGTTTTCCACTTTGCTCAGAAGGAGAGATGACCAGAAATATGGGTCTATACTGATTCATGGACAGAAGCTGATGAGTTGGCCAGATGGTCGGTCAGTCTGAGAGGTTTTTGTTGTTGTTGTTTGAGAGTCTTGCTCTGTTGCCAGGCTGGACTGTAGTGGCGCAATCTCGGCTCACCGCAACCTCTGCCTTCTGGGTTCAAGCAGTTCTCCTGCTTCAGCCTCCTGGGTACCTGGGATTATAGGCATGCGCCACCACGCCCAGCTAATTTTTGTATTTTTAGTAGAGATGGGGTTTCACCATGTTGGCCGGGATGGTCTCGATCTCTTGACTTTGTAATCCACCTGCCTCAGCCTCCCAAAGTGCTGGGGTTACAGGCGTAAGCCACCAAGCCCAGCCAGTCTAAGAGGTTTTTTTGACCTCCTGTTACCAAATATGAAGGCTGTTTTTTTTTTTCCTCACACTGACAAATTCTCTGACACCACCTATTTGTCCAATCATTCCATCCAGTTCTGACACTATCTACCTGGAGTTAGCATCAGAGTCCACAAGCTGAGGGTTCAGTCCCACAAGACTGGCTCCACTTCAGATGCCAATCCCAATCCTGGGCCCCCCATACTAGCAATAAACCAAAGGTTTCTGCAACCTATCCTCAGGTTCAGTAATTTACTGGAAGGACACACAGAACTCAGGAAAATGTTTTACTTACTATTACCGGTTTATTATAAAGGACACAATTCAGGAAATTCAGGAACAGCCAGACAAAAGAGATACACAGGGCAAGTTGCGGGGGTCAGGGCGAGGAGCCTCCATGCCCTCTCTGGGCATACCCCGCTCCCAGCACCTCCATGTGTTCAACCCAGAACCTCCTCAAATCCCATCGTTTAGGGGTTTTGTTTGTTTGTTTTCTGAGACAGAGTCTCACCCAGGCTGCAGTGCAGTGGCGTGATCTCGGCTCACTGCAACCTCGGCCTCCAAGTTTCAAGGGATTCTTTTGCCTCCCGAGTAGCTGGGGTTACAGGCACGCACCCCCACACCTGGCTAACTTTTTGTATTTTTAGTAGAGATGGGGCTTCACCATGTTGGCCAGGTTGGTCTCGAACTGCTGATCTCAAGTGATTCACCGCCCTTGGCTTCCCAAAGTGCTGGGATTATAGGTGTGAGCCACTGTGCCCAGGCTTTTAGGGGTTTTTATGGAATTTTATCCTGTAGGCATGATCAATTACTAAATCAATCTTCAGCCCTTATCCTTGCCCCAGAAGTTGGGAGGTAGGGGCAAAAGTTCTAGGCTTTGAATCAAGGTTTGGTCTTTTTGGTAAACAGCCTGCATCCAAAGCTATCTAGGGACCTGCCAAGAGTCACCTCATTAGAAATAAAGATGCTTCTATCATTTCTGTCCCTCAGGAAATTCCATTTCAGGAGCTCTGTGCCAGGAACCAGGGACAAAGGTCAAATATAATGTTCTTATTTATAATATAATATTTCTTATTATGCCACAGTCAAGGATTAGGAAAACAAAAATACAGTGTTAAGCCTGGGCAACATGGGGAAACCCTGTACCTAACAAAAAAAATAGAAAAACAGAATTAGCTGGGCATGGCAGTGTGCGCCTGTAGTCCCAGCTACTCAGGAGGCAGACATAGGAGGATCAACTGAGCCTGGGAGGTCGAATCTACGATGAGTTGAGATAGTGCCACTGCACTCCAGCGTAGGTAACAGAACATAAGACCTTGTCTCAAGAAGAAAAAAAAAGGAAGGGAGCATTGGCGTGAAGAAGGTCTGGGGAAGGGGTATGTGGGTGGATCTCTTGGAATGGACACTGCACATGAGGACCCTTGTGACCCATGTGAATGCCACCAAAGGGCAGTCACCACAGAGCAGCTCTCAGTGATGAGATGGAAAAGCACTCCGAGCTGAAGACCTCCATGTGTGGCCGCAAAAGCTCTCACGTGGGTACATTTGACTGGGCACCCATGCAGGCACTGAGCCGGGAATTGATCTGCGTAAGGACGGCCACTGAGCCTCCCCACTAACACCCATGAAGCCAGTTGATCTATAATAAAATGTTATAATAAAATTTCAATTCACTGGTAAAAGGATGTACTAGTCAATGAAAATTTTGGTGTCATTAGCTATCATTTTGAAAGAAACAAAGTTAGATGTTTATCTCACATCATACACCAAAAAAATCCTAATTAAGCTGGGCATGGCGACTCACAGCTGTAATCTCAGCACTTTGGGAGGCCGAAGGGGGCGGATCACTTGAGGTCAGGAGTTGGAGACCAGCCTGGCCAACATGGCAAAACCCTGTCTCTACTGCAAAGACCAAAAAAAAAAAAAAAAAAATTATCTGGGTGTGATGGTGCATGCCTCTAATCTCAGCTCCTCAGGAGGCTGAGGCAGGAGAATCACTTGAGCCTGGAAAGCAGAGGTTGCAGTGAACCAAGTTTGCGCCACTGCACTCCAGCCTGGGCAATAGATCGAGATTCCATCTCAAAAACAAAAAAAAATCCTAATTAGTTCAATGTTTACACATGTATTTATTCATATATATTAGAGAGATTTAAAACATAGGAGGATGCTAGTAGGGCCTCTTTAGGCACAACGACAAACCTAGAAGCCGAAAAGGCAAGGGCTCACATATTTGACTACATAAAATATTTTAATTTCCATACAGCAAAGTGATTATAATTTCAGTCAAAAGACAAAAGACAGATGGGAGAAAATATTTGTAGCATGTCTATTCATTCATCGTTCAACAGATATACAGTGCATACCTACTATGTCCCAGGTACAATGAGTGACGCTTATGAAATTAGATTATTCATAAATTTGCATGTTTTTCTTTAAATCTTTTTTTTTTTTTTTGAGGTGGAGTCTTGCTCTGTCACCCAGGTTGGAGTGCAGTGGCCCAATCTCAGCTCAATGTAAGCTCTGCCTCCCGGGTTCATGCCATTCTCCTACCTCAGCCTCCCAAGTAGCTGGGACTACAAGGTCAAACTCCTGACCTTGTGACCGTCCGCCTCAGTCTCCCAAAGTTTAAATCTTTAATATACATGTAACTAAACAAAGAGTTTAAGTCCAAAATATGTGAACAGATATACCTAAAGTAAAACACCCAAAAAAATTGAAAGTAAAGGCACATACACACACACAAAAATCTAATGTATGTTACGATTCATTTTGCTTGCATATAAAAGTCAGAAAGAGGCCAGGTGGGGTGGCTCACGCCTATAATCCCAGGACTTTGGGAGGCCAAGGCAGGTGTATCACTTGAGGTCAGGAGTTCTAGACCAGCCTGGCCAACATAGAGAAACCGTGTCTCTAATAAAAATACAAAAATTAGCTGGGCGTGGTGGTGGGCACTTGTAATTTCAGCTACTTAGAGGCTGAGGCACGAGAATCGCTTGAGCCAGTAGGTGGAGGTTGCAATGAGCCGAGATCACGCCACTGAACTCCAGCCTGGGTGACAGAGCAAGACTGTCTCAAATAAAATTTTAAAAAAGTAAAAAAGAGTCAAATAAAAAAGTCAAAAACACAGTAAAGCCACTCTCACATTAAAAAGTATGAATGAGGCCGGGCACAGTGGCTCACACCTGTAATCCCAGCACTTTGGGAGGTCCTAGCCAATTCAGTAAGACAAGAAAAAGGAACAGTATAATAATAGTGAGGTAGGAGGCAGAACTCCACTCCAGAGGCAGGGATCAGACATCAAGCCAAGTCGAGAACTGGTTAAAACAGGGACCTGGCAGAAGCAGCTTTCCAGCAGACACTCCCACCAGTGTCCATGTCAGTTTACTGCTGCCACGGCAACACACCTGGGAGTTACCGCTCCTTTCCATGGCAGTGACCTGACAACCCAAAAGTTACTATCCTTTCCCTAGAAATTTCTGCATAAACTGCCCCTTAATCTGCATGCAATTGAAAGTAGGTAAGGGCCTGGCATGGTGGCTCACGCCTGTAATCCCAGCACTTTAGGAGGCCAAGGCAGATGGATCACCTGAGGTCAGGAGTTTGAGACAAGCCTGGCCAACATGGTGAAACCCTGTCTCTACTGAAACTACAAAAATTAGCCAGGTGTGTAGTCCCAGCTATTTGGGAGGCTGAGGCAGGAGAATCACTTGAACCAAGGAGGTGGAGGTTGCAGTGAGCTGAGATGGTACCACTGCACTCCAGCCTGGGCAATAAAGTGAGACTCGATCTCAAAAAAAAAAAAAGGTAGGCATGAATATGACTCCAGCTCTGCCCTGCCCTGCCCTGAGCTGCTACTCAGCACACTGCCTATGGGGTAGCCCTGCTTGGCAGGAGCAGTCACGGAGCTGAAACTCCACCAGAGCTCTAACACTGCTGTTTCAATAAAGCTATTTTCTTCCACCTACCACCAGCTCACCTTTGAATTCTTTTCTGGGCAAAGCCAAGAACCCTCATGGACTAAGCCCCAGTTTGGGGCTCACCTGTCCTGCATCCAAAGGAAAGAAAAAAGCAACATATTGTGATTCTTTGCTGATAATAATATGATTATTGACATAGAAAATCCAAGAACTTCTACAAACTTTGAAAAGTGATAAAGGTTTGGCAAAGTTGCTGGATATGAGATCAATGTATATTATAAAAAATCAATAATACTTCTATGCCCAGCAATACTTGACTAGAAAACATGTTATAAGAAGGCATCGCTTACAATAGCAGCAAAAACCATGGGGAATTGAGATTTCAAGAGAGGGAGTGATGTGCAGGATCTTTATGGAGGAAAGCATAAAATAATTGCTGCAGAACACAGAAGTCATGAATAAATAAAGATCTATAGCGTGTTCATGGATAGAAAGACTCAAAACCATAAACAAAATGATGCTTCCTAGATTAATCTATAAAGTCAACAGAATGCCAATCAAATTCTGAATGGGGCTTTTCAGGGAACTCGATAATATAATCCTAAAATGCAAATGCAAACTAAAGGGCCAAGAATAGCCAAAACAATTTCAAACAAGAACAACAAGTCAAGGTATGAGGAAGGATTTCCCCTACCAGGTATCAAGACTTATAAAGCTGTGATCATTTAAACAATGTGATAGTAACCCAGGATAGACAGATACACCCAGAATACTGAACCCCAGAAATTTGATTTAATAAAATCAGTAAGAAAGTGGGTGGATAAAATAAACCCCGTTGGGTCCATTGGTTGTCCATTTGAAACAAAATTAATGTAGGTTCCAGCCTCACACTGTAGCAGACAACGGGGTGCCCGGGCCACTCTCCCTTCAATCCCCCGACCCAGTGCATATAAATGTGTCCCCTGTGAACACCCATGGCCCTCTGAGACCCCAAGGCTTCCACTCACCTTGCAAGAACAGTAGCTAGAAGAACCAGGGAGTCATTGTCCCAGGAGTAGGGTCTGGTAGTGTTGGTGGTGATGGGCAGAGGCTGAAGGATAATACCACAGCTTCCTGGCCCCTCCAGGGGGACAGTTGTGAGGTGTGTCCTACACCACCTCCCCACCATTCCCAGTGGTGCCTGCTCATCAGTGTACCCTTCCTTGGACTTCTTTCCCTTCCCCTCTTCCACCCAAATCCTTGTCTCAGGATCTACCCCTGGGGAAACCCAGGGTAGATAGCACTGTGCCAAAACCAAGGTCCATAAAGCTCTCAAAGTTAAAAAGCAAAACTGTAAAACATTTATAAGTGGAAAGTACAGGAGAAACCTGCTTTTGATCTCTGCATAGGGGAAGGATTTCTTAAATGCTACGTGAAAAGCATGTCGTAAAAGAAAAGATTGATAAATGTGACTAGGTTAGAATGGAGTGTTTCTGTTCAACGCAAGACACCATCAACAAAGTGGAAACAACAAACCGCCGATTCAGAATAGATATCTGCAGCAAAAGATCGTGACCAGAAAATGTAGGAACATCCTAGGGAGAATGAAAATAAGACAAAAATGGGAAAATGGACAAAAAACAGAAGTAGAAAATCCCCAAAATAAAATACATGAATGACCAAGAAACAAAGAAATGTAGGTTCTGTCTCCATCATGTTTAAGGAAAAGCACATTAAAACAATGAGATCATCACATTTTATCTGCCAGCTTAGCAGAATTTTGGAAGATGGAAACAGCGTCAGGGGAAGAACATACTCAGATTCTTTTGCTGCAAACAGGAATTGGTGTAACCTTTTGGAAGAACCATTTGATGATATTCAAAAACCTTTGAAGTGCTTACTTACACGCAGGACTCAGCCATCTCACTTTTAGAAATGTCCTCTACAGAAATAATAGCATGAGTATATAAAAAAATTAAAGGTTGTTTTTCTAATTTGTTAGTAAATAGAAAAATAAAAAAAGGAAACCTAAATGACTCTCAGTAAAGAATTTTAACTTAAATGAAGGTAGGCCGAGCGCGGTGGCTCATGCCTATAGTATCAGCACTTTGGGAGGCTAAGGTGAGCTGATCACTTGAGCTCAGGAGTTCAAGACCAGCCTGGGCAACATGGTGAAATCCCGTTTCTACAAAAAAATACAAAAATTAGCTAGGTGTGGTGGCATGCACCTGTAGTCCCAGCTACTCAAAAGGCTGAAGTGAGAGGATCACCTGAGCCTGGGGAGGTCGAGGCTGCGGTGAGAGGGAATTGCGCCGCTGCACTCCAGCCTGGGCAACAGAATGAGACGCTGTCTCAAAAGATAAAATAAAATAAAATAAAATAACAAAATAAATAAATGAAGGTCTACTACTCAGCCATTAAAAGGCAAGTGGTGAAATGTGCTCTACACAGACAGCGGAATATTATTTAGCCCTAAAAAAGAAGGAAATTCTGACATATGCTGCAACGTGGTTGAACCTGAAAATGCTAGGCTAAGTGAAAGAAAGCAGTCACAAAAGGGCAAGAACTGTGTGATTCCGCTTATAGGAGGTACCTGGAGCAGTCAGATTCAGGGAGTCAGAGAACAGAAGAGAGGTTCCCGGGGCTGGGGTCGGGGATGGGCCGTCAGTATTTAATGGGCACAGAGCTTCAGTCTGGGAAGATGAAAAGGGCTGGAGATGGATGGATGGTGAAGATGGTTGCACAGCAATGTGCATGTACTTAGTGCCACCGAACTATGCACTTATAAATGGTTAAAATGGTCAGTTTTATGTTATATACATTTTACTACAATGTTTTTAAAGGCAAGGAGTGGATAAACATCTATTGACCTAGAAAGCGCTGTGCATTTGCGCAGTTCACACTCCCTGTGCACTTCGGTGTGGCAGATGAGGTTGTGGGGTGAGGCAGATGCTCTGGCAAGCAAGAAAAATGAGGTCCCTGCGCTCACGGGGCCAACTTCCAGTGGAAGAAAAGTCAGCAAGTGAGGTCATCACAGAGCCATCGTGTTACAGAGAAAATACAGGAAATGGACCAGGGGTGGGAGTGTGGGGCGGGGTGGGACAGAGAGCCCGTGGGAGCCTCTTTGAGAGGGTGGCGTCGATCCAGTGTCTGAGTGCCAGTGGGATTTCCTGAGATTCCCTTCTTACTGCTCAGCTCCCAACATATTCGATTCCATCTCCCCCTTCTCCATGGGGCAGAGAGAGATGCCTGGATTCTGAGGGGTAAATCCTTCTCAGTTAATAAAGAAAAGCTTTATTAAAACAAAAAACAAACAAACAAACAAAAACCAGGGGTTTAAAAAGAAGTGAAATAATTTAGCCAGGATTAGTATTCACAAGAGAGAAAGTAAGCGTTATGTTTACTTTTTTTCTGCTGGTTGGGGGTGCTGTCTCCAACCCTGCAGAGGATTTTAGGAAGCAAAGTGACACCTCAGCATGGCCAGTCCTGAGGAAGAACAGGACAGGCGAGGCGCAGGACAGGCGAGGCGCAGGACAGGGTGATATTGCTTTGTCCTCAGTCTGTGGGGCTCCTTTCTCCCACCCCCGCTTGAGATAAATCTCAGGCAGGCATATGATCCCAGGCAATGTAAGTCATGTCCTCACTTCTAGATCCGAGAACAGCCTTGGTTCAGTAATTATGACACCCGAGACCAGGTGATAATCCAACTGTCCGTCTCACTGAAGGCCGCGGCTCAGCCCACTGCAAGAAAGAAGCTGGCAGTGGCTGCCGGGAATGAAGGTGGAGGTTCTTTTTTTCCTTACTTCTATTTCTTTAAATTGGGGTGAAATTCAGGTTACATAAAATTAACCATTTTAAAGTGTACTGTTTCTGTGCCATTTAGTACCTTCACGATGTTGTAAAGCCACCACCTCTATCAAGTTCCAAAACATTTTCCTTGCCTGAAAGAAAACCTTGTACCCATGCAGCATTGCTCCCTATTCCCCACCGGCTCCGCCCGGGCTCTGTCAATGGGCTCTCTGTCTCTGGATTTTCCTGTTCCGGTCATTGACTGGGGACTGCTCCGCAGGAGATGCTCTCAGGAAGTGAGGGAAGCAGATGAGCAGGGGTGCGGGCCAGGCAGGCACCTGCCCTCAGGTTGAGTCTCAGGTTCTGATCTGAGGAGGCTCTAGATAGTAAACCCCACTGCAGGGCTGTCCCAGCTTGAAGCAACGGAGCTGGTCTTTTGTCCCCTTGATTCATCAGCCATTGGCTGTGGCCTGTCACTGCAGTGGGAAGGGGACTTTACACCCCAGCAGCTCCGTTGGCTGAGGTCAAGGAGAAGACGGGAAACTCCGTGCCACTAACAGCCCCTCTTGCAGCTGCTGATGGACGGACATGTGCCCTGGCCAGGTGAAGGGGTCTGGGCCAGGCACCAGACTGTCCACTACAGCCCGTCCCTTGCACCATTCAGACCTGCTTGCTTCTGACATGGAGTCCACTCCGTGCAGGCCCAGCTTCTCCAGGACGGTCAGAAACACTCCCTGGGGAAACGGCCACAAGGCAGGCTCATGGGAAGGACTAGGCACCCCATTGCTGCCGCTGACCCCAAGGCCTTAACTAATCCATGCCGTCGGCCTGGATCTGTTTCCCTCACTTGCTGAGAGCTTCTCCTGCAGAGCAGTCCCCAGTCAATGACCGGAACAGGAAAATCCAGAGACAGAGAGCCCACTGACGGAGCCCGGGCGGAGCCGGTGGGGAATAGGGAGCAGTGCTAAATCCCTATCATGCTTGTTCTATCAGCCTACACGCATGCCTTTCCCCCAGCCCTTCTTGTTCCTAAACTTCCAATCTTTTTGTTGTTGTTGTTGTTGTTGTTGTTGTTTTGAGATGAAGTCTTGCTCTGTGGCCCAGCCTGGGATGCAGTAGAGCAATCTTGGCTCAATGCAACCTCCACCTCCCAAGTAGCTGGAATTACAGGTATGTGTCACCACACCCAGCTAATTTTTGTATTTTCAGTAGAGACGGGGTTTCACCACGTTGGCCATGCTGATCTTGAACTCCTGACCTCAGTGATCTGCCCACCTTGGCCTCCCAAAGTGCTGAGATTACAGGCGTGAGCCACTGAGTCCAGCCTAAACTTCCAGTCTTGCTCCTTCTAGACTCCTGACTCACTAGCTAAGCCACTGTCCATGAGCCCATGTACCTTCTTTCCTCAAGCCACTTCTCTCTTCACACAAGGTAGATGACCAGGTGCACTGCTGACCGCCTGCCACTGTCTTTGAGGACCACCCTGGGAGGGCTGTGGTGGAGCAGCCACCCGCGTTCAGCTCACAGAAACACGTCCGCTAGGGTGAGACTGCAGCCTATCTCTGCTGGTCACAGGGAAACCCCCCAGGATGTGAGCTGAGGGGAGGCCTTGGTGCCACATGGCTAGAGGCAGGGGGTCTGGACCACATAGCTCCCGCCTTGGGGAACTTTGGGAGCCCAGTCCCTGATGTACCACTTGTACCTCATGATGGATGCCTGGCCTTGTGATTTGGTGACTCATCGGCTCATGGTGAAAAGCTGTGTCCACTTGATCACTTGACGTCCCCTGGTCAGATGCTCAGTTTCTCCCAGTGCTTAGGGACACATCCAGAGCCCTTCTCTGCTGCAGATGGCACGGCGTTGTTCCAGCACCCTCGGGGTCTGCACTGTGGCTTTCCTATTGGGGCCTGCCAGGGACACCACATGGTGACCCTCTCCACTACAGACACCCCGTGCAGCATGGGGCCTGCAGAGTCACGTGTCCCAAGCACAGTTGCTCATAGAACTGCAGCTCCAAGCTAGCAGCCTTCTGTGTCACTCAAGAAACAGGCCAAAACTAGACTCCCAAGTGCTGAGTGTGCCACCTCCAAACTCAAAGAGTCCTGCCAGAAGTCGCGCCTCCTTCCATGTGGTAGGAAGGACAGGTGCAGTAACCACCCTTTACCTTGCAGGAGATAGCCCGGCATGGCCAGACCACTGGCCCCATCAAACCCCCACAGCGTGGCAGCCCCTGAGCCTTCCCATTTACCCCTCATCCTCCTCCCACACATATTCTACCAAAGCTTCCAAGGAACCTGCTGCTTCTTGCTCTGCAGGTCTGGTTAACAAGATGGTGCTCCTCATACTGACCGATGTGGTGGCCTGGAGGCTGCCCCAGTGGGCTGGGTCCCTTCAGACTATGTTGTGATAACAGGAAAATTGACGTAGCCCTGGGATAAGGCTGTGAATGTACACAGCTGCATTCTATATCTCCATGATGACCTTACCCAGCTCCAGCGAACATGCTCCTTATTTGCAAGGACAAGGCAGGAGAATCATTTGAGCCCAGGAGTTCAGTAGGGAGACCCCATCTCTACAAAAAGTACAAAAATTAGCCAAGCATGGTGGCATACGCCTGTAGTCCCAGCCACTCAGGAGGCTGAGACAGGAGGATCTATTAAGCCCAGGAGGTCAGGGCTACAGTGAGCCAGGATTGTGCAGCTGCACTCCAGTAGCCTGGGCAACACAGCGAGATCCTGTCTCTGGAAAAAAAAAAAAAAAGATACGCTTGGGGAGACCACTCTGTTAAATTTGTGGTTCCCCAATGCCACAATGCATCAATGCATATGATTTTTGCAGGGGCCACACTGGTGCATTCAATAGAGTTATGACAAAGACCCCTCCTTCTGCATTCTTTTTTTTGTTTTGTTTTGTTTTTTTTGAGATGGAGTCTCACTCTGTCTCCCAGGCTGGAGTGCAGTAGCACGATCTCGGCACTACAAGCTCCGCCTCCCAGGTTCAGGCCATTCTCCTGTCTCAGCCTCCCGCTGGGACTACAGGCGCCCACCACCACGCCCAGCTAATTGTTTTTTTTTTTTGTATTTTTAGTAGAGACAGGGTTTCACCATGTTAGCCAGGATGGTCTCAATCTCCTGACCTCGTGATCCGCCTGCCTTGGCCTCCCAAAGTGCTGGGATTACAGGCGTGAGCCACCGCGCCTGGCCCCTTCTGCATTCTTAAGTCTCTGAAGATGGCACTAATCTCCATCCTTCCTCCACAAATTCGATATTGACTGTGTCATCCTTTCTGGGGCAGTGGGGAGGGGGATGCAGGAGAAAGGCAGTTTCAGGGGCTTCCATTGGGCCTATTGCCACAGCTCACATGCTATAGGTCAAGGAACCAACATGAAGGCTCTCCCACCTGCCAGGAATTTCTACTCCATTTACACATTCAGGAGCTTGGAGAATGACCACATGGTACGTCTCTGGACACACTGGAGGCCTATTGTGAGATGGACCTAGGCCAGGACTCCATTTATTACCTGGTTCCTATTACATCTTTACGGTTAACATGATGGCCTTTGGGTCCCTGGGTGTCAACGTCAATCTGAACCCTATATCTAAAAGTCCCTGAAAGATCTGGGAAATCCCCTTGTGACACCTATATCCAAAAGTCCCTGAAAGATCTGGTAAATCCCCTGGAGATGCCACACAGCATCCCCTTGCCACACGGCAGTGAGCTGACAGCCTCCATCATGGGTGACAGTGTTTGAGCCAAGGTCATGCTGCCCCAGGCAGCTCCCAGCAGTGACTACCTGCAGCAGGGGTAGGAGGCATTCCTTCCCTACGTGGGACTCCTCTTTGAGCGATCTTGGTTCCAGAGCCTCTGCTGGGCTGGCCAGACTCCCTCCAAGCTGCACTGCAGTCGGAGGCTTTTCCTGCCCAATCCTCCTTCCTTCCCCATCTCCTCTCACAGGTGTCAGACCCTCCTCACAGCCTGAAAATCCCCAGCACCCTTGTGCTCCCTCCTTTACCTGTTACAGGGGCTACCTCCATAAATCACCTGCTTTTCTAACTCCATCCACCCGATTCCCACAGGACCAGAGCTAGCCACGCCCTCTCCCCAGTGTACAGCTGCCAGAGAAAATGGCTAAGTTCCCTGTTATATGTTCGATCACGCCCCCACCATTCCCCCCGGTACTGGGGAAATCCTGATCCCTAGGACCGTAAATGAGACCTTATTTGCAAATAGAGTCTTTGCGGATGATCAAGCTAAGATGAGGTTATTAGGATAGGCCCGAATTCATTATGACTGTGTCCTTATAAAAAGGGGAAATTGGAGGTGGGAGGGTCACTTGAGGCCAGAAGTTCAAGGCCAGCCTGGGCAACACAGCAAGATCCCATCTCTAAAATTTTTTTAAAATTTGGCTGTCATGGTGGTGCACACCTATAGTCCAGCTACTCAGCAGGCTGAGACGGGAGGGTCGCTTGAACCCATGAAGTCAAGGCTACAGTAAGCCATGATCACGCCACTGCACTCCATTCTGGAGTATAGACAGTGCGAGACCGTCTTAAAAACAAAATAATGGTGGGGCAAGGAGAGAATTTGGACACAGAAACAAGTAAGCACGTGGCCAGAACATCATGGGAAGATGAAGGCAGAGGGTGATGCATCTCTAAACCAGGGAGCACCTCCAAGACTGCCAGGGAGCTAGAAGAAAGGCAGCGCAGACACCCCTCATGACCCTCATAAGGAGCCAGCCCTACTGATGCCTTGATTTTGGACTGCCAGCCTCCAGAACTGTGGGACAGTGCATTTCTTTCTTTTTTTTTTTTTTAGACGGAGTCTCACTCTGTCACCCAGGCTGGAGTGCAGTGGCACGATCTCGGCTCACTGCAAGCTCCGCCTCCCGGGTTCACGCCATTCTCCTGCCTCAGCCTCCCAAGTAGCTGGGACTACAGGCGCCCACCACCATGCCTGGCTAATTTGTTGTTGTTGTTGTTGTATTTTTAGTAGAGATGGGTTTTCACCATGTTAAGCCAGGATGGTCTCGATCTCCTGACCTTGTGATCCACCAGCCTCAGCTTCCCGAAGTGCTGCGATTACAGGCGTGAGCCACTGTGCCCAGCCAGGACAATGCATTTCTATTGTTTAAGCCACTCAGTCTGGGGCAGGTTTTGAGAACAAGTTCAGGTCTGGAAACAGCAGGGGATCATTCCTTTCTGTTGGAGCATCCGGCCTTGGCCTTCTGTTCATCCATTCTTGGTTGCTTTTCATTCTATTTGTTGAACAAAACCCTTGCTGGCTGCCTAGACACCTTCCCCCCTGAAATGCTATGTCCTATGAGCCATTTCCACAGGCCGGGCAGGGCAGCTCCCCCATGGCTATCCCAACCCTGCTGTCCATTCTGATCCTCTTGTTTGTGACAGACAATTAAGTGTTGCCCTTTGACCTGTGCTACTCGGGAATCCAGCCATTCCTGTGGCTATGGGAGAGCTCAGATCCATGGCAGCCCACCCCTGCCAGGCCCAGGCCACTGAGGGCAACCCCCGCAGGGCTGCTCAGCAACGCCCATGTCTCCTTGACAGCTCAGACCTTATCATTTGGATAAAGAGCTGGAACCTCCCAAAGAACTTGGCCAGCTGGTGGGTTTTCCACCCTGTTCCGTGGTGAGCAGGTCTGTGCAAATCTACCTGCAAAGACCAAGGGAACTGAGAGGCTGAAGAAAGAGGCTGATAAATCCAGTTCCTTGTAAAGAAATATTTAATAGGGACTTAGGAACAGAAGTGATGTTCCGGGCAGCCACAAAACGGTAGATCCCCACATCTGCCCTGCAGAAAGTACTTTTATAGCAAGTTTTTAGGGTAAAACGTGTGCAGGTGGCCATGCCTCCGACTTCACTGCAAAACTCATATCTACTTGGGGAGTGGGTCAGCTAAGCATCTTTACAAAGTGTTATGTATTGTACAGGCATTGTTTAAAGAGCTTACTGCAGAGTACCCTGGTATGTGGGGGTGAAACATGCATCATCATATGGCGGTTTTAAGATGGCATCACTCTTGCCATGCTGTTTTCCTGTACAATCTACAACAGAAGAGCCATTCTGGCTTGTCCACTTCTCTGAGACTTTGCATACCTTCCTCCAAGGCTGTTTTGTCATCTCCACTTCATCGTCTATGCACTATCACTTCTTCCAAGCTTTCAAGAACCCTCTCAAGTGCCAGGCACTGTGGCTCACACCTGTAATCCCAGCGCTTTGGGAGGCCGAGGCGGACAGATCACTTGAGGTCAGGAGTTCAAGACCAGACTGGCCACCATGGCAAAACCCCACCTCTACTAAAAAAAATACATTAGCTGGGCATGGTGGTGCATGTCTGTAATCCCAGGTACTCGGGAGGCTGAGACAGGAGGATCACTTGAACCTGGGAGGTGGAGGTTGCAGAGCCAAGATTGCACCACTTTACTCCAGCCTGGGCAACAGAGAGAGACTCTGTCTCAAAAAGAAAAAGAAAAAAGAACCCTCCCAAGCAACATATCAGAATCATCTTTCCCAGGGCCTTTTTAGGGGTTAGGAGTCTTTCTGTACTAATTAAGTCTCCAGTCTCCAGCTTCTACGCAGCCTCCCTTGATCCAGAACCTTCAGAGTCCACATCTAGGAATATTCTCCAGACCCGGCTGGTCCCTGCTGGCTTGCTCCCGCCACTCCTCTGCTTTCTAATCCCTCTTGGTCCCTGGCATGTGAAGCACATCCTTGGTCAGGTCATGCTGAGATCTGATCCCAGCTTTGAACCTGGTGGTCAGGAGGGGAGGTGGGGACAGACGCTGGAGAAAGAATGCCTTGTCTTGTAAAGTACCTTCCCTTAGTTTCTGCATGGTCTTTAAGTAAGAGGACCTCTGTCTTCCAACAGAGGGAATGGGCCACTTCTGCAGGCCAGAAGGTACAGGAGAATCTGGGGGTTCAATGTCTCAAGAGTGTCTCCCCAGATAGTCCATCTCAGATATCAGGGACCCCACCCTCCCCCTCAGGGCCCTGACTTTGGAGAAGGGACTTCTCTGGGCTGGAAATTTGGCCTTCTCTGAAGTCCTGCACCTTGTCTTCTGCCTTCTGACCCCTGGCTGTAGAAGAGAAGCATTTCCTTAAATTCTGCCAAGGAATCCTGATTTCACTTTACATTGGTGATCCCTGGCCCTGAACTTGTCATTTTCCCTCTTCTAAGTGTCAGTAGTGTTCAGTGACAGCCTCCCCACTCCACGGCCTTCTCACAGCTATTTTCCCATCTGTCTCTTAACACCAGTGATATTGCATGAGCTGGGCATCCCCATCCACCTGAGTCCTGTCCCAGGTGACCACAGGCGGAGGCCTGAGCAGCTGCTCTGCCACCTCATGCCAAGGGCCTCCTGCAACGGACTCCAGTCACCAGGGGCCAGCGGGGCATCCTCCTGCAGCATCCCGTCTTTGGGGCCAGCTTCCTGGGGCCCCTCCTAGTGCTCCCTGCCTTCAGCTGTCTGAAAGCAGAGCCCAAGACAGGGATTTACTAGAAGGCTCATCAAGACAAGCCCCCCAGGACGTGAGGGCAGAGGGGCGGGGAGGAGAAGGGGCTCGGTAAAGGCGTGGTGCCAGGGTAAATACAGCTCTGGCAGATCTGCAGGGGGCCCTGGGGTTTTGACTGTACCCCAGAGGTATCGCCATCTAGAGGCAGGCGAGGGAACAGCCTTTTGTACAGTTAGCGGTGGGCTGTGGGCGTCTCCTGAACCTACCAGGGGTTGTGGCTCCATTGGCTGAGGATGCTTCTCCAAGGAAGGAGGCAGGGAGCCCGGGAAGCGGGGTGGGGTCGCGACACCGACAGTAGCTGCCAGACCAGCCATGCTGTGCTCAGCTCCCTCAGGCTGTCACTCATCAATCACCATGTCACTATCTCTGGGGCATGTCAGTCACCATCGACGACGTGTCCCCCAAGTTGCAGAGAATGCAAATCCAGCCCTGCAAGAGGCTCTGTTGGCCCTCTCCACATGGGCTTGAGGTCAGGGGTGGGGGCACGTTCGGACTGCCCTCCTGCCTCTCTGAAGAAGATACACCAAGTCCCGGCTCCAGCTCTCCGGCCTCTTTGGTAGCTGGGCGGGTGGCCATCCAGGAGGCCCATTCTCCATGCCCAGCTTGGCAAGGCTCCTCGGGATGCCGGACTCGCTGCCCCTGTTTTCTTATAACTTCAGCCCAAAGGGACCCAGAGTCTGAGGTTAACACCCCGTCATCCCAGCGTGAGCGGCGCCTGACTCCAGCTCTCGACTCCCCCGCCTCCTATCCCCTGCACTGGGCTCACCCTGCACTCCCACCTGCAAATCAGCAGAGCAGAGGCCAGCGCTCCCGACACCCAGCACCACCCAGAGCGAGGCAGGGGGAGCTGAATGGCCGGGAGCGCCATCTAGTGGGTGCCAGGGGCGAGTCCCTGAAAGGGACTGGAGAGCCAGGACTGGGGCAGGGCAGGGTGGTGTCCCAGGGAGAGCCGGGGCCCAGGCGCTGGACAGCAGAGGACGTAAAGGGAGAGGCATGGGACAGCGAGGAGCCAGGGTGCTTCTGGGACGCATGAGACCCATCCCGGCCTGCCCCTGCCCTGGTAAGCAGGTGAGTCGGCTCACGCAGGACTCACCACATCCAGTCTGTCTCCTCTCCAGACTCTTGGGAAAGTGTCACTTAAAATCCATTTGGGCTTGGTGTTTACTTCATTCCAAGGAAAGCCGTAAGGAAAAATTCAGAAAAAGGGCGAGGGTCTCCCTGCTCCACAGTGGCAGGCAGGGGCATAGTGACATTTACCCCCTCCCCGCACCTGGCCTTGAACGTGGCAGGAAAGAGAACTGAGCCACCTGTCACCCAGAGGGGGAGGGGGAAGGTCAGAACTCCAGCCTTCCCACAGCAAACACGCCTGCCGAGCAGGAAGCAAGCGGGCTCCAGGCAGTGCAGACATGTGCGCTCAAACGGATGTTAACAGTCTGGAAGAAACTGACCTGGCTGTTAATAGAAGCTCTCTCGTGGGGAAGGGGCAGAAGACAGAGCTTTCACTTCTCAATTCATACACTTCCCCAAAATGTGGTGGGATCATGAGGAAACTGCACTTTCAGTTTTGACCTCTTTTTGTATTTTTTGAGTTAAAATGCAATTGGGAACAATGGGGCGTTAAGTGCCTTGGTGTGGAAGGCTGCAGCATCACCAGTGAAATGCTGCATCAGACCTGGATAGGATCCACCCTCGACTCAGGGCTGTGCAGACTGGGACCCAGATCCCGCGCTGTGGGAACGGAGCCCTGCTCCACTGTTTACATGTTGTCTCTGGCTGCGGCCTCCTGTGACAGCAGAGTTGAGGAATTGCCACAGAGACTGTTACGGCCCACAAAGCCTAAAATATTTACTCTCTGGCTCTTTATGGAAAAAGTTTGCCAACTATCAAATTGCAAGAAATACAGGGACCGGGGAGCCTGCTCAACAAAGCTAAGGGGACGTGACCAGCAAAATCCAGACCACGGGCAACCATAGGACAAAGCACCAGTTTCTTCAATACATAATTTGCAACAGCAACCTGCTTACCAGAGGCCAGGAAAGGGAGGGGGAAAGGAGGGGATGAAGAAAGGCTGATGAATGGGTACAAATGCTTAGATAGAAGAAATAACATCTGGTGTTCAATAGATCAGTAGGGTGACATTAATCAATTGCACACCTCAAAATTGCTAGTAAAGAATAATCCTAATGCTCCTGGTGCAAGGAAAAGATAAACATTTAAGAGGATGGACATCCCAATTACCCTGATTTGATTATATGAATGTATCCAATTATCATTCACATCCCAAAACTAGATACAGCTAGTGTATTTCAACTTTTATAAAGAAAAGAAAATGGGCAGGGTCTGAGGGCTCACGCCTGTAATCCCAGCATTTTGGGAGGCTGAGGTGGGCAGATCACTTGAGGTCAGGAGTTCCAGACCAGCCTGGCTAACATGGTGAAACTCCTTCTCTACTAAAAACACAAAAATTAGCTGGATGTGGTGGTGTGCACCTGTAATCCCAGCTGCTCTGGAGGCTGAGGCAGGAGAATCACTTGAATCCGGGAGGCAGAGGTTGCAGTGAACAAGACTCCATCGAAAAGAAAAGAAAACAGAAAAGACAAGACAGAGGGAGCCCATAGATTTAAAAGAGGCTGAGCAGTGACAGATAATAGAAGTGTGGATGGTAAGAAAATAAAGTCTCATTTTTCATGGTAGCAAGTGAGATCTCAAATCCGAGATCAGCAAGTGAAGAAAATCAGTAATTAAGAGTAGAAGCCATTTCACTTAGAAATGGAGGTTTAAGAAAAAGATGAGGCCAGGCACGGTGGCTCATGCCTGTTATCCCAGAACTTTGGGAGGCCGGGGCAGGTGGATTACCTGAGGTCAGGAATTCAAGACCAGCCTGACCAACATGGTGAAACCCCATCTCTACTAAAAATACAAAACCTAGCCAGGCATGGTGGCGGGCACCTGTATTCTCAGCTACTCAGGAGGCTGAGGCAGGAGAATCGCCTGAACCCGGGAGGCGGGGGTTGCAGTGAGCCGAGATCGCACCATTGCACTCCAGCCTGAGCAACAAGAGCAAAACTCCATCTCCAAAAAAAAAAGAAAGAGAAAGATGAAACATCTACTCAAAAACTGAAAGTAGGTGCCCCTAATGAGGGGGTTTCGGGAATCAGAGAAATGGAGCAAAGAACTCTTTTTTATTTATATAATTTTAAGCCTAGTGGTAGTGTTTGAATTTTTTAACTATGTATATGTTTAAACAAAATATTTAAATATTAATATTTGAATCCAATAACAACTTAAATTTTTTTAATTGAATTGAATATATGTATAATCTTGGATTAAGGAAAGCCTTTTTAAACATGACCTGAGGCCGGGCACTTTGGAAGGCCAAGGTGGGCAGATCACTTGAGGTCAAGAGTCGAAACCAGCCTGGCCAACCAACATGGTGAAACTCCATCTCTATTAAAAATACAAAAATTAGCCAGGTGTGGTGGTGGGCGTCTGTAATCCCACCTACTCAGGAGGCTGAGGCAGGATAATCACTTCAACCCACGAGGCGGAGGTTGCAGTGAGCCGTGATTGCACCACTGTACTCCAGCCTAGGCAAAAAAGCAAAACTCCATCTCAAAAATAAATAAATAAATATAAATAAATCAAAAAATAAACATGACCTGAAAACTAGAAACTAAATAGTTGAGTTGATCTATGTGGCTGCATGAGAATCTCAAACTTCTCTCTGAGAAAGCTATTATATATTATATATATAATATATATATATAACTATACAACTATATATATATATATAGTTGAAAGACTACTGACAACTGGAAAAAAGATTTGTAACAGATAATACAGATGAAGGGTTAATATGATCGGTTTTTTCCCACAAGCAACAGAAACTGACCTTAGTTGACTTAAGCAGAAAAGGAATGAATATCAGGTATCACCACAGACTCTCCGGCTGGGCAAGAGAACCAGGCTTGCAGACCTCTCAGACAGGAACAGAAATCGTGCTCCAGCTGGTCCAGTAAAGACACCATGGCCACCTTTTTACTGTGTCCTGGGCGCTGCCACGGGTCAGCTGTCATTGCTTTCACTGTCTCTGGAATCAAGTATGCACGGCTTCTGCTACTTCTGGCCAGTAGCTTTCAATTTCATTTCTGAGGCAAGAGCCTCTGAATGGCCGATCCTCAATCGTAGGCCTACAGCCTGCAAGGGAGACTGGAAAAGTGGGCCCCTGGCATCTTCCACTTCCATATCAGAAGTCAGTGAACTCCCCAAACATGGCAGACAAACAGGCACAGGACATGAAGAGGCAACTGACAAAACAAGTGTGGAATTAGCCAGTAAATATATAAAAAGCTGTTCAGCCGCACTAATATAGCAGCTGCTTGTGGTTGCCTACTCTGAATCAATTCCCACCTTCTTCCTGCTGGCAGACCCTGATGTGGTTTGGATATCAATCCCACCTGCCAGTGACTCAGTGGGAAGCATGCACCCAGTTCCCATCAATGAGCTGGCGAGGCAGGTCTGCCAGGGGACTTCCAGGAAAGACTTCTGTATTAGTCAGCATAGGTTAGCTGCTATAACAAGCATGCTCCAAACCTGTAGTTTAACACAAGTTCATCTCTTGCTCATGCAAGTCCAATACTAATGTCCTTGGTTGGGTGCTTCTCCCATGCAGTTTTCTGGCATTGCAGTGACTTTGAAACCTGAGATCCCTCCATCGTGGAGCCCCGCCATCCTCAACATGTGGCCTTCCAGGTCACAGCACATAGGAATGCCACGGAAGGAGCATATGTTCCTTCTGCTCACATTTGATTGGCTAGAACAGGTCACATGGCCACAGGGACCTAGCCAGCTACAGGAGAAGCTGGGAACTGTAGTTTGTGTCAGGAAGAAAATGAACCAGATTTAGCTGGGCAAGGTGACTCACACCTGTAATCCCAACATTTTGAGGGGCCGAGGCAGGAGGATCACTTGAACCCAGGAGTTCAAGACCAACCTGGGAAACATAGCAAGACCTCATTTCTATTTAAAAAATAAAAAATAAAAAAGATTAGCCAGGCATGATGGAGTACACCTGTAGTCCTAGCCACTCAGGAGGCTGAGGTGGGAGGATGGCTTGAGCCCAGGAGGTCGAGGCCATAGTGAACCAAGATCATGCCACTGCACTCCAGCCTAGGTGACAGAGTGAGATCCTATCTCAAAAAAACCAAAAACAAGAAAAGAAAGAAAAAAAGGATGGAAGAGAGGGAGGGAGAGAGGAAAGGAGGGAGGGAGGGAGGAGGGAAGGAGGAGGGAGGAAGGAAGGAAGGAAGGAAGGAAAGAAAGAGAGAAAGAGAGGAAAGGAAGAAGGGAGAAGGGAGGAAGGGAGGAAGGAGGGAGGGAGGAAGGAAGGAAGGAAAGAAAGAAAGAAGAAAGAAAGAAAGAGAGAAAGAGAGGAAAGGAAGAAGGGAGAAGGGAGGAAGGGAGGAAGGGAGGGAGGGAGGAAGGGAAAGAGAAAGAAAGAAAGAAAGAAAGAAAGAAAGAAAGAAAGAAAGAAAGAAAGAAAGAAAGAAGAAAGAAAGAAAAGAAAGAAAGAAAGAGAGAGAGAGAAAGAAAGAAAGAAAGAAAGGAGAGAGAGAGAAAGAGAGAAAGAAAGAAAGAAAGAAAGAAAGAAAGAAAGAAAGAAAGAAGGAAAGAAAAAGAAAGAAAGAAAGAGAGAAAAAAAAAACAAATGAGTCCGATTTAGTGGACACTGAGCGCTGTCCTTGCCACAGTTCCCCTCTGGTAACCACATATTCATTTGGCTCTTCCTTCCACATAGAGGACCCACTCCTTGACTGGGTTCTGATGTTCCTCTCTATGCAAAACTTTTCTTGGCTTTCTGCACCCCACTGGCTCTTTCTGCATCCACCAACTTGGCCACATCTGACACAGGCACTGGGGTCGTGGCTTCTTTGGGGTCCATATAGCTTTTGCCACTGGCC
Source organism: Trachypithecus francoisi (assembly GCF_009764315.1). NCBI lineage: Eukaryota > Metazoa > Chordata > Mammalia > Primates > Cercopithecidae > Trachypithecus > Trachypithecus francoisi. The sequence continues at coordinate 9,763,560 of NW_022681473.1, forward strand.
TTCTGCTCCTGCAGCTACAACCTGAGAGTACAAATGGCCCTCCCCAGGCACATCTCGGTGAAGGGTCCCAGTGTGGCCCGGTGGGTTGCCCCCGCCCATGTCTTCTACTCCCTGCGGGTTTGAGCCAGCTGTCAGGCTTCTGTCACTCCACCTGCATAGAAGCCAAGGAAATCGTTGCTTTGGGCAGGCAGGAAAAGGAACCACCTGGCCGGACCAGGGCCTCCTCTGCACACAACACACAGCAAGAAGGCTTCCGAGAGCTCGGCACACACACGATTTCCAGAATTAAAAAATCAATCCAGGGCATGAAGGGAGGAAAGATATGCTAGAGAACAAAAGCTGCATTCTGGCAGATCAGATGGAAGAGCTCGCTCATGATGTCAGACACAAACACAGAGAAACGAAGGCAAGAATCAAAAGGCAAGAGGCTGAAGAATCAGATCTAGACCCTAAATTGTAAGGAATAGTGTTTCTAAAAGAAGAGAAAGGAACAAAAGGAGATGTAGTAATTTAAGAAATAATAGAGTAGAAGAGAGACGTGAATCTTGTGATCTGAAAGGACTCCAGGCAGCAGCAATGAATAAAAAATACACACCTGGCGAGACGTCTGAGCTCCAGGATAAAGACAAGTCTTCGGAGCTTCCAGCCAGAAAGGGCCCTGCGACAACAGAGAGGCAGACTTCTCATTTGCATCCCTGGAAGTGAGAAGGGAGAGAACCAATTTGCCAACTAGTGAGAAAAGGCAGCAGACCAGGAAAAGAAACCAAGGGAAACAGACCAGAAAACCCTCTAACAAGTTGAAAATCAAATTGGAACAAAAGTCTCAAAAGAGTGGAAGACAGAACACGAGAAATAGCAGCCAACACCAAAGTGTGTTTGAGTTACATTTCCATGGATGACAATGTGCCTGAGAAATATCATGTAATTAAAGGAGGGATGATTGAAAGGCAGGAAACATACTATAGGACAAAATGTATGGCCAGGTGCGGTGGCTCATGCCTGTAATCCCAGCACTCTGGGAGGCCGGGATGGGTGGGTCACCTGAGGTCTGGAGTTCAAGACTAGCCCAGCCAACATGACAAAACCCCGTCTCTACCAAAAATATAAAAATTAGCCGGGCATGGTGGCAGACACCTGTAATCCCAGCTACTCAGGATGCTGATGCAGAAGAATCTCTTGAACCCAGGAGGTGGAGGTTGCAGTGAGTTGAGATTGCACCACTGCACCCCAGCCTGGGCAACAGAGCAAGACTCCATCTCAAAAAACAAAAAGAAGAGAAAATATAATAATAAATGGGCTGAGACTGGAACTAAACATTCTCAGCACATCTGCAAAACTCAGAGGTGAAGTTGGGGGCAGCAGCAAGGGAGTGAGGGAAGGGAAGTAAAAGTTCTAGGCTTCTCTTTTGGGGTGGTGTGGGCAGAGCAGCCAAGTGAAACCTTAGGAGGTTGGGTGGTTTTAATAGTTAACTTGGATAGTAAGAGAGAATTCGAGGTTTAAATAAGGTTATTTAAAAGATGCAAATGTGGAGGGTGGTGAGGACCCAAGGTCCCAGGGCAGAGGCAGCATCCAGCTTCATCTGCTGGGTTAAGCCATGCAGTCCTGGAGTCCATGGTTATGGCAGCTGCATTCTGATTCCTGGTCCAGCAGGGTGTGGCCCTGGGACAGCCTCTGGAACGGTGGTGGGCTGAGTCCCCAGGTTCCCAGCTGTGCCAGAAATAGCAATTCCCTTTCAGGCCAGTTCTGAGGTGGCAATCAGTCACTCCTGAAAGCTCAGCGCCACACCTCCTCCTCCAGCTGTTCTAAGCATTGTGTGAGCACCCAATTCCTGGATGAATCTCTCTCTGCTTCCACTGGGTGATTTCTGTTACAAATAGTAACCATAAAATAAGATGAAAAAGATAAAAACGAGTATATCAATTGTCACAATAAATGTGAATGGGTTAAATTCCCCTTTTAACTTGCAAGTTCGAATTGGGGAAGAAAGAAGGAAGGAAAGAAAGAAAGGGAGGGAAGGAGAGAAGAAGGAAGGGAGGGAGGGAAGGAGGGAAGGGAGGGAGGGAGGGACGTATCGAGAAAATCCCATTATATACAACTACTTTGGAAAACCATTTTCTCTCTCTATTACTAAAGCTAGATATACGTCCACCCTATGATCCAACAGTTCCACTCCTAGGCAAATATCCAAGAGGAATGAGTGCATATTTCCCACCAAAAGACATGTACAAGAATGTTCATAGCAGTGTTACTTAATAGAGCCCCAAACTAGAAACTACCCAAACATCCATCAATGGTGGAACAGATACATAATGATGTATTCATGCAATGGACTACTACAGAACCAGGAAAAAAAGAGCAAACTGCTGCTACACACAGTAATACGGAGGAATCTCACTAACAGTAGAAGAAAATAGGCAGACACGAAAGAGCACATCCTGTGGGATTCGGTGGCGATGAAGTTCCGCAACAGACAGTAGAACACACAATGGCAATAGAAGTCAGAATGAAGCTTCCCTCTGGGAGGGGCATGAGGGGCCTGCCTGGGGGCAAGGCATGTCCTAGGCCTTGATGCGGGTGTTGGCTGCGTGGGCATGGGTGTGGTCACCCACAATCAAGTTATCCTCTTAAGAGTGATGCATTTTGCACACTGTGCTAGAGTTGTACCTCAATAAATGTTTCATTCCAGTCATGCCATTTATAGAAAGATAAATCTAAAACAAAATGAAAGGAAATACTGAAAAGGAACTGACTTGCTGGAGAAAATAGAAACCCCCGAAGGAATACCTTTCAAGACCAAATATAACCTCCTTTTGTTACCTGCTCTTTTTCTGCTCTCTGTGGGAGTCAGCAGTGCTTCCTGGGGGCAAGAAGGGGACATCAAAGCTCCCCAGGCCTCCATCCCCGGCCTCCTCCCTGCCTCAACCCATAGAAAACCTGCTTCCCTCCCTCCTGGACAGAAGACAGTCTACATTCCTCCATCGGATATTGAGTAGGCACCCACTGCATGCACCACACTGCACTGCTAGGGCCTTCTCCTCCCTCCCTACCCCTACGCACAGAAATCCTGGCTTGAATTCTTGCTAATATGTCACTTGGGCTACTGGAACCTCTCCCCCAGAGATGGCTTTCAACAGGGTCCCAGGGCCATTCAGGAAGGGTCCTGTCCCCATGAGTCAGCCACTGCAAAAAGGCACTCACCTAAAACAGACTGTTTCCATCCCTGTAGGCATGGGGTGGGCGGGGGGGGGGGGGGGCCGAAGTCCCAACTCGCCACCTCCTACTGCGTCCACACCCTTGCTGTGGCCTTGTCATGGGCAGTGGATACTTCCCTGCTCCTTGACTTTGAGGTTGTCCATGGGATTTGCTTTGACCAATGGCACATAAGCAAAAGTGACCACCTGCCAGGTGCCAAGAAGCTTCGTATGTTCTACTCTGAAAGAAGCATGCCCCAGCTGAGCCACTCGTCCTAGGAGGATGAGAGACCCGTGGAGCTGCACTGCCCCCCTGAGCCACAGACCAGCAGGGAAAAGTGGAGCTGCCTGAGCTGCCCCAGCCAGAAGCCTGCGCCAGCCAAGCGCCAACCAATCCACAAAATCATGAGAACGATCACCATTGTTCTAACCCACTGAGTATGGGGACCATTTCTTACATGACGCTGTTGTCCAGTAGCTAACTGATACATCCCATCACCTGAGAAATGTGTGATTCGGACCACATGAGGGGCACAACACCATGACAACTATTCAGAGGAGGGAGAGATCAATGTGGAAGAATCAAGAAGCTTCCTGAGCCAGGTGCAGTGGCTCATGCCTGTAATCTCAACACTTTGGGAAGCCAAGGCAGGCAGATCACTTGAGCTCAGGAGTTCAAGACCAGCCTGGGCAACATAGTGAGACCCCAACTCTACAAAAAAAAAGTACAAAAAATTAGCCAAGCATAGTGGTGCATGCCTGTAGTCCCAGCTACTCAGGAGGCTGAGATGGGATGATTGCTTGAGCCCAGGAGATGGAGGCTACAGTGAGCCGAAATTGCGCCATTGCACTCTAGCCTGGGCAACAGAGCAAGACCCATCTCGAAAAATTTTTTTCTAAAACAGCTTCATGGAGGAGGCCTCCTGTTGCACGTCAGGTGCCATGTAAGAGGCTCGTGCTTATTTGCATCAGCATCCCTGTGGGTAAGAGCCATTGCACTGGCCCCGCTGAGGTCCCTCATCCTCACATGGCAGCTGAAGCTCAGCCGTCCTCACCAGGGTGCCGACTGCACCCTGTCCCTCCCTCCTGGCCCAGGCCTCTCCTCTGCACACCTTCCTGGCCCTTTCCAGCACTGCAGTTTGAGACCCCTGCAGCCCTGCAGGGAGTGACTATCTGTCCCTTTCAGGGAGGACAGGTTTGGTGCTGGAGAATTCACAGCTTCCCAAGGCTGTCCACCCACATTCCAGAGAGACAGGATCACTGAAACCATGGAACAGGTGAAATTGCCGAGGAAGCCCCTGGAGACAAGAGAGCCAAGGACAGAACCTACGGGGAGACATCAAGTGGAGGAAGTGAGCCCCAGCCCCCAGGAGAGAGAGAAAACGTTCCAGAGGCCATGAGGAGGCCTCGTTTCCAGATGCTGCGAAGGGACTAGGAGAGGAGCCTCCCCCCAGCGCTGGGCAGCAGGAGAGCAAAGTGACCTTTGAGAATTCTGCTTCCCCAGCACAACAGGGCGAGAAGCCGGCTCCAAAGGGCTTTCTTCAAAGACTAGCACAAGCCCCTGAGGGCTCTGCTGATTGGACACATTTCGCAGCCTGGTCCAAGGCCGCTGATGGTGTGTGCCCTCCCAGACAATACCAAAACATGGTCTCCATTCTCTCCAGAAAAATTGGGCTAAAATTGCGCTGTTTCCTCTTTTTTCCCCTAGGTCACTGTATTCTGCTTCACTCCACATTCTTCTGTATAAAAGAGACCAAAGCTTATGAACAGGGTTGGGAGATGTCCCAAGGAAAAAATACTTCAAAGCACTTTGGTTTCTCTAGCTGTGGAATGGTTGCTCCCTGGCCACCTGGGTCCATCAGTTCCTTTCTGGGAAAGTCACAGGGGAATTGGCCAAAATCCTGCTCAGACCCGTCCAGTCCCACCTCTGCCCCAGATACCAGAGCCCCTGGGGCAGCGGGGACATCAGTGGACTCACATTGCCCAATGCAGCCACTGTGCAGAGCCAAATTCGTGTTCCAGAAGTTGTTAAAATATCCTCAGAAAACAACAAAGATGGCCGGGCATGGTGGCTCACACCTGTCATCCCAGCACTTTGGAAGGCCGAGAGGGTGGATCTCTTGAGGCCAAGAGTTCCAGACCAGCCTGGCCAATATGGTGAAACTCCGTCTCTACTAAAACTACAAAAATTAGCCGGGCATGGTGGCGCATGCCTATGGTCCCAGCTACTTGGGAGGCTGAGGCAAGAGAATTGCTTGAACCCAGGAGGCAGAGGTTGCAGTGAGCCTAGATTGCACCACTGCACTCGGCACTCCAGCCTGAGTGACAGAGCGAGACTCCCTCTCAAAAAAAAAAAAAAAAAGAGGCTGGGTGCCGTTGCTCATGACTGTAATCCCAGCACTTTGGGAGGCCCAGGCAGGCCGATCACTTGTGGCCAGGAGTTCTAGACCAGCCTGGCCAACATGGTGAAACCCCATCTCTACTAAAAATACAAAAATTAGCCGGGTGTGGTGGCGGGCACCTGTAATCCCAGCTACTCGGGAGACTGAGGCAGGAGAATTGCTTGAACGCAGGAGGCAGAGGTTGCAGTGAGCTGAGACCGCACCACTGCACTCCAGCCTAGACAACAGAGCGAGGCTCCGTCTCAAAAAAAAAGAAAGAAAGAAAGAAAAGAAAAGAAACACAGAAGAGAAAACAACAAAGGCACTCCCATGTTGTGAAATCGCCCCTCCATAGCTTGTGGGTGTCCCTGGCCTCCCGCCTCTCCCTGTCTCCTCTCTCCTCTCTTTCCTCTCCTCTCTTTCCCATCCTTCTAACTTTATATCACAAAAGGGCAAAAACAGGGCTCATCTCTAAGGGCAGGGGAGACTGAGAAATGGACCCTTTGGGGGCAGCATTCCCCTCTGGAGGCAGGAGGAGCAGGACGGTCCACCTGGCAACACTCACAGGCTAGAGAATTTTGCTCTTTGACAAAAACAGCCCTGCTTGCTCCACAGTGGCCTGGGGCTGAAGGTCCTCACCTGGCATTTGTGTTGCCTTCTGTCAATCACCTCAGGGCCAGAGTCCAGCATTTAGGATGCTCTCAAGAATGCAGAAAAAATGTAACCAAAACACCCAGAGGTGAGGCATGATCAGACATGTCATCAAAGCCATGCTCTTTCTGTCTCTCTGCACGGTCCTCCTGCCGTCAAACCTCTGTGGTCGTGTGGTGGCCACCAGCAGCAGCTGGCTGCCTGGCTCCTTGATCACGATTAGTGGGGGAGAGGGTCAGTGGTGTGTAGGTAAGCCAGCTCTTTGGAGTGGGGACTGGTGTGATGAAAGGCTCTAATTTGCAGTATGTGCCACATTCTGTGGTATAAACACTCTCCCCATGGCTGATTTTTTTTTTTTTTTTTTTTTTTTGAGACTGAGTATTGCTCTGTTGCCCAGGCTGGAGTGCAGTGGCGCAATCTCAGCTCACTGCAACTTCCCCCTCCCCAGTTCAAATGATTCTTCTGTCTCAGCCTCCCGAGTAGTTGGGATTATAGGCGCCCGCCACCACACCCGGCTAATTTTTGTATTTTCAGTAGAGACAGGGTTTCACCATGTTGGCCAGGCTGGTCTCAAACTCCTGACCTCAGGTGATCCGCCAGCCTCAGCCTCTCAGGGTGCTGGGATTATGGGTGTGAGCCACTGTGCCCGGCCACCCCATGGCTGATTTCAAGCCACTAATCTGACTACATAGTGGGGAGGAGAGGCACACACTAGATGCCCACACAGCTCTGGCACAGAAATCCCATGGGACAGAGGACAGCATCACATGGATTGTTTAGACCCGTCAGGGCCCATCCCTGGAGGCTCTGTCAATTCCCTCCAACTTATTTTAACAAGGGCAGGAGGAGGGAGGAGAGGTGTCAGGAGAGGCAGCGGTGAGGGTCACAACCCAGTCCTCTCATCTTCCTTGCATTTCCTTCACAACATTCCTGCCCAGCCGGCCTCTTGCAGTTTCCAGCAACTACCCTAACACTGAGCCCAAAGACCAGACCCCACTCAGGGCAGTGGGCAGTGGCCGATTCCTGGCTTGGAGACAATGAACCATGAGGCTGACAGCCAAGGAGACCTCAGGGATACCTGGAATAGCAAAAGCCAGCATCCCATAGAAGGCGCCAGAAACCCCCTCCAGGGCCTTTGTCATGCCTGTGTGGTGGGCAGCCTGCCTGCCTGACAATAGCCACAGCCATTGTCCAATGCAGTCCCAGCCTGGCCACCCCCAGGCAAACAAGGGACAGCCGGGGACACTCACTCTGCACTAGCTTGGGGTCTCTTGGTCCACCTCTAGAACCCACTGAAGAGGGGAAGACAGTGCAAGGCCGGAGAGAACAGCCCTGCATCCCTGAGCACCTCTGTCCTAGTTCACCACCATGTTGTGAGATGACACATTTTTCTTGCAAGTCCAGAGCTTTGGGAAACCAGACAGAGAGCTTTGTAAGAGGTGGACACACCTACCCGAAGTTGGAGGCTCCTGCACCTGTGCCGGGGAGAGGATGGTGGATCTGAAAGGTGCCCCCTCAGCCGCCCGCTTCCTGGCCCAGAGCCACATGGTAGGCTCTCAGTGATGCTTCCCACATCGTCTGTGCAGAAAACCTGTTTCTCTTTGCTGCCAGCAAAGCTAATTGCTGAGTTAATTGGCAATGTGTTGTTAGGTGAAAAAGAGCAAGTTATAAAACTGTATGTATAGTTTGACATTATTCTCAAAGAAATATATGTATGTATGTTCATGTGTGTTCTGCATGTGTATGCATGTATGTGTTCATGTGTATATGTGCATGTGCGTGATGGAGAAGTGTCTCTCTGTGCAAATATAAATGGACATAGAAAACAAGAATAGAGGCCAGGCATGGTGGCTCACACCTGCAATCCCAGCACTTTGGGAGGCTGAGGTGGTTGGATCACCTGAGGTCAGGAGTTCGAGACCAGCCTGGCCAACATGGCAAAACCCTGTCTCCACTAAAAATACAAAAATTAGCCGGGTGTGGCGGCACACCCCTGTAATCCCAGCTACTCGGGAGGCTGAACCAGGAGAATTGCTTGAACTCGGGAGAAAGAGGTTGCAGTGAGCCGAGATCACACCACTGCACTCCAGTCTGGGTGACAGAACAAGACTATCTCAAAAAGAAACAATAATAACAAAAAAAAGAATAAAGAAAAGAAAACAAGAATAGAACAGGAGTGCTCACCGGGAACAATTTTTCTCCCCACCCCAGGCGACATTTGGTAATGTCTGGAGACATTTCTGGCTGTCACAGCTCAGGAGGAAGGTGCTTCTGGCATCTAGAGGGTAGAGGCTAGGGGTGTTGCTAACCACCCAGCAGTGTACAAGACAGCCCCGCAGCAGAGAACCGGCTGGCCCCAAGTGCCAATGTTGCCAAGGTTGACAGACCCTAATCTAAGCAGTTGCCCCAAAGGAAGGAGTCACCAGGAATCATTAAAAACGTAAATTCTTTTTTTTTTTTTTTTTTTTTTTTGAGGCGGAGTCTCGCTCTGTCGCCCGGACTGGAGTGCAGTGGCCGGATCTCAGCTCACTGCAAGCTCCGCCTCCCGGGTTTACGCCATTCTCCTGCCTCAGCCTCCCGAGTAGCTGGGACTACAGGCGCCCGCCACCTCGCCCGGCTAGTTTTTGTATTTTTAGTAGAGACGGGGTTTCACCGTGTTAGCCAGGATGGTCTACAATCTCCTGACCTCGTGATCCGCCCGTCTCGGCCTCCCAAAGTGCTGGGATTACAGGTTTGAGCCACCGCGCCCGGCCTAAAAACGTAAATTCTTAGCCCTTCCCCAGGTCTACTGACTCAGACACTCAGGACGGGGCCAGGAAATCTGTGTCTTTAACAAGCTCTCCAGGTGATTCTAATGCGTGCTCCGGTCGGAGAGCCACTAGTCTAAGAATAGACATCTTTTATCTCTGAATAGGGGCACAGTGACTTTTATGTTTTTCTTTTTCTCTACATTTTCTAACATCTCTGTTTTAGAAATCACTGCATATTACCCTTGTGATCAGAGAAAATATAATCTAAGGTCTTAATGAATCCATGACAGTGAAGTTTCCTTGTTAACTGGGAAGAGAACAGAAGTTTCCCAGACCAGCATGTTAATCCTGGCTCCATTTAGGAAAATAGCTATGTGACCTTGAATGAGCAAGGTGGGCAGAGCCTCAGCTGCCTTACCTGTGAAATGGGGATTACAATGCTCCCTGCCTCGCAAGGTTCTTGGAGGGATGTGTTGAAATCCCAGGCAAAAGCACCCAGTGCTGCTCTGAGTTCCTGAGAGGTGGCCAGTAGGTCCATCCAAGCCCACCTTGGGCAGAGGTGATCTTGCCCTGATGTGAGCTAGGCTCAGCATGGACAAGGACCTCCCGGGCCCATCCTGGACCCCTCTCCTTCTAACCAGAGCTCACACGGCACAATCATTGTGGGGAATGGTGTTCCCTCCCCACGTTCGTAAGAGCTTGGTTTGCTTAAGCAACACCTCCTAAATGTTCACACGTATCCAGCCATTGTTTCTGATGAACGGGACACTGTGTTCAGGGGTATTTCCTCCATGCATCCATTAAACCAGATGCTGTCGGATACTATTACAGAACAAATGAAGTCTGTCCCACACTGGGGAGAATGCCAAAGACAGCACCAGCTCCACTGCCCAGGCAGCGACTGCATTGAGCACTTCTATGAACATGCACGACCGACCACATCTAGACCAGCCCCACCCAAAGCCAGTCCAGCCAATCACAACTCAGATCTGCCCTGAGTGCCCCAGGTTGGGGTGGGGGGCAAGGGGTCCCACACACAATCAGGACTCAGGCACCAGCCTGGAGTAGGACTCCTCCATCCTTTATGCCTTATGGGTCACCCAACAAATCCAGGTGCACAGTTGGAGGTAAATAATAAAACAACAAGGCTGTTCTCATTGCCAGAGCAACTCCCAGCAGGACGGGGCTTGGCAAGGGACGAATGTCTGAATCAGTTCTGCAGTTAGATGGCAGGCGGCACTTTGCATGACCCTGGACAAGTGGCTCGACCTTGCTGGGCCTCCATCCCTACATCTGTGAACCGGGATGAAGGGCAAGCCCATTGAGGGAGCTCTTGCGAGAATCTGTGAGGTCACCGGCCTGCAGCACTGAGCAGCCCTCAGTCGGTCCTGCACATAGTAAGTGCTCATTAAATGGTGGCTCTCGGCCGGGCACAGTGGCTCACGCCTGTAATCCCAGCACTTTGGGAGGCCAAGGCAGATGAATCACCTGAGGTCAGGAGTTCAAAACCAGGCTGGCCAACATGGTGAAACCCCATCTCGACTAAAAATACAAAAATTAGCTGGGTGTGGTGGTGCATGCCTGTGGTACTCAGCTACTCAGGAGGCTGAGGCAGGAGAATCGCTTGAACTCAGGAGGCAGAGGTGCAGTGAGCCAAGATCGTGCCACTGCACTCAAGCCTGGGCGACAGAGCAAGACTCCATCTCAATCAATCAATCAATCAATAAAAATAAATAAATAGTGGCTCTTAACTGCCCCAGGCAGCTCTCGCACCACGTCCAGGCTCGCTCTGGAGTCACCTCTAATCGCTAGACACAGGGTCTTTGTTCATTTTCCTTCTGAAGGATTTGGAATTCAGGGCACTATCCCCCCACCCTGGAATAAGGCAGGGTCCTCAGATTCAATGTTGTCACAGATGAAGGCCCAGGACACAACTCTGAGCAAAGTCATCCTGTCCCTTGGAGCTCCTGGGGAGACAGCTTTACATGCAGCCCTCAGCCCAGAACTAGGCACTCCTCGTGGCCCGAGGAAATTTGGGGTAAGGGGTCTGTCTTTGAGAGGAAGGGGTGAGGATCTACAGGCCCTGGAGAGGGAGCCAGCGTGAGGGTGGGAGCAGCCACCCCACAGGGTCTCACACCCTTCGCCTCCCCTGAGGACCCATTTTAGTGCCTGCCCAAGCATCTGAGCTGGCTTAGAAGGTGACAGCATCTGGCTTTTAGCAAGAGAAAGAAACAAGGATCCTCAGAGGGCCTGATGATTACCTGGTGGTTTCCTTGGAAACCAAGTCTCCTGTTCACCTTCCACCTCTTATCTGTCTTCCTCTTTCTCTCGTACCTTGATCTGGGCCAAGAATCCAAGAAGGGTCAGATCACCACTTTCAAAGCAGAGTAGGCCATCCATGAAAAGGAGAGAATCCCATAATTTCCCCATCTTTCATCTAGGGACCATATCTCAGGGTAACCAAGCAAATAAATGTGAGAGGAACGATGGAATTAGAAATTCATTTTTGTAACTTCTAATAAAGTGATCGATTCAGGCAATGGTTAAAACATGTCGGGGAAAAAACTTGATTGGTGTTCCCAGTTAATAACGAGCCATCCCTAAATATGGTAATGAATGACAACAATTTCATATCACCTCTCACATTCAGAGTTGACTGAATATGAGCTGACAGGGCTCAGCTGGGCAGATCTCACCTGGGGCCTCTCATACAGTTGGAGTCAAATGACAGCTGGGACTGGGGTGATTTGAAAACTCAGCTGGACAGGATACCCAGGATGTCTTCAGCAGTCTGGTGTCGGTACCTCGGCTGACACTGCAGGAGGCAGCAGGGGCTGGCAGGTCTCTGTCTTTCTCTCTCTCTTTCTCTCTCTGTCTATCTCTCTCTCTCTTTCTGTCTATCTCTCTCTTTATGTGCCTCTCCCCATGGTTAGCTTGGGTTTCCTCACATCATGGCGGTACAGAATAGTCTCACTCCTTCCATGGCAGCCAGCTTCACCCAGAGTGCCTGTTCTGAAAGACTGGAGACTTTCAGAGGACAAGGCTTCTATGACCCAGCCTCAGAAATCACACAAGGTCACTTCACCACACCCTAGTGGGCAAAAGAGAGTCAGCCAGCCAGCCCAGATTCAGCCCTGGGGAGGAGACTACCTAAGGGTAAGAACACTGGGAGGCACATTCGTTGGGGACCATCTTTGAAGATAAGCTACAAGACAAGGAACTTTACCAAGGACGGGCAGAGCTGTCACCCTCTGAACCCACAGGTCCTTTTGACCATCACAAAAAGAGAGACAAGCCGACCAGACATGCCCCCGATAAGACAATGAGAAGCACCCAGAACTACTCATGTCCTGTTCTTGGGGAAAGAAAAGGTGAACCTCATTCTCATTGAGCCTCTAATACTGACATCCACTTACAGGAAGCATAGGGGAGGGAGGTGAGTCCAACGCCATGAGGAAGCAGACAGAGGAGTCCAGGATGTGAAGCAACCCTAAGGAGAAGTAGCCAGGTTTCTACAATAAGTCAATTCCATTAAATTTATAAAAGGAAGGGTGAGGATCAGCCCAAGACTGGAAGGACCTTAAGAAACTTAAGGACCTGGGCAGGTGCTGTGGCTCATGCCTGCAATCCCAGCACTTTGAAGGCCAAGGCTAGAGGATCACTTGAGCCCAGGAGTTTGAAAACAGCCTGGGCAACATAGCAAGGCCTCATCTCTACAGAAAAATTTAAAATTCCCCAGGTGTGGCAGCACTTGCCTGGCTACAAGTCCCAGCTACTTGTGAGGCTGAGAGAGGAGGATCCCTTGAGGCCAGGAGTTGGAGGTGGCAGTGACCCATGATCGCACCACTGCACTCCAGCCTAGGTGACAGAGCGAGACTCTGTTCCCAAAACAAATAAATAAATAACAGACCTAATGACCAAACACTGCACATGAGTCTTTTCTGAATCCAGATTCCAACAGTATAAAAAGCCCATTTTAGGGCAAAGAGGGACATTTGATTATGGACCGGGTATAAGATGGCCCCAAGGGGTTAATATTGACTTTGTTAGGTGTGATTATGGCTTCGTGGTTATGTAAGAAAATATCTTTTTTTCAGAGGAAGATACAAAGGTGAAGCCACATGATGATTGAGATTTTATTTTAAATGCTCCAACAGAAAGAAACAGAAGAAAGAAAGAGGAGGTAGTGGAGCCATGTGGCCACATCGTTCTCATCATCTAATCTGGGTGACTGATGGGTATATGCGGCTTCATTGTTCCGTTCTCTCCACTCGTGTGTGTGTTTGAAATAGTTTGTAATAAAAAGAAATGTTTTAAAGGGGAGCCTTGGAGAAGGAGCCTTTTATCCCCTACTGCTCCTGACAGTATGGCCTCGCGCTGAAATCATTTGTCACCGTAAAGCTCAGCTGCCCAGACCTCGTCAAGCACAAATGCAGCTTTTCAAAGTCACCTTTCATGAAGCCAGAGGCCACGTTTCTAAGCTGTCAGCGGCCACCCCTCCTATTGTGAACTAGGGTCTCTGCTAAGCGAAATGGCAGATTTTAGCTCCCAAAGAACAGCGGGCCCTCCCGCCGACTCAGGATCACACGTCCCCTGGGTCTGTCCCCATTGTGGGGTCGACATCGGCATCAAGCAGACCCTGCAGGCCACACGCTATATCAGGGAAGGCTTAAAGCAGACAGAGGGAAGGAGGTCATATACATGGCACATACGAGTCCACATGTTCACACCCCCTGAAACACAATGGTGGGAGAGGGAGAGAGAGAGAAGGTGAAGGTGGCGTTGGGGGATTCATTGGTTGTGGGTAGTCGCCTCCTGCAGGCTGGATGTTGCTTCTTCCTCTGTAAAAAGAGGGGGCCAGAGCAGTGGTCCCTCACCTCCTGGCTGACCCAGGAGAGACGTCTCAATGTAGATTTGGAACCCTGCCTGTTTTTGAAATTCCCTGGTGATTCCAAGGTTACGGTTGGTTGTAGATCAGCTGTTGGGGGCTCCAGGGCCTAAGTCTGTGGAGTCTGGGCCCCGGTGGTGCTCAGATGGGATGACTCAGACCTCTCCTGGGAGAGAAACCAGTGGAGAGGGCAGATTGCCAGCCTGCTGATCAGAAGCCCGGGCCCAGCCCCGGCCAAGCAGAGCCACCATTTCTCAGGGCCTCCTCCGCAAACCAGGAGTCGGTCACAAGGCCGGGGCAAGGTGCCTACCTCTGACGTTCCGCAAATGGTAGAGGGTGAGAAGTAACATACGGAACCCCTGTTCGCCCCACCGTGGCTGAGCCTCAGTGCCTTTGGGTGGCTGGCTCGGCCTCTGACACCAACACGCAGCAAGGCACAGCAACTTTGAGTGAGTTTGATTTCTGATGGGCAGGCCTGAAGCTTATATCTGCTTTCCAAGGAGAGCCCAGGCTGAGCCAGTGTCTCCTCTGGGAGATGTCATCTGAGCCCCGGGTCTCGCCTGAGCACACAAGAGACAGAGCTTTACAAGGGAGACACGTGAGATCAAAGTGTGACAAACGCTGAGGGGACAAATGAGGCCTGTGTTTGGCTGCAGCGAGGGTACGGGCCCTGCCTGGGCTGCCCTTGGCCCCAGAAAATCTCGGGACCTACTACATAACCAAACAATGCAACCTAAGTGGATCTGCCAAAATGAACCCAAGTTGCATTCTTTCCCGTAACTAACCAGGCTACAGAATCTAATGTACCGGTCTACCTTCCAGTTGGGTGGTGACTCGGGGACATTCTTGTGCACACACATGTAGATGCACACAGAGTTCAATCGAAAGATGCCAAGCCAGGTCGGGTGAGGTGGCTCACGCCTGTAATCTCAACACTTTGGGAGGCCGAGGCGGGCAGATCCCTTGAGATCAGGAGTTCAAGACCAGCCTGGCCAACATGGTGAAACCTGGTCTCTACTAAAAATGCAAAATTTAGCCACGCGCGGCCTTCCTCAGTCCTTCACTCCTGTCGGGATGTCAGGACTCCAGGAACGCCGTCCAAGAGCCCCACGGGGGGACTCTGTCGGCCTTCTTTGCCGGAGGCCGACAGACCTCTTCCCCACACCTTAGGTGACCAAAATAAACTTGCAGTTTTGCTCCTACAAAAAAATAAATAAATAAATAAAAATAAAGAAAGATGCCAAGCCACACTACAGACAAACCAGGGGCCCTGCCCACCCTCACCTGACTGGGCCCACCTTCTAGGGACTGCCCCTGTCCTTCACCAGGAAGGAGGGAGAGACCATCTACAGACTGGCCCAGACCTGAACCAGCAATCCATATATTGTGTCACATCACAAGCTGGTGACATCACTGGGAGGAAGCTCACAGGAGCCAGAATATTCTTAAAACATTCCTATTTCTAAAATAAAAAATACTCCTTCCTAACAGAAGTTCTTTCAATGTGGCAGGATTATAGGAGATGTTTCTTCTTTTTCTTTTTTCTTCCTTTCTTTTTTTTGGCTTAACTACATTTTCTACTCTTTCTACAACAATCATGGAGAGCTGTTTCCATAGAGACTTCAGCACTACCATTTGGCGCCAGATAATTCTTTGCTGCAGGGGGGATGCTCTGTGCATCGCGGAGTATTTAGCAGTGTCTGGGCTCTTCCTGTTGGTAGTCAACCGCATGCCCTTGGTGGTGACACCAAAGATGTCTCCAAACATGGCCAAAGGTCCCCAGGGAGGTAAAATCACCCCCAGCTGAAAGCCACTGGCCTGAAGAATGGCTGCTGAAGCCGAGGGTGAATAGCCAGAGGTGGAGGCAGCCGGGAGGGTGAGGACGAGAGCGAGCAGGTACTTAGTGCTTCCCCAGAGCCAGGCGCCACACTCCACACTTCCCAGGCATCGATCATCTGACCCTCATGAGCACTCAGTGGGGAGGGCCTCTCATCGTCCCCATTCTAAGGAGGCCAAAGTCATAAGACTATTAAGAAAGAACATCATGAAAATCAAAAGGAGAGAGATTCAAGGAGGAGTCATCAGCAGCTAAAGTATAAGGAGCTCTTTCAAATAAATATAAAAGGTATACCAGCAAATTAGTAACTTAGGTGAAATGAACAAATCCTAGAACAAGCTTGTCCAGTCTGCAGCCCAACACAAATCTGTAAGCTTTCTGAAAACATTATGAGATTTCTTTGCCATTTTTTTTAGCTCATCAGCTATCGTCAATGCTAGTGTATCTTATGTGTGCCCCAAGACGATGCTGCTTCTTCCAGCGTGGATCAGGGAAGCCAAAAGATCGGACACCCCTGTCCTAGAAAGACACAAACTACAGAAACTGACTCTAGAAGAAACAGAAAATCTAAATACAATGATGACAAGTAAAAAGATTGGATTGATCATAAGAAAACTATCCACAAAGAAAAGCCCAGGCCAAGAAGCCTGCATGGGTGAATTCCACCAAACATTTAAGGAATCACTACCAACTCTTCACAAACTCTGCCAAAACGTAAAGAAGAAAGAACACTTACCAACTCAGTTTGAGGCCGCTATTACCCTGATACCAAAACTAGACAAAAACATCCTAAGAAATGAGAACTACAGACCAATATTTCTTGTAAATACAGATGTGAAAATTCTCCAGAAAATACTAGCAAAAGAAATCCAGCAACATATAAAAAGTGCCAGGTGTAGTGGCTCATGCCTGTAATTCCAGCACTTTGGGAGGCTGAGACAGGAGAATCTCTTGAACCCGGGAGTTCAAGACCAGACTGGGTAATAGAGTGAGACCCTACCGCAACAAAAAAAATTTAAAAATTAGCCAAGCATTGTGGCACATGCCTGTAGCCCCAGCTACTTGGGAGGCTGAGGTGGGAGAATTGCCTGAGCCGCTAGGTCAAGGTTGCAGTGAGTTGTGATCATGCCAAGGTACTCCAGCCTGGGCAACAGAGCAATACCCTGACTCAAAAAAAGAAAGAAGAAAAGAAAGGAAAAGAAAAAAGAAAAGAGGCCGGGTGTGGTGGCTCAAGCCTATAATCCTAGCACTTTGGGAGGCCGAGACAGGCAGATCACGAGATCAGGAGATTGAGACCATCCTGGCTAACATGGTGAAATCCCGTCTCTACTAAAAAAAAAAAAAAAAAAAAAAAAACTAGCCAGGCAAGGTGGCGGGCGCCTGTAGTCCCAGCTACTCGGGAGGCTGAGGCAGGAGAATGGCGTAAACCCGGGAGGCGGAGCTGAGATCCGGCCACTGCACTCCAGCCTGAGCGACAGAGCAAGACTGTCTCAAAAAAAAAAAGAAAGAAAGAAAGAAAAGAAAAAAAAGTAAAGAAAAGAAAAGAAAAGAAAGGAAGGAAGGAAAGGAAAGAAAGAAAGAGGATTATACATCATGACCACGTGATGAAAGGTTGTTTTAACACCTGAACAAAAATTAATACAAGTCACCCTTTTAGTAAAATAAAGGACAAAATCCCATTATCATCTCAATAGACACAGAAAAACTCATTGACCAAATTACCACCTCTTTATGAAAAAAGCATTCAACAAACTAAAAATAAAAGGGAGTTTCTTCAACCTAATAAAGGGTATCTATGAAAAATCCACAGCTAACATCATTTTGTTTTTGTTTTTGTTTTTGTTTTTTTTCGAGACAGAGTTTCACTCTGTCACCCAGGCTGGAGTGCAGTGGCGCGATCACAGTTCACTGCAGCCTCCACCTGCCACACTCAGGTTATTCTCCCATCTCAGCCTCCCGAGTAGCTGGGACTGCAGGTGAGTACCACCATGCCAGCTTATCTTTTGTATTTTCTGTAGGGACGAGGTTTCACCATGTTGTTAAGCTGACATTTAATGGTGAAAGACTGAAAGCTTTCTCCCTAAGATCAGGAACAAGGCAAGAATGCCTGCTTCCACCACTCCAATTCAATGTTGTACTGGAGTTCTAACCAGAGCAATTAGACAAGAAAATGAAATTTAAATCCCTGGTGGTCTAGTGGTTTGAGAAAAAAAAATGAAATAAAAGCCATATATATACAGAAAAAAAGAAATAAAACTATCTCTATTTGCAGATGACATGATCTTGTATATTATTTAAGCCTAAGGAATCCACTAGGCCGGGTGTGGTGGCTCACACTTGTAATCCCAGCACTTTGAGAGGCCAAGGTGGGAGGATCACCTGAAGTCAGGAGTTCAAGACTAGCCTGGCCAACATGGCAAAACCCTGTCTCTACTAAAAATACAAAAATTAGCCAGGCATGGTGACAAGTGTCTAAAATCCCAGCTACTCGGGAGGCTGAGGCAGGAGAATCACTTGAACCTGGGTGCTGAGGTTGCAATGAGCCAAGATCACACCACTTCATTCCAGCCTAGGTGAAAGAGTGAAACTCTGTCTCAAAAAAAAAAAAAAAAAAGGAATCCACTAAAAAACGTTACTAGAACTAATAAACAAGTTCAGCACAGTTGCAGGATACATGATCAATATATAAGAACCAACCCAAGCACAGTGGGCCGCATCTGTAATCCCAGCTGAGGGAGGCTGAGGCAGGATTGCTTGAGGCCAGGAGTTCCAGATCAGCCTGGGTAACAACATAGTGAGACCCCCATCTCTAAAAATAAAAAATATGTATATAAGCCAATTGTATTTCTATATACTTGCAGTGGACATTACAAAATGAAATTTAGAGGCCAGGCCTGGTGGCTCATGCCTGTAATCCTAACACTTCTGGAGGCCTAGGCAGATGGATTGCCTGAGTTCAGGAGTTCAAGACCAGCCTGGGCAACATGGTGAAACCCCACCTCTACCAAAATACTAAAAAAAAACAAACAAAAAAAGCCAGATGTGGTGGCAGGTGCCTGTAGTCCCAGCTACTTGGGAGGCTAGGGCAGGAGAATTGCCTAAACTTGGGAGGCGGAGGTTGCAGTAAGCTGACATCACACCACGGCACTCCAGCTTATGTGACAGAGTGATACTCAAAAAAAAAAAAAAAAAAGGGAAGAAAGAAAGAAATTTAAAAAGAAGTTTCATGTACAATAGTATCAAAAAAAATTTTTAATTTCAGAATAAATTTAGCAAAAGAAGTACAAAACTTATACATTTCCATACATGTATATCTCCTAGAAATCAAGGTGTGAATAGACAGTGACAGGTTGCAATGATTGAGCACCTACTGTGTGCGAAGCCTGTGCTTGGCACCAGATACATATTTTCTAGTGTCATTCTGTAGCACCCCTGGGGTTAGTGTTTTTACAGAACCACTGACTTTCTCAAAAAGCCCTGGGGCCAGACGTGTTTCAGAAATCTGATTTCTTCCCATTTTAGAAAGAGAATGTGATGCATACACACTGTGCATTATATAACATCCCCCAGTGGGCCTGGGGCACTACCCTGCGATCAAACGTGTTAATATTTTCACAGTGAGATGTATGAATATTCACACTGAGTGGAATAAATAAAGGCCGAAGCAGCTTGTCAGCAGCTCAGGTCATGTTTTGCAGAGCTGAGTCTAACCGTGTCTGTTTGCTGGGGAGGATCTGCCTTCACCTCCTCCACGGACCCCTCTCTACACATACTCTGGAAACTTCCGCCACCTCAATTTCCCACTTCCGTCTTTCCATATAAAACCTGTCTTTGGCTGGGAACGGTGGCTCACGCCTGTAATCCCAACACTTTGGGAGGCCGAGGCAGGCAGATCATGAGGCCAGGAGTTTGAGAGCAGTCTGGGCAACACAGTGAAACCCTGTCTCTACTAAAAATACAAAAAATTAGCCGGGCACTGTGGCACGCACCTGTAGGCCCAGCTACGTGGGAGGCTGAGGCAGGAAAATCGCGTGAACCCAGGAGGTGGAGGTTGCAGTGAGCCGAGATCGCACCATTGGACTCCAGCCTGGGCAACAAGAGTGAAAACTCCATCTCAAAAAGAAAAAGAAAAAGGAGGAAATACCCACTTATCATCTACCTCAGGAAAAAGGCTCTGATCTCCTAACCTGTTCAAGGTTTCGCCTCTTCTGGGAAAACAAAAGGCCAGACGTGACAGGGCAGATCCTGTTTTGAGTCCGAGACCTGCCATCGATATCCTGTTCCAGAATCTGTGTGCATCCCGTTGCCTGTTATTTCCAAAAACTTCTTCCTTGGATGCTTTGAGAGAATCCCCTCTGAATCCCAGCGTGAGCCTCGTCTACCTATGCTGGGTGCCTCTTCAGAGGCTGCTTAATGCCTTCATTCAACAAATATTTATTAAACAACTATGACATGCCAGGAATTCTTCCAGGCACTAGGACTGCAGCTACGAATAAAACAGACAGCACTTCTGCCCATGTAAGCTTGAATTCTAATGGAGTGAGAGATAGCAAGGAAATAGATGTATGACATAATGTCAGGTGGTGAAAAGCACTGCGAAGAAAAATAAAGCAGAGTCAGTGTATAAAGAATGGGGACGCTTTTTTTTTTGAGACAGAGTCTCGCTGTCTCATCCAGGCTGGAGTGCAGTGACACAATCTCGGCTCACTGCCACCTCCGCCTCCCAGGCTCAAGAGATTCTCCTGCCTCAGCCTCCCAAGTAGCGGGTATTATAGGCATGTGCCACTACACCCGGCTAATTGTTTGTATTTTAGTAGAGATGGGGTTTCACCATGTTGCCCACGGTGGTCTCCAACTCCTGAGCTCGGACAGTCCGCCTGCCTCAGCCTCCCAAAATGTTGGATTACAAGCGTGAGCCATGGCGCCCAACCTAGGACCCTATATTAGATTGTCACAGATGGCCTGTCTAAAGAGGTGATATTTAAGTGGCAACCTGAACTAAAGGAGAGCAGCAAGCCATGAAGATATCTGACAAACAGAAAAGAACACTCCAATGCCCTAAGTAGGAAATGGGCTTGAGGAAAGGGGAGAAACTGGGGCACAAAAGAGTCAAGCAATTCTGGTATTTAGCCAGAACTTCACCTGTTTCTTGTTGTTTGTTTCTTCGAAACCAGATTTCCACTCCCAGGGAGGAGTGCAGTGGCATGATCATGGCTCATTGCAGCCCTGACCTTCCAGGTTCAAGCAATCCTCCTGCCTCATTTTTTTATTTCTTTGTGGAGTTGAGGTCTCACTATGTTGCCCAAGCTGGTCTCAAACTCCTGGGCTCAAGTGATCCTCCTGCCTCGGCCTCCTAATGTGCTGGGATTACAGGTATGAACCACTGTGCTCGGCCAGGAACTTCAACTGTTAATTGAAGCCAAGTGGCCTTAGAGGGTGTTGCAGATGAGGACTTCAAGGAAAATGGAGAAAGTATGATTGGAAACTGGAGGAGAGAAAATTATGATTGTTATAGAGTCTGAAAGTGGCAGCACTGTTATCTGTAGTAATGTGGAAAGTAGAAAATGTACTTAATGGGCTAGGTGATCTTGTTAGGGAGATTTCCAGGTAGAATATTGGAAGTGCCACTTCACTTCTTCTTCCTGTTTTAGTAAAATAAGATAGAAGAGAAATAAACTAAAGGAAGAACTGTTCAACATAAAGGTGCCAGGACTTTCTGGTTCTGAAAATTCCCATCTTCTATAGATGGCAAACAACGCTAAATTTGAGAAACAGTTTCTGGGGAAAGATCAAATCCAGGACAATATCAGGAAAACATAGTCTGACGACGAAGCTAGAGGAGTGACTATAAACCCTTTTATTATATCATCAGAAAATGTAAAGGGTGCTTCAGAGAATCATTCATAATAAGGTTCCCAGGAAGTTTAAAGAGATTCCTCAGCAGCCAGGCGCGGTGGCTCAAGCCTGTAATCCCAGCACTTTGGGAGGCCGAGACGGGCGGATCACGAGGTCAGCAGATCGAGACCATCCTGGCTAACACGGTGAAACCCCATCTCTACTAAAAAATACAAAAAACTAGCCAGGCGAGGTGGCAGGCACCTGTAGTCCCAGCTACTCGGGAGGCTGAGGCAGGAGAAGGGCATAAACCCCAGAGGTGGAGTTTACAGTGAGCTGAGATCCGGCCACTGCACTCCAGCCTGGGTGACAGAGCGAGACTCCATCTCAGAAAAAAAAAGATATTCCTCAGCAGTGTCAGCAGAATGCCAAGGTAGAGACAAGCTTATCTCAAAGAGACTTGTTAAATAGAGCAAACCTCAAAAAGATTCATAGGGGACCCAAAAGGGCTTTACAAGAGTTGTACTGGCAGAAGCACTGCTAGTTTGGACTGAAAGAAACAGGCACAATACAAAATAAAGATAAGACTTTGGATTTCTTTTCTATAGGTAAGAAGAAAGCTGTGACAACCAATCATCTGCTAAGATAAGCCACCTTTCATGAAAAAGAAAAGATGACTCAGCTTCTAGACAAAGCCAACAGTCCCTAGGGCAGAGCCAAGAGCCAAGGCGAATTATTTCCAGCCCTTAAGTCCTAATGAAGTAACTTCCAATGTGTGGTCTGCTAGATTTAAGAATTGCTATATACTAATGACTCCTGTATGCCTCCTTTTATTTTTTTCTAAACAGGACTTCACTATGTTGCCCAGGCTGGCCTTGAACTCCTGGGCTTAAGTGGTCCTCCTGCCTCTGCCTCCCGAGTAGCTGGGACTACAGGCATGCACCACCACAACCAGCTCTATGTACCTCTCTTCTCAAATTGGGAATGTCTATAATGGTTATCTTATGCTTTTTACACTGTTGTATGTTGCAGGGTGCGGGGATACAGATAACTGCCTCTTTAGTTCACATGTCTTCAGATCAAGCAAAACTATTCTCAAGAGCTATACTTGAGGAGCCTTATCTGAGAAGCCTCATCTCTACCTGATTTGGGTGATGAGATTCTGGACTTTGAGCTTTAATAAGATGAGACTTTTGGAGGCTGTGGGAGGAGGTGAGAGGATTCACATGTGGAAAGGATATAATTTATTGGGGGCCAGAGGGTGAGCTATGATGGACTGCCTCCTACATGGCCCCATATGATGTCCTCTCCTGGTGTTTACACTGTTATTTAGTTCCTTCCGACACTGAATAGAGAAGACCTGTGTAGCCAATATGATATTGTAGAAATGATGGTGTGTGGCTTCTGAAGCTTTAAAGACATTGTGGCTTCTGTCTTGTTCTTTCCAAGGTTACTTACTCTGGAGGAATTCAGCTGCCATATTGTGAGGACACTCAAGCAGCCCTGTATATAAGCCACATGGTAAGGAACTGAGGCCTCCTGCTAATAGCCAGTCCCAATTCCCCATCTATGTCAGTGACTCATCCTGGAATCAGGGCCTCTTGGCAGTGCAGCCTATAAATGTCTGCAGCTCTGACCAATAACTTGGCTACAATCTCATGAGAAACCTCAAATCTGAGCCATCCTGCTAAGCAAACCACTCCAGAATTACTGCCCCACAGAAACTATGTGAGATAATAAATGTTTATTGGTGCTTTAAGCCACTAAGCTTTTTAATAATTTTTTTTAATACAGACGAGGTCTTGCTCCATTGCCCAGGCTGGTCTCGAACTCCTGAACTCAAGCCATCCTCCCAACTCAGTCTCCCAAAGTGCTGGAATTACAGGTGTGAGCCACCACTCCCAGCCTGTTTTTTAATAATTTGTTGTGCAGCAATAGATAACTAATACAAATGGTCATCCATTCTTTATTTAAATCCTTCCAGGATCAGATAATTCATCTATTCATTCATTCAACAGTTTAATAACTGTTGGTATCTACTCTGTTCCGGCCAAATAGTCACCACCCTTCCCTGTGGGAGCATGGTACCTCCTTAAGCCCATCAAGTCTGAAGACATACTTGATCATGTGATTTCCCATGGCCAAGAAAATGTGAACAGAGGGATGTAAGCCACTTCTGAGCAGAGGCTTTAAAGTCATTTCTCAGTTCTGCTATCACTGTTTTTCCTGTGCCTCAGAACCAGCAGTTTCATAGCTGATCTTTCAGCCTGAATCCTGGAATGAAAAAAACATAGAACAGGCTCACAGCTACTGCAGGCAATGTGCAACATTAACAAGAACAGCCCTTTTTGTTATAATTATTATAAGCCACTGAGTTTGGTACCTGTTTGTTACTTGGCATAACCAAGCAAAAGCTGACTGATACAGTCACACTGCATCCAGACCTGGTGGGATGACTTTTTTATCTGAGTCTTCTTTATCCTGGCTTTTCTCCTCAGAATGCTTCCTGGTTCCTAACTGTTTCTCAAAAATGTGCCTCCCAGGGTCAACATGATGGAGTCTGATCGGCCCAGGGCATGTTGGCCTTCCTTTCCAAGACCTGAGTGTCAAACACTCATAACATGGCTCCTTGAGACTTGGGAAACTTTGCTGCCTGGCAACCTTACAGTCTGCAACACAGAGCTTCCCACATATAGCTAGAGAAGAATGCCTCCAGGGACCAAAATGACGTCATGAGTCCACATTCTAAAGCTTGAGAACTTGACCCTGAGGACAGATTCTAACCTCCTTAGAACCTAATTAGGCTTCCCAACCTGCAATCTAATGAGCTTGGTGATGTGGCTGCCAAGTTTACAGCAGATTCGAAGGTATGAATTAAAGAGAAATCAAAATGCCAGGCAACCCAGCAGAATCGAGGAAACAAACAAGAGTTGGCTGAGCGCCAAACAGTGTCAGGCACGACCCATTTCACGACCATCTGTAAAACAGGTATTAATGTGCCCATTTTACAGGAGAGGAAACTGAGGTTCAGAGAGGTCACTAATTTGACAAAGGTCACAAGCTTGTCAATAAGGATTCAAATGGGCATATGGTAGACACGATATGAATGGCAGTTCCTGGTGCTGATTTTGGCACTGGTGCTGGTTGTAGGGAAAGCAGAGCCAGTGGGGAGGGAGAAAACCATGAGATGGGAGGGTAGGGGGAGATTTTCAGTGGAACAAGGTCCCAGGTGGAGAAGAGATGAGCCCTGGGGTATGGAAGAGTGGGGTACAGGGGAGGAGGGAGCACCTGAGAGCCCAGGGAACCCTGGAAAACCATCCCCACCTCAGAGAGGGACTTCCTTAGGGCAGGCTGTCCCTCGCTGTTCTCCCCAGAAGGCCAAGCCCTAGCCTGGGCAACATGACCTGGCTACTGCACCGCACTTCCTCCCCGGGCTCACACAGCGTCGGGCTCTCGCAAGACCATTTGTTGAGCTCTAGGAGTCTGGACCGATTGGCACATACATATGGACCAGGACAACAACCAGTGCCAGGTTTATTGCTGCCAAGCCAGAATGGAGACTGCTTATGCCCGTGGAATTGAACTTGCCAGTGCCAGCCCAGGCACAAGAGCTGGACAACTGCCCCTGGTGGGGGCTGCCACTTGGAAGAGAGCAGAGGTGCAACTGGCAGACAGGAGGGCCCAAGAGAGCAGCTAGTGATCCCTCACTCAGGACCCTGCTTCTGTCCAAGATTGCCTGAGTCCCATTTCCCCCCGAGGAGGCACAGAGAGAGCCCCAGTCATTCCTTCACCCGTTCTCTCCAGGGAAGGCCAAGAGGCTGCACATTCCCCTCAGGACAGACAAGTGTCCAGCCCAGCACTGCATGTGGGCACAGACAGGAGGAGGGGCTGGGGCACCAGCACTCTCCATGCAGACACCTGACTAAGACCAGGACCACCTGGCATTTTGGAAACCTTGATGAACACCTTCTCAGAGTTTATCTAAATTATTCTTTTAACTTTTATTGTGGTGAAATATGTATAACATAAAATTTGTCATTTTAGCTATTTTTAAGTATACAGTCCAGTGACATTAAGTACATTGTTGTGTGACCATTACCACCACTCAGCTCCAGAACTTTTTCAACTTCCCAACCAAAACTCCACACTAACCCCCATTTCCCCCTCCCCCAGCCCCTGGCACCCACCATTCCACTCTCTGACTCTATGCATCTCACTCCAGCTACCTCCCATAAGTGGAATCCTACAGTATCTGTCCTTTTGTAACTGACTCGTTGCACTTAGCATGAGATCCTGAATGTCCATCCGTGTGTAGCATGTGTCTGAATTTCCTTCCTTTTTAAGGCTGAGCAATATTCCACTGTATGGATAGACCACATTTTGCTTAGCCATTCATCTGTTGATATGGCTTGGCTGTGTCCCCACCTAAATCTCATCATGAATTGTAGCTCCCATAATTCCCACTTGTGGGAGGGACTCAGTGGGGGAATAGTTGAATCATGGGGACAGTTTCCTCTGTGCTGTTCTTGTGGTAGTGAATAAGTCTCATGAGATCTGATGGTTTTACAAGAGGAAACCCCTTTTGCTTCATTCTCATTCCTCTCTCTTCCCTGCCACCATGTAAGACATGACTTTGCTCCTCCTTGCCTTCCGCCATGATTGTGAGGCCTCCCCAGCCATGAGGAACTGTGAGTCAATTAAACCTCTTTAAGTTAACCAATCTTAATTAGCTGGGCGTGGTGGCGGGCACCTGTAATCCCAGCTACTCAGGAGACTGAGGCAGGAGAATCACTTAAATCTGGGAGACGGATGTTGCAGTGAGCCAAGATTGTGCTGTTGTACTCCAGCCCGGGCAATAGAGCGAGACTCCATCTCAAAAAACAAAAAAGTAGAGGAATAAAAAATGGCTACTCTATAGACAGAGCAGCCCCAACAGCTGCTGGTTGCCTATTTTTATGGTTATTTCTTGATGATCTGCTAAATAAGGGGTGGATTATTCATGCCTCCCCTTTTTAGACCATGTAGGGTAACTTCCCGACATTACCATGGCATCTGTAAACTGTCATGGCCCTGATGGGAGTGTAGCAGTGAGGACAACCAGAGGTCACTGTTGTGGTCATCTTGTTTTTGGTGGGTTTTAGCTGGCTTCTTTACTGCAACCTGTTTTATCAGCAAGGTCTTTAGGACCTGTATCTTGTGCTGACCCCTTATCTCATTCTGTGACTTAGAGTGCCTTGACCATCTGGGAATGCAGCTCAGGAGGTTTCAGCTTCATTTTACGTGGCTCCTATTCAAGACGGAGTCGCTCTGCTTCACATGCCTCCAACAGTTGGACGTCTCCACCTGGGGACATCAAACTCAGCCTGTCAAACCAACCTCCTCTCCCACCACATTCCCTGTCTTGTTTCTTCACAGCTCCATCCTTCCTCTGGTTGCTCAGGTTAAGCCCCTTGGTTCCACAAATGGCCAAGAAGCACATGAAAAGATGCTCACCATCATTAGTCATTAGGGACGTACAAATCTAACCCTCAACAAGATACCACCGCCCACCCTCCAGGATGGCTATAATTTTAAAAAATCACACACAAACAATGGCAAGTGTTGGCAGGGGATGTGGAGAAAGGGGAACCCTTGTATATGGCTGGTGGGAATGTCAAATGGCACTGCTGCTGTGGAGAACAGTTTAGCCATTCCTCACAAAGTTAAGCATGGAATTACTATACCATCCTGCAGTTTTACTCCTGTGTATACATACCCCAAAGAATTGAAAACAGGTGTTCAGGCCAGGCGCAGTGGCTTAAGCCTGTAACCCTAGCACTTTGGGAGGCTGAGGTAGGGCAATCACTTGAGCCTAGAAGTTCGAGACCAGCCTGGGCAACATGGCAAAACCCTGTCTCTACAAAAAATTACAAAACTAGCCAGGTGTGGTGGCGCATGTCCACGGTTTCAGCTACTCAAAAGGCTGAAGTAAAAGAATTACTTCAGGGCCAGGCTCGATGGCTCACGCCTGTAATCCCAGCACTTTGGGCGGCTAAGGTGGCCAGATCACCTGAGGTCAAGAGTTCGAGACCAGCCTGACCAACCTAGAGAAACCCCCGTCTCTATTAAAAATACAAAATTAGCCGGGAGTGGTGGCACATGCCCGTAATCCCAGCTACTTGGGAGGCTGAAGCAGGAGAATCTCTTGAACCTGGGAGGCGGAGGTTGTGATGAGCCAAGATCATGCCATTGCACTCCAGCCTGGGCAACAGGAATAAAACTCAAAAAAAAAAAAAGAATCACTTGGGTCAGGAGCTGGAGGCAGTGAGCCGAGATGATGCTACCGCACTCCACCCTGTGCATCAGAGAGAGACCCTGTCTCAAAATAAATAAGTAAATAAAGGGGTAAAGAACAGGTGTTCAAACAGAAACTTGTACATGAATGTTCATAGCAGCACTATTCACAGTAGCTAAAGCATGGAAACGACTCCAGTCTCCATGGATAGATGAATGACTGAAATGTGGTCTAGCCATACAGTGGAACATTATTCAGCCTTAAAAAGGAAGGAAATTGACACATGCTACCACATAGGTGAACTTTGAAGACGTTATGCTAAGTGATTTACCAGAATAGGTAAATCCATAGAGACAGGAAGCAGATTCGTGGTTGCTGGGGGCTCCGGGAGAGGGAAGGAGTAACTGTGTAATGCATACAGAGTTTTCCTTTTGGGGTGATGGAAATGTTTGGGGATGAGACAGAGGTGATGATTGAACAACACTGTGAATGTACTAAATACCTCTGAATACACTCTAAAATGGCTAAATTAATATTATGTGAATTTTACCTGAATAAATAAACCAACCAATCAGCCTTGGCTCCTCCTTGGCTTCTCTCCCACTCCCACACATCCCACCTGTGAGTCAATCCCATCAGCTCTGCACTCAAAATATATACAAATATACCCAGAATCTAGGTTGGATGCGGTGACTGACATCTGTAATCCCAACATTTTAGGAAGCCAAGGCGGGTGGATCACCTGAGATCAGACCAGCCTGGCCAACATGGTAAAACCCTGTCTCTACTAAAAATACAAAAATTAGCAGAGCATGGTGGCAGGCGCCTATAATCCCAGGTACTTGGGAGTCTGAGGCAGAAGAATTGTTTGAAATCGAGAGGCAGAGGTTGCAGTGAGCCAAGATCACGCCACTGCACTCCAGCCTGGGCGACAGGGCAAGGCTCCGTCTCAAAAATAATAAATAAAATTTAAAACTTTTAAATACACACACACACACAGAATCTGTCACTTCTCACCACCTCGCTGCCTCCACACCAGTCTTAGCCACTATCACCTCCCAACGGAGGACAACAGGAGCCTGCTGACCAGCCTCCCAATCCAGTTCTGACCCTCAGAGTCCTGCGCTCATTGAGGCAGCCAGGGGGGATCCTGTTAAATTGCAAGTCAGGTCCCATCTCCCGCCCTGCCCCTACCCTAAACCTCCCCAAGTAGCATTGCATCATGGTCAAAGCCAAAGTCCTTCCCACAACCCACTAGGCCACTGTGTTCCCCCACCCTGTCCCCACTGTGATCCTGGGTTCCCTCCCTCTGGCCACCCACTGGCCTCGGGCTGCCCCCACACACCTGCTACCCCCAGCTCTTTGTGGGGGCTCCTGTCCTGACATCTGTGGGCTTACTGCTCACTTCCTCATGCCTTTAGGCCTTCTTGGCTGTTCCTTCCTGAAGTTTCAGCTTCCACCCCAGCATTCCCACCCCTTCCTTGATGTAGTATTGCCTGGCATATGGCATATTTTATTCCTTAGGCTTGTATCTATGGACTGACTCCTACCCCAAAATATAAGCTCCATGAGGGCGGGACTTTTCCCTTTTTTGTTCTTTGCTGTGTCCTCATTGTGTGGGACAGTGCCCAGCATAAAGTACATGCCTAAGAAATATCTGACAAATGAATGGATTCCAATTCACTTAAGCCCATGTATTTGTATTTGCTTTGCAGAGGCAGCTGTGTATGTATGCGTGTGTGCGTGTGTGCGTGTGTGCGTGTGTGCGTGCGCGCGTGCGCGTGTGTGCGTGCGCGCGTGCGCACGTGCGCGTGTGCGTGTGCGCGTGTGTGCGCGTGTGCGTGTGTGCGTGTGCGTGTGCTCGTGTGCTCGTGTGCGCGCGTGTGCGCGTGCGCGCGTGTGCGTGTGTGCACGCATGCATGTGTCAGACAGGCGTCCATGGCGATAGGAAACCAATAATGCAAAGACAACTCAGAAGATCTGCTGGCATGGAGGTAAGGCTGCATGGAAGGATCCAGATCGGATTGGATGGGAGTGTCCCATTCAGGACATGGGTCACTCAAAACCACACACTTCAGACTTGGGGAATATTCTATGCCAGTCACATCTGTTTACAATACGTGGGGCATCTCCTGTGGAGGAAGCTGATAGTCTCATCCTGAGATAGGCAGAGCCCAGCGTGGAAGTGAGAGCCTTCATCTGGGATGAGGCAGCAGGAGGCAGGGAGGGGACACACTGGGGGACGTCCTGTGGGGCCAGGCAGTGTCGACCCAGCTCTGACATAGCCTGAGAGTCCTCACTTCCTCAGATTTCACACCCTGGGCACCTCCACCTCGCCTGCCTCTCCTTGACCCCGACCCCATGACCAGAGCTTTCTTCCGCTTAATGCCCAGGAGTGCTATCTGCATGAACCAAGCTAAGGTGTCAATCTCGTTTCAGAACCACAGCACGGATCCCCATAAAAGTCATCTTTATGGACAGATATTTCATGGCGGCAGCCTGAGAAGGCTCACGTTTCTTAGGCAGCTGGTGCAGAGCCAGGAGAGCTAATCATGAGCTCTGCCAGTCCCGGGATGTGAGCTGTGGCTGGCGGCTGTGGCCGTCTTATATCAAACTCTCAAGAGTCACAGGGCAGCAGCATTGGCCCCCTCCCAAGTCATTCCAGATGGGATTTAAGGTGGCTTAATGAGCATTCATAAAATACAGCAAGAGAACATAAATTGAAAAGGGTGTGCAAGACGAAATCAAATAAATGGGAACTACGTGAAATGAGCCAGAGACAGGAGGGAGGGGAAAGAACAGGGGGGAGGGGGAGGAACAGGGAGGGGCCCCCTAAGCCAGCTGGAAAGTGTGGCAAGGACAGAGCAGATTCTTGAGGGGTGTGCAGGAGTTTCCTAGGCCAGGATGGAGAGGAAGGACCTGTAGGCAGAAGATTGGTGTGTGCAAAGGAACCAGAGAGAGAAGGACGCGGGGAGGGGAGAGGGGGTGCCGGGAGGAGGGAGAGGAAGCTCAGTGGTTGTGGGGGATAGCGAGAGGGGTGGGGAAACGAACTGTTTCCTGCAAATGCCTCAGCCATACTTGAGAGGATTCCCACTCCCCTGTCCATTCACAAAGTCCTGGTGCCTGTGGCCGGGCTGCCCAGGCCTTCATTCCCTGAGCTCCCAAGAGTGCAGTGATTTATCCAATGTGGAGCTCCGGGAGTCCGGCTGTACCCGGAGGTAGTGGGGTCAGGGCGGAGGGACGGAGGGACGGAGGGGCGGAGGGGCACGAGCACTGCAAGGAAAGGCCGGGGCCTGCTCTCTGCTCTCTCCTCTCTCTGGACCTGCCTGAGCCCTAGGGGCACGGTCTGCACCATCTGCCTGTGAAGAGGAGCGCTTGATTCAGAGTGGCCCGCAGAGACCCTGGGTCCGATGATCCAGAAGTCTGACATGGAGCTTCTGTTAATTAGCCGCAACCCTCCCCTGGGTCCTGGAGTCTGTTCTCAGGTGACCATGGAGAAGGCGATGCTGAGTGATCAACACCTCGGATCTCCAATTGTCAGTGCAATGACCAAGAAGGCCTTGGAGAATGTTAAAGAAACAATTATTCCATGACATTGGTAAAGCGTGGCCAGGCCAACTTCATCCAGGACCATGGAGATTGAAACAGGGACCACTACAACACGGTCTTGCAGTCCGGGAGAGAGATTAGGCTCCACTCTCAATATAGCACAGGAAAGTAGGAATGTATAGCCAAGGAGTGTGGGGGTCAGTGGATGGAAAATTACCAAGGGGTAGGCGAGATTCTGCTTAAACCGACCTAACAGGATTCTTGCTGACACAGGCCAATGTTCTTTCGCTAAAACTGGATTTTGTGTGTGTGTGTGTGAGATGGAATCTCACTCTGTTGCCCAGGCTGAGGTGCAGGGGCACGATCTCGGCTCACTGCAACCTCCACCTCCCGGGTTCAAGTGATTCTCCTGCCTCAGCCTCCCAAGTAGCTGGGATTACAAGCGCGTACCACCACGTCTGGCTAATTGTTGTATTTTTTTTGGTGGAGACGGGGTTTCACCATGCTACCCAAGCTGGTCTCTGACTTCTGACCTCAAGTGATCCGCCTACCTCGGGCTCTTAGAGTGCTGGGATTACAGGTGTGAGCCACCGTGCCCGGCCTAGAACTGCCTTTTACAAGGAAGTGCACAGATGGGCCTGGCAGAAGATTCAGAAGCCTGACAAAAGTTTGGCCAAGCAAAGAATCTTGATCTGTAACTCTCATTCAATGACCAAGACGCCCTTTAGGAGCTCTTGGAAGAGCCCTCATGATGGGGTGAATATCCTTATATGAAGAGACAGGGGCCAGGTGCGGTGGCTCACACCTGTACTCCCAACACTTTGGGAGGCCATGGTGGGACAATCACTTCAGCCCAGGAGTTCGAGACCAGCCTGGGCAACGTGGCAAGACCCTATCTCTACGAAAAAAATTTTTAATTAGCCTGGTGTGGTCATGTGCACCTAGCTATTTGGAGGCTGAGGTAGGCTCACTAGAGGCTGGAGGTTGAGGCAGCAGTGAGCTGTGATCTTGCCACCACTGCACTCAAGCCTGGGCAACAGAACGAGATCCTATCTCAAAAAACAAAAACAAACCTTGGAAGGACTGGCTTTTGGGGCTCTGAGGACTATGAGAAAGGATCAGGGTTTCTGGCCACCCACAGGTCTTGAGTCTGTGCAGGAGGCAACTGGCTTTTATCGCAGTTGCAGCTGATATTGAAGGGTGTGCCACAGCAGATGGAGTGACAGAAAAACAAAGAAGAATTTAGGAAAACACACACAGACACACACACACAGACACACACAGAGACACATACACAGACACACACACATTCACACACACAGACACACATGCAGACACACACAGAGACACACATTCACACACAGAGACACACAGACACACACAGAGACACACACACAGAGACACACACACAGACATACACTGACACACACACAGATACACACAGAGACACACACACATACACTGACACACACGCAGATACACAGAGACACAGAGACACACAGAGACACATACAGACACACACAGACACACACACAGAGACACACACAGAGACACACAGACACACACACAGACACACAGAGAGACACATACACAGACACACACAGAGACACACACAGAGACACACAGACACACACACACACACACAGACACACACAGACACACACAGAGACACACAGACACACACACAGACACACACAGAGACACACACAGAGACACACACACAGACACATACACAGACACACACAGACACACACACAGAGACACACACAGAGACACACAGACACACACACAGACACACAGAGACACACACACAGACACACAGAGACACACACAGAGACACACAGACACACACACACAGACACACACACAGACACAGAGACACACACAGACACACACACACAGAGACACACACAGAGACACACACACAGACACACACACAGACACACACAGACACACACACAGACACACACAGACACACAGACACACACAGACACACACACAGAGACACACACAGACACACAGACACACACACAGACACACACACAGACACACAGAGACACACACAGACACACAGAGACACACACAGAGACACACACACAGACACACACACAGAGACACACACAGACACACACAGAGATACACAGACACACAGATACACACAGACACACACAGAGATGCACACAGACATACACACACACACACGGAGACATGCAAAGACACACACACAGAGACATGCACACACAGACAGACCCACACACAGGCACACACAGACATACACACACACATAGACACAGACACAGAGACACACACATACACAGACACAAAGACATATACACAGATACACACAGACACACACAGACACACACAGACACATACACAGACACACACAGAGACACACACAGAGACACACACACAGAGACACACACAGTGACACACAGACACATACACTGAGACACACACACAGACACACACACATAGTGACAGACACATACACAGAGACACACACAGTGACACACAGACACACACAGAGACACACACAGAGACACACAGACACACACACAGACACACACACAGACACACAGACACACACAGAGACACACAGACACACACAGAGACACACACAGACACACACACAGACACACACACAGAGACACAGACACACACAGAGACACACAGACACACACAGACACACACACACACAGAGACACACAGACACACACACACACACACAGAGACACACACAGAGACACACAGAGACACAGACACACAGAGACACATACACACACAGATACACACACACAGAGATGCACACATACACAGACACACACACAGACATGCACATAAACACACAGAGACACAGACACACAGACACACTCACACACATAGACACAGAGACACACACACAGACATACACAGACACACAGACATATACATAGACACACAGTGACACACAGACACATACACACACACAGACACGTACTCACACAGAGACACACACATTCACACACACACACACACACACATACACAGACACACACAGAAACACACACTCCCACACATAGACTCACACACACACACACACAGACACAGACACACACGGGGAAGGGTTTCATCTTAGGATGAGTCAAGGCTTGTCCAGGAGCTCACACTGCACAAGCGCAGCAGGCCCCTCAGCCGAGACCCGGCCAGGCTCGGTGCGCGGGGCTTTTGTGGGGCCCCGGGCCCTGGGAGTCCACTGCGGAGTTTTGCTCATTCGTTTGCTTTCCCTCGTCACTCAATTTCTGAGCCAGCTCAGCAAACCTGGAGTTTAAATTGCAAAAGCCCCAAGGGTTCAACTCTGACCTTTGGCAGGGACAGGATTTACCCTGAAGCCCATGGGCCCTTCTCCTGAGCCGGCCCTTCCAGAGGCCAGGAATTCCAGGTGGAGCTAGGTTTTGTGACCCCTGAGCCTAATGGAATGGAGGTGGGGAGCTCTTTAGTAAAAGGATGCCAGGCTGGGTGCGGTGGGCCTGTAATCCCAGCACTTTGGGAGGCTGAGGCAGCCAGATCACCTGAGGTCAGGAGTTCGGGACCAGCATGGCCAACATGGAGAAACCTTGTCTCTACTAAAAATACAAAATTAGCCGGGTGTGGTGGCGCATGCCTGTAATCCCAGCTACTCGGGAAGCCGAGGCAGGAGAAACACTTGAACCCAGGAGGCAGAGGTTGTGTTGAGCCGAGATCGCACCATTGCACTCCAGCCTGGGTAACAAGAGCAAAACTCCATCTCAGGAAAAAAAAAAAAAAGAATTTTAGGGGACACAGAGATTCAGTCCATAGAGGTGGGACAATACATATGAAATATTGCAACCAGAGATGCTCAGCCAAGCCCTAATGTCCCAAGTCTTATTAGGGGTCAATCATAGAGGCATGTGGCACCCACGTGACTGACCTTAACTATTTCATCTCCAGCCCTAGCTTAAGTCAGACTGATACAGCCTGGTCCAGGGCCCCAAGTGAAAACACACAGGCATTCCCATAAATAACATTGCTAACATCAACTGTCTCGGTGGCCCAAGGCCCCAGGTGAAAAAACACCCTGTTAGGCAGGATATTCCAAGGGCTCAGAGTTTATCTCCCAGGAGCCAGGCAAGGGCCAGTCCTCTCTTTGGAATGTGCAGGGTTTGGGCGGCCCAGGCCTGTTGAGTTAACCCCTTACTTCACAGGGCCTCTGCTGTATACATGGCATTATGCAGAGTTAGATTCCAAAGCAGGAGGCAAAAATCACGTGGAATCAGTGACCCTTGAAAAATCCCTCTGGAAGATGCTATTTTGGAGTCCTCATCTCTCAGGAAGTCCAGCACAGCTGGGCTTCCCTCCAGGGCTGCAGCTGGCTTGCACTGAGGCTGCATTATGTGGAAAACGTGGTCTGCAAATCCTCCACTGGCACTCAGCTGTGACATACTGGCCCTGGGGTCACCCTAGGGAGCCGCATCCCGGAGGGACCTCTCCTGCCCCCTCCAGGAGGCCCATTGAGGGGCCTGCCTCCAACAGGAGCTCAGCAATATGTAAATGATTCTTTCTCCTTTTTCCACCAGCTACATTTAATACAATCTGCATAAGCTAAATGTGTATTTGATTCAACTCCTTTCCGGGGACTGAGTCTTCCTCTTGGGGTGAAGTCAAGAATAATGATCACAGTGAACACTCAGTGGGTGCTTGCTTTGTGACGGAGACATTTCTCAGCATTCTGTGGGTTAGCCCATCAAATCCTCACACCCTGCCTCTGAGATCGGGTCATCTATTACATGCATTTTGCGATGACGAGACTGAGATGTGGAGACCTTAAATAATGTGTGCAGGCCAGGTGTGATGGCTCACACCTGTCATCTCAGCACTATGGGAGGCCAAGGCAGGAGGGTCACTTGAGCCTAGGAGTTCAAGATCAGCCCGGGCAACATAGTGAGACTCCTTGTCTAAAAAAAAAAAAAAAAAATTAGCTGACCGTGGTGGCATGCCTCTATACTATCAGCTACTTGGGAGTCTGAGGTGGGAGAATCACTCGAGCCCAAGAGGTCAAAGCTGCGTGAGCCATGATGGTGCCGCTGAACTCTAGCCTGGGCGACAGAGCAAAACCCTATCTCAAAAAAAGAAAGTAAATAAATAAGTAACGTGCCCAAAGTCCCACAGCTAGTTGGTGGAAGGGGCCGCAGTTTTAACCTAGGCAGTCCAGCTCTGGGCGCTGCCTCTCTCTTCTTTTTTTTTTTTTTTTTGAGACAGAGTTTCATTTTTTGTTGCCCAGGCTGAAGTGCAATGGTGCGATCTCTGCTCACCGCAACCTCCGCCTGCCGGGTTCAAGTGATTCTCCTGCCTCAACCTCCTGAGTAGCTGGGATTACAGGCATGCACCACCACCCCCGGCTAATTTTGTATTTTTAGTGGAGACGGGGTTTCTCCATGTTGGTCAGGCTGGTCTCGAACTCCTGACCTCAGGTGATCCTCCTACCTCGGCCTCCCAAAGTGCTGGGATTACAGGTGTGAGTCACCACGACAAGCCAGGCTCTGCATCTTAACCACTATCTTCTTCTGCCTCTAAAAGGCAAATTAGCAGAATTATTGTAAACCCGAAAGCTAAGAAGGAGATGTGAATGCGTTCCGGCAGGACGCCGTCACTAGCTACTAGCTATGCATACAGACTCAAGCAGAAATGGAATTGGCTCAAAAACAGATCTTACAGCCAGAACAGGAGCTGGGAGAAAGTGACTGAAAAATGGCCGGGCGTCGTGGCTCACGCCTGTAATCCCAACACTTTGGGAGGCTGAAGCGAGAGGATCACCTGAGGTCAGGCATTTGAGACCAGCCTAGCCAACATGGTGAAACCCTGTCTCTACTAAAAATACAAAAATTAGCCAGGCGTGGTGGCAGATACCTGTAGTCTCAGCTACTCGGGAGGCTGAGCCACGAGAATCACTTGAACCCGGGAGGTGGAGGTTGCAGTGAGCCGAGATAGCGCCACTACACTCCAACCTGGGCGACAGAGTGAGACTTTGTCTCAAAAAGAAAAAAAAAAGAAGAAAGTGACGGAGAAATTAAGGAAGTCATCCTGGCTGAACTGGAGGAAGAGGAGAATTCCCTTAGGAGAAGGGTTGGGCCCTTAGAGGTCAGGGGAGGCAGGTAGGAATGGGGGCAAGGGATATTTTACCATCCCACCCTCCTAAGTGCCCTGGCAGAGGGAACTAGGAGAAGGAAGCCTTCTTTTGTTGTCACTGGATTGGGGAGGTGACTTGGAGATGAGAAATCTAACAGGGATAACTAGAGCACCTCCAGAGTCAGCTGGAATGGACCACCCGGGAGATTTCAGGGCAGTTGCTCCTCAAAAGCCTCCCTCCTCCTGTCATTGCGGCGGGCGCCTCCTTTAAGGAGCTGGAGACCCCAGGAGTGGATACAGAAAACTTGGCAGAAGTGAGAACGGTCCAGAAAGATAATCACAGAACAGACTGGACCCTGAATTTCATGGTGACCGTGTGATGTTAGGTGGGGAGGCAGGAGCAGCCTGAGCCCTGAGGCGATGTGCCTGGTCCATCCTAGGAGCTGGGGGTTCAGATCCAAGCAGCACTCTGGGTGCAGTCACGACTGGCTTAGATGTTGCGCAGAGAGAAGGTGTTGGGCTGAGGTTGGGGAGGGCTTTTTGGAACAACAGGTACTTTGGGCAAAATCAGACTCAATGATTTTATCTTTCTCATTATGAGGAATCCACAGGGCAGAATCTGCAATGATCCAGGTCTATATCAGGCATGGTCCCATCAGGAGACAGAAACCATGTGTTGTGTTAACAGAGGAAATTTAATATAAAGAATTATTAACTAGGCATTGGAAAACTAAAAATGCAAAAAAGAGAACTCTAACGGGAGAACCTTCCAGGAAGTTACACACACACCCAGGGCTGGAGGAATAAATAAGGAACTGAAATTATGAAAACACGGAAGCCTGGAATGCAGACCTCTAAGGAGCAGACAAAGTCAGCAGATGCTGATGTCTCCAGAGGGGTGTGATGGGGCTGGTCTGCCTGCTGGAAAAACTGCAAACTGGATCCAGCAGCTACTGCAGGAAGGAACTGCCGCTGCCATGATGAAGAAGCTGTGTGAGGGTGATGCCCACAGGAAGCAGACAGAAAGGAGCAAGAACCTTCATCTTGTTCTAGCCTCAAAGCTGCTCTTTATTTTTATTTTTATTTTATTTATTTATTTATTTGGAGACAGAGTTTCGCTCTTGTTGCTCAGGCTGGAGTGCAATGGCACAATCTTGGCTCACCACAATCTCCACCTCCCGGATTCAAGCGATTCTCCTGCCTCAGCCTCCCAAGTAGCTGGGATTGCAGGCATGCGCCACTATGTCCAGCTAATTTTTGTTATTTTTAGTAGAGATGGGGGTTTCACCATGTTGGCCATGCTGGTCTCGAACTCCTGACCTCAGGTGATTTGCCCACCTCGGCATCCTAAAGTGCTGGGATTACAGACGTGAGCCACCACGCCCGGCCAAAGTTGTTCTTTCTAACATCCCCTATTGTCAGAGCCCAGCAGGGAAACAGCAGGCAAAGCAGAAATATCGTTTGCAGAATTCCAACTCCATCATCACAACACAGAGAGTATAGAAGGCTGGGCTGGAAGCTGGAAGACCATAACTTGAAAACTGGCAAATTCTACCCCTTTGGCTACTCTGCATTCGTGCACACCCCTCTGCATATATTTTTGGAGTTCTGTACAACAACCAAAATAACTCTGTGTCGCTACATAACAAGATGAAACTATCCTTCATACAAAGAAAGACATTCTCACTCTGTGTTAGTCTGCTCAGGCTGCCATAACAAAATGCCACAGACTGGGTGGCTTAAACAACAGCAATTTATTTTCTCAGAGTTCTGTAGGCCAGAAGTCCAAGATCAAGGTACTGTCAGGTTGATTTTTGGTGGGATGAAGCCTCTTCCTGGTTTATAGACCTTCTCACCGTGTCCTCACGTGGCCTTTCCTCGGTGTGTACAAGGAGAGTGAGGTTGGGGGAAGATCTGAGTCTCTTCCTTTTCTTAAAAGGACACCAGTTCTATAGGATTCGGGCTCACCCTATGACCTCATTTAACCTTGATCACCTCCCTAAAGACACCATCTTCAAATGTCTTCATTAAGAATTAGGGCTTCGGCCGGGCGCGGTGGCTCAAGCCTGTAATCCCAGCACTTTGGGAGGCCGAGACGGGCGGATCACGAGGTCAAGAGATCGAGACCATCCTGGCTAACACGGTGAAACCCCGTCTCTACTAAAAATGCAAAAAAATTAGCCGGGCGTGGCGGCGAGCGCTTGTAGTCCCAGCTACTTGGGAGGCTGAGGCAGCAGAATGGCGTGAACCCAGGAGGCGGAGCTTGCAGTGAGCCGAGATCGTGCCACTGCACTCCAGCCTGGGCGACTGAGCGAGACTCCGTCTCAAAAAAAAAAAAAAAAAGAATTAGGGCTTCGGCATATGAATTTTGGGGAGACACAGTTCAATCCATGACGCACCATCCCCCCAAAATGAGAAGATGCGAAGTCCCAACAGTCACTGGGTTCATCCTGGGAGATAAACATACCATCCACCTTCAGGACGCATTAGTTCCTCCTGAGTCAGTCACCATCTTTTCTGAAAATTCTACCAAAAGACTAAACCATAAAGTTAAAAATTGTAAAGCTTACATAAAATAATATAATCACATGATGTAATGATAAAATAAAAGGAGGAAGAGGAGGGGAGGAAATACGCCTCACACAGCAGGAACCCCCTTTCCCCTTGGTGTTGGGACGATTAATCCCAGTCAGCAGACTAACCCTGTCTTTTGCCTATTGATCCAGTGACTGAGAACCCCAAAATGACCAGGTGGCCATCTCAACTTTTTTTTTTTATTTTGAGACGGAGTTTCGCTCTTGTTGCCCAGGCTGGAGTGCAATGGCACAATCTCGGCTCACTGCAACCTCCACCTCCTAGGTTCAAGCGATTCTCTTGCCTCAGCTTCTCAAGTAGCTGGGATTACAGGCATGCGCCACCATGCTCGGCTAATTTTGTATTTTTAGTAGAGACGGGGTTTCTCCGTGGTGGTCAGGCTGGTCTCAAACTCCCAACCTCAAGTGATCTGCCCACCTCAGCCTCCCAAAGTGCTGGGATTACAGGCACGACCCACCACGCCTGACCCATCTCAACTTTTGATTCAATAAAACAATGGCATTCCCTGGGGGAAGCATTCTCTCCTTGGGAACTAAGATTTCCAAACCAGTGGGGTTCAAAGTTGCTGGGAGGAGAGAAAAAAATCTATGATTAGGATATTAGTTTTAATGAGAGAAGCCACTCTCATTCCATCCCTTGATTCCTGGACCATGTATTCTGACCATGGAGAAGCAACAACAACATCAATTGATCAGTGATTCAAAGCATATCTGTCTCCTGTAGAACAGAACTCCCTCCTTTCGGGGAGTCGTCTCCCAACTGACGATGACTTACTGAAGTAAGTCTTCGCTGAGCTACTCCCCCATCCCATGAAGCTAGCTGCTTCTGGGTGATGGAATATTTGGTAAGACCAGAGACCCTCATGACCATAAAGCTATTGCCACACTTCTGTTGTCATGAAATGAATTCCTTGATCAGAAGCAATGTTGTACCATGATGGTGAATAAGACTCACAAAGTCCACGGGTGATGATGCTGGCAGAAGCATTATGAGCAGGGATGGCAAACACATCTCCAAAGTATGAGTCTCTTCCATTGAAAGAGAGTGAAAACAAATCTCCATCCCCTCCATAATAGAAAGGGTTCGAGTAATCAACCTGCTACCAAGCTGCCTGGTCCCCTGGATGCACCATATCAGGGACTCAGTGTCGGTCTCTGCTCTTGGCAGTCTGGGCACTCAGCAGTAGCGTAATCTGGGAGCCCTGGTGCCAGGAAGTATACATTCGCTGCTGAACCCCTGCATAAGTTCCATCTCTGCCACCGTGGCCACGTTGAACATGGATACAATGAGCAAGCACTGGGCTGGCTGGGGAAAGAGGATAACTGACATCCACAGAGAAATTCTCCTTCACCCTCTCATTATTGTATCCACCTGGCTCTGAAGAGCTCCTCTGCAGGGGGTGCCCGCATCCACATTGGAAACCAACATCTTTGCATTCTGCGCCCATTCTCAGCACTCCACGTATTTCCTACCCACACTGCATGTCACCATCTTTCAATTCTGTTTTTCCCAAATCCCTGACCATTCAGCTAAGCCAGGGGTTAGCAAACATTTTCTATCAAATTTACAAATGTTTTAGGCTTTGTGGACCATTTGTTCTCTGTTGCAACTATGCAACTCTGCTGTTGTCGCATGAAAGCAGCACAAAAAGCAAATACATGTGCCAAAAACACCTTTTATTTACAAAATCAGAGGGTGGCCAGACTTGACCTGAGGGCTATGGTTTGCCAACTTCTGAGCTAAACCATTAGCAACTGCCCGTGAATGACTGTAGATCCAGATCCTCTGTCAGTCCAAAGTGGGAGCCCTAGAGTCCTGATTGAATATGTCTTTCAATGTCCTTCAGAGCAACCCCTGAATGAGGCTGTCATACCACAGGCACCCACTTCCAGTCAATGCCAGGATATGATGCAAAAATCACCTATAAACCAAACCGAACAAGTCTTCTCAATCACACATCCCTAAGGCCATAGGTGGGGATCAGAGTGTCAAAGGAGTCTGAGCCACCTGCTCCTGCAACTTACCTGTGCCTGAGCATATTCCCGCTTGAGGATAGATTGCTGCTGCACCGGCTGACCTCAGGGCTTGGTGGGTCTGATAACACCCAATTTCCACTGGACACCTTGGATACTGAGGTGTTCAGGGAGATCTCACCTCCAGGACTGGGGCCCTCATTCCCCAACTGCCAAGATGGTTCACAGCTGAGTCACCCTCTGGCCCTGGCCTTCAGCAGCAGGGAGCTGCCAACAGATGTGACCCCACCCTGGAGGAAGCCTACTTCCAATGGCTCGTCAAAGTAGGGGTGCAATGGCTTAGCTCTCTTGCCTGAATCTGGGATATCGCT
The DNA here is from genome assembly GCF_009764315.1 of Trachypithecus francoisi. Classification (NCBI taxonomy): domain Eukaryota; kingdom Metazoa; phylum Chordata; class Mammalia; order Primates; family Cercopithecidae; genus Trachypithecus; species Trachypithecus francoisi. The sequence goes on from NW_022681473.1 coordinate 9,805,981, forward strand.
GAAGAGCTAACCCAGTTCCAGAGCTCCCCAGGGAATTAGCTAGCCCTCTGTTGCAACTTCATCATAGTTCAACATTTCCGTCTTCCCAATTCCATCTCCTTCACTCCCTTATGGGTGTTATGTCCAAGCGTATTTCCCAATAAACCCCTTGCCCACAAATCTTCACCTCCAGGTATGTTTCATGGAAACCCAACCTTCTGAAACAGATGCTCAGGCCATTGATGTCCAGCGTTCAGTCCCTACCAGGACACAGCTGTAAGCCAGGAACTGTTTCTTGTGTTTTTTTGTTTGTTTGTTTGTTTGCTTTAGTTTTTGTTTTTTGAGATGAGTTTCTTTCTTCTTACCCAGGCTGAAGTACAATGGCGCAATTTTGACTCAATGCAACCTCCGCCTCTCAGGGTCAAGTGATTCTCCTACCTCAGCCTCTTGAGTAGCTGGAATTATAGGCATGCGTCACCACGCCCTGCTAATTTTTTTTTGTATTTTTAGTAGAAACGGGGTTTCTTTATGGTGATCAGGTTGGTCTCAAACTCCCGACCTCAAGTGATCCACTCACCTTAGCCTCCCAAAGTGCTGGGATTACAGGCGTGAGCCACCGTGCCCAACCCAGGAACTGTTTCTGTAAAGGAGAATACTCTGTTGCAGAAGAGGGCATGGACTTGCATCAGAACCCTGGAGGCCTGCACAGTGATCCTCTTCCTGACACTTGCCAGCAGCCCATGCTTGACAGCAGCATCCCTGTCCACAAGCACATTCTGAGCATCATCAGTCTGTGGAGTCACAAGGCCCAAAGGAAGAGCACTTGCTGTGCAGGCAGGACTGGCTGCACAGTCTTCTCTTGATTTGGTCCCCACTCAAAACTGGCACCTACTGCATTATTATTATTGAGGGAGTGGGTTTGTTATTGAGGGAGTGAGTTTGCCCCCTCCTGCCCTTTCTCGCTCACTCTTTGCCCTTTTCCCATGTTATGACGCAGCAAGAAGGCCCTTGCCATATGCTGGCCCCTTGATCTTGGACTTTCCAGCCTCCAGAACCGTAAGCCAATACATTTCTGAACAAATGGGTTGGAGTAAAACTCTCAAATGTGATGTATGCAAACAAACCTCCATTATTTTTGTGGTAGATGGTCCAGATGCAGCAACATATCCTTCACCTTGAAGGGGATATCTTGACATGCTTCAGGTCATTGGTGCCCCACAAACCTCCCTGAGGTGACAGACCCATTAATTTTTATGGGGTTCATTTCCCCCATCTCATTTTCATTTGTCTTACTAATGTACATGAAAAGTACTTGCTACTTCTTGCTCCTCAGGCCCTGTCTTGGTCCATTTTGTGCTGTTAAAACAGAATCCCACAGACTGGATAATTCATAATGATCAGAAATGTATTGACTTATGATTCTGGAGGCTGGAAAGCCTGAGATCAAGGGACCAGCATCTGGGAAGGGCCTTCTTGCTGCGTCTTAACATGGTAGAAGATCAAAGAGAGAGGGAGAGAGGGCAAGAAAGGGCGAACTCACCCCCTCAATAACAAACCCACTCTCTCAATAATAGCATTAGCCCATTCATGAGGGTGGGGCCCTCAAGACCTAAACACCTCTTAAAGGTCTCACCTCCCAATACCATCCCAGTGGCAATTAAATTTCGACATGAGCTTCGGAGGGGATAGACATTGAGATCATAGCAGGCCCAATCAGCATAATGTTTCCCAAGTCATGTTCTGTGGAATGCAGAGAACAAGATCTCTGCCAACTACACTGTGGCAGAAAGTGGAAGGGTTGACGTGGCCCTGAGGCAAGACTGTGAAGGTGACAGATAAAAGCAAACAGATTTTGGTGGTCCTTGAAAACTGCTATAGAGAAAAAATACCTGGATGGGTCAAAAGCTTCATAGCAGGTGCTGGGGTGTGCTGTTTTGCACCAGGGAAGATACTGCACCTAGAGCTGCAGCTGCAGCTGGAGTCACCACCTGGCTACGTTTCCAGCAACACGCAGTCCTCCAGGACCCAGGACCCTTCCACCTTCTGCACAGATCAAACAGACATGTGAATGGGCTGTGCTAGGAATCATCTCCCTTGCCACCCTCACGTCTTTCCCGGCTGTGTAATCTCAGAGCAGCTGCCCAGGAATTTGCATTGCTCTGACTTCCTAGCTCAGAGGGAGGGGAAACTCCAGGGGCTCCCACATGGCCCTTCTTATCTTCATGGCTCTTTCTTTGCAGGTCAGAGAGCCCAAGTGGAGATTCTGCCTGTTGCCAGAAACGCCTACTCCAACTGTACATTCAGGAACTGGGGAAATAAGCATGGGGTAAGTTCATGGACCTGATGGGTCCACAGTGATTAAAATTTGGGCCCAAAACTCCATTTATCACTGGACCACCATGAGTGCTACCTTAACTGTGGTCTACAGTAAATAAAAGAGAAAAAGGGTCGGGCATGGTGGCTCACACCTGTAATCCCAGCACTTCAGGAGGTCAAAGTGGGCAAATCACTTGAGGTCAGGAGTTTGAGACCAGCCTGGCCAACATGGTGAAACCCTGTCTTTACTAAAAATACAAAAATTAGCTGGGCGTGATAGCAGGCACCTGTCATCCCAGCTACTCAGGAGGCTGAGGCAGGAGAATCACTTGAACCCAGGAGGTGGAGTTTGCAGTGAGCCGAGATCACGCCATTGCACTCCAGCCTTAGCCATAGAGTGAGACTCTGTCTCAAAAAAAAAAAAAAAAAAAAAGGGAGAAAAAGAAGAGAGAAAGACTCCACCATACAGCAGACAGTGTAAGACTATGTATCAAAGAAAAGGAAAGGACCAATATGAGGTTTTGTTTGTTTGTTTGTTTCTGAAATGGAGTTTCGCTCTTTCACCCAGGCTAGAGTGCAGTGGCACGATCTCGGCTCACTGCAACCTCCGCCTTCCGGGTTCAAGTGATTCTCTTGCCTCAGCCTCCCAAGTAGCTGAGATGACAGGTGCCCGCCACCACGCCCGGCTAATTTTTGTATTTTTAGTAGAGATGGGGTTTCACCATGTTGGCCAGGCTGTTCTCGAACTCATGACCTCGCAATCTGCCCACCTTGGCCTCCAAAGTGCTGGGATTACAGGCATGAGCCACCGCGCCCGGCCTTATATGGGTTTTCATGTTTAAAAAACTTGGCTGGGGCTGGGCATGGCGGCTCATATCTGTAATCCCAGCATTTTGGGAGGCCAAGACAAAAGAATTAACATAGTGAAACCCCTCCTCTACAAAAAATGTAAACATTAGGCAGGCATGGTGGTGCACGCTTGTGGTCCCAGCTACTTGGGAGGCTGAAGTGGAAGGATCACCTGAGCCCAGGGAGGTCCAGGTTGCAGTAAGGCAAAGACTGCATCACTGAACTCCATCCTGGGCAACAGAATAAGACCCTGACTCCAAGAAAAAGAAAAAGAAAAAAAAACCTAGCTGGACCCCTGGAAAAACCTTGTTTTCCATCTGGCTGCTACAACCATTGGAGAATTTTAAGATGCTGATGCAGGCCCCTCCACTGCTCTCACCCCAGATCAATTCATCAGGATCCCTGGAGTGGGGTCTGAGCATCGGCAGACTTGCCATTCCAATGAGCTGCTATGGTTGGGAACCTCAGCTGGGGAGGAATCATGGATGGAAATAAACGCCGGAAGCCTGACCCACTGCTGCAGAGACAGAGTGGCAGAAAGGAGGGCTTCTATTGCCGCTCTAAAAATAAGTCCTAGGAAATTCAAAAGCCCCTGGGAAAAGACACACTGCTGCCCTGGCCCTCTGGGGCACAGGCGTCTGAAGCACTCGCAGCTGCTTTGGATCAGGAATATTCCACGGTGACTCTGCAGCGGAGACACCTCGGGTCTGAGGCCCCTTGGTGAGGGATGCTTAGGCCCCGGGAATTCCTGAGCAACTGCTGAGACTTCACAGCCCAGAGCTAAAAACCCCCTGCAGGGCCGGGCGCGGTGGCTCAAGCCTGTAATCCCAGCACTTTGGGAGGCCGAGACGGGCGGATCACGAGGTCAGGAGATCGAGACCATCCTGGCTAACACGGTGAAACCCTGTCTCTACTAAAAATACAAAAACTAGCCGGGCGAGGTGGCGGGAGCCTGTAGTCCCAGCTACTCGGGAGGCTGAGGCAGGAGAATGGCGTAAACCCAGGAGGCGGAGCTTGCAGTGAGCTGAGATCCGGCCACTGCACTCCAGCCTGGGCGACAGAGCGAGACTCCGCCTCAAAAAAAAAAAAAAAAAAAAAAACCCCTGCAGATCTCGCTGAGAGGGAGAAGCTTAGAGGGCACAGCAGGATACCGCCGGAACTGCGGAGAATCAAGGATGCAGCTCTGAGAAGGGCCTGCTGGAGGAGTGGGAAACTCACCAAAATTAAGAGCCTTTGAATAAGCAGGAGGAGCACAAGGTGGGGGAGGGGCGGGGAGCCCTAGGTCAGGGCTATGGGAGTGACTTCACTGCAAACGTTAAGTGACCCAAGAAGAAAACTGTCCCCCCCACTGCTCTCAGAGGAAACTGTGAGTCTGGGTGGATACGGGCAGCAGGGGACACAGTTTGCCTCTTATTGGGCAATTTCCACCAGTGGAGTTTCAATTCCTGGGTCATGGACTCTCGTCTCCTGGTGAAGTGCAACATCAGTCCTCTTGTCGCTGGTGCGTTCTGCCTGCATCCTTGCTCCAGCTAAGCCAGCTCCTCTAGGCCTGTGGCTGCCCACCACAGTGGGCTCTGGGCTGGACTCTGGACCATGCGTTGCTGGGTTTGCTGCTGTGATGATGGAGGTCCTGCTTTTGTCTGTCTGATGTTTATACTTTGTGGGTGTGGAGTGTGATAGGAACATCTCATATGTGCCAGGGACTGGCTCTTTGGAAAAGTCAGTGCAGGTTAGAAACATAGACTGTGGCCGGGCACAGTGGCTCATGCCTGTAATCTCAGCACTTTGGGAGACCAAGGTGGGCAGATCACTTGATTTGAGGTCAGGAGTTCGAGATCAGCCTGGCCAACATGGTGAAACCCCGTCTTTACTAAAAATACAAACATTAGCCGGGCGTGGTGGTGCATGCCTGTAGTCCCGGCTATTCGGGAGACTGAGGCACGGGAATCGCTTGCACACTGGAGACAGAGGTTGCAGTGAGCCGAGATCATGCCACTGCTCTCCAGGACTGTATCGAGTTCACTCCAAAAGTGGAGAAGAGCCATCCGGGTTGCAACTGCCACCCAGGGAAGCCAGATTGCAGCCAAGTGGGGCCCCCAGCTAAGGCCGAGCATGATAAGACCCTGCAGAGGAAGGGGTCTTGACTTGAATTCATCTGGACTTTGCCTTAGAAGGAGAAGGGTATTGCATTTTTGGACTTTAATCATGGGGGCTCCTATTTACATTGCAGTGTCTTATGTTGCAGGTTTTGATGTGGTTCTCAATGTTCAAACCCCACCGAGAGTTATATTACACAGTGTTTGACCTAATTTGAGACAGGAAATGGAATAAGAAATGAATTTTCTTCCTAGTGTGTCACACAGCTGTAGCTGTTAGGAATGTCTCTGGATGCAATGAACAGAAAATCTGCATACCAGAGGCTGAAGCAATAAGAGGCAGCAGCATGGGTACGGGCCATTCTAGGTTTGGGGAAATAGTTCAGAGATGTTATCCAGGAGCCAAGTCCACTTTTATTGGCCTTTTATTGGGAAGAAAGGAGTGTTCCTCTCATCAAGAAGGAAAGTGTTTCCCAGAAGCACCCCCTCCTCCTCACAGCTCTTCATATCTCTTTGGCTAGAACCACATCACACATCCACCCCCAGTTGCAACAGAGACTGGGAAGGTGAGTATCAGATGGAAATCCTACTGTCAGGACCCGGGTTGAGCATGCTGCCTCCCCACACGAAACCAGGCTTCTGCTGGCAAGAAAGATACAAGATCACCAGCCACTGTGGTTATTGACATGCTGTGGTGTCATCTTCCAAAAACTGACAAGGGCCAGGTGAGGTGGCACACATCTGTAATCCCAACATCTTGGAGGCTGAGGCAAGAGGATCACTTGAGGCCAGGACTTTGACACTAGCCTGGGCGACATAGCAAGACCCCCATCTCTACAAAAAATAAAAATAAAAGATTTAATTAAAAAAAATAGCTGGGCATAGTGTCATGCACCTGCAGTCCTAGCTACTCAGGAGGCTGAGGCTGAGGAACTCCTGAGCCCTGAGTTCAAGGCTGCAGTGAGCTGATTGCTTCACTGCACTCCCTCCTAGGTGACACAGCTAGACCCAGTCTCTTTTTAAAATGACAACAACAACAACAACAAAAATTACAAAGAATTCAACAATTTAAAAATACAGCCCAAGGTAACCTACAGAATGGGAAGAAATATTTGCAAATCATGTATCTGGTAAGAGATTAATATCCAGAGTATAGAAATAACTCCTGCACTCAATGAAAACACAAAAATCTAGAACTTAGAAAGTGTTCAAAGGGGGCTAGGCATGGTAGTTCATGCATGTAATCCTAACACTTTGGGAGGCTGAGGCGAGAGGATCACCTGAGGTCAGCAGTTCGAGACCAGCCTGGCCAATACAGCAAAACCCTGTCTCTACTAAAAATACAAAAAAATTAGCTGGGCATGGTGGCAGGCACCTGTAATCCCAATTACTTGGGAGGCGAAGGAAGGAGAATCTCCTGAACCTGGGGGGCAGAGGTTGCAGTGAGTCGAGATCATGCCACTTCACTCCAGCCTGGGCTAAAGAGCGAAGCTCCATCAAAAAAAAAAAACCCAAAAAGAAAGTGTTCAAAAGACTTAAATAAAAATTTATCCTGGCTGGGCACAGCCGGGCACAACTACTCAGGAGGCCGAGGCAGAAAAATCACTTGAACCCTGGAGGCAGAGGTTGCAGTGAGCCAAGACTGTGTCACTGCACTCCAGCCTGGGCAACAGAGCAAGACCCTGTCTCTAAAGAGAGAGAGGCTGGATGCAGAGACTCACGCCTGTAATCCCAGCACTTTGGGGGGCCAAGGCAGGTGGATCACCTGAGGTCAGGAGTTTGAGACGAACCAGACCAACACGGTGAAACCCGATCTCTACTAAAAATACAAAAATTAGCCAGGCATGATGGCGCACGCTTGTAATCCCAACTACTCAGGAGGCTGAGGCAGGAGAACGACTTGAACCCGGGAGGTGGAAGTTGCAGTGAGCTGAGATCAGGCCACTGCACTCCAGCCTGGGCAACAGAGTGAGACTCCACCTCAAAAAAATAAAAAGAATTAGGGACAGTGTCAAGTCCGTCCACTCTGGCCGCAGTGTCCAACTTCAGGGACAGTAGTGGCTTCTGGAGCACAGAGCCAGAGGCCGCAGTGGGGCCAGGCATGGCACCCTGTGTTCAATGGTGGCAGCAGCCGATCGCTCCTGTGGCCTGACTTTGCCTTGGGTTCTGGGAGCTGCACCCTGTTTCTGTGGTTCTCCAGCCTTCCTGGTACCTCCAGAATCCCTTCCAGCCCCCAAGGATAAAGTTATGTGCCCCCATCTCATGTGCTCCCTGGAACCACTTCCCTCGCAGCCTCATCAGCTAAAGTCTTTGTCCCTACACCACATGAGCACCCACTGAGGGCAGGGACCAAGCTTCATCTTGTTCACTCCTCTATCCCTGGGCCCAGCTCCAGCCTTACACACAGAGAAAGTTCTCATTGTCAATGAACACCTGGCTCTTCGGAAACAGAAACAGAACCAGAACCAGGAAAGGACTGATCCAAAGTCCACTGCAGAGATTGAGCTCCCCCAGCCCCAACAGGGTCCCGCACTGCAGAGGCCTAGGGAACAACCCCAGAAGGGAAATCAGGAACCAGCCTGGGAATGGAATGTCCTAGATCTGCCTGAGATCAGGACCCTCCTTCCCTTCCCAGCATGCAGTGACCTGCAAGACTCACACAGAGGAGCAAGTCCTGGGACCATTCTCCCTCCTACCAAGAAACCCTAAGAGGCAAAGCTGCAGCAACTGCTTCAGGAGGACAGGCTGAGTGGCCAGGCGTGGTAGCTCACGCCTGTAATCCCAGCACGAGGCGGGTGGATCACCTGAGGTCGGGAGTTCAAGACCAGCCCAGAAACATGGTGAAACTCCGTCTCTACTAAAAATACAAAAATTAGCTGGGCGTGATAGCGGGTGCCTATAATCCCAGCTATTTGGGAGCCGAGCCTGAGGCAGGAGAATCACTTGAACCTGGGAGGCGGAGTTTGCAGAGGAGAGATCACACCACTGTACTCTCCAGAGTCTGGGCAATAGAATGAGACTCCATCTCAGAAAAAAAAAAAAAAGGACAGGCTGAGCTCCGAGTTCCCTGGCTTCTGAGGAGAGAGTAAGGGGCCTGCCCAGAGCTGAATGACCCAGGATGATGGGTGCAAGGGAAGATGACCTCCCTGCAAATTAATGAGGCAGCTTTCTGTTCATAAACCACCTCCCATGACAAGCCTGACCTGTTCCCAAGATAATCTCCAGGTTCAGAGCAAGCCAGATCCAGACCAGTTTCCAAACTACATTCCAGGGAGCCCCAGTACTCTACAGGTGTTCCTGGGTGTGCCATGGAGAGCCCTGAATTAAACACACATCACAATGCAGGGCTCCCCAGAGCATTTAATGCGCTGAAGCCCTTGATGACTTTCCAAGAGGCAGCACAGTACATGGCTGATGACACCCTTTTGCTGAGCATCTGTCATAATCTTACAACCTCCTTGAGCTCCAAGGAACATAGCTTGCAAATGCTGCTGTGGGCAGCACCCCACTACCTTCCACTGAGAAACTGAGGTCCCATCTCTTAAGTCTCACTCTCACCCTCTGCTGGGGGCAGTGGGGAGCCAGCCTGTCCTCCCCTCGTGGGGCTCTGCACACACAGCACACGCCTCCCTCCGGGGAAAGGAGTGCCAGGGAACTTCTGGGCCTGATGAGCCAAAATACAGACTTGGAGTGTGAATTGGCCAAGCCACTGCCTCCTCCCTGGGAGTCCCTTCCTTTGGCACCTGCCGCCTTATCTACGAAGAGGCCACCGTGGCACAGAGCCCCAGGCTCCGTGGGGGACTACTGATCTTCACCCACCTCTGGGCCAAGTCCACTCTCTTTTTATTTTATTCATTTATTTATTTATTTATTTTTTGAGACAGAGTCTTGCTCTGCCACCCAGGCTGCAGTGCAGTGGTGCCATCTCAGCTCACCACAACCCCCACCCATGGGTTCATGAGATTTTCCTGCCTCAGCTTCCCGAGTAGCTGGGACTATTGGCATGGGCCACCACACCCAGCTAATCTTTGTAATCTTTTAGTAGAGATGGGGTTTCACCCTGTTGGCCAGACTGGTCTCGAACTCCTGACCTCAAGTCATCCACCTGCCTTGGCCTCCCAGAGTGCTGGGATTACAGGTGTTAGCCACCACACCCGGCCCCAAGTCTACTCTCATTTTTGCCCTACCTCCTGCGGGCCACAGGACAACCCTCGGTAGTAAGCACTGAAGGTTGGTAAATGAACAACCTCAGGCCCTTGGAAGTCCCAAGAGATCCCAGCTCCTTCCCCTGCCTCGTCACCGCACCTGAAGAATGGTGGTGTGTGGTGGAAGGAGCACAGCCCTGCTCCAGGCTGTCAGCTACCTGCATGCCCCCTCTGCTGGAGCCCTGGGCCTCTCTGCTGGGCCAGTGTCCACATCCCACCCCACAGCCAGGCCAGGCTTCCTCAGAAGCTCCCCATCGCTGAGCCCACTTCCTCTGCCAGTTACACATATCACCCAGATGGGGTGATTTCTTATGACAGAACACTTCGTGAATTGACACACCATTGAACTGAGCTGATGACTCCCGTGACTATGTATCCTTAGTCCCTGAAATGGTTTGGCTGTGTCCCCACCCAAATCTCATCTTGCACTGCAGTTTCCATAATCCCCACGTGTAGTGGGCGGGACCTGGTAATTGAATCATGGGGGTGGTTACCCCCATGCTGTTCTCGTAATAGTAAGTGAGTTCTCATGAGATCTGATGGTTTTATAAGGGGCTTTCCATCTTTGCTCATTCTTTTCTCTCCTGCTGCCCTGTGAAGAAGGATGTGTTTGCTTTCCCCTCTCCCATGATTTTAAGTTTCCTGAGGCCTCCCCAGCTCTGGGAACTGTGGGTCAATTAAACCTCTTTTCTTTGTAATTACGCAGTCTTGGGTATGTCTTTATCGGCAGTATGAGAACGGACTAATACAGTACCAATACCTTTTCCTGATTCACTCACGGCACCTGAAGATGGGAGGAAGTAGCACAGACAGAGCCATAATTTCCAGCCCCTCTATGAACTGCATGCTGACCCTTGGACATGAAGATTCTCTTTCTTGGCTCTGGATGGTGTCAAGAAACAAAATGATAAAGGGAGATGCAGCCTGGCTAAAGGAGAGTCCGGCAGTAGGGTGGACTTCAGGGTTACTTTGATCCAGCAGCTCAGCTGTGCCCTCAGGACTTGACTTCTTTCCTCTCTCCTCTGTCATCCATACCCTCAGCTGGACCCTGAGGTACAGTCCCCTTGGGGTGACAGGCTGGCTGCCAGCCACCATTAGGGCTAGGTGCTTCCTCATCTGTGACCAGCAGAAATGGGTGAGCATCTACCCCAGCATCCATGCATTCCAGCAACTGACCTAGAGCAAGCTTGAAGGGACCAGAAAGCACAGTGGGAGGAACAGGAACTGGGTAAGCTACACACACTACACAAAATCACAGATCAAAGCCACTTGGTCCTGGGCCAGGCTCAGAGTCCATGCTCAAATATCAGCTACCACTTTTATTCTATGTAAGCCAATATTTGGCCTAATAATAAGCCCATCTTCCCTTGAGGCTAACAGTTTAAGGGGTGGTGAGATGACATAAAAAGACACCTGGAGTCTCCACCAATGACTGGCCTCATCATCAAAAGCAAGACCTTCCCGTACCTTCTCCATCTGCAAAATGAGGGTTAAAATATCTTCCCACCAAACTCACAAGAGAAATCATGCTTTATAAATGCAGAGATGTTGGCCATGAGGCTTCTGATCCTTGCTACATGCTTTCAGATCTTTATTCTGATCATTGACAACAACATGTTTCTGAGAACATCTCCTTTGGCAAATGGTAGGTCAAGCAGAACTGCTTCAACTGAAGATGTTTTGGCTTTAAAAAAAATGTATATGCCTTTTAATCCAACTGGCTGAATTGCTGATTCAATCAGCAAACATGGAACAGACTGAGAAAGTGCAGCGTGAGCTTCAAGACAGCAAAGAGGGCCATGAACTTCAAGGATGTTTATGGAACAGTTGCTGAAACCAGCTTTCCAAAGAGGTAAGTCTCCACCAGGCAATAGAGAGGCACGATGCTGGGAGTGCCACGGGATTTACGATGTTCATTAGGTCCATCAGCTTCCACCTCCCTCTGCAACTTGCATATCCAGCTCAGCTACCGGGGGGCAAAAACAAGGTATCCAGCTAAATTACCAAGATTCTTAGTGCCCGGCTGCACACCCACAGAGCACAGCCCACCTCAGCACCTGCCACCCCTGGGGATTCCAGGACATGTTGACTGTCTCCCATGTGCTCAGGTCCAAGCTCACACCTGGCTTCCACCTGGCCCCATCCTCTCTGCATCCGCTGCTTCTGCTGGCCTCCAGTGTTCCCAGGCTGCCAGTCCTAGAGAATCAAGGTTAGGCTAGGGTTGGGGCAGAAACACACGGCTTTGTGCTGTCCCATAGCTGCACTGTTCTTTGTCACCCAGGCCAAAAGGGACACTGCCTGAGCCCAGAGGTTGGCTACCACTCCCAGAAACAGATCCCCAGGCCCCAGCCCAGCCATCATTTCACAGCATCCACCTCCACCATTCTTGCTGCTCCTTCCTCTCCCAGGGCACCTCTGCACCAAAACGACTTCTTTCTCCTCCAGTTCTGAGAGATAAAACCAGCGTGCATGTCTGTTCCTGCAAACAGGACTTAGTCAACACAAGGCCCCCAGGCCCACAAAGAGCAGGCTCTGTTCCCAGTACAGACGCCTCAGGGACACCCTGCTATATCCATGTCAAACTTCCCTTTATTCATGAATAGAGGTGGGAAGTGAGGCATCGGTTGTGCTCAAAAGCTTTGCTATCGGTTAAGAATTGCATCTGGCTACAAGCTACAGAGAACCAAAATAACAGTGGCTATAATAAGGGAGAGGTTAAATTTTGCTCTCATGTAAAAAGAAGTCTGGAGGTAACCAGCCCAGGGTTGATACAGCAGCTTCATAGCCACTAGTGACCCAGGCTTATTCTATCTTGCTCTCTGCCGTCATTAACATGAGGCTCCCAACCTTGGGGCTACCTCATGATCCCAAAATGGCTACTGCAGCTCCAGACATCACATCCACACTTCAGGCAGCAGAGAGTAGAAAGGGGCAAGGGGAAAGGACATGCCTCTCAGCTTAGTCAGCCTCCTTTGGAGAGCTTTCCCAGAAACCATACTCAATAACCTTTGCTAGCATCTTATAGGCCTATTTCTGAAAGGTTAGGAAATGTGGTGTTATAAAAAGCCCATTGACACACCCAACACTATAGCTTTATAGCTTTTATGTTGCTAAGGAAGCTAAGGAAGACAGGAGTATGGAAAATACCAGCCTCGGCCATACTTTTTGTTGCTGTGTTGTTGTTGTTGTTGTTGTTGTTGTTGTTGTTGTTGAGACAGAGTCTCGCTCTGCTGCCCAGGCTGGAGTACAGTGGCACGATCTCGGCTCACTGCAACCTCCACCTCCCGAGTTCAAGTGATTCTCCTGCCTCAGCCTCTAGAGTAGCTAAGATAACAGGCATGCACCACTGTGCCTGGCTAATTTTTGTATTTTTGGTAGAGACAAGATTACACATGTTAGCCAGGCTGGTATCGAACTCCTGGCCTCAAGTGATCTGCCCATCTTGGTCTCCCAAAATACCAGTATTACAGGCATGAGCCACTGCACCTGGCAAGCAATACTTTCTAGAGAGTTGAATAAAACTAAGAGGATAGGGCCCCAAACTAATTTCTCACCTGGATTATTGTGGAGAATAATACAACAGTGATTATGACACCAAAAAAGAGGAGGCAAAGTATCAGGTGTTCTCAGCCCATTCTACACCTAAAATGCAGCACTGTTTTGTGGTGCTTACCTTAACAAATCTGATATCATATTCCACTGCTGACAGCTGGTGGTCTACTGGGACCTCAGAGTCTTCATCTCTTGAGTGTTCACACAATTGATTCCTCCTCTTCCATCTTTCATTTGTGTTCTTTGCTTTTTCTCCTTGAAACAGTTTAATTTCATGGGCTGCATGATGACGTTTTGGACAATGAGGGACCGTATATTCCGTGGTGGTCCCATAGGATTATAATGGAGGCTGGCTGTGGTGGCTTACGCCTATAATCCCGGCACTTTGGGACGCTGAGGTGGCCAGATCTCTTCAGGCCAGGAGTTCGATACCAGCCTGGCTAACATGGTTGAGACTTGGGAGGCTGAGGCAGGAGGATTGCTTGAAGCTAGGAGCTTGACTCCAGCCTGGGCAACATAGCAAGAGCCTGTTTGTATTCTTTAAAAAAAAAAAAAAAAAAGGAAGAAAGAAAAGAAAAGAAAAGAAAAATAACAAAAATAAAAGATTATAAGGGAGCTGAAAAAATTTTATCATCTAGTGATGTCATAGCCATAATAGCATCATAGTGCAATGTGCCACCTTTCCTATGATTAGATATGTTTAGATACACAAATACCATTGTATTCCAATTGCCTCCGCTACTCACTTCCTGCCATACAGGTTTGTGGCGTAGGAGCGATCAGCTGTACCATCTAGCTGTGTCGTGGGCTACCCATCCAGGTTTGTGTAAGTGCACTCTGATGGTCACACAATGATGAAATCACCTAACGATGCGTTTCTCAGAACATGTCCCCATGGCTAAGTGACTCATGGCTGTATTCTGGAATCTTGTCATTCCAGACCACAGTCTTCACATTGAGATACCAAGTTGTGGATCAGAATGGAACGCTAGGCTATGATGACGGACACCATGCTGTCACATAACTGACATGATTTATTTCACAAAGACAGCAAATGGAGCTGCCATGCCACCTCCAGCAAAGGGAGCCCGGGGCTGGTGTCTGTGGAGCTCCAGGCTCTGCAGAGTCGGAGTGAGAACCAGATCCTTGGGGCAAAGAGAGCTAAAACGGGCAGAGGAAAGCAAAGCACCACACATCTGCTAGAAAGAAATGTTTCTCAGGCAGGAGATAATCTTGAGAGGCAGCATAACCGCTTAACCACTGTGGTTAAGGGCTTAGTTCTGAAGCAGGGAAGCCTGGGCTCTAGGGCCAACGCCCGTGGATGCCTTTGTGTGACCTTGGACAATTTATTTTCACTCTGTAAGCCTCATTTTCTTCATCCACAAAATGGAAATAATTGCAGATGATGATAATGTAGAACCTGTTCGTGAAAGAAAATTGTAGACAGTGCTGGGCCCAGTGCCTGGCTCCTGGTACAGGGAAGGATTCAATAATAACATTAGCCATGACTATTAGGTATCTAACAACAGCAGCAGCAGGGATCCTATGTGTAACCTTCTACCTGTGTGGCACAGGGCCTGTCACATCATGAGTCTCAATAAATGGGCTCAACATCATTGCTACTCTTGTTGTTATTAAAGGAAATAGCCAGAAAGTGCTTCCTCTTTCCACAGGCAACCACAGACACTTTCTCTGGACTTGACTCACTTGGGCAAGAAGAACCTTCCGGGCTGAGCTTCCAAGCCCCAGCCAGGGGAGATGCAGGGCACGGAAGGCCCTGCTGAGGCAGATTGGAGAGCTCAGAGCTGCAGAGTCTGTTTGGCGTCTGCAGCTCTCTCGGTGGAGAAACGCCTGCCCCCGCTAAGCAGTCAGTGCCCGCCTGGCCTCACTGGCTCCCAGGCAGCTTCTGCCCACCTCCCCTCTGTGTCCAGCATGCTCCCAGCAGCCTGCCTTGTGACAGGTCTACAGGGACATCTGTTGGTGAGCAGGCCCTGCCAGACACCTGTTGACCCCCGCTGGGCAGAAAAAAATAACACAGAGAGGCTCTGAGGACCGGGGTATGGCATGGTGGGAGTAGGGGACATAGCACATACCCCTTACTCTGTAGAATACCAGCTTTCCACTAAAGTGGGTGATGGCAGGGAATTCTGGCAGAGAATACTGGTTTTTGAGAGCTCCTACCATAAAATTGGATCTGTGTCCCTATGGAAAATTCCACATTACAGAAAGCGTGGCCCAGGGAGGCAGAAAGCCTCGGCTGGGCATCACAGGAATTCGTTTTGCCAGTTGGCAGCCCTGTGGCTCTGGCTAAGTCCCTTCCCCTCTGTGCCTCGGTCTCCCCATTAGGAAAGTTCAGGAGGTTCATGAGGTCTGTGGCTCCATATCTTGAATATCCACCATGGAAGGTTGTTTTTTGTTTGTTTGTTTGTTTTTGAGACAGAGTCTTGCTCTGCCACCCAGGCTGAAGTGCAGTGGTACAATCATAGCGCACTGTAACTTTGAACTCCTGGCCTCAAGCAATCCTCCCGCCTCAGCCTCCCAAAGTACTGGGATTACAGGAACGAGTCACTGCACATGACCCTGGAAAGCTTTTTCAAAAGCAGATTCCCAGACCCCACTCCCTGAAATTCTGATTCAGCCAGTTACAGGGGGCCCAGAAACCTGCCTGAGGCTCCTCCCAGAGGACCCCACTCCCTGGTTGCCTCTCAACCTGCAGTTTCAGGCATCCCAGAGTGTCCCACTGTCTCCCAGACTCCAGGGAGAATCAGAAAGAGTGGAGGCACCGCGGGGAGCAGGCAGGAGGGAGGAGTCGCAGAGGCCCTGGCCTGGTGACTGCTGTCTTCAAACCTCCCAGAGCAAACTCACAGAGCCGGCCCAGGCCCCGCCCACCTTCGGCCCAGTGCTATGGGGGAAGCTGTCAGATGCCAGCATCGGTGTGAGGTGCACTTATGGCAATTGCCATCCCTGCCTTCCCTGCTGAAAAGTCCTTACCTCTGAGGTTTTCAGGAATCTGAAAGGAAAGGCTTCTTTCCATGAAAATGTGCCGAAAGACCACTGCACTCCTGCACGTAGGCGCCGTCCTGTGGGAGCCAGCCTGAGTCGGCCTGGCTTGGATGGCAGCAACCTCCATGCCCCACCCATCCCAGGGGCCCTCCTGCCCTCTGCCTAGGAGGTGTTCCAAGGGCTTTACTTGGTGTGCAGTACTTGGCCTTATCTTTGCAAAGCCACGAGGCAGCCAAGGTTATTGCCCCGTCTCATGGATAAGGTTACTAAGGCACAGAGAGGGTCGGTAATTTGCCCAAGGTCACCTAGCTAAGAATTGATGGAGATGGGCTTCACACTCCGTCAGGGAAGCTCCTGAGGCTAAGCTTTGAGACCGGCTTCATCTTCTAGCTTAGAGATCTATTCACTACTTTTTGCAGTAGAGCCCTTTTCAATGTAACAGAATCTGTCAAATGTAACAGAATCTTACATTTGACCCCAGCATAAGAAACAGATCAAAGCGGCCGGCCAGGCGCGGTGGCTCACGCCTATAATCCCAGCACTTTGGAAGGCCGAGGCGGGCAGATCACAAGGTCAGGAGATCGAGACCACAGTGAAACCTTGTCTCTACTAAAAATACAAAGAAAATTAGCTGGGCGTGGTGCCGGGCACCTGTAGTCCCAGCTACTCAGGAGGCTGAGGCAAGAGAATGGCATGAACCCAGGAGGCAGAGCTTGCAGTGAGCCGAGATCGCGCCACTGCACTCTAGCCTGGGGGACAGAGCGAGACTCCATCTCAAAAAAAAAAAGAAAGAAAGAAACAGATCAAAGCAAAGCCACTCTGGTTAAAGGGGAGGGACTATCCAGCCATCCTGCCTCCCCTTGCCCTGCTCATGGAGACCTCCTCAGAGCACCAGGGTTCTGCAGAACTGAGTCTAAGAGTCAACAAAGAAGTCATGGCTCAGAGAAGGAGTGTGCCTTGCCCAAGGCCACACAGCCTGCAGGTGGCAGAGCTGTTGTGACACAGGCAGCATCCAGAGAAACACGGGATGTGAGGGGCAGCCTGGGAAATGGGCCCTGCTCACCTAGCCAGCCCACACGGAGCACCTAGATGGGGAGAGGAGAGCACTGATGGTCCGGGTTGACCCCAGGCAGGGGGGTTAACTGGGGTTGCTAGAGAATGGCTGAATCTACAAGTATATTCATTTGTTCACTCAACAAACATCACCTGAGACCTACCATATGCCAGGTATGATGTGGCACCAAGGATACAATGGTGAATGATGTGGACAGTCTTGTCCCTCCCCACCATGCTCATATCACAGACGGAGAGACTGATAATTAAACAATACAGCAGGCTGGGTGTGGTGGCTTATGCCTGTAATCCCAGCACTTTGGGAGCACTAAGCAGGTGGATCACCTGAGGTCAGGAGTTTGAGACCAGCCTGGCCAACACAGTGAAACCCCATCTCTACTAAAAATACAAAAATTAGCCAGGCGTGGTGGTGGACACCTGTAGTCCCAGCTAGCTGGGAGGGTGAGGCAGGAGAATCCCTTGAACCTGAGAGGTTGCCGTGAGCTGAGATCATGCCAGTGCACTCCCGCCTGGGTGACAGAGTAAGACCCTGTCTCCAAAAGAAGAAAAGACAATGACAGCAACACAGAGGGATGGCTGCTTCGAAGGGAATTGCTGCCTACTGAGGGCACACAGAGTCAAGGCTTGTAGGCTAGTGGAGGGGTCAGGAGGGGCTGCTCTGAGAAACAAGGCCATCCGAGCATTAACGGATGACATAGCATCAGCCTGGCCAAGAGAAGGGGAAAGCGTGCACCACAGAGGGAACGGCACGTGCAAAGAATGAGTACAATGCATTTGAGGACCTGGAAGAGGTCTGATTTGGCCAGAGCAGGGCCTATGGCAGGAGATGGTGAGAAAGGGGACTGGAGAGGTAACAGGGGCCAGGCTGCATGGGTCGTGGAAAGAGGCGTGGGCTTTATCCTACAGAAGTTGAATGATTAGATATGTGTGGCTCTCATGGTTTTAACTCCCCTGGCTTCTGTATGGAGGACCGTATGGAGGAGGGGTGGGAGATGCTTGGGAGATCGTTCATAGGGAATAGTGGTGTCCAGAGAAGACACGATGGTGATTTGATGTGATGATCACGGGAAGGAGAAGAATGGACGATCTGCCAACATCCATCCCTTTCTTCGCCTCCTCTGCATTGAGGGAGAGAGGTGAGGGGGGTAGGTGATAAGTCTGGCCAATGACATGGCCAGCAGTGATATACATCACTTCCAGAATATCCCCACACTCTCCTTCACCCCCATCTCCCTGGGATGGTAATGCTCCCAAGGTAAGCCTGGGAGCCTCAGGCCAAGTCCCTAGAGCCTGCATCCGAGAGCCCCTGGCTCCCTTTGCCCCATTGGACTGCAGCAGGAGGGACCTATCACGCCTCTCTGCCCTGAGACAAAGACCGGTCCCCTCTCTAATAACAATCCTTATCTCTGGAGGAAGAAGAAGGATGGATGGGGAGAAATCTACAACCACTCCCCCATTAGCGATGCTCATGCATGCGTACGGGCCTGATCGTTCTTTGAGCTCTTCATCTGTTTTTCATTTGTTTGTTTTTCCTCTATTTCCCCCTTTTCCTTAAACCACGGCCCATTCAAACAGGTAGCACTTGCCTTAGGGGAGGCAGGTGTTAGGTAAAAACACCTATGGGTTCTGGGTCACGCCTGTCAACCCAGCACTTTGGGAGGCTGAGGCAAGCGGATCACGAGGTCAGGAGATCGAGACCAGCCTGGCCAACATGGTGAAACCCCCGTCTCTACTAAAATACAAAAAGTTAGCTGGGCGTGGTGGTGTGCGCCTGCAGTCCCAGCGACTCGGGAGGCTGAGGCAGGGGAATTGCTTGAACCCGGGAGGCAGAAGTCTCAGTAAGCTGAGATCGCACCACTGCACTCTAGCCTGGTGACAGAGACACGGTCTCCAAAAAAAAAAAAAAAAAAAAACACCTATGGGTCTTCTTAACTTTTGTCCTCCAAAATCCTTTGTCTTGGAGAAAAAGGAGAGCCAGGCTTGGGCATCCTGAGAGCAGAGATTCCTGCCTCTACTCAGGAGATTGCCAAGAGAAAGCCTGGGCCCCGGGGAGGAACTATGCTGGGGCCTCTCAACAGGGGGCCCGCTAATGGCTTCCCCAGGGTCTCTTGCCCCAAGCGTGCCATGGAAGGATCTTGCGGGCTTTGAAGGCTGGGGTGTGGACGTGTCAGAAGTTCCTGTGTGCACCCATGATGGGGGCCCCCCCGACCCCTACTTGCTGCTCTGGTCCCTCAGAGGTCTCTGCTGCTGTGACAGGGCCCTGAGCAGGGCAGGAGATTCCCCAGGAAGGTTGGAAGCCTCTTGTTCTCTGCCAGTTCAGCCAAGGTCTTGATGTCAGAAACACTGCTGAGTGGTTAAAAATAAGTGGCGGGAGGGGGTGGCTCACACCTGTAATCCCAGCACTTTGGGAGGCCAAAGCGGGCAGATCACTTGAGGTCAGGAGTTTGAGACCAGCCTGGCCAACATAGTGAAACCTCGTCTCTACTAAAAATACAAAAATTAGTTGCATGTGGTGGTGCACACTTGTAATTCCAGCTACTTGACAGGTTGAGGCAGGAGGATCGCTTGAACCCAGGAGGCGGAGGTTGCAGTGAACTGAGATCGTGCCATTGCACTCTAGTCTGGGCAACAAAGTAAGACTCTGTCTCAAAAAAAAAAAAAGTGATTTTTCTTGCACACCTGAGTCGGTGCCCTGAGCTTCTTACACGTTACACAACAGTTATTAGGGATATCCTCCCTCGGTGACATCTGAGGGCAGCTGCGTAGGGCAGGGTCTTCCCCACAGCAGAGCCGAGCACCCCTCCTGGGAAGGCTCAGCTTTGGGGAGGAAGGGTTTCCCTTTCCAAGCAGGCCAGGGACTCCCCACACACATCCCAGGCCGCAACTGCCCTGGAGATGAAGTCACAAGCCAGCCTCAGAGTTACCTCCCAGCTCCAGTACCCCCAGCCTAGTCCTGCGGTGCTCCTCCCCACAGCCCTTCTTTCCGCATTCACAGGCGAAGCAAGATTCCTGGAGACGAGTTCCCGCCTGGCCCTGGTTCTGTCACCACTCCCCTGACAGCCCCCACATGCCCACAGCGTCACCAGCACATCACTCCATGGTCAGTGGGGTCAGTGGCCGCCCATGCCTGCCCCCGGCTCCCCTCTGCAGCCTCCAGGCCGGCCCCACCCAGCGCAGAGAGTCAGGGCTTCCTGGTGGGGTCTGAGTGCCACGTCCTCCCGCTACAATACAGCCCCAGTAGGGAACAGGGTCTCCGTGGAGGGGAATCAACTGGAAGAACGAAGTGTTTACTTCAGAGCTTCGACCATGGCGCTGTGTGCTTCCCTCAGAGAGCAGCACACACACACTCACACACTCACACACAACACACACACGTTCACACATGTGCATTCACACACTCAAACACACTGACACACACTAACACACACTCATACACACATTCAACACACTGACACACATTCACACACATACACTGACACACACTGACACAGACACACACTGACACATTCTTATGCACACTCACACATTCACACACACACTCATATGCTCGCACACTGTCACATGCTCACACACAATCACACTCAACATAGGCTTTGCTCACTCACACTTATATGTCCACACCCTGTCACACATGTTCACACATACACTCCATCACACAAAACACACAGGCTTTGTTCACACACATTCATACACATTCACACTTACACATGCAAACACAATCTTCACAGCACGTACCTGCATACACACCCACACACTTGTGCTTACACAGTTACACTTCCACACTCATCCACATTCTCACACTCACATGCGCTCACGTACACACATTCCCATACACCCACACACTCGTGCATTCACACTCACATGCTCCCTAGCATCCCACATTCACTCGTACGTCTTCACACGCTCACATGGACACACAGGTTCTCACACACAATCTCACACTGACACACGTATTTACTCACATACACACATTCACATACATAAGAGTGTGCTCCCACCCCCATCCTGGCCACTGATGTCGGAAGGGGAAGGCCGGCTGCCCAGGGAAGGGGGACCGGGAGGGAGGGAAGAGCATTGCCCTCTCTTGCCTGGACATGGGTCCCTTCCTGAGCAAGCCTGAGTTGGTCTCAATTTTCCTGGATTCTCCTAATAACTTTTTGGTAAGCTGCCTTTTGTGGGGGAATCCCAGCACGCCACGCACTTTGCCAAGGGTTTGGCCATGCACCCGTCAGCAATTCCAGTGGCTGTTGTTCTATCCCCACTTCACTCCAGAGACCACGGAGACTCGAGGCCACGGAGACTGAAGCCCAAGTGGCTTTGGTCACGACTGCACAGCTGAGAGGGGAAGAGCCCTTGTATGAAGCCACTGGGCGGCTCAGCTCTTGGTTCTGCAAAGCTTCTTTGCTGCCCAGCTCTCCTGCCCTCAAGCACGCCCACTCCCTGGGGGGGCCTTCAGCACATCCCTGGAGTCACTGTCTCCCTCCCCCATGCAGACTGTGCCCCAGCCCATGCCCGCAGAGACAAAGGTCAGATCCACAACTTCTGTCCTTCGTTCCCTGCTCATGGTCCACAGCACCCTCCACCACCATCACGGGCCCAGTGGGGCTGCAGGGGGACTGCAGGGCAGGAAAGGGAGAGCATCCGCTCCCGCATCAGCCTCCAGGAGCTCCGCCAAGAAAAATGAGAGCAAGGACACACTCCGCTGGCGAGGCCTGCCATTTCATTTTAAAGGAGACAGTGCTTCCTGGATCTTGCCCGTGCTGCTGCAAGTCATATAAAACGATAGGATCTTTCTGAAGGGCAGTGTGGTCACATATATCAAAGACCTTTAAAATGTGCATGCAGGGGTACATCCTTTAGCCTATTAACTCCACTTCTAGGAAAAGTATCCAAAGGAAATATTTGAACAGGTGAGCAAAGACGGAGGTACAAGGATGTTCACTGAAGCACTGTTTAAAATAGCAAGGAGCTATAGCCAAAAATAGAAATAATCTAAATAAATCATAGCATACCCATACAATGAAGCACTCTACAGCTACAAAGAATAATTGTAAAATATAGTTATTGACATAGAAAGATATTCACAATCTATTTTTTACTTTAGACAGGCTATAATAACCTATTTACATTTTGATGCCGTTTCAACTAAAAATCTGTATCAATAAAGAAAATTCTAGGCCAGGCATGGTGGCTTACACCTGTAATCCCAACACTCTGGGAGTCCGAGGTGGGAGGATCACTTGAGTCCAGGAGTTCGAGACCAGCCTGGACAACATAGTGAGATCCCATCTCTACAAAAAAACAAACAAACAAAAAAATCGAAAAATAAGGTGGGAGAATTGCTTCAGCCCAGGGGGTTGAAGCTGCAATGAACTATGATCACGTCACTGCACTACTGTCTGGGTGACAGAGTGAGACCCTGCCTCAAAAAGAAAAAAAAGGAAAGAAAAACTTAGAAATGAATGTATCAGACCAGGTGAAGTGGCTCACGCTTGTAAGTGGCATTTTGGGAGACCAACGTGGGTGGATCACCTGAGATCAGGAGTTCCAGACCAGGCTGGCCAACGTGGTGAAACCCCGTCTCTACTAATAATACAAAAATTAGCCTGGTGGTACATTGCACACCTGTAATCCCAGCTACCTGGGAAGCTGAGGCAGGAGAATCACTCAAACCTGCGAGTGGGAGGTTGCAGTGAGCTGAGATTCTGCCACTGTACTCCAGCCTGGGTGACACAGCAAGACTCCATCTCAAAAAAATAATAATAATAATAAATGATGCATCAAAATATTAACTAACACAGATTATCTATGGAGAGTAATGCCATGAGTGATTTTTTGAAATCTCCTTTGTATTTACTGATTTTTTCTAAAATTAACATTTAATTTATATGAATTGTTACTTACACATACAAATTATTATATATTTGTTCGACTACACATAAATATTCCTGGAAAACTACACAATAACACATAGCTCCCTCTGGCAACAACAGAAGGTTCGTGGCTGAGGTCAGCATGTGGAAGAACATTTTTCACTATGTACTTTTGTGGATCCTTTGAATTTTGAATCCTATGAATATGTATATATTATATATACATATATATATATATTTTTTTTTTTTTTTTTTTTGAGGCAAGCTCTCATCTCACTATGGTGTCCAGGCTGGTCTGGAACTCCTGGGCTCAAGGGATTCTCCCTCCTTGGCCTCCCACAGTGCTGGGATTATAGGAGTGAACCTCCACACTCAGCCAAATTTGTCATCTTTTCACAAATACAAATACAAACTAAATTTAAATTTTAAAGCAAAATAAAAGATTTTTTTTTTTTTTTGAGATGGAGTCTCACTCTGTCACCCAGGCTGGAGTGCAGTGGCACCATCTCTGCTCACTGCAACCTCCGCCTCCCGGGTTCAAGTGATTCCCCTCCCTCAGCCTCCTGAGTAGACGGAATTACAGGCCGGTGCCACCACACCCAGCTAATTTTTGTATTTTTAGGTAGAGACAGGGTTTTGCCATGACTGGGCTGATCTTGAACTCCTGACCTCAAGTGATCCGCCCGCCTCTGCCTCCCAAAGTGCTGGAATTACAGGCACGAGCCACTATGCCTGGCCAAAAATAAAAGATTTAAGGGGCATCTTTGAAATTTCACAAAGCCCGTTTTTGTGCAGCAGTGACCATGGAAGGAGACTGTTTATATCAAAGTCACAAACTCAAATGCCTAGATGGGCCAGAGAGATGAATGCGGGACAGAGCTGGTGTAATCATAGGGAGTGGTGGGGACTGCAGCAACCTGGAAAGTAGAGGCCCTGTCTGCGGTGGTAGCGTGATTCTCCTCCAGCTGACTAGACCACGCAGGAAGACTGCCCCAGGCCAGCCCTTCCAGCTCACCAGTAGAAGCCTAACATCTAGGATTCCATATGCTTTTCCTCATTTTAGGCCAGGCGCGGTGGCTAATGCCTGTAGTCCCAACATTTTGGGAAGCAGATCACTTGAGCTCAGGAGTTCAAGACCAGCCTGGACAACTTGGTGAAACCCCATCTCTACAAAAATACAAAATTAGCCAGGCATGGTGGCGCATGCCTGTAATCCCAGCTACTTGGGTGGCTCAGGTTGGAGGATCACTTGGGCCCAGAAGATTGAAGCTGTAGTGAGCCAAGATTGCACCACTACATTCAAGCGTGGACAACATAGTAAAACACTGTCTCAAAAATTTAAAAAAGTGCTGACTCCAAAAATGAGTTTCTATAGGCCAGGCACAGGCCAGTTTGCAATCTCTACATTCATATGGAATATTTTTGTTTACACCCCCAAAGTAGTTTAGGGAGAAGTAACTTGCTTAGAGTCAAACAGTGACTCTAGAACTTTGAGATCCTCAGCCTCCCTAGTAGCTGGGATTACATGCATGCGCCACCATGCCTGGCTAATTTTTTTATTTTTAGTAGCGACAGGCTTTCACCATGTTGGCCAGGCTGGTCTCGAACTCCTGACCTCAGGTGATCCTCCCACCTCGGCCTCCTAAAGTGCTGGGATTACAGGCATGAGCCACTGTGCCTGGCCAGAACTTTAGTTCTAGCAGTAGTTATTAATAGTTAACAGCAGGCCAGGAGCGGTGTCTCATGACTGTAATCCCAGCACTTTGGGAGGCCAAGGGGGGAGGATCACCTAAGGTCAGGAGTTTGAGACCAGGCTGACCAACATAGAGAAACCCCATCTCTACTAAAAATACAAAATTAGCCAGGCATGGTGGCGCATGCCTGTAATCCCAGCTACTTGGGAGGCTGAGGCAGAAATGCTTGAACCCAGGAGGGGGAGGTTGTGGTGAGCCTAGATCACACCATTGCACTCCAGCCTGCGCAACCAGAGCAAAACTCCGTCTCAAAAAAAAAAAAAAAGTTAACAGTGATTTGGAGGGAGCGAGAGGTTTACAGGGCTGTCGGACCCTTTCGGGGGCACCAACATTTTATCAGAGCAGGAAGCCCAAGCCTGCTCACTGAGGACATTTGTAGAGTGCAGTGAAACATAAGCCCAGTGCAGGAGGGTGAGCTCTCCTGGCTCCCCTGGAAGAGCCAGCCTTTATGTTAGGCAAGGCTGGTCAGCAGCCAAAGTCAAGGTACAGAAGCAGGGAGCCAGACCTAAGACCTTGAGCACTGGTCTCTGGCCTTCCTACCTCCCTGCCTGTGCCCACCGTGTCCCCTTCCACTCTGCCAGTTTACACCCTGGCCAGCCTGCAGCTCAGTCACATCTATCTCCCACCCGCAGGCTCCCTGACCACACAGAGAAGAGGCAGGATTCAAATAAAGGCTGGCTCATTCCTCTAAGTCCCTGCTCTTTCCAGCCCAGCATCCTCCCTTCTCTGGGTTACTGCATCCTCTGAACCCGTTTCTTCACCCCTGAAATGAGGCTAAGTACTCCAGAGGCTGAAGCAGAAGGATCGCTTGAGCCCAAGAGTTTGAGGCTGCAGTGAGCTATGATGGCACCACTGCATTCCAGCCGGGGCAACAGAGCAAGACCCCATCTCTAAAAGCTAAATGAGGCAAAGCATGGTGGCTCACATCTGTAATCCCATCATTTTGGGAGCCGAGGCGGGCGGATCACCTGAGGTCAGCAGTTTGAGACCAGCCTGCCCAACATGGTGAAACCTCGTCTCTACTAAAAATACAAAATTAGCCAGTTGTGGTGGTGAGTGCCTGTAATCCCAGCTACTCGGGAGGCTGAGGCAGGTGAATCACTTGAACCCAGGAGGCAGAGGTTGCAGTGAGCTGAGATCACACCCCTGCATTCTAGCCTTGGGCAACAGAGCCAGACTCCGTCTCAAAAAAAAAAATCTTTTTTAAATAAAAGCTTAATTAATTAATTAATAGGAAGAAATGAGGCTAAGGATACCTCTTTCATAGGGTGACTATGAGTTACATGGAATGAGAGATGAAGAAATTGAAGATGAGAGACTATTTTGCATCTACCCAATTAGCAAAGGTTTTGAAATGGTAATACTCAGTGCTTGTATCTGATGAAATGGGACGCTTTCATTTCCTTCAGTGAGATTCCCACCTAGAGTGCTCAGAAGGGTCCCTACACGTTGGAAGAGATCAGTAAATCTCAATAAATTCCTGGTGACTGAGTGACCACACTCTTACATCTGTTAATTCTCTAGTTCCTCTTTTCAACAAATAGGGAAGGCTGAGGGTGTTAAGTGACTTGCTAAAGTCACACACACAGCTGGTAACACAGGAGTCAGAATTAGAGCCTCAGAATTTCTTCAGTCCTCCCGAGGTCCTTGTCCTGGGCCCCTTTCTGTTCTCTCAGACCACCAGGATGGGACACAGCTGGCGCCCACATACCCGCCCTTTCCACTCCCCTGGGGCCCCACCTGCCCACAAGGCCTGCCTGGTTCGCCTCTCCTGGGCACCTCTGGGTCCCAGGCCAGATCCCCAGGCCTCCCGGGGACAGGAGGGGAAGGTCCACGTGAGATGATCTCACAGGGTAGTCACAGGGAGAGAAACGATGGGGAGGCGGGGCAGGGTGGGGTCCAGGCAGACCCTGGGGTGGGAGCTGTCAGAACATCCCCATGTGTGGACAAAAGGCCCTGACCTGTGGTGCCAGCAAAGGTGCTCAGGCCACACCGCCCTATGGCTACACACACGCACACACACACCCCGCAAGGATCACACAGGGAGGAATCTCAGACACTTCCTGAGGGGAACCAAGCTCTGATTCCAGTGAGGGCCCTAATGAGTAGGGCTGCTTCGCTCACTCCCACCTTCACTGACCACCCAGCCGGGTTCAAGGGCCTTCCCTCCAGGGCCCACCCCTCCCCTACTCTTCACCCAATGAGCCTCCAGAGGTGAGGCCATGATCCAGATCTAAGCCAATCAGCACACTGCCTCCCTGGCCACAGTGATTGGTTCAGTGTGGGCACATGACCTCAGTGGCTCCAATCAGAGCACAGCTCAGGACTTCCCTTGGGAATCATGAAACAGCTTCCTTCTCCAGATTTCTGTCTGGAGCCCCTGGAGTGCCTGGCCCCTGTCTTGGGTCCATAAGGAGAGTCCTGCAGACTGGACCACCACCAAGAAAACGATAAAAAACTGAGACTCGGCAGCTGAGTCCCGATCATGTGCTTCAGTCTGGATTAGGTCTTGCCTGAAGCTATCGAGAAGCTGCGTTGTTACAAGAGCCCCTCAAAACCCTGTGTTTTGCTTAAGCAAGTTTGGGTTGGGTTTTGTCTTACAGACAGTCCCCGACTGACTTATGCTTGACACAAATTATTCAACCTACGATGGGTAATCCCATCGTAAGTCAGGAAGCTCCTTACCATTTATGTTTTCTACATAAATGGTAGAAAGCCTATCGCTTTGGCACCATGGTAAAGTTGAAAGCCAGTAAATCAAACGATCCCAAGTCGGGCACCGTCTGCTGTGTTGCAGACATTAAATGTATTTTCGGCTTTCAGCATTTTCTATTTAAGTTGGGTTTATCGGGATGTAGTTCAACCCTAAGTCAAGCAGCAGCTGTATTTACGACCAAGAGAATCCTAAATGATACCCAGCAGAGCTGTCCGGACATACACCCAGGATGAGAGTTGCGCCCTCCTGCTCATAGCAAAAGTCAAGGAACAAAGAATATCTTCTTGCCCAGAAGAGTCTGCCTGTCCCTCCCCACTGAGGTCCCAAACTCCATGTCTGCCCAGAATCTCTGCTCTAGACACCCACATGAACGAGAACACACAGATGCCACACACAGCACTGGGTGGACTTTTATTTTAAAGTCAAAGGCACAGCCTGGATGGGCTGAGGCAGTGACCATGGATGCCCAGCCCAGACCCCCAAGGCCCCACCCCCAGCCAGGAGTAGCTGTGCCAAAGGGGAGGGGGTGGGTGAGAAAAGGGCCTCCTCTTTTGGGGGCCACCTATCTCCTTCCTTAGCCCCAACAGGGGAGAAGCAGGTGACATAAAATGAGGCAGAAATGCTTCAGGGGGTCCCCCAGGGCCCCTCCTTCAGTCCCCCCAACACAGGTCTTTGGTGGACGTAATTGCACGGACAGTCCATAAAGTGACAGTTGAGGGGTGCCCCTCCCAGGAACGGGGCCTCAGGGGAGAACAGGGGAGGGGGTCCCAGTTTAGGAGTTAGCACTCCTAACTCAGTGCTTAGGAGTGGGGGGGGGGCCCTTTCCTGTTGGAGCAGTCCCCCTGGAGGGGCCTTCTGCCCAGAAGAGGCAGTGTCGTGGGATAGGGCCCCCCAAACCCCACTCCCCAGCAGGCCCCCCCTTCCCTGCATTTCTATCTGGTAAGACATAAAAAATTCTCTGCTTATAAAAATACTTCTGCTCTGTCTGGGAGTGGGGTGGGGTAGGAGAGGGAAGGACAGTCCCTTGGGGATCAGGTCGGCCGCTGGCAGAGGCCTCCGGGAGTGAGCCGAGCTCCCAGGTCACAGCCCCTATGAGGGAAGAGGGTCACAGTGGCGGGGATTAGGAGGGGGGCAGGGGGCCGTTGGCTCGGCGAGGGGCCCCCTTGGCGGCGGTGGGGGCTCGACCCGGGGCGGCTGGTGCGGGGGAGCCGCGGCGGGAGGCGGTGGCACTCCGCAGCTTCTGCTTCCGCCGCTTGGCCAGGGGTGCGTTCTCCACGCTCTTCAGGAAGAAGCCCTCCCGCTTGCCCCGGTTGAACGCCTGGTAGAAAGGAAGGGGTGATCACGTGCCCCCACCTCCACCTGACCCCGGCTTCCAGATCTGACTTTGACCCCCATTCCCAGACCCTGCCTCCAGCCGCCTAAGTCAAGGCCTAGGCCGACAGGGCCTTGGCCTCCAGACCGACCAGAGGCCGGATTCGGTTCACCTGACGGAGTCTCGCTCTGGCGCCCAGGCTGGAGTGCAGTTGTGTAATCTCAGCTCACTGCAACCTCCACCTCCTGGGTTCAAGAGATTCTCCTGACTCAGCCTCTGAGTAGCTGGGATTACAGGCGCGCGCCACCACGCCCGGCTAATTTTTGTATTTTTAGTAGAGACGGGGTTTCACCATGTTGTTCAAGCGGGTCTCGAACTCCTGACCTCCTGATCCGCCCGCCTCAGCCTCCCAAAGCGTTGGGATTACACGCGTGAGGCACCGCGCCCAGCCGCACCTCCCCTTTCTGGGCTCCGATGGCCCTGCCTCCCCAGACCCCACCTCTCGAGGCTCCGCCCACCCCTTCAACGGACCCCGCCCCTTACCATGAAGGTGGCGTTGAGACCGGAGCGCACTGCGGGCCCAGAGGACTCTAGCACGTCGGGCGTCCGGAGCGGGGGCGAGGAGCGCGCGCTGCCGTCCTGCAGCCACGAGCTGTCCCGCAGTCCCTCGAGCTTCAGCCGCTTGGCAGGGTCCACAGTCAGGAGCCCTGGAGGCGGGGCAAGGAAGTGTGGGAGGAGCCTGGCGTAGAGGCTGAGCCCCAAAGAGATGGTAACAGCTCCATTCTCCTCCCCTACCCATCCCAACCAGGACACCTGACCCAGTGACCATCTCTGTCCAGCGTCCCCCTCCCCAACCATGATCTGTGACCTCCAGCTCCGCACCTCGGACCAGCTCCTTGGCTTCCTCGGATACGCCCTGCCAGGCCTCCCCGTCAAGGGAGAAGCGCCCCTCGCGGATTTTGCACATGATCTCGGCCGCTTGGCTCTGCCCGCCCTGGCCAGAGGCCCCCTGGAAGGGGACCTGCCCCGACAGCATCATGTACTAGGAGGGGTGAAGGGAAGGTGAGACCGGCCCAGGCTGCGGGGCCGAGGCTGACCCCTCAGCTCCTACAGAACCACTCACCCTCCCCATTAGGAGCACTCCTGAGACCCACGGGTGGTGAACCTTGACTTCTAACCCCCAATACCCGGATGTTCCGACTCTAGCACCAGAGCAACTCCGCCTCTGTATTTGAACCACCCCGATCCCAGCCTCAGACGAAACCCAGCCGCCCCCACCAAGATGACCCCTATCCCCTCCCTCATGCTGCTCCACATCAGGAAGACGACAGAGCGACCCTGACCCCACCTCGAGGACCGCGTCCCATACCAGAATGACGCCCAGGCTCCACAGGTCGCAGGACTCGTCGTAGCCCTGCTGAGCCAGCAGCTCGGGGGCAGCGTACTGCAGCGTGAAGCAGGGCGTCTGCATGGGCACCCCGGGACTCTGCGGCCGCAGCCGCGCGAACCCGAAGTCGATGATCTTCACCGGGGCCCCGGGCGTGTCGTCGGCGTACAGGATGTTCTGCGAGGGCGGCGGGGTGGTGGTCAGAGGCAGCCCCGGACGCCACAGCCCCGCCCCGCCACCGAGGCCGCTTGCCCACCTCCGGCTTGAGGTCGCGGTGCACCACGCCCGCCTCCTCGTGCATGAAGCTCACGGCCGACACGAGGCTGCGCAGGATCTGGCTCGCTTCCGACTCACTGAAGTGCCGCTTCTTGCGGATGTGCTCCAGCAGCTCCCCACCCCGCAGCAGCTCCAGAACCAGGTACGTGTGCAGCTGCGGGCGGCGTGGCGGGCCACGGTCACTACCTGCCCACGACGGTGGGCCCCCTCCCATCACCCAGGCCCCGTCCCCGGCCCTCGGGCCCTGCCCAAGTTCAAGCACCCCCTCCTCAAAATCCTTTTCCTTTCTTTTTTTTTTTTTTTTGGAGACAGTCTCGCTTTGTCGCCCAGGCTGGAGTGCAGTGGCACGATCTCGGCTCACTGTAACCTCTGCCTCCCGGGTTCAAGCGATTCTCGTGCCTCAGCCTCCTAAGTAGCTGGGATTACAGGCGCATGCCACCGCGTCCGGCTAATTTTTGTATTTTTCGCGGTGTTCCCAGGCTGGTCTCGAACTCCTGACCTCAAGTGATCCGCCCACGTCCGCCTCCCAAAGTGCTGGGATCACAGGCGTGAGCCATCGCGCCCAGCCAAGGTCCCTTTTCCCCATCCTCAGCTCCGCCTTCCTGTCCTTAGGCCCTACTCCCCTCAAATTCCACTTCTTGCGCCTCCCTGGTCCCTTCGGCCCCGAATCAAACGCTAGGCCCCTCCCAATTTGCCCCTAGATCCCGCCCATAGTGCCCCCAAGCCCCGCCGTCTGCCCCTTTTCTCTCCGCCCTCCCCCAGCCGGAAGCCATCACCTGGTCGTGATGCACCTCGTGCAGATTCACCACGTTGGGATGTGACTGGCACAGGCGCAGGGCAGCCACTTCGCGCTGCGTGTTCGCCTCCAGCCTGGGGGATGCAGCAGAAGGAGTTACGGTCGCTGTGCTTCGGCCCCGCCCCCGGGACGGCGCTCTGCCACCCCACCCCTACCCACGCCTGGGCCCTCCCACCTGCGACTGAGGATCTTGACTGCGAACTCCTGGCCGCTCTGGCGCTGGCGGCAGCGGCGACACACAGAGAAGCTGCCCTGGCCCAGCGCAGGCTCCCGCAGGTCCAGCTCATACTGCTGGAAGAAGGGCGAGTCCTGGAGGCGAAGGCGAAGGGGGCGTGTCAGAGGTCCCACCTGGTAGCCCCGCGGCTGCGCCACGCCCCATGTCGCAGAGGCTTGGGACCTCACCGAGTTCACGCTGCGGGCACCAGTTGGATCTAGGCCTAGAGTCCCCCCGGCCTAGGCCCCTCCTAAAACCAATTTCCCCCCAGCCCAGCCCAGCCCACCTGCATCATAGCGCTCCTGGCCACCGCTGCCCGACCTGGCGGGTCTCCAGCACCAGGCGCTTCCAGCACATCGGTCATCACGGCATTGTTGTGGTCGAAGAGGATGGAGGGTGCCACAAAGGAGTATCCCTGCAGGGCGGGAGTCAGGGGGATGGGCATGGGGGTTGGGGGTGCAGGTGAGGAGACTGGTGGGGAACCAGGCAGAGGCAAGACCCTGGACAAGGGGACAGTGGCGGGTGTTCCAGTTGCATCCTGGTACACATAGGATATGTGGACACATTTTATTCCATCTGGTTTGATAATCAGTTGGAGCCATATCTGTACCCACCAGCCTGTGACCCCAACTTTCTCATCAGAGTGACCACCTATTCCTCCCCAGGTGCCAAGGGCTGAAGGTCCTGAAAGGACCATTGAATGTATTCAAAGTGTGGCCTGAATTGACGCTTAGCCTATGACAATCCAACTCTATCTGCTGAGAAAAACAACCTTTATTCCTCCCTTTCAAGCCAGACTTTGGCTTCTTCTGCAAGGGGAGCTACTGAAGAAATGCAAAAAGAAACCAGAGTTAATTCTTTGCTTTTCCTAAAGATCCATGTCCTGGCAATTTAAGAAGCTTTCAAGGGTCATTTTAATTGTGTGTTGTGGCTGGGCGCAGTGGCTCATGCCTGTAATCCCAGCACTTTGGGAGGCTGAGGCAGGTAGATCACCTGAGGTCAGGAGTTTGAGACCAGCCTGACCAACATGGAGAAACCCCACCTCTACTAATAATACAAAAATTAGCCAGGCGTGGTGGCACATGCCTGTAATCTCAGCCACTCAGGAGGCTGAGGCACGTAGAATCGCTTGAACCCGGGAGGCAGAGGTTGCGGTAAGTCAATATCATGCCATTGCACTCTAGCCTGGGCAACAAGAGTGAAACTCCGTCTCAAAAAAAATGATAATAATAATTATCTGGGTGTGGTGGCACTTGCCTATAGGCCTAGCTATTGGGCAGGCTGAGCTGGGAGGATCACTCAAGTCCAGGAGTTCAAAATTGCAGTGAGCCATGATTGCCCAACTGCACTCCAGCCGGGGCGACAGAACAAGATCCTGTCTCTAAAAAAATTAATTAATTAATTAATTTTAAAAATAATTTTAAAAATAAACTATGTGTCATTTTCTCCTAAAAATGTAGTACCCAGATCCATACGTGGAATATTTTAGGCACTCACTACACATTTTTGAATCATTAAATGAATGAATGAAAGTACCTACCAATTCACAAGAAAGAACTTTCTCATGAGGGCTGTGAGACAATGGAATGGAATGTGGACATTCAAGCACAGAGTTGTCAATTTTAAGAGCTTCAGAGAAGGGACTTATCCAGCCATACTTGGTCTGTCTATTAAACAAACCATACTGGTTTATTTAGTGATAATGATATGATCATTATGGCAACATGATAAACTGCACAGAAGGAGGTGCTGTCCACAGAGGACTGCAGCACACAGAAAGGGTGACTGACCCCCTGGGCCAGGTGAGCAGACAAAGAGGCCTAAAAGAGATTAGAAGCTTGCCAGATAGACTACTGTAGGGAATGTACTCCAGGTAGCAAGAATAGCATGTGCAAAGGCACAGAGGTGTATTCTGGAACCTCTGAGCAGTTTGATCATGCCCTCCAGAGCATCAAGTAGGAAAATGATGAGAACTGAGGCTAAGGTTCTAAGCAAGGACCACATCATGAAGGGCCTCAATGCCAAGCAAAGGGAGTTTGGACTTGTCCAAAAGGTGTAAGCTTCTAAAATTCAGTGGAGGGGGCTGGGCATGGTGGTTCACGCCTCTAATCCCAGCACTTTGGGAGGCTGAGGCGGGCAGACCACAAGGTCAAAAGATCAAGACCATCCAGGCCAACATGGTGAAACCCTGTCTCTACTAAAAATACAAAAATTAGCTGGGCGTGGTGGCACGCGCCTGTAGTCCCAACTACTCAGGAGGCTGAGGCAGGAGAATTGCTTGAAGCCAGGAGGCGGAGATTGCAGTGAGCTGAGATCGAGCCACTGCACTCTAGCCTGGCGACAGACTGAGACTCCGTCTCAAAAAAATAAAAAATAAATCAGTGGAGGGGACCTGTCCCTCCAGGAGTGTACCATGCTATGCCAAGGGCATGCAAAGCCACAATATCAACATGTGTCTCCTCCTAGGTGTCCACATAAGCAGGTGAAGATCTCTTTTTTCTTTGTTTTGTTTTTTTTGAGACAGAGTTTTACTCTGTCACCCAGCCTGGAATGCAATGGTGCGATCTCGGCTCACTGCAACCTCCGCCTCCCAGGTTCAAGCGATTCTGTCACCTCAGCCTCCCGAGTAGCTGGGATTACATGCACCCACCACCACATCCAGCTAATTTTTGTATTTTTAGTAGAGATGGGGTTTCACCATGTTGGCCAGGCTGGTCTTGAACTCCTGACCTGAGGTGATCTGCCCACGTCAGCCTCTCAAAGTGCTGGGATTACAGGTGTGAGCCACCTCACCCAGCTGCAAGTGAATAAATTTAAACAATATTTTTACATAACAATAAAGAGCTGATGGAATAGAAGGGAAATTAACAGAAGGTTTAAAGATAAATCACGAACTATCAAACACACATCCTGCCCTGGTGGTCTCTGTGACTGACAACCCTAGGTCCCCTTTACGTGGAGACATCTAGGGGAGATGTTGAGTCCCAATCAGGACACAAGGCCTAGGCAGTGTCCTCGGGTCAGCCAGGGCTGAGGCAGACAGCGACATCTCATCTCTCCTGCATCTGGGTTCCATGAGTTTATCCTCACCTGAAAGATGCGGGGGTCCCCAGGTGGGGGGCTGCCAGGGGGTGAGTAGACAGGCTCCAGCCGAGTGAATTCCTCTGCAAAGTTGCCCACATCCAGCTCTGAGCGGATTTGGGGCCGGAATGGGGCTGGAATCTTCCTGGCAGCCAGAGCAGCCCAATCTAGGCCCTGAGGGAAGGGAATCAGAGATTAGGTGTCAAAGGTCAGGAACGAGAAACTCCCTTCACTCAGCCCACCCTCACTGGGCAGTTCCTCCATGAGGCAAGGGCCCATCTGGCATTTAGGGTGGGCAGCTATTCCTCCTCCCTCCCTGGCTTCTTTCTCCCTCTGGTAATACAATCCCTGTTCCCCTTAGAGAACCACCATTCTACCACACTTAGTCAGTTCTGGAACTTTTAATAGAATTGGTGTGAAAAGGTTGGGCGTGGTGGCTCATGCCTATAATCCTAGGATTTTGGGAGGCCGAGGAGGCTGGATCACCTGAGGTCAGGAGTCCAAGACCAGCCTGGTTAACATGGTGAAACCCCATCTCTACTAAAAATACAAAAAAAAAAAAAAAAAATTACTGGGCATGATGGTGCACACCTGTAATCCCAGCTACTTGGGAGGCTGAGGCAGGAGAATCACTTGAACTCAGGAAGCAGAGGTTGCAGTGAGCCAAGATAGCGCCACTGCACTCCAGCCTGGGTGACAAGACTGAAAACCCCGTTTCAAAAAAAAAGAGAGTTGGCGTGAAAAAACAAACAAATCTCTTTCTCCTACTGCACTTAAATCTAAAACGATGTGGTCTGGAACTGCTGGGGACCCTGTCAGGGTTAGATGAAGTCCCCATGCAGAAAAGCAGAACCAAGGGCCATAGTTTCAGCACCTGGACATGCTTAAGTCAGATCACTTTCCCTTGGCCTTTTCACTTATGGGAGCCAAAACATGCCCTTTTATGTTTAAGCTAAGGTGGCAGAACCTGTGGATTGCCTGCTCAATATCCATTCTCCCTATCTTCCTTAGTACCATAGCCCCAGTTTTATTCCAGGAACCAATATACACAATTAAAAGAATATTTTACAAATTTGCTTGCAGTTAGGGGTGACCAAAACTTATCAGCAAAAATTATTACATAGGATTCCAGGGAAAGATCCTCAAGAGGGAGGTTGCTAGTTGGCAAGTGCCCGTTTTGCCCCTTCTCCTTCCTCCTGCTCCCTACCTGGGAGACAGCTTAGATGGCAAGAGCTCCAGCAACCATGTTGGACCATGAAGCAACCCCAGGGATAGAAGCTACTTGCTAAGAATTTAAAAAAAAAAAAAAAAAAAAAATTTTTTTTAAAGAAAAAGAAGAGTTTGGATTCCCAAAGACAATGTGGCACTGTGAAGACACCACAGCAGCCCTGGTCTGCTAATCTGGGCTTCTTTTATGTGAGAAGAAAAATAAGTAAGCCATTTATTTATAAGTAAGTATAATAAAAGGTTTAGTTATAAGTAAACCTCTTAGGTCACTCTGTTCATTCTGATCTCTGTTGCTAGCACCAAACTTGATTCCAACGGATATCACCATTTTGAGGTGGACTTTTTGTCACTGTAGCCAAGGTGACTGACTCAAGTTGGAAGGCCCCAGTTCTACCACCAAGGATCTGAGCATTGCTATCACCAAAGAAGCTGTCCAAGAAAAGGCAGAAGGAGGTCAGGTGCGGTGGCTCACGTCTGTAATCCCAGCACTTTGGGAGACCAAGGTGGGCAGATCATGAGGCCAGGAGTTTGAAACCAACCTGGCCAACGTGGTGAATCCCTAACTCTACTAAAAATACAAAAATTAGCTGGCCACGATAGTGTGCATCTGTAATCCCAGCTACTCGGGAGGCTGAGGCAGGAGAATCACTTGAACCAGGGAGGCAGAGGTTGCAGTAAGCCGAGATCATGCCACTGCACTCTCGGCGATAGAGTGAGACTCTGTCTCCAAAAAAGAAAAGAAAAAGGAAAGGCAGAAAGAGGGAAACACCCCTGCCACACATCAGGCCTTGAAGACCTTGGGGCCTCTCCTGTATTACTGGTCAACCCACTCCAGCATCTGGCGCAGCACCCAGCATAGGCGAAGGGTAGGCTTGAGGAATTCACTGAAAGAAACCAACACTGCTCAGATGCTTTCCCCACCCCCAACTCCCCACCCTGTGCAAAGGGACATCTTCACCTCAAAGACATAGATTCCTATCTAAGAAATCATCTCAGGCAGGCCCTCCCAAGGCTTAGAAGGTTCAAAGAGACGGCACTCAAAGTATGAGTAACACAGTACCTGGCCCACAATAAGTGCCCAGAAATGGGTGCTTTTGTTTAGATGTCAGACGAGTGGCAAATCTGATGCCTACACTTAAGCAGAAGACCATGAAGGACAGGCATTCAAGCCACCCAGCCTTGGGCTGAATCTGAGCTCCATCACTTCCTGGACAAAGTACTTAATTGTTTGGAGCCTCAGCTTCCTCATCTGTAAAGATGGGGACAAGAATCCAGGTGGTTATCCCTTGTCCCCAAAGCAGGGCACTGTGGCTCACACCTGTAATCCCAGCACTTTGGGAGGCTGAGGCAGGTGGATCACTTGAGGTCAGGAGTTCGAGACCAGCCTGGCCAACATGGTGAAACCCCGTCTCTACTAAAAATATAAAAATTAGCCATTCGTGGTGACATGTGCCTGTAATCCCAACTACTTGGGAGGCTGAGGCAGCAGGATCGCTTGAACTCGTGAAGTGGAGGTTGCAGTAAGCCAAGATCGCACCACTGCACTCCAGCCCCGGAGACAAAGTGAAACTCCATCTAAAAAATAAGAATCAGGTAGTTGTGAGGGTGAAATGTGTTCATGTCTGTAAAGGGCCTACACACAGTAGGTGTTCACTGTTACAAAGTCCTGTTGGGCGATGACGCTGGCCAGGCCCAGCCCCTGAGTCAGAGCATTCTCACACGGCCAGATTCACTCTGCACTGTACTCTAACGTGTGTGCTCCTAACAAGTGAGCAAACACCTATGTGTGCTGACCAACCATCCATCTGAATGACAGGCACACAGACTGCACAGGGACAGGGATAAAGAACAAAATGCCTGGGTGGGTGCTAAAAGCCATAAGTGTGGGTTTTAGTACTGATCTGGGCCAGCAGGAGATCTATCTAGAGCCAAGGTCTGTTCCCAGCTCGGCACCATTTACTGTGCCATCTGGGGCAGGTCACCTGCCTTCTCTGGGTCTGTCCAATGAAAGGACCAACCAATCCATTCTCAAATCCCTGAGAGTCCCAACAGCCAATGAACCTAGAATCCTTTCTTTCAGGAATGCATCTGCCAAGTTTCAGTGGGGAGGGATGTGAAGAGAAACCTAGCTTAAACACACTTGCTTTCTTTCTCTGGGGGGATTTCCAAATAAAGTGAAACTGGCCAGGCACAACCTCAACCTGGAACAGCAGCCCCACCTGGGTATGCACCAGGGGGCGTGGGGCCCTGAGTCAGGAGCCTCACCTGGAAGAAGGGGTGGTTCCGGACTTCCTGTGCCCCCTGAGGCCCCGCGCCCAATCGCTTCTTGGGATCCTTGCAAAGCAGCCGCTGCAGCAGGTCCTGTGCCACGGGCCCGATCCGAGGGGGGAAGGGAGGGGAGCACTTCAGGATCCGTCTGGGAGGATTGGGGGGGCGTCAGGGGCAGCAAGCCCCCCCCCACAGTGCTGCCCAGGCAGGCCCTGCAGCCCCCTGGCTGCCCTCCACGTCCAGCTCTACTCACCGAGACACCTCAGCCTGTGTGTTCCTCTCACCCTCCAGGGTGAAGGGCGAGGCCCCGGTCAGCAGCTCGAAGAGCAAGATGCCCAGGCTCCACCAGTCCACAGCCTGTGGGTGGAGCCAGGGTGAGAGCCTGCGTCTCCCCTGCCTCACACCCCCTCTTTCCACCTCCCCCAGCCCCACTTCCCTGCCAACCCACCTTGCCATGCCCCGTCTTGCTACGGATGATTTCCGGGGCCATGTACTCAATGGTGCCACAGAAGGAGAAGGTCCGCTCTTTCTGGGAGGGCAAGAGGTCCTGTTTAGATGGCCAAGCCTCTCCTGTGCTCCAGCGCCCCACAAGGCCCAGAGTAAGACTCGCTCAACTTGTGAGGTTGGAGAGTTGAGCTGTGGAAACTTCTTGGAGCTATTCACTTCTGCAGCCCCAGAATGCAGGCCCAGAGCAGGAAAAGGCAGGAAGGAGGATCGAATGGGCACTGCAAGCAGAGACAACCTCCACTCACCTCCTCCGTCAGGAACTCCTTGCTCAGCCCGAAGTCCGTGAGGACAATGTGGCCCTCGGAGTCCAGCAGCACATTCTCCAGTTTCAGGTCTCGGTAAATGATGCCGAGCTGGTAGGAGCAAGAGGGGTGCTGAGGCCTCCTCCCCCAAACCCTCCCCAGCTCCTGCAGCTCCTGGCCCTGCTCAGGATAAGGAGACCCCCCACCCCAGAGAAGGTCATCTGCCTGTAGAGGGGGGTCTTCAGGGCAGAGCCACTGAATAAAAAAGGCCATTTAAGATATAAAGCAAAGAAGGAGGGCCCCGTGGGACAGGCCCCGAGGTCCCAGAGAGAGGAAAGTCTGCGTGAAGAGCCCCATTTCAAGGAGGCCTTTGCAGCCAGGCCGTGAGGTTTCCATTTGAGGAAGTTCTGTGAATGCAGCCCTGAGTTCCCTGAAAAAGGAAAGCCCCTTCGAGGAGGTGCCAGGGGAGGGGACCCCATCAGGCAGCGATGAGGCTTCTTGTAAGGGGTCCTGGGGAAGTAGCTCCAGTTCCCACCCAGCTCGCCACTGGCCCCCTAGGAAGCCCAGGGGGAAGCCTGAGGCTGCCCTGCCTGCAGATTCCTTCAAAGGCCCAGACCCAGTTCCCATGGCAACAGCCTGTGACCAGGTCTTCACCCACCTTGTGCAGGTGTTCCAGGGCCAGCACGATCTCACCCCCATACACGCGCACCTCAGCTTCCTTGAAGTACTGGCGCTGGTAGAGGTGGGTGAACATCTCCCCTCCGCTCACATAGTCTAGGAGGTGCAGCGGAAGTTAGGAAGCAGCCCCATCAGGTGGCCTCGCCTGCCCCCAGCCACACCACCCCCGTTGGGATGTGGCGTGCGCTCACCCAGGATGAGGTGCAGCTTGGCATCCGTCTGGAAAGCGTAGTGCAGCGTGACCAGGAAGGGCGCCTGGCGCACCAGCTCCAGCACGGAGCGCTCGGTGCGCGTATGCTCCTGCGTCTTGGCGCGCTGCACCAGCGCCGCCTTGCGCAGCACCTTCATGGCGTACAGCTTCCCCGCGTCGTGCCCGCCCGCCTTCCGCACCAGGAACACCTTGCCGTAGGCTGTGGGAGCAGCGAGTGGGTGGAGGGTAGGCTGTGAGCGGGAGATTGGTGCAGGCTTGGGGGGTGGGGGCGATGCCAACCCAGGAGGGTGTGCAAATTAGGCGAAGGAGCTGGGGCAAGAGGCAGGTGTGCAAAAAGCTGGCAGAGCCTTCTAAGGAAAGGGTGTGCACACCCCAGGAGGGTGCCCAGCAAAACCAGGGAAAGGATGTGCAAACCAGGCTGGAGAGCATGCAACTCCAGGGGGCCTGCTTCGAGGCGTGGGGGCG
Source organism: Trachypithecus francoisi (assembly GCF_009764315.1). Lineage (NCBI taxonomy): Eukaryota > Metazoa > Chordata > Mammalia > Primates > Cercopithecidae > Trachypithecus > Trachypithecus francoisi. The sequence goes on from NW_022681473.1 coordinate 9,846,062, forward strand.
GGGCATGTGCAAATCTGCGAGAGATCAGATGGATGTGAAAAGATGCCAGTGCAAGGAAGGGAGGCAGAGGTGTGCACCTGGCTGGGGAAGAGATGCGCAAACCAGCGCTGGGGCGTTTGCAAAATGTGGGAGGGGGATCCCATATTGAAAGAAAGGGAGGAGCTATGCAAATAACTTGAGAGGGGTGCAAGTCCCCCTCCCCAAGGTGTTGGCAAATCCAGGGGGGCATGCACGCACAGGACCGTGGAGGGAGGAGTGATGTCAACGTGGAGTGTCCTGGAAGTGGGCATGCAAACCCTGGCAAGGCAGGGCGGGGCAGGCAAGGCAGGCTGTGCCGGGAAAGGGTGGGGGGCCTGCTCATTGGCCTGGCCCAGGCCCAGGAGTGAGCAGGCAGGAGGTCAGGGGCACCGCGCCTGGGACGCCAGCCCGGTGGATGGGGGTCCTCACCTCCCGTGCCCAGCACCTTGAGCAGCTCGAAGTTCTCCACGCTCACCTTCTCCTCGTGCCCGGTCAGGTTGGCTGTGGGCACAGGGGGTGAATGAACCCAGCCGGTCCATGACCCGTCCCGGCCCGCCCAGGGCAGCCGCAGTCAGGCCCCACACCCACCTTCTGTGATCCGCAGCTCCACGGCGCAGCTCTCATCCTCGTCTTCGTCCCCCATGGCGGGCGGGTCGCTGGGGCCCGCGCGGCTCGGGCTCCGGGCGGCGCCGGTTACATGGCGGCTCCGGCCGGGGCGGGCGCTTCCTGGTGCCGCCTCCGGGGCCGAGGCGGGCGCCGGCACCGCCTCCCGGCTCCCCGCCCTGTGCGGCCTGAGTCAGGCGGCTGGAACGTGACAGCGCCGGGCTGCCGGTGGGCGGCCGGCTGGGGACGCCCTGTCTCCCGAGCCCCTCGGCCAGGCCTTAGGGCCGTGCGCTCCGGGACCTTACTCGACTCTCCGGGGACCTGGAAACACCCCGTGGGAGCCATCCCTGAGCCCGTGGGTAACCTGGAGCCTCTGGGGCATTTGCCCCCAAGACAGGGGTCTGCCTGGGAATGCCGGCTGCAGCCAGTGGCTGGAGGACACCAGGAGTCTGTGCCCCAAGATGGGGGGCGAGGTACCTGGTGCTGCGCAGGCTGAGAAGGGGTCTGGATCCTGGAAGTCACTCAGCTCTCAGGCAGTGGGGCCTGCCCTACTCCACCTTCCTGGGGGTGGCCACCAGGGTCCCACTCCCCAGCGGACTGGCCTTTGCAAAGAGGAGCCTCATCACCAAGAGGGGGCTGGAGCCAAGCCTGGGACTGCATGGCAAGGAAGGGTGGCCAGTTTTCTGACCAGCTCTCTGTAGAGGGGACCTGCAGAAGCACATCAGCCCCCAGCCACCATGCAGAGCCCACCAGGTGCCATGCGCACCTCATGTGTGCTGCCCCTGTTGTCTCCTAACCTGATGCAGTACCCAGCTTAGAGCCCTGAGTAGGCCTCAAGAAGAGATGTCAGTGCCACACGGGGTTGCCCCCTCTCCCCATGAGGCCCAGGGCCCCTGCTGACTGGTCCTCCTGAGCCTCTGCTCCCTCTTCTTCTTCTTGCCTTCCCCTTCCTGACCACCAATGGGGCCACCTAGCAAAGTGGGACAACCATGAGGCCCCAGGCCCTGAGACCAGTGGGGAGGGGCTCTCTGCTCCTCTGCCAGCTGGAGAGGCCAGAATGTCCACCCCACGCCGTGTCCTGTGAAGCCCTGGCTGAGAGGAGGAGGGACTCAGGCTGCTGCAGCTCACATCTGGGAGGCTGGACGAGCCGCCCCTCCCAGCTCTGCATCCCCCAAGTTTAGGCTGCCTCATCTCAGCCCTGGGCAGCCCCACCCTCCCCTGGGCGGCCCCAGGTACCCTGACTCACATCCTGCACCCTAGCCTAATTGCCCCCCTTCTCAGGCATCATGCTAGAGGCCCTGGTCAGAGAGCCAGCGTCCCTCCCACCTCTTGTGGCAGCCCCTGGCATTAAGTGATGCCCCGCCAGGCTGTGAACTGCCCCCCACCCCTTAGCCCAGATCTTAGACTCCAATCCCTGCAGGCTACCCAGGATGTCATCCCCTCTCCACTTCACCAGGACATTCGGGCTTTGGCCAGCCGGACTGGCCAAGCCCCTGGAGAAAGGCCCGTGTCGCCCTGTCCAGGCAGGGGCCTTCTGCCCACAGACCCCCGCCAACCAGGAGGACTGGGGCAGCATGTGTTCCTGGTGCCCCGAGGTACCCAATGCAGCCAACAGACAGAGCAAGACTCAGAAGGCTGCAGTTCAGCTTTATTCTCATGCCCCTCGTGTCCAGCTGATGCTCAAGATCAGCCCAGGCCACAATCTCCTGGCACTGGGACTCAGCTCCCTGCCTGGACTGGGCAGGGGGCTCTACTCCTGCCAGCCTCCTTCAGCTGGGGGATCCCCCAGAGACCGCTGCCTCAGTGGGAGCCACCTGGAAGAGCCAGAATCCTGGCCTAGAGCCACTCGTGAGGACCAGCTGTCCCCCCTGTCCACACACTTGTCCCAGCTCCACCTCCGGGCCCCGGCACTGACCATGGAGGATCTCCAGGCCCAGGCCTCCTTGTCCAAGGACTCCCCTTGGGGGCCCTGGCTCCCTGAGCTCTTGGGCTGCCTGGGGCCCCCGCTGACACTCCAGCGGCAAGAGGGCTGTACTCCCGATCCTGCTGTCCCCATGGTGTCACTGGCTGAGGGACGGGGTGAGGGGACGTTTCTCCGGTTCCTGTACCTTGGGGCCTAGAGGGAAAGGCTCAGCTCAGACCCGCCTCCCTCAGGAGGACTCCCAGAGTCCCAGGAGGCGTACAGGCTCGAGCACCTTCTGCCCACCCCCGACCTGCCAATACCCACCGCTTCCAGCTGCACCATGCCTGCTGTTCCCTCAGTGGCTCCCTCTGCCCAGAATGGTGTTCTCAGGTGTGTCCACACGATAAACTCTCCCCTCAAGTCCTTGCTCCAACTTCACCTCCTCTCTGAGGCCCACCCCAGCACCCTAGTTACTAAAACTCCAATTAGCCTGCCCAGAGTTCCTGAGCTCCTGACCCCTCCTCTGCTCTCCTTTCTTCCCAGAGCATTAGTGCCTCCTGATGGTCCATGGGGTCTAGGGCTGAGCTGCCCTGGGTGAACTGAGCAGGTGAGATGGGGCTGGCCTGTGACGTGCTTCAAAGACCTACTATGTTTTTTGTTTTTTGTTTTTGAGACAGTCTCACTCTGTCACCAAGGTTGGAGTGCAATGGCGTGATCTTGGCTCACTGCACCCTCTGCCTCCCAGGTTCAAGCGATTCTCCTGCCTCAGCCCCTTGAGTAGGTGGGATTACAGGCATGGGACACCATGCCTGACTAATTTTTGTATTTTTAGCAAAGACAGAGTTCCACCATGTTGGCTAGGCTGGTTTCTAACTTCTGGCCTCAAGTGATCTGCCTGCCTTGGTCTCCCAAACTGCCAAAGACTTACTATGAAAAAATCACATCTGGCTGGGTGCAGTGGCTCACACCTATAATCCCAGCACTTTGGGAGGCCGAAGAGGGCAGATCATCTGAGGTCAAGAGTTCGAGACCAGCCTGACCAACATAGTGAAACCCCGTCTCTACTAAAATAATAATAATACAAAATTAGCCTGGTGTGGTGGCCCATGCCTGTAATCCCAGCTACTCGAGAGGCTGAAGCAGAAGAATCGTTTGAACCTGGGAGGCGGAGGTTGCAGTGAGCCAAAGAGTGAAACTCCATCTCAAAAAAAAAAAAAAATCATGTCTAATAGCACATTCATGATTTTTACACTGGCTACATGCTGAAATGGTAATAGTGTAGGCATATTGAGTTAAATGTTATTAAAATCCATTTTTGGCCGGGCGCGGTGGCTCAAGCCTATAATCCCAGCACTTTGGGAGGCCGAGACGGGCAGATCACGAGGTCAGGAGATCGAGACCATCCTGGCTAACACGGGGAAACCCGTCTCTACTAAAAAAAATAAAATAAAATAAAATCCATTTTATCTGTCTCTTTTCACTTTTTCTGATGAGCCTACTGGAAAAGTTAAAATTATGAGGTGGTTCACACCGTATTTCTAGTGGACAGGGCTGTTGTAGATAATGATTATTTTTAGGCAAATTGTTTACTACTATCTGCCTCTTCACACCAGAATGTTCCCTGCTGTGTCCCCTGCCAGCACGTCACCTGGCACTTGGTAAAGGATCATTGTCAAATAACAGAATGGATGAATTGTGCCAGGGGTCCCAGGCAGGACAAAGAACGCTGCTCCTTCCTCAGGCCCCCACTCACCCTCTCGGTTGGCATCTGTTTCGTGCTCCTGGAGGGTCTCAGCGGAGTTCTCCCATCCCACACCAGGTCCTGGGAGGCACAAGGCAACCACTGGGCCCAGGGCCAGGGCGGAAGTGGACAGAGCTTGCAGAAGACACAGGGGACAAGAAGGAAGCCTCCTCCCCCAAGGAGCTGGTGGGTCCACAAAGAGTTGGGGGGCTCGCTGGGACAGTGACCCTTGTCCCTCACCTTTGCTGTGGGAGATGGGTGCCCCCAGGGGGCCTGGACGGCGCTGTCGGAATCGTTGCCTAGGGGTGTCCCCAGGGCTGAATGACTCAGAGCTTCGGCCCACCGGGAACCTTGAGCTGAGTTTCCGCCGCTGCCCGCCTGCCAAGGTCTCATCCTGCAGGCAGAGGGAGCTCTGGGCCCGGCGCATGGGTGCCGGGGAAGGGAACCCTGCAAGAGGCACAGGCAGGGAGGGGGTCAGAGGAGGGGAGGGGGGACTGAGGCTCATGCAGGGAGGGGGTCAGAGGAGGGGAGGGGGGCTGAGGCTCATGCAGGGAGGAGGTCAGAGAAGGGGAAGGGGGCTGAGGCTCATGTAGGGAGGGGGTCAAAGGAGCAGGGGCCTGGGTAGAGTGGAGGGGCCAATGGGTGAAGCTGTCCAGGGCCAGGGAGAGGAGGTGCAGAGTGGGGGTAGGAGCCAGGCAAATGAGGGGGCAGCAGGACACTGGCCCTGTGCTGGCCTTGACACTAACTCACTGCATGACCCTGGGCAAGGAGCTTCCCCTCCCGGGGCCTCAGTCTCCTCATCTGCAGTCTAGGATCAATGACCTCTCCCTAGAGTCCTCTGCACCTCCCAGATCCTGGGCTCCTCTGCGGATGGGGCAGGCTGGGTGGGGGATAGCACAGGCAGGAGAGAGGTGTGGGCCAAGGGTGACCCTGCAGGGCCCAGGGCAAAGAGCCCCTGGTGGCATCAGGGCAGGCTAAGCAGACCTCAGGGAAGGCCAATGGGGTCATGCATGCAGGCCAGGCAGTGAAGCAGATGCCAAGGTGGGGGCAGAGGATGTGGGGCAGGGACCATCCTGGCCACCTGACCCCCAGACCCACCTGTCCCATCTGCCTCCCTGCCCTCAGGAAGCTCGGTCTCCGGGGGGCCCCCAAGGCTCTCGGTGCTGCCAGCCCCATCGGCCCCCAGGCGCAGCCCCCCAGGGGGGCCCCCCTCCCGCCGGGGCCGCATCAGCCTCTTCACCTTGTCTGCCAGCCAGCTGCCCTTCCTGGGGGCAAGAGGGCACAAGAGGGGATCAGGACAGGGAGGAGGGAGGGAGCAAAGGGTGTCCTGGGGATGGCAAAGGCCAGGTAGACCTTCATGGGGCCTGGACCTGAGCTGGGCCTGGGGTCAGAGGCCAGGGCAGGGGCAGAGGTTCGCAGGATGTCCAGCCTGAGGGAGGTGACAGGGCTGCTCACTTGGTCCGGGGCAGGGGCCCAGGCTCCAGCACGCGGTATTGGTCCATGATCTTCTCCACGAGCTTCTGCTTCTCTCGGCGCAGGGCATTAAGCTGTTCCCTGGCAGGAGTGAGAAGGGAGAGGTGGGTGTGAGGCCCAGGGAAGCCAAGGCAGTAGCAAGGCACAGGCTGCAGCGAGGACGCACTGGTCCCGTGCCACAGATCGGACTGACCTGGAAGGTCAGCTCCAACCCTGTCCCTAGGCCCTCACTGGGGGATCTCCCCAGGAACGCCCAGAGGGGATGCAGGCCCTACCCTGCTCCCAGTCGCCCCACTCACAGGTACTCCCGCTGCTCGCGGTGCAAGTGGTCCCGGCTCTCCAGGCTGCGCTCCAGGAGCTCCCTGTTCTCCCGGCTCAGGGCCTGCACTTCAGTCAGCAGCTGCCGGTTCTCCTCTTCCTGGGCACTCCGCAGCTGTGTCAATAACTGGCAGGAGGGCAACATGGGTCAGGGGGTGGGACCCAGCTCAGGACCACCTGGGTATAGGCTTCCTGCTCCCCCACACACACCCACACCCCCGCCGGCCCCCCAGCCACACCTCACACTGTGTGGTCAGCCGGCAGGCGCTTAGGTCCAGCTGCTGGTTGGACTCGCGCAGCTGCTGGCTCTGCATCTCCAGCTGTGCCCGCTCCAGCTCCAGCCGCGCCAGCCGGCCCCGTAGCTCCCCACGTTCACCCTGAAGTTCACCCCGCTCCCGAGACACCTCTGCCAGCAGCAGCTGAGCCCTTGGGAGGCAAGGAGAGTTGTTCTCCAAGGGACCTGGGTCCTCAGTCCGAGTGCTGGCCAGAGGAGTTATGCCAGGGAGGGAAGACCAGGCAGGACCCCACCCCCCAAACCCACTTTCGGGATGGGGCCATTGAGAGCTGCTAGGGGCTGTGGCAGGGCCCGCACCTGTCGTGCTCGCTCTGAAGCCTCCGCAGCTCCTCCTCCAGGCCCCGCTGCCGATGCCCATCCTGCATCAGGCGTTCACGCTCTGCCAGTAGGGCCACCTCCTGTGCCTCCACGCTGGCCCGCTGGGCCTGCAGCTGCTCATGCCTGGGATGGACAAGGGGCTAAGAGGGCTGCGTGAACCTATGGCCACCACAAGCAGCCAGCTGGACTATCTGGGCCCAGAGGAGGTCTGTCACCTCCTAAGCATAGGTCCCCCAGGGAAAGCCATTGGGCAGAAAGCCATGCCAGGTGCCCACCACTCCCAACAGGTGAGCCCCACGGGGAGCCCAGCCCAGAAGTGTGGGGAGCACAACAGTGGCAGGGGTATCACAGAGCGGGGGTGGAGGTGCTTCCTGATGGGAGTCAGACCTGCCAAGGGGAGTCTTCTCTGGCAGATAGGGGGTGCCAGGGGAGGACCTGGGCATTTGGTGATGCTCACCTGCCCTGCAGCTCCCGGTGGGCCAACTCCAGTGCCCGCATGTTGGCCTTGAGGTCTCGGTGCCGCACCAGCAGTCCCTCTAGCTCGGCCTCCTGCCGCCGCTGCAGCTGTACCAGGGCCTCGTGGTCCCGAAGCAGGGCCTGCTGCTGCCCGCGGGTCTCCTCCTGGGACCGCCGCGCCGACCGCACCTCCTCCTCCAGCACCTCCAGCTTCCGGTGCAGCTCCTGGCCCTTAATCTCCAGCACAGACTTCTCGGCCTGGGATGGAGGAGGGAAGCAGAAGCTGCTGGGGAGGAACCCCTGGCTGGAAATCGGGTGAAAGGTCGGGGGCTAAGGGCAGAGGGTAGGGCCCAAGACAAGGAGAGAGCTGTGGAGGAGGCAGAGGGCTGGGAGCACAGCAGGCAGCACAAACCCCAGCCAGAGGCTGATGGCGAGCAGGGGAGAGGCGGCAGAGGCTGGCTGGGCCAGGCTGTCTGGGAGGGGCACAGGGCAGAATGGGACTAATGGCTCCCTGTGGAGGGGAGGGCTGGGATGGTGAGAGGGCAGGGGACACGGGTGCAGATGTGGGGGCTGGCGGCAGGTAGGAGGAGACAGTGGCAGGGAGGATGGTGCACAGTGGTGGCTGGGGTCACAGGACAAGGATACATGAAACTGGAGAAGAGGTGGGGCAGCTGGCTGGGAGCTGGGATAGAAAAAGGCCACAGGACAATCCAAAAGGGGCAGGAGGGGGCAGTACATGGGCAGGGATGGGCACCCGGGTGGCCACCCACCTGCAGGCGGCTGCTGTGCTCCTGCGCCCGCTGGCTCTGCAGCAGCAGCTCCTGGGCACGGCCCTGCAGGCTCCCCAGCTGCCCCTCCAGGTGCTGCAGCTGCCCCTGCAAAGCTGCCTTCTCTGCCACCAGTGTCGCATTCTGCCCAGAAGTGGGGGTTAGTGGTAGCCAGGTGGCGGGGGCACCCCCAGTGCCTTCCACAGGCCCACGCTCACACTGCACGGGGCACCTCCCCAGGGCTCACACTGCATCAGGCACCCCCCTGCCCAGGGCTCACTGTGGCCCACACTCACACTGCGTTCCACCTCAATAAGTCGCACATTCTGGGTCTCCACCAGCCGAGGCTCCGCATGCTCTTTGGGCCCCAGCCCCGCGGGGCCCTGGCGCAGCTGCAAGGAGAGTCCCTGGGAAGTCATGCAGGGCAGCGGCTTGGGGATGCCACAAGGACCTGCGCTTATGGGCCTGTCCTGCCAGCAGCATTTAGCCGGGGACACCCTGCCCCAATCTCATGCCTTCCCTTGGATCCCACAAGTCCCTGCTCCTGGTTCCTGAAGCTCCACCGTCTCCACCCTGCCCTTCTCAACTTCTCTCTGTCTGCGGCAGAGCGTTCTTCTCATAACACCTCTCCATTCCACCACTCCTCTAAGCCTCTTTGGTTTTCGGTTTTTGTTTTGAGACAGTCTCGCTCTGTAGCCCAGGTTGGAGTACAGTGGTGTGATCTCAGCTCACTGCAACCTCTGCCTCCCGGGTTCAAGCAATTCTCCTGCCTCAGCCTCCCGAGTAGCTGGGACTACAGATGTGGGCCACCTCGCCCAACTAATTTTGGGGTTTTTTTGTTTTTGTTTTTTGTGGGGTTTTTTTGAGACGGAGTCTCACTCTGTCGCCCGGGCTGGAGTGCAGTGGTACGATCTCGGCTCACTACAACCTCTGCCTCCCGGGTTCAAGCAATTCCCCTGCCTCGGCCTCCCAAGTAGCTGGGACTACAGGCACCCGCCAACATGCCCAGCTAATTGTGTGTGTGTGTGTGTGTGTGTGTGTGTGTGTGTTTAGTAGAGATGGGGTTTCACGGTGTTCATCAGGATGGTCTCGACCTCCTGACCTCGTGATCCATCTGCCTTGGCCTCCCAAAGTGCTGGGATTACAGGCTTGAGCCACCACGCCTGGCCTGGTTTTTGTATTTTTAGTAGAGATGGGGTTTCACCATATTGGTCACACTGGTCTCGAACTCCTGACCTCAGGTGATCCACCCGCCTTGGCCTCCCAAAGTGCTAGGATTACAGGCGTGAGCTGCTGCACGGGGCCTCCTCTAAGCCTGTGTTTCAACCCCATCTTCTCCACAAAACCTCCCGATTGACTCACATGCACCTGCTGGGTACCTTGCTGGGTGGCACCCTCCCAAGACCCTTTATGGCCTCCTCACAGCCCCTGGCACCTAGTTATTGTCACCTGTTTTCTTGCCTCTATCCTCCCTGGACTGCGAGCTCCCTGAGGATGGCGGCCTGGGATTGGGCCCCACCACCCCACCCTCCGTACGGAGCCCACACACAGCCCAGGCAGCAGAAACCATAACTGGCTTCCTTGATGCCAAGCACTGAGCTCCCTAGGCAGTGGGGAACCCTGGGTGAGAGAGGCGGAGCAGTCATCCACAGCAGAAGTTCTGTCCATGTGCAGAATGGGGAAAATGAGACCCCAGGTAAGTCAACATGGCCACCTGACTCCCAGCACAGTGCTCCCTCCAACAGGCCCCACATGGGGAGTGAGGCAAGTAGCTAGCCAAGAATCCAGGGGCAGCACACGCGACCCTGGCATCTACTCATGGGATGGAGGGCGGGGTGGCATGGCCCCCAGCTCCCAGGCCAGCAGGCGTCACCTGGAACAGCTCCTCTTCCAGCTGCAGGGCCCTGGTCTTGAGCTCCATCAGCGCCTCCTCCTTGCTGGTCGCCGCTGCCTGCAGCTCAGCTTCCAGCCGCTGCTCCAAGCCCTGGTACCTGCCAGAAGAATCCTTGGTACCCAGCCCCACCCCACGCTCACCCCAACACACCCCTGCCTCCCTCACTTTTCCCCGCAGCCCTGTCCCCACCTCTGGTGCTGGCTTTCCTGTTCTCGCAGAAATTCCTGGCGCTCCAGAGCTGCATGCTCCAGTTCACGCTGCAGATGCTCCAGCCTGGCCCCCAGCTCCTTGCCCCGCACCACAGCTTTCTCCAGCTCCTGAGGGCAGGCAGAGCAGGCTCAGGGCAAGGGGGCAGGGGACAGCCGGAGACAGAGGCCTGAGAGTCAAGAGAGCTGCCTTTCTGTCCTTGACCTGCCATCCTGGGCACGTATCCTTAGCCCTTTGGGCTCTACTTCCCCATCTACAAAATGGGAGCAAAGTCTGGTGCCCTCGAAATTGGGCATGAAAGAGTTGGGGTTCGTAAGCCTGGCAGGGCATGAGGGATGCCCCTGGGCCAGGAGTCAGTGACACATGTTGGGCAAGTGCCGTCACCTCTCTGAGCCCACGGTTCTTCATGTGCACAGTGAAAGGTGGACGCGCCCTGTGGGCTGCCACCCCAGCCATGTGACAGCTAGACAGCTAGAGAGGCTCAGCAGAGGCGGGTCTGGTGAGAGACCTTGGCTACAGGGAAAAGGTCACAGAGGACTGGCGGGACAGGAACTCAGGAGTTGACAGTGGGGGCTGGGGGGGCGCCAGGATGCTGCCAGCCAGGTGACCTGTGGCCTTTGGCAGTTGGGCTGCACCACTTTGGAAGGAGATGGGAGGCCCATTCTGGCCTGTGGGCCCCAGAGGGAGGGAGACCAAACCATTCTGCCACGTGGGGGGCCTGGCAGGATGAAGCTTCAGGGACAGCACCCATGACCAGTTGCCAGCCAAATCCTGCCTCGGAATACAAGCCTACAAGCCTTGCCACTGAAAACTACCTTCCTGGATTAATAACCGTACCTAGGCCTTGACCGGGGGGGCACTGCACCTCCTGACACCCTTGGCCACCACCTCTCCCTGAAAAACTACAAGTCCCATGAGGCACTGTTGCCTGTCTGGCTGGCAGCCACTAGCGAAAGTACTGGGGTAGGAGGCACAGTGACTAGAACCTCCCGCCCAGCCCCTCCCCTAACCTCCTCCGGGCCCTGGCCACAGCCCTCCTAGGGCCCCCTCCCCCCAGCCTGGGAGGCTTCCCCACCCAGTGGACAACCTGAGAGGCTCCTGGTTCCCTGACCTTCCCCTGGCCAGCCACCTTCTCCTGCTCCAACCAGGAAATCTCACAAAATTCCCGCTTTGTCCCCAGCTTCCCCCACCCTCTCAGTCCTTGGAGCTGGCTCTTCTAGCCCGCCAGCCCTACCCTACCTTCACTGCCTACCTGCTGGCATTCCCTCCCATGGAACAGGTCCATTCTAGGTGCCAGGCATTGCCCCAAGCTCCCTACGCTGATTATCTTACAGGATCCTGTGAGGCAGGTACAATTTTTTTTTTTTTTTTTTTGAGAAGGAGTCTTGCTCTGTCACCCGGACTGGACTGCAGTGGCACGATCTTGGCTCACTGCAACCTCTCCCTCCTGGGTTCAAGCAATTCTCCTGCCTCAGCCTCCCAAGTAGCTGGGATTACAGGTGTGTGCCACCACACCTGACTAATTTTGTATTTTTAGTAGAGTCAGGTTTTCGCCACGTTGGCCAGGCTTGTCTCAAACTCCTGACCTCTGGTCATCTGCCTGCCTCAGCCTCCCAAAGTGCTGGGATTACAGGTGTGAGCCACCGTGCCCAGTCAAAGCAGGTACAATTTTTATTCCAGTTTTACAGGCGAGAAAACTGAGACTCAGAGAGGTTAAGTAATTTGCCCCAAGCCACACAGCTGGAAAGTAGGCAAGTCGCCAGGCCAGACAGCATCTCAGCCACACCCCACAGAGTGGACCCCAGAGACGGTCTCTCACCTTCCCTCACATTCACCAGAACCATCTTACCCTGGGCCTGTCTTGCACAACACCTGACCCCACGTCTACCCATCCTCATAAGGGGTCTCTGAGCAAATTACTCTTCCTCCCTGAATTTCAGGGTCCTTGTCTGTACAGAAATGGGACTGGAAACTGCCTGTGCAGGAGGACTCAGTTCCTACCTGTGTTGCAATCTCACAGGTCCCCTAGCACTGGGGTCCATTGGCCCAAACACCCTTCCTGGCGCCTTTTCACATGCAGACCTGACCATTTTGCTCACTTTGCCCATTGGGGAACCTTCAGTGGCTGCGCAGTCCCCCATGGCAAAAGCCCTAGCCCCTTCCTCAGCTTGGAAGGAAGCTGAAGCCATGCCCAAACACTGGAGTGCTAGCTTCCTGGTCACTGCTGTGTGCCCAGAGCCTGGTACAGGGCCAGGCACCAAGAAGATGCCCATAAACATGTTTAAATGAATAAGTAAAAGTGTGTCAGCTGGATGTGGTTGTTCATGCCTGTAATCCCAGCACTTTGGGAGGCCAAGGTGGGCGGATCACCTGAGGTCAAGAGATCAAGACCATCCTGGTCAACATGGTGAAACCCTGTCTCTACTAAAAATTTAAAAAATTAGCTGGCCATGGTGGCGCACGCCTGTAGTCCCAGCTACTTGGGAGGCTGAGGCAGGAAAGTCTCTTGAACCTGGGAGATGGAGGTTGCGGTGAGCCAAGATCGCACCTCCAGCCTGGTGACAGAGCGAGACTCCATCTCAAAAAAAAAAAAAAAAGGAAACTAGCTGGGCCAACATGATGAAACCCCATCTCTACTAAAAATACAAAAATTAGCCAGGCATGGTGGTGTGTGCCTGTAGTCCTAGCTACTCAAGAGGCTGAGGCAGGAGAATCTCTTCAACTTGAGAGGCGGAGGTTGCAATGAGCAGAGATCGCCCCACTGCACTCTAGCCTGGGCAACAGAGTGAGATTCCATCTCAAACAGAAAAAAGTGTCCAGTCCTTCTCTCACCCCCGCTCCCATGCCGCCCTAGTCAGCTTCCTCTGCCACTTACACCACGACCACTGCCTCCTGATAACCCCAAGCTCCCCTGTCCACCAAGGTGACCCTCCTCAAGCCTAGCCCCACACAGTTCTGCCCTGGCTTTCCCTGCCTGGGGAGGGAGGACCAACACATTCAAAGCCGGCCCTCATCTTCCCTGCCTCTTGAGCCCTGAGCATTCTTTTTTTGTTGTTGTTTCATTGGATGGTGTTTATTTGTTTGTTTTGAGACAGCGTCTCGCTCTGTCACCCAGGCTGCAGTAGCACAATCTCAGCTCACTGCAACCTCCGCCTCCTGGGTTCAAGCAATTCTCCTGCCTCAGCCTCCCAAGTAACTGAGATTACAGGTGCCTGCCACCACGCCGGGCTGATTTTTGTATTTTTAGTAGAGATGGGGTTTTGCCATGTTGGCCAGGCTGTTATCGAACTCCTGACCTCAAGTCATCCACCCGCCTCAGTCTCCCAAAGTGCTGGGATTACAGGTGTGAGCCACCACACCTGGCCCCTGAGCATCTTTAATGCCTTTGTCTTTACACATACCATTCCCTCTGGACAAAATGTCCTCCCCACCTAGTGATATTGTGGTCACTCCTCCTAAAGCCTCCTTGCCTCCACTTGGGCATCAGCTCACCCTCCCACGGGCTCTTGTAGCACTTGGCTCTGAATAACCAATGCTTGAACACTTACAACATACCCTTGCCGGCATGAACCTTTACAGCTACTGTCTCTCAAGGTCCTCCCTAAGACAGGCCCAGCTGGCCAGGAATAGTACCCCTGTTTTACAGGAGGAGGACTGGAGTGGAGGTGAGTTGACTGCTGCAGCCAGACAGCCAAGATGTGCACTAGGCAATCTCACCCCCTCCCACAGCGCCCCCATCACACAGTGGACATGGCTCTGTGCCCCAAGCCAGGCACACCTTTGGAAGGCAGGGTTGGTCTTGGCCTTTCTATCTCCAGCCCCAGCTTGGTGCTGGGCACCCACCGAACAGCTGCTGATGGAATCAGTAACTCCCAATAGCCTGGAACCCTGTTTCCCAACCCCGGCTGTGAGCCCCAACCTGACCTACCGCCTGGAGGGCCTCCTTCTCCCAGCGCTCCCTCTCAGCCTCCTCCAGGTGCTGGCGGCCCTCGCTCTCCAGCGCCTGCATCCGTTCCTCGGCGGCCTCCGACTGGGCCCGCAGCCTGGACCCCTCACGCTCCCACTGCCTCCGCTCCCGGCCCGCTGATGCCAGCGCCTCCACCAGCGCCTCCCGTTCCTGGGACGCAGCCTCCAGCTCCAGGCCGGCAGCTTCCACTGCCTCCCGCAGCCGGGCTTGCTCCCAGGCCTGGGCCTCTGCCTCCCGGTGGGCCTCGGCCTCTGCTCTTCGCGCGTGGGCCAGCTCCTTGGAGAGGCGGGCAGCCTCCATGTCTTGGGCCTCCAGCTTGCGGGCCTGGGCTTCCAGCTCAGCTCCAAGGGCCTCAGCCTTTCTCCTCAGCTGTGCCACCTCCTTCCTGAGCGCCTCCTGCTCTGCGACACCACTGGCCAGGCTCTCCCCCGTGACTGGGCCCTCCCAGGCCTGGATCTCAAGAGCCCCTTCTGACTTCTGCTGTGGTTTTTGCCAGGCTGGGTTCCCGACCATCCCCTCCAGTCTCTGGTCATGCTCTCTGGCCTCTGTTTGTCCTGTGGCCAGGTCCAGGCCCTGGTTTGGGCCCTCCTGCTCCTCCAGCTGCACAGAGCTGGGCTCCGAAGGCCTTGGCTTGTGCTCAGGGTCCTCCTGTCTCAACCCCCCGGCCTCAGGCACCAACTCACCTTGGGGAGCCTCTCTTCCCTCGGTCTCTCCTCCCAGCAACTGTGGGGCCTGAATTTTGGTCCCTGGACCCTGAGGTGGGGCCACAGAGGCAGGGCTCTGGAGAAAGGATCTACAGCCAGCCTTCTCTGGGGACTCCTGTGTCTCCACAGGAGAGTCTGACTCTTGGGGGGACCAGTCTGAGGCCTGGGGGTCCACAGTAGCTGCCTGAAGGGGACTCTCTGCCTCCTGTGGGTCCGAATCAGGTGCCTGGGGACACTCAGCTGACCCCTTGAGCACTGAGTCTGATGCTGGGGAAGCCAAGTTCAAGGACTGGGGGCCTCCATCCCTTGCCTTCTGAGCCAAGCCCTGGGGACTGTGGTCGGAGGCCACAGGAGTCTGGGGAGCCTCCTCCAGCACCGGAAGCACAGGGTCCTCTCTCGGTACCTCCAGCAGGGGGTGCTGAGGGCATAGGAGAGGGACAGTCAGACGCAGAGAGGGACTAGGGGAAGGGCCAGCCAGGACCATGGGGAGGGGACTCACCTGGCCCCCTGGCTGCCCCTGAAGCACCTGAAGCAGCCCCCGAAGCTCCAGGTTCTCTCTCTCGAGGGTCCGAAGCCGCCCAGCCTCTGCCTCCCTCACCTCATCTTGCAGCGAGGGGGCTGCTCCCGGCAGGGGTGCTGAGGATGACAGATGAGGTTAGGACCCCTCCCTTACTGCCTGGCTCCTCACATACACACCCCAGAGGCTTGGGAGAAGGGAGGAAGTCAGAGGCTCTCCCCAATACACCTGCTGGAAAGCACAGGCAGCCCCCGCCCCAACCCCTCCGCTGGGGTCCCTCACCCTCCCCAGGGGATCCTGGGGGCGGCTCCAAGCTCCGCTGCAGCTCCAGCTCCAGCTCCACATTCTCCTCAGCCAGCTGGTCCACGTGATGGCGCAGAGAGTCCAGTTCCTGGGGGTGAGGGTAGGGTCAGACAAGCCCTCCACATCATGGCCAGGCCGAGTGTGTAGGTCTGAGGGTCACTAGAGGTCACCAAGAGCAGAGGTGGCAGGAATCACTAGGGACCCCCAGGGAATCAATGGGGCCATGGGGTGATGGGGCAACCCAGCTGGGATCACTCTGGCGACCTCACCGCATGGGCCTCGCCCAGCCGGGTCCGCAGCAGCAGGTTCTCACGCTGGGTCTCGTGCAGCCGGGCGCAGCGCTCTCGGGCAGCCTCCAGCTGCTCTTCCAGCAGCGCCTTGGAGGCCTCCAGCACCCCTGAGAGCACCCGCTCCTCCTGGTGGGAGAGCAGGGAGAACCGGTAGCCATGCAGCTCCCATGCACTCCAGGGCCTGAGGGTTCCAAACTCCCTCCCCTCGGCCTGTCACAGACCCTGCCTCCCTCCCTCACCGTGCACCCCATCAGTCTCTAGGCCCCACCACTCCCTTCCATCTTCTCTCCCAGGTTTCTCCAGGTACTTTCTCCCCCACCCCTGGCCCCGCCCTTTGTGCAGGCCCCGCCCTTCTGTCCATGCCCCGCCCCTCCTCCCCAGGAACCGCCTTCCTTCCAAGGCTGCCTCTCCCCTCCACCTGCCCCATCCTCCGGAGGCCCTTTTCTAGACGCCTCCTCCCTAAATTTGTCCTCACCCATTTCTCCACCCGTGACTGTCCCCTCCAGAGAATCTGCCTGTCTCCCCTCGGGACCCAATCTCGCTCCTCCTCCTGGCCCGCCCCCTTGCGCACGCCCTGCCCCGCGGCCCCGCCTCCGCCTCACCTCCAGCTGGCTCTTGCAGGCCTCAGCCTCCTGCAGCCGCTCTCTGCAGCGCCGCAGCTCCTCCTGCAGGCGGGGCAGGCGGCCGGCCCGCTCCCGCAGCGCCTCTGCCTCCTCGCGGTACAGCTCGGCCCGCTTGGCCTGTCCCGACAGCGCCTGGGCCTGGGCCAGACGGTGTGGAGCTGGGAACAGCCAGCCGCGGGCCAGAGGGATTAGGGACGGGAAGGAGCCGGGTTGGGAGGGAAGCAATGGGACCGGGTGCGAGGAGGTTAGGGAATGCCGCGGTGGCGGGGAGCATATGAGCGCACCTCCTGGCGGAGCCTTCTTATTTCGACCTCCAAACCCTGCACCTCGGCCTGGGAGTCTAGCAGCAACTCGGCCTTCTCTTCCCTGGAGGGAACGGGAGGCTGGAGAGGGACTAGGGGCCCACAACCCCCAGCCCTTCCCAAGCCTGGCCCCTCCCGTAGCCAACAGGGCTAGGGTCCCATCCAGGCTTAATCTGCCCCTCTCCACTCATTCCCCTTCCCAGGCTGCGCACACTCACAGCTCCTGCCGCAGACGCCGCAGCTGAGCCTTGGCGTTGGCCAGCTGCAGGGCCAGATGGTGCGAGGGGCCCTCGGCGGGAGCCCTAGAGGGAGCCTCAGGCCTCAAGCAGAGGGGTTCTCGCTCCAGCAGCAGTTCAGCCAGCCGCTGTAGGTCAGGGGTCAAGGGTCAGGACTAACTTATCCAATGCCTCTGCACATCGACCCCCAACCACAATACCAGACATGGGGTTGTGGTCTGGGGTCTTGAGCCATCTGGTTGTGACAGCCCCGATGGCCCAAGACCTCAGACCACAACCCCATGCCTGGGCCCCAAACTTCCATCTCCCTTGCACAACCGGCTCCCTGATGGTCCTCCAGTTTCCAACCTGAGTCCACGATGCCCCCGCTGCCCCTACCTGGGCCCCCAGGTCACGCTCCCGCGCCAGCCTCGACAGTGTTCCCATCAGGCTCCGGGACAGCATCTCCAGCTCGGCAGGTGTCAGCTCCCCAGGCTCTGGCCCAGACAGTGCCAGCACCACGCCGGTCCCCGGCTGGGTCACCTGGGGCGCAAGGAGAACAGTTCAGTGGAAGACGCGGAGCGGCAAGGGCGTCCCAGGCACCATACCAGTCTGGGCTGCAGACCCGTCTCAGTACCTCCTGGATGGCAGCGGCCAGCTCACTCTGGACCTCGAGACTGAGGCCCTGGATGTGGCGGATGAAGAGTTCCCGGTGCTCACACTGAGGGGCAACAGGAAGGGGAGCTGGTGCAGGACCTCCCTCCTCTGCCGCCAAAGCTCGACCCTAGCCTTTCCTTCCCACCGCCAGCTCACCTGTACTGACGCTCCCAACAGTAGCCGAAGAACGCCTTCCAGCTGCTCCACCGCTTCTTCTGCAGGGCACATGCCACAAGGGGTTAACTGGGGCGATGAAGGTAGAGGAGTGCGGGGGCAGAGGCAGGAGGGGGTGGACGGGAAGAGCACCTGAGAGGGGGTCAAACCCCAATGTCTGGAGGTCTGGGGGTGGCGACAGGATCAGCAGCTGGAGCTCCTCCTGGAGGCAGAGGGGCAGACTATATGAGGGGCCTTCCCGAAGGCTTCCCCTCCGGTCTTCACCTTTCCCTCGAGACCCCTTACCTGGTAGAAGTCCCTTAGTCGGCTCCACAGGTGGCTCAGGTTCCACACTCTCCAGGCAGCAGGTCCGTCAAGGCCTCTGAGCATCCGAGGTCCCCCTCGGGAGCTGGGGGCACTATGGGCGGGAGGTGGAATCGAGGACCCGCCTCCCGTCAACAGGCCCTGCCCACTGCCCATCAGGCTCCGCCCACCCACTTCTGCTCCCCTAGGATCCTTCCCCGCCGCCTCCCCGGCCCCATGCCCCTTACATGATGCCCAGCACCCGGAGGAGCAGGGCCCCATCGCTGAGGCGCAGGAACCTCTTCTCCAGCCAAAGGGGCAGCTCTTCCTCCTCTTCCTCTTCTTCCCCCTCCGACTCCTCCGCCTCCCCGACCAGCCCGGCCAGTCCTAGCGCCTGTGAGGAGCCCAGAGGGGTCGGCCGACCAGCAGAGTGAACCCTGAGCCCCTCCGACCTGCCCCAGTGAGCCCAAGCACCCCGTCTCACCAGTCCTCTGAGTGCCTCTGGCCCCTCTTCCCTCACTACAGCCTCCCCCAACCAGATCTCCATCCCCCACATTTGAACCCAACCCTCCCCCAGCCAGCCCCAACACCAGCCCCTGGCTGGGGCTCACTTCCCCTCCCCAACCCGCTGCCACCTGCCCCCTCACCCAGGTAGCCAGACTCCCACTCAGGAAGTCTCTGAGCCTGGGCCCCTTGCCTCCCTCCATGCCCGGGTCAGGGTGCCCGTCTCGCTGTGGCAGCTGCACCTGCCCTGAGAGGAAGAGGAAGTCCCCAAGTGGGGGATCCCGAGGCCAGCCACAGACACCCTGTGCAGCTTCCTCCTTCCGGGTGCAGGCAGGCCTGGGCAGTCTGAGTCCTACCTCAGCCCCCACCTCACCTCCCTGCATCCTCCAGCATCTCCCCAGGGCTAGCCCAGAAGTCGGCGGTGGAAGGCCCACAGCTCCCCTGGCTCCACGGACAATGGCGGAACAGCGCTTCACCTCTCTGGGCCTTGTTTTCTCAAACTGAAACTGGAGAGGATGACCCCAGCCTGGGGCCTCAAAAGGGCTCTGGGCCTTGCATGGTGAGTCTGGGCACCCACACACCCATCTTCCCAAATGCCAGGCTTCACTCACTACAGCGTCCTTTCTTTTCCCTTCAGTGTTTCTCAAACTTATCCAAACCACATCCCCAGCCTGAGAGGTCTGGTTCAGATGCTCCTCCAAGAAGCCTCCTCTGAACCCCAGACAGAAGGGAGCATCACTCCTGTGACCTCACCTCAGCCCATCCTCTATACACTCGAGACTGTTGTAGCCATACTAGGTGCTATGAAGGGGAGGGGATCTGACCTGGCAGGATGATCAGGGAAGGCATCCTGGAGGAGGCATGAGATCAGGGATGGCTGGCTTAACAGAGCAAAGTGGAAAGGAAGGGAGGGTATTCCAGGCAACAGGAACAGAATGTGCAACTGTTCTGAGGCAGCTGGAAGTATGGTCAGCATAAAGATTGGAAATTATGCACATTTTATCTATTCCAAGATGCTTAATGTTAACATTTTACTTTTTTTTTTAAGAGACAGAGTCTCAATCTGTGACTTAAACTGGAGTGCAGTTACAAGATCACAACTCACTGTAACTTCAACCTCCTGGGCTTAAGCAATCCTCCTACTTCAGCCTCCTGAGTACTGGGACTACAGGTGTGTGCCACCACACCTGGCTAATTCTTTTGCTTGTATTTTGTAGAGAGAGTCTCGCTATGTTGGCTGGGCTGGTCTCGAGCTCCTAGGCTCAAGTGATCCTCCCGCCTTGGCCTCCTGAAGTGCTGAGATGACAGGGCGTGAGCTGCCACACACAGTCCCCATTCTACATCTCTGAAGTGAGTTTACCTGGTACAGTTTCTGTCTGGCTAGCTGCAGTCCCAACATCACTGTCAGGACCCACACCTCAAAAGCGCCAGCATCAAATCCTTCAGAAGAGTGTCAGCAGCTTGGAAGAAATCCTAGAGCAAGTGGAGCCCTTTTTAGCCCTGGGACCCAAATGGTGGGAATCCCCAGGGGAAGGGAACCAGGCTTGTCAGTGTGTCAGTGACACTGCCTTTTGCCTTTTTTTGTTGTTGTTGTTTTGAGATGGAGTCTCGCTGTCTCCCAGGCTGGAGTGCAGTGGCATGATCTCGGCTCACTGCAAGCTCCGCCTCCCGGGTTCACGCCATTCTCCCGCCTCAGCCTCCCAAGTAGCTAGGACTACAGGCGCCCGCTACCATGCCCGGCTGATTTTTTCTATTTTTAGTAGAGACAGGGTTTCACCATGTAAGCCAGGATGGTCTCGATCTCCTGACCTCGTGATCCTCCCACCTTGGCCTCCCAAAGTGCCAGAATTCCAGGCGTGAGCCACCGCGCATAGCCTTTTTTTTTTTTTTTTTTTTTGAGACAGAGTCTTGCTCTGCCTGTCACCCAGGCTGGAGTGCAGTGATGCAATCAATCTTGGGTCACTGCAACCTCTGTCTCCCAGGTTCAAGTGATTCTCCTGCCTCAGTCACTCAAGTAGCTGGGATTACAGGCACCTGCCATCACACCCAGATACTTTTTTGTATTTTTAATATAGACGGGGTTTCACCATGTTGGCCAGGCTGGTCTCGAACTCCTGACCTCAGGCAATCTGTCCGCCTCGGCTACCCAAAGTGCTGGGATTACAGGAGTGAGCCACCATGCCTGGCCTGTCAGTGACACTCTCAAAACGGAGTGAAAAGTCGGCTCCATTTCCTCTGCACAGTTGCAAAGCTGGCTTAAGAGTTCCTGGCTGTTTTATGGCTGTTTTATGGAATGTTTGGAGCAGTACTGCTCTCCGTAGAACTCTCAAGGGCTCAGAGAAGGAGGTGGCAGGGAGACACAGACATCACGACTCTCAGACCAAAAATGATTCACACGAGTCGGACTCTAAATGTGAAGGAGTTTTCTGAACACGGTAACCAATTTATTTTGCTTCTATTATCCTTTTTATGTGTGCATGAGAATTATATATGATGAGAATCTACATTTAAGTCAAACAGAGCTCTTTCAGGAAATATAAAAGAAAAATTCTAGTGATGAAAGAACCTTGGGACATTGTTAACTGGCAGCATTCTTTTTTCTTAGTGACATTTTTATAATCGATGACATCTTAGTTTTTTTTTGTTTTTTGTTTTGAGACAGGATCTCTGTTACCCAGGCTGGAGTGCAGTGATGCAATCACAACTCACTGCAGCCTCAACCTCCCTGGCTCAAGGGATCCTCCCACCTCATCCTCCTCAGTATCTGGGACCACAGACATCCACCATCCACCCAACTAATTTTTATATTTTTTGTAAAGATGGGGTTTCACCATGTTGCCCAGGCTGGTCTTGAACTCCTGGTCTCAAGCAATCTGCTTGCCTTGACCTCCCAAAGTGCTAGGATTGCAGGCGTGCACCACCACGTCTGGTCAACATCTTAGATTTGATGAAATATGGCATAATAATGACATCATAACAAACATGGGCTTCCCTTGAGCTAGGCATGGTTATAAGTGCTTTATACTTACTAACTTGTTGGCTCTGGACTAATCTATGAAATAAGGACTATGGATTATCTCCATTTTATAGAGGAGGAAACAGAGAGGTTAAGTAACTTGCCTAAGGTCACACAGCTTTTAAGTGGCAGAGACAACTAAAAGAAGGCCGTGGGGCAAGAGTGCAAGGAGCAAAGGGCACCCATGGTCAAGGTGAGCTGGGCTTGACCAGCCCACAGGAAACCGCACAGGATTGGTAGCAGAGGAGCACAGCCAGCTGTTCAGCCCTTTTGAAATTCCTTTGGAAATGGGAGTGATCCTCTCACAGAGTTGTTGCCAGAATTCCAGGCGCTGATACCCAGCACAAGCCTTCATTAAATGTCCCTGGCGTGATTATTATCATTAATTAATCAATTAATTTTATTTATTTATTTATTTATTTTGAGATGGAGTCTCGCCCTATCGCCCATGCTGGAGTGCAGTGGAGAAATCTCGGCTCACTGCAACCTCTATCTCCTGGGTTCAAGCGATTCTTCTGCCTCAGCTCCCCACAGAGCTGGGATTACAGGCATGCGCCACCGTGCCTGGCTAATTTTTGTATTTTTTTTAGTAGAGACAAGGTTTCATCATGTTGGCCAGGCTGGTCTCAAACTCCTGACCTTAGGTGATCTACCCACCTCAGCCTCCCAAAGTGCTGGGATTACAGGTGTGAGCTACCACACCCAGCCTGATTATTATCTTTAGTATTAATAATATCAAGGATTAAGGCCAGGCGCAGTGGCTCACACCTATAATCCCAGCAGTTTGGGAGGCTGAGGCGGGGGGATCACCTGAGGTCAGGAGTTCGAGACCAACCTGACCAACATGGAGAAACCCCGTCTCTACTAAAAACACAAAATTAGCTGGACATGGAGGCGCATGCCTGTAATCCCAACTACTTGGGAGGCTGAGGCAGAAATGCTTGAACCCAGGAGGGGGAGGTTGTGGTGAGCCGAGATCACGCCATTGCACTCCAGCCTGTGCAACCAGAGCAAAACTCCGTCTCAAAAAAAAAAAAAGAGGGAGAGAAAGAGATCATGTCCTTTGCGGGACATGGATGGAGCTGGAGGCCATTATTCTTAGCAAACTAATGTAGGAACAGGAAACCAAACACTGCAGGTTGTCCCTTATAAGTGGGAGTTAAATGATGAGAACACACGGACACAAAGATGGGAACAACACACACTGGTGCCTACTTGAGGGTGGAGGGTGGGAGGAGGGAGAGGAGCAGGAAAAATAACTATTGGGTACTGGGCTTAATACCTGGGTAACAAAATAATCTGCACAACCAACCCCCGTGACATGAGTTTTCTATATAACAAAGCTGCACGTGTGCCCTTGAACCTAAACATGTAAGTTTTTTTTAATTCTATACCCGGCCAGGCACAGTGGCTCACACCTGTAATCCCTGCACTTTGGGAGGCCGAGGTGGGCGGATCACCTGAGGTCAGGAGTTTGAGACCAGCCTGGCCAATATGGTGAAATCCCGTCTCTACTAAAAATACAAAAATTAGCCAGGCATGGTGGTGATGCGTGCCTATAGTCCCTGGGGAGGCTGAGGCATGAGGATTGCTTGAACTCAGAGGAGGAGACTGCAGTGAGCCGAGATCAGGTCACTACATTCCAGCCTGGGGGACAAGAGCGAAACTCTGTCTCAAAAAAGAAAAAAAAAAGGCCAGCGCGGTGGCTCAAGCCTGTAATCCCAGCACTTTGGGAGGCCGAGACGGGCGGATCACGAGGTCAGGAGATCGAGACCATCCTGGCGAACACGGTGAAACTCCATCTCTACTAAAAAATACAAAAAAAATAGCCGGGCGAGGTGGCGGGCGCCTGTAGTCCCAGCTACTTGGGAGGCTGAGGCAGGAGAATGGCGTAAACCCGCGAGGCGGAGCTTGCAGTGAGCTCAGATCCGGCCACTGCACTCCAGCCTGGGCGACAGAGCGAGACTCCGTCTCAAAAAAAAAAAAAAAAAAAAATCTATACTGAATTAAAAATACTAACCCTTCCTGAATTTTATTATTTTTTTTTATTTTACTTTTTTTTTTGCGGTGGGGGGAGATGGAGTCTCACTCACTCTATTGCCCAGGCTGGAGTACAGTGGTGTGATCTCAGCTTACTGCAGTCTCCGCCTCTGGGTTCAAGCAATTCTAATGCCTCAGCCTCCCCAGGGACTACAGACACCCATCACTACCACGCCTGGCTAATTTTTGTATTTTTTGTAGAGATAGGGTTTTCACCATATTGCCCAGGCTGGTCTCAAACTCCTGACCTCAAGTGACTCAGCCTCCCAATGTTCTGCAATTACAGGCATGAGCCACACCTGACCTAACCCTTCCTGAATTTTAATAAATTATTTTATAATATTAAAATAATAATAATATCAAGCATCTGTCCACTCGGCAAAGCTTGTTCCTATTTGCATATCCACCCACTCACAGGCATCCCTCAGGAGCACCTGTGCTGTGCGTGCCCAGCAGCTCCCTCAGGGTTAGCCAAGTGTGGTGACAAGGGCTCACCTCCTGGTGACTGAGGGCCTCTGTCTTGCTCAACATCTGAGTCACACCCTTCCTCGGGCCTCTGGGGCAGGGCTGTGTCTCTATTGCTTTCACATTCTGTCACTCCAGACAAGCCTGGCTGCACCTCCATCTGGTTATCTGACTTGACTCAGCTGAGTCAGGCAGAGAGAGTCTGTGGGGAGGAGGGGGAGGCGGGAGAGGGGCTTCGCTCATCAGCTGACACTGAGATCTGGGGATTCCAAGGCTCAATTAGGTGTTCAGGGATGTTCTTTAAAGGGTGGAAGTGGCCGGGCGCGGTGGCTCAAGCCTGTAATCCCAGCACTTTGGGAGGCCGAGATGGGCGGATCACAAGGTCAGGAGATCGAGACCATCCTGGCTAACCCGGTGAAACCCCCGTCTCTACTAAAAAAAAAAAAATACAAAAAACTAGCCGGGCGAGGTGGTGGGCGCCTGTAGTCCCAGCTACTTGGGAGGCTGAGGCAGGAGAATGGCGTGAACCCGGGAGGCAGAGCTTGCAGTGAGCTGAGATCCGGCCACTGCACTCCAGCCCGGGCGACAGAGCGAGACTCTGACTCAAAAAAAAAAAAAAAGGGTGGAAGTGGTCCCTTTACTTTGGACTTTTCCCTTAAAATTTTTTTTCAGATACATACACATGATCAAAAATGTCAAGAATGAGACCAGGCGTGGTGGCTCATGCCTGTAATCCAAGAATCTTGGGAGGCCGAGGCAGGAGGATCACTTGAGCCTGGAGACCAGCCTGGACAATATAGCAATACTCCATCTGTGCAAAAAACTAAAAAATTAACTGGGCATGGTGGTGCGTGCCTATGGTCCCAGCTACTCGGGAGGCTGAGGTGGGAGGATCCCTTGAGCCAGGAAGGTCAAGGCTGCAGTGAGTTGTGATCACACCACTGCACTCCAGCTTGGGTGACAGAGCAAGATCCTGTCTCAAGAAAAAAACAATGTCAGCCAGGCGCTGTGGCTCACACCTGTAATCCCAGCACTTTGGGAGGCCAAGGTGGGCAGATCACCTGAGGCCAGGAGTTCGAGACCAGCCTGACCAACATAGAGAAATCCTGGCTCTACTAAAAACACAAAAATTAGCCAGGCATGGTGGCGCATGCCTGTACTCCTAGCTACTCAGGAACCTGAGGCAGGAGAATCACTTGAACCCAGGAGGCAGAGGTTGCAGTGAGCCGAGATGGTGCCATTGCATTCCAGCCTGGGCAACAAGAGTGAAACTCCGTCTCAAAAAAGAAAGAAAAAGAAAAACAATGTCAAGAGTACATCGAGGCCGGGTGCCATGGCTCACGCCTGTAATCCCAGCACTTTGGGAAGCTGAGGCGGGCAGATCACCTAAGGTCAGGAGTTCGAGACCAGTCTGGCCAACATGGAGAAACCCGGTTTCTACTAAAAAATACAAAAATTAGCCAGGCGTGATGGCAGGTGCCTACATGTAATCGCAGGCAGGAAGCTGAGGCATGAGAATCGCTTGAACCTGGGAGTTGGAGGTTGCAGTGAGCCGAGATTGCTCCCCTACACTCCAGCCTGGAGGATAAAGCAAGACTCTGTCTCCAAAAAAAAAAAAAAGTACATAAGAGTATAGAGAAAAAAATTGTCTCCCATCCCTTCACCAGGTCCCCATCCCCTGTCCAAAGGCAATTTCTTGTGTCCTTCCTGAGGATACAAATGGCTGCATGTGTGAGCCTGTAACAAGTGGCTGCAACCACATATACAGCCACACACCTTCCTTGCTTCACAATATATTTTGCAGTCCATTTCATTTCTGTGCAGAACCTTGACCTTTTTAACAGCTGTGTAGTATTTTACCACCTTGCTATCTCGTCATCATTTAAATAGCCTTCTGCTGACAGATATTTTAAATGTTTGCATATTTTGCTATGACTACAGTGGCATAATGACTGGCTTTCTCAGATATCTCTTCCTTGAAGCTTTTAAGGGGGCTCAGTGTCAGCCGGGCACAGTGGCTCACGCCTGTATCTCAGCACTTTGGGAGGCCGGAGCGGGTGGATCTTTTGAGGTCAGGAGTTTGAGACCAGCCTAGGCAACATGGTGAAACCCTGTCTCTACTGAAAATAGAAAAGTTAGCCGGGCATGTTGGTACACGCCTATAATCCCAGCTACTCTGGAGGCTGAGGCAGAAGAATTGCT
This sequence comes from Trachypithecus francoisi, assembly GCF_009764315.1. NCBI lineage: Eukaryota > Metazoa > Chordata > Mammalia > Primates > Cercopithecidae > Trachypithecus > Trachypithecus francoisi. Next base: position 9,872,316 of record NW_022681473.1, read on the forward strand.
TGAATCTGGGAGGCGGAAGTTGCAGTGAGCCAAGATCGTGCCACTGCACTCTAGCCTGGGCAACACAGCGAGACTGTGTCTCAAAAAAAAAAAAAAAAGGTAGTGTGGGAGGGCTCATTGTCCACTGCTGCCCAGCATGGGGACCCCAGAGGTGGGCAAGAAGCTGAGAAAGACAAACAGAGGGACAGCACAGTCAACCTCTGTTTCCTCCCCAGGGAATGGGCTTCTCCATCCACGCAGGCAGGGCTGGGAAGGACTCCATCTCCCAGTCGTCTTTTAGGCTCTAGTTTTTGGGGTTTTTTTGTTTTATTTTGGTTTTTGAGACGGAGTTTCGCTCTTGTCACCCAGGTTGGAGTGCAATGGTGCGATCTCGGCTCACTGCAACCTCTGCCTCCCAGGTTCAAGTGATTCTCCTGTCTCAGCCTCCCGAGTAGCTGGGATTACAGGCATGTGCCACCACACCCGGCTAATTTTTGTATTTTTAGTAGAGACAGGGGTTTCACCATGTTGGCTAGGCTGGTCTGGAGCTCCTGACCTCAGGTGACCCACCCACTTCAGTTTCCCAAAGTGCTGGGATTATAGGTGTGAGCTACCGCTCCTGGCCTGGGTTCGAATTTTTTAGCTAGCTCTGGTTCAGTCTCAAAGGCTAGAAGCAAGAGGACTCTGGGATTTGGGTGGAAGGGGAAGCCAGGGAGGCCAGGGCAGGTGGGGGCCCAGATCCAGCAAGAGCCCTGAGCCAACCAGAGTCAGGTCAGAGTGAGGCTTTCTCCCTGCTGGAGGCAGCCCTGGAGCTCCGCCTGGCACCCCAGCGGCCTGGCTGGGGCCCAGCTCTCTAAGTACGTGATTCAGGGCCCCAGGCTCAAAAAACAAAAAACAGCCTCCAAAGCCTTCTGGGCAGCTGACCCTCTGGTGCTAGGTCTTCAGAGTACCCCTCCTCCCCACCCAAGTGTCTGAGAAAGGGTCGTCTCCCCACCCACCACTTGAGGGTGAAATAGTGGAGTCAGAGTTAGCAGTAATGCCCAAGGGAGTGGTCCCAAAGAGCTACCCAGGTGGCAGGAAGCAGTGGGAAGCCAGAGCCAGGAAGGGTGGGGCCCAGGGCCATCTGCCCAGTGCCCGTCCAGGTGCCCCGTGACTCAGAGTGCAGCCCGCAGGGCCTAGGGTCACACAACTTTAGAGTGAGGTCCAGCCCCGCCCCCACTACCTGACACCAGGCTGGCTCTCCCTTCCTCTTCTCCCCAGGCACTCCCATGCTCCGGGGGGCACTTGCTGTGCCTCGCCCTATGCCTCCAAGCCAGGCTGGGATGCAGGCCTGAATCCTCCTCCAGGGGGCATCCACCCAGCACTCAAGGAGTCATTCAGACACTGCCTGGCTCTGGGCCATGCCCGGCTTAAAGCTCTCCATTGGCTTCTCCCTGTGCTTTGACTCAGCGACTCACCATGACCTTCAAGGCCCTGAAGAGGGGCCCCCTCACCACCCTGACCTCATCCTTCCTCCTCCCCTCCACTCTGGCCATGCTGGTTCCTCAATCGCTCTGCTCCACTCGGCACCTTTGCATCGACCGCTCGGCCTGGAGCTCAACATATCTGAGTCACACCCTCCCTAACTTCCCACACACATTCACACATGCTCACAAACTCCCACATTCACACATGCTCACACACACGCACATTCACACATGCTCACACACATTCACACATGGTCACACACATGCACATTCACACATGCTCACACACATTCACACATGCTCACACACTCACATGCACATTCACACATGCTCACACACGCACATTCACACATGCTCACACTCACATGCACATTCACACATGCTTACACACTCCCACATTCACACATGCTCACACACGTGCACATTCACGCATGCTCACACACACATGTTCACACTCACATTCACATATACTCACACACGCACATTCACACATGCTCACACACACACACACACATTCAAACATGCTTACACACTCCCACATCACACATGGTCACACACTCACACATTCACATGCTCACACATGCACACATGCTCACACATTCACACATGCTCACACAGGCACATTCACACATGCTCACACACATGCACATGCTCACAGGCACATTCACACATGCTCACATTCACACATGCTCACACACGCACATTCACACATGCTCACACACTCACACATTCATGCATGCTCTCACACGCACATTCACGCATGCTCACACACACATTCACTCATGGTCACACACATTCACACATGCTCACACACGCACATTCACACATGCTCACACTCACATGCACATTCACACATGCTTACACACTCCCACATTCACACATGCTCACACACGTGCACATTCACGCATGCTCACACACACACATGTTCACACTCACATTCACATATACTCACACACGCACATTCACATATACTCACACACGCACATTCACACATGCTCACACACACACACACACATTCAAACATGCTTACACACTCCCACATCACACATGGTCACACACTCACACATTCACATGCTCACACATGCACACATGCTCACACATTCACACATGCTCACACAGGCACATTCACACATGCTCACACATTCACACATGCTCACACACATGCACATGCTCACAGGCACATTCACACATGCTCACATTCACACATGCTCACACACGCACATTCACACATGCTCACACACACATTCATGCATGCTCTCACACGCACATTCACGCATGCTCACACACACATTCACTCATGGTCACACACATTCACACATGCTCACACACATTCACACATGCTCACACACTCGCACATTCACACATACACACATATTCACACATGGTCACACACACTCAGACACACTCTCGCACACTCACACACCCATACGCTCACACACACTTGCATGGTCACATACACACTTGCTCACTCACACATGCTTGCACGCTCACACACATTCACAAACTAACAGTCACACACACAGTCACACACAGTCACACATGCTCACACACACTCATGCTCTCACATGCATTCACACTCATACTCACACGCACACACACACCACACACACACACACCCTTTCCAAGACTGGCCCCTTATCCCGTACTGGTCTCTCAACTGTCCATTTCTCAGAAAAGTCCTTTCATGACCTGGTATAGTAGCTAACACCTGTAATCCCAGCACTTTGTGAGACTTGGGCAAGAGGATCGCTTGAGCCCAGGGGTTCAAGACCAACTTGGGCAACATGGTGAGACCTCATCTCTACAAAAATCCAAAAATTAGCCTCACATGATGGAGCACACCTGTCGTCCCAGCAACAAGGGAAGTTGAGGCAGAAGGATCACTTGAGCCCAGAGTTCAAGGCTGCAGTGAGCTGTGATCACACCACTGCACTCCAGCCTGGGCGACAGAGCGAGACTCCGTCTCAAAAAAAAAAGAAAAGAAAAGAAAGAGAGAAAAGAACAGTCCTGGCTGGGCGCGGTGGCTCAAGCCTGTAATCCCAGCACTTTGGGAGGCCGAGACGGGCGGATCACGAGGTCAGGAGATCGAGACCATCCTGGCTAACACGGTGAAACCCCGTCTCTACTAAAAATACAAAAAAACTAGCCGGGCGAGGTGGCGGGTGCCTGTAGTCCCAGCTACTCGGGAGGCTGAGGCAGGAGAATGGCATAAACCCGGGAGGCGGAGCTTGCAGTGAGCTGAGATCTGGCCACTGCACTCCAGTCCGGGCGACAGAGCGAGACTCCGCCTCAAAAAAAAAAAAAAAAAAGAACAGTCCTTTCTCTTGTAAAGCAGCCCCCATCCTCTTCCCACAGCAGGGTTCCACTCTGTGGCCACCCAGCACCTTCGCGTGCTTGCTTTGCCTGCTCCCCTCTCAAGTGGAAGCCATCATAGGCTCACTCATGACTGCAGTGCAGACAGCGCAGTGCTGAGCCCACTGGGTCCATGAGAGCACCACCGTCCACTGCCCGCTGATCTGTGCTGGGCTCCATTCTAAGCACTTCCCACATCTCAATCACTTAATCCCCTCCTCAGCTGTAAAATACAGGAACTATTGGTTATCCCCATTTTACAACGAAAAAATTGATGCCCAGAGAGGTTAAGTCACTTGCTTAAGGCCGCACAGCCAGGAAGTGGTGAAGCCAAGATACTTAAGGCATAATTTTTTTTTTTTTTATGTTTTTGAACAAATGAACTCTTATTTCAGAGGCCAGGAAAATGCAGCTCAGAAGGGAATGGGGGCAAGTGGGGCAGCTGAGGCTGAAATCTCAGTCCTCCTCTGGCGCTAAGAGCTCACGGTCTCCCAGCCCCACTCTACCCACAACCCCACCCCACCCTCCACCCCCTGCTCCCCGCCACCTCCTCCACTCCATTCCTTTGTGTTGTGTTTTGCTTTTGGAGACAGGGTCTTGCTCTTACCCAGGCTGGAGTGCAGTGGCCGGATCTCGGCTCACTGCAACCTCTGCCTCCCAGGTTCAAGCGATTCTCCTGCCTCAGCCTCCCACATAGCTGGGATTACAGGCATGCACCACCACGCCTGGCTAATTTTGTGTTTTTAGTAGAGACGGGGTTTCTCCATGTTGGTCAGGCTGGTCTCGAACTCCCAACCTCAGGTGATCCACCCGCCTCGGCCTCCCAAAGTGCTGGGATTACAGGCGTGAGCCATTGCACCTGCCTCCACTCCACTCCTTGTTGCTGTCAGGTGTGACAGCAAGGCTAGAGCCCAGCACCCAATTAGGAAACAAGGTGGAAACCCAGGGCCAAGTCCCGTGGCTGCCGGTTGCCCTCGTAATTAAAGACATACACATTAAAGACAGCTCCGAGGTGTCATTAAACATCCATTAAACTGGCAAAAATAAATCCAAAAGGTAAAACTCAACTCTAGTTGGCAACCGCAGTAGAGAACACAGCACAGGTCACAGGTGGTTCAGAAGCAACAGCCCTTGCACCTGGCTCCCTGTCCCTGCCCTGAATTGCTCCATGTGGGAATTGGACCACAACTGGTCGGCTTCATCAAAGATAGATTTGCCAAATTGGCATACAATTCACATGTCATAAAATTCACTCTCTAAAAGCGTACAAGTCAGCATGGTCTCAGAATTTCCTGAGACTAATAAAACCACCCCAGCCCTTAGACCCAGCACTCCGGCGTTTGGGAATAAGCCCTGTAGAAGGAGCCCAAGAGGAAACAAAAATAGAAATGTGTCCAAAGCTGGAAGCTGCCCCAGCCAAACACTGGAAATACCCAGCTCTCCACCAAGAGAACCCACGCAAGCTGCAGCTTGCAGGCAATGTCCCATCTCCATCCTCACCACTGCTCAGCCCAGACCTCCTTCATCTTCCTGGCCATGCACGGCATATTCGCTGCTGTGTCCCCAGAGCCTGGCATGGTGACTGGTGCAGAGATGATTTTCAGCAAAGAGCCACTGAAGAGAAGATACCTACGTGACTGCGAGGAGACACAGGCGAGCAAGCGGAACCTCTGAACACCTGATTGGGCCACTCATAATGACATGAGAATTGCAATGCTCAGAGGAGAGAAGCAGCTTCTTTTGGTGAGAAGTCACTGAGATTAAAGATCTGTCTTAGGGTCAGGCATAGTGTCTCATGCCTGTAATCCCAGCACTTTGGGAGGCCAAGGCAGGAGGATCACTTGAAGTCAGGAGTTCAAGTCAGCCTGGCCAACATGGCAAAACCCCATCTGTACTAAAAATACAAAAAATTAGCTGGGCATGGTGGTGGGTGCCTGTAATCCCAGGTACTTGAGAGACTGAGGCAGGAGAATCACTTGAACCCTGGAGGAGGAGGTTTCAGTGACCCAAGATTGCACCACTGCACTCCAGCCTGGGCAACAGAGAGAGACTTTTCGCAAAAAAAAAAAAAAAAAAAAAAGACAAAACAAAGATCTGTCTTAGGGCCAGGACTAGTGTCTCATGCCTGTAATCCCAGCACTTTGGGAAGCCAAGGCAGGAGGATCACTTAAGCAGAGGAGTTTGAGACCAGCCCGAGCAACATAGAGAGACTTTGTCTCTACCAAAAAAAAAAAAAATCAGAAATTATCTGAGCATGGTGGTTCATGCCTGTAGTCCCAGTTACTAGGGAGACTGAGGCAGGAAGATCCCTTGAACCCAGGAGGTAGAGGCTGGTAGTGAGCCAAGATTGTGCCACTGGACTCCAGCCTGGGTGACAGAGTGAGACCCTATGCCAAAAAAAAAAAAAAAAAAGGTCCGCCTTTGCCTTAGTGGTGATGGTTGCATAACGTGAATATGTTAAAAACCACCAACTTGTATACTTTTAAAAAGAAAATAGAGACAAGGTCTCATTATATTGCCCAGACTGGTCTCAAACTCCTGGACTCAAGTAAGTACCCCCCTTGCCCTCACAAAGTGCTAGTATTACAGGCATGAGCCACCACGCCTTGCCTTTGTACAATTTTACAGGCTGAATTTTATGTGACTTGTATGTCAATTTGGCAAATCTATCTTTGATGAAGCCTAACCGTGTGGCTCAGTTCCCACAGAAACTAATTCAAGAAAGGGACAGGGAACCAGGAAAGAGGGCTGTTGTCCTCAGCAGTGAAACTTGGGACCCCGAAGGCTAGAGTGTCTTGGGCAGGGGCATCCCAGCGGGGAACATTGTCTGGTAGATGCTGAAGAGGGAAGCAAGTGGAGGACCCACAACTGGGAATCAGGGTGACTTTGGTGACCCAGGTTGCACAGAATGGGAACAGAGGCTTGGAGAGAAGTCACTGGGGAGATGAGGGGACCACACAGGGATCTGGACCAGTTTCATATTAACCATGCCCTTCCAAGGCTGATGGGAAAGGCAGGGAAGTGAACATCTCCTGGGAGGCATGGAGCCTTCAAAGTTTCCTCTTCTCAGAGGTGATCCCCGTGTGGCCCACACTGCTTGCTGTCCACCCAATATCCTTTCTCTCTCTCTCCCTAACAAAACTCATAATTTTTAATTTAGACACATGGCACCCTGCAATGAAGTTGATACTTCTCAGCTTCCCTTGCAGCTAGTATGACCATGTGACTAAGTTCTGTCCAGTGAGATGTAAGTGGAAGGGATATACAGCAGCTTCCAGAAAAAGCTTCTTGACAGACAGCTGGCATGGGCCTTGTATCTTCTGTTCTTCATTTCCTCTTTCCTGCATACTGGACGATGAATGTGATGGCTGGAACTCAAGCAGCCACAGTGGATCATAAGGTAAAGACACATGTTTAAAATGGCAGAGCAGCAAGACAGAAGGAAAAATCACACAGCTAGCATACTAGCTCAACCTCTCTAGTGCATACCTGTGAGCTAAGCCTTTGGTTTTGTTGTTGTTGTTGTTGTGTTGTTTTGTTTTGTTTTGAGACAGAGTTTTGCTCTTGTTGCCCAGGCTGGAGTGCAATGGCACAATCTCCGCTCACTGCAACCTCCACCTCCCAGGTTCAAGCAATTCTCCTGTCTCAGCCTCCTGAGTAGCTGGGATTACAAGCATGCACCACCATGCCCTGCTAGTTTTGTATTTTTAGTAGAGGGATTTCTCCATGTTGGTCAGGTTGGTCTCGAACTCCAGACTTAGGGTGATCTGCCCACCTCTGCCTCCCAAAGTGCTGGGATTATAGGTGTGAGCTACCATGCCTGGCCTTCACTTCTTTACTCCTTCCCAAAACATGTGTTGAGTATTATCTGTGTTCCCCACCCTGAGCAGGGCTCCTTACCTGTGTTAAGTAAAAAGACATGGTTCCCAATTCCAGGAGTGAGAGTTGATGATACAAATATAATCACCTGGCAGGCCAGTATGCATGCTCGTTAACACCAAGAATCTGTGCCTTCCCATAGATGTTACCCGAACTTCTCCGGAAGTTATACCCATGCACATATTGCACTCTCTGCTGTCACTTCTCAATGCCTGTGTCACCAAACCCCAACCATGCCCAGTAGAGTGTGTCCCTTTGAGGCTAGCAGCCTCCACTCCCCCGATCACAGCACCTTCATGGCTGCAGCCCAAGCCTGGTCTAGGCCAGGAACACTGGGACCTCTCCAACCTTTTCTTTGTCTCAGAAACCCAGACTTGACTCCCTTAGGGCCTATTGAAACCTCCCGATAGGCCGGGCTCGGTGGCTCACACCTATAATCACAGCACTTTGGGAGGCCGAGGCGGGCGGATCACGATGCCAGGAGTTTGAGACCAGCCTGGCCAACATAGTGAAACCCCGTCTCTATTAAAAAATACAAAAATTGGCCGGGCGCGGTGGCTCAAGCCTGTAATCCCAGCACTTTGGGAGGCCGAGGTGGGCGGATCACGAGATCAGGAGATCAGGACCATCCTGGCTAACACGGTGAAACCCCGTCTCTACTAAAAAATACAAAAAACTAGCTGGAGGCCGGGCGCGGTGGCTCAAGCCTGTAATCCCAGCACTTTGGGAGGCCAAGACGGGCGGATCACAAGGTCAGGAGATCGAGACCATCCTGGCTAACACGGTGAAACCCCGTCTCTACTAAAAAAATACAAAAAACTAGCCGGGCGACGTGGCGGGCGCCTGTAGTCCCAGCTACTCAGGAGGCTGAGGCAGGAGAATGGCGTAAACCCAGGAGGCGGAGCTTGCAGTGAGCTGAGATCCGGCCACTGCACTCCAGCCTAGGCGGCAGAGTGAGACTCCGTCTCAAAAAAAAAAAAAAAATCAAAAGAAAAAAGAAAAAAAACTAGCCGGGCGCGGTGGTGGGCGCCTGTGGTCCCAGCTACTCCGGAGGCTGAGGCAGGAGAATGGCATAAACCCGCGAGGCGGAGCTTGCAGTGAGCCAAGATCGTGCCACTGCACTCCAGCCTGGCGACAGAGCGAGACTCCGTCTCAAAAAAAAAAAAAAAAAAAAATTAGCTGGGCATGGTGGCGTGCACCTGTAGTCCCAGCTACTCAGGAGGCACGAGAATCGCTTGAACCCGGGAAGCGGAGGTTGTAGTGAGCCGAGATCCACTGCACTCCAGCCTGGGCAACAGACTGAGACTCTGTCTCTTTCTTTTTTTTTTTTTTGAGACGGAGTCTTGCTCTGTAGCTCAGGCTGAAATGCAATGGTGCCATCTCGGCTCACTGCAAGCTCCGCCTCCCAGGTTCACGCCATTCTCCTGCCTCAGCCTCCCGGACTCTGTCTCAAAAAAAAAAAAAAGAAAAAAGAAAAAAGAAAACTTCCCCTGGTGACGTCTTCCCAGCTCCTTAACCTGTGAGGCTTCAGGCACCGGACAATGTATGGAGAACCCCTGGGGTCTGCAGACAACAGGTAAGAAGCAGGGTCATTATCCCCATGCTACTGATGAGGAAACTGAGACTCGGAGAGGCACGGTCACAGGAATCATGAATGACAGGACTGGGATTTGACCTGTCTTAACTCCCAGCTCCTTCCCTACAGAGAGACAGGCTGCATGGTAGAGAATGGAGATCTTTATCTTTCTTTTTTCTTTCTTTTTTTTTTTTTTTTTTGAGACAGGGTCTCACTCTGTCGCCCAGGCTGAACTGCAATGGCGCAATCTTGGCTCACTGCAACCTCTGTCTCCCGGGTTCAAGTGATTCTCCTGCCTCAGCCTCCCGAGTAGCTGGGACTACAGGCATGGCGTCACCATGCCTGGCTAATTTTGTATTTTTAGTAGAGACGGGGTTTCACTATGTTGGTCAGGCTGATCTTGAACTCCTGACTTCAGGTGATCCGCCCACCTCATCCTCCCAAAGTGCTGGGATTACAGGCGTGAGCCACCATGCCCGGCCTGATTTTTATCTTTCAAATAACCTTTTATTGAGCTTTTCTTTTTTTTTTTTTTTTTGGCAGGGTCTTGCTGTATTACCCAGGCTGGAGTGCAGTGGCATCATCATAGCTCACTGCAGTCTTGGCCTCCTCGGCTCAAGTGATTTTCCCACCTCAGCCTCTGGAGTAGCTAGAACTACAGACATGTGCCACTACACCCGCCTAATTATTTTATTTTTTTGGTAGAGACGGGGTGTCACTAATTTATTTATTTATTTATTTATTTATTTATTTTGAGACGGAGTTTTGTTCTTGTTGCTCAGGCTGGAGTGCAATGGTGCGATCTTGGCTCACTGCAACCTCCGCCTCCTGGGTTCAAGCGATACTCCTGCCTCAGCCTCCCACAAAGCTGGGATTACAGGCATGAGCCACTATGCCTGGCTAATTTTGTATTTTTAGTAGAGACGGGGTTTCTCCATGTTGGTCAGGCTGGTCTCGAACTCCCAACCTCAGGTGATCCACCGACCTCAGCCTCCCAAAGGGCTGGGATTATAGGCTTGAGGAGCCACCACATCTGGCCTATTTTTATTTTTTTAGAGACAAGGTCTCGCTCTGTCACCCAGGCTGGAGGGGCAGTGGCACAATTATAGCTCACTACAGTGTCCAACTCCTGGTGTCAAGCGATCCTCCTGCCTCAGCCTCCCGAGTAGCTAGGACCACAGGCACGCACTACAACTTATTTATTCTTTTTTTTTTTTTTTTTTTTTGAGACGGAGTCTCGCTCGGTCACCCGGGCTGGAGTGCAGTGGCCAGATCTCAGCTCACTGCAAGCTCCGCCTCCCGGATTTACGCCATTCTCCTGCCTCAGCCTCCCGAGTAGCTGGGACTACAGGCGCCTGGCACCTCGCCCGGCTAGTTTTTTGTATTTTTTTTAGTAGAGACGGGGTTTCACCGTGTTAGCCAGGATGGTCTCGATCTCCTGACCTCGTGATCCGCCCGTCTCGGCCTCCCAAAGTGCTGGGATTACAGGCTTGAGCCACCGCGCCCGGCAACTTATTTATTTATTCATTTATTTAGTAGGGACGGTGTCTTGCTATGTCGTCCAAGCTGGTCTCAAACTGGCCTAAAGCAATGCTTCCACCTCAGCTGCCAGAGGAACTGGCATTATAGGCCTGAGCCACTGCAACCAGCCAGTTTGTTATTTTAATGTAAATTCTCAATAAACAACTCAAGAACTCTCTTGTCCTTTTAAAATCCATTTCTACTACTGCTAATCCGAGTGTATATTCAGGGCAACTTGAATGTGTGCTCCTGGGATGCAATCCTCAAGCTTGGCCCAAATAAAGTCTCTGCTGATATTAATTTTGCCTAGGCTTCTTCCTATTAGGTCAACACTCTTAAGGCTCATGTTGGGGTCTGTTCAGCTGCGTTTCAAAGGGACTCTAGACCCAGGAAGGCCCAGAACCACTGATGCTGAGTAACACCCTTTGCCTTCTGGGTCTGAGTTGCTATGGCCTTGGGCATGCTAGGACAGGCAAGTGAGTTTCACTGGGGCATGTGCTGGGTGGATGTTTCAGGTTCTTTTCTTTTTTCTTTTTCTTTTTTTTTTTTTTTTCGAGACAGAGTCTTGCTCTGTCTCCCAGGCTGGCATGCAGTGGCGCGATCTTGGCTCACTGCAACCTCCACCTCCCAGGTTCAAGCAATTATCCTGCCTCAGCCTCCCTCCCCAGTAGCTGGGATTATAGACATGCGCCACCATGCCCGGGTAATTTTTGTATTTTTAGTAGAGATGGGATTTCACCATGTTGGACAGGCTGGTCTTGAACTCCTGACCTAAAATGATCCGCCTGCCTTGATCCCAAAGTGCTGGGATTACAGGTGTGAGCCACCGCACCTGGCCTATTATGTTTTTTTGACTTTGGTCTTTTGGCCACCAAGAGCCCAGGAAGGCCACACGCACAGCTCTGCCAGATGCCGCCCAGGTGTCCACTCTGGTCCAGGACACCATGGCCTGGTCTGCCCTTATCCCCAGGCCTGAAGCCGCACCCGTCCACCCTGGAGGCAGCTATGCAAGATTCTTTTGCCAGGTGCTGTTTAATCTTGGGCCCTCCAGGGCCTGGAGCAGCTCCCAGGGCCAGTCCTCCCTGACCCCACCCAAGGACGTCCTCACCCCAGCAAGCTCAGCCGCATGCTCAGCAGTCAGGGCCACTGAGGCCACAACCCCGCCGCGACCCACACCAGGCTGTCCTAGAGGGCCACCCCAGCCCTGGAAGCCCCCTCAACCCTTCCTAGAGGCTCAGCCAGTGGCAATGGACCCTGGAGGGGACACTTCCTCTAGAGGCCTTTCTTGGCCTCAGCCAGCCCAGATAAAAACCCAGGAGCAGAGGAAACAGAGGCAGCGGAGTCACAGAGACGGAGCTGGGCTTCCCCGATAGCAGGGCGCTGCCTGGGTAGCACGAGGCTGCAGGAACGAGCAACGGGGTGCACAGCCAGTGAGGTGGGCTATTTGCCACCAGCGCTCCCTATTTATTGCTGGAGACACTCATTAGCTCACAGGAAGCTCCACGTCTGTTTTCTCATTTGTATGATGAGAGAGAATAAAGAGGTGGTATCCGGGAAAGATAGGGGCTTTGTGCCATGCGTGTCCATGAGGACCACACTGCCGGGGTCCAACCCCACCATTCTTTCAGACTTGAACCCCTCCTGGGTGCACCCTCATCCCAGGGAGAGCTCAGGTCCCCTTAGGACCGTCTGATGGACAGGGAGAGGGGCTCTGGCACAGCACTTGCTCAGTCCAGGAGGGCTCCCTGGGGGAAGAGTCTAGGTGAGCTGTGGAGGGGAGAAGACGCTGGTGAGGTCTGACCAGTGGTGACTGGGTATGAGGGGCCTTGAGCGGGGACGCCAGCAGGGTACTCCCGAGTTTAGCAGGAAAGGAGAGGCAGGCAGGTTACCAGGGTGGCTGGAGGTGCAGTCAGCCTCCTTCCCTGCCCCTACCCGGGACCCCTGAAGGGGTGGCAGGTTGTGGGAGAGAACCATGGTGACAGAGGTTGGTGGGCAGTGCGACTCGGGCAGGCTGGACACCTGCAACCCTGGGCAGGGAGGCGAGCTCCCCTCCTACTGTTGTTCTCACAGACGTGACCACAAGCACCCAGCCCTTCCACCTTCAGCGAGCGGCTGCCTGGATGCACCCTGCCTCCCAACACGTCCCCACCCCCACCTCCTGGGCATTGCTCTCATCATGGGTCCTGCTCTCTGCTGCCCATCTGGTGCCTCTCCCAGCCTCCCCGCTTGGGGGCTGCACCCGGTAGCCCATGGCCAAGATCCCTGTAGGGTGGAAGGCAAGCTGCTCGTCAGCTTCAGGGGCCCCACTGACCTCCAGGCATCCTCTCTTGTCCCCGACATTCCCCCTACTCCCACTACCCATCTTGCTGTGGCAGCATGGGACTGTCCCACCCTCCACCCCTACGGCTATGGGGCTCACCCCTAGGATGATGGGGCTCCGACTCCCACTTGAGTTGCCACTCTCACTGCCTCAAGGGTCATTTGCTCTATGAGGCCCTGCTTTGACCTTCTCCCTGACCTCTCAAGAGTGTGGCCTGCCCGAGTCAGCAGTGGGGGCTGACCCCTGGGGACCACAAAGCAAGAAGTGCCCGGGAACCAGGTACTGATGTGGTTCATGGCAGGGCAGCTCCACACGGTGATGGAATCCGGACTCCCTGTAGGTGGCTGAGAGGCAGCAGCAGTCCACACCTCACCGATTCTTGTGAGGGCTGTTATGACACCTGGGGCAGGCAGGCAGCATCGCGCAGGACACAGAGGCCCCCTAGACTCCACGCAGCGGGGCCTCACCATCACACATGTGGCTTTCCAGCGCCAAGGGGCAGAGGCCCAGGAGCTGGAGGGCCTGCCAGGCAATGGCCCCCATCCCCACACCCTGCTGGCGTCCCCGCTCAAGGCCCCTCATTACCCAGTCACCACTGGTCAGACCTCACCAGCGTCTTCTCCCCTCCACAGCTCACCTAGACTCTTCCCCCAGGGAGCCCTCCTGGACTGAGCAAGTGCTGTGCCAGAGCCCCTCTCCCTGTCCATCAGATGGTCCGAGGGTGACCTGAGCTCTCCCTGGGATGAGGGTGCACGCAGGAGGGGTTCAAGTCTGAAAGAATGGTGGGGCTGGGCCCCGGCAGGAATGCTGGGAGCCAGGGTTCCCACCATGGGGTTTCCAGACAAAATGGCATCAGTCAGCACCCAGAGAGCAGGTAGAAAGGCCACGCTGTGCGCCACGCGGTATCGGCCGGGCCTTGCCCTCTGTGCTGCCTCTGTGGGGACCACTGCTTCCCTTCCTCTTCAGATTGCTGGCTCCCTCTCAATGCTCAGTAACACCTCCCTCGAGGCCAGGTGCGGTGGCTCACACCTGTAATCCCAGTACTTTGGGAGGTGGAGGCGGGTGATCACCTGAGGTCAGGAGTTCGAGAACAGCCTGGCCAACATGGTGAAACCCCATCTCTACCAAAAATACAAAAACTTAGTCCGGCGTGGTGGCAGACACCTGTAATCCCAACTACTGGGGAGTCTGAGGCAGGAAAATCGCTTGAACTTGGGAGGCGGAGGTTGTGGTGAGCCGAGATCATGTCACTGCACTCCAGCCTGGGTGACAGAGTGAAACTGTCTCAAAAAAAAAAAAATTTCCCTTGAAAGGCCCTCCCTAGTTTCCCCTTAATTAAGCCAGGATCCCCTACATTCTCCCTTTCAGCCCATCTGCACCCTCACCGCTCTCACCCAGTCTGTGATGATGCCAGAATGCCTGGCACTCAGCAAAACAGCCATTCATAACCAAGGAGATGGACACAAACTGCAAGTGTTTATTGCAGAAATCTGGCCAAGGTTCCAACTGCAGGGTCCCAGCACAGGGCTGGGCAGGTGAGACAGGGAGAGGTGGAGGAAGCAATCTGGCCCAGGGCCTCAGAGCTGTGAGATGATGCTGGGTGCCAGACTGCAGGTGAGGCCTGTGCCATCTGGTTCCACATTCAGGGCCTTCACTATGCCATCCTGTACCACCATGGAGAACCTGCCGGAAAGAAGGGCCCGGCCAGCTGCATCAGCCTGGGCTTGGAGGCTGGGCATAGAGACAGGCAGTGAAGAGCCAGGGACCCAAGAGAACTCCAGAGAGGACTCCCCGACAGAAGACTCTCCCCACAGAGGACTCTCCCCACAGAGGACTCCCACACAGACGACTCTCTCCACAGAGGACTCCCACACAGACGACTCTCTCCACAGAGGACTCCCCCACAGAGGACTCTCCCCACAGAGGACTCTCCCCACAGACGACTCTCTCCACAGAGGACTCTCTCCACAGAGGACTCTCTCCACAGAGGACTCCCCCACAGAGGACTCTCCCCACAGAGGACTCCCCCACAGAGGACTCTCCCCACAGAGGACTCTCCCCACAGAGGACTCTCCCCACAGAGGACTCCCCCACAGAGGACTCCCCCACAGAGGACTCTCCCCACAGAGGACTCTCCCACAGAGGACTCTCCCCACAGAGGACTCCCACACAGACGACTCTCTCCACAGAGGACTCTCCCACAGACGACTCTCTACACAGACGACTCTCTCCACAGAGGACTCTCTCCACAGAGGACTCCCCCACAGAGGACTCTCTCCACAGAGGACTCCCCCACAGACGACTCTCTCCACAGACGACTCTCTCCACAGAGGACTCTCTCCACAGAGGACTCCCCCACAGACGACTCTCCCCACAGACGACTCTCCCCACAGAGGACTCTCTCCACAGAGGACTCCCCCACAGACGACTCTCTCCACCGAGGACTCTCTCCACAGAGGACTCTCCCACAGAGGACTCTCCCACAGAGGACTCTCCCCCACAGAGGACTCTCCACACAGAGGACTCTCCCCCCAGGGGACTCTCTCCACAGAGGACTCTCCCCACAGAGGACTCTCCCCACAGAGGACTCTCCCCACAGACGACTCTCCCCACAGAGGACTCTCCCCACAGAGGAGTCTCCCCACAGAAGACTCTCCCCACAGACGACTCTCCCCACAGGGGACTCTCCCCACAGAGGACTCTCCCCACAGAGGACTCTCCCCACAGGGGACTCTCTCCACAGAGGACTCTCCCCACAGGGGACTCTCCCCCACAGAGGACTCTCCACTTTTACCTCTTGAGACGTCGATTCCCAAAGATGGACACTAACGAATCATCTAGTAATAAGTCTGTCTCCTAAGAAGAGACAGAGAAAAGTATCAGCAATCCCTGAAGACGCCAAGGGCCCCCACTGCTCCCCACACGACCATGTCCCTGTGGTGGTCAGGGGAACACTCACCTTCCCAAAGGCCCCAGTGGGATCAGCCAGGAGCCGAACCTGCAGAGAAAGTAAAGGTCACAAGAAGAATATTCTACCTGGCCCTGACTCCCTGCAGGCCCCACACCTCACCTTGCCTTCCGCCTTGTGGGCTCGGCCCCACTCGCCAGTCACAAAGGCATCATTAACACTCAGACAGGCCAACACCTGGACTCCCTTGGCCTTCAGAGCCTCAGCCTGCTCCACAAACCCTGGTAGGTGGGTCTGGGGAAGGGGAACAAAGGGTTGGCAAAGTGATTAACTGCATCTGCCCCCCAGCCCACCCTTCATCTCCAGGCACTCCTCACTGCTCTGCCTCAACACCTTTGATCAGACAATGAGAGCTGTCTAAACCACTCTATTTCCTTTTTGCCTTGGCCACTAGGAAGCTCAGAATGAAACCTAATGCCTTATGGTCCACATGTGAACTTTCCATGGGCAGAACTATGTCTTAGTTATCTGAGTTCCAAGCACCTTCCAAAGTGCCTGTCATTTAGCAGGACCAACGGGGTGTTGGATTTAATTGCAATATGTTTTTCTTCAGCATTCCTGGTACTGTTCCCTTTTTACAGTCTCTATTTTTTTTTTTTTTTTGAGACGTAGTCTCACTGTTTCGCCCAGGCTGGAGTGCAGTAGCACAATCTCCACTCACTGCAACCTCCACCTCCTGGGTTCAAGCAATTCTCTGCCTCAGCCTCCCCAGTAGCTGGGATTACAGACACTCGCCACCATGCCCAGCTGATTTTTTTGTATTTTTAGTAGAGACAGGGTTTCATCATCTTGGCCAGGCTGCTTTTGAACTCCTGACCTCGTGATCCACCAGCCTTGGCCTCCCAAAGTGCTGGGATTACAGGCATGAGCCACTGCGTCCAGCTCTACTTGTTTTCTGATGGCACTGAAATGCGTTTTAGGAGTCCTGTCAGGACTATGTGGAGGACTTAAGAGCAACACAAAAGATCCCAGGTCCTGATCTTCAGAAGGGGAAGGGCCTCACCTTGGAACATCCAGGGGTGAAGGCCCCGGGAACTCCAAACAGCACACCCTTCTTGCCCTTGAACAGCTCTGCCAGGTTCACCTTGTTCCCTGGCTCCCCTTCAAACACCTCCACTGCAGGGATGGCATCTCCCACCTAGAGGGAAGGACTCCAAGGTAAGGGGGGTGAGGGAGCGGGGCAAACCATAGGCAGGAAGGTGAACAGAGAGCCTGGCAGCTAGGCCTGCAGGAGCCAGGGCTGAAACCCAGCAGGATGCTCCAGCCCTGTCAGAGTTTCTAAGGGCCCTCCCTGCCCGCTCACACCGGGTTACCCCATATCCTCTAGGTTTCAAGATGGCCCTGCTCCTTTTAAGGGGCCATTGGTGACAACAGAGAAAGGGAGGGAAGGCTTCCCCTAGTGTCACAAAGGGTTGCATAACATGCTGTCTGTTACAGGAAAGGAGTGGGATAAAATGGGCAGGGGTTAGAGGGCTGTATTTGGGGGTGAGGAGGAGTCCCTGACAACATGGAGGGAGAGGATCTTGGCCAGGTCTGAGGGTCCCACCCTCAAGAGGAGGAAGAGGGAGGGCAGCAGCAGGTGGAACGCTGGGGGAGGTTGTCCAGGCCCCTACACCCAGGAGAGGTAGAACAAAAGAAGGCATCTTTTGAAGGGGGAAGGATCCGTCCCTGGAGTATGTGAGGGCTTCATGGGGCCAGAGTGGGTAGGGAGAGAGAGTTTGAGGTGGTGGAGTCTCTGAGGAGCCCAAAGATTGGGAGCAGGATGAAGTAGAAAGGGAATGGGGTCTCACAGGGTTTGGGAGGAGAAGGGGGAAGGTCCAAGACCCCGGGGACAGTTCCAGGAGGTGAGTGAAAGAGGAGGCAGAAAGGTGGGAATTCGCCATGGGAGGAGGGGAGGTCGGAGCGGGCTGGGGGAAGCCCCGGCGGGGGCGCTAAGGGACAGCTGTTTCAGAAGACAGGGGAAATCAGGCCGGGCGCGGTGGCTCACACCTGTCATCCTAGCACTTCGGGAGGCCGAGGCGGGCGGTTCACCTGAGGTCAGGAGTTCCAGACCAGTCTGAACAACAGGGTGAAACCCCGTCTCTACTAAAAACACAGTAGGCAGCCGTGGTGGCTCCCACCTGTAGTCCCACCTACTCAGGAGGCTGAGGCAGTAGAATCGCTTCAACCCGGGAGGCGGAGGTTGCAGTAAGCAGAGATTGCGACACTGCACTCCAGCCTGGGCGACACAGAGAGACTCCATCTCAAAAAAAAAAAAAAAAAAATGCCTCGGAACTGTCCCGGGAGGTGAGGTCCCCACGATTGGCGAGAAGGGTGGGCAGCCACGAGGGCCTTCTGAAGGGATGAGCGGCGCGGCCGGCGGGGAGGGGTCTGGCAGGCAGGAAATAAAGCGATACTCCCAGACCAGCGCGACGGGGGTTGGCATGGGGGTAGCGGGGGATGTCAGGCCCGGCCGGGCCAGCGGTCACCTTGATCGGGGCCATGGCTGCAGCGGCTCTGCTGAAACTGCGGACCCCGCCAGACGCCCACCCTCCTTCACTTCGCCGTCTTGCTGCTGCTGTCGCTGCCACAGACTGACCGGCGGACCCACCGAGTATATAGCCCGCTGAGCGTCTTAGGACGCACACGACGGCTAGTCCCATACCCGCCCTACGACCACTTCCACTCCGCCCCCTAGCTGGGGCCACCGCAGCAGGCGGGGCACGGCTGGAGGCACTGCTGCGACACCCTGCGTAAGGCGGGCCTGGACCGCCTCCACTGCGCAGGCGCGAGCGGCCAGGCGTATAACAGAGCTTCCGGGACCCTCGCCTTATTTGCATCGGGGGCTGGACAGCAGACGCAATTACAAATTGGGCAGAGCTTTCGGCAGTGGGGCAGCTAATTTGCATATAAGAATGAGGTGCCGCTCGGCTTCCACGGGTCTAATTTACAGATAGGGCAGTATTTCTGACCCTTAACCGTAAGCGGGGTACAGAAGACGACGGTGTTAGGCGCCTGTGTAGGATTAAAACATGTTTATTTTGCATTCAACGAGAGCCCCTGCATTGCAGCTATTTTGCATATGATTTGCATCTTACGACGGATTTGTGCCAAAAAGAAAAAAAAGCTGGGCGTGCGCTGTAGGAACCGCCTGCTGAGACGCTTCCGGTAGCGGCGCGTGACCCGACAGGTCTTTCACTTACCTAGCTCAGCTCCCGCAAGCACAAGAATTTCCAGTAAGTTCGCCACTTCCGGTTCTCCTGGCCATCCAATAGCATCGAGTGGAGCATCCCCGGAAGTGACGAAGCGGAGGACGCCCTCTTTCCGGTTCCGGCCTGGCGAGAGCCCGTTCGGCGATATGAAACTGCTCACCCACAATCTGCTGAGCTCGCATGTGCGGGGGGTGGGGTCCCGTGGCTTCCCCCTGCGCCTTCAGGTACCACGGCGGGCTTCCCTTTTCGGGCGGGATGGTGGGCCGGGGTCCAGTGCTTGCCTAAACTCCTCCGTCCTGCCAGGCCACTGAGGTCCGTATCTGCCCTGTGGAGTTCAACCCCAACTTCGTGGCGCGTATGATACCTAAGGTGGAGTGGGCGGCGTTCCTGGAGGCGGCCGATAATGTGAGGATCCTTACCCCGCCTGAGCATATCCCGGGGAGTGCGGGGCGGGCACACCTCAGCCGGGCTGAGGCAGGAGTTCGGGATGCCCGGAGATAATTTCGCCTCTTGCCCACAGTTGAGCCTGATCCAGGTGCCTAAAGGGCCGGTTGAGGGATATGAGGAGAATGAAGAGTTTCTGAGGACCATGCACCATCTGCTGCTGGAGGTGAGAAGCGACCCATCACTTCCTTCCTGGGCCACCTGCCTCCCTCACTGAGGCTGCCAGTGCTCAGCCCTGTTCCTCCCCGCCCACAGGTGGAAGTGATAGAGGGCACCCTGCAGTGCCCGGAGTCTGGACGAATGTTCCCCATCAGCCGCGGGATCCCCAACATGCTGCTGAGTGAAGAGGAAACTGAGAGTTGATTGTGCCAGGCACCAGTTTTTCTTGTTATGACTAATATTTTTGTTGAGGTATATACTCTGTTTCCGAATTCTGCCGTGTGTATCCCCAACCCTTGACCCAATGACACCAAACACACAGTGTTCTTGAGCTCGACATTATATATTTTTTTCTCATTAAAGGTTCAAAACCAAAAGCGGTTTCTCTTTGCAGCAAATATACATTAAAATAGAGTCTCTGTACAGCCAAGGGCTCTGGGCCCTGGCTTGCCCCATGTCCCTGCGCCTCCCTGGCCAAACCCAAAAATAAATATAGTGTTATTGCTCTGCAGGGCATAGAGGCAGTGCTCTCCTACCCCCTGAGGAGGCTGGGTGGGAGCTGATGGGGAAGCCCTGGCCACCCCAGGGGTCAAGGGGCTGGAGCCTGCTTGGAGTTATTGCTTCAAGGGGGGGCACTAATGCCCAATGCAAATGATGAGAGGAGGAGCGAAGGGGTATGGGCCTTTGCTCTCCAAGTCCCACTCTGCTCTGAAGAGGGGGTAGGATTAAGCAGCAGCAAAAGCATCACCCACTGGGAGACTGTGGCCTCCATCCCCTTCCCTCCCTGAGATAGGCTTCTGCCTCCCACACATCCCCTGCAGCCCCCTATGGCTTCCGCAAGGCCCCCTACACTCTGGGGGCACGTTATGGCTTGCAAGGGGCAGCACTGTGCCCAGAGCCTGGACACACGTTCCCAGCTTCTGACACCCCCTAGGAGGGGGGAGGGGAGGGCGTGGGGCCTGTTCCCAGGGGCTGATGGCATTGCCCTGGCCTTGCCAGCAGGCTGTGGCACTGCCCAGACCCCAGCTCCGCCCCAGCCCTTGGGGCTGACCCCATGCTAGGCAGGTCCTGCCAGAACCCCCACCAGGATCACCCCTTGCCTCAGTCCATCATGGCCTCGAGCATTTCCAAGAAGAGCTTGTGCATGGGCACCTTGCCTTCCAGCTTCACCCCATAGAAATGGGCCAGCACTTTGCCCGCTGTCTGGCGGAGGAGCGGTAGCGTGAGCAGCAGCCTGCCCGCCCTCCGCCGCTCAGCACCCCCTCCGGGGCCAGCCCGGCCGGCTTCGTACTCCAGCAGGGCCTCGTGCAGAGCTTCTCGCAGCTGCTCCACAGCCTCGGCATCTTCGATGTGCACAGAGTCTGCAAGAAGAGAGGAGCGTGGTATTGGCCTGGGCTATCTCTGGCAAGGGCACCTCCCACATCTTGAACACTGATGGATGGGGTCTAAGGAGGAGCCAAATGAGGATTTGTTGATTGGCTGATTGAGGGGCACCACTCTGCTCCAGCACGTGGGCCAGGACCCCACCTTTTCTCTCTCAACTGTGGCCACCTTGTACCCTCCCCACCTTCCCTCCCACTAAACTTGACTTTTCTGCATTAGCATGGCACTAGGGCTCAAAATCCTGTGTGCAGTTTGGAGCCTGCACTTGGCTTGCTTTTTGAGTTTGAGCAAATCATTGTTCTTCCCTAAGCCTCAGTTTTCCTTATCTGCAAAATGGGACTGTGTCACCATCATTGAGTTAAAAACCTGAAGACCTTACGGAGACACCTGTCCGTGCCTGCTCCAGACTCACCTGAATTGGCAAGGGCGAGGGCCTTCAGTAGAACGTACTCCTCTCGCTCCAGCCGCAGGGCCTGCAGCCGCCGCACCAGTTGCAGCAGGGCAGCCCCCAGTTCCCCCAGGCCAGCTGCCCGTGCCCCTTCTTCATCCAGGACTAAGTCCTCAGCAAAGGCCAGCTCATCCTGCAGTGGCAGTGAGCGCTGGGCCACACCCAGCACCAGTACCTCCATCCACACGCTCTGCAGTACTGACATCTGGTCAGACAGCGACAGCGATGAGAAACCTAGGGGGCAGTGGGGAGCGAGCCTGACTGAGCAAGCGCACCAGAGCCGGGCCTGTTCAGGGCAGCCCCAGGTCACCTGGGCCCTTTACCTGGGATGCTCTTGGCCCAGCTGATGGTGACCACAATCTCTCGGTCAAAGAGGTCACAGAGGGTAGCCACGGCTGGGAGGTGCCCATCAGGGCCCGCGGGGTCAGGCATGGCATAGAGCTTCTCAGGCTCAACCACCAGCAGATGAGACACCAGTGCATTCACTGGGGCTGCGGTGACAATTAGAGGACAAGAGTCAAGCCTCAAGGGGTCAAGCATCTTCCCAGAGTCGCTCCCCCTGTGGCCTTCCTCAGTAGCAGCTGGCCAGCGACTTCCCTCCGGGAAGAGCGCTGTCTCCCGGGGAAAGCCTGTGTGTTTGTGGACAGGCTGTGAGTGTTGGAAAACTGTCCCTATTCCCCGTCCTACTACTTTTCCCAATGCAGGAAAAGGCATTTTCACATGTCTTGGGGAAATGAGTGAGTGAAGAGACGAAGGGGAAATACAGGTCCCAGTGCCAAAGGTAACTATGATGCCACACATAGGCCTCCCATGTCCTAGCCCCAGGGACCCACAGTGCTCTCACCTGTCTTCCGGGGGCCGCCAGCGACTGCCAGGGGCCCAGCAGGGAAGGGGCCCGGGAAGGGCAGTGGGTCCACCTCTGGTCGCCGCTTGTACTTCTGCCGCCCACCCCGGACGCGGTCCAGGCGCACTCCTTGAATTGTAGGACAGATAGGACCGTGACTGCGGTGCTGTGGGCAGGGTGGGGTTGCTCTCCAGAGTTGTCCTCCCCCAGTCCATTCACCAGAACTCCCAGGCCTCGCGCCCACCCGGCCCAGCCCCTGCCCAGCGCTCACCCTCCTTGAGCATGCCCACCCGCAGGCACTTGGTGAAGCGGCAGGCCTGGCAGGCCTTGCGTCTCCGCTTGGTGATCTCACACTCGTTGGAGGCCGGACAGCTGTACTCGATGCTCCCTGCCAGGAAGAGGCAGGGCTCCAGAAGCGGCCTCCCAGGGTCGGGAGGGGACCCAGCTGACAGGAGAACCCTGACTCTCCCCGGGCAAGCACAGGTCTGGGGGTGCGGGGAGGAAAGGGAGAGCAGGCAGCCATGAGCGCGCAGGGAGGGGAGTGGTTGCTGGGCGGGGAGACCCTGCCTGGATGAGGGAGGAGCTGGAACAGGCAGCGGGGCTGCATCTCGGCCCCAAGCCTCATGTCTGGACCACACAGCCCTCATCTGCTGACATCAAAGGCCACAAGGACCTCTGCGTTGCTAAATCCAGTTGTCAATTCTCAGTCCTCATGTTACTTGGCCTAAAAGAAGGATCTAAGGCCGTTGATCACCTCCTGCTCCTAGAAACACTTAAAACACTTTCTTGGCCGGGCGCGGTGGCTCAAGCCTGTAATCCCAGCACTTTGGGAGGCCGAGACGGGCGGATCACGAGGTCAGGAGATCGAGACCATCCTGGCTAACACGGTGAAACCCCGTCTCTACTAAAAAATATATATAAAAAATTAGCCGAGCGAGGTGGCGGGCGCCTGTAGTCCCAGCTACTCGGGAGGCTGAGGCAGGAGAATGGCGTGAACCCGGGAGGCGGAGCTTGCAGTGAGCTGAGATCCGGCCACAGCACTCTAGCCTGGGCGACAGAGCAAGACTCCGTCTCAAAAAAAAAAAAAAAAAAAAACACTTTCTTTTGCTTCTAGGACACCATACACTGTGGTTTTCCTCCCACCGCACCAGTCACTTTGTGGTTTCTGTACATCTTCCCAAGCTCTTCCATCCAGACTGCCAGGGTTGTCCTTGGAGTTCATCTCCAATCCCATGGCGATCTTCTCCAGCTATGGGGCTCTCATGTTTCTACCTCTAGCCTGGACCTGCTGTGAGCTCCAGACCCATCTCTCCAGCTGCCTCCTTGACATCCTGCATGTCTAGAAGGCATCTCGGACCGAACACAGCCTACGTGGACTCCATGTGTTCACTTGCCCAAGAAGAAACCTGGGGCCGGGCGCGGTGGCTCAAGCCTGTAATCCCAGCACTTTGGGAGGCCGAGACAGGTGGATCACGAGGTCAGGAGATCGAGACCATCCTGGTCTACACGATGAAACCCCGTCTCTACTAAAAAATACAAAAAAAAAAACTAGCCGGGCGAGGTGGCAGGCGCCTGTAGTCCCAGCTACTCGGGAGACTGAGGCAGGAGAATGGCGTAAACCTGGGAGGCGGAGCGTGCAGTGAGCCGAGATCGCGCCACTGCACTCCAGCCTGGGCGACAGAGCGAGACTCCGTCTCAAAAAAAAAAAAAAAGAACAAACCTGGGCAGAATCTCTGGTTCCTAGCCACTGACACATTCTGGTGGGCTTTACCTTCCCCTAGGTCCAGAATCCACCTCCTGCTCCTGGCAACTACTTCCACCTTTGACCCGATAGTCACTGTCACCCCACCCCTCACTGGCCTCCTGCTCTGTCCCTGCTTGCTCCAGTCTCAACACAGCAGCCAAGAGGGTTCTATTAAGCCTCCATTACATCGTGTACCTCCTCTTCTCAAAACCCTCCAGGGATTTCCCTTCTCTGAGTCCAAGCCAAAGCAAACCCACGTCCTCCCAGGCCTATGCCCCTGCTCCTTGCCACCTTTTGACCTCTGCTCCTTGTTCTCGCCTCCTCCATGTTCCTCCAACAGGCCCTGCCTGGAGTTCTGGTCCTGAAGTTCACACAGGCTCCCTCACCTCCCTCCGCTCACTGTCACTTTGGAGGTCCTCAGCACTAGTAACGTGGGGCTGGCGGCCCTCCTGGCCTCACAAGGACCAAATGACACAGCTAGACAGCAGGCCAGCAGCACATTTCTCCTCGCGGTGCGTTTTCTCCTACCCCCTACTTGGGCTTGTACACTCAGCTCAAGACACCATGGCCGGGCGCAGTGGCTCACACCTGTAATCCCAGCACTTTGGGAGGCCAAGGCAGTCGGATCACCTGAGGTCAGGAGTTCGAGACCAGCCTGGCCAACACGGTAAAACCCTGTCTCTACTAAAAGTACAAAAATTAGCCTGGCGTGGTAGTGGGCGCCTGTAATCCCAGCTACTCAAGAGGCTGAGGCAGGAGAATCGCTTGAATCTGGGAGGCAGAGGTTGCAGTGAGCCAAGATCATGCCACTGCACTCCAGCCTGGGTGACACAGCGAGACTCCATCTCAAAAAAAAAAACTAGCCGGCGAGGTGGCAGGCGCCTGTAGTCCCAGCTACTCGGGAGACTGAGGCAGGAGAATGGCGTAAACCTGGGAGGCGGAGCGTGCAGTGAGCCGAGATCGCGCCACTGCACTCCAGCCTGGGCGACAGAGCGAGACTCCGTCTCAAAAAAAAAAAAAAAGACAAACCTGGGCAGAATCTCTGGTTCCTAGCCACTGACACATTCTGGTGGGCTTTACCTTCCCCTAGGTCCAGATCCACCTCCTGCTCCTGGCAACTACTTCCACCTTTGACCCGATAGTCACTGTCACCCCACCCCTCACTGGCCTCCTGCTCTGTCCCTGCTTGCTCCAGTCTCAACACAGCAGCCAAGAGGGTTCTATTAAGCCTCCATTACATCGTGTACCTCCTCTTCTCAAAACCCTCCAGGATTTCCCTTCTCTGAGTCCAAGCCAAAGCAAACCCACGTCCTCCCAGGCCTATGCCCCTGCTCCTTGCCACCTTTTGACCTCTGCTCCTTGTTCTCGCCTCCTCCATGTTCCTCCAACAGGCCCTGCCTGGAGTTCTGGTCCTGAAGTTCACACAGGCTCCCTCACCTCCCTCCGCTCACTGTCACTTTGGAGGTCCTCAGCACTAGTAACGTGGGGCTGGCGGCCCTCCTGGCCTCACAAGGACCAAATGACACAGCTAGACAGCAGGCCAGCAGCACATTTCTCCTCGCGGTGCGTTTTCTCCTACCCCCTACTTGGCTTGTACACTCAGCTCAAGACACCATGGCCGGGCGCAGTGGCTCACACCTGTAATCCCAGCACTTTGGGAGGCCAAGGCAGTCGGATCACCTGAGGTCAGGAGTTCGAGACCAGCCTGGCCAACACGGTAAAACCCTGTCTCTACTAAAAGTACAAAAATTAGCCTGGCGTGGTAGTGGGCGCCTGTAATCCCAGCTACTCAAGAGGCTGAGGCAGGAGAATCGCTTGAATCTGGGAGGCAGAGGTTGCAGTGAGCCAAGATCATGCCACTGCACTCCAGCCTGGGTGACACAGCGAGACTCCATCTCAAAAAAAAAAAACTAGCTGGGCATGGTGGTGCATATCTGTAATCCCAGTTACTCGGGAGGCTGAGGCAGGAGAATTGCTTGAACCTGGGAGGTGGAGGGCGCAGTGAGCCGAGATCGTGCCATTGCACTCCAGCCTGGGCAACCAGAGCGAAACTCTGTCTCAAAAAAAAGGCCGGGCTCCACAGCGGCTTACGCTTATAATCCCAGCACTTGGGGAGGCCAAGTCAGGCGGATCACAAGGTCAGGAGTTCGAGACCAGCCTGACCAACATGGTGAAACCCCGTCTCTACTAAAAACACAAAAATTAGCTGGGCGTGGTGGCGTGTGCCTGTAGTCCCAGCTACTTGGGAGGCTGAGACAGAAGAATCGCTTGAGCCCAGGAGGCGGAGGTTGCAGTGAGCTGAGATCGTACCACTGCACTCCAGCCTGGGCAACAGAGCGAGACTCCATCTAAAAAAAAAAAAAAAAAGAGGCCGGACGCGGTGGCTCATGCCTGTAATCCCAGCACTTTGGGAGGCCGAGGTGGGCGGATCACGAGGTCAGGAGATGGAGACCATCCTGGCTAACACGGTGAAACCCCGTCTCTACTAAAAATACACAAAAATTAGCCGGGCGTGGTGGTGGTGGGCGCCTGTAGTCCCAGCTACTCCGGGAGTGTGAGGCAGGAGAATGGCGTGAACCTGGGAGGCGGAGCTGGCAGTGAGCCGAGATCACACCACTGGAATCCAGCCTGGGTGACAGAGCAAGACTTGGTCTCAGAAAAAAAAAAAAAAAAAAGACAAGCCCTCTGGAGCCTCAGAACCAGCACCTCCCCTTCCTGCACATACCACAGCTGTAATAAGACAAGTCTATACCACTCACTGTTGCCCAGCTCTCCCCTCTGCCAGGAGGAAAAGTGCCTGAGGGCAGAAACAGCCCTGCTTCAGCCCCAGCTGTGTCCCCAAGGCCTGGAACACTGCCCAGGACAGAAAAACATAGGTCTATGCTGAGCACGGACTCTGGCTACCACATACCTTTATGACCTTGGGCAAGTCCTATACCTAACCCCTTGAACCCTCAGTTTCCCAGCTGTAAAAGTGCCCCAAATTAAAGGGGATAATATGGGCAAAACATCTAGCATGGTTCATAACACCTAAGTGCTAAATATACAATTCCTATTCACAGCCAGCACGCAATAAATATTTGTCAAGAGTCAACATACAGTGAGGGGCCCCAGCGTAGGGAGGAGACATCTGCACCCTGGCCTGCTGGCTCACTGGTCTTCAGAGCGGGAAGGGTGCACAGAGTTTTAGATCAGTGAATTTTGGCCAAGTTAAAACTTGCTGGATTGGCTGGGCGCAGTGGCTCACACCTATAATCCTAGCACTTTTGGAGTCTGAGGAGGACAGATCACCTGAGGTCAGGAGTTTGAGACCAGCTTGGCCAACATGGTGAAACCCCATTCCTACTAAAAACACAAAAATTAGCCGGGCATGGTGGCAGGTGCCTGTAATCCCAGCTACTTCGGAGACTGAGGCAGGCCAACGGCTTGAACCCGGGAGGCAGAGGTTGCAGTGAGCCACAACCGCGGGCACTCCAGCCTGGACAAGAGCAAAACTCCATCTCAAAAAAAAAAAAAAAAAAAACTGGCTGGAATGTCACAATCACTCATTGGGCGTCTGTCCAAAGTTTGGTGTTACTAGTAACAAGCAGAGGCAGCAGTCTAACATTGAAGGGCTCAGCTCTGGACCTCTACTGACCCAAGTTCAAATCCTGGTTCTGCCATTTCCTAGTTGTGAGACTTCAACAAAGTTTCAAATGCCTCTCTTAGTCTCAGTTATAACAGTACTGACACCTTAGAGGGTTGCTATGGGGACTAACTGAGATCATAAAAGAACACAGTACCTAGCACAAGGTAAGCACTCAAGACTTTTTTTTTTTTGAGACGGACTCTCACCCTGTCCCCCAGGCTGGGAGTACAGTGACACGATCTTGGCTCACTCCAACCTCCGCCTCCTGGGTTCCAGTGATTATCCTGCCTCAGCCTCCTGAGTAGCTGGGACTACAGGTACCCACTACCACGCTTGGCTAATTTTTATATTTTTAGTAGAGACAGGGTTTCACCATGTTGGCCAGGCTGGTCTCGAACTCCTGACCTTATTATCCTCCCATCTCAGCCTCTGAGAGTGCTGGGATTAAAGGCGGGAACCACCATGCCTGGCCTTTTTTTTTTTTAATTATACGTATTATAGCCCCCCAAGTAACCAATGGTTACATAACAGCAGAAATAACAGAAATAATAGGTGCTTCCCAGGCAATGCTTACGTCAGCATCTTGCTCATTCCCCCGAATTCTGATAAGCTTTCCTGAGTGAGAAAAAAAATTAGTGACTTTTAAGAGCAGAGATGCCTGCCTTTTTTTTTTTTTTTTTTTTGAGATGTGAATCTCACTCTGTTGCCCAGGCTAGAGTGCTGTGGCACAATCTCAGCTCACTGCAACCTCTGCCTCCCAGGTTCAAGCAATTCTCCTGCCTCAGCCTCCCAAGTAGCTGGGATTACAGGCACTCACCACCACACCCGGCTAATTTTTGTATTTTTAGTAGAGACGGGGTTTCACCATGTTGGTCAGGCTGGTCTCGAACTCCTGACCTCGTGATCTGCCCGCCTTGGACTCCCAAAGTGCTGGAAGTGCTGGGATTACAGACCATGAGCCACCAAGCCCAACTTTTTTTTTTTTTTGAGACGGAATCTCGCTCTGTCACCCAGGCTGGAGTGCAGTGGTGTGATCTCGGCTCACTGCAACCTCCGCCTCCTGGGTTCAAGCAATTCTCCTGCCTCAGCCTCTCAAGTAGCTGGGATTACAGCTGCGAGCCACCATGCCTAGCTAATTTTTTGCATTTTTAGTAGAGATGGGGTTTCACCACGCTGGCCAGGCTGGTCTCAATCTCCTGACCTCAGGTGATCCACCCACCTTGGCCTCCCAAAGTGCTGGGATTATAGGTGTGAGCAACCATGTCCAGTCTCGCCTGTTAGTCTTTTGAAAGTTGGTTGCTAAACTATGATGCAGCCCCTCTCAAGCACTGATAAAAATCTGCCTTGTTTTGGGAGGCCGAGGTAGGTGAATCATTTGAGGTCAGGAGTTCAAGACCAGCCTGGCCAACATGGTTAAACGTTGTCTCTCCGAAAAATACAAAAATTGGCTGGGCGCAGTGGCTCACGTCTGTAATCCCAGCACTTTGGGAGGCCAAGGCAGACGGATCACAAGGTCAGGAGATCGAGACCATCCTGGCTAACATGGTGAAACCCCATCTCTACTACAAATACAAAAAAAAAATTAGCCGGGTGTGGTGGTGGGCGCCTGTAGTCCCAGCTACTCGGGAGGCTGAGGCAGGAGAATGGTGTGAACCCGGGAGGCGGAGCTTGCAGTGGGCCGAGATTGCGACACTGCACTCCAGCCTGGGTGATAGAGCAAGACTCTGTCTCAAAAAAAAAAAGTACAAAAATTAGCTGGGCGTGGTGGTGCACACCTCTAGTACCAGCTACTCAGGAGGCTGAGGCAGGAGAATCTCTTGAACCCGGAGGCAGAGGTTGCAGTGAGCAGAGATCACGCCACTGCACTCTAGCCTGAGCAACAGAGTGAGACTCTGTCCAAAAAAAAAAAAAAAGAAGAAAGAAAATTTAAAATCTGCCTTGTGTTGGTGCTGCTTTGGGAAAATTAAGAAAAAGGGGACATGTTCTATGCTGGGGAGAGGTCAGAAGCTGCCAGAAGCAAGAATAAAGCTTAGGAACAGAGGCTGCCTTGGACTCTTTCAGAGCCACTATAGAAGGTGCTGGGCCTAGAGTACCCAGGTGGTACCCTGAGCTCACTCACATCCACTGCAATGCATCAGTACACCCAGTGCGTTTACCATACTTCTCAGGGAAAGGGTGTGTCTGGGAGGTAGAGACCCTGGAAACACCAGATTGCCAGCCTCAAGCGGTGCCTCAGCCATCTGGGGGCCTATTGCACCCAGAGGGTGCAGGGCAAAGGGCAGGGGAGTGGGCTGGGGGCTCACCCTGGATGGTCCTCTTGAAGAAGGCTTTGCAGGCCTCACAGGATGCCACACCGTAGTGATAGCCAGAGGCCACGTCCCCACAGACCAGGCAGAGGCGCTTGGGCAGGGAGCTGAGCACCAGCTTCCCACCGCCCTGCTCGCCAGGCCCAGCCCCCTCCCCATCCTCCTCTTCCTTATGGCCTGGGAGGCAGCGGGTGGGAGCTGGACCAGGGGCCAGTGCCACAGGAGGCTCGGTCTCCGTCTCTGAAGAACCCTTTGGGCTGTCGGGGCTGGCCGGCTCTGCCTTGATGTAGAGAGGCTCAATGCCCACCACCTGGCTGGACATGGCGCTGGTCACCTGCAGGGAGAGACCCGTAGGTTCGTAGGGAGGTACGGGGATGGGGGATGGGAGACACCCTGCCACACGGGTTGCCCAACCTCGGGCCTAGGGCCAGGCTTCCAGGCCCAGCAAGGGGGGAGGAATGGGGGCAGAGTCCAAGGAAGGACTGCCCAGTAACACTGCCCCCCTCCCAGCTGTTGCCATGGAAACAGAGTCTTCAGGGCCAGTAACTGACAGCCGGTCTCTCCCTTGGGAACCTGGGGGAGGCTTAGAAAGGCCCTACTCCCACCCAGGCCAGGGAGCAGGGTAACCGTAGCCCCCAGGCAACCTTCAACCCCACCTGGAATCCCTAGACAGGAGCAGGATACTTCCCAGTTTTCTCCAGATGTTGGGGGGACCTCTGAGACCCTGCCCTCACGTGGATATTCTGCATTGGAGAGCGGGCACTGAAGCCCAGACCCAAAGCCAGTGGACGTGCTCACACCGAGTTCACACACTCCACTCACGGAGGTTCTCAGGGGCCCCACAAGCCCACGCAGGCTCGCTCTCTGCTGGGGGTTTTCACACTCGCACCAGCCTTCCCAAACCCGTGCTCACTCCTGCTCACACTTGTGCTCACATACTTCTCCTGGAGCGCACACCCCATCCGCGAACTCAATCAAGGCTCATGATCACGCACACTCTCACTAGGTCCCCACATCCACAAGCAGGCACAGACTCATGAAAACACCTCCAGAGCTTTTCACACCTGACACGCGGCTGCCCTCCTGCCCCAGCATGCCGATTCCAGGCACACGGCGGGTGCCGCTCCACCTCCTCGAGACCGGCCTGCAGGTCCACTCTTATACTCGCGCTGTCGCAGAGGCCGCCACCTCCCGGGACGCCGCGTACCACCCCCCCAACCTGCGCACACCTTTGGGAAGTTGCCTAAAGTTGCTATGCCTCCCCACCCCGCCCGCGGGAGACCTCTACCAGGTTATCAGGAAGTAAGTGGGGAGAGCCAAGAAGGAGGAAGTTCTCCCCTGCCGGTGCGATGACCTTTGACCCAGAGAGGAGGGTGGCCCCAGGCCCCTTCGAGCGCCCCCACGTGGTCTTCAGAGCCCCTTCCCCGACACAGAGCCCTCCCAGTCCACCACCCGGGCCAGCCCCAGGGACTTCGGCAAGTGCGGGATTGAACCCTGCCCCGGGGCGGGCCGGATCGGAGGCCCAATCCTGACCCGGGTCAGGACCCGCAGCCAGAGCCAGATCCTGCCCCAGGCCGGCCCACCAGGACTCGGACGCCGGATCCCGCCTGAACCCTGACCAGTCCGGCCATCGACTGGGTCCCAACCGTGGCCCGGACTGGCTCCAGAGCTGGACCCCGCCTGCAGCCCGCCCCGCCCGCCTCCCTGCCGCGCTCGCACATGGCCCCCGCGCCCCGCCCGCCCACCCCCGCGGCAGCGCTCCCCTCCGCCCCCGGACCTGGGGCTCCGACAGGGCGTTCGGGCAGGCATGGGGGCCGAGCGGCCCGGAGTGCCAGGGTGAGCCGGGGGCCGCGGGCGGCCCCTCCTCCGCCGCCTCCTCGGGCCGTACCGCCCCACCGCGCCGCGTCCCCTCACTCGGCGGCGCCGCCGGCTGCTTGTAGGACACAAAAGGACATCGCGGCCGCTTCCTACTCCGCTTCCTCCAGCTGACAGCGGGGGCGGGGCCGGCCGTGCGCATGCAAAGCAGGGGGCGGGGCCCGGGGTCCTATGCTAATCAGACCAGCGGGGCGGGCGGCGCCTGCGCGCCCATACGAATCGGGGCGGAGCCGGCAGCGCCAGTGGGCGGACCTTCGCGCTAGTCCCGCCCCGCTGCCCGCCGAGCCACTGCGGCGCACATGCGTACGCGGCCCCTGGGAGGGGAGGGGCCGGAGACGCGGAGAGCTGGGGGATTAGAGTCCGGAGCGAGTGGGGCCAGAAGCGCTCTTTCGTAACGGAGGAGGCGGGGCGCGCTGCGCGCGCGAGGAGTGGGCGAGGCGGTGCAGGCTGCAACCGCGGAGCGGAGAGACCACTTACATATAAAAACGCAAGGGCGGGACGAGTGGAGAGGCTGGACCTGCTACCTATGCTTGAGGGGCGGAGCCTAGCGCGCCGTCGGGAGGCAGGAGGTGCTGCCCCCTTCCCCCTACCCCCTTCCCCCAAAGCGACATCAACTGGGCACTCGAACCGTAGACCCAGTGGCCCCACAGAGCTGCGGAACTCGGGGTGGGTGAAGCCGACTTAAAACATGCAAGAAGCCCTGGATTGCGAGTCCCGGAAGGTAGGGCCGATAGGGCCCGGACGGAGAAAGCTCAAGGTCACTGCGGTGACCGAATGAAGGTCACGGGGAAGGGCGGGGCCACGTGCGTCCGCCTCACGCGGGCTGCCATGCACTCACTCACGGACCATGCATAGACTCTTTTATTTCTTTAGGACTCAAATTCCACTCGGATGGGTTCAGGCTTGGGTCTGGGGACCGGGCAGGCACAGGGCTGGTTTGGGTCGCTGCTCGAGCCCAAAGTGGCGTTTTTAATTCACGTACAGCCTCTTGCTCCGGCGCTTCTTGAGCCCCTCGATGTATCGCTGCAGCTCCTTAGTCAGGAAGTGGTCCCTGCCGATCCCTAACTGGTAGCCTAGGAGGAGGGCAGAGCTCGGCTCAGGGCAGTGAGCAACCGAAAGGTCTCCCCACCAGCGGGCGCCCCATATGTAGTTCGAGGAACTGCAGATGATTCGGGGTAGCAGCAGCGCAGGGCACTCAGGTCTGTGTTAGCCTGGGGAACTTTGCATCTCTAAGGGTGCTGAGTGTTAAGGTCAAGGCTAGGGAAGACGTTGCAGGCCTGAACTAGGGCGGTGGTAGCGAGCAGTTTGGCCACCTTCTGGACCAGCCACCCGCTCTAAGCCATCAGCTGGCCCTTTATCACCACTGGGCTTTCCTACCCCAGCAGCAGAAATTCACCCACATAATCCACTGTCCAAAGGCTCTCCAACCAGAGGGAGTCGAGGCCACACCAAGGCGGTTATCCCACTGGGCAGGTGGAGAAACAGCCACAGAAAAGCCTCCGTCAGCTAGAGAGGGCCTGCACTCAGCCTGGAGCCCAGGCCTCTACCCATCACCACATGTGCCCCACTGGTTCTTCCTGTGCCCAGTCCCTCAGCTTTTAACTTTTACGGGGCCCTTTGAAAACACTTGTGAGTGCCAAGGGCATCTGACAAGACATAAGGCACCCTGAAACCCCAGCCCTTGGGCCCCAGCCCTGCAAAATCCACCAGAATCTGTCGTGGTAGCTCTTGGGGGTTGGCGGGGAGCTCACTCCGGAGGGCTTTGGTGAGGATTTCCAGAGCTTCATTCTCCATGAGTTCCATCAGGGGCAGCGGCAGCTGGAGAAGCAGCAAGAGGCTTAGGTGTCCAGGGGACTTCATCTCTGCCCACAGCTGAAATGCTCCCACCTGCTCCCTGTGGTCCCCAAACCCCCAAACAGCCTACCTGCCCCTCCACCCTGCCAACCACCCCCAACTTTCATATCCTATCAGCAACCCCCAACTTGCCTATCCCCTACCCCACTGAAACTCCCAGTCTCCCCAGCCCCTCCAACCCTGCTCTGCTGCTCTGCCCAGTAGGCTCGATGGGGCGTGTGCTTCGCAATATTGAGCGATGACATTGAGGAAGACTTTTCTGGGAGAAGAGAAAAAAGGGTCAGTCATCTGCAGACTCCTGGGCCTTTCCTGGAGCAGAGGAGATGGGTAGGCACCATGTGAGAGGGAATGGCCTTCAGAGACGAGCTCCTGGTGCAACCAAAAGGTCTCCCCACCAGCGGGCGCCACATATGTGGGGTCAGCATGGGACAGAGGTTACAACCCTGGGCTTTAGAGCCCCACCCACCTGGTTCCAGTTCTGACTGCCCCACAATGTGACACTTAGGACTAGTGACTGACACTCTGACCCTCAAGTTCTTCATCAGTAAAATGGAGTAATAAAAATAGCTCTTGGCCGAGTGGTGGGTCATGCCTGTAATCCCAACACTTTGGGAGGCCAAGGTGGGCAGATCACAAGGTCAGGAGTTTAAGACCAGCCTGGCCAATATGATGAAACACCATCTCTACTAAAAATACAAAAATTAGCTGGGCATAGTGGCAGGCGCCTGTAATCACAGCTACTCAGGAGGCTGAGGCAGGAGAATTGCTTGAACTGGGGAGGCAGAAGTTGCAGTAAGCCGAGATCACGCCATTGCACTCCAGCATGGGCAACAGAGTGAGACCCCAACTCAAAAAGAAAAGAAAAGAAAAGAAAATAGCTCTTTATGCAGGTTGTGCAGTTTGAAGGTGACAATCCAGTTTGAAGGTGACAATCCAGGGGAAGCCCCGTGCCTGGCACACAGCAAGTGCTCAATATGTGACCATTGTTACACTGTTATTGGTTCTGACTCTCTGATGAAGTGGTTTGAGAGGGTGCCAGACAGTGTCCAGCGTGTAGTAGAGGCTTAGAAATTGTAACCAGCAACTGACTAATGGAAAGACATACACCTCCTCAACCAGCGCAAATCATAAGACAAGGCGGGATGATTCCATTAAAAACCCAGGTCTCGCTGGGCATGGTGGCTCACACTTGTAATCCCAATACTTTGGGTATCCGAGGCAGGAGGATCACTTGAGCCCAGGAGTTTGAGACCAGCCGGGGCAACATGGCGAAATTTTCTCTACAAAAAAAAATTAGCTGAGCAGAGTGGTGCTGGCCTGTCCTCCCAGCTCGGGGTGGTGGGGGTGGCTGAGGTTGGAGGATCCCTTGAGCCTAGGAGTTTGAGGCTGCAGTGAGCTATGATCACAACACTGCACTCCAGCCTGGGTGACAAAGCAGGACGCCTTCTCTAAAAAAACAAACAAAGGCCGGGTGCAGTGACTCAAGCCTGTAATTCCAGCACTTTGGGAGGCCGAGGCTGGCGGATCGCTTGAGGTCAGGAGTTTGAGACCAGCCTGGCCAACATGGTGAAACTCCCTCTCTACTAAAAATACAAAAATTAGCCGCACGTGGTGGTGCACGCCTGTAATCCCAGCTATTCGGGAGGCGGAGGTTGCAGTAAGCAGAGACTGTGCCATTGCACTCCAATCTGGGCGACACAGCGAGACTCTGAAAAAAAAAAAAAGAAAAAGAAAAAAAGGTGCGAAGCGGGAGGATCACTTGAACTGCAGTGAGCTATAATCGCACCACTGCACTCCATCCAGCCTGGGCGACAGAGCGACATCCTGTCTCCAAAACAAAACAAGAAAACCCCGCAGGTCCTACCGCGGGATCTTTGCTCAATTTATTTGGTGCGTCCTTCCCCGGACTCTGCGCGCCACGACTGAAAGGCCTGTTACAACGCCTGCCCGGGAGGGGGCGCTCCAAGAGTGCCTGGCGGATTTAAAGGGCGAAAGATTCGCGCTGGCGCCTCTCCCAGGGAATCCTAGAAACTTGGATCCCATCAGCTTCCCCCAATTTTACAGCTCCAGAAATTGAGTCCCCGGATAGCTTATTGCCCCGCGGGCGCCCACGGCCTGGCGAGGCCACACTGACCGGCCTCGATCTGGGATGCGGTGTCCTTCTCCCCCAGATTGATTTCCATGGAGCTGCCGCGGTGCAACTCTAGCTCCACCAGCGCGTGCTCATCCAGTTCCTCCGGCTTGTGGCTGGCCTTGTCCCCTTCGTCCAACGAGCGGCTCCCTGGGCTGTACCACCCGCGGGTCTTGCTAATGCTGCGGCCCTCCGCGTCGAAGCCCTCGCAGACCTCGGAGAGCGGCATGTTCAGCTGTGCCTGGGACAGCGTTGTCCTGGTCCACAGGTCCCGAATGTCGCTGTGCCCGCTCTCCTTGTCCGAGTCATGGCGGTCGGAAGACTTGAGCGACACCTGTGGGCCACATACAAGGAGGGAGCCAAGGGTCGCGGGTGGCTGGAGCGGGAAGGAAGAGCAGGCTGGGGATCTGAGCCGGGTCCGGGCGGGGATCCCGTAGAGCGTGGGGTTGGTTGGGTGGGGGCTGCGGGAAGCCAAGGCTGAGTAAGAAATCGCGCCAGGGACCCGAGTCGGACCAAAGGTGGGTTGGGAGCGGACAGAGTAAGGGGTCCGGGGAGAGGTCTTACTTTCGAAGGCTTTTCCTCCATGGTTCTGCCCCAACGGACCCAGACGCCACAGGCCTCGGGACGAGAAGGGGGTCAACGCTCCAGGAAGGGGGCAGGGCAGGGCCTCTCGCGCCGGGAGAGTTCAAACGACAGCCCGCCACGCGAGATGCCATCCTCTCTCCCCTGCCTCTCCACCCCCGCACCCCACCCCCCAAAGTGTGTGCAGAGGCTGGAGACGCACAGCCCATCCCGGCTGATCCCCACGCCGGACCCTACCCAGCCGCCTCCAGGCAGAGACACGGGCCTGAGCCCAGCCGAGAGGGCGGAGAATTGACCGATCTGGGTGCCCGGGGACCCTCGGCCTAGGGGCCACGGGAGGCCAGATGTGCCCCCGCGGTGGCCCGAGGAAAGCACTTCCACACTCACTCGCGTCCGGGAGCGTCACGCCCGCAGCGGTGCAGACCGTTTTCATTTATTGATGCAGGCTTTGAGGCACAGTCGTGAGGTGCTGTGAGGGACACGCCCGCCCGGGGCAGCGACACAGAAAGCCGTGGGGGGTCTGGAGATGGATGGAAGTGAGGAAAGGGCCGGGGCCGGGGGACGGCGGAGAGGCAACCGTAGCCTCCTCCCCAGACTTCAGTCTCGTGGAAAGAGGGCTCTTTGGTCAAACAAGCCAAGCATGCCGGGGAGAGCAGGAACGAAGCCCTTGAGAGGCCCGGGCCGGGGATCCTGCCCCTACACCGGCACGTCTTTGTCTCGGGGACGCCCGGGGCCGCGAGGCCGCACGGGCTTCCTGGGGGGATTGGGGCGGCGGCGACCTCGCGGCGCGCGGGGCAGCGGGCAGCCGCGCTCGCTCTGCGTGTCCGAGGACTCGTCGATGAAGGCCAGGTTCTCGCTGGGATAATCCAGGGCCGAGGCCGTGGGCGGGGAAGGCGGCTGAGCCTTCTCCGGGGGCGAAGGGGATCGGGGCCTGCCCAGCGGCTGCGCTGGACAGGGCGGTGGAGGCAGCAGTGGCCGCTCCTTCTCTGGCGGCGGGGCAGCGGGCCCGGCTCGCTGGGTCACGCGCGCGGTCACCGTGCCAGTCCAGCTGGCAGCCTGCGCCGTGAGGCCGCCCATCTGCACAGAGAGGGAAAGCAGCCCTCGACTAGAGGTCCTAGACCCCCTCCGCGACCCCCCAGGAACCTGCCCCTTCACCAGCAGGCATCAACCCCCAACCCTCTTTTCTGCCTGGTCCTCTAGCTTCAGCCAGCCCCGAAGATGGAAGGGCTCCTCCGCTGGGTGCTCCCAAAAAGGTGGCAAAATACAAATTGCCCGGCTAAATGTGAATTTCCGAGAAACTACAAATAAATTTTAGTATAACTATATCTCGTGCAATATTTGGGACATGCTTATATATATACACACATATATACACATATATATGTGTATGTATATATATACACCATATATACACATATATGTGTATGTATATATACACACATATATACACATATATATGTGTATGTTATATATACACACATATATACACATATATATGTGTATGTATATATATACACACATATATACACATATATATGTGTATGTATATATATACACACATATATACACATATATATGTGTATGTATATATATACACACATATATATATATATATTTTTTTTTTTTTTTTTTTTTTTTGAGACGGAGTCTTGCTCTGTCGCCCAAGCTGGAGTGCACTGGCCAGATCTCAGCTCACTGCAAGCTCCGCCTTCCGGGTTCAAGCCATTCTCCTGCCTCAGCCTCCCAAGTAGCTGGTACTACAGGCACCCGCCACCACGCCCGGCTAGTTTTTTGTATTTTTTAGTAGAGACGGGGTTTCACTGTCTTAGCCAGGATGCTCTCGATCTCCTGACCTCATGATCCGCCCGTCTCGGCCTCCCAAAGTACTGGGATTACAGGCTTGAGCCACCGCGCCCGGCCTTTTTTTTTTTTTTTTTGAGAGGAGTCTAGCTCAGTTATCCAGGCTGGAGTGCAGTGGCAGATCTTGGCTCACTGCAACCTCTGCCTCCCCAGTTCAAGCAGTTCTCCTGCCTCAGCCTTCCAAGTAGCTGGGATTACAGGAGCCTGCCACCACACCCAGCTAATTTTTGTATTTTTAGCAGGGTTTTACTGTGTTGGCTAGGCTGGTCTCGAACTCCTGACCTCGTGATCCAACCACCTCAGCCTCCCAAAGTGCTGGGATTACAAACGTGAGCCACCGCGCCTGGCCAAATTAAAATTTAATTTATTTGAAATTCAAATTTAACTGAGTTTTGTTTTTTTGTTTTGTTTTGTTTATTTGTTTGTTTGTTTGTGAGACCAGGGCTTACTCTGTTGCCCAGGCTGGAGTGCAGTGGTGCAATCATGACCCACTGCAGCCTCGACCTCCCCTGGCTCAAGTGATCCTCCCATCTCAGCCTCCCGAGTAGCTGGGACTACAGGCACACACCACCACGCAGGGCTAATTTTTGTGTATTTTCTAGAGGCGGGGTCTCACTATGTTGCCCAGGCTGGCTTTCTGCATTTTTATTTGCTAAATCTGGCAATCCTAACCATGAGGGCAGAGGTGGTGAAGTTACCCACAAACATGGCCCTCTGTTCCCTGCAAGGCACACACAGAGGCTCACTCAGCCCCTGCCTCAGGAGCCCACACCCTGGATAGGAGACAGCCTGCTCAACCCCCTGCTAGGGAACAGCACATTTGCACCACAGTGCACAGACGCAGTGCCAACCCTGGGCGCCTACCTCTGCCCGAGTGCGGCGGGACACTACTCGCAGCCAGTTCCCGATGGTGGTGAGCACTGAGGCGAAGTAAGCCAGGCCGAGCAGGATCCAGAACCACACCAGCGGCTGATACGCTGGGGAGTCCTGCCTGGGGTCCGCACCTGGGATACCACCAGGAAAGGCAGAAAAGAGCTGGATTGTGGGGCAAGCCTGTGAGCTCTGGCTCAGTGTCCCCCTCCCAGCTCCTGGAGAGGACCTGCCCTCCCTAGGGCAATGGGTATGTGCTTGAGTGTGTGAGTGCAGGCAGGAAAATGAGTGGTGTGCATGAGTTGAAAGTGTACAAGATCAAAGCATGCAAGAAGGGGCGCTCCTGTGCAAGAATGTGACACATGCGAGGGGTGTGTTTAATATATGTGTGAGCATGCATGGGACTCAAGCATACAAGAATGTGAGTGTGCATAAGGCGCTGGTGTGTGTGCAAGGCTGTGATGGTGCATTCCATGATGGAGGCAGGGGTTAGAGCAACCACATGGGATTTGGAGGGAAAGGCGGGAGTGCAGAGCCCCTGATCAGGAATAAAGTAGATGGGAAAGTGCAGCACAAGAAGGGCAGCCTCACCGGCCACATAGTCACCGAAGCCCACGGTGGTAAGCGTCACTATGACAAAGTAGATGGCCTCCAGCTTGCTCCAGTCCTCCATATAGCAGAACACGAACGTGGGCGTGAGGACAAAGAGCAGGCAGCCGACCAGTAGGAAGAGCATCGCTGACAGCACTCTTACTAGCTCCGGTGGCACGTGCCACTTCTGCAGGGAGGGGCAGTAGACAGGACCCAGGAGACACCAACAATCCCCACTCCCATATTCTCCACTCCCGCCCCCAGGAGCCTGTGGGAGAGGCTTAGGGTCGGCAGGCAGGTGGCGGTGGGGGGGGGCATTCATGCGCCAGGGACATGGGGAAGGGTAGCTGGAGGCCAGCACAAGGGCAGGCAGGGCATGGAGCAGCTCACCAAGAAGATGGCTTCAATGTGACCGATACCATGGCGCAGGGAGGAGCCCAGTCGGTCCCCAACCCCTGCCAGTAGGATCCCAAACAGCGGAATCCCCACCAGTGCATAAAAGATGCAGAAGAGGCGCCCAGCATCTGTGTGCAGGGCCACATTGCCATAGCCTGGGCAGAGGGGCAATGCAGGAAGTCTAGGGGCCGCCTGGGACCCCTCCATCTCCCTGCACCTTCCCCCATGAGGAAGCTCCTTGCCCTTCCCCCACATGCCAATCCCCTCCCCCACCGATGGTGGTGATGATGGTCCCTGAGAAAAAGAAGGCGCTGCCCAGGTCCCAGGCTGAGTGGCTGCTGTTACTGGTCGAGTTGGTTTCTGGGTCCGCACCCCCTCCCAGGGCATCAGCCACCTCCTGCAGGATAAGGTGTAGAAGGAGGAGCTTCAGTTCTTCCCTCCTGTCTAGGCCAACTTGTGGCCCCTCCAGTCTCTAGGGTGGCTCCCTCCCTGCTCCTCCCTGTTCTCCCCTTCTCTCTGGTCTCCCAGGAGGCAGTCCCTTACAGCAGAAGATGCAAACTGGGTCTAGTCTACCTGCAGGCAAGTTTGTTTGACCTCTACAATGTCTGAGAAACATTTTTGGTATCTGGCCCCTAACTTCAGACAAATTTCCACTTTTACCATGGTTAGGAGCAGACCTGGGACCAGATTGCCTGGCTTCAAATGTTTATGCTATGGGACCTTGGGCAAGTTAACTCTCTGGCCTCAGCTTCTGCATGTCTCAAGTGGGAATGATAATGACAGCATCTGCCTCCCAGATTTTTTGTGAACTTGCAACAAAGTAAGCACTGACTGTTAAGTTCCCAAGCAGTGACCACACCCTGTGTTTCTAGCTTTCCAAACCCACGACTCCCATTGCACCTATGGAAGCTGAATTTGAGTCCCTTTCCTTAGAAAAATCTCATGAAAGCTAGGGCCTTTCTCTCCAGGAAGGTTTATGTGCCACAAAATTTTGCTTCCAATTTTTAGAAGGTTTATATGCACACACAAAAACACACACATCTCAACCCTGCCGAAGTCCAAGCCAAACCCTGTGCTGCAGTGTAAATAATATTGATTGAGCACCTCTCAATAAGTATTACTATTTTTTTAAGGCTAGTCAAGTGAAGCAGTGGGAGTGGAGAAGGAACCAAGAAATCTGTAACTGGTTGCGATCAATTAGTTGTAAACAACACCACTGTACTCAGACCAGCCAATGCATATTATTAAATGAACGTAATGTCCCTATTTAGATGTCTCCCTCTCGCCAGCATGCAGGCCAGCATGCAGGTCCCACGGGCAGGGACTATTTTGAGAGTGCTTGCCCTAGGTGAGAGGAAGTCAAAGAGACTCTTCCCAAGCAGCAGTACCAAGGCACAAGAATGGTGTCTGTGGGGCATATCATAAAGCACTTCTTCTCTCCCTGACTGCAGTCCTCATTAGCAAGACTCAGTCCCAACTAATCTTCCTAAAGTGGCTGCTCAGCGCCCTCCATGGCTCCCCACTCCTTGCAGGCCTAAACTCCCCAGTCCAGCATTGAAGCCCTTTTTTCAAACCGGTCCCCACCTCCCTTCCCCTAGTCTTGTCCCTGGGACTCCAATTTGGCACCCCATGTTACAGCAACCTTCCCCCCAGATTTTCTGAGATGATTGCATTTTCTGTAATAATTTTTAATAAAAGCAAGAAGTGAAAGAGCTAATTAAAAGTGATTTAATGTGTATTTTGCAACCCTTTTCCAATAAATTCACGACTTAAGGGAAAAATCCTGTGTCATCCTGTGTGTTCTAATTTTTGCTTCAAATGACTAGGCATCTGCTAAGTCCAGGTTCTGCAAAATGCTCCGGAACTTTCCAGCTTCCACGCCTTTGCCCATGCTGTCTTTCCACATGGGCATCTCTTGCCCCTCATCTCTACTCTCTACCTCTCTCGCCTGGTGTGTTTCAATCACCAGGTCATCCCTCAGGCCGCTGCCATCTCCCTCCTGGTCCCCAGCACCTA
Organism: Trachypithecus francoisi; assembly: GCF_009764315.1. NCBI lineage: Eukaryota > Metazoa > Chordata > Mammalia > Primates > Cercopithecidae > Trachypithecus > Trachypithecus francoisi. The sequence goes on from NW_022681473.1 coordinate 9,914,699, forward strand.
GCTTAAGGCCTAGCACAATTGGTGCTTAACAGAAAGAAGGAAACTTCCTTTCCACTGAATCCTACAGTGATCTGTCTGACCATAGATCTCCCCCTCCCCTAGATGTGATGCCCTCCAAGGTAGGCCCTGTGTCTGATCCACCCCAGTATCCCCTTGGCGTATAACACTACAGCACCTAGCACACAGTAGGTGCACAATAGCTGCACAACTAATTCAGGGAGTGAATCCTACTGCGAAAGAGAAATAAAGTGGCTGTCACCCACCCTTCTCAGTCCTGCCTCTCCTTTTCTTCCTTTTTCTTATCCAGGAAAAAAGCAGTTCCATTGTGAAGACAAACTAGGTCAGATTCCCTCCCTGCCTCCCTCCCTCTGCCCTGTGGTCTGGCCAGACACATTCTTCTCAGGCCTCTCTGAGCCTCCACTGGCATTCTGGAAGTGTCAGAGACGATGTCAGGTGGTCTGCGTCCTGACCCCACCCCACACACATCTCTGCCCTGAGTCCTGCTGCCTTGAGAATCAGCTGGAACACTGAGGCCTCCATGCCAGTGGCCCCTCCCTCCACAAAGAACAGGCAGGGAACAAAGGGTACTCTTCAATTTCAAGTAATAGACATTAATTTATTAAAGCTAGATCTTCATTTTTTTGTATGACAGTGACTCTGAAATCAGAGAAAGCAACAGAGGTGCCTGCCTGACTGTACCTCAGAAGGCTGCAGCCCAAAACTTTCTTGAGTCTACGGTTGGAGTCTGACCAGAAGTGCCTCAGGGAACCCTGACGCACCCCGCTTCTCCCCACATGGTAAGCATGCATCCTAGGGGGAAGGGGCACCTGACCTGCCATCCCTGGTGGCATGGATCCTGGAACCCTCCCAAATCACCTGCACATGCTCATATGCACACTTTTCCAGGGGGAGGGGGTGTGTTCACTGTGTTCTTGGGTTTTTCTAAGACACATGACTCCAAAAAAAGTGTGGGAACCGGTGTAGGTAGGGTTGCCAGATTTTAGCAAACAAAAATATTGCATGGGATGGACTTGTCTTAAAAAGGCATTTGTGGCCGGGCGTGGTGGCTCAAGCCTGTAATCCCAGCACTTTGGGAGGCCGAGGCAGGCGGATCACGAGGTCAGGAGATCAAGACCATCCTGGCTAACATGGTGAAACCCTGTCTCTACTAAAAAAATACAAAAAACTAGCCGGGCGAGGTGGCGGGCGCCTGTAGTCCCAGCTACTCGGGAGGCTGAGGCAGGAGAATGGCGTAAACCCGGGAGGCGGAGCTTGCAGTGAGCTGAGATCCGGCCACTGCACTCCAGCCTGGGCAACAGAGCCAGACTCCGTCTCAAAAAAAAAAAAAAAAAAGGCATTTGTGGGCCAGGCGTGGTGCCTCATGCCTGCAATCCCAGCACTTTGGGAGGCCGGGGTGGGTGGATCACTTGAGGTCAGGAGTTTGAGACCAGCCTGGCCAACATGGTGAAATCCCATCTCTACTAAAAATACAAAAATTAGCCAGGCGTGGTGATGCATTGCATCTCTGTAATCCCAGCTGCTTGGGAGGCTGAGGCAGGAGAATCACTTGAATCTGGGAGGCTGAGGTTACTGTGAGCTGAGATCACACCACTGTACTCCAGCCTGGGTGACACAAGGAGACTCCATCTCAAAAAAAAAAAAAAAAAAGGGCATTTGTGGTGTAACTGTGATTGACATTTAAATGAGTCTTGGATTTTATGTGGCAATCTAAACAGGTGAGTGAGACCTGTGCAAATGTAACATAGCCCTTGTGCTATGGCCATTCATTCATTCATTTTCCCCTCATCCCACCACCATTACACCCTGAAGGACACAATCTAGGTTCACAGTCCTGGGCCAGGCTCTCCAAGGAAAACAAATGACCCCACTGTTGCCCTATTGAAAACACAGAGACCTGGACCCCAGCCTCTGTCCCACAGCCTCCGGCTGCACCCCGTCCTCAGGGATACTGATCTGAAAGCAGCACCGGCACAGGGCCTCACTGGCACACAGCTAGTGCCAGGGGTGATGGGTGACAGCTGAAGGGCTGAGGCCCACCCACGCACCTTGATGAGGAGGCCCAGCTCCTGGTCGCTCACACACGGATGGGCCCTCAGGAACTTCTCTCGGACCTCCCCCAGCTCCCTCTGGGCCTGCTGCTCGTGGGGCTGCTCCAGGGCCCGGAACACCAGGGCACCAGACACCAAGTAGAGCAAGACCAGCGCCAGCAGGGCCAGGAGCGTGGTGCTGCGCATGGCGCGCCCAGGCGTCGGGCCAGCTCCACTGCCCGCCTGGAGGGGCCGGGCAGGGGGCTCCTGGGGAGCTGTCGTCACTGCGGGCAAAACCAGGGATGCTGGGGTCACTGAGCCGGCCTGACATCCACACCCTTCTCCTCGATCCCCTACACACCCAAAGATCCATGAAGCCCCTAGCCGCACTGTCCACAGATATCCCTCTGACTGAACACACCCAGTCCCCCTCCTATCTCCAGCCTTCCCCTTACCTCCGCTGCCCCTGTCGGGGACCACCGGGTGAGGAAAGAGAGGAGGGCACCGGGAAGGAAAAGGAAGGCGAGTGGGAGGCCGAAAGAGAACCTAAGCCTGGCTAAGGGGAAGCGGGGCGAGTGAGGAAATGTGGGGGGTGTGGGGTGGTGTGGGGAACTGGCCCTCGAGGAGGAGGCTGAGGGGGGCTCAGAGCCGTCCGAAGGGAAACCCGGAGGAGAGGCCGGACCGCGTAGGGCGGGGACAGGGGAATGGTGGGTCTCGGCTCGCCCGCTGCGGCTGCGACAGCATCTCCGCGGCTTCTCCGTCCCCTCTCGCCTCGCCCTGCTTCCCGGCTGGCCCTCCAGGGTGCCCCCGCGCCCCGCCGGGCTTTCGAGGAACCCAGGGGTGAGTCCCGCACCCAGGCGAGGAGGGGTGCGGGGGACGCCCAGTTCCCGGAAAAAGCAGGGCGGGGGTCCGCAAAGGCCACACGGGGGGGGGCAGTCCCCGGGACAGCTGTCAGTCCCCCACAGCGGGCGGCGGCGCCCACGCGCACACACGCCCCGGCACGCGCCGCCACGCGCGGGCACAAAGACCCGCGCGCCCACGCTCCACCCCGAAGCTGCAGCGCCGCACCGCCCCGCTGCACGCACGCACCCCACCTGCACACTCCGCAGACGCCCCGGCATCCCCGGCCCCCATGGGCGTGCCGGCCGCGCCAGGGCACCCAGAGCCCACGCACATGTATGCGGACCCTCGCGTGCACACGCCAGACCGCAGGGCAACCGCGCAGCGCCCGCAGCTCGCTCCCACCGCCTCCCCCGCGTCCCCACAGCTACGCCTCGGAGCGTGGCGGGCGGCGGGACTGGCGGCCACACCACTCCCTGAGGCGCCCACGCGTGGGAGGTGGGCACCCCGCCTGGCCAGTCGCCCCCGGGGCGCCCCTGCCCCGGAGTCCTGCCCGCACACCGGAGCCCGCCCCACACTTACTGTCGGCCCTGCTGCGGCTGCGGCTGAGGCCCGGGTTCCAGCACGGCCTCGCCGGTGCCGACTGGGCCGCGGAGGCGGCAGGGGCGGAGCGGGCGGCCGCTGGGGCTGGGACCCCCCTCCCGCCGGCAGAAGCCCCCCTCCTCCCGTGGTTAACCCCTCCGGCGCCGCGCTTCCCTCCTTGCAGCGCCCTCGCCGCCGGCGCCGCCCCAAGCCCTTTACCTGCGGCCGCCCGGCTCCCCAATGCTGGCCAGCCCCGGGAGGTGGGTGGCAGAGGAGCCGGAGAGGGGTTGCAGCTGGGGCCAGCCTTCTAGCCTTGGACCGGAGCCCAATGTGGCCAGCGGCAGGGCCCCGACCTGGGCATCAGCTGGCCCACCTCTCTGGACAGGCAACACGCTAATCTGGCAACTCCCAGGCCCATTACTGGATCGGGAAGGGCCCGCAACTCTCCGCCCCTGGGGACAGCCTGGCCCTTGGGCTCAGTACTCATGAGGGACGGGCTCCGCGAGACAAAGGGGTGGGGGAAACCCGGTGGGGTCACCTGGAATTGGCCGACATGGAGGTTGGGACCCACCTCTGGGGAGTCGCTGCTGGAACACCTCCTGCCCCCACTCCAGTTTTGGCCCTCTACCTGCTCCCGGGCTATCCCTCCAGGGTGCTCCCAGCCCCAGCTTTTGGTTCTCACTTCCATGACCAGAAATCAGCCCCAGAAGGCTGTGGCTGGAGCTGCCTGCAGATCCCAGCATGGCACTGGTGCCAGCATCCGCTCTCCCACTGCCTGAACACCCAGGCCCTGGCTGCTCCTGAACTTGCCCTGCCCTGTTCTCACCCGCTTGACAACCTGTGACCTCTCCAAAGACCCTCTGGTGCCTGCTGGGGTCCTCAGCCCTCATGCTGGATGGCTTTCAGCCTGGGCTTTGAGGCTGACCACCCCCTACTGGTAGGGAACCTGGACAGGTTACCAAACTCTGGAGTGTCCCTGTTCCCACTTACAGAAAAGGGGTGATTAATCATCACTTCGGGGTGCTGTTCTGGGCATTAAGGAGGCCAGTGTTTAGAAATCCTCAAAACAGAGCCTGGCACACACAATAAAGTGCCCCACAAACGTTAGCAGTTTTCCTTTCCACAAAAAGTGATTGTCCAGCTTCAAGCTGATTCTCTGAGTCTCAGATGCCCTCTCTGGAGGCCCTGAGGGTCTGGTGCCCACGATGGTCCCAAGTAAAGGGTTTTGTAGCAGGCCCAGCGATAAGCCAAGGGAACTCTGAAAAGCTGGGACAACCACCTATGTGGGCAGGGGACAGACCCTCCAATAAAGGACTCCTAGCCATCAGACAGACCTGCCAGGACCATGGGAGCAGAGAGCAATGACTATGCTGCTAAGGACAGTGGAGAAGAGGGCCACTGGGAGGGCACAGCTAGGGGACCACCTGTACATCTGGGCAAACCCACACCCTGGTAGGAAGACAGGGGCTGCTCAGTCACCACGCCAACTCCCTGGTAAGCCCTGGACTAACTCCTGGCTCCTAAAGACCAGGTTGGGGTGGTGATAGGTAAACAGGGCCTCCAGAAAGTCTAATCCATTGGGGTTAAGACTCAGTAGCTGCCAGGCATGGTACCTCATGCCTGTAATCCCAGCACTTTGGGAGGCTGAGGTGGGTGGATTGCTTGAGCCCAGGAGTTCGAGACCAGCCTGGGCAACATGGTGAAACCCCACCTCTAAAATAAAAAATTAAAAAATTAGGCAGGCTGAGGCAGGAGGATTGCTTGAGCCTGGTTGGTTGAGGCTGCAGTGGGCCATGATCGTGCCACTGCACTCCAGTCTGAGTGACAGACCCTGTCTCAAAGAAAAAACAAAACAAAACAAAAAAATCCTCAGTAGCCACATAACCACAGTAATGTGGGGCTGTGGGGCCTAGCAGAGGGGCCACATCCCTTGACCAGGAGACAGAAGGCTTCCTAAAGATAGTGACAGTTGATGCAAGTCTTGAGGAAAGAGTAGGAACTGTTCAAGTGGAGAGGGATCTGGAGTTAGTGGGGCAATTCTGGGCCAGCAGAGCTTTGAGAACAAAGGCCTTTGTGGTCTCCTTCCCTTGCAAACTGCAGGCCCCTCCTCTCCCAGCCCACCAGCCTTGATGGGGTAAGTGGCCCCTGCCCAGCCTAGCAGCCCACTTCAAGGACCACTGTCTGTTCAGCCTTAGGCCAAACAGGCAAAAGTGACAGGAACACAAGGCAGATGACAGACAGATGAACAACTGTGGGGCGCAGACACTTTATTGAGTGGCAGGCACAGGAGAGGTAGCTGGCTCCGGTGTGGAAGCGGAGGTGGCAGGTCATGCCAGGGTGCTGTGGGCATCTGGCAGCCAGGGCCACGCCCCCATCCTAGGGGGATGGCACAAGCTCACTATGACAGGAGCAGCAAGGAGCTGGCCAGAGGAGGGGGCAGCCACGACCCCCAGGATCCTGGGCAAGAAGTGGCAAACTTGGCACAGGGGCCTAGGGTGAGGGGGACTGGGGCCTGGGTATTCTGTGGGGGAGGGAAGGGGATCACGTCTGTGGGGTGGAGTAGAGACTGTGGTGGTGGCTGCCTGGTCCTGGCACCTGGGAGAAGAGCAGAGGAGTGGTCTTCGTCTGGCTGCCCCCATACCAGCCCGGCTCACGCCCGATGGCGCCATACCAGCTCCCAGAGCCTAGACTGCCTGACATACTGCAGCAGAGAAACAGGGTCAGTCAGGACAGTGACAGGGCCACAGTCACAAGAGCTGCAGGAGGAACAGAGGCTTAGAACAGAACCCCTGTGACCTAGACCTTCGGGGCCCAGGGCCAAGTACATCTCTAGGCAAGGGATGCAGGCTTTAGCCATAGGAACCCAGGGGACCTCACCTAGTACAGATGGGGAAGCAAAGGCCATGGCAGGGGTGGAAGGGCAAGACCCGACTCTCTCAGTCCCCTATAGCTCGATGGAGCCAAGTGGGTGGAGGGGGGCAGGGGTACTGAGGCAGTGCCACGGCTCCTACCTGGTGCTCTCACCCCGGCTGTGCTCCCAGGAGCAGCCCTCATCTTCACAGTGCCCAGCCCGGTCAAAGAAGTAGGACCGGGAGGCAAAGACCTGCCCATTGAGGATGTGGCTGGTGCTCTGGGGGAGGAAGCCATCATCGATACTTACTCCTGTCCCTCACTGTTCTCCCAGCCCATCCCCAGATGCCAACCCAGGATTCCCTCTCCACTGGCCCCACAGGGGAGGGTGCAGACCCTTACCAGGTCCTGTGGGGGCCGGTGTACCCGGAAGAAGCCCACCAGCAGGGTGGTGGGCAGCAGCTCCCACACGAAGAGGATGAGGCCAAATACCAGGTAGCCTTTGTTCCCTAGGTCATTCACCAGGTCCGCCTGTGGGAAGGCAGGGGCTGGTGCCAGTCTGCAGTCACGCCAAGGGGGCAGTGGGACAGGGCCCAGGCCAGCTGGGGCCAAGGTGCCACGGCTACTAAGGAGGTGGCAGACATGCGTATGCCCACCTGATCAGACACATTGTACCAGTCGTAATCGAAGGTGTCCAGCCGGCTCTGGGGGGCCAAGGCCAGTGCTGTCAGGTTGTAGCAGGCCCGGCTGGCATAGAGCAGGACCATAGCTCCACCCATTGCGGCCGCCTGGCACACACTGGTCCCCTGGCACAGGTAACAACAGAGGACCCTCAGGGAGAGAAGGCTCCCAGCTTCCTCCACACCCTGAGAACCGCTGCCCAGAGATCCCAAAGGACACCTGGGCATCAGTGCTGCGGCCCTACCTTGGCCTCCAGGTAGATGCTAGTGGAGGGGGCCCGCCTGGCGACGAGGCAGAGGCAGGCAGCAAGAGACAGCGCACAGATGACGAACAGGGAGTCGCTCACCAGGACGCGGACAAGCAGCAGGGCCCAGGGCTGTGCCCGGCGCCGATGGGAGAGCACAGCACACAGCACGTTCACCAGCAGAAAGAGCAGTGAGGCCCCCACAAAGGCCCCTCGGACAGCCAGCCTGCAGCCACAGCACAGTCAGCCCGGGCCCTCAACAGCCCTCAGCACTCACCACCTGCCCCACCTCCTGCAGGAAACCCCAATGTCCACAGAACTCAGGGCATCCAGTCTGAGCCCTGTTCCTCCATTCTTACAGATGGAGAAACTGAGGCTCAAAGAGGTCAGAAGGTGACTGACAGCCATGGTACCTCGGAAGGGGCACCAACTGGAGTCAGAAGTCTCCGTCTGAGCCCCAGCTCTGCGACCTTGATCCTGATGCCTTACCTGGCTGGGCCTCAGTTTCTTCATCTCTCAAGGGAGGAGAGTAGCCTCTCAGGGAAATTGTACCAATGAAAGATGGCTGGGAAAGCTCTTTATAAACCTTAAGACACTGTGCAAATGACGAGGGCATTGCGGCCCCAGGTCACCCAGGAGTGCATATGGCTTTGGTGCTTCTAGGGGCTGGAGCCCCAGCTCACCCTCCATGGTGGATGCCACTGGGTTCCTCTCCCTCACACTACCACAACCATTCCTATTCTTGTGCCTTGCAGATCTGCAACGCCTCTGCTGAACCATCTGCGCCAGGTGCTTTAACTTTTCCAAGCTCTTCCACAGACATTCCCCGGGTTGTCTTTGTCTCAGCCCTGACAGGTGGGAAGGGATCTACATGGGACTGTCCCCTGCCCCGACCTGGAGGTTGAGCCCACCAGTGTCCCGAGTACTTACAAGCCTCGGCTCATCTCCGGCCGACGCTTCGCCTTGGCCTTGAACACCACCTAGGAGCAGAGATGCCCTTCACTCCTGTGGGTCCTTGAGGCTTGCCACCTCCCACAGCCCACCCGGGACCACAGTTGGTTACCTGGGCAAAGTAGAGGTTCATAAGCGTCAAGGTGAAGAACTGCAGGCAGACGGGGCAGCAGTAGAGAAGCCAGAAGGGCAAGGGCCCCAGGCGGTTGGCGCGGGGAGTATCTCGGAAGTAGAAGGAGAAGAGGGTGGTACGCAAGGCAGCCCAGAGCAGACAGAGGGCCAGGAACACCGTCTGATAGCTGAGACGCTTGTGCCCATACAGAAGCACCAGCCAGAGCTGGGCATAGACGGAGAAGAAGAGCAGGGCATACAGGGTGGTGTAGGCAGCCGTCAGCCCCAGGGTCACAGCAGGTGGCAGCGCAGGCACCAGCCCGGCAGCAGGCACCAGGCCAGACAGGTTACTCTCCATGTCAGGGAGGGAGGCCTGAATCCCGGAGAGAGAGAAGGAGGGGCTATCGGCAGGGCCAGGGAAATAAATACGGAAGGGTGGGAATTGCAGGATGCAGAGAGGGAGATGGGGCGCTGAGGAGGAAAGAAGTTGTGGCTGACAGGCCCCTCCTCCTCAACAGAGAGACCCTTGCCCTTGGAGAACACTGGCAGCCTGGGCCCCAGGCCCCTCACTCAGGCGCATGGAAGGGCAGTCTCTTCTCTCCAGGGCAGACCGGGTGGGGGTTGGGGTGTCTCCTCCCTGGGCCTACCCCAGAGCCAGGGATGGGGGGATGCAGAGGCCCAAGGAGAGGAGTCCCTGGCCTCGGTCGCTCGTGTCGTCCTGGCTGGAGGGGGAGAGCCAGCCGATGCCCGTCGGGTCAGGGCAGCGGCCGCTGCAGGGGGCGCCCAATGCCCCGCTCTCCCCCTCCCCAAGCTGGGGGAGGCGCTCTCTCCTCCAATAATGCGGATGGGGAGGGCCTCTGCCTTCTGTCCTCGTAATTCTCGAAATCTGCCCCCCGCCCCACCCCACCCCCACCGCGTCCACTCTCCAGCCTCAAGGGGCGGGAGGAGGCGGATGCCAGGTCCTCAGGCCGCTGATGGGAGAGCCGGCTCAGGTCGTGGGGACCCGGGGCTCCGGCTCCCCGGCTCCCGCTGCTCCGCCCCCTCCTGCGCCTGCGCGGGCGCTGTTCGCTACGCAAATTGCGCAGGGGCCTGGCCGGCTCCGCAGTCCAGCGCCGCACCCGGCGTGAAACCGTACGAGAATTGGCGCGAGCTGCGCCGCTGGCGGGCGCCCGGGGTTACGGGAGGCGGCTGGAGGGCGGCCGAATTGCGGGGGCCGTGCCGCATAAGGGGGGTCCCCGGGTGGGCTGTGCCCGGGCGGCCCGCCTTAACTTGTATTGGGGGGGCCGCCAGTTCCCACGCTCCTCTCTCCTATACCCAAATCGGGGTCGTGCCACCCAGCCGGGGGCGGCAACGGATTCCCGTCCCTCGGTCTCTGAAGAAAACTTCCGCCCATAGCCAAGATGGCCCCCGGGCCCCGCCCCCGGGCCTGAACCCGCTGAGCCCCGAATCCCCAGCGCGGGCCCGCCCCCCGCCCCGGCGCGCCGGTGGCCCTGCTCACCTGGCCGGCCGCCTGCCAGGCGTGAAGCCCCCACGGACCCTACGGTCCACCCTCACCGGGTCCCCGGCCCTCCTCCCACGCCCGGGCAGCCATCCCAGCCAGGGAGGAGGTTCCTCTCCTTATCTCCAGTGCCCCCGAGGTGGCGCGGGAGGTGTCCCCCGAGGCGGGCGGCGCGAAGCTTCCACGCCTGGGAGGAGGAGCGGGGAGCGGGACTTTCCGACCGGGCACCCAGTCCAGGCGGAACGGTAACAATAGCAACAGTAATCGCATCCGACGGCTGAGCTTCAGTTGTGGCTGTGCCAAGCGCCTTCGCCCGCAGTAATCACTCCCTTCACAAAGTTTTCACTGGCTCCTGGGGGAGCTGTCACTATCCCCACTTCACTGGGGGAAACTAAGGTCCAGAGGGGCTGAAGGACTTGTTGGCAGAAGTGGGTCTCCAGGTTCCAAATGGGGACCCCAGAGAATCCCTCTCCTGCTCCCACACACGTCCAAGGTGTGAGGCACCGAGGATGTGAGCACCAGGGCCGCAGGAAGGAGAAAAAAGGCTGCGGGTGAGGAGCCGTAGGTCCGACGGAGGGGCGGGGCCGGGCCGGGTTGACCCCGCCTCTGAACCTACCCGAGTGACGTTCCGAAAGGTGATTGGGCCAAGTCGCTGACAGTTCCCGTTGCCTAAGCAACTAGGGCCGGGAGCCCGGGGTGCAGGAGGGAGGCGGCAGGCCCCGGGTTAGGGGCCTCGAGATCGGGCTTGGGGTGAGACCTGTGCGCCGTCACCACGGGCGGGGCGGGGCCTGGGTAGGGGCCTGGGTCCACCAGGGTTCTGAGGGGAGATTGTGGCCCTAAGCCGACAGCATCAGCTCCCTGCCAGGCCAGACCCAGCAGACAGATGAGGGCCCGGGAGGCCTGGCGGGCCTGGGGGCCCTAGGGTGGGAGAGGGAGCCAAGGGTACCTGCCTCTGCCTTCCAGGGCCACCGTTGGCCCCAGCTGTGCCTTGACTACTTAACATCTTGTCCTCATAGCCCAGAGCATGTTCCAGATCCCAGAGTTTGAGCCTAGTGAGCAGGAAGACTCCAGCTCTGCAGAGAGGGGCCTGGGCCCCAGCCCGGCAGGGGACAGGCCCTCAGACTCCGGCAAGCATCATCGCCAGGCCCCAGGCCTCCTGTGGGACGTCAGTCACCAGCAGGAGCAGCCAACCAGCAGCAGCCATCATGGAGGTAAGTACCCCACCACCTCCACCTGCCGGGTCACCTCACCCCCAGCCCACAGTCTCCCTGCATCCCAGTTGTATCCACGGGCGCTGAAGGCTTTGGGTCGGTCCCCAACCTCTCAGAGCCTCAGTTTCCTCTTTTGTAAAACAGAGCAATTAATAACCACCATTGTAGGACTGTTGAGTTAATTAGCAGGAACATATAGGATGCACTTGATTACAGAGCTGGTGCACATTAAAGCTAAAAAATGGTAGCTGCCAGGCATGGTGGATCACACCTGTAATCCCAGCACTTTGGGAGGCCAAGGCAGGAGGATCGTTTGAGCCCAGAAGTTCAAAGCCAGCCTGGGTGACTTAGGGAGACTCCATCTCTTAAAATATATATATATGGCAGCTATTAGTGTGGGGCCAGGACAGAAATCAGTGACAGGCAGGCAGGCAGTGATCTGAAAAGGAAATGGGGCCTACCTAAGGCCATACCTGCCTGGCGTTTCTTTCCTTAGAAGGTGGGGGCTGGAAGACTCCTTGGTGCCCTGCCCCAGGCTACATGCTTTCCCTGGGATTGGGCCTTCCAGCTCCCAGATGTGTTCTTTCTTGCCCCGTGGCTTGCACCCACAGCAGGCGTGTCCTGGCACAAAGGCCAGGGGCAGGTGACCTCAAGGGGCAGACGGTCCTCCCAGACAGCAGGGCTGTGTGGGGTGGGAAGCACAGGCTCCAAGATGGAAGGATAGACACTGGGGTTCAGTGCCCATTTCTCAGTAGGCTCCACCCCACACTGGCCTTGGCACCTGGAACAACAACATATATCTTCTGAACACAAAAACCAGGTCAAGCCGGGTGGGGTCTTGTCTGTAGTCCCAGCAACTCAGGAGGCTGGCTTGAGTCCAGGAATTCAAGACCAACCTGGGCAACATAGCCAGACCCCATCTCTAAAAATAGAAAACTAGGTCATGTCACTCTGGCACTGAAGCTTAAACGACCTCCTCCCCATTTTCAGGATTAAGAAGGCTTAAGAGGCCTCCTTCCCCTCCCTCTCTTATGCACAAACACACTCGATTCTCTCAGATTGGATCCCATAGCTTGCTTTCTTTTTTTGTTGTTGTTGTTTTGTTTGTTTTGAGATAGGGTCTTGCTCTATCACCCAGGAGGGAGTACAGAGGTGTGATCTCAGCTCACTGCAGCCTGGAACTTCTGGGCTTAAGCAATCCTCCCACCTTACCCTCCCAAGTAACTGGGAATACAGGTGTGTGGACCACACCTAGTTAATTTATTTTTAACTTTTTCTTTTTTTTTGAGACGGAGTCTCACTCTGCCACCCAGGCTGGAGTGCAGTGGTGCAATCTCGGCTCACTGCAACCTCTGCCTCCTGGGTTCCAGCAATTCTCCTGCCTCAGTCTCTCAGGTAGCTGGGACTACAGGCATGTGTCACCATGCCCGGCTAATTTTTTGTATTTTTTTTTTTTTTTTTTGAGACGGAGTCTCGCTCTGTCACCCAGGCTGGAGTGCAGTGGCCGGATCTCAGCTCACTACAAGCTCCGCCTCCCGGGTTTATGCCATTCTCCTGCCTCAGCCTCCGGAGTAGCTGGGACTACAAGCGCCTGCCACCTCGCCCGGCTAGTTTTTTGTATTTTTTAGTAGAGACGGGGTTTCACCGTGTTAGCCAGGATGGTCTCGATCTCCTGATCTCGTGATCCGCCCGTCTCGGCCTCCCAAAGTGCTGGGATTACAGGCTTGAGCCACCGCGCCCGGCCATTTTTTGTATTTTTAGTAGAGATAGGGTTTCACCGTGTTAGCCAGGGTGGTCTCTATCTCCTGACCTCGTGATCCACCCGCCTCAGCCTCCCAAAGTGTTGGAATTACAGGCGTGAACCACCACGCCCGGCATTTTTCATGTTTTCATTAGAGATGAGGGCAGGGACGGGTCTCCTTTTGTTGCCCACGCAGGTCTCAAACTCCTGGGCTCCAACAATCCTCCTGCCTCAGCCTCCAGAACAGCCTCCAGAACAGACCACAGGTGCATGCTGCCACACCAGCTCATTTTTTATTTTTTGTAGAGATGGGGTCTTGCTTTGTTGCCCAGCCTGGTCTCGAATTCCTGGGCCCAAGCGATCCTCTCATCTTGGTCTCCCAGAGTGTGGGATTACTGGCGTGAGCCACCATGCTCGGCCTCCACAGCTTTCTTTAACTTCCTGAGCTTGCACTTGGCTGTTTTTCTGCTCACAAACTCCCCCTGCTCTCTGCCCCCCGCCACACACACTCAGCATTGACTCGTGTCTCAGAGTGAGTGTTCACCATGTGACACAGGTTGTTCCAGTTGCTAGGGGGACCTCGGTGAAACCAAGCATCAGGAATCCTTGCCTTCGTGGAGCTTACATTCTAGTGATGTGGTGGGTCCATAAGCAAACAAGCACAAAAGTGCATCCTATCATAGATGAGAAGATTTGTATGGGGGCAGCATGTAAGAGTTAAGAGAAGCTGGGCGCGGAGGCTCACATCTGTAATTCCAACACTGTGGGAGGCCGAGGCGGGCGGATCACAAGGTCAAGACATGGAGACCATCCTGACCAACGTGGTGAAACCCCATCTCTACTAAAAATACAAAAATTAGCCAAGCATGGTGGCACGCACCTGTAGTCCCAGCTACTCAGGAGGCTGAGGCAGGAGAATCGCTTGAACCGGGTGGCGGAGGTTGCAGTGAGCCAAGATTGCACCACTGCATTCTAGCCTGGCGACAGAGTGAGACTCCGTCTCAAAAAAAAAAAAAAAGAGTTAAGAGAATCCAGAGTCACGGGGCTGGGGGAGTGATAGTAGCAGAGGTGGTCAGCACTCACTTGGTGAGAAGCACCACTGGAACCAAGGCCACAGGGATGATGGGAAGAGAGTTCCAGGCAGAGGGAAGGGCAGATGCTAAGGCCCTGAGAGCAACACCTGCTCCCAGCTAGGGTGGGCCTAGGGGAGGGGGTTAGGAAAGAGTCTTTGGAGACCTAAAGTTGGAGGTCATTGTAAGGACTCTGACTTTGCCTTTGGGTGAAAACCTGGAAAGGCTTTGAACAGAGGCAGCATGGTCAGATTTAGACATTCAGAGAGTCACCAGGGAGGTAGTAAAAAGTAGCTGGCCTCTGGATTTATTTTTAAAGCAGAACTGGCAGGATCTGCTGATGGACTGGATGTGGGGTGTGAGGGAAACAGAGGAACCAGGATGATGCCAAGGAATTTTTTTTTTTTTTTTTTTTTTTTTTTTGTGAGACGGAGTCTCGATCTGTCGCGCAGGCAGGCTGGGGTGCAGTGGCCGGATCTCGGCTCACTGCAAGCTCCACCTCCCGGGTTCATGCCATTCTCCTGCCTCAGCCTCCCGAGTAGCTGGGACTACAGGCGCCCGCCACCCCGCCTGGCTGATTTTTTGTATTTTTAATAGAGACGGGGTTTCACGTGTTAGCCAGGATGGTCTCGATCTCCTGATCTCGTGATCCGCCCGTCTCGGCCTCCCAAAGTGCTGGGATTACAGGCTTGAGCCACCGCGCCGGCCATTTTTTGTATTTTTAGTAGAGATAGGGTTTCACCGTGTTAGCCAGGGTGGTCTCTATCTCCTGACCTCGTGATCCACCCGCCTCAGCCTCCCAAAGTGTTGGAATTACAGGCGTGAACCACCACGCCCGGCATTTTTCATGTTTTCATTAGAGATGAGGGCAGGGACGGGTCTCCTTTTGTTGCCCACGCAGGTCTCAAACTCCTGGGCTCCAACAATCCTCCTGCCTCAGCCTCCAGAACAGCCTCCAGAACAGACCACAGGTGCATGCTGCCACACCAGCTCATTTTTTATTTTTTGTAGAGATGGGGTCTTGCTTTGTTGCCCAGCCTGGTCTCGAATTCCTGGGCCCAAGCGATCCTCTCATCTTGGTCTCCCAGAGTGTGGGATTACTGGCGTGAGCCACCATGCTCGGCCTCCACAGCTTTCTTTAACTTCCTGAGCTTGCACTTGGCTGTTTTTCTGCTCACAAACTCCCCCTGCTCTCTGCCCCCCGCCACACACACTCAGCATTGACTCGTGTCTCAGAGTGAGTGTTCACCATGTGACACAGGTTGTTCCAGTTGCTAGGGGGACCTCGGTGAAACCAAGCATCAGGAATCCTTGCCTTCGTGGAGCTTACATTCTAGTGATGTGGTGGGTCCATAAGCAAACAAGCACAAAAGTGCATCCTATCATAGATGAGAAGATTTGTATGGGGGCAGCATGTAAGAGTTAAGAGAAGCTGGGCGCGGAGGCTCACATCTGTAATTCCAACACTGTGGGAGGCCGAGGCGGGCGGATCACAAGGTCAAGACATGGAGACCATCCTGACCAACGTGGTGAAACCCCATCTCTACTAAAAATACAAAAATTAGCCAAGCATGGTGGCACGCACCTGTAGTCCCAGCTACTCAGGAGGCTGAGGCAGGAGAATCGCTTGAACCCGGGTGGCGGAGGTTGCAGTGAGCCAAGATTGCACCACTGCATTCTAGCCTGGCGACAGAGTGAGACTCCGTCTCAAAAAAAAAAAAAAAGAGTTAAGAGAATCCAGAGTCACGGGGCTGGGGGAGTGATAGTAGCAGAGGTGGTCAGCACTCACTTGGTGAGAAGCACCACTGGAACCAAGGCCACAGGGATGATGGGAAGAGAGTTCCAGGCAGAGGGAAGGGCAGATGCTAAGGCCCTGAGAGCAACACCTGCTCCCAGCTAGGGTGGGCCTAGGGGAGGGGGTTAGGAAAGAGTCTTTGGAGACCTAAAGTTGGAGGTCATTGTAAGGACTCTGACTTTGCCTTTGGGTGAAAACCTGGAAAGGCTTTGAACAGAGGCAGCATGGTCAGATTAGACATTCAGAGAGTCACCAGGGAGGTAGTAAAAAGTAGCTGGCCTCTGGATTTATTTTTAAAGCAGAACTGGCAGGATCTGCTGATGGACTGGATGTGGGGTGTGAGGGAAACAGAGGAACCAGGATGATGCCAAGGAATTTTTTTTTTTTTTTTTTTTTTTTTTTTTTTGTGAGACGGAGTCTCGATCTGTCGCGCAGGCAGGCTGGGGTGCAGTGGCCGGATCTCGGCTCACTGCAAGCTCCACCTCCCGGGTTCATGCCATTCTCCTGCCTCAGCCTCCCGAGTAGCTGGGACTACAGGCGCCCGCCACCCCGCCTGGCTGATTTTTTGTATTTTTAATAGAGACGGGGTTTCACCGTGTTAGCCAGGATGGTCTCAATCTCCTGACCTCGTGATCCGCCCATCTCGGCCTCCCAAAGTGCTGGGATTACAGGCTTGAGCCACAGTGCCCGGCCAGATGCCAAGGAATTTTTTAAAAAATTATTAGGCTGGGAGTGGTGGCTCACACCTGTAATCCGAGCACTTTGGGAGGCCGAGGTGGGCGGATCACAAGATCAGGAGATCGGGAGCATCCTGGCTAACATGGTGAAACCCTGTCTCTACTAAAAATACATAAAAAATTAGCCAGGCGTGGTGGTGGGCGCCTATAGTCCCAGCTACTTGGGAGGCTGAGGCAGGAGAATGGTGTGAACCTGGGAGGCGGAGCTTGCAGTGAGCCGAGATTGCGCCACTGCACTCCAACCTGAGACAGAGCCAGACTGTCTTAAAAAAAAAAAAAAAGCCGGGCGCGGTGGCTCAAGCTTGTAATCCCAGCACTTTGGGAGGCCGAGACGGGTGGATCACGAGGTCAGGAGATCGAGACCATCCTGGCCAACAAGGTGAAACCCCGTCTCTACTAAAAAAATACAAAAGGCCGGGCGCGGTGGCTCAAGCCTGTAATCCCAGCACTTTGGGAGGCCGAGACGGGCGGATCATGAGGTCAGGAGATCAAGACCATCCTGGCTAACACGGTGAAACCCCGTCTCTACTAAAAAATACAAAAAAAAAAAAAAAACTAGCCGGGCGAGGTGGCGGGTGCCTGTAGTCCCAGCTACTCGGGAGGCTGAGGCAGGAGAATGGCGTAAAACCCGGGAGGCGGAGCTTGCAGTGAGCTGAGATCCGGCCACTGCACTCCAGCCGGGAGACAGAGCAAGACTCCGTCTCAAAAAAAAAAAAAAAAAAAAAATACAAAAAACTAGCCCAGCGAGGTGGCGGGCTCCTGTAGTCCCAGCTACTCAGGAGGCTGAGGCAGGAGAATAGCGTAAACCCAGGAGGCGGAGCTTGCAGTGAGCTGAGATCCGGCCACTGCACTCCATCCTGGGCAATAGAGTGAGACTCCGTCTCAAAAAAAAAAAAAAATTATTCTTGGCTGGGCGCGGTGGCTCATGCCTGTAAGCCCAGCACGTCGGGAGGCCGAGGTGGGCGGATCACTTGAGTTCAGGAGTTCAAGAGAGCCTGGCCAACTTGGTGAAACCCTGTCTCTACTACAAATATACAAATTAGCCAGATGTGGTGGTGGACAACTGTAATCCCAGCTACCTGGAAGGCTGAGGCAGGAGAATCACTTGAACCCAGGAGGTGGAGGTTGCAGTGAGCTGAGATTGTGCCACTGCACTCCAGCCTGGGTGACAGAGCAAGATTCCATCTCAAAAAACAAAAAATAAATTATTATTAATTTTAGAGACAAGGTCTTGCTATGTTGGCCAGGCTGGTCTTGAACTCCTGGCCCTAAGTGATCTTGGCCTCCCAAAGTGCTGGGATTACAGGCATGAGCCACAGTGCCCAGCCAACACCAAGGAATCTGGCTTGAGCATCCAGTAAGATGAAGTTGCTTTTAATAGAGAAGAAACACTGAAGGGTGGGGAAGGATCTGGAAGCCACCCTAGAGGGTGGGCTAGAGGTGGCTTTTTTTTTTTTTTGAATGGAGTCTTGCTGGGATTACAGGCATGTGCCACCATGCCCAGCTAATTTTTGTATTTTTAGTAAAGACAGGGTTTCACCATGTTGACCAGGCTGGTCTCAAACTCCTGACCTCATGATTCACCTGCCTCGGCCTCCCGAAGCGCTGGGATTACAGGCGTGAGCCACCACGCCGGGCCACTAGAGGTGGATTTTAAGCATCTGGTGGGATTTTTAGCAGGGTGCTAGTGGGAGCTAGCCGGGAGTTGGAGTCAGAGTTGTGCTTGTCTCAGCCCAGTTAGGGGTAGGGGCTTCAGGTGTGTGCAAAGGAAGGAAGGGTAGGTGTGGGGTCCGAGCTGGCTGAGCTTCAGGGAAAGTAGCAAGCCCTGGGAAGCCGCAGCATGATTGGAGTTGGGGTCCCAGGGGCATGATCCACACAGGTCGGGTCAGCTGGTGGGAAGCTTGGGATGGAGTTATTTGATGGTGACAAGGCCTAGGTTATGTCCCTGGGAATGAGTCTGAGGGGAGAGTGGGACAAGATCATGGTAGAAGGAGCAGCAAGGTACAGAAAGGAGACGGGGTGCTGGTGGAGTGGCAGAGGACAGGAGTAACATTCTGCACTGGCCAGGGACTTGACCCAGGAGCAGGGCATGGGAGGGGCCTGCAAGGTAATAAGGAGCAAAGCGGGCGACACCTCCCCCCAGCCCCAGCTGCAGACCTGCAGGAAAGAGGGCTGAGGGAGAAGACAACTGCTAGGTGAGGACAGAACTGGATTTCTGAACATTTTGATGTAGTTTTCAGTGTCTCCAAAAGCAAGTGATTTCCCAGAAGAGATCAGCAAGTGCCAGTGCCCTGCCAGAGCCACAGGGCATCTGCCCCTCTACCTGCGCAGAGCAGCTCACACTTGGTTCGGTCACTCTTCACAGGCCCTGCCACCAGGCCCCTGCTGGAGGCTGAGGTGCCCCAGGGCAGGGACCGCAGCCACCTTGTGCTGTGACAGCCTACACAGCCCAGTGTCTGAAACAGGTGTGGACAGTGGAGAGGCAGAGAGAAGCAGCCCAGTGCTAGCCCCTGGGCCAGACTGCAGGTTCAAATGTGGCTCTGCCCTTCCTAGCAGGTTGAGCTTGAGCAGGTTAATTAACTCCATCTACCTGAGTTTCCTCATCTGTAAGCGGGAATAGAACTAGTCCGACCTTGCAGGGGTATAGCAAGGACCTGATGAGTTAATACAGGAAAAGTGCTTGGAAACAGTGCCTGGCACAGAGGAGGGGCTAAGTGTTTGCTGCTCTTATTATTAGTACTGACATTGTTATTACTTTATGTATATATTTTTTATTATATATATATTTATATATATGTAAATATAGATATAATTTTTTTTTCCCCCGAGATGGAGTCTTGCTCTGTTGACCAGGCTGGAGTGCAGTGGTGCAATCTCGCCTCGCAGCAACTTCTACCTTCCAAGTTCAGGTGATTTTCTTGCCTCAGCCTCCTGAGTAGCTGAGACTACAGGCGCACACCACCACACCCAGCTAATTTTTTTGTATATTTTATTAGAGATGAGGTTTCGCCACCTTGGCCAGGCTGGTTTCTCACTCCTGACCTCAAGTGATCCTCCTGCCTTGGCCTCCCAAAGTGCTAGCCACCACACCCAGTCAGTAATTTTTTTTTTTTTTTGAGACTGAGTTGAACTCTGTCGCCCAGGCTGGAGAGTGCAGTGGCATAATCTCGGCTCACTGCAGCCTCCGCCCCCTGGGTTCAAGCAATTCTCCTGCCTCAGCCTCCCAAGTAGCTGGGATTACAGGCGCCCGCCACCACGCCTGGCTAATTTTTTTGTATTTTTTTTTAGTACAGACGGGGTTTCACCGTGTTAGTCAGGATGGTCTGTATCTCCTGACCTCGTGATCCGCCCACCTCGGCCTCCCAAAGTGCTGGAATTACAGGCATGAGCCATCGCGCCCGGCCCAGTATTTTATATATTTATAAAGCCTCGAATTTCTAGGCTCCAGCCATCCTCCCACCTCAGCTTCCTAAGTAGCTGGGACTACAGGTGCACGCCACCATGCCTGGCTAATTTTTTATTTTAATTTTTGTAGAAACAAGGGTCTTTCTATGTTGCTCAGGCTGGTCTCAAACTCCTGGCCTCAAGCAGTCCTTTTGCCTTGGCCTCCCAAAGTGTTGGGATTACAGGCATGAACCACCACATTGGGCCTACATTTTAAAATTGTGGACAAAAATCCAAAGAACTATATTTTGTAACATGTGAACATTCTATGAAATTCAAATTTCCAGGTCCCTAAAGAAAATGTTAGTGAGGCCGGGCGTGGTGGCTCAAGCCTGTAATCCCAGCACTTTGGGAGGCCGAGACGGGCGGATCACGAGGTCAGGAGATCGAGACCATCCTGGCTAATACGGTGAAACCCTGTCTCTACTTAAAAATACAAAAAAAAACTAGCCGGGCGACGAGGCAGGCGCCTGTAGTCCCAGCTACTCGGGAGGCTGAGGCAGGAGAATGGCGTAAACCCGGGAGGCGGAGCTTGCAGTGAGCTGAGATCCGGCCACTGCACTCCAGCCTGGGTGGCAGAGCGAGATTCCATCTCAAAAAAAAAAAAAAAAAAAAAAAAAAAAAGTGTTAGTGGAACACAGCAAGGTGCAGTGTATTCATTTACACATTGATTATGGTCTCCTTTCAGCTCTGGCCACAAAACTGAGTGGTTGTCATAGAGACCACGTGGCCCACTGAACCCCCTTTATAGAAAACATTTCCAGCTAACAGGAAAAGGGAAAAGAAAGTGAACAAACATTTACCAGCCGGCCTTAGTAGCTCATGCCTGTAATCTCAGCACTTCGGGAGGCCGAGGCAGGAGGATCACTTGAGCTCAGGAGTTCAAGACCAGCCTGGGCAAGATGGCAAGACCCTATCTCTAAAAATGTTTTTAAATTAAAAAATTAGGCCGGGCGCAGTGGCTCAAGCCTGTAATCCCAGCACTTTGGGAGGCCGAGATGGGCGGATCACGAGGTCAGGAGATCGAGACCACCCTGGCTAACATGGTGAAACCCCGTCTCTACTAAAAAAAAAAAATACAAAAAACTAGCCGGGCGAGGTGGCGGGCGCCTGTAGTCCCAGCTACTCGGGAGGCTGAGGCAGGAGAATGGCGTAAACCCGGGAGGCGGAGCTTGCAGTGAGCTGAGATCCGGCCACTGCACTCCAGCCCGGGCGACAGAGCGAGACTCCGTCTCAAAAAAAAAAAAAAAAAAAAAAATTAGCTGGGCATGGTGGTGCCTGTAGTCCAAGCTACTCAGGAGGCTGAGGTGGGAAGATTAATTGAGTTTAGGATTTTGAGGCTGCAGTGAGCTGATATCGTGCCACTGCACTCCAGACTGGGTGACAGAGACCCTGTCACTGTTTTTTAAAAAGAAAAAGGAAACATTTGCCAACTTTAGAGTGCTTTCTGATTTTATCAGCTCTGAGCAAGGTTGGGGATTGTTCTCTGCAGGCCTGAAGGGGCTTCTGTCCTGGAAGGGCTAATGTCAAGGCCGAAGCCTGCAGGTGCCAGAGGCTGACAGGCTGCAAGTGTCTGCCCAGGGTGGGGTGGCAGCACTGGCCACCGTGACGTCAGCCTCCCCCGGCAGCAGATTGTGTGTGGTCGGTATGTGGTTGGGACAGGATCCAAACCCAGCCCTGCCTGATGGCAGGGCTTCACTGCTCCAAACGGTCTAGAACACCACTGTTTTAATTAAGTGTGCAATTCAGCGTGCAAGAGTGTTGTAATTAAGTGTGCCCCTGTTTCCTCATCTGTAAAACAGGGAGAGCTTGGTATTATCCTGCTTAGGAATCTGAGGACTCTGAAAATCCCAGTGCAAGGATGCTCGCGGAAGCATCAGCACGGATGTCTGCCCCAGCCACTGACTCAGAAGCCGGACTCGCAGAGAATGTAAAGCTGGAGGTGCTATGCTGGGGCCTGGGGCACTTCTAGCCACAGCCACCATCCCCCGCTTCCACACCCCAGCCCCGGGCCAGGCTCTAGATGATGGCAAGAGTGGGCAGGCCTGGGCACCCACCCACGCTCGCACCCAAGGAGAAGCCACACCCCCTTCCTACCCCAGAGAAGGGAGAGGCTGGCCCAGGCCCTGCCCCAGCCCTCCCCTTCCCCCAGGGAATTCACAGGGTTTTTTTCCCGTAAATAGGACACGTTTTAAAAATTCAACTTAGTGCTGGGCATGGTGGCTCACGCCTGTAATCCCAGCACTTTGGGGGGCCGAGGCACATGAATCGCCTGAGGTCAGGAGTTCAAGACCAGCCCCACCAACATGGTGAAACCCCATCTCTACTAAAAATACAAAAATTACCCAGGCATGGTGGCAGGCGCCTGTAATCCCAGCTACTCAGGAGGCTGAGGCAGGAGAATCATTTGAACCCGGTGAGCAGAGGTTGCAGTGAGCCAAGATCACATCACTGCACTCCAGCCTGGGTGACAAAGCAAGACTCCCTCTAAAGAAAAAATACATACATATATATATACACACACACACATACACACAAAAATATATATATACACACACAAATATATATATATATTTGTACTTACATATATATAATTCAATTTACACAAATGGGTGTCATCTTGATAACAATTGGCTTGGCATTGCTAAGTCCACGAATTTGGTGAGAAACTCCCACCCCATAGGACAGGCTCCTGGCAGAACGGTGCTAGCAGAACACCCAAGGGAGCCTTCCCCAGCCTAGGCCTCCAAGGCAGCCCACGGTACAGCTGGGAGGAGCCTGGGGCATGACAGCTAAGCACACAGCCCCTGAAGCCACATTGGTTGGGTTGGGATCCCAGCTCTGCTACCTACTAGCTCTGTGACCGTGGGCAAGTTACTTACGCTCTCTGCCTTAGTTTCTTCCTCTGTAAAATGGCAACCATGAGGAACCTCCCTGATAGGGTGTGGCGAGGATCAAATGAATGAATACACAGGGAGGGCTTCCGACCATCCACCATACCTAGCCAGTGTCTTCTGCTTGTTCTGATCCCTGGGCAAGGGGTGGTGCCCAGGCCAAGTGCCTGGGTGCAAGTCACTCACCTTCCACCTGTGGGGCCTTGTGTCCGGCAAGCGCAGTGGTCCTGTGGCCCCACTCAGAGCTAGTGGAGGAGAACAGCTGCTGTTTCCTGCGTATTTAGGTGGCTAAGCAGGCTGTCCCAGTCACATGGCCTCAGGCAAGTTCCTAACCTCTACCTCTGTTTCCTCATCTACAACAGGGAGAGCTGGGTATTCCCCTCACTGGGACTCTCAGAGGCCTCAGGCTGTGAGGGGCAGGTAGGGGCTCTCCTGCTCTCATTTGTTGTCACGGTGGTCCTGGCAGATAGGGAACTGCCTCCATTTCACAGAAGACACTGGGGCCCCAAAGGGTTGGAGAATGGGCCAAGGTCAGAGCAGGAATTTGACCAGGGCCCAGCCCACGTAGCTGACCTCTGCTCCACATCCACCACCCCACGGAACTGGAAATTACTCTGCAGACGGGCCTGTTCCGTCAGTGTCCCTTCTGTTCCTGGCTCTCCTGCCCCTATCCAAAATCCTTCAGCCTTCCAAAGTGCTGAGATTACAGGCATGAGCCGCCACATCCAGCTCTCATCTGTCATCGTTACTCCTGACCTAGTATGCCTCTCCCTACTGCCACCTCACTCCTCTAGGGTCTTAAGGAATCCCCACCTGACCTGGGGGCAGCTCCGGACTTTGGCGATGCTCTGAATGGCCAGGCACTCCGATCACACCTTATCTTACCCTAGGCCTTTCCGGATTCCATCCTCTTGTTCCTTTCCTTGCTTTTTTTGTTGTTGTTGTTGAGACAAAGTCTCACTGTGACTCCCAGGCTGGAATGCAATGGCGAGATCTCGGCTCACTGCAACCTCTGCCTCCCAGGTTCAAGCGATTCTTGTGCCTCAACCTCCCTAGTAGCTGGGAATACAGGCCCACGCCACCATGCCTGGCTAATTGCTTTTTTCTTTTTTTTTTTTCTTGAGACAGAGTCTTGCTCTGCCACCCAGGCTAGAGTGCAGTGGTATAGTCTCGGCTCACTGCAACCTCTGCCTCCCAGGTTCAAGTGATTCTCCTGCCTCAGCCTCCTAAGTAGCTGGGATTACAGGCTCGCGCCACCACACTCGGCTTATTTTTGTATTTTTAATAGAGACGGGGGTTTCACCATGTTGGTCAGGCTGGTCTTGAACTCCTGACCTCGTGATCCACCTGCCTCAGGGTCCCAAAGTGCTGGGATTACAGGCGTGAGCCACCACACCCGGCCTTTTTTTTTTTTTGTATTTTTAGTAGAGATGGGATTTTGCCATGTTGGTCAGGCTGATCTCGAATTCCTGGCCTCAAGTGATCCACCTGCCTCAGCTTCCCAAAGTGTTGGGATTACTGGCGTGAGCCACTGTGCCCACTTGCTTGCTTGCGTTTTCTTTTTTTTTTTTTTTTTTGGCGACAGAGTTTCGCTCTTGTTGTCCAGGCTGGAGTGCAGTGGCTCGATCTCGGATCACTGCAAGCTCCGCCTCCCGGGTTCATGCCATTCTCCTGCCTCAGCCTCCTGAGTAGCTGGGACTACAGGCGCCAGCCAGCCACCATGCCCGGCTAATTTTTTGTATTTTTAGTAGAGACGGGGTTTCACCGTGGTCTCGATCTCCTGACCTTGTGATCTGCCCGCCTCGGCCTCCCAAAGTGCTGGGATTACAGGCGTGAGCCACCGCGCCCGGCCGTTTGTTTCTTTTTTGTTTTTTGTTTTTGAGACGGAGTTTCACTCTTGTTGCCCAGGCTGGAGTGCAATGGCACGATCTCGGCTCACCGCAACCTCCACCTCCCAGGTTCAAGCAATTCTCCTGCCTCAGCCTCCTGAGTAGCTGGGACTACAGGCGCCAGCCAGCCACCATGCCCGGCTAATTTTTTGTATTTTTAGTAGAGACGGGGTTTCACCGTGGTCTCGATCTCCTGACCTTGTGATCTGCCCGCCTCGGCCTCCCAAGTGCTGGGATTACAGGCGTGAGCCACCGCGCCCGGCCGTTTGTTTCTTTTTTGTTTTTTGTTTTTGAGACGGAGTTTCACTCTTGTTGCCCAGGCTGGAGTGCAATGGCACGATCTCGGCTCACCGCAACCTCCACCTCCCAGGTTCAAGCAATTCTCCTGCCTCAGCCTCCCTAGTAGCTGGGATTATAGTCATGTGCCACCACGTCCAGCTAATTTTGTATTTTTAGTAAAGACAGGGTTTCTCCATGTTGGTTAGGCTGGTCTCAAACTCCCGACCTCAGGTGATCCGCCCACCTCGGCCTCCCAAAGTGCTGGGATTACAGGCGTGAACCACCGCACCTGGCCAATTTTTTGTATTTTTAGTAGAGATGGGGTTTCGCCGTGTTAGCCAGGATGGTCTCTATCTCCTGACCTTGTAATCCACCTGCCTCGGCCTCCCAAAGTGCTGGGATTAAAGGCATGAGCCACTGCGCCCGGCCGCCTACCTGCTTTCTTAGTCATGTGTCTCATTTATGTGTCCTAGCTGGGACCCCTGGAGGCCCTGCACTGGCCCACAGGCCCTGCATCAGGTCCTCTGAGGGGAGAAGAGACATTCTGATGGTTATCCCCCGCTTTCAGTTCCTGGCCTGTAATTTACCATCTCCAAAGAGCCTCCCTGACAGACATACTTTTCCATAAACACCAAGTATGTTTCCTACCTGCCTCTATTTTTTTTTTTTTTTTTGAGACGGGTGCAGTGGCGTGATCTCGGCTCACTGTAACCTCTGCTGCCCAGGTTCAAGCGATTCTCCTGCCTCAGCCTCCCGGGTAGCTGGGATTACAGGCACCTGCCACCCTGCCTGGCTAATTTTTTTGTATCTTTAGTAGAGACGGGGTTTTACCATCTTGGTCAGGCTGGTCTTGAACTCCTGACCTCGTGATCCCTCCACCTCAGTCTCCCAGTGTTGGGATTACAGGCGTAAGCCGCCGCACCCAGCCCCCCACCTGCTTCTCACTCTGTCATTGTGCTCTGTGTGTTTGCTCCGGGGAGTGGTTCCAAGTCTTTATCAGTCTGGGTAGAAGAGTGGAGTTGGCAGCAGTCGGGAGATGGCATGGAGCACAGTTCAAATAGACCATAGTAGGCGGGCCTCTGAATAATAATCTATAGTGTATTTGCAGCCTACAAAGCACTTTCTTTTTTCTTTTGTCATTATTATTATTATTATTATTATTATTAGAGACAGAGTCTCACTCTGCCACCCAGGCTGGAGTACAGTGGCACAATCTCGGCTCACTGCAACCTCCACCCACTGGGTTCAAGCGATTCTCCTGCTTCAGCCTCCTGTGGAGCTGGGACTACAGGCGTGAACCACCACACCTAACTAATTTTTGTATTTTTAGTAGAGACAGGGTTTCACCAGAGTTTGAGGCCAGGATGGTCTCGAACTCCTGACCTCAGGTGATCCACTCGCCTTGGCCTCCCAAAGTGCTGGGATTACTGGCATGAGCCACCGCCCATCTGGCCTTCTTTTATTATTATTATTTTTTATTTATTTATTTTTTTGAGACAGAGTCTCGCTTTGTCGCCCAGGCTGGAGTGCAGTGGCGCTATCTCCGCTCACTGCAAGCTCCACCTCCTGGGTTCACACCATTCTCCTGCCTCAGCCTCCTGCAGAGCTGGGACTACAGGCACGCACCACTACGCTCGGCTAATTTTTTTTTGTATTTTTAGTAACGGGGTTTCACCATGTTAGCCAGGGTGGTTTCGATCTGACCTTGTGATCCACCCGCCTCGAGCTCCCAAAGTGCTGGGATTACAGGCATGAGCCACCGCGCCCGGCCTATAATTTTTTTAAATTAGTAGAGATGGGGTTTTGCGATGTTGCCTAGGCCAGTCTCAAACTCCTGAACTCAAGCAATCTGCCTGCCTCGGCCTCCCAAAGTGCTGGGATTACAGGCGTGAGGAATCACACCCAGCCACAAAGCACTTTCACATTTTTTTATTTTATGTGACCTTTACACAATCACTGGGAGTCAGGGCTAGGATTATCCCCTCATAAAGGTGAGGACATAGGCTCAGAGAGTCAAAGGCTGAATAGACAAGGGGAGACACAGAGCTCCACTGATAATCACTGGACTCTGGATTCCACCAAGCCTTTGGAACCTTCCAGCCTCAGGCCTCCACAGCTTCACAGAAACTGGGCAAGTCTCACCTCTCTAAGCTTCTGTCTTCTCACCTAAGCATGTTGAGTACTCACCTCCCAGGGTGGTTAGGAGGATAATGAGGGAATGTCTTGGCCTACAGGTAAGTGCACCATCAATGGTACCTAAAAAAAGTCAACAGTTCCAGACACTGTCTCCAAAGAAGGCTCTGGGGGGATGCAGACATGTAGCGGACAGGTTCTTGTTCTCCAGGGGCTTTGCAGGTCCCTTGCAGAGGAGGCGTTCAATGCTGCCAGCTGTGGCAGGACACTTTCCTATCCAAGGGATTGGCTTCCTCTGATGTAGAACAGACACTATGAAATAGCTACCAACCCATGGCTTGCCAGGAGGCCCCATGAAGGTCTTGCACTAATGATATGTCTGTCTTTTTTTTTTCTTTTGAGACGGATTCTTACTCTGTCACCCAGGCTGGAGTTCAGTGGCACGATCTCAGCTCACTGCAACCTCTGCCTCCCGGGTTCAAGCGATTCTCCTGCCTCAGCCTCCCAAGTAGCTGGGACTACAGGCATGCGCCACTATGCCCAGCTAACTTTTGTGTTTTGAGTAGAGACAGGGTTTCACCATGTTGGCCAGGATGGTCTCCATCCCCTGACCTCATGATGTAACTAGTATTTCTTATGCCCTTATTTTGTGCCGGGCACAGGGCCTCACCCATTATTGGCACTCAGTAAGGATTCGTGGGATTAATGAAAAGTTAATCTGAATCTTCACCAAAGGCCCCAGAGCTTCCCTCGAAGGGACTGGGGCTCCGAGAGGTGGACTGTGATGCGCCCCTGGAAGACCTACGAGTGGGCCTGCAGAGCTGATGGGGAGGGTTCAGGGAGGGCCGAGGACTTAGAGGAGCTGAGATTAACGTCGCCCCCTACCCACTGACCCTCTGCAGGCGCTGGGGCTGTGGAGACCCGGAGTCGCCACAGCTCCTACCCCGCGGGGACGGAGGAGGACGAAGGGATGGAGGAGGAGCCCAGCCCCTTTCGGGGCCGCTCGCGCTCCGCGCCCCCTAACCTCTGGGCAGCACAGCGATATGGCCGCGAGCTCCGGAGGATGAGTGACGAGTTTGTGGACTCCTTTAAGGTGAGCGCCAGTCCCCAGCGTGCCAGGACCTGCAGTCCCAGGCCGCCCCGCGCCGTCTGTCCTTTCCTTGTCCCAGGGCACGTCCGGATCTGGAGTCCCACGATCCCGCCCCAACGCCGTCCTGTCCCTTCCTAGCTCCATAGCATTCTGGGATTTGTAGTCACAAGACCTCCCCCTAACCGCCCCCCCGCCTCCCGCTCTTCCCTTCCGAGTCCCAGGACATCCCCCGCCTGGTGGTTGGTTGTGGAGGGGTGTGTCGGGGGGCGGGGTGTGTGTGGTGTGTGTGGTGTGTGTGTGTGTGTGTGTGTGGTGTGTGTGTGTGTGGTGTGTGTGGTGTGTGTGTGTGTGTGTGTGTGTGTGTGTGTGTCACAGGGCATACTGGGACCTGTAGTCTAGCTCCCACTCCTGGTGGTTGGTTGTGGAGGGGTGTGTCGGGGGGCGGGGTGTGTGTGTGTGTGTCACAGGGCATGCTGGGACCTGTAGTCTAGCTCCCACTCCAGGCCAAAGCTCTTGGATTCCCCGAATTCTTGGAAGACTAGGCATGCTGGTATTTGTGCTCCTTGCTGGCACCTGTGCGCTCTGTCGCCCAGGCTGGAGTGCAGTGGTGCGATCACGCCTCATCGCAGCCTGGAACTCCTGGCCTCAAAGGATCCTCCCGCCTCAACCTCCCAAAGTGCTGGGATTACAGGCGCTCACCACCACTCCCGGCCTTTTGATTCTTGAATTGCGGTCCCATTTCTGGGTGCTAGGTCTCCAGCTCTGGCCTTTCCATTTAGGGCCCTAGGCATCCTCTCTTCCCGTCCCCGGCACGGAGTTCCTGGGATCTAACCAGTTCCCATTCCTGGGGGCCCATGTGTCCTCCCGAGCGTCCCTGACCACCTGGCGTGGAGCCTCCTGGGAGTTGTGGCCTTCATTATCTCCCCCCGATCTCACTTAGAGGAAGGCTCACGGAAGTGGAGAGCCTGGCACCAGCTGCCATGGTAATCTAACTCATGTAACCCTTTTCTCCCCCAACCCGGAAGGGACTTCCTCGCCCGAAGAGCGCGGGCACAGCGACGCAGATGCGGCAAAGCTCCAGCTGGACGCGAGTCTTCCAGTCTTGGTGGGATCGGAACTTGGGCAGGGGAAGCTCCGCCCCCTCCCAGTGACCTTCGCTCCACGCCCCGAAACTCCACCCGCTCTCACGGTCCTGGTCGGCCATCTTGGATATGGGCGGAAGTGCTTCCTCAGGCCTTATGCAAAAAGAGGATCCGTGCTGCCTCTTTCGGTGGGAGGGCCGACCCAGAGTCCCTTCCGGTGCCTGTGAAGCCACGGAAGGCTCGGTCCCATCGGAAGTTTCGGGTTTTCCGCCCATAGCCGCTGGAAGTGGCTCGTGGCCCCGCCCTCCGGCCCCGGGCTACCCCCCAAGTGCCTGCGCCAAGTTTTGAACCAGGCTTAACCGTTGTGTCACCCGGACCCGAGTCCCCGCGATGTCCCGCGGGCCGCGCTCACTACTAAATGTTAATAAAGCCCGCGTCTGTGCCGCCGAGGCTTTTCTGTGCGTCGACTGGGGCTCCGCAGGCCGGGGTAGTGCTCTCACGGATACTTTCAAAAGAGGCCGCTGCCTTACGAGGGATATAGGCTTTGCCTGACATACGAGACAGAGACGGAAGGGGTCGCGGCGGCTCGCGGGACAGGGCTGTGAGGCCCAGGTCTAAGTCCCCAGCACGCGCACTGGGACCGCAGCGCTGCCGGCCGCCGGATCTCGCGCTTTGTAAACCGTGCCGCGGCCCCCCAGGGAGGGTCACTCGCTCCTATTTGGGTCAGCCCTTGCCAGCAGCTGCTGTATGGCCGGCCCGGGGGCCTGGCAGACCGCGCGGGGCGGGAGGGAGCGGCGGAGCCAGGCTGGCAGCAGCCCGGTCGCTGGAAACCGAGGCTTCACGCGGAGACCCGGACAGAGCGGGGGCTCCGTACCAGAAAGATTTATTGGCGCCCCCTGGAATCCGAGCCGATGCTTCGTGCTAGGCACAGAGATCCGTTGCGAGACGGCCCTGCTTGCGGAAGCTCCCGAGGGCCCGAAGTCAGCAGGGCAGTCAGAGGGTTTCAGGGAGGCGGCGGCTAGAGCTGCTATCTGAAGGTGAGGGTGAGAATTATCCCTCCCGGCGCAGGGAGGAGTGGACCGAAGGAAGGACAGGGGAGCAGTAGAGGCCAGGCTTCTGAGGGGCTGGAATGTTACACCCGGGAGTTAGCAATTTAGCTGGTGTCCCCTGAGGGACACCAGCTAGAGTCAGGAAGATGGGAGTTGGCTGCGGAGGAGCCTGGATACGGAATACACTGGAGTGAGCAGAACTAGGGGATAGGGCAGGTCCCCACAGCAGAAGTGAGGAAGTCTGTGGCCACTGCATTGACCCTGAAGGAGGAGGGCCCAACTCCGGAGCCTGTTTCCCTGGCCTCCCACCCCATCTGTTTGCCTGAGGCTGCAGCAAAAACAAAGCAAAGAAGATACTCAATTGGCAGGAGATAAGCCCAGATAAGAGGCCTCCTTCCCCTGGAGGAGGGATGCAGGAGGGCAGCCTAGGAAGAGCCAGGAAGCTGGGAGAGGCCTTGAAGAGGTGCCAAGCCGACCCTGCTGCGAGCCCAGCCCCGCCCTCGAGCCCGCACTGTGGGCTCTCCGCCATTTTTCGCTGGTCTTGAGGCATGGGGCAGATCCAGGCTGGCTGAAGACAGTCCACCACAGAGGGTCCAGGCCCGCCCTGCCTCCAGGTCAGGACATCTTGATTTAGCTGTGGCCTGGCACACGAGAGATGGCTCCGGGCCTCAGTCTCCTCATCTGTAAAATAGGCATAACATCTCCCTCACAGGGATGAGGGGATGCTGGGTGGCCCAGCCCCTGCGTGTCTGTGACTGTCCACTTCCCTTCCCCCAGGGTCACAGGCAGGCCTACTGCCCACCTATCTCTGAAGACCCGGGTCCCCTGGTGTTGGGCAGGTTCTGAGCTGCCCTGCTCCACCCTGGCTGATCCATCACCCGATAGAGTCAACTGCCTGTCGGGGGCCCAGAGCAGCCCAGGCGGAAGATGCGTTTGGGTCATATCAGGCCACAGGAAGTGGGGCAGGGAAGGCTTCCTGAAGCAGAGGCCTGAGCCTCAGCGAAGAGAGAACAGGGAGCGCCTCGGAGAGATGAAAGTCGTGGGGATGGGGGAACAGGAACAGGGAAGCTCAGCAGACTCGGCAAGGCAGGCTCAGGTTCAACCCAGCAGTCCTTGGCTGGAGGCGTGCCCTCAACCCCACCAAACGCCCAAAGCCCATTTTACAGATGAGGAAACGTAGGCCCAGAGTCCTCGCACCCCAAATCACACTGCACACAGGGTCCCTGAAATCCACTTTTATTCATGTAAAAACAATCCCCAAAGAATAGAGAAAAAATGTGACACCTACTTCCTGAAGCTCTAGCAGCTCTCCCAGGGAAGGGAGGAGACACTGCTACCTCCAGGTGTGGGTGTCACGGGGAGCAAAGCCCTGACCAGGGCCCTAACCTAAGACTGAGGGCAGGAAGGAGGGGCCCCGGGAGGATGAAGGGAGTTAGCGCAGGTACTTGCCCCAGGTTTAAAAAAATAAAATTTCCAGATAAAAAGTTAAAAAAAAAAAAAAAAGCATTAGTGTTGCCTCCTGCCCTCCACCCAGCGCCCACCCTGGCCCTGTGGCCACCTCTTGCTCAGCCAGCTCAGAGCTGTGTGTTCTCCTCCTGGCTCTCCGAGTCAGCGCCCGACAGGTGCCCGCTGCTCCCAGGTGCGTGACCGTTGCTGGCACAGGCCACCAGAAGCCCATCCCCCACCTCCGGCATCTCGCCCAGCAGGCTCCTGCGGATCTCCTGGGGGAGCCTCGCCCGCTGCTCCTGACACTCCTGGGCCAGCTGGGCCAGCAGCTGTGGGAGGAGGACGGGCATCACAGGCGAGGCCTGGCTGCCTTGCACCCCATCTGCCCACCTGTTCGCCCATGGCCTCACCTTGGGCTCCTCTTCTGCCAGCTGTTGCAGGACCTGCTGCTGCCCAGCCACAAGACGGTCATGCCGCTGCTTCTGGGCCTCCTCCAGCTACAGGGGTGGGCAAGGGCTCAGCTGAGGGGCCCTGAGGGGCTAGGGCCTTGAGGCTCTGGCTGGGTATAGAAGTCAGGTGGGCGAGGCCAGGCGCAGTGGCTCACACCTGTAATCCCAGCACTTCGGGAGGCCGAGGTGGGCAGATCACCTGAGGTCAGGAGTTCCAGACCAGCCTGGCCAACATGGTGAAACCCCATCTCTACTAAAAATACAAAAATTAGCCAGGCACGGTGGCGGACGCCAGTAATCCCAGCTACTCAGGAGGCTGAGGCAAGAGAACTGCTTGAACCCAAGAGGCAGAGGTTGCAGTGAGCCAAGACCGCACCACTGCACTCCAGCCTGGGTGACAGAGCGAGACTCCGTCTCAAAGAAAAATAAAAAAAGAAGTCAGGTGGGTGAAGGCTCCCAGGGTGATGTATCAGGGTTGTGAAAGGACCAGGCCCAAGGATACCAAAGCCAGGGGCACTGGTGCAGACAGTTGGCTTTGGGTATGATGCGGGTACCCTGGGGCTGTTGGGCACTTGAGAAAGGCTCTAGAAGAACCTTGAGGGCAACGTGGCACCAGGCCAGGCACGGAGACGGGTGTCTGATGAGTGAAGGAAGGGACGTGGGGTAGGGTGGCCCAGGAGCCCGACTCACCCGACGGATGGAGTTGACTGACTCAGTGATGTGCCGACGGTTAATCTCCGTCAGTTCCCTGCACAGGAGCAATGCAGGATGGCTCGGGGCCCAGACACCCGCCCTGCCTCCCCAGTACCCAGATGGCCCCCGGCCCCGGTGCCCTTACACCTCCTTCTTATGCTTGTCCCTCGTCTTGGCCTCCGAGATGCTGTTATGGCGCTTTCTGTCCAGAATCTTCTGCAGTTCCTTCTTCTCCCTTGAGAAGCCGGCAGGGGAAAAGGAGGGGTCAGCGGCAGAAGCACAGACTCTGCCTTCCTTCTGGTATTAGAAGTCCCCAGCCCTTCCCATAGACCATCCTAGGCCTTCACCTCTCGTTCATCTCTTTCAGCCTCTTGAACTGAGTTGTGTTTGCATCAAGGACGACCTCCCTGAGCCGCTGCAGAGCCTATGGACACAGGGAGCTGACAGGTGACGCCGGGCTGACGACCAGTCTATCCAGGAGGCTTTCCCTGGCCACTGCAGGCCC
The DNA here is from genome assembly GCF_009764315.1 of Trachypithecus francoisi. Taxonomy (NCBI): domain Eukaryota; kingdom Metazoa; phylum Chordata; class Mammalia; order Primates; family Cercopithecidae; genus Trachypithecus; species Trachypithecus francoisi. Next base: position 9,948,011 of record NW_022681473.1, read on the forward strand.
CTACCTGTCTCAGATGCTCCAGCCTCCGCTGGGCCTCTGCGTCCACCTGGGCCTCCCGCAGCTCCAGCAGACTCTGCACCTGTCTGTTCTGGAATTCCTGATACCGCTTTGCCTCGTCCTCCCCCTCCTTCGTGTCCTCCACATCAGCGGCCCCGCCTCTGTGAGGAGAACCCCTCTGGGTGATGCTTGGGTCCGTCACATGAACTGGGATGGGGAGGGTGTGGGGGGGCACATCCCGGCAAGAGATGGCAGATACCACCCCATGGAGCCAGGTCTGTTATGCAAACCAGGAGGCCTGTTAGCGCCACACAAGTGATGGGAGCCTGTTTGGGCAACATGCTCCTCGTGGGCTTCAAAAGAGATGTCACTCCCTGGGGGCCACGGGGGTGCCTGGCGTGGAAAGCCTCCCCCGTCCTTGCACCCGAACCCTCCTCCCTGGGGGTCAAGGAGCGGCTCTTGCCATCTCTCCATGCCCACCGACCCCCATGTTCACTTCAGTGCACCCAGCACACATAGCACACAGGCGGCCCAGACACTCACAGGGCACCTGGCCGCAGCCGGCACCTGCCCTCAGCCTGTGCCTGAGCCAGGCCATCCAGCAGGCGGCGGGTGAGGGTGACTGCCTTCCGCTGATGCTTCTTGCGCAGCTCCCGCAGGTCTCGCTCTTGCCGGCTCTGGAGCTTGACCAGTGCCTTGTGACCTCGGAGCTCATCCAGCGGGGTGGGGGCCACCTCTGGGAGTGGCAGAGCAAAGGTAGGCAGGGGGTGGGGGAAACTGCAAGGCAGCCCCCCGCCTCCGGGTACACCGCCCCCTACCTGAGAGGATGCTGGCGATGAGATCGTCACGCTGCCCTAGGGAGCAGAGGCCCTGTGAGGAGCTGAAGGACAGGGTGGTGGGGCACCTCCCCGCAGCCCACCCCTGACCCAAGCTGCTCCTTACCTGGGCTGCTGAGGGAGGTGCTGGTAGGGGAGGTGGTGGGGCCAGGGGGCCGGCGGGGGGAGGCATCCAGTGGGCTAGGGGTGGGGTTTGGGGACAGCTGAGACCCCAGCTGCTGAGACTGGGTGTCCTGGCACATCTCTTGGCCAGCCTGAGCCTACAGGGAGAAAGGAGAATGCTCTTTCCAGAAATGCTGTTCCCTCCAGACCCTTCTGTCCTCTACCACCTCCCAGGGCCCCTAGCACCCCTGTCAGCTTCCCTTAGTCCAAGCCACTGCTGGGCTGCTCTGTAACAGGAGGCTGTCTGCATGAAAAGAGCTATAAATCAAGCCTTTCTAAACCCCTTTTCCACATGGGCTATGGGGAAGATAACATAATGCCAGCCCACTGCATGCACTCAGGAACACCCAGATTGTTCTGGAAAGGCCTGGCCCAGTCCCAAGCCTCCTCTCCTCCCTGCCTGTGTCCCCCAGCCTTGCCTACAGTTGCTCATTTTCCATGCTGCTCAGCTCCTGATTAAATCAACAGAGGACTCCACCAACCACAGAGTGGGTACCAGCCTCTCCGCTAACAGCTCTGGGCAGCCCTAATTGCAGTCATCTCTCCCCGCCTGCCTGCCACAGGCCCCGGGGGGACTGGGTCTGGAAGCACAGGTGAACCTCTGAGCCTGACCCCTCCCCACGGAAGCCACTGCCCTCCTCATGGCTCCCAGGACACCACATATGAACAGCTTCTGTGGCTTCGCACTGCCCTGACAAAGTGAGAGGGACCCCTGTACCCCCACTCTGAGCCTGTATGGAGCTGGAGGAATTCCAGCCCAGGTCTGACCTGAAGGCATCCTGAATGCAAATGGGTGGTTTTCATCTCCTCAAAATCCCAGGGCTGCCAAGCCTATTGCACTAGAGAGACCAGAAGCCTCCTCCTCACATGGCCACAGCAGTCATGTCCAGCAGCCCCCTGGGTCACAGTGAGCCTGAGCCCTGCCGTGCCCGGCTCACCTCACTCTCCCCAATGAGGGCGGCCAGCTGCCGGGCCCTCTGGTCCATCAGGCTGACGTGCTTAATGGGGTTGATCAGGGCCTCCGCGTAGTCTGCGGGGAGGCAGAAGGCCAGGGTCTCAGAGACAGAGCCCCCAGGCCACCCCCACCCGCCAGCTCTGGTCACAATGAGGAATTCCAGAGCTTGTCCTTGGATCTGGGGATCTGTTCCCCACTCAGTCAGGGCCATCCAGCTCGGCAACTCCCAGGCCCTGGGGATGGCCCTTGTCCCTCACACTCCCTGGCCAGGCCGGCCCTGCCCAACCCCAGCTCACCCTGGTGGTCATCAGGAATGTAGTCCGAGGCTTCAGTATAGATGAGCAGGGCCGGAAGGCACAGTGGCTGGTTGGCCTCGTTCCGCAGGCAGACGTAGTGGTACCCTGGGTGGGCAGGAAGGCAAGGTTGGCTTGCTGGGCCAGGCGGGGGCCCTACCCACTGCCCGCTGTGCTTCCCAGAGCCCACCAAGGCCTCACCAGAACGGATGGCAGAGACAGGCAGGATCCGGTGCCCTACAAATTTACCCCCCTCCTCAAAGGCTGCGATGCGAAGTGAAGCCAGGGTAGGCAGCACCACCTGTGGGCCAGACTGGAGCTGAGCCACGGGGCTGACCCTGAGCCACCGTGGCTACCAGGCCACAGCTAACCACAGCCATCAAAGCCTAACAGAGCAGACCTTCAGACAGGCTAGCCTACTGACCATCAGTCACCATTGCCACTAAGCTGATGGCTGACCCCAACTCCATGGCCTGGCCTAATGGATGACTACAGCCATCAGGACCCTGAGGCAAGATGACAGGCAGCCAGGCCCCTTCAGGGCCCCCACAGACAGTTCTGGTCATCGCCAGTTTAGAAACGGGAGTGAGCCATGAGCAGGAAACCAAGAACGCATGCGCCTAGGTTGGGAGCAGAGGCTGCGTCCATGCAGGGCCGTGCAGGGTGCGGAAGAGCGGATATGAGCTTGGGGTTGTGACCTCAGCTCCTGCCTCGGAGACGGGGCAGGCTGCGTTCACTCCTCGCAGGGGACACAAGACCTCTAGCTGACACCCCCAACCCCATCTCACCTTCTCACCCTGGTGTCTTACCCTGAGGAGGGCAGGGAGCCTGACGCTCGGACAGGCAGGTCCTGGGGGACCCATGGTGCCCCCCACTTTCTGATCCCCAGTCGCCAACAGTGTACTTGGTTTTTGTTCTCCCACCTGAGAACCGGGGCGGTCTGTGCTGGATCTGCCCTGTGCCTGAGCAGGTGCAGGGGCCAGGCTCACCTTGGGGAAGTCGAAGGGCTCCTCATCCCACACGGGGTTGAACGAGTTCCCCTGAGAGGTCCGGGTGCGGTACTTGCGCCGCGTGTCAACAGGGAGGCCAAACATGTCCACCTCCACGTAGATGCCCACCTTCCTGTCGGATAGGAACTGCCCCGAGATCACCTGGGGGGTGGGCCAAGGAAGGTGAAGCAGATGCTGAGCGTCCTGCCCCCAGGACATCCCTGGCCTGAGCACCCCCAGGCCCCACCTTGACCCGCAAGGCATTGGCCACGATGCCATCCACGATGACCTCAGTGAAGGGGTCGAAGGATTTGTCAGGCCGCCGCATGAACTCTGGCTTGAGCAGGTACCCGCTGCGCCCGTTGTACTCAAAAACGCCCGCGTTGAGCTGCATCGCCACATCTGGGGTGCCATGGGCCAGTTGAGCAGGGCCAGGGATCAGGCAGGACGGTGCCATGTAGGGGACAGGAGACCATCAGGTCAGATGGCATCCAAGGTCCAGGGCCAGGGGTGGGCTCAAATGGCATCAGGGTCCGGATCCAGGACAGATCAGACAGGGGAGGGGTCTGGCATCAGCCAAGGGCAGAGGCGGGTGAGTCAGGGGCTGGGTTCCCCTGGGATCTGGGATTACACAGGGTCAGAGGTCTGTTCAGGCAAGACTAGCAGGATCATGGGTCAGAAGTCAGTAAGACGGAGGGTCGGGATCAAGATGGGGGGGCGCGAGGGCTCACCGAGGGTCTGGAAGTTGAGCGCAACAAGCTGGCACCCTACGTTCCAGAAGAGCTGGGGCATGTAGTTGGAAGAGTCCACGCGGGTGCCCTTGGGGTAGATGCGGCTGAGCTGCTGCTTGTTGTATCTGAGGTTGGTGGTCAGGGGCCACACAGGTGCCAAGGCCCACCCCATCAGCCTTCACCTCCAGCCTCAGCCAGGTGTTCCTGTGACCCCCACACCCGGCCTCCATTTCTCAGCCTAGCCATGCCCCCTGAGACTGCCTGGACCTGCCCAAGCCACAGGCCAGGGTGCAGGAGAGCCGCCGGAGGGCCAGCACCCTGTGCAGGTGGCACACGTGGGGACAGAACACCGCAGCTGGCCTCCAAGCGCCCCACTCTGGCCTGCCCGCCAACAGCACCTTCAAAGGATACTCCACAAACTCCATGGGACTCTTGGTCAGTTGCTCCATGGCCTTGGTCTCCACGAAGGACGACATCTCGAAGCATTTGTTCCTCTCTTGGAGTGAGCCAAGAGACGGCATCAGACCTGGCAGGGCTGAGCTGGGCAAGCTCCCATGGCTGCCACCCACCCCTACTCACTTCGAGCAGCCTCAAAGGACTTGAACTTGACAGGCTCGATGTAGTTGACAAGCGTGGACATCTCCTCAGTGGCATTCACCTCGCTGCTGGCCGTGCCCTGTGGGCCCCAACCCAGGGTCAGCAGTGCCACTCCCGCCACAGCTGGCCATTCCCTCACTGCCCCCCATGAAGGAGGTGCTGACCCTCTTCCCACCACTATCCACGCACTGCTGGTGGTGCCAACAATCTTCTTCCTGGGGTCTCACTGATGCGCCCTGGACACCACCCGGCTCAAGCAATTTTCCTGCCTCAGCCTCCCAAGTAGCTGGGTTTACAGGCGTGCGCCACCTTGCCCGGCTAATTTATGTATTTTTAGTAGAGATGGGGTTTCACCATGTTGGCCAGGCTGGTCTTGAACCTCCCAACCTCAGGTGACTCGCCCACCTCAGCCTCCCAAAGTGCTGGGATTACAGGTGTGAGCCATCTCGCCCAGCACATATAGTTGTTACAATTATCATTACTTTTACTGAATCATTTGGGAGTAAATTACAGACATCATGACCCTTTACCCATAAATACTTCAGCATATATGGACATTCTCTTATATAACTCCAATACAATAATTAAATTCAGGAAACAAAACATTGACATATTATCTAATATGTAGTTCATCTTTAAATTTCACTAATTGCCCCAGTAATTGTCTTTATAGCAATGTCTTTTTTTTTTTTTTTTTGAGACAGTCTCCTTTTGTAGCCCAGGCTACAAAATCATAGCGATGGTGTGATCTCAGCTCACTGCGAGCTCCACCTCCCAGGTTCAAGGGATTCTCGTACCTCAGCCTGCCGAGTAGCTGGGGTTACAGGTGTGAGCCCATGGCTCAGGCTGATTTTTTCTATACCACTCCTCACAGCTACTCAATGCTCCCCATGACAACGCTCCCTGCTCCTGCACCCCCTGGCCCTGCCCTAGGACCTTTGCACATGCTGTCCCCCTTCCTGAGCTCTGCCAGCCCCACCTCCCTGCCCAGGGCTGCCCTCTGCCAGTTCTGCGCCCTAACTCGCACCTCCCAGGCCACATCACCAGGAGAACTGTATGCTTGTTTCCATTCCTGATGACTGAAGACCCCTCCTCCCACCTTCACTCACACCCACACTGAGCCCCAGGAGGCGGGGTGATGTCGGTCTTGTTGGTGGTCAGACCCTCAGCCCCCAGTGGCGGTAATAAACTGCTTGGGAGGTAAATAGATGCTACCTCCCCGACCTGCCCGCCCTCTGGGCCTGACCTCATCTGTGGTCGGCTTTTTGGGGTCTGTCTGCTCCTCCTCTTCCTCATCTTCCTCCTCATCCTCACGGTCAGCAGGTCCAAGAGCATAGGGGCCCCGGTTCAGGCCCTCCTCACCCAGAGACTTCCGAGGCTCTAGGCTGGGCTTCTCAAGCCCCCCCTCCTCCCCGTTGCTCAGGCCTGGGCAGCTGTCAGAGCTGGGCGACCCTGCAGAGGACAGGGCCACAAGGTCAGGGGTCAGGACCACATAGCTGCTTAGGAAGCCTGGAGGGGTTTTTCCCAGTATGTACAGGTGACTCAGTGGGGAATTCAAGGGGTACTCTCAGAGAAGTGTGGCTTGGGGAGAAGCCAAGAGGTCAGGGGTCAGACAGTATTAAACCCAGTAGTGGTTGAGAGGGATCATCGGTCAAAGGTAAAGTCTGGGGTGATATTCAGCAGGGAGGCAGATAGGGTGGTTCAGCAGGGTGAGAAGTCAGGAAGCAGGGTACCACAGCCTTAATAGCGGGGTAAGAGAGGACACAGGGGGGTTACAGGTCACGGGTAAGCCAGAGCCATGTCTAAGGAGGGGGCATAGTGAGGTGAATCGTCAGGGCTAAGAGGTCAGAGGTCAGCTGAAATGATAACTAACTGGGCAGGTGGACTCAGTGCAGCTCGGTGAAGCATGCGCCTGAGGTCAGGGGTCAGAGGCCCCACACCAGCCGACAGGTGGTGAGGAGAGAGGCCAGTTGTGGGAACAGGTGCACAGCGAGGCGGGAGGATGGGCTGGGGGTCTGGGATGAAGTGGCACGGCGCCGAGAGCATGAGGCCAGAGGCTGGGGTCAGGTCAGGGTGGCGGGCCAGGCTGGGGCCCTACCAAGCTGCGGGGAGGAGGGCTCAGTGGCAGCGGAGCTCTCGCTCAGGGCTGAATTGCTCTGCTCCAGCGGCCGCTTGCGCCCGGCGCTGTCTGGGCCACCTGTGCTGGGTCTGTGCCGCTTCTTGTTCTTCACCAGGATACGGCCCATCAGGTCCTGGGGGCTGGGCAGGGGAACACCTGGGGCCAGCTGGGCAGGCATGGACGAGTCAGGGCCCTGGACCAGGTCTGCAGCACCCTGGCCCGCATACCCCCACCCTCGCTCTGAGCCCCCGTACCGGGTACTTGTCCAGAGGATCGATGAGTAGCGCATCTCCAAAGATGGAGCGGCAGTACTCAGCCATCTTTGCCTGCTGCTTTGCCCTGCGGAGCCGAGGTCAGAGGTCAGAGGTCCCTAGGGGAAGCTGGGGTCTACAGGACAGGTCAGTGGCGGTTCACAGGGTTGGAGGTCCCTGAGCAGTCCAACAGCGCTGAGGCGGGAGGGCTGTCCCTGGGTCCATGGGGTTTCATGCCAGGGGCTCACTCACGAGTCCACATGGTTCTCGAAGGAGAGGATGACGGGGTAGGGTGAGGTCTTGAAGGCAGTCTCGGCAATGGCCTCCAGCACGTCGCGCAGAGGCACCTCCGTGGTCATGGTGAAGCCATGGGTGATGAAGGGTTCCTCCTCGGGCGGCCGTCCTTTCCACACATCCAGCTCCACACAGCGGCAGCCCCACAGCAGCACCTGGCGGTATATCTCCACCGACGAGGTCCCGGCCAGCTGCCCAGCTGGGGGCAAGGCTCTGTCACCAAGGCCGCCCACCAGCCCAGCTCCTCACCATCCTGGCCCCACCGGAACCAGGCCATGCTGGATTTGCAGAGGGCTCTCCATCTCTCAGATAGATACCCACCACCTAGCAATCCCACCAGCGTGAGCTGAGGGAGTCATCCCTGAGGCTCACTGTAGCTCCTCACTCACTCAACAATCGCCCCCTCTCCTTCCTCCCTCCACCCATCTCAGCCCTTGCACAGCTCACACCACTTCCTGTGTGGAAGACTCCAGGCCTCCCTGCCTCCAATCCAATCTCTCTGTCTTTTTTTTTTTTGAGACCGAATCTCACTCTGTCGCCCAGGCTGGAGTACGGTGGCATGACCTCGGCTCACTGCAATCTCCGCCTCCCTGGTTCAAGTGATTCTCCTGCCTTAGCCTCCCGAGTAGCTGGGATTACAAGCGCCCACCACTATGCCTCGCTAATTTTGGTATTTTTAGTAGAGACAGGGTTTCACCACGTTGGCCAGGCTGGTCTCAAACTCCTGACCTCGTGATCCACCCACCTCAGCCTCTCAAAGTGCTGGGATTACAGGCGTGAGTCACTGCACCTGGCCTGAATCCAATCTCTATAGAGTACCTGGCATCATCCTTCTAAGAACATATCATATCAGGTCACATCACCTCTTCTGCTTCACCCTCCAAAAAGCCTCTCCCTCCCACTCAGGATGAATCCAAGTGCCTCTGGGCCCCTGGGCTTAGCCATGCCTTGCTCTCCCTCTCTTAACAGGCACCTATCCCCAGCACTCTGCACCCTGCCCCCTCCAGCTTCCTTTCTGCTTTTTAAAAAAATTATTATTTATTTAATGTTTTTTTGAGAAAGGGTCTCACTCTGTCACCCAGGCTGGAGTGCAGTGGTGCAATCACAGCTTACTCCTGCCTCAGCTTTCCCAGAACCAAGGGATACTCCCACCTCAGCCTCCCAAGCAGCTGGGACCACAGGCATGCACCACAATACCCAGCTAATTTTTAAAAAATTATTTGTAGAGATGGGGTCATGCTATGTTGCCAAGGCTGGTCTCAAAACCTGGGCTCAAGTGATCTACCTGCCTTAGCTTCCCAAAGTTCTGGGATTACAGGCATGAGTCACCACACCCAACCCCCTTCCAGCCTCTCAAAAGCACCCTGCAGGCCAGGCGCGGTGGCTCATGCCTGTAATCCCAGCGCTTTGGGAGGCCGAGGCAGGCAGATCACCTGAGGTGGAGAGTTTGACAGCAGCCTGATCAACATGGAGAAACCCGTCTCTACTAAAAATACAAAATGAGCCGGGCATGGTGGCGCATGTCTGTCATCCCAGCTACTTGGGAGGCTGAGGCAGGAGAATCACTTGAAGTTGGGAGGCAGAGGTTGCGGTGAGCCGAGATCGTGCCATTGCACTCCAGCCTGGGCAACAAGAGTGAAACTCCGTTTCAAAACAAAAAAAATGCACCCTGCAGTCTCTCCTGCTGCAGGCCCTAACACAAGCCATTCCAGTCCTTCCCTGGTAAAGCCACCATGAGGCACACTCCCGCAGAGAGGCCCCCCGCTCAGGGCGGCTGCCTGTTCCCTGCCTGCATCCTCAGCACTGGCCGATGAATGAGCAAATGGGCCAGAAGGACCGTGCCCCAGGAGGAGTGGGGCAATGCAAGGGTTACAGGGCAGAGGTCATGGGCCCCACCCTTGCTCCCCGCTCACCAGTGAGATAGGTGTTATGCGAGGAGTTGATGAAGTAGGCACTCAGCGGCTGGGTCATGTCGGCGCTCAGATCCAGGGCTTCCAGGGGCAGGATGCCATTCTCCTCGCCTCCCAGGTAGCGGCTAAAGCCCTCCATGGACATCTGGTCTGGGGTGGGAGGGGATCAGCAGGGTCAGCTGGGGCCCCACCTGCCCCCACCCACCGGCACCCTGGCCAGCTCACCTCGCTCCAGAAACTGCTGGTTGGGCTCATACTTTTCGATGAGCAGTCGGGCCTGGGAGGGCCGCAGCGGCGGGTACAGCACTTCGTTGAGTCTCGGGTCGCGTTGCTTCTGGTTGATGAAGTCCATGAGCTGCTCCAGTGTCAGGTATGGCTTGCCCTTGGCGCCTCTGGAGGGGGCAGGAAGCCGGGTGAGGATGGAGCCTTGCAGAGCTCCCATCCCCTCACCAAGCCCTTGCCCTGGGCAAAGGAGTCAGAAGGCCTGCCCCTGGGTCTGGCACCCAGTGAGTGGGACTCTGGGTGAGTCATGGCCAACCTCTGGGCCTCAGTTTCCCCCTTCACTCTCCTGACCACTCAGGATTGTCAAGGCAGCAGACTACTGGGCACTGGCAATGGCCGGGGCTGAGGAACTACCAAGTGGTCAGCCCACCACCCCTTGCTTCCAGACCTCACAGCACACCTGAGCCTTGGACCCCATTGCAGAGTGGGCTGATTAAACCAACCCTGGTACAGGGTTAGCCCAGAGCTACCTGTAACTGAGGGGCAGAAATAGCCGCTCTGAGCACAGGCACATCATCGACAGGTTCTCCCCGGGCACCCCCACCCGCCCCCGGCGCTCCAGGACCCGGCCCACCAGTTTCCCCTCTCCCCGTTGAGCTAGAGGCGCGCTAAGCAGAAGCCAAACACAGAGCATAGGGGATGGGAGGCAGGCTGGGCCCTGCTCACATCTCCAGCAGGATCTTGTCAATGTCCGGCCGCAGACACAGCTTGTTCAGGAACCGCTCAAAGATTTCCAAGGAAAACTCATCAGGCCGGATGGACTCACTCTGGAGGTCGAGGAGTGTGGGGTGAGAGGCCAGGGGCAGCCAGCCCTGGAAGGGTGGGTGCCCACCATGACACCCCACCCCGCCCCTGCCCCCACCCCACATACCCGGTTGAAATTGAGGCCACAGGATTCCAGCGCAGTCTCCACCCGCTTCTTGTCTGCTGAGAACATCTTCAGGATGCTGATGCGGGCAGGAGGGGTTCAGGGTCAGTGGAAGACAAAGACTACCAAGGTCAGGGCAGGAGGAAGGTGCTGGGGGAAGGGATGCTCACTTCTTGACGGGGATCCGACCATCCTGGTTCACCTGCAGCTTCAGCTTTGTGTATCTGGGGAGGCAGGTGAAGAGGTCACACCCTGAAAACGGCCACGTGAACCCCCCAGCTCCCCCTCAGGTGGCCTGGGGCTCACGCTTTGCGCAGGAAGGTGTTCCGGGAGGCATTCTGAGCCAGGATGTTCATAGCCAGCTTGAACAGCTCCTCGGACCAGACCTGGGGGGCCAGTATACACGGGGAGGCGGTGAATGGGGGACAGAGGGGCTGCCCAGCCACAACCCAGGTCCACAACTATCTCTGGTACACAGAAGGTCACAGAGCAGCCTAGAACACAGCAGGTGTTCGGTAAGTGACGGCCAACTCACAGAATAAGACAGTGACTCCCCGCTTGTCCCCTTGGTGCCAGCCCACCTTGGCTGTGTCATCCTGCACGGCCATGAAGTTCAAGAACACTGTGTTCACCGGGTCTGGCCCAGACACCACCGTCATCAGCTTCTCCTCCAGCCGGGCATCGGGACCCCCAAAGCCCAGAACTTCCCGGATCTTGGGGTCCTGAGTAGGTGACAGCGAAGGGTGAGGAGGGGCTCCCAGGCCTCACAGCCTCGCTGTCGTCTTCACTCCCAGGTTCCATCACTCACCTTGGGCAGGCGGGCGTACCGGCCTGTCCGTGTGTCCCTGATGGAACTGATGTCCAGTGTGTCCACCTCCTGGGGGGAACCAGATATCGGGCTGGGTATGAGAGGCTATAGGGCGACAGCCAGGAGCCTCCAAGCTCCCTACCCAGGCCAGGGAGTGGCCAGCCCCTGGCTATAGCCCCAGCCTCAGCTCCTGCCCTGAGCACTTCCTGTCTGGGCAGCAGTGGGAGAGGTCAGCCTGCAGCGGGGCCCCACCCCCACGGGCAGGGCAGGGGTCTGGGACAGGGACCCTTGGCCTGAGCGAGCTGCACCAGCGCCCCCCCTCACCATGTTGGGGCCTGTCCAGTACAAGAAGAAGCCACTGGGGTCCACACGCAGGGTCACCAGGTTCCGACTGGAGGTCTCCTGGGGTCAGCACAGGGCAGCAGGGGTCAGGGAGTGAGGCCTGTGGTGCAGGCCTGGCCCTGGGGGCTCTCCCATCATGCATCCCAGAGTTCCTGCCCGTGAGCTAAGACGAAACCTCATCCAGTCCACAGGTCCTGTGTGGCTGCCTGTGGCCCTCAGAACAAAGCCAAGGTCCTAGGTGTGACATTCAGTGTCACACCTGGAAGGGCTCCCCAGCCCCCATCCTGGGCTCCGTTTCCCCAGAAGTGCTGAGAGCTCTGTGACGGTGACAGTCCCCCTAATTCACCCCACTACGGAATGTTTAAGGCATGAAAGTGAGAAGTCTGACTCCCACTGCCCTTCTGCGTCCCTTGGGATACTACGATGACCCCCCTGGTCTGCCTCAAAGTCCATTATTCACCTTACCGCATCTGCCGGGGTCCTCACAGCCTCAAAGCTCATCCCCATCTTACAGAAGAACAGTCCCCCTAGAAGGGGACTCACCCTACTCTCAGGACAGGGCAGTGAGCTCTTCCTCCCTCAAACAGCCCTGCAGCTGGCAGGGGGCAGGGAAGTGCATGCCAGCACCATTTTCTGAGAAGGGCCCGGTCCCTGGCAAACTCCCAGGGCCACCCCGTGTGACTCAGGACCAGCAGCCAGAGGGGCTGTTCTCCAGGGCTTAGACTCAGCCAGGGCCAGAGTGACCAAGTGGCTACAGGTAGAACTCTCCTATTCCAGGCTCTTCCAGCCAGAAAAGGACCCCACCTCATGTTGGGCACCACCCCTAAACAGCTGCTCAGTGTCTGGTGGACAATACTGTCATTATCAATACATCTCATATACACACGTCGCCCCTACTGCACACCAGGTACAGTTCTATGCACCTAGCACCTTCAAGCACACGAAGGCCTCCTAACCAGCCTAAGAGACGTGCTGTTGTCACTCCCATTTTACAGATGAGGACACTTAGTTACAGGCACACTTCGTAGCCTGCCCGAGGTCATCGGAGCCAGGCCTTGCTTGCAGGCAGTGTGGTTGCAGCGTCCTGTGACCTGGGAAGAAGGGAGCGGAGACTCCCAGCTCCTGGCCTCAGCCACACCCCATTGTGGGGCCTGGGATAAGTCTCTGCTTTCCAGACCTCAGTTTCCTTTTCTGGAGAATGGGGATTGCAGCAGCCCCACCCATGGCAGGCTTTGCTTACAAAGTATGGGTGTTCATCTGGGAACAGAAGGGACGGAAGGCCCCAAAACTTTGGGGATGCATAGGCCTCCCCACTTCAGTGTGCTGACACCCAGCCCCCAGCCCCTCTCGGGATTCCCAACCCTACCTTGGGTCTGAGGCCCCCCAGTGGTGTGCGGAGGAGGGAGGGGAGTCTATGGGTACTGCCCCTAGGGTTTGCCCCCATCTCTCCCCAGAGGTCTGGCTCTCAAAGGCAGCCCAGGCCCCCTGCTCTCCTGCCCCAAGCCTCTGTCAGCACCCCCACCCCACCCCCAGGGCCCTCTCCCTCTTCCCACTTCCTTATTTGGGTTTATCACAGTGGAAGGAAAAGAAGAAACTTTTCCCTTCAGGCCAGCCTCGGGGGAGGGGTCTCCCCCGGCCTCTGGGGCACCCAAGCACCCCTCCTCACACACCTGCCGCTTCGGGCCACGCCCCCATCTCCTCCCCCCAGCTCCCACGCCTACCCCGGGGCCCCACCCAGCCGGAAAAGAGCCCAGAGTCTTCCAGGCCCGTGCCTGACCGGGAAGGAGCCGCGAGGAAGCTCAGGCCGGCCGGGTGGAGGCCCTGGGGAAGGAGAGGCCCAGGGGGCAGAAGAGGGGACCCAGGATGGGGATGGGCAGCTGAAGGTGGGGACACGGGCATTTGGGAAGCACCAGGGGCAGGACAGGGAAAGGGGGGCCAGGATGTATTGGGGTTCAAGATCCCAAGCTTAAGGAGTGGGAAGTAAAGTTCCCAGGGGTGGAGGAACTTGGGGGGCAAGGTCTCCCCTAGGGGGTGACTGGGTGCTCCCACCTGAGCAGGGAGCTGAACCGGGATTCAGAAGCAGGGCGAAGGGGTGCCAACCAGAATAGGGGGAAAAATGATGAATGGACGAGGACTGTTCAGGCAGGGCACCGGGGAGAGTAGGGACGCCCTGGCACACACCCAGAATGAGGATGCCCCAAGCCAGCCTGGAGGTCAGGGTCCTGCAGCCGGGGAGTCTAGTGCTGAGCAGAGGTCTGGGGACCAGGCCAGGATCGGGGAAACAGAATTAGTCTGGCAGGGTGTGGCGGGAAGGGCGAATGAAAACGGGGGAACGGGATTTATTGGGGTTCAAAGTCTCTGCGCCAAGGAGTGGAGCCCAATTTTCCAGAGCTGAGAGACTGGGAGTTGGGGGGACAAAGTCTTCATTACGGAGACGATCGGGGACTTAAGTTTCCGGGGCGCCGCCAGGCTGGGATGAGGGTGGCGCCACGGGCAGGCGAAGCTGGGGTAGGGGTCCCCAGCGACTGGTCGAGCTTGACAGAAAGAGTCCCGGGATCTGGGCGGAGCAGGGGCCCGCGCGCTTACCTCGTCCCATTTGATGAACTTACTCCCGCGCCGCAGGGTCTCCACCACGGTGGGCGGCTCCAGCTGCAGCGCGTGGACGCCGGGCTGGGCGCCCGCCATGGCCGGGCCAGGGGCGGGTCGGGGACCCACGGAGCCCTGACGGGGACTGACGGCGCCGCTGCTCCCACAACCCGGCCCGCTTCGGCGCCGCGGCGTCAGTACCCGCTCGCCCGCCCGCCAGTCTGTCCCGGACCGACCAGAGACCCGGCGGGGCCCGGGCGGGGCGGGGCGGGGACGGGGCGGGGCCTCCCTGGCCCCGCCCCCTCCCACCGCGTCGGACCCTCCCGCCCCGCGTCGGCTCCCCCTGGCGGCCGGGGCGGCAACTGCAGCCGGAGCAGGGATTTGGGCAGGGGCACGCGAACCGGTCGGGGGCTTTGCTGCGGGGCTCAGCAGGACCTGATTCTTCAGGCCTATGGTGGAAGGAGGGTGCTGGGGAGCAGCTGGAGGGACTGGGTGTAGAGGGCACTGCTTAAGGCGGTCCGGGATCAGCCCACTGAGGTTTCTGAGCGACGGGGGCTGCAATACCAGAGGAGGGCTGGACTTGGGCCGGGGGTCGCGGCAGAGCCGTGTCGCCCACCCTCTTCTGCCGCACTTAGCTGAATGCAGGAAGAGCTTCTCCCGCCCCCCTCTGCCCTGGCTTCGCCTCACCCACTCTTCTGCTGCGCAGTACCCCCTCCCTGGGAGCACTTAGCCGGCTAATGGGCCTCTCGCCGGCAGGCGCCCCTCCCCCGTCCCTGGCCCAGGGAGGCCGGGCGCCTGCCACCTCCTTTGAGGACCCAAGCATCCTGGTCTTCGAGAGTGGGCCCTAGAACAGCCCCCTTCTTGTTGCCGCAGACTCCCATGACTGGAGCCTGACTGTGAGCCTCTTGGCTGGGAACCGCGGGGGGGACGCTGTTGTCTGCCTAGAGGGGTCAGAAGCTTTGTGGGTGTCCCCAGACAGGAGGGTTGAGGAGGGGCTCTGCAGTGCCTGGCCCACAGCAGGTGCCCTGAAATCTGCGTTCCAGGGATGGGAGCGGGGAAGGCGCATGGGCAATGGGATGGGTGGGGGCTGCAGCCCCTCCCGCAGGGCTTGGCTGGTGGGGGGGGTTCCTGCCTGGGGGCCCCTGTGGGAGCCCCCCCAATACAGAGGCAGTAACAGCAGCAGGTTTAAAGTAGAACTCATCCAGAGGGGCCAGCCAAGTCACCTAGAAACCCAGAAAGAGATGCAGCTGGCTCTGGGGGAGGAGGGGTCAGTGGAGGAGGCGCTCCCCTGCAGGCCCCTTTGCCCCAGGCTCTGAGACCCCCACAAGGAGCCCTGCCTGGCCCTCGCCTTCCTCCACACCCCACCAAGTTCTCCATCGACTCTAACCTAGCAGATCTCCTAGCTCTCAGCCCTGGCCTTGTGGGGTGTGATTACGATCTCCACTTGAGGCCCAGAGAGGGGAAGGGACTTGCCCAAGGTCACACGGCTTCTTAGGAGGATTTCAACCCTCCCACTTCCTGAGGCCCAGGAGCCTCTAGACCTCATTGGGAAAACAGAGCCATGCCAGGTGGAGCTTGGCCTCTGCCCTCACAGGCTGGAGTTCAAGTCCGGCTCTTGCTAGCAGCCTCTTGCTAGTGGCAGAACCTAGTCTCTCTAGGTGCCTCAGTCACCTTGTCCAGAACCTAAAGGTTGTTAGATACATAAGCAAATGGGTGGGAGATGCCAACTTGACATGAGTGGCTGGAAGCTGTGGGGACACCAGGGAGGGAGCAAAGGGCATAGGTCACCTCTGGGGCAGGGGAACCTCCAGCCTGTGCCAGGGCTAGCAAAGCCTGGAGCCAAGGCCTTAGCTTAGGGAGTCTCAGCTGTGGGCCCTAGGCCTTGGGCAAGGGTACTTTAGAGAAGCATTGGGCGGCAGCTCCTTGGGGGAAAAAACAGGATAGGCACCTGTTTCCTGGGCTTAAGCCTCTCTCCTCCCCCAACCCTGTGTCTCTGGAGGCCAGGGTAGTCCCCATTACAGGGCTCCTTCCTTCCCAGACACTTCCATCCTTGGTAACGGTAATAGGGTTTCTCAGCAGGCAGTAATGGTGAAGGCAGGAAGCCTTTCCGGACTCGACCCTTGATTAAGGAGCGGTCTTGACCCACAGGACCCTCCCCAGAGCCTCTGCTTCAATGATGCACTCTAATGGAGGGGGGGCTGGGGCCCTGGGAGGGTAGGGCCGAGGAGGCCACAGCCTGAGGCTAGAAGGAGGAGGAGCAGTGGTACACTCCAGTCCCAGTAGGGCTCAGGCAGGAGGGCCAGGGCTGGGCACGGGTCCCAACCACAAGAGGTCAGGACTGCAAGCCCCGTGAAGAGGCTCTGGGCAGGTAAATCACTTGCAAAGCAGCCTCCCGGCCCATGGGGCAGAGCCAGGATTTGAACCCAGTTCTTCTACCCCAAGACTAAGGTTCTGTGGCCCAGCTTCCAAGCAGGTGCCAGGCCAGCATGCCCACCTGCACCAAGTCATCTTGGGTGGATAGCCATGGGAACTGGACAGGAATCTGGGTGTGCCTGGGCATGGCACAGGAGGGGGAAAGAGGGAGAGTCAGGAAGAATGCCTGACCTGTGGACATAGCCGGAGACCTTCACACCAACCCTGAGGGAGGACAGACAGAAAGGTCAGTGCTCAGGGTCACAGCATCTTGGGGGCAGAGCTAGGGCTGGAGGTCCTCATGGCCCGCAGGCCCCACCTCCACAGAAGTTGTTGGGCATTAGGGGCTGCTTGAGGGTTTTCCCCTTTAATCCGTGTGCACCCGCAAGGTGCAAACAATGCTTGGGTTCAGAGGAAGCTGGCCTGGCCTGGTGGGGTGTGGTGGGAAATTTGGACTGGGGTCAAGTGATCCTCCTGTCAGGCCAGGCTTAGGGCAGGAGGCCAGGCCACAGACGGGCCTCCCGGTGGAGAGGGAGGATCCTGTCTAATCCGCAAGAGCGAGGGTCAGCCCTTCCTCGGGTCCCAGACTGGCTGAAGGGAGGCTGAGGTCAGAGGAGGGGAACAAGAAGGGGAGGGGTCAGCTCATTCTACCCTTCCCTGAACTGAGCCCTGTGAGCCCATCGCCCTTACAATGCCCAGCCTCAGTCTTCTCTTTGTCTCTTCTCTCTGACTGTAGGGCAAAGGAGGAGCCCAACGTCCTGGGCTGGAGTTTGGATGCAGCCCCAGCTGTGTGACCCCAGGGCCAATCCCAATCCATCTCTGAACCCCACCCACTGCAGAGGGCTTCCCCCCACAACATCCAAAGAGTGTCTGTGAGGGGCTGGAGCAGAAACATTGCCTCTCAGATCCAAGACCCTGTTTGGGATGGCACAAGGTGAGCCTGCCTTCCACAGAAACATCCCCCAGGAGCTGCGCAGCCTTACTGGGTGGTGTCTACAGGGAGGCGAGAAGGTTGAGTAGACTTCGTGTCAGGGGGTTTGAGCTACACAGCCTGGGTTCAAAGTCTCATCTCCCGTTTTATCTAGAAGTGCGACTTAATTAACCTCTGTGGTGTAGTAATTGAACTTTCCACGAATTTTCCTATTTAATCTTTGTTACAACCTTCTGAGGAAATGCAGGCACAGAGGAAGCCATTCATTCTTTCAAAATCATTTGTTCAACCAATGCGGCGACCTACTATGAGTGTGACATAGTTCTAGGTGCTGGGGTTCAGCGGGAACCAGATAATGTGCCTAATAGCAGTGGATTTGAAGACCATTCAAGCCCCGTGGCACCAGCAGGCCATGTCCAAGCAGGGCTCAGCCCCGCGGAACTCACAATCTAAAAGTGGGAGACAGACAATAAACGAATGAATGAGGCCATTTAAAGATGCAGAAAATCAAATAGAGGAGGGAACGGGATGCGCCGTCCACTTATAGGAGGTAAGCCAGGGCTACGTGAAGGACCGAGGAGCCGCAGGGCTGGGGTGCGGAAGCCCCGGCACGGCCCCCTCTCGGCGGAGCAGACTGGGCGGCGGTCCGGACGCACGCTTGTAGGGGCAGCCGCGATTATCGCCTTTATTATTATGAGTCCCGGCCCCCGCACTGCCCAGCTCTTTGCGCCTTAGTTTCCTCCTCTGTGCACACACGGGTCGCGGGGCGCAGAGGAGGCCCCAAACAACTTTGCGCTTCCCGGCCTGGCCGCACAGCGGGGGAGGGGCGGTGCCGGGCGCGGACTCCGTTTCCCACAAGCCCGAGCCCCGCGCCATCTTGCCGGTGGGCGGTGGCTGCCCGGGGTCGGCCGTTTGGCCCGGCCGGGTGCCACCGCTCACCCCCCAGCCCCGGCTTCCTCCGTTGGGGGCGTGGGACCTGCTAGTCAGAGTCTAGGGACCCGGACAGCTCCTGCCCGCCTTCTCCACTCCTACTTTCCCGGGAGTCCAGTCCACGTGTCGGTCCGTGCGGAGCAGCCCGTTTGCCCCTCGCTGGCCGAGGGCTGGAGGACCTGAACATCGGGGACCGCAGCGTCTCCTCACCAGACTACCTGTCTGCACATGATGTCCACTCCCCTGCATTCTCAGATGGCTCCTATTCTCAGATGGCCTCAATGAGGATAGAATGAGGAAGGGTCCAATGAGGACCAGGGTCCTGGCATGAGCGCAAATCGTCGTCCTGAGCGCTTAGAACGCCTGGGTTTGGGACTGGAAGGTTGCATTTGGGGGTGATACGGACAGCTAGGCCACCCCCTGCCGAATAGACCCTCCCCTACCCCTGCCTGGGGGCGGAGTAGGGGAGAGGGGCCCGTAGAGGGGCTGGCCCTTTAAGGGGGTGTGGTCGGGGGGCGGAGGAAGAGCTAGACAGAGAAAGCGCTTCGGCGGCGGCAGCTCGGGCGGCGGCCGCGGGGGACAAAGGGCGGGCGGATCGGCGGGGAGGGGGCGGGGCGCGGCCAGGCCAGGCCCGGGGGCTCCGCATGCTGCAGCTGCCCCCGGGCGCCCCCGCCGCCGCCCTCGCCGCGGAGCCGCGCGGAGCTGAGCCGGCGAGCTAACCCGAGCCAGCCGGCGGGCGTCCCGGAGGCGGCGGCGCAGGGAGGGGCCCAACGCGCGCACGTGGCCCCGGCGGCCGCCATGGCGGACAGCGGCACGGCGGGGGGCGCGGCGTTGGCGGCCCCGGCCCCCGGGCCGGGCAGTGGCGGCCCAGGACCACGCGTCTACTTTCAGAGCCCCCCGGGGCCGCAGGAGAGGGCCCGGGTGGCGCGGACGATGAGGGCCCAGTGAGGCGCCAAGGGAAGGTCACCGTCAAGTATGACCGCAAGGAACTACGGAAGCGCCTCAACCTAGAGGAGTGGATCCTGGAGCAGCTTACGCGCCTCTACGACTGCCAGGTGTGTTCCCACCCCGCGCCGACACCCCAAAATCGGTCTCGAGCCGGTCCGCCTGGGAGCCCCACTATGAGCTTGCCTGTCACCGGAGTCAAAGGGCGCTCTACTTCCCTGCGCGCTCCCCTCCCCTCTGCACTCCCTGCCCCCAATATATACTCTTTCTTCTTTGACCTAAGTCACTTCTATCTTCTCCGCTGCCTCGGACCCTGGCCCCCATTATGCCACTCCCCAGGTCCAGCTTAGTGTCCTCCAGAAACCTCAAGGGGTGGTCTGGGCCTTGGGCAAGAGGCAAGGGGGCTAGTCTGGGCTGGCAGCGGCAGGAGGTCTCACCGCCTAGTGCCCAGTGGCTTAGACTGTGGTTACACGGCGCTGGTCTGTTAGGCGACTGGGGCTGCGCTGTTCTGTGGGCTAGCCTGGAGCTCCATCTTGGCGTGCGTGCAGGCTAGCCCGCTTTCTGGGCTCTGCTTCTCCACCCCCATGACTCCCTGGTTGTTCAGACGGTGACTCAGGCCCCGGGGGGCAGGGTGGAGGAGTGGGCTTGCCCGGTGCTGCCTGCCTACCCTAGCCCAGCCCTGGAATGCAGCTGACTACAAACAGGATAGGGGCTTCCTGGGGAGGGTGGGGCAGGGTGGTGGGCACCCCCTCCCTCACCAAAGCATGGGCTCTTTGTTTCCTCTTTGCCAGGCCTGGGTCCTTCCCAGTGACCCCTCAGCCTTCACTTCCTCCTTGCTCCCGGGGAGCTGTGACAGGTGTTTGGGGGAGGGGAGGGGGTATGATAAGCTGGGACAGCTGCACCCACCGGTGCTCTGGTGAGATGGGGGGCCCGGATGTTGGGGAGACACATCTGCTGGGTTCCCGGCCCAAGGTCCCCAGCCCTGGATGTCTGGCCTTGTCTGGCACCCCCGGTGCCCACTGGCAGGGACAGGAAGCTCCCCCCCACCCCGCTTTGGGCAGTTTGCCTTGGCACGGGCCTGATCTGTTTTCCTCCTCAGAGCAGCTGCCGTTGTATCTGCTGGGCAGAGGGCCGGGTTCCTTAGAGGTAGGCAGGGGCCTCAACCCCTCTCCAACTCAGGCCCATGTCTCTCCCTCCTCCCCCACCCCCACCCCAGGAAGAAGAGATCCCAGAACTGGAGATTGATGTGGATGAGCTTCTGGACATGGAGAGTGATGATGCCCGGGCTGCCAGGGTCAAGGTGAGGGGGCTGAGGGGCAGAGGGTTGCCTGAGGCACTGCCCTGGGAAAGCGAGGCTGTGGAGCCAGGCCCTCAAGCCTCAGCTCCTGCCTCAGCGGAATGGGGCCAATGCCTAGCTGTGACGTGGTTGTGGCATCTCCTGTGCCTCAGGGTGGCCCCAGTCCCTTGGAAGTCAGTAAAGGTGAGCTCCAGGCCCCCACTCCCGAGGACTCACTTATCCTTCCTCCCCTATCCCCTGCTAGGAGCTGCTGGTTGACTGTTACAAACCCACAGAGGTAAGAGATTTCCCCGGGGCTGGGGGGGGCGGGGAGTGGGGTGAGGGGAGCCTGGCTCCTGTCGTCTAGGGGTTTGGTCTCCTTAATGTTTATCCTCCCACCCAGGCCTTCATCTCTGGCCTGCTGGACAAGATCCGGGGCATGCAGAAGCTGAGCACACCCCAGAAGAAGTGAGGGTCCCCGACCCAGGCGAACGGTGGCTCCCACAGGACAATCGCTGCCCCCCCGACCTCGTAGCAACAGCAATACCGGGGGACCCTGCGGCCAGGCCTGGTGCCATGAGCAGGGCTCCTCGTGCCCCTGGCCCAGGGGTCTCTTCCCTTGCCCCCTCAGTTTTCCACTTTTGGGGTTTTTTATTGTTATTAAACTGATGGGACTTTTTGTGTTTTTATATTGACTCTGCAGCGCGGGCCCGTTAATAAAGCTAGGAGATGCCTTTGGTGCAGCTAACAGGCTCGGCTGGTCTCTTAGGGGGCACCCTGCTCTGTGACTTCTGCCAGCTCAGCTTCTCCCCAGGTGACCACAGGCCTTCCTGAGGGCCATGTAGCCATGACGATAATGCAGTGCTAGCTCCCAGACCAGGAGCTGGAAGTGGCTGGGGAGCTGTGGGGAGCAGTGCTATTGCTGCTGGCAGGCAGGAACACTCCTTTTTCTCTGGGCAAGGGCCACCATGTTCATTGAGCCTAGATCCCCAAGGCTCCACAGTCAGGAAAAGAGAAGGTGGTGGGGTATGCCGGAGCTGAGGTCTCTGAGTCTCTCGGGGCCCACAAACACACACAGGCTTACTCCTTGGGCTTTTAAGGGTTTTTTTTGTTTTTTTTTCCCCCCGGAACAGTCTGGTCCCTGATGGGGGCCTCTCCCCCTACCCTTCCCCAGTCTGGTTACAGCTCAGATCGTCGCTCGATTTTGAGCAGCTCCACCTCGAACACCAGGGTTGCACCACCTGTAGGGGAGAAGGGGAGTCAAAAGGCCAACCAGGGCCACAGGGAGGTGGGCTGGCTGCAGGTGATGGGGGCAGCAAAAGGTTTACTACCTGGAATCTTTGGGGGAGCTCCCCGCTCTCCATACCCTGTTGAAGATGCACAAAGAAACAGTCAGTGATGGCCAAGCTCCCTTCCAGCTTGGGCAAAGGGAGGGTGTTCTGCCCCTCTCAGCAAGAAGGCCAGAAATGGAGAAGGATAATGGAGATGGGAAGGGGGTGCCAAAGGCCTGGCAAGGGCAGAGTTGGGCCGCTACAGCTGAGTGCTTCAAGGATCTTGCCCTGTACTCACTGCTAGACAACCAGACTTGGAGAAGGCATGTATTGTAATGAATGGATATGGTGAAGACCAATGAAAGGCTGAAGCAGCTTTCACCCTTCCCAGTCACACACCCCAACCTGCTCTGCACCCTCAGGAGGGGCCTCTTACCCAGCTCAGACGGGATCACCAGCTTGCGCTTCTCTCCCTCACACATCCTGCAGGAAGACACATGCTCAGCCCATGGCAGCACCCAGGGCCCCTGTCTTGTATTCTTGGGGCTTGCCTCCCACAGCTTACCTCCTGGGCGGTGGCCATGCACGACCCCGCTCCCAAGCCCATTCCCCTATGACTCACCCCAGCAGCCCCTGGTCCCAGCCCTTGATGACCTGGCCTGTGCCAAGGGAGAAGACAAAGGGCTGGTTCTGGGGCAGGCTGCTGTCAAACTCTGTCCCATCTTCCAGCTTCCCCTGTGGGACCATGAGAAGGCCAGTGAGGAAGAGGGGACCACCCCTGACAACCCCCTCCCTCAGCTGCTTTCCCCATCAAGCTGGCCCCCACAGCACTGGTGGTCAGTCCTTTTTGTTTTTTGAGATGGAGTCTCTTGTTGCCATGGCTGGAGTGCAGTGGCATGATCTCGCCTCACTGCAGCCTCTGCCTCCCGGGTTCAACCAATTCTCCCACCTCAGCCTCCCAAGTAGCTGGGATTATAGGCGCCTGCCACCACGCCCGGCTAATTTTGTATTTTCAGTAGAGAAAATTTCATCATGAGGCCAAGCTGGTCTCAAATTCCTGACCTCAGGTGATCACCTGCCTCGGCCTCCCAAAGTGCTGGGATTACTGGGGTGAGCCACTGTGCCCGGCTGGTCATAGTTCTTTAAGAGCACAGAGCCTTGGGCAGCTCACAGTATACTGTCACTGCCTGCTGGTGCCCACCTGGGCAGTAGGCAAGGGCAAGGCAGAACCATGGAAACTAGCTTAGAGGGGAGAGGGGACTAGCCCAAGGTCATCTACCTGGCTGATGGAGAACCAGACTCCCAAGCACTTTCCGGTCCTCGGAAGCCCCATCCACTCCCAAAAGGCCCGCCCATCCCACTCACCGTGTAGTGCATGTGCAGGACATCCCCTTTACGCGATTTGATGGGACAGTGGTCCACCCGCTTCTTGACCCCGATCTGCAGCTTCCTTTTGCCCTCGGCCCCCGTGGCCGTGGCCACGGCGCTCAGGCAGATGGACAGTACTGTCAGGACCCGGACCCAGCTCAGCCTCATGTTTCTGTGGGCACAGACCCCGACCGACCGACTGAAAGTGGCGGAGGGCAGGGAGAATATGGAACACGGGTAGGTAACAGAAGGGTTCCACCACCACTGTATCTTGCTTGCCCCGGGGAATCCCCTTTGTCCCGGGTCACCGCCCTCTCCCCCGGGCTCCGGGGCCACACTTACCAGTCCAGTGAGAAGGGGGCTTGGCCGAGGACCCCAGCAGCGGGGGGAGGGGGTCAGGGGAGGCCACAGCAGCCAGGGCCCCGCCCCTTTGCTCACCCCCATACCTTCCCTCCCTCCCGGTCCCCACCTCCGCTCTTCAGTTCCCGCCTGTCCCTTTGCGTAAAGTCCAGACCCTATCTGGCTGCACTGCAGTTGCCCCGACTGGTCGGTCCCACTCACGCCACACCCAGCTGCCCCCGGCCCAGCACACCCACACCTCTGCGGCCGCTGCCGGGGGCCGGCCCCGAGGCACCCACACATCCCCGCTGGGTGGCTCCGAGGAGCCCGGGTCCTCGGGAGATATCCCCCAGCCTGGTCCTGTGCCTCCACCCGGGGCGCCGCCCCAACTCTGAGCCCTTGGGGGTCTCCGGGGCACCCAGACTGGCCCTGTGTCTGCTGGCCGCCGAGCCCGCTCCACCCACACCACCTCTCCCGGTGGAGTTCTCGGCCTACCACGTCCCCAAGCCCGGCCACCACGGAGACCACCCCCGCGAGGACGCCCGGGGCCATTACTCGGGCCGGGCTCCTCCCTTGACTCCTTGGCACCGCCCTTCGAAGGACGCGGTGCCGCCCCTGGGCCTGCAGCCCCGCCTTCGACAGAACTAGACCCTTTTTCCGGAGCCGTAGCCACGCCACTCACCGGTTGAAGCCCCGCCCCCAGCACCTGCGCTCCGTCCCCCTCCGCTTCCGACCCCGAGGCTCCGCCTTTCACCTCCTCCAGCTCCTCCTTCAAGAGCCAGGCTCCGTCCCCCGACCTTCCTAGCTCCGCCCCCTGCCGCCGGGCTCCGCCTTCCACTGGCACCAGCTCGGAGGACCCACCCGTCCCGGTTCCACGTCCCGCCCCGAGTCCCAGGGCTCCGCCCCGTGCGGCGTGAGAACCCTCCCCCTGCGGCATCTCCGGACAGCTCCGGCCCCCAACCCCCAATTTCCTCGTCACCTAGCTCTCGTTGACACTCGGAGCCCGGTCCGCTCCTGCCCGGCCTGATCCAGCCTGCCCTCTTGCACCCCGGCTCCCCCCAGCCCGGGCTGTGGCCCCCGCTCACCTCCTCGCCGCGCCCCCGGAGTCAACCCCGGTGGTGCTGCCGCCTCTGCGCAGGCGCGTCCTTGTCGCTACCAGGCCGGGCCACGCCGCCCTCCCTCATTGGGCCGTGCGAAACCCGCGGCCACACGCCCGCTGGCGCGGGTCTTTCCCGAGCCCCGCCCCCACAACGGCGCTGCCTGCGTCACTTCCGGCGGAGCGGTAGTCTGTGCGGTTAGGTGAAAGTGACTTCCGAAAAGGCAGAAGGCACTTCCGGCCGAGGTGATAGTAAGGTCAGGCCGGCGTGGGTTCCCGGAGGGGGTCTTGAGGCGCCATTTCAAGTAGCCTCCAGCCTCTCCCACAGCACTCGTTTTCCCAGGCCTCATCATAGCCCACAGCCCTCAGTCGCTGTGGAAAGAGCCTGGGCTTCACAGTGACCCTCAGGTTTGAATTACGGGTCGGCTGTGTGCTTGGTGGAATTTGTCATCCAACACAGGCGTGTAACACGGGCTTGATGACACCCAGCCCACGGGATCCCTGCAGGACCGAGATGATGTTCAGTGCCAAGCCCTGGCTTCCAGCCCATGCTCCCGCCCACGTCTCTCTCCCAGGAGCCAGGCTTACCCTCTACCTGTGCACCTGGGCTGTGTGACTCATGACTGGAATGATCTGGCTGGGCCTGTTTCCCCACCAGACTTATTTTCAGGTGCCCCAGCAGCCACCAAACATCTGTCAACTGAAGTAATGAACCTGCGGTTGAGAGGCAGCTAAACCTAGGTTGAAGGTTAGGGAGACAGCTGATTTGAGGTCAAATCCCCCGGCCAATTAGCCTTTCTGAGCCTATTTCTTCAATTGTAAAGGGAAGACAATCATGATGCTGACCTCAGAATTAAGGAGGAAGTGAGGAGGTGCATGTGAAGCATTGTGCATGTCTGGTGGGGCTGACTGGGCTCTGGAGGTGGTAGCTCTGGAGCCCTAACCCTCCTCTGCCTCATGCTAATTGACCTGTGGCATGTCTAGTAACATCATGACTGAGAAAATCATTTGAAAGTAGTAATCGCGGCCGGGCACGGTGGCTCAAGCCTGTAATCCCAGCACTTCGGGGGGCCGAGACGGGCGGATCACGAGGTCAGGAGATCGAGACCATCCTGGCTAACACGGTGAAACTCCGTCTCTACTAAAAAATACAAAAAACTAGCCGGGCGAGGTGGCGGACACCTGTAGTCCCAGCTACTCAGGAGGCTGAGGCAGGAGAATGGCGTAAACCCGGGAGGCAGAGCTTGCAGTGAGCTGAGATCCGGCCACTGCACTCCAGCCTGGGTGACAGAGCAAGACTCCGTCTCAAAAAAAAAAAAAAAAAAAAAAAAGAAAGTAGTAATCGCTGTCAAGAATTGTCTGCTGGTTCAACCCACTCCTGCTTTAGGCCCACTAAAATCATACCCACATGCTCTGACCCAACACCTCAGAGAAAACCTCCATTAGGGTGGCTGCCCCTCCCCTCCCAGTGGCTGCCCAATTGAGTTAACTCTGCCCCTGAATGTCCTGCCTCAGCAGGCAAAGCACTGGTGCCCAAGGTTGGCCTTTCATCCACCCCAAACCACTCAGCCCTGGGCACTGGAGGCTGCAGGCAGAAGGGTGGGGGCTGGGCTTGGGCTGGGATAGACAAGTCAGGAGAATCTCAGGCAGCAACTAGTGAAGGGAGCTGCAGGGTGTGAGGGAGGTGAGGGTGGAGAAAACTGTGTGGGTTGGGCGGGCGTGGTGGCTCATACCTTTAATCTCTCAGCACTTTGGGAGGCTGAGGCAGGTGGATCACCTGAGGGCAGGAGTTCCAGACCAGCCTGGCCAACATGGTGAAACCCATCTCTACTAAAAAATACAAAACTTAGCTGGGCGTGTTGGTGGGCACCTGTAATCCCAACTACTTGGGAGACTGAGGCAAGAGAATCGCTTGAACCCAGGAAGTGGAGGTTACAGTGAGGGGAGATCGCACCATTGCACTCCAGCCTGGGCGACAGAGTGAGATTCTGTTAAAAAAAAGAAAAAGAAAAAAGAAAAAAAAAACCTGTGTGGGTTGGTTTGAGGGGAGCCTGCCGCCCACACCAGGCCCACCAGCCCCAGACCTTTGGTGCTTCCCTTTCAGGGAAGTGGGAGTGAAGTTAAGACAGGGGAGGTACCGGGGCTTTAGATTCAAGCTGCAGGGAGCAAAAAGCAGCAGATGCTGAAAGTACTGCCTGGCAGGAAGAACAAGTGTTTTTTTTCTATTATGTAAAGATAGTCTCAAACTTCTCTGAGACCCGAGGACGCCAACCATAGTAATCTTCTGTTCCCTCTATGTGCACATGTGGAAACTGCTGCTCGGAGAGGCAGGGGTAGTGACAAGCAAGGTCACTCAGCAGATCTGGGTCCTACCCCAGGCTCTCTGGCCACAGAAAGTCGTCTCCTTCCAGAAAAGAACCCCAGTGAAGAGCAGGAGGGCAGGCTGTTGACTGGGCTCTCCCTGACTCCCATGCCTGGCAATAACATGAAAGTGATGAATACCTAATTCTGGCCCTGCCTGGGATCTGCTGTGGAGCCTTAGTCCTCATTTCTTCCATCTGCACGACGAGGGAGCAAGACAAGCTTTAGATTTAGTGATGCAGACACTCATGCCCAAACCAGCCAGCCTGGACAGTGACAAACAGTGACACAGGCAGGGACAGCTCCTTCCATCTCTTTTATCAGGGTTGGGGGATCACAGTTCTTGTACCAAAGCCCAAATCCTATTATGCAGAGATTTGGGTCTTCTTAGTGAGGGGAGGAAGAGCCAGTTGTAAGATGCTTACTTGCACAGAGTGGTTAGAAACTGAGACAGTACCTCATTCTCCCCTGAGCTGGTATATGACCCCTCTTGCTGCCTCCCAGTCTCCTCTTCCAACTCTGTCCTGTTTGATGATGGCCTCAGGGAGACAAGGGATGGCAGAAGAACCCTCTGAGAGGCCCAGGTCCTGGAGCAGCTTCTGCCTGGACTGAGGTCTTGGGGGTTTGGCTGTTTTTCACCAGGCTCCTCTTTGTCCCCCCACTGGGATATAGCCTCTCAGGCAAGTCACCCCGCTGAGTCTGAAAAGCCATGTGTCACCTTCGCAGCTTCCGGCACCTGAGGAGGGAGGAAGTGATCTGTTCACGCTGGCTGGAGCGCAGCCCCAGCCCTGGACTCACGTGTGCCTCGGGCCCACTAAGATCACAACCTGAGGGTCCTGGCGCACCACTCGGCCCTGGGCACTGGAGGCTGCAGGGGGAAGGATGAACCTTCTGTGAAGGCCATCCCCTCCTGACACTCCTCGGGAGCCCCCACTGGCCTGGCCAATATGATGTCACCCCATGGCCTCACTGCAGGAGAGGGGTGGTGGGAAATACATCAGATAAGGGGTGCACGAGGGTTCCACTCTGTTCTCTTGAAGCCCATAGGTAGGGAGATATCTACCACAGGGGCTTCTGGGAAGGCCCGAACTGCAAGCTGGAAAAGCTGTATCCCACATTTCTACCCCAGGCAGATGTCACCTCCTCCAAGAGATCTTTGACCTCTGAAAGATGAGGCCAGGTGCCCCTCACCACAGCCCTTGACATCCTCTGCTGGCATCGTCCCTCCTGTATCTGACTCCTGAGTTAGAATGTTGGACTTGCTTACACAGCTCCAGGTGCCAGCAGCTGCTTGGTAAATATTTGTTCAACACATTCAACAGTTTCTCCTTCCCTGGCCCTCCTCCTACTGGCAGGCTCACCCTGGACCTGCTCCAGGACAGGACCTTGGTGCCTTCCCAAACACACACCACCCTACAGACACCTCACCTGCAGGTGTCTGGGTTGAGCTCTAAGCCCCGCCCTTGGCAACGGAGGAAGCTGCGGCGTCGACAGCGGCAGCGGCAGGTCCGGGGGTCAGGGCGCTGGTGGCGCTGGGTGCAGCGTGGGCAGAGGGTCCTGGGGCTGGAGTGGGATGGGTGATGTCAGCTGGGGAGGGTGCTCCGGGGACAGAGTCCCAGCCCGGAACAGAGCGGGGCTGGGGACGGTGGTGGGGAGTGGCAGCCCTAGGGAGGAGAAGCGGCATGTCTGGGGTGGGAAGGAAGAGTCTTCCCTAGAACTGGGGTCAGGACAGAGAACACAGGCTTGGGGAGCAGAGGAAAAGAGAAAGCGGGGGACAGGTGGGAGGAGAAAGAGGGGCAACAGCTTCCGGAATCACTCGTACTCCCCCTGCCCCCACTCAGCTGGAGTCCAAAAGACTCACCTGTCCAGCTTCACAGCACTGTCCTTTTTTTTAGGTCTGAAAAGTAAGAGAGATAGACACAAAGAGGAGGAAGATCAGGAAATCCCAGCATCCTACTCTCTCTCTTCTCTCTTTTTGAGACTGAGTTTCCCTATTCTTGCCCAGGCTGGAGTGCAGTGGCACGGTCTCGGCTCACTGCAACCTCCGCCTCCTGGGTTCAGCCTATTCTCCTGTCTCAGCCTCCCAAGTAGCTCGGATTACAGGCACCCGCCACCACACCCAGCTACTTTTTGTATTTTTTTTTTAGTAGAGATGGGGTTTCACCATCTTAGTCAGGCTGGTCTTGAACTCCTTACCTCAGATGATCTGCCTGCCTGGGCCTCCCAAAGTGCTGGGATTATAGGTGTGAGCCACTGACCCAAGCATCCTACTTTGTTGCCCCAGATCCAAGGCCTACCCTTGGCTCTACTCTTAGGAACCTGGTCCCCAGTTCTGTGGATCACCATACCCCGCACCCCCCAAGCCTGGCCTCTGTGAGCTCAGAATTTGGGCCTGGCTGGCACCTGCATTCACACTGGCTGTGTTCTTCCAGGGACATCTCCCCCAGCTGACTGCTCGGGTACCGGATCATGAGGATCTGTGCTCAGGAGAAGAATGGGGGGACAGTGAGGGAGAGAGAGAAAGGGGATGCTCTAAGGCTGGAGGGAGAAAAGCTCACCCAACAGCCAGGAGGCTGGCCACCAGCCCTCCCTCCAACCGTACCTCCTGTGCCTCAGTCTCCAGGCTGCCCCAGCCCCAGAGCCAGCCAGCATCCACCCTGCCCGCTGCCCCACCTGCCCAGTACCTGCATCCGCTGCCCGCTGCCCCACCTGCCCAGTGCCTGCATCCCCTGCCCGCTGCCCCACCTGCCCAGTGCCTGCATCCCCTGCCCGCTGCCCCACCTGCCCAGTACCTGCATCCCCTGCCCGCTGCCCCATATGCCCAGTACCTGCATCCGGACTTGGTGCTGCCCAGTGGGCACACACTCCAGGCCATCGTCAGGGCAGCAGCCACCACAACGCTGCACGGTCACGCAGCTGGGCACCAGCTGTTTGGCCACGGTGCCCATGAGCTCCACAGTCAGGGGCACCACCACCTCCCGGGGCTGGCAGGTAGCGCGAGTATACACATCTATCCATGACACCACTGGGAGCAGACCGGTAGGGGTTAAGTCCTCACTGTTTTTCCTGCAGCTGCTCCCAGCAGCTGTCCCCCCCAGTCCCCAAGTCACAGCTACCCTCCACTAGCCCTCCCCACTCTGCCCTCACAACCTGTCTTCCCCTGCCCTGTTTATCCAGATCCCAGTAACCCCGCTGCCTCAATTTCCTCCTCTGTGAAATGGGTAGAATAACAGTTTGCATATTCTAGGGGAGTTACACAAGATGATGGACACCAGGCACCTGGAATCAGGGCCCATGACAAACCCTCTTAGTGCTGGCTAGTGCCAAGTTTTTATGAGTTTTACCTTTCTTCTGGTGGCCAGGGGCATCAGGCTGGGAGACAGGGGCCTGTGGGAGATAAAGACCTGTACCCAAGGTACACTTTAGGAGGGTCTGTCCCTGTCGCCATCCCTGGGGGTTTGCCCTTGCATCAGGAGGCTTTACCACCTCTCTGACATCTTTCCAGATTGCGCTGTTCCTGTGGCCACTGCTCTAGCTTTACCTGTCCTTTCCTGGCCACCCAGGACCTGCCCTGGCTCAAAACACAACAGGTGCTCCGGCGGCCGCGTCAAATTTCCAGGCCGCAGAACCGAGCATGTTTGGGGGCCGCATGCAGATCAGGAGCGCACACAGTGGGCGCCGAAGCAGGTCCTGTGGGCACTGAGGGAGCCCCGCCCCCGGCGGTGCCCAGGGGACGGGGTGGGGCGGAGGAGTGGCCCCAGACTGGGGCTGGCGGGCCAGCGGGGAGGGGCACCTCCCAGGGGATGCACGCGCCGGGCCCCCGAGACGCCCGCGTCCAAGGCCGGACCCCGCAGATCCCCCCGGCCGAGGCCGCGGGTCGCCTCCTTACTTCCGCCAACCTTGAGAGAGGGCACGGCGGGCTGGCGGGCGCGCTGTCGGGCTCACGTACCTGGGCGGGGGCCAGCTGCAGGAGCGCGGCGAGCAGCAGGCGGCGGAGCAGGGGGCTCATGGTGCCCGCGGGGGCCGCCCGCCGGGGGCGCCCGCATCGCCCTAGCCCGGCGGGGCGGGGGGCGGTGGCAGCCAGAGCCCCATGGCGCGGGCCCGGGCGCGGCGGGCGGGGGCCGGGCGCGGTGGGCGGCTCCTCCGCGGCCCCCTCCCGAGCCCTGGATGCAGGCAGCGCAGCGCAGAGCAGCGGAGGCGGCCGGAGGAGCGGGCGGGCGGGCGGCCGGTGGCGGCGGGCGGCGGCGGCGGGGACGGCGGGGGCGGCGGGGGCGGCGGGGGGCGGGCCCGGGCTGGCGGGCGGGCGGCTCATGTGACCCAGACACGCGCTCCCCACCGGGCCGTGGGGCGGGGGCGGGGCGGCGGGGTGGGGGGGGCGAGGCCGCCGGCGGGGCCCGCCTCCTCCACACACCCCCTCCCGCCTCCCGCCGCTGCAGGGGAAAGGGGACGCACCGCCCAGGGGGCCGGGCTCCCGGGTCGCCGCAGCCACTACCCAGAGGGCTGGGCGCTGCCCCTCGGCGAGGCCGGGGCAGGGGGGCGCCGGGCCTGAAGGAGGGAGCCGCACACTAGCTCTGTGAATCACTTTATTGCGCGCGTTTTGGGAAGCGAGCCGTCCAGAGAAGGAAGCAAGGCGGGAATGTACTGCAGGCTCTATCCAGGTGAGCCCCTCAGGGGCCGGCGCCCGGGGGCACGATCTCCGGGACTTGGGTTGGCTCCGGTGGTGGCGGCTGCTGCTGCCTTTGCCGTTGTCGCTCCTGCTGAAGGCTGGCTCTGTTGGCCCTGGAGGAGAGGGCACTTGGGTGGTTGGGATAGGGATCCCCAAGTGTGGTGCCGGGACAGGGAGCAGGGGGCAGAAGAGAGCAGGGACAGACCTGGCCCGCGCCCGCGCCCGCGCTTCATTGTACATGGCTGTGATGATCCGATCCTTTTCATCCATGAAGTTAAGGTGCATCTGCTTCACCTTCCTGCAATGTGTCATAATTAACCCTGGGACTCGAATTCCTGTTGTCCCTGAAGTCCTGCCCCCTTCCACCCCACTCTAGGGGCCTCACAGCTTTTCAACCCACACAGGGTTAGGGACCTCAGCCTAACCCTGCCTGTGATAGGTAGGGAGGGCTCAGAGTGGCCCTGGCTTGTCTAGGGTCCAATGGCATCCGAAGTCCCTGGCCACTTCGAGGTGTTACAGCAGCTGTGGACATGGGGGTGCTCCTCCCAGAAGACTAGAAAGGGTATGCATCTAACTCCATCACTGAACTAGGCAGGCTGCTAGCAGTGGGCACTGGCCTTTAGGTATCTGCTATCGAAAATCGGCTTCGTGGCTAGGCACGGTGGCTCACGCCAGTAATCCCTGTACTTTGGGAGGTCGAGGCGCATGGATCATATGAGGTCAGGAGTTTGAGACCAGCCTGGCCAATATGGTGAAGCCCCAGCTCTACTAAAAATACAAAACAATTAGCCAGGTATGGTGGTGGGCGCCTGTAGTCCCAGCTACTTGGGAGGCTGAGACAGAAACAGAAGAATTGCTTGAACCCAGGAGGCAAAGGTGAGGTTGCAATGAGCCAAGATCACACCACTGTACTCCAGTCTGGACGACAGAGTGAGACTCCACCTCAAAAAAAAAAAAAAAAAAAAAAAAAAAAGAGGCCGGGCGCGGTGGCTCACGCCTGTAATCCCAGCACTTTGGGAGGCCAAGGCGGGCGGATCAGGAGGTCAGGAGATCGAGACCATCCTGGCTAACACAGTGAAACCCCGTCTCTACTGAAAAAACAATACAAAACATTAGCCGGGCGTGGTGGCGGGCGCCTGTAGTCCCAGCTACTGGGGAGGCTGAGGCAGGAGAATGGTGTGAACCCCGGAGGCGGAGCTTGTAGTGAGCCGAGATGGCGCCACTGCACTCCAGCCTGGGCAACATAGCGAGACTCCATCTCAAAAAAAAAAAAATTGGCCGGGCGCGGTGGCTCAAGCCTGTAATCCCAGCACTTTGGGAGGCCGAGACGGGCAGATCACGAGGTCAGGAGATCGAGACCATCCTGGCTAACACGGTGAAACCCCGTCTCTACTAAAAAAAATACAAAAAAAACTAGCCGGGCGTGGTGGCGGGCACCTGTAGTCCCAGCTACTAGGGAGGCTGAGGCAGGAGAATGGCGTAAACCCGGGAAGCGGAGCTGGCAGTGAGCTGAGATCCGGCCACTGCACTCCAGCCTGGGCGACAGAGTGAGACTCCATCTCAAAAAAAAAAAAGAAAAAAGAAAAAAGAAAAGAGAATCAGCTTCATGGCACGTGTGAGAGTGGCGGGCAGATGCCTGCTGCCAAATGAATGAGCTGTGCTGCATTTGCTGCTTGTGCTTGATTTTGTTTGGCTCAATCCCTTCCTGGCAGCCAGCACGAAAGATTTATATTCGAAATATGAAAAAGTGTAAATGACAGCGTTAGCTCTTAGTGCAGCGCTGTCTTTACTAAGTAAGGAGAGGCTCCAGAGACCGATTTCAAGCAACTCTTAGCTTGAGAGACACAATAGTACGGGACACAAGGTGCTGTGGAGGACTGGCTGACCACACTGGAATTCACCCACCCTCCTGCCCTCTGCCCATCACCCTGGGGAGAACAGGCATCACCTGAAGGCAATGTAGTGCAGGCCCATGCCTGCCAGCATGAGGAGGAGGCAGTACCCCAGCACTTGCTTGTTTTGTTTGTGTTGCTGCTGCCTCGACTGGGGCCCCTGTGGCCTCACGCTATGAAACTGGGACCAGTACTGTGCGTTGGGGGGTGCCCAGGAGCTGCTGAGAGGCAGAGGAAGGGACATTGTGGAAATGAGTCTCCCCAAGAGACCTGGGGGTGGGGCAAGTTGAGGGCAGGATTACTGTACCTGTGTGTTTGGTGGGCAGACTTGTCACAGGCTGTGGTTCGTGGAGACTTTGGGGGACCACCTGAGCGGAGCTGGTCATCATAGCTTCGGCGGCTCTGCTCATGGCTGAGCACACGGTATGCCTCACTCAGCTCCACAAAGCGGCTGTGCAGGCTTGGGTTCCCAGGGTCCCGGTCCGGGTGCAGCTGGGGTGGGGCAGGACTCCCCTTATCTCCCTTTGCCTGTCCCTCCCCAGGACCCATGCTGATGACATCCACCCACACCAGGGCTCCAGTCATACCCAGAAGCCCTGCCTGGTCAGTGACCCTCACTCAGGCATGCCCACTCCTCAGAAGGCCAGAGAGCATGGACTCCTGCCTCCTCCTGCGTTCAAGCCCTCCCCACCTGCCAGCCCCCTGCATTCACCATATGCCCCGGTCCAGGTTTCTTAAGAGCAGGCAGGCAGGTCAAGAAAACCAAGCCCAGCCCATCAGACAGGACCCCTGGCTCCTGCCCACAGCTTTCCCCTACCCTTGAGCACCCACCACTCCCTATGAGGGCTGAAAAAATGTGGCACCAGCCAGAGATGCAGGTCTACTCCTGGGAATTTGAAGCACACCCCCACTGGCTCAGAGTTCCTGCTCCCCCTCCCCACCTTAGGGGTACTGGTACCTCTTTCGACTTGGAGAAGAAAGCTCGTTTAACTTCCTCAGTGCTGGCACCAGGATGCACCCCCAATAGTTCATAATAATTACTGGGGCTGGACCTGTGGACAGAGTCGCAAACCTGCAGGGGCTGAGGGAACCCAAAAGCTAGCTCTGCCCTGCCCTTCCCAGCCCCTCCCTGGGCTACACCCTTCAACTCAGCCACCAGGAGCTGAGAAGGCTGAAACAGATCCCAGGACAAATCTGTCTCCAGATCAGCCCTCCCTTTGGAGTGTTTCAGGCACAGTGCAGGTCAGGATTTCTCAAAGTGGAGTCCAAAAACTTGTTGGAAAATACTGATTCCTGACCAGGTGCGGTGGCTCACGCCTGTAATTCCAGCACTTTGGGACGCCGAGGAGGGCGGATCACCTGAGGTCAGGAGTTCAAGACCAGCCTGACTAACATGGAGAACCCCTGTGTCTCCTAAAAATACAAAATTAGCTGGCTGTGGTGGCGCATGCCCGTAATCCCAGCTACTCCAGAGGCTGAGGCAGGAGAATCGCTTGAACTCGGGAGGCGGAGGTTGCAGTGAGCTGAGGTTGTGCCCAGCAGAGATTGTGCCATTTGCACTCCAGCCTGGGCAACAAGAGCGAAACTCCGTCTCCAAAAAAAAAGATAAAAGAAAAAGAAAGAAAAAACTGATTCCTGAGCCCTACCCAGTTGATTCCTCCAGTTCAGAATCTCCAGAGCAGAGCCGAGGAATCTGGATTTTTGTACCCGACACCTCCCCATCTCCCACCTCCCACAGAGGGTTATGTACAGTGATGTTTGAAAACCACTAGAGCTGTGGTAAGAGCGTTGGGTTTAACCTGGACTCAAACTCCTCTTCTGCCGCTTAAATCGGTGTATGACCTTGGGGGTCTTCTCTATCTCTGAGCCTCAGCAGGGAAGGCGAGGGTTACCTGAGACAAACCTGGGAGCCTCCTGACACGGAGTAGAGACCACAACTATCTCAGCACATAGGGCAAACAGAAACCCACTGAACAATCGGCCCGGGCCCCCCAGCGCCCAACTCACCGCTGCCCGGCGGCCGCTCCAAGGAGCCGGGAGGGAGGGCTGCGGGGCCACAGCCGGCACAGGCGCAGGAGTAGTAGTAAGGGCGGCATGGCGGCAGGCGGGCAACCGGGAAAGGAGGCTACCAAGAGCGCACTGGGACCAGGATGGGGCTAGACTTCAAGCACCCGGGGACAGAGAAGAGGCCCGGCCCGGTGTTCTGCGAAGGAAAACTGAAGCAGACCCGGGGAGGGGGAGGTTCTTGCCCAGGACCAGACCCGCGTGTTCTTGGACCTGCCCTTTTCTCTCACCCGGGCATCCGCAGCCCTTCTCAGCGCTGGCTTCGGGGTCTGGCCAACCAGCCAGGTACTCCGAGACCCCATTCCCACTCAGGGAGCTTGTGGACGGCGAAGGAGGGGCCACAACCAGGCCCCGCCCCCGCTGCCCAAGGACCCGAGGCCGTCGCCATTTCCTGCATCTATTCAGGCCCCGCCCTCGCACTCTCATTGGCGTGGATGCCAAGACCACGTCCACCAGGCAGGAAAAAAAATCGGTGGAGACCCCGCCCCTACATGTCTATTGGCCTTTGGGGCCTCCGGTCCCCCAGCCTGCGGACTCGCCGGACAGGCGCGAGCGCCCACCTGGGGACCGGGCGGGACAGAGTCCGCTCTCTGAGGCTTTGCGACGCTTTCGGCCCGGCCACCGTCTCTCCGTTCCGCTGTTGCTCCCCTCTGCAGCGAGGCATATCTTACAGAGCTGCTTCGGCCCCGGAGCCTCTCAGGATGCAGCCAAGGGAGCCACAGCTGTTATCCTCTGCTTGTAGAGGAGGACATTGAGGCTGGGCGGTTTTTTTTTTCCCCCCAGGTCACTTGTCCTGCCTTACGCACTCAGGGCCCACTGTTCCTCTCTGTCACAGAAATAGCAGATGCCAACGGAATCCAAGAATAAAGTCCTTTATTATCTTCAGAGCGGTGGGAGTAGGGCTGGGGACCCTAGGGCTGCTCCGGTGGGATTTCCCTGAACCCGGTTATAGAGGATGATGGCGCCTTTGGCAGAGGGGCAGAGTTCAGCCCACATCTCCGTCTCCTGCAATCTCCGCACGTTCTGTGGGGAGACAACAAGACCCAGACATTCAAGCTTGCCACATCTCCTGCCAGGGCTGTGCCCAGAATTCCTGAGCCTCAGAGACCTCTGCACTGTCCTTAGGGAGGCATGTTAAGGGGCTGAACAGGTCCCTGGACCTTTCCCTTGCACTAAGGGCAAATCTTGTGCCTCTGGAGGGAATTGTGACCCATCCAACACCTCCCCTACAAGATAATGCATTGCCAGGCCTCTGCAGGCTCCAGCCCTGGCCTCCAAGCAAGATGGTTTGTCACTCTGCACCTGTGTCTCCACAAAGATGATTCCTGTAGACTCGTGGGCCTCGGGTCCCCCACTCAGGTAGTGCTTTCTCACCTGCTCAGAAGTCAGGCTGCACCTGGACAAGAACACAGGGTGGCTTAGTGGGTGACCAGCCCCTGCGGGGTCCCCGTGGAGCCACAGCTGCCTCAGCCCACTCCTCACCACCCACCCTCCCCAAGACCCAGGATCATGTACCCGAGCCCACTCACTGGACATAGAACTCGGCACTGGCTCGGCCAGCACTGGTCTCGTTTCGGGCGATGCCCAACAGCAGGGGCTGGCTCAGGGTGAGCAGCGGCAGGTTCACCTGCGGTGGAGAGTGGAGGGGGGAGGTCCCCCCTATCAGTGCCACTGCCCACATCCCTGCCCCTCTCAATGAAAAACAGCCTGTTGCCTGTGTACAGCACTTTACAGCCTGTAGATCAAGGGCCTGGCATCACAGAATGTCAGATGATGGGCATGTTTGTTTTACAGGTACACCAAAACCAAAGAGATTGAACACGTTGCCCAAGGTCACCCAAGAGAAGTCAATTTAGTGACTGGGACTCCACTTACTCCTTTTTCCGTTTTTTTTTTTTTTTTTTTTTTTTGAGATGGAGTCTTGCTCTGTCGTCCAGGCTGGAGTACAGTGGCGCCATCTCAGCTCACTGCAACCTCTGCCTCCCAGGTTAAAGTGATTCTCCTGCCTCAGCCTCCTGAGTAGCTGGGATTACAGGTGCACGCCACCACGCCCGGCTAGTTTTTGTATTTTTAGTAGAGATGGGGTTTCTCCATGTTGGCCAGGCTGGTCTCGAACTCCTGACCTCAGATGATCCACTGGCCTCGGCCTCCCAAAGTGCTGGGATTACAGGTGTGAGCCACCACGCCCTGCCACACTTACTCCTTTTTCAACAAACTTGGGGAGTAGGTAAGATATTTATCATTGTTTCCATTGAAAAGAAGAATCCTTGGCCGGGCAAGGCATGATAATCACTTGAACCCAGGAGGCAAAGGTTGCAGTGAGCCGATATGGCACCACTGCACTCAGCCTGGGCAACAGAGCAAGACTCTGTCTCAAAAAGAAAAAAGAAAAGAAAAGAAGAGGAATCCGCTGGGCACAGTGGCTCACATCTGTAATCCCAGCATTTTCGGAGGTTGAGGCAGGCAGATCACAAGGTCAGGAGATCGAGACCATCCTGGCTAACATGGTGAAACCCCATCTCTACTAAAAATATGAAAAAAATTAGCCAGGCATGGTGGTGGGCACCTGTAGTCCCAGCTACTCGGGAGGCTGAGGCAAGAGAATGGTGTGAACCTGGGAGGCGGAACTTGCAGTGAGCTGAGATTGTGCTACTGCACTCCAGCCTGGGCGACAGAGCAAGACTCTGTCTAAAAAATAGAAAAGAAAAGAAGAAGAATCCAAGGCAGAGAGTATTGCGGGCTAGAATTCCACTCCTAGTATGCCTAGCTGCAAAGCCAACTTCTTCTATCATTGCTGACCAGATGCCTGCAGGCCTCCCGCCAGCCCAGATCTGTAGAATTCTGGCAAGTCCTAACCCCTCCCTTCATGTCTACCACCCTGTCCAGGTCAACCTCACTCACCTCATCACAGATCTCCTGAAGGACACTGGAAAAGAGCTCACGTACCACCAGCTCCCCAGCGAGGTCCTGGTGCTGGGGGCTGTCACCAGGGCACAGGGCCTGTGAGAGGTCAGGCTCAGCTCCTGCTCCCCACCTCTTCCCCCTGCCCCATCTCAGGACCAGCAAGCCTATACCTGCTGGCCCTAAGGGTCTGATGTGGCACAGTGTAAGAGAGTTAGTGATCCTGAGTCTAGTGTCCTTTTCCTGGCAGACAACCAGAGATCCAGCTTCAAAGGGGACACACAGGGGTCAGGGGTTGGGTAGGGCATCTTCTTCCTGTGTCCAGTCTTCCCCCCTGTGTTTTCTAGTTTCTCACAGGACTGGGGCAGGGGTCAGCGGGGAGGCAGCTGGACTGCCCTGAGCAAACTTTCAGAGAAACACCAGGCCAATTTTCCCTTTAAGGAATGAGGAAACCAAAGCTGGGAGGATTGGGAGGGTGGAGAGCTGCAGCTCCTTTGAGCTGTCTGGGTCTTTGTGCCCAGCCTGGCATCTCACCTGAGGCTCTGGGTGCCCACCAGGCACATCCACCAGCCCAGGGGCCTCAGCCACCTGCCGGGAGCGGCGCAGGAAGACAAGGAAGTCATCGGCCGTGGCTAGTGCTGCGCCCACCCCCAGTGGGTCCGCCAGATAGGCCTGCGTGTCACCCCAGTCGGTGGCCCCCTGCTGTCGCAGCCAGGCAGCTGAGCTGGACCAGTTGGTGCCCAGGAAGTCTCGGTAGGAAGTAAGGCCCAGGCGCAGAAGCAACTGTGGCCCCCGAGAGCCAATGGGCGCCAGGGTGGCTGAGTGCAGGCGGAACTTGGGGGCGTTGAAGAGCCAGGGCTGGGCCTTTAGCCGGGTCTCCCAGATGGCAGTGATGGCCTCGTCCCCACCTGGCAGTGGGCGTCGGTCGTGGGCGGGGCTCAGCTCGGCCTGTACTTGCTCCCGGGGCAGGCCCCCGCCAGGGCACTGCAGCAGCAGGGTCACCTCAGGATCCATGATCTGGACGGGGCAGCTCTGGGGGAGGATAGAGCCAGGCCTGTCACCCAGGGGGGCCACTACCACTCCTGGGCTGCGCAGCTGGCCCCGTCTGTCGCAGACCTCCTGAGGGTACCCGCAGCCCTTGTCCACCCCCCGACCACTCCCTGGGCAGTAAAGCGCCCGTTCTTCCCCGCAGGAGCCCCGAGTCCCACAGGGTGTCCGGGACGCCCGGGCATCCCTACCATCCGGAGGTCTTGGGTTCAGGCGCCCCCAAATGCCCATGCCCCTCAAACCCAGGGGTCTGCCTCCGACTCGGGACGCGTGGGGACCCCTTTCCAGGGCCCTGAAGCTCCAGCCTCCAGCCGGCGATCCCCTGCCTCCAGTTCACGCAGGCTCCGCCCCTTCCCCGAAGCGGAAGTGCCCGCCCCCTTCCCCCGCGGCTTTTCATTGGCGGGCCCGCCGCCCGCCCCGCCGGGGTCAAGGAGGGTGGAGGTTTGTCCCCTCAGCCCCGACACTTCCGCCCCATCAGTCTGCACGTCGGCCCTGCCTCCCAGACCACCTTGCGGGTACCAGTGATCTGGAGTGTGGGGCTCGGCCTCCCTGCGCTGCTGGCTGACGGTGTGACCTTGGGCAAGTCTGGCCTGCTGGGCCTTAGTTTCCCTCTCTGCAGCAGAGCATGGGGGTGGTGAAATAATGAGCCGTATACTCCCACCCAGCACTGACTTCCTGAGGCTTTGTGACTTTCTGGGAGGGGTGGGGACGTGGGAGGGGCCTTAAAGCAGTACCCCCTCGTCACTGCTCCCCACAGGTCTTGGCCATGAACTCCTCAGGAGGAGAAAGGCAGGAAGCAGCAGGGTCCAGGGGTAGAAGGGCACCCAGATCCCGGGAACAGGTGCGCGCCTCCTCCCCACCCCCTCCCACCAGTCCAGGCTCCCTGGGAGTTGCTGGGGGAGGAGTTGAAGGGTCCTACTATTCCTGGAGACCACCTGGCGCTCCTTTCTCTCTGGGCTCTCTCTGCAGTGGGTCATTGACGGTTCAGGATGGGCAGCAGGGCAGGGTCACCATGGAGACCAGGGGCCACTGCTGGGTTCTTTCAGGACCGAGACGTGCAGCTGTCCAAGGCTCTGTCCTATGCCCTGCGCCATGGGGCCTTGAAGCTGGGGCTCCCCATGGGAGCTGGTAAGTAGGGGCCTTGGAGGCTGGGGCTTGAGCCCAGAGAGAAACGTGAGCCTGTCTGCGACCCCTCCCCCATGGCTGCCTCCACTGCTCCCTGAGGAAGGCACGGAGGGCACTTCTTCCCCATGCACAGAGGAGAGCAAGGCCTAGAGGCCCTGTCATGTCCACAGCAGACTGAGGAGAGTTCTTGTCTGGGCCAGGCCTGGTGACCGCCCCCTCCAACCAAGCAGCCAGATCAGCACTTACTCCGAGGTTGTACCCCGGAGGGTATGGGGCAGCTGGTGGTGTGTGTGCACACTCCAGGCCAGCGCCATGCTGAGCACTCACCTCCCTGCCCCTCTGTGAGGCAGATCCTCTTTTTATGTAACTTGAAAAAACTGGGACTCAGAAAGGGGAGACTCAAAAGGTCCTACAGAGGATGCCCAAGTGATCTCCAAGCCCAGACTTTGTTTCGGTTGTGTGTAGCTCCCTGTTAACCCTGGCCCAGTCCAGAGCAAGGTTGGCTCCTGAGCACCCTGCCTGCCCACAGATGGCTTCGTGCCCCTGGGCGCCCTCCTGCAGTTGCCCCAGTTCCGCAGCTTCTCTGCTGAAGATGTGCAGCGCGTGGTGGACACCAATAGGAAGCAGCGGTTCGCCCTGCAGCAGGGGGATCCCAGCACTGGCCTTCTCATCCGGGCCAACCAGGGCCATTCCCTGCAGGTCAGGGTGAGGGGACAAGTACAAGAGCCAGATGGGAGGGACCCCTGCCTGTGAAGGGGGTCTCACTGCTGCCTATTCAACCAGGTACCTGAGTTGGAGTTGATGCCCCTGGAGACGCCACAGGCCCTGCCCCCGATGCTAGTCCATGGTACATTCTGGAAGCACTGGCCATCCATCCTACTCAAGGGCCTGTCCTGCGGGGGAAGGACGCACATCCACCTGGCCCCAGGACTGCCTGGAGACCCCAGTGTCATCAGTGGTCAGTGCCCTTCCCTCTCACCTAGCTACTCCCACCCACTCTGTCCTCCCAGGTCCCCTCCAGAGGTTGCAACACTTGTCTGAGGCCACCCCATGCCTGGCATGGAGCAGCAACCCTGCAATCCCAGCCCAGGACCCCAGTCTGCCCAGGTTGCTGACTGCCCTCTAGGTGCCCAGTCCCCAGCTTCAGCTGTCTCTGCAGGCATGCGGCCCCATTGTGAAATAGCTGTGTTTATTGATGGACCCCTGGCTCTGGCAGGTGAGTCTGGACAAAGCAGGGGCTGGCCTTGCCTTCAGGGAGGACATGAGTCACATCTCTGGCTCTGTCAGCAGATGGAATATCCTTCTTCCGCTCTGCCAATGGGGTGATTCTGACTCCAGGGAATACTGATGGCTTCCTGCTTCCCAAGTACTTCAAGGAGGCCCTGCAGCTACGCCCTACCCGTGAGAGCCACCACGCCAGCCCCTATCCCTTGTGCCTGAAGCCTGTGCCCTTCTGCCCTCACCTCTCTCCTAGCTTCCAACCCCAGACTGACTTAGATCTCCCTTTAACCAACTCTTATCTCTATCAGGAAAGCCCCTTTCCTTGGCTGGTGATGAAGAGACAGGGTGTCAGAGTGGCCCCAAGCACTGCTCCAGAGAAAGGAGAAGGATCCAACAATAAAATATTAATTTATAAAAAAGAAATTTTAAGAAGTAACAAGAAAGAAACTCCAGTTTGAGACCATGTTTCATCATCCTGTAGCTACATCCGGTCTTCCTTGTGTGCTAGGGGACTGCAGATAGCTCAGGGGTATCAGCCTCAGCCACTTGGACAAGGGAAGGGGGCACCGCAGGAGCTCAGGGACCCCCACCCCCATCCCTGGCCTGGGTGATGACAGCGTCTGGCCCTGCCAGGTCTTTGGCCTGCACAAAGTCAGTGACTGCAGATGAAATGCCCAGCTGGGTGCCTGCCTGGAGCGGGTGTGGGGCAGTGAGTCCCTGTGGGTGTGGGCTTGGGAGTTGCCGTGACAGGTGGTGAGCAGGGCAGGGGCAGTCAGATAGCCCTCAGAAGGCCTCATGGCCCCCCGTAAGCTGCAGGAAGAGGTCTTCATCCAGCTCCTCCCCACGGGCCCGCTCCCGCGTCGACAGGAAGATGTAACCCCCGATGTACTCGTGTACAACTCGGCAGCTGGCAGACACACAGCTGAAGGCCACATTGATGTGCTCATCAAACTCGATGGCCACCTGAAGGGCAGACAGTCAGAGGGGCAAATGGGGGTGGGATATGGGAGCAGCCCCTGCCCTACCCTGGCTGGATACAGCTCCGGCCTGGCACCTGTCCCCCATCCATACCCTGGGTCTGGGCCCACCTGCCGGATGTCCCAGTTGACATTCCACTGGCGCATGTTGCTGAAACGCCAGGTCTTGACCACGTCGCCCACAGCCAAGTCGATGCGGATCAGTCGGTTGTTGGCGATGCCCAGGATCTCGTCTTTCCTACTGCCCTTGAACCTGGCCCCCAGCGGGAGAGAGTGAGCCAGGGCTCCACCCTGCATGGCCCAAGCCCGCCCAGACAATGTGGCACTGTGCTGGAGAGCCAGCGCTTCCCGACTGCAGCTCAGCAGCTCTGTGACCCTGAGCAAGCCATTTGGGTTCCCTGGGCCTCAAGTTTCTCATCTGGAAAATGAGGGTTAATTGATAGAATCCCCACAACAGCATTTAGCAGCATCAGGCAAACAGGCCATGCCTTTCAATGGTAACTTTTGGTTTTTGGCATCATCCTCATCAGCTGCTGTCTCGCTCCCTTCTTTGCAGTCTTAGGAAACAACTGATCAGAGGGGTCCACCCCCTGTAATGGCGCCCACCTCTACGGCCACCCAGGCCCAGACAGTGACTGTCCACAACAGAGCTGCAGCGAGAACTGCTTCTGCTCTCCTGACCTGAACTTCGTCTCTCTTTTTTTTTTTTTTGAGACGGAGTCTCGCTCTGTCACCCAAGCTGGAGTACACTGGCCAGATCTCAGCTCACTGCAAGCTCCGCCTCCCGGGTTCACGCCATTCTCCTGCCTCAGCCTCCCGAGTAGCTGGGACTACAGGCGCCCGCCACCTCGCCCGGCTAGTTTTTTGTATTTTTTAGTAGAGACGGGGCTTCCCCGTGTTAGCCAGGATGGTCTCGATCTCCTGACCTTGTGATCCGCCCGCCTCGGCCTCCCAAAGTGCTGGGATTACAGGCTTGAGCCACCGCGCCCGGCCTTTTTTTTTTTTTTTTTTTGAGACAGTCTCGCTCTGTCACCAGGCTGGAGAGCAGTGGCGTGATCTCGGCTCACTGCAACCTCCGCCTCCCTAGTTCAAGCGATTCTCCTGTCTCAGCCTCCCTAGAAGATGGGATTACAGGTACGCGCCACCACGCCTAGCTAATTTTTGTGTTTTTAGTAGAGACGGAG
The DNA here is from genome assembly GCF_009764315.1 of Trachypithecus francoisi. NCBI lineage: Eukaryota > Metazoa > Chordata > Mammalia > Primates > Cercopithecidae > Trachypithecus > Trachypithecus francoisi. Next base: position 9,992,037 of record NW_022681473.1, read on the forward strand.
TTTCTTTTTTTTTTTTTTTTTTTTGAGACGGAGTCTCACTCTGTCGCCCAGGCTGGAGTGCAGTGGCTTGATCTCAGCTCACTGCAAGTTCCGCCTCCCGGGTTTACGCCATTCTCCTGCCTCAGCCTCCTGAGTAGCTGAGACTACAGGTGCCCACCACTTCGCCCGGCTAGTTTTTGTTTTTGTACTTTTTAGTAGAGAAGGGGTTTCACCGTGTTAGCCAGGATGGTCTCGATCTCCTGACCTCGTGATCCACCCGTCTTGGCCTCCCAAAGTGGTGGGATTACAGGCTTGAGCCACCACGCCCAGCAAGACGTAGTTTCACCATGTTGGTCAGGCTGGTTTCGATCTCCTGACCTCATGATCTGCCTGCCTTGGCCTCCCAAAGTGCTGGGATTACAGGGGTGAGCCACCGCGCTGGCTCTTTTATTTATTTGTTTATCTACTTACTTACTTGAGACGGAGTCTCACTCTGTCGCATCCAGGCTGGAGTGCAGTGGCACAATCTTGGCTCACTGCAACCTCCGCATCCTGGGTTCAAGAGATTCTCCTGCCTCAGCCTCCCGAGTAGCTGGGATTATAGGCACCTGCCACCACACCTGGCTAATTTTTGTATTTTTAGTAGACACCGGGTTTCACCATGTTGGTCAGGCTGGTCTCACACTCCTGACCTCAAATGATCTGACCACCTCGGCCTCCCAAAGTGCAGGTATTACAGACGTGAGCCACTGCGTCCTGCCTATTTATTTGTTTGTTTTGTTTTGTTTGTTTGTTTGAGGCAGAGTCTAGCTCTGTCACCCAGGGTGGAGTGCAGTGGTGTAGTCTCATTTCACTGCAACCTGTGCCTCCTGGGTTCAAGGGATTCTCCTGCCTCAACCTCCTGAGTAGCTGAGACTACAGGTTTGTGCCACCACACCCGGCTAATTTTTGTATTTTTAGTAGACACCGGGTTTCACCATGTTGGTCAGGCTGGTCTCACACTCCTGACCTCAAATGATCTGACCACCTCGGCCTCCCAAAGTGCTGAGATTACAGGTGTGAGCCACCACACCTGGCCCGGCCTATTTATTTTTGAGACAGAGTCTCGCTTTGTCACCCAGGCTGGATCCAGTGCAGTGGTGTGATCACAGCTCACTGCAATCTTGACCTCCCAGGCTCAAGAGATCCTCCCACCTCAGCCTCCCGAGTAGCTGGGACTACAGGTGACCACCACCGTGCCCAGCTAATTTTTTACAATTTTTTGTAGAGACAGGGGACTTTCTGTGTTGCCCAGGCTGGTCTCAAATTCCTGGGCTCAAGTGATCCTCCTATCTCGGCCTCCCAAAGTGCTGAGATTACAGACATGAGCCCCAGCACCTGGCATGAGCTTTGTCTCTTATGTTTTTTGTGGAGGGACAGCATGAGGGGCACACATGGGGCCCTCAGTAAGGCCTGCTTACAAGGAACAAGGGAAGGGAGTCTTCGGGGTGCCTGTCCAGAACCCACTCTTGGGATGTGGGCACACAGCAGCCGGGTGGCAGGTAAGGGCAGAGAAGGTGCTGGGCAGGGGGATGGGCTGGGGGCCATACCTGACCATGACATAAGAGATGCCGAAGTCGGGCAGGGACTGCCAGGCCTGGATGAAGCGCAGCTGGGCCTCTGCCAGCGACAACTGGGCCACATTCTGGTGGGCTTCCAGGATCCGTGGAGTGAGCTGCAGGACCATACTGGTGATGGGCTGCCAGGCACTATTCCCCTCTTCCAAAGTCACCAAACCCCCACCTCCCCATCAGGGTGACAGCATGTGAGCCTGGGAAGGGACAGTGCCCACGGGCCACCAAGGTACAGATTTGCAGTGTGCCAGGCTGCAAGGTGAACATGGGCACCTGGACCGTGACTCCTCCCAGAGGGTGGGTACCAGCCGCGCAATCTCAGGGACGCAGTGGGAGAAGCCCAGTGAGCACGTAGCTTTCCTGAGGAAGGCTCTGTGGAGACCCAGGGGTCGGAGGTCTCCGGGTAAACACTATGCTCATTCCCACCCTGACTCCTCCTGGTACCTGCTTGGCCTTGAACTTTCGCTGGAAACGGGGGGCAACCAGGCCATAGGGGTTGAGGCCTTCAGCAGAGGCATCAGGGCCCTGGGGGTGGTTGCCGGGGCCCCCGCCACCCGTGCGCTGCAGGCTGAGGAAGGCCAGGATGGCCTGCACCTCACTGGCGTAGCTGCTGTCGGCCATGGTGCGGCCTTTGGAGGCCAAGCGGCAGCCAGCCATCCAGCGGGCATACTGCTGCTCCTGGGCGAGAGGGGTGAGGGGGACAGTGCTAGCCAAGCTTGATGCTCCTCAGCCCCTGCCCCTACCCCAGCTCCTGCCCAGCTCTGGCCCCTGCCCGGCCCTCACTCACATCCTGGCACCGCAGGTAGATCTCACTCATGCCCTCAGGGGAGGGCACTAGGAGTTTAATGCAGAACTTCTGGCCGGAGACGTTAACATCGGGGACCACCTCACAGCCTGGAGGGAGAGAAGTGGTGGTCTAGGAGGTCGGGAGGGGAAGAGCCGCCTGAGGTCCTCGAGTGCATGCTAGCCCCACACCGTCACCTCAGGACAGAGAGCGTCTTCCCCCATCTCCAGGAGGAAACGGCCAGTGAGAGCATTCACCTGCCTGGCCCACAGGTGGACCCCACCAGCCCCTGGCCCTGTGTACTCACCCTTGAGGTTGAGCTGCTGAATGGGGTCCCCAGGGGCCTCATCCTGGCTCTTGTAGTAGGACAGTGTAGTCTCCTTAAACACCACCCAGTGCTGGCGGTAGCCCTTCAGGGTCAGCTTCCGGGGCCTTCATGGGGTGTGGGAGTTTGTGAAAGGCCGCCTCGCCCCCTCCCTCCATACGCAGACCAACCCCTCCAGCAGGGCTGCCTACTCTGGCCCCCAACTCACCGGAAGATTCGGAGATGGTCCTTGAGCTCTGGGATGGTGGTGAGGCTGTCCTGTGGGAGGACCAGAGTCAGAGGGGCACCTGGTGCCTCACACTTGTCCCTGCCCAGCCCTTCCCCGAGCCCCTCCTCACCAGCACATCCGTGGGCGCCGACCCCTCCAGCTTCACCTCCAGATTGCTCAGGGCCGCATCCAGGTCGTCCAGCCCTGGGTCTGTGCCAGCCGGCTCCCCCACCTCCCCACTCTGGGACAGCTTGTTGATGTGGTACTAGGAGGTCATGAAGCCAGGGAGGGCTGAGTCCAGCAACCTGGTCCCCTAGCAGTACCCCCAGGTCGGGCTTCCCTGGAGGTAGCCCCCACTCAGGAAGGCCCTTCCTGCCCTGGGACTGGCCCACCTCCCAGCTGCCCTGGGGCCCCCAGGCCCGCCTGGTACCTGCAGGGCAGCAAACACCATCATCTCCTCCTCAGTGCAGTCAATCTCCTCCAGTAGCAGGTCCCACCGGGCCTGCTCATACAGCTGCGTCAGCCGCACGGGGTCTGTCTGGAGTGGTAGGAGGGGAGGCTGGGCTGGTCAGGTGCCAGCTGCCCTGGATGCCCTGCACTCAGCCCCTGCCAACCTTGGCCTTCTGCCCTGCCCTCCTTGCTAAGGCAGATTCATTCAGTGGCTGGACATGGGCAGCAGACCTCAACTCCACCCTTACAGCCTGCCAGCCCCCTGCTGCCAGCCCCCTGCTGCCAGCCCCCCAGGCCTGCACATCTAAATCTTGGCTCAGTTGTGCAGATGTTTACTGTGTGCTGGCATGCTGCCCTGGGTGCAGGGGAGACCGAGTAAACCCATCAATAAGTCAAGTAATTCAAGGCTGCAATAAACACTATCAAGGAAACAGTTTCCACAAGGAAGCTCAAGTTCAATGGAGAGGAGAGAATGGAACATGCGGAAGCAGTCAGGGAAGGCTTCCCTGAGGAGGTAACAAGCTGAGTAGAGACAGGAAGGATGACAATGGGCCACTCAAGGGAAGAGTGAAGGAAGAGGATTCCAGAGAAAAGGGACAGGGAGGGCAGAGACTCCAAGAGGGGATCCCAGTTACCCACAGAAGACCAACACTCTCGCTAAAACCCACCCAAAATTGATAGCAAAGGTTTAGGAAGGCACACCCAAAAGGACAAAGGAGAGGCCAGGGCGGTGGCTCTCGCCGGGAATCCCAGCACTTTGGGAGGCCAAGGCAGGCAGATAGCTTGAGCCCAGGAGTTTCAGACCAGCTTGGGCAGCATGGTGAAACCCTATCTCTACTAAAAATACAAAAAATTAGCCACGTGAGGTGGTGCGCGCCTGTAGTCCTAGGTACTCAGGAGGCTAAGGTGGGAGAATCACCTGAGCCCAGGAGGTTGAGGCTGCAGCGAGCTGTGATTGCACCACTGCACTCCAGTTTGGGGGATAGAGTGAGACCTTGTCTCCAAAAGAAAGAAAAAGAAAACAATTTGAAAGATGGAGAGCAAACTGTAGATGGGAACTGGGTTTTGCAGAGAGAGCTGGAGCCTCACGCCTTTTCGCTCTCCTGTCTGGTAAATCCACCAATGAGACTTGAAAATAGGCAGAAAGCAAGCAGCAAAAAGAACAGAGATCTGAACAGAGGCATCCAGTTTGCATGGCGGACCCCTGGCAGACTCTGATGAGGATCCTCTGAGTGAGATGCAAGGGCGAGCTGAAGAGAGGACTGGACAAAGTCCATGAAAAAAAGCAGGCCCCTCCCCAGCTCCATGCAGCCAAGTGATGGCAAGCAGGCACCTGGCAGAAGCTGGGGCCCACTCTCTGGAGATGCTGAACCAGATGCATCCTTGCATTTGGTACCCCAGACACAGCTGGACGGGGTGGGGGTTGCACTAGGCTGAAAACAGACCTTTTTTTTTTTTTTTTAGACGGAGTTTTGCTCTTGTTGCCCAGGCTGTAGTACAATGGCACGATCTTGGCTCACCAGAACCTCTGCCTCTCGGGTTCAGGCGATTCTCCTGCCTCAGCCTCCTGAGTAGCTGGGATTACAGGCATGCGCCTCCACACCCAGCTAATTTTGTATTTTTAGTAGAGACAGGGTTTCTCCATGTTGGTCAGGCTAGTCTTGAATTCCCAACCTCAGGTGATCCACCTGCCTTGGCCTCCCAAAGTGCTGGGATTACAGGCGTGAGCCACCGTGCCTGGCAAAAACACAAATTTAAAGAAAGCTGGCATTCAGATGAGTGAGACACCCACAACTTTTCCCACTTGTCACCCAAGACATTGGCAGGGAGCCTTCTATCTCCACTTGAAAGATCAGTGGGGTTGCCACTGAGAGGCTGAGCCACCAGAGAAATGCCCGACAAAGAGTGGCAGCCCAGTCCCATCGCCTCCAGGGGGCCACCAAGATGCCAAACCCTACTCACACACTCAGGGTCTCCAATTAGTTTCTTAGAGCTTCACTTTGAAATATGAATAGACAGGCATGGACTACCCACATTTAAGGGAAGCTTCAAGAGTGAACCATAGAGACCAAGATAACAAGAATAAAAGAGCTTGGAGGAAATGAAGGCCGGGCAGGGCGCACAAGAGAACTTCAAACGCGAATCAAAATCCTTATAGAGTACAAAAATTAGCTGGGCATGGTGGCACGCGCCTGTAGGCCCAGCTACTCAGGAGGCTGAGGCAAGAGAGTCGCTTGAACCTGGGAGGTGGAGGTTGCAGTGAGCCAAGATGGTGCCACTGCACTCCAGCCTGGCAACAGAGCAAGACTTCATCTCAAAAAAAAAAAAAAAAAAATTCCTTATAGAGTCTGGGCCTGGTGGCTCACGCTTGTAATCCCAGCACTTTGGGAGGCTGAGGCGGGCAGAGCACGAAGTCAGGAGTTTGAGACCAGCCTGGCCAACACGGTGAAACCCTGTCTTTACTAAAAATACAAAAATAGGCCGGGCGCGGTGGCTCAAGCCTGTAATCCCAGCACTTTGGGAGGCCGAGATGGGCAGATCACAAGGTCAGGAGATCGAGACCATCCTGGCTAACATGGTGAAACCCTGTCTCTACTAAAAATACAAAAAACTAGCCGGGCGACGTGGCGGGCACCTGTAGTCCCAGCTACTCGGGAGGCTGAGGCAGGAGAATGGCGTGAACCCGGGAGGTGGAGCTTGCAGTGAGCTGAGATCCGGCCACTGCACTCCAGCCTGGGTGGCAGAGCGAAACTCCGTCTCAAAAAAAAAAAAAAAAAAAATTATTAGGCCCGGTATCGTGGTGCATGCCTGTAATCACAGCTGCTTGGAAGGCTGAGGCAGGAGAATGGCTTGAACCCAGGGGGCAAAGGTTGCAGTGAGCCGAGATCGTGCCATTGCACTCCAGCCTGGGTGACAGAAGAAGACTCTATCTCAAAAAAAAAAAAAAAAAAAAAAAAAAAATCCTTACAGAGCTAAAGCACTGCATTCATAAAACAAGACCAGAATATCCTTTTTTTAAAGGAATGTTAACTGGGTACAGTGATTCACACCTGTAATCCTAGCACTTTGGGAGGCTGAGGCGGGCAGATCGTTTGAGGTCAGGAGTGTGAGATCAGCCTGACCAACATGGTGAGGTTTCACACCCTGTCTCTACTAAAAATACAAAAAAAATTAGCCGGATGTGGTGGCAGGCGCCTATAATCCCAGCTACTCAGGAGGCTGAGGCAGGAGAATCTCTCTTTTTTTTTTTTTTTTTTTTTTTTTTTTTTTTTTTTTTGAGACGGAGTCTCGCTCTGCCGCCCAGGCTGGAGTGCAGTGGCCGGGTCTCAGCTCACTGCAAGCTCCGCCTCCTGGGTTTACGCCATTCTCCTGCCTCAGCCTCCCAAGCAGCTGGGACTACAGGCGCCCGCCATGTCGCCCGGCTAGTTTTTTGTATTTTTTAGTAGAGACGGGGTTTCACCATGTTAGCCAGGATGGTCTCGATCTCCTGACCTCGTGATCCGCCCGTCTCGGCCTCCCAAAGTGCTGGGATTACAGGCTTGAGCCACCGCGCCCGGCCGGCAGGAGAATCTCTTGAACCCAGGATGCGGAGGTTGCAGTGAGCCAAGATCGTGCCACTGCACTCCAGCCTGGGAGCGACAGAGTGAGACTCTGTCTCAAAAAAAAAAATCCCAACTTCTCAGGAAGCCGAAGCGGGAGGATCACTTGAGACCCAATCTCGGCAACGTAGCAAAACTCCATCTCTAAAAAATTTTTAAAGAATTAGCCAGGCTGTGGCACATGCTTGTAGTCCCAACTACTCAGGAAGCTAAGGCAGGAAGATTGCTTGAGCCCAGGAGTTCAAGGTTGCAGTGAGCTGTGATCGCACCACTGCACTCTAGTCTGGGTGACAGAGTGAGACCCCATCTCTAAAAATAAAAAAAGAAAGATAAAAATATAAATTTGGTTCTATTAAAATTAAGAGCTGCTGTTTATCAAAAGAAACCATTCAGACAATTAAAAGGCAAAGCACAGAGAGGGAAAATATATTCACAGTGTATTTATCTGGCAAAGTGCTCATATCCAGAATATATAAAGAACTCCTACAAATCAATAAGAAAAAGACAAATGACTGAATATGACAATTGTCAAAATATTTGAACAGAAACCTCACAAAGCAGCGTTTCCAGATGGCTAATAGCCATATGAAAAGGGACTCAGGCCGGGCGCGGTGGCTCACGCCTGTAATCCCAGCACTTTGGGAGGCCGAGGCGGGCGGATCATGAGGTCAGGAGATGGAGACCATCCTGGCTAACATGGTGAAACCCCGTCTCTACTAAAAATACAAAAAATTAGCCAGGCGTGGTGGCGGGCGCCTGTAGTCCCAGCTACTCGGGAGGCTGAGGCAGGAGAAGGGCATAAACCTGGAAGGCGGAGCTTGCAGTGAGCTGAGATCCGGCCACTGCACCCCAGCTTGGGCGACACAGCAAGACTCCGTCTCAAAAAAAAAAAAAAAAAGAAAAAGAAAGCACGGCCGGATGCGGTGACTCATGCCTGTAATCCCAGCACTTTGGGAGGCTGAGGCGGGCAGATCACGAGGTCAGGAGATTGAGACCATCCTGGTGAACACGGTAAAACCCCGTCTCTACTAAAAATACAAAAAAAAATTAGCCAGGTGTGGTGGTGGGCGCCTGTAGTCCCAGCTGCTCCGGAGGCTGAAGCAGGAGAATGGTGTGAACCTGGGAGGCAGGAGGCGAGGAGGAGCTTGCAGTGAGCCGAGATCGTGCCACTGCACTCCAGCCTGGGCAACAGAGCAACACTCTGTCTCAAAAAAAAAAAAAAGAGAAAACGCTATGGCCAGGCGTGATGGCTCATGCCTGTAATCCCAGCACTATGGGAGGCCAAGGCAGGGGGATCACCTGAGGTCAGGAGTTCGAGACCAGCTTGGCCAACACGGTGAAACCCCATCTCTACTCAAAATACAAAAAGAAATTAGCTGGGCATGGTGGCGGCAGGCATCTGTAATCCCAGCTATGTGGGAGGCTGAGGCAGGAGAATCATTTAAACCCAGGAGGCAGAGGTTGCGGTAAGCCGAGATCGCGCCATTGCTCTCCAACCTGGGCAACAAGAATTAAACTCCCTCTCAAAAAACAACAACAACAACAACAACAACAAAAAGCCCTATAAAGGAACACTCAAAAAACAAGAGCTCTTGGAACTTAAAAACATAGTTATAGAAATTAAAAATTCAATAGGTGTTTTAGAGGATAAGTTGAGGAGGTCTCCAGAGAGTAGAACATGGAAAGAAAAAGAACCGAAAAATAAGAAAGAAAAGAAAAGTTTCGGCCGTGTGTGACAGCTCACGCCTGTAATCCCAGCACTTTGGGAGGCTGAGGTGGGTGGATCACCTGAGGTCAGGAGCTCGAGATCAGCCTGGCTAACGTGGTGAAATCCCGTCTCTACTAAAAATACACAAAATTAGCCAGGTGTGGTGGTGGGCTCCTGTAATCCCAGCTACTAGGGAGGCTGAGGCAGGAGAATTGCTTAAATCTGGGAGGTGGAGGTTGCGGTGAGCCAAGATCACACCATTGCACTCTATCCTGGGCAACAAGAGCGAGACTCCATCTCAACAACAAAAATAAATAAATAAATAAAATTAGCTGGGCGTAGTAGTGTGTGCCTGCAATCCCAGCTACTTGGGAGGCTGAAGCAGGAGATCGCTTGAACCCAGGAGGCGGAGGTTGCACTGAGCTGAGATCGCGCCATTGTACTCCAGCCTGGGCAACAAGAGCAAAACTTGTCTCAAAAAAAAGAAAAGAAAAGAAAAAGGCAATTATGAACTTCAAAAACATTTGAGCAAAAAAGGAAAAAATAATCATAGTTACTCTGTGGCTTAACTAAGAACACTATTTATATGTGTTACTATTTACAGCCGTATCACATTGTTTTAACCAAAGACTATAGATACTACTCACTTAGAAAGATGCAAGGAAATGTGTGTATTGTGTGGGCAGGGAAGAGAATGTAAGACGGTGAAACCTTCTCGCAAAGTCAATAGATAATGTGTGAAATGGCAAAACAAAGAGGTGGAAATATGTCATAGAGAGGAAAACACTAGAATAAAAAGGCACAGCCTGCCCGACGCAGTGGCTCACGCCTGTAATCCCAGCTACTCGGGAGGCTGAGACAGGAAAATTGCTTGAACCCAGGAGGTGGAGGTTGTGGTGATCTGAGATCGTGTGATTGCACTCCAGCCTGGGCAACAAGAGCAAAACTCTGTCTCAAAAAAAATAAAATTAGGCCAGGCTCAGTGGCTCACTCCTATAACCCCAGAACTTTGGGAGTCCAAGGCGGGTGGATCACCTGAGTCGGGAGTTCGAGACCAGCCTGACCAATATGGTGAAACTCCATCTCTACTAAAAAAATACAAACATTGGCTAGGCATGGTGGTGGGCGCCCACCTGTAATCCCAGCTACTCAGGAGGCTGAGACAGGAGAATTGCTCGAACCCAGGAGGAGGAGGTTGCAGTGAGCCAAGATCGCGCCACTGCACTCTAGCCTGGGCAGCAGAGCAACACTCCACCTCAAAAAAAAAAAAAAAAAAAAAGCCAGGTATAGTACATGCCTATAGTCCCTGCTACTCAAGGAGCCAAGGCTGAAGGATCACATGAGCCTGGGAGGTCCAGGCTGCAGTTAGCTAGGATCACACTACTGCCCTCCAGTCTGGGTGGGCGACAGAGCAAGACTCTGTCTCAAAAAATAAAAATAAAAAAATATACAAATAAATAAAGCTTAGGGGAGAGCCATCTGAGCTGGAGATATCAACTGGGAGAGAGTGTGGAGATGGTATTGAAATCCACAAGACTGGAGATGACTGAGAGAGGGAGGGGAGAGAGCAGAGGCCCAGGGCGGAGCCTGGGCAGAGCCTGAGGCTCGCCAACACCGAGGGGCCGTGGAGAGGAGGAGGGAGAGTCACAGAGCCTGGCAGAGTGGCTTGGGGAGAGGCCACCCCCCAAGCAAGTGGACAGGAGGCTTCAGGAGGAAGATATTCCAGAGTAGTGGTCGGGGTGGTATCTATGTCACAAGTAAGTGGTCAAGTAAGAAGCAAGTAGGACATGGCCAGGGGACAGACAGCCTGGAGGCGTGGCCACCTCAGCAGGTGCACTTCTCATGTGTGGATGGTGACAAAAGATACAGAATAGCTGTGGCCAAGGAATGAGAGGGAGTCGAACAGCACCCAGAGAAAGCTTGGAAGCAAGAAGTGGGATTCTGCGGCGCAAGTGTTCAAACAACTACGATGTTTTGCAGAGAAGGGGGGCAGAGAGGCGGGGTCTATGGGTAGAAAGAGCAACCTGTGGGCTTCTGGGAAGTTTTTGAGATGCGCAAGAAGCACATTGCATGGGGCACTTTGCATGGAACATTTTGCCTGGAGCATGTTGGTTGCCAATGAAAGAAGGGAGGAAGAGTGGACAGGGCACAGAGGGGCTACCGTACAAAGCTTCCTTCCTCACCCACCCCCAGGTCCTGTAGTCCCAAATGCTGCCCCCTCCAGGAAGCCTTCCCAGAGCTCCCAGGCCTGGGCCTCTCCCAGGCTTCTCAGGGGCTCCCCCACACACACTGTCTACGAGGATCTGTGGGTCTTAGCTTCCTCCTTGACAGCTCCCTGGGAAACAGGCACTGAGACTTATTGGTCTCCATCTGCTTCAGCATCTGCCTGGGGCCCAGGATCTGGCCCGATGCTGAGGTGAGTAGATGAGTTTCAGTGTGTGTGTGTGGGGTCAGTAAACAAAGGTGTGGATGGACAAACGAGCAGAAGGACAGGCCACTACAAGTCACTAACATCCCAGAGCCCATACCCCAGGCCCTAGGTCTCCATGTCTCATGGACTTGAGGCCTGCTTTCTCCCTGCCCCGGCCCACCTTGGGATCCAAATCGAAGAAGCTGTAGTACTTGAAGCGCAGCCAGAGTACGTCCCCGGCCTTGATGCCCTGCTGCATGAGACACCGTGACGAGTCCAGCCACCTGGGCCGCAGCAGAGGCAGCAGTCAGGGCTGCGCCAGGTACGGCCCTGGGGTGGGGAGGGGGGCTGGGCTGGGGGGACAAGCACATACAGAGAAAAGGCCTGGAAACGAAGTGTGGATTTGGGGTGGGCACAGACATGGGACAGGGGGTGGATCCTGGGTGGGGGAGCCCCGACACAGGGGGCGTGGCTCCTGGGCCCACCTGCTGTGGAGCTGGGTCTTGTCTGACAGGGAGCTGGGCCGTGGCAGACGCTGGAGCAGGAGGGGGTCAGGTGGTGGCTGGGGCCGGCTCAGCATGTGGTAGCAGGCCTCCGTCTGGGCGCTGTCCGAGAAGTGAGCTGGCATTCCCCGGAACAGTGCAGGTGCCACGCCTGGAGTGCAGGTTGGGGGTCAACCAGGCCAGTCCCTCAGGGTTGGAACTCACAGGCCGGCCCCTTTCCCCATCCCCCCAGGCCCACCCCTACCTGCACTCACCCCCAGCCAGGACGACCTTGCTCAAGTCATAGAGTTCTTCCTCTGGCTCCTTCTCTTTCTTCTTCTTCTCCTTCTTCTCAGGAGCCCGGAGCAGGGACAGCTCCTCGGGGTGCCGGATGCCTGAGGGGACCTGGGGTCTCAGCGGGACGAGGTCCTGCTGCAAATTCCCCACCTCGCCCATGGGCACTTGGGGCGGGTCACAGCCCTGTAGGCAGGGTGGCAACCCAGACAGCAAGGACAGCATCACCAGAGCTGGGCCTGGAAATGGGCGTACCTGCCTCTTTGCATCACCCTCGTGGGCCAGGGGGAATCAGCCGGGCAACTCACTGAGGAGGCGGCAGATGGCAGCCACGGCCTGGAAGAGCGGCTGGGAGAAGCTGGCGCGGAGGCGCAGTGCACGGCGGTTGGGCAGCCGAAGGATGACGGGCCGGTGCTGGGGCCCAAAGAACAGGCGTGCGTCGGCCAGGATCCCATACTTGTCCAGTGTCCAGTGGGTCTGCAGCAGCCACTGCCTCTTCTGTTCCCACCAAATGGCGTGGTCTGACCAGTCCTGCTTGCGATCTGTGGGGCACGGGGCCACATCTGGGTCCAGCCTTCCTCCCTGCTGCCCCCAACACCCAGCACAACCCCAGGATTCAGAAGCCTGGGGTGACCATTCCCCTGCCCTGCCTAAGCCAAGAGTGGAGCAGCCTGGGCGGGCCTGGGGTCTACTCCATGGTAACAGCAGCAGGGCTCTCTGCAGGCAGCCCCCCCGATTGGCCTTCTAGGCTTGCCTTCTATATCGCTTCCCAGGGGAGCTCTCCAACCCAGAATCTGGGTGCCCCAATCTTAGCACCCCATCTCTTGCATTCCAGCCCACTGGGCTCCCTCCACATGACGCCCCCTCTGTCCTCCCATAATCCATGGTTTAATGGCCTCTGTCTTGCATTCTGGGGAGCTCCCAGAGGCACAGACTACATCCGTCTCACTGCTGTATATCCTCAGGGCCTGGACCTGTGTCTGGCCTGGAGCAGTGGGCACTCAATATTTATAGGTATTAGCTGTGTGACCTTGGACAAGCCACTTAACCTCACGGGGCCTCAGTTTCCCTGTCTGTAAGATATAATAACCATCTTACAAACTGGGACATGGAACAATGCCTCCCATGTGGTAGGTGCAGAGTTTGTGGCAAACTCGTGCACGCACATGACGATCCATGAGTGGGCATTGAAGTAGAGATGTGCGTCTGTCCCTTGTCAGCCAGCTGGGAGCTGGAGACACAGTAATGGAAGGCACAGGTCTCCCTGCCTCCTCCCTCCAGGAGCATGAACAGGCAGGAGGAAGCGTAGGAAAAAGGCTGCCGGAAAGCTGCTCTGGGTGCACAGCCCTTGAGAGTTTGTGAAGCCCTGTTTCCTGAGTTCCTCCCAAGTCCTCCCAGTGAGTTTTCTGATTCCTACTGCATCCCACCCGCCTCAGCCAGCCCCCAACTCCACTGCTGCACACGCCCGGCATCACCACTGCTGCCAAACCAAGAGAAGTGCCTGTCCTGCTGTGCCTCCCCTCCCAGGCTGGGCCCTTCCCTCCTGGGTGCCCCGGCGGGGCCCTGGCTTTGTGCCACTGCTTCCCCTTCTCTTGGCTCCTTGCTCTTCTGTCCTCTCTGGCCCCTCTCCTGACCTGCCCTTTACCTTGTCCTTTCCCCAGGTTCGGCCTGGGACCCTCTTCTGCCTTGGCCATGTCCCCTTACTGGGTCTCCCTATTCTGTGGCTTCAATTGCCATTTTCTGCCACAGCCCCATGCGTGGCTCTCAGCCCAGTCCCTGCCCCCGGCCCCCAGCCAGAAACCCATGTGCTGCCTGTCCACCGCCTTCCTCCCTTCCAGAACCCTCTGTTCCCCTGGCCAAGTAGCTGACACTGGGACTGTAAGCACCATGACTCCTGGTCCTGGCTTTTGGTGCTCAGCTCAGACTCACTGTGCACAGAGGTGCCCTCTCCTCTCCAGCTCCCTACGCCACCTCTCAGGGTTGGGGGATGCGGACTCGCGCCAGAGGCCCAGGCATCCTCCCTTTCTCTTTTTTTTTTTTTTTTTTTGAGACGGAGTCTCGCTCTGTCGCCCAGGCTGGAGTGCAGTGACCGGATCTTGGCTCACTGCAAGCTCCGCCTCCCGGGTTTACGCCATTCTCCTGCCTCAGCCTCCCGAGTAGCTGGGACTACAGGCGCCCGCCACCTCGCCCGGCTAGTTTTTTTTGTATTTTTTAGTAGAGACGGGGTTTCACCGGGTTAGCCAGGATGGTCTCGATCTCCTGACCTCGTGCTCCGCCCGTCTCGGCCTCCCAAAGTGCTGGGATTACAGGCTTGAGCCACTGCGCCCGGCCCCTCCCTTTCTCTTCTAGCTGCCACATGTGATCAATGCCAATCCCACCTCCAAAATCCACTCTCCTCTCTGTCCTCCTTGCTCGGCCTTAGGAGGCCCTAGTGTCTCTAACTAGGATCACAGCCTCCTCAGGGCCCTGCAGCCTCCAGCCCTTCGCCTTGCTGCTGACCTTAGCAGGACAGCCTCCTGCTGAGAACCCTTCGGTGGCCACCTTCCCCTCCAGAAGAAAGTCTAGACCCCTTCTGGAGGCCTTCAGTGCCGTGCAGAGCTGGCCAGGCACCATCCAGCCTCATTTCTGGTCACACTCCCGGCATCCTCGCTGGCCAAGAGCCCTAATTCACAGCCCTCCGAGTCCCAGAGCCACCACCTTGCTCCTCCCTGCTGAGGCCACCTCCCAGGACTTCACCTGGGGTTATCCCCATCCTGGGCTCGGAGCAGCCCCCTCCTTGGGCTCCAGGCCCCCAAAATAGCTCCCTCTGTGCGGCAGCTGGCACGCAGCCCCCACGGGTCAGTCTCACCCGTTGCTCCAGGAGGCCAGGGACTGGCCCGGGGTGGCCAGGCTGAGCCTCAGTAGATAGAGCTGATGTGCTTAGGAGTGACAGTATCCCTACCACAGGGAACAAAGAGCTAAAGGGACTTGCCCTGGGGTGCTCAGCAGCGGGTAGCGCAGCGGAGTCTGTCTGACTCCAGGTTAAGGCCTTCTGTGTTACCCTCGTGCCATGCCCTGGGGCCACCCAGATCTTCACCGCCCTCTCTCTGTTCCTCACTTCTACTCTCACAGCTGCTCCGGGCGCTGCCCCTGGCAGCTCCCCTTGCGGCCTCAGCCTTGTGGCTGGGCTACTCTGGGCCCTATCCTCTCCATAGTTGGACTGACCTCCTCCTGGGCTGCATGTGGTAGCGTGGCGGGGTCTGAGGAAGGCTCCCTGCCACCACCCACCCCCCCGCAACTGGCAGCCCAGGCCCAGGCTCTTGGCCGGGACTGTGGTGGGCCTGCCTTCCGGCTCTGCCTATCGGGGTATTCCTGCTGCCCTCTCAGGAAGGGGTAGCCCCCACCGCTGGCATGGAAAGAAGATGAGGAGCCCCTGTGTCACTGGCCCCGTGGCCCTCCATGACTGATGCCACAGGCTGCTCTGCTGTAACTTCCTGTGGGGGCAGGGGCAGGGCCTTCCCACCCAGGCTGGGCCTGTCACCAGTCTGCGGAGAACTTCCGCCAAGTGTAGGGAGTGTGGGGGCAGGCCCTTAGGTCACCTAGACCCCCTCAGGCCTCAGCAATGTGACTTTGGCCTTGGCCCAGGCCAGACCACTCCTTCCGCTCTTATTGGTGGCTGAATGGGGGATCGTTGCTGGGTCTGATCTTTAGCAGACCAGCTGGAGCAGGAGGGAGGGAGGGAAGAGGGTGGGAGGGAGACAAAGTTGAGGAAATGTCTTTTTTGGAACCAAATGATTAAGCTAATGCCTGAGTCACTGTGACACCATTATCGCGAGCTAAGCAGCAGGGATGGCCCGGAAGTGCCCGGAGACACCCGTGGCAGCCGCCCGTGGTACTGAGTTCAGCAGGTGGGCGGAAGGACACTCACTGATCTGCTCCACAATCTTCAGGAGCACCCCGCCAATGTGCGACTCCCCAGTGACCCGCAGGGTGACCGACTCGGCCTCTGGATCCTCCTCTCCCACAAACACCCGCAGCTCCCACGACGAGTCGATGTAGTCCCCGGAGGCTGTCTTCATCCCCGCCATGGCTGCGGCTGCTGCTACAGAGAGTGGGGAAGGAGGCAAGGTGGGCAGGCCCTGGTAGGCTCCTGGGTTTGGGCAGAAGAGTTCTGTGGTGCCCTGGACACACCCAGGGGAAAGCCGCTCATGAAGGAGGGCGGGAGCGAGCCCCCAGGCCAGTATGCCCGTGGTACCCTCAGACCATCTCACCAGCGCTGGCGCTTGAGCTGTGAGGGCCCTCAGAGACCATGTAGTCCAACCCGCTTCCATCCTACAGACAGGCAGACTGAGGCCGGGTAAGAAGGGGCTCACTCAGGACCACCCTGCTCGATGCCAGCCCACAGCTCACCCCCAGACCCTCAGGGGCAGCTGCCCACTCTGGCCATGACTTCATACCCAGGCCAGGAAGTAATTCCGATCCTGGCCCACAACTCAATGCCAACATCACAAACCAGCCAAAGCCTCCCGGGGGAGGTGGAAAGTTCAGGCTGCCGCACGGCGAGAGGCAGGCTGGGCAGAGGCTGCAGGAGGATAAGGAAGAGAAGGGCCTGTGATCCCAGTGAGGCCCGAGCTTACCTTTCCTGGCAAGGGCTGGGGGCTGCAGGTGGGCCTCAGGCTACACCCCTGAGGGCTGTGGGCTTCCTGCCCTCCTTTCTCTTTGGAGCTTCCTTCAGTGCAGGCCTTGCCTGTGCCTTATCACGAGCAGGGCGGGCTCAGCCCCTCCCCAGGGCGGGCTGGCGCTGGGTGCAGGAAGCATGCTGCCAGCCCGCAAAGGGTTCCAGGGGCCCCCACCTTTGTCCCCAGAGAGCACAGGAAGCTAGGGAGAGCTGGGCTTAGTGACTCAACACCATCAAAAACGCCCCCTGCCTCATTTGGAGGGAAGCTCAGTGCAAACTCAACAAGGCCCCCGACTGTTTGTGTTCAGGGCTAGGTCCACTTTTGTGGGAAGCGTCTCCCATCCCCAGCCTGTCACATGAGGCGGGGACCTTGGGCTTTGAAACATCACTGGGCTGCCGGAGGGAGAGCTCAGGAGTTGACAGAGTGTATCCAGGTTATTTGGGACTCACAGGTCAAATCAGCTCCAGTCTGACTGTCCCTATCAACCAAAGATCCCTCAAGGCCCCAGAGGGAAACAAGTCCATTTTGCGGTTTTTCCTAGCTCCGCATAGGGCTGCTTTTTTTTTTTTTTTTTTTTTGAGACGGAGTCTCGCTCTGTCGCTCGGGCTGGAGTGCAGTGGCCAGATCTCAGCTCACTGCAAACTCCGCCTCCCGGGTTCACGCCATTCTCCTGCCTTAGCCTCCCAAGTAGCTGGGACTACAGGCGCCCGCCACCACGCCCGGCTAGTTTTTTGTATTTTTTAGTAGAGACGGGGTTTCACCGTGTTAGCCAGGATGGTCTCGATCTCCTGACCTCATGATCCGCCCGTCTCGGCCTCCCAAAGTGCTGGGATTACAGGCTTGAGCCACTGCGCCCGGCCAGGGCTACTTTCAAACTCATGAACTCAGACCTGCCAGGTGAATGAGTGAACAGAACTTGGACCTGACCATTCACAACGTCCCGGGCCCTCAGGTCCCCCAGCTCCAAACACACCTCCACTGTGCTCCACTTGGACGTGCCTCCGAGTCCCCACAAGGCTCACTCCCATCAAGTCCCTGCTTAGGTGTCACCTCAGGGGTCTCTGGTGGTCTATACCCTCCTGCTCATCACATGTCCTAGGATGTGGGCTTCAGTAGAGCAAGGCATATCCGCCACCAGCTCTGCGCACAACAGTGGCCTTTCCAGCGAATACACTGGGGACTGGAGCATAGAGGGTGGGCAAGCCTGGGGGCGGCAGAGTCCTGCCGATGGAGGAGGCTGCCTGAACGGCGTCACCCAGATGAGGAAGGGGGCGGCCTGCCGGGGATTCCCAGGGGAAAGCAAGCTGATGAAACCAGCAGCAGGAAGTCCAGCCAGCTGCTAGTCTCAGAGACTTCCTAGCCCAAAAAGCAGCACTCTTGGAGCAAATGAGGAAGTTTTACTCCTGCCCCAGAGGCCTCCCCAGTCCAGGAAGACAGCTTTAGAAAACGCAGCTTTTTGCAACCATGGAAAAGTGTAATTAAAGCTTAGAACCCTAAGTTCTCAGGTGAGAGCTGTGCATTGTAACCATCACCCAGGCCGGGTGCGGTGACTCACGCCTGTAATCCCAGCACTTTGAGAGGTCAAGGCAGGTAGATCACGAGGTCAGGAGATTGAGACCATCCTGGCTAACATGGTGAAACCCTGTCTCTACTAAATATACAAAAAAAAAAAAAAAAAAAAATTACCCGGGAGTGGTGGCGGACGCCTGTAGTCCCAGCTACTCGGGAGGTTGAGGCAGGAGAAATGGCGTGAACCGGGGAGGCGGAGCTTGCAGTGAGCTGAGATTGTGCCACTGCACTCCAGCCTAGGCGACAGAACGAGACTCCGCCTCAAAAAAAAAAAAAAAGAAAAAAACAAATAAAAACCCATCACCCAGTGGGGTGCGGTGGCTCATGCCTGTAATCCCAGCACTTTGCGAGGTTGAGGCAGGCAGATCGCTTGAGGTCAAGAGTTCGAGACTAGCCTGGCCAATATGGCAAAACAGCTGTCTCCACTAAAATACAATTATTAGCTGGGTGTGGTAGCAGGCTCCTGTAATTCCAGCTACTGGGGAGGCTGAGGTAGGAGAATCGCTTGAACCCAGGAGGTGGAGGTTGCAGTGAGCTGAGATCACACCACTGCACTCTGGCCTGAGACTCTGTCTCAAATAACAAAACAAAAACAAAAACAATCCATGACCTAACTCCTAAATCTTTTTTTTTTTTTGAGACAGAGTCTCACTCTGTCGCCCGGGCTGGAGTGCAGTGGCCGGATCTCAGCTCACTGCAAGCTCCGCCTCCCGGGTTTACGCCATTCTCCTGCCTCAGCCTCCCGAGTATCTGGGACTACAGGCGCCCTCCGCCATGCCCGGCTAGTTTTTTTTTTTTTTATTTTTTCAGTAGAGACGGGGTTTCACCATGTTAGCCAGGATGGTCTCGATCTCCTGACCTCATGATCCGCCCGTCTCAGCCTTCCAAAGTGCCGAGATTACAGGCTTGAGCCGCTGCGCCCGGCCTCCAACTCCTAAATCTAACAGCAACTGACAGTATAGCTGCCCTCCCCCCACAGTGACCTCCAGAGGTCACACTGAAATCCTGTTCTCTGGATCTAGCCAGTTTCTAACTTTGGGACTATAATTTGGAGAACTAACAGCACTGGGGACACCCCAAAGCTTATCTGAACCTCTCATTAATACCACTTGGGGTGGGGAAGCCTCCAGATGTCCCTCCAGCCACTGAGCAACAGCGCCACCTAGCAGCCCTCTCAGCAAAGCCACCTGACTCCTCCTAAGCCCACCCCAAAGAGAAGAGCGAGATCAGGTTCCAGGAGCAGCCCCTGCAAGACAAACTCTTGGTTAAAAAAAAAAAACACTCAAGGCCAAAGCAACATATAACCACGCCCAACTGGCTTGTTTTATTGGAGAAGGGGACGCGGAATAAACAACGTGAGACAGCTGGGACCTGAGGCTGGAAGAACCCCCTCCCCTCCCCATACATGCCCACTGCCCCAAATAAAAAATAACCAACTATGGGAGAGCAGCCGAGATAGCAACTGGGGGCAGGGGAAGGAGATACGGAACTCGAGGGCAGCGGTGGAGAGACCATGCGTGTGCTGGGAGGGCCCAGAGGCAGCGGTGGCACAAACAGCGCAGGTACGAGTCTCTGTGTCTTCCCCGGGGTTATGTATAAATATAGAGAGATGAGGCCTTCTCTCCCCTGCTCTCCCTTCTGCTCCGTGCTGCTCGCCGCGGTCCCAGCTCCTCTTTCCACATGAGGGCGAAGGGAAGGGGGATGAACAAGTCATCACCGAATTGCAATCAGACCCACATCCATCAGCTTCTGGATCTTCTGTGCTATTACAGGATTCTTTAAGTGTCTACAGAGGAAGAGGCAGTTATTTGAAATGAGACAACCTTTAAAATCTTACTTGCTCTCACAGCAAGCCCCAATTCAACCCCCTATACAGAAGGCCCCAGCAGGGAGGGGTCCTGGCGAGGCCTGGGGCGCAGAGCTGCAGAGGCCTGCTCCACTTTGCAGAACTTGCCAGTCCTACTCCGAGCCCACGACACAGCTTCCAGCCAAGACCTTTCTCCCAGCTAAATGGGCTTTTCCAAATGACTGCTTAAGCTATCATGACTAACAAACAAGGCCTTTCCAGCTCTCCACCCCCTGCCAATCTCCTCAAGTTTAGGAAGAATGACAGAATTCCTCTTCCTCCCAGACCGAGCACACCCCTCCCAGCTGCGTGCACTCATCTGCCTGCTTTTGTTCTCCATTTCCAGCAAGGCTGCCTCTTTGACTCTACATACTCGCTGAGTGCCTGGGGGTCCTTCTGCATCTGTTCCAGGATAAGGCGCATGGCTGGGTCACTCATGATCTGCTGCACCTCGGGGTCGGCCATGGCTCGTCGCTTCACATCTTCGGGGCTGTCGTGCCGGTTGTACTGTGCCATCATACAGCGTTGGTAGCCGTCTGCCGCTTCCTGCAATCCAGAAGAGACAAAGAGGAAGAGTGTTAGCACCACCCAGCTCACTACTTCAGCAGGTCCAAGATAACAGAGGCCACTGACAAGGGAAGACAGAGCAAGTAAGAGAGAAACAGGGAAATGGAGGTGACAGGGAAGAAATCAGGGACTGAACATGGAAAAGACCCAACACAGAAAAAGGCAGAGGGAGCCTTGGAGCCCCAGAAGCAGCCCCACCTTACAGCTGGAGTCCAGGTCTAGCGCCTTCTGGTACACATCCATGGCTTTGGTGTAGTCCTTCATCGCTTCCAGGGCAGCAGCTTTCCGTGTATAACCCTTGACTACAGACAGGAGAGGTGGTGCGTTATCCACACGCAGCGCCCAAGGCTGCTCCTTGCACCTCTTCACCTGCACATCAACACTGTTCACACCTGCTGATGCTGGATCCTAAATGCTACAGGTCCCAAGGACACACAGGTAGACAAAGGGCTTGCCCTTTCCTTCTCTAATCTTTTGGCTAGAGACAGGGACAGGCAGCAGAAAGGCACTTACTGAAGGTCGGCTCCAGCTGGATACATTCCTCACAGTCCTAGAATGAAGCAGCAGAAAGAAATTAGGCTCACTCCCTTGGACAAGCTCACTACAGGCAGCTCAAGCATGTGAACTTCCAACTAACACCTCATCCAGCACCACACAGAGGTGACGACACCAGAAAAGACAACTCCAGATGATGGATCATCCCACAAAAGACAAACTGCCTGGACTCTGCAAGAGGCTGATGCTATGAAAAACACATAGCGGGGGACAATTCCAGTTTGAGAAACTGAAGACTACATGACAGCTAGACCAAATGCATGGGCCTTGGTACTGAGAGCTCTGGAATCCAAAACCACTGCTGATTAAAAAACAAAACAACGCCGGGCGCGGTGGCTCATGCCTGTAATTCCAGCACTTTGGGAGGCTGAGGTGGGTGGATCACCTGAGGTCAGGAGTTTGAGACCAGCCTGGCCAACATGGTGAAAACTCCGTCTCTACTTAAAAAAAAAAGAAAAAAGGCCGGGCGCGGTGGCTCAAGCCTGTAATCCCAGCACTTTGGGAGGCCGAGACGGGCGGATCACGAGGTCAGGAGATCGAGACCATCCTGGCTAACACGGTGAAACCCTGTCTCTACTAAAAATACACACACACAAAAAAAACTAGCCGGGCGAGGTGGCAGGCGCCTGTAGTCCCAGCTACTCCGGAGGCTGAGGCAGGAGAACGGCGTGAACCCGGGAGGCGGAGCTTGCAGTGAGCTGAGATCCAGCCACCGCACTCCAGCCCGGGCGACAGAGCAAGACTCCGTCTCAAAAAAAAAAAAAAAAAGAAAAAAAAGAAAAAAAGAAGGCCAGGCGCGGTGGCTCACGCCTGTAATTCCAGCACTTTGGGAGGCCAAGGCGGGTGGATCACCTGAGGTCGGGAGTTCAAGACCAGCCTGACCGAGATGGAGAAACCCCTTCTCTACTAAAAATACAAAATTAGCTGGGCGTGGTGGCACATGCCTATAATCCCAGCTACTAGGGAGGCTGAGGCAGAAGAATTGCTTGAACCTGGGAGGCAGAGGCTGCGGTGAGCTGAGATCGTGCCATTGCACTCCAGCCTGGGCAACAAGAGTGAAACTCTGTCTCAAAAAAAAAAAAAAACAAACAAACAACAAAAAAAATTGCTGTGCTGGTGGCTGCACCTGTAATAATCCCAGCTACTTGGGAGGCTGAGGCAGGAGAATCGCTTGAATGTGGGAGGCGGAGGTTGCAGTCAGCCAAGATCACGCCATTGCACTCCAGCCTGGGCAACAAGAGTGAAACTCTGTCTCAAAATAAAATAAAATAAAAAACCCCGAGTTTTAAAACATATTTTTGGAGAAGTGGGCAAGTCTGAGTATGGATGGACAGATGGCAGATGGCATCAGGCCTTCGTCTGGTGAGGTTGCGTGTGCTGACAGTGCTGCACTGGACAGGGAGTCTTTTCAGGCAACGCGTGCACAAGACTTGGATGTCTCATTCTAAGTGCCAAATGAATACAATTTCCTTTCGCAAACAGTTCAGCAAAAAAGGTCAGTATTTAATTGTCAGATAAAAGTTGAAGATACACCAGATATTCACTATGTATTCTTCTCTTTGAAACATCTTCAAAGTAAGAAATCATGAGGAAGAGAATATTATGCAGTACACTGAGCTTACCTGGGCTTAATTCCAACCCTTCCACCAAGAAGCTGGACAGCAGCAGAAATCCCATTCATTCTTTCTCCACGCTCTCATGATTGGGAAAGCACTGCCCACCTTCGAGGTGACGGACAACCTGCTATTCTTTGCCTCACAAATCAATATGCTTTTGACATGACTCTTGTACAATCCTACTAGTAGAAATGATGTCTCTAAGCTGAGACACAGACCCAGAAGACAATGGCACAAAATATAAAAACCAACACAAACGCAGGTATGGCTGTTTCTAGACGGGTCACACTTTGTCACCTTCTCACAATATGGTCCAGGTTTGTCAGCTAGAGAACAGTCAAAAAAAACTGCTGAAAGAGGCAGGGAGCTGATATTCGAGAGAATGATGAGAACTCCATTCACTGTGTCAATCGTATTTGACCAAACTTGATATGACTGAGAACAGCAGACCTACCTAGCTGAGCAAAACAGAAAAGCAAGGAAGGATGGTACAGCTGCTGAAAAACATATGGTGGTTCCTCAAAAATTAAACATAGGCCGGGCGCAGTGGCTCATGCCTGTAATCCCAGCACTTTGGGAGTCCAAGGCAGGAGGATCGTTTGAGCCCAGGAGCTTAAGAGCAGCTTGGGAAAACATGGTGAAACACTGTCTCTATAAAAAAATAGAAAAATTGGCCGGGCACGGTGGCTCAAGCCTGTAATCCCAGCACTTTGGGAGGCCGAGGCGGGCGGATCACGAGGTCAGGAGATCGAGACCATCCTGGCTAACCTGGTGAAACTCCATCTCTACTAAAAAATAGTGAGCCAAGATCGCGCCACTGCACTCCAGCCTGGGTGACAGAGCGAGACTCCCTCTCAACAAAAAAAAAAAAAAAAAAAAAAAATTAGCAGGGTACAGTGGTGCACACCTGTAGTCCCAGCTACTCAGGAGGCTGAGGTGGGAGGATGGCTTGAACTGGGGAGGCAGAGGTTGCAGTGAGCTGACATCGTGCCACTGCACCCCAGCCAGACCTCGTCTTAAAAAAAAAACAGGCCGGGCGCGGTGGCTCAAGCCTATAATCCCAGCACTTTGGGAGGCCGAGGCGGGCGGATCACAAGGTCAGGAGATCGAGACCATCCTGGCTAACACGGTGAAACCCCGTCTCCACTAAAAAGTACAGGGCCGGGCGCGGTGGCTCAAGCCTGTAATCCCAGCACTTTGGGAGGCCGAGACGGGCGGATCACGAGGTCAGGAGATCGAGACCATCCTGGCTAACATGGTGAAACCCTGTCTCTACTAAAAATACAAAAAAAAACTAGCCGGGCGACGTGGCGGGCGCCTGTAGTCCCAGCTACTCGGGAGGCTGAGGCAGGAGAATGGCGTGAACCCGGGAGGCGGAGCTTGCAGTGAGCTGAGATCCGGCCACTGCACTCCAGCCTGGGTGACAGAGTGAAACTCCGTCTCAAAAAAATAAAAAAAATTAAAAAAAAAATAAAAAATAAAAAATAAAAAGTACAAAAAACTAGCCAGGCGAGGTGGCGGGTGCCTGTAGTCCCAGCTACTCGGGAGGCTGAGGCAGGAGAATGGCGTGAACCCGGGAGGCGGAGATTGCAGTGAGCTGAGATCCGGCCACTGCACTCCAGCTTGGGCGACAGAGCGAGACTCCGTCTCAAAAAAAAAAAAAAAAAAAACAAAAACAAAAACAAAAGGGGGCCAGGCGCAGTGGTTCACCCTTGTAATCAATCCTAGCACTTTGGAAGGCTGAGGCGGGTGGGTCATCTGAGGTCAGGAATTCAAGGCCAGCCTGGCCAACACAGTGAAACCCCGTCTCCACTAAAATACAAAAAATTAGCCGGGCATGATGGCGGGTGCCTGTAATCCCAGCTACTTGGGAGGATGAGATGGGAGAATTGCTTGAACTCGGGAGATGGTGGCAGCTAGCCGAGATTGTGCCACAGCACTCCAGCCTGGGCAGCTGAGCCAGACTCTGTCTCAAATAAACAAACAAAAAAAGTAAACACAGACACCACATGGCCCAGCAATTCCACTTCTTAAAAATGGTTAAAAAGGGCCGGGCGTGGTGGCTCAAGCCTGTAATCCCAGCATTTTGGGAGGCCGAGACGGGCAGATCACGAGGTCAGGAGTTCGAGACCATCCTGGCTAACACGGTGAAACCCCGTCTCTACTAAAAAGTACAAAAAAAATCTAGCCGGGCGAGGTGGTGGGCGCCTGCAGTCCCAGCTACTCGGGAGGCTGAGGCAGGAGAATGGCGTAAACCCGGGAGGCGGAGCTTGCAGTGAGCTGAGATCTGGCCACTGCACTCCAGCCCGGGCGACAGAGCGAGACTCCGTCTCAAAAAAAAAAAAAAAAAAAATGGTTAAAAAGGCAAAAACAAAGAAAAAAGAGGAAGGATACAGGGGTGAAAGGACCCACCTTCCAATGTACTGCCAACCAGTAGTAACTCCATGGGCCAGGACCAGCTGGATACACGTCCCATATTTTACACACACACACAACACTATAAACCTAGGCAACACAGCAAGACCCCAACTCTACAAACAAATTAAAAATGTAGCAGGATGTGGTGGTATGCGCCTGTGGTCCTAGCTCCTCAGGGGGCCGAGGCAGGACAAAGTGAGACACTGTCTCAAACATCATCATCAACCCAATGTTGACGAAAACACAGAGAGAAAACCCACTCCTCACGTGCAGGCTTACAGTAATGGCCGCCCCCACAGGTCTCCTCACCTTGAGTGCCAGCTGGAACTCCAGGAGTTTGGTATAGCAGGCAGCTCGATTGCTGTATAATTTGGCATCTTTCGGGTTCCTTTTGATGGCTTCTGTATAATGCTTCATAGCCTGGGGATAGTCCCCTGGGGAAGAAAAACAAAGTCTATCTTTTAAAAAGCAAAAAGCCCCCACATGTAGCCGGCCATATTACCCCACAGCCTGGCATGGGAGGCACACGCAGCACCGCTCCCCCTGATCCCCGAGCTGAAGGCAGCACCTTTCTGAAAACACTCGTTGCCTTTGTTCTTCTCCTCCAAAGCCAGGTCGGGGTTTATGTAGGCCAGCCGCTCTTGCTCCTTCAGGATTTTCTCTGCCTACAAAACATAATTCTTGGAATCGTAATTTAAACACTCATAATCATCTAAATATTAGGATGTTAATTTTCAGAGAATTGCTGACAAGCTTTTTTTTTTTTTGAGACGGAGTCTTGCTCTGTCACCCAGGCTGGAGTGCAGTGGTGGGATCTCAGCTCACTGCAAGCTCCGCCTCCCAGGTTCACGCCATTCTCCTTCCTCAGCCTCCTGAGTACCTAGGACTAGGGGTGCCTGCCACCATGCAAGGCTAATTTTTTGTATTTTTAGTAGAGATGGTGTTTCACCGCATTAGCCAGGATGATCTCGATCTCCTGACCTCATGATCCACCCGCCTAGGCCTCCCAAAGTGCTGGGATTGCCATAAGAGAGAATGAATGGCACTGACACAACACTTGGTACAAAAATAAACCCTGTATGAAAAGGATGCACACCTCACTAGCACAATTCATTTTGTCACCAATCCTTTTGTGAATATAAAGTCATGCCCTACATGATTTATGACAATTGGCCTGATTCATATCATTTTTGTTGTATAAAATAGTCAAAGTGTTATGTTACAAGAACTATTAACACTCTTAATGCACAGGCCCTCAATATTAACACATTTAGGGTTGAAATCTTGGCCAATACAAAAAACTGCAAAAAATAAAAGAAAACAAAACCAAAAACCAGATCACTTCTTAGATGCTGTCACTGTTAAATGACAGAAAAAGAATCATATAAGATGACCAAAGCCACTACCTAAAAAAAGGTCAGGTTCAGCCAGGCATAGTGGCTCACGCCTGTAATTCCAGCACTTTGGGGAGCTGAGGAGGGCGGATCACTAGAGTTCAGGAGTTCAAGACCAACCTGGGCAACACAGTGAGACCCCCTTCTCTACAAATAATTAAAAAATTACCTGGACGTGGCCAGGTGCAGTGGCCTGTAATCCCATACTTTGGAAGATTGAGGTGGATGGATCATGAGGTCAGGAATTTTGAGATCAGCCTGGTCAATATAGTGAAACTTCATCTCTATTAAAAATACAAAAATTAGCTGGACGTGGTGGTGCGCACCTGTAGTCTTAGCTACTCGGGAAGCTGAGGCAGAACTGCTTGAACCTGGGAGGCTGAGGTTGCAGTGAGCAGAGACCGTGCCACTGCACTCCAGGCTGGGTGACAGATCGAGACTCTGTTTCAAAAAATAAAAAAATAAAAAATTAGCTGGACGTAGTGGCACACGCTTGTAATCCTAGCTACTCAGGAGGCTGAGGTGGGAAGATCAATGAAGCCCAGGAGGTTGAGGGTGCAGTGAGCCATAACTGTGCCTAGGCGAAAGAGTGAGACCTTATCTCAAAAAAAAAAAAAAAAAAAGTCAAGTTCGTTATTAAATAAAACAGTAAGAAACAATGGCTCAATTATTAGGAAAACAAGAAAATACCCCTATTCCTTTCCTACCCACCTGCTGACATTTCTTGAGCACATCTGGGGTTCGGTGCTCTGCTAGAGACTTGTTATAGAAATGGATGGCATCCTTGTACTTTTCTTCTTTGAAGTATGAGTTGCCAATTCGAGCATATGCTCTGAAAAAGAGAGAGAGACGAGAACTGCTTAGGACAAACAGATAAGGTCAGCTCCTGCAGAAAAACACACCTGCAACTGGAAAGATCCGCATCACTGCCTTCAACACCTTTTGTTTTGTCTGCGGTGACCTTCTTGCCAGCCCCCTTTTTTTTTTTGGAGACGGAGTCTCGCTCTGTCGCCCAGGCTGGAGTGCAGTGGCGCGATCTCAGCTCACTGCAAACTCTGCTTCCCAGGTTCACACCATTCTCCTGCCTCAGCCTCCTGAGTAGCTGGGACTACCGGCGCCTGCCACCGTGCCCAGCTAATTTTTTGTATTTTTAGTAGAGACGGGGTTTCACTGTGGTCTCCATCTCCTAACCTCATGATCCGCCCGCCTCGGCCTCCTAAAGTGCTGGAATTACAGGCATGAGTCACCGCACCCGGCCTGCCAGCCCTTTCTTAACACAGCAGATTCTATGGCCAGCGGCCCTCCTCCCCATGCAGAGAAACTTAAGTCTTGGACAGGAAACCCTCCACACTATCAAGGTATTCTGGAAGGTCGAACCTACTTGGCAATCTGTCGATAGTCTTCTCGGTTTTCTCTCCCCACGTCAATGGCCTTCTCACAAAGCTCCCGGCACTTATTGTAGTCACCCTTTTCGAAGTACACCGCTGCCAGGCAGGATGGTGAAGAAGGAATAGTCAGTCCTTGCTTCTTCCCTCAGATACCCAATAATTCCCTTGCCCCTTGTTTCTGGGCCTCACCTGCTTGATTGGTAATGTAAGTCATGTTGGTGGGGTCCAGCTCCTTGGCTTTGTCGTAATGCTTCAAGGCTGTGTCAAAGTCTTTCTTCTTGTAGGCATCATTCCCCAGCTCTTTTTCTTTCAGTGCCTAGATGAGGTTTAGAAGTGAGTGCTGAGCAAATCTAACTCAGGTGACAAAGACAGCAAGAATCTATGATCTGTCACAAGTTCTGAAATACAGCTAACATGTACAGAACTCTAGCAAGTTCTCCTGAAGGCCTCTTCATCAATCAGCTATAGACAATACAGTCAAGTACCAGCCATTAGAATGAAAACTAACTTCATCTTTGCTTGCTCTGAAACTCCCCCTTTTCCACCTACTCTCCTGGATCTTTGTCAGGAAGCAGAGCGCTTCTTTAGGGGAGAGGACATCCCTTCAACTTGAAGCAACCGTTGAGGACAGCAGAGTTTTGGACCAGGCTTTATTCTGAGAGGCTGCAGCAGATCTGGTGTCGGTCCTGTGGCTGCCTCAGGGTCTTAGTTGTCAGGGAACCATAGCAGAGGGCGTGGTGAGAGGATGAGAAGGGGCTGAATGGCACGAGTCTTCGGCAAAACTCGCTACCGCCCACAGTGGAGGGCCTTTTTCCAGCTGAGACACCCTAAACAACCAACGCTTACCCATTTCAAGGTGCTAAATTTGGCAACAATCTGTTGTTCCAGTTACAAGGAGGGAAATGAAATTGTTGAGGCGCATGCCTCCTGCTCCAAAAGAGTGCTGCTTAGCGGACGCTCCCAACTGCATACCATGTCCAGCCAGGAAGCAAAGGTCTAAGGATTGATGTGGACAACATTCTTCTGGATCATGACAAGGATGTGAATTACTCCCAACTTTCTGGTCTTGCTCTGACCAACATTCACACTGGCAGCAACGAAGCTACTGTTGCGACCATGAGAAGGGCAACTCCCGCTGCTCACTCTTGGCTACACATCACTCCTAGGAATTCTCTTGTGAAGCTCATCTTTTTTTTTTTTTTGAGATGGAGTCTCGCTCTGTCGCCCAGGCTGGAGTGCAGTGACGAGATCTTGGCTCACTGCAACCTCGGCCTCCCAAGTTCAAGTGATTCTTCTGCCCATCATGACACCTGGCTAATTTTTCTATTTTTAGTGGAGATGAGGTTTCACCATGTTGGCCAGGCTGATCTTGAACTCCTGACCTTAGGTTATCTACCCACCTTGGCCTCCAAAAGTGCTGAGATTACAGGCGTGAGCCACTGTGCCTGGCCTGAAGCTGATCTTTTAACATGCTGACCATTCTAATGAATAATAGTCATAAGATTAGCACATTTCAAAGCACTCAAAATAGTTACAGCTGGGCACAGTGGCTTGTGACTGTAATCCTAGCTGAAGCAGGAGCATCACTTGACGCCAGGAGTTCAAGACCAACCTGGGAAACACAGCGAGACTCCGTCTCTAAAAAAAACCATAATAATCATGGTCATTCAAGATCGACAGATGTTCCCATTCAACATCAAGATTTCTAGTTATCTATAAATGAGTGACAGTGAGGAGAAAAAACAAGACCTGCTTCTTATTCTCTGGAAGATCTTCTTCCATTGGCTCTGGCTTGGTCTCCTTTTTGGGAGGGGGTGGTGGTGGAGGTGTTGCAACCTCTTCCTCCTCATCCATACTGCCCAGATCGACCCCAAGGAGGACGCTGAGAGTGGTCATGATCCGGGGATCTTGTAGTTTCCTAGTATTGATTTGAAAAAAGAAAGAAAAATTGCAATTACTTCTCCCCACAATCAGTCTTTTAACTCCCACTATTAAAGTCAGATTCCTGTGTTTAGAAGCTCCTCACCCGTCAAAAGATGGCTAGATTTTGCATCACTCATGAGATACAATTGAGGAATGCTCAAACCATCAAAACACCATCTAAAATAGAGTCAACAAAAATAAATAAAATGAAGTCACAGATAGCCAGGCACGGTGGCTCACACCTGTAATCCCAGCACTTTGGGAGGCTGAGGCAGGCAGACCACTTGAGGTCAGGAGTTTGAGACCAGCCTGGCCAAGATGGTGAAACCTGTCGCTACTACTAAACATACAAAAATTAGCCAGGTGTGGTGGTGTACACCTGTAATCCCAGCTACTCAGAAGGCTGAGGCAGGAGAATCTCTTGAACCCAGGAGGTGGATGTTGCAGTGCACCGAAATTACACCACTGCACTCCAGCCTAGGTGACAGAGCGAGACTCCATCTCGAAAAAATAAAATAAATAAATAAATAAATAAATAAAAGTCACAGAGGTCAAGTTTATTCCTCAAGGTTGGCAGATACACAGAGGAATAAGTTGTTTTAGGTATACTTCCGTAGCTGATCTCAGGAGCCAGAGGATTGAGACAGAGATGGATACCAGTACAAGATTTAGACACATCTTTACACATAAACTTCAAGCCTGTTTCCACCCTGATATACCAACAGAGACAGTAGGGCCTAAGGAGATTGAAAGGATGGGGTTGACACTAGATTAGAGTTCTAGGATAGCAGGCAAGAGGCGTATATAGATGACAAGGAACGTTCTAGATTACTGTGATATATGCTCCCCTGACCCTTTCTATAATTACAAATAAACGACCACCTGCTACTGCTCTGCAGAGAATAAGCAAAGGCAGAAACTGCAGTTTAGGGCAGGGAACCCTCTGCTGTGAGGTTACGGGAAGAAAAAGCATAACATTCCTCCTGATTTCCAGAACCTCAATGAGCGGCGTCCACTTACGTGCCCAGGTCGGAAGGCTTGTTTCGCAGCTGCTCTATCAGCTCCCGGTAGGTAGGATCACTGAGTAGTGTCCTTGTCCTGGGATCACTCTCCAACTTCTGATACAGATTGGGCATGTTGAAAGGGTTCATGAATTTTCTCTCTGTCCGAGTAAAGGAAAGCACATCACTATGAAATGAGTTCACTAGAATTACTGTGTCCCATACCCTAACAGACTGACATTTCTCAGGGGGAAGACACAAAATTAATCCCATTAATAATAAGAAAGAAAACTGTGCGTGGTACCTACCTGCCAACCTGGCCTCCATATTCTGTAAACCTTCTTTCAGTTGAGGGTTATTTGCCTCGTGTTTTAAGCCCTCCTCATAGGTTCGCTTAGCTTCTTCAAATCGGTTTAAGAACTCTAGAGCTGCTGCCTTTCGTGAATAGCCCTTAAACCACCAAAGAAAGACACAAAATAAAGAACACCCAGAGATAAATGCAGAAGATAAACTCAAAAAAGAACAATTCTACTTTTTTTTATTTTATTTTTTTTGAGACGGAGTCTCGCTCTGTCCCCCAGGCTGGGTGCAGTGGCGCGATCTCGGCTCACTGCAAGCTCCGCCTCCCGGGTTCACGCCATTCTCCTGCCTCAGCCTCCTGAGTAGCTGGGACTACAGGCGCCCGCCATCGTGCCCGGCTATTTTTTGTATTTTTAGTGGAGACGGGGTTTCACCATCTTGATCTCCTGACCTTGTGATCCGCCTGCCTTGGCTTCCCAAAGTGCTGGGATTACAGGCCTGAGCCACCACGCCCGGCCAATTCTACTTTTAATGGGGGAAAAAAATGAGTATTCACACGAAGGCCAAAGAGAAAAAAGGAGAGGACTAGGCTACAAAGCCAAGGCTTTTACTTTAAGGATCCATCCAAATAGCAGAGGCACATCCGCCCCACCCCATTCACCTCTCATCAACTGTGGTCAGTATCTTTAGCAGCATTTTTTTTCCTTATTTATTTTCTTGGTAAAGACAGGGACTCCTTATGTTGCCCAGGCTGGTCTCAAACCCTTGGGCTCCAGTAATCCTCATGCCTCAACCTCCCAAAGTGCTGGGATTACAGGTGTGAGCTACTGCACCTGGCCTCTTCCTCCTCCTTTTTTTTTTTTAGACAGGGTCTTGCTTTGTCACCTGGGCTGGAGTGCAGTGGCACGATCTCAGCTCACTGCAACCACTGCCTGCCAGGCTCAGGTGCTCCTCCTGCCTTAGCCTTCTGAGTAGATGGGACTACAAGCACATGCCACTATGCCTGGCTAATTTTTTTTGCATTTTTAGTACAGACAGGGTTTCACCATGTTGGCCAGGCTGGTCTTGAACTCCTGACCTCAAGTGATCTGCCCACCTCAGCCTCCCAGAGTGTTGGGATTACAGGCATGTGCCACCGCGCCCAGCCCCAGCCTCTTCCTTCTTAGTACCAAAAATAAAGGCTGTATTACAACTAATAGCTATCTTAGATTTGATAAAAAATGCTGTTTCTGAGGAGGATACTCAAACAGGGAGGTGAGTAGGTAATTATCAGTCTATCAGGACAGGTGAGCCTCAGGCCACCAAAAGGCATTTCTGGAAAGGTCTGAAGGGCCTCTCTCCCTCCGCTGCCCACAGCTGACCTTGCCCCAGTCAGGCTTTAGGTCGACCGTTTTGCAGCCATCCTCGTAAGCCTTCTGGTAGTCTCCTTTCTTGGCATAGGCAGCAGAACGGTTGCTGTACAGCACGTGGTTGTGGGGATCCAGCTTAATGGCTTCAGAGTAGCACTGTAAGGCATCGTCGATGTTGCCCGCGCTCAGGGCCTTGTTGCCTTTCTCTTTCAGCTCATTGACCTGAGGGGAAAGGAGCACACAGCTTTTCTGTGATGAGTCCATTTAATCACAAGCTTTTAAGATAAAACTCATTCTTTTACAGAGTTACCAACAAATAAATAGGTGACTTTACAGATCAGAAAAGAGAAAAGTAGTTCATTTATTTAATTTCCCACACCTTCCCTAGGGAGCCAGCAAAGAAAAAACAAGCAGGGGCAAAGAGCCCAGGCTGCACTCCACGCCAGCCCTCATGTGACGAACGAGGGCTCTGCCACTCTTCCAGTCTCTACATGGAGCTCATGAAGCCACTCCAGGACGTATCACATGCTTTCGTGGAAAAGTCAATTCATTTGTCACAGATTTCCAAAGCATCCAAATGATAAATGGAGCACAGGCCTAGTCACCCCTCACAGGAAGAAGGTGGGCGGAGTGGCACTGATACATGCTCCAGTGACCCGAAGGCTGTGGGATGGCAGCGGAGGCTTCTCTTTCTTGGGAGCAGCAAGATGCCTGCCTATGGCATGGTTGCCATCTCCTCCCATCACAGAAGAACTGGTCTCCATTTCCTGGTGTGGCAACATGTCGCCACATGACAGATAAATGTTCACTAATGGGTAACAGTCAAGCTAGCCCCCCAAATTGATTCCTGCCATTCTTAAATATTACTACATTACAAAGGGGATGGAGAATAAAGAAATGCTACTGTGGTTTAAACCTCTCCATTCTCAAACATTTAGAGTGCAAAAAGTAGGGATACAGCAGGGTTTTGTTTTGTTTTTCGAGACGGGGTCTCCCCTCTGTCGCCCAGGCTGGAGTACGGTGGTGCCATCTTAGCTCACTGCAACCTCTGCCTCCCAGGTTTAAGTGATTCTCCTGTCTCAGCCTCCCAAGTAGCTGGGACTACAGGTGCCCGCCCCGACGCCTGGCTGATTTTTGTAATTTTAGTAGAGACGGGGTTTCACCATATTGGTCAGGCTGTTTGTCTTAAACTCCTGACCTCAGGTGATCCATCCACCTCAGCCTACCAAAGTGCTGGGATTACAGGCATGAGCCACTGCGCCTGGTGGGATACAGCAGTTTGAAAAAGTCAAGCAACTCTGCCTGGCCGCCCCACCGTCTGTGAAGTAAGAAGCCCCTCTGCCCGGCTGCCTGACTGGGAAGAGAGGAGCACCTCTGCCCGCCCGCCTCTGCCTGGCCGCTGCACTGTCTGGAAAGTGAGGAGTTCCTCGGCCCAGCCCCTGCATGGTCTGGGAAGTGAGGAGCGTCTCTGCCCGCCCACCCCACTGTCTGAGAAGTGAAGAGTGCCTCTGCTGGGCTGCTGTGCAACCCTCCAAGTGTGAAGTGACAGCCCTGTGTGTGATCTTTCTGCCCTTCCCAAGTTTGCATTTTCGACATTAAAGTTTACTTTTTAATTAAAAAAAAAAAGAAAAAAGTGAAGCAGGCCTTGGCCCTGTCATAACAGGGTCCTCACTAAAGGGTTTCTCCTCACTGACCTGCCCCACAAAAGGCCAGGCGCCCCACAGCAGCCTACCTGAGGGCAGGCAGCCCCTCGAGAAGCTCCTTCATTTATTCATTTTATTATTATTATTTTTTGAGACAGAGTCTTGCTCTGTCCCCAGACTGGAGTGCAGTGGCACGATCTCAGCTTACTGCAACCTCTGCCTCCTGGGTTCAAGCGATTCTCCTGCCTCAGCCTCCTGAGTAGCTGGGATTACAGGCTTCTGCCACCACGCCTGGCTAATTTTTGTATTTTCAGTAGAGATGTGGCTTCACCATGTAGGCCAGGCTGATCTCAAACTCCTGACCTCATAATCCGCCCATCTCAGCCTCCCAAAGTACTGGGATTACAGGCGTGAGCCACCGCATCCGGCCATATATATACATATATATATATATATTTTAAAGACAGTATCTCACTTTGTTACCCAGCCTGGAGTGCAGTGGCATGATCACAGCTGGCTGTAACCTTCAACTCCTGGGCTCAAGCAATCCTCCTGACTCAGCCTTTTTTCTTTCTTTCGTTTTTTTTTTTTTTTTGAGATGGAGTTTCACTCTGGTTGCCCAGGCTGGAGTGCAATAGTGCGATCTCACCTCACCATAACCTCTGCCTCCCAGGTTCAAGCAATTCTCCTGCCTCAGCCTCCTGAGTAGCTGGGATTACAGGCATGCACCACCACCACATCCATCTAATTTTGTATTTTTAGTAGAGATGGGGTTTCTCCATGTTGGTCAGGCTGGTCTTGAACTCCTGGCCTCAGGTGATCCACCCACCTTGGCCTCCCAAAGTGCTGGGATTACACGTGTGAGCCACTGCGCCCGACCAACTCAGCCTTTTAAGTAGCTGGGACTACAGGTGTATGTCACCACGCCTGACTAAATGTTTTTCTCTTTTTTTTTTTTTTTTTTTTTTTTGAGACGGAGTCTCGCTCTGTCACCGGGGCTGGAGTGCAGTAGCCGGATCTCAGCTCACTGCAAGCTCCGCCTCCTGGGTTTACGCCATTCTCCTGCCTCAGCCTCCCGAGTAGCTGGGACTACAGGCGCCCGCCACCTCGCCTGGCTAGTTTTTTTTTTTTTTGTATTTTTTTTAGTAGAGACGGGGTTTCATCATGTTAGCCAGGATGGTCTCGATCTCCTGACCTCGTGATCCGCCCGTCTCGGCCTCCCAAAGTGCTGGGATTACAGGCTTGAGCCACCGCGCCCGGCCATGTTTTTCTCTTTCTGTGGTAGAGATGGTGTCTCGCTATATTGCCCAGGCTTGTCTCAAACTCTTGGCCTAAAGCAACCCTCCTGCCTCAGTCTTCCAAAGGTGAGCCACCACACCAGACCAAAATATACCTTTAAGAGGTAAACGTTCTTTGAGACAGTTATGTCACCCAAGTTACTAACTCATTCTATGTATTATCCACTCATAACCCAGTAAATTGATGCAAGAAATAATTTTGTTAAGAGAAATGAATTTAGGCTGTAATCTCAGCACATTGAGAAGCCAAGGCGGGTGGATCACCTGAGGTCAGGAGTTCAAGACCAGCCTGGCCAACATGGTGAAACCCCGTCTCTACTAAAAATACAAAAATTAGCCCGATGTGGTGGTGCATGCCTGCAGTCCCAGCTACCCAGCAGTCTGAGGCAGGAGAATCACTTGAACCTGGGAGCCGGAGGTTGCAGTGACCTGAGATCATGCCACTGCATTCTCACCTGGGGGACAGAGTGAGACTCTATCTGGACAAAAAAAAAAAAAGAGAAATGATTTTGGAATCCTAAATAGAGAGATCAGGAACTTCCATCAATCAGAGACCTTACAGAGGCACAGGCAGAAGGAACCTCCCAAATTAAGCAAGCAAGGGATAAAAAATCCTAGAGCCCAAGTCGGAGGCCAGAACACAAAGGGTTAACAAAACTCAAGTGGGATCAAGAGGCAGCTGGTGAAGTTCCTGCCTATGCTTTAAAAAAGCATTTTTCAAACACAGTACTGATCAGCAGTGGGTCAGGAAATCAATTTTGTAGGTCATGACCAGCATTATAAGAGACCAAGTGGGACAAAAAATACCAGCACACAGGGCACATAACTGTAAATACTGTTTTGCTGAATGTGTTACAAGGCTGTATGCCTGTGTTGGGTTAAATGTAAGAAGTGTATCATTGTGGGATTTATTTGAAAGGCCCCTATTGAAAAAAAAAGACAAGCTTGAACATTCGAAATCTGTCCAACTTGTTTTTTTTTTTGGAGACAGAGTCTCGCTGTCATCCAGGCTGGAGGGCAGTGGAGCAATGTCCGCTCGCTGCAACCTCCACCAGCTGGCTTCAAGCAACTGTCCTGCCTCAGCCTCCCACATAGCTGGGACCACAGGTGCGCGCCACGATGCCCACCAAATTTTTTTTTTTGAGAGAGAGTCGGCCGGGCGCAGTGGCTCAAGCCTGTAATCCCAGCACTTTGGGAGGCCGAGACGGGCGGATCACAAGGTCAGGAGATCGAGACCATCCTGGCTAATACGGTGAAACCCCATCTCTACTAAAGAATACAAAAAACTAGCCGGGTGACGAGGCGGGCGCCTGTAGTCCCAGCTACTTGGGAGGCGGAGGCAGGAGAATGGCGTGAACCTGGGAGGCGGAGCTTGCAGTGAGCTGAGATCTGGCCACTGCACTCCAGTCCGGGCGACAGAGTGAGACTCCGTCTCAAAAAAAAAAAAAAAAAAAGAGAGTGAGTCTCGCTGTCACCCAGGCTGGAGTGCAGTGGTGCAATCTCGGCTCACTGCAAGGTCCGCCTCCTGGGTTCAAGCGATTCTCCTGCCTCAGCCCCCCAAATAGCTGGGACTACAGGAGTATGCCACCACGCCCAGCTAATTTTTATATTTTAAAAAAATAGAGACAAGGTTTCACCATATTGGCCAGGCTGGTTTCGAACTCCTGACCTCATGATCCACCCGCCTTGGCCTCCCAAGGTGCTGGGATTACAGGTGTGAGCCACCGCCCCTGGGGCGATTTTTAAAATTTTTTTTTTATTTTTACTACAGATGGGGTTTCACAATGCTGGACAGGTTGGTCTCAACCTGACCTCATGATCCACCCACCTCCGCCTCCCAAAGTGCTGGGATTACAAGTGTGAGCCACCGCACCCAGACCAACTTGAGTATTTTCTAAACTGAAATACAAACTTCACAGTTGAAAATGAAAACAAAATCTTGTTTATTTTCAGGAATGGCTTCCAGATGGTGGGCTCAAACACACCTGGGGTTAAATGCCACGTCATCTGTACAGTTGCCATGTCAGTTTGCTGTCCTAAGTCAAATATTCATTCACCATCTATCTACCTGCACATACACTTCTATCATGGGTGGTGGTGATTTAAAAACAAACATTTTAAAACCAGGCAAAGTGACTCACGCTTGTAATTCTAGTGCTAATGCAGTGGGAGGCCAAGGCTGAAGGATAGCTTGAGCCCAGAAATTCGAGACCAGCCTGGGAAACATAGCAAAACCCCTGTCTCTACAAAAAAATTTAAAATTAGCCAGTTGTGGGCCGGGCACGGTGGCTCAAGCCTGTAATCCCAGCACTTTGGGAGGCCGAGACGGGCGGATCACGAGGTCAGGAGATCGAGACCATCCTGGCTAACATGGTGAAACCCCGTCTCTACTTAAAAAGTACAAAAAACTAGCTGGGTGAGGTGGTGGGCGCCTGTAGTCCCAGCTACTCCGGAGGCTGAGGCAGGAGAATGGCGTAAACCCGGGAGGCGGAGCTTGCAGTGAGCTGAGATCCGGCCACTGTACTCCAGCCTGGGCCACAGAGCGAGACTCAGTCTCAAAAAAAAAAAAAAAAAATTAGCCAGTTGTGGTGGCGTGTGGTTAGCTACTCAGGAGGCTGAGGCAGGAGGATCGCGTGAGGCCAGGAATTTGATGCTGCAGTGAACTATGATCCCACCAGTGCACTTCAGCCTGGGCCACAGAACCAGACCCTGTCTCTAAAAAATAAAAAATAAATTTGTTACAGCAAAAAGAGGTCCTTTCTCTTTTTTTCTTTTTTTTTTTTTTTTGAGGCGGAGTCTCGCTCTGTCGCCCGGACTGGAGTGCAGTAGCCAGATCTTAGCTCACTGCAAGCTCCGCCTCCCGGGTTTACACCATTCTCCTGCCTCAGCCTCCCAAGTAGCTGGGACTACAGGCGCCCGTCACCTCGCCCGGCTAGTTTTTATATTTTTAGTAGAGACGGGGTTTCACTGTGTTAGCCAGGATGGCCTCGATCTCCTGACCTCGTGATCCGCCCGTCTCGGCCTCCCAAAGTGCTGGGATTACAGGCTTGAGCCACCGCGCCCGGCCCTTTCTCTTTTTTTCAAGACGGAGTCTCACTCTGTCGCCCAGACTAGAGTGTGGTGGCACAATCACAGCTCACTGCAACCTACGCCTCCCGGAGTGAAGCGATTCCCCTGCCTCAGCCTCCCCAGTAGCTGGGATTACTGGCGTGCACCACCATGCCCCACTAATTTTTGTACTTTTAGTACAGAGGGGGTTTCACCACGTTGTCCAGGCTGGTCTCGAACTCCTGACCTATGGTGATTTGCCTGCTTTGGCTTCCCAAAGTGCTGGGGATTATACGTGTGAGCCACTGCACCCAGCTGAGATCCTTTCTTAAAAGTAAAAGAGCAATGTCTTATTCCAGAAATTTTTTCCTCACCTATACTACAGCCCATTTAATCCTACATACAACTGAAGTATTACATGGGCACAAAAAGTTTATTAACTTCATTTCCACTCTTTTTAATACAGCAAGGAAGCTCGAGCTTTGCCTAAAGCAGCAACTGCTACAAGAGACCAAAGGCTCAGCTCTGTAACTCACACCAAAAAAAGGGTGGTAGTCACTAGTCCATCGAGATGTCTTATTTAAGGGGAGTGTGTGGGCGATCTTAGTTTTATGGACCTGAAGTAAGAACCAAATACCAGGTATAGTTTCAGAATTGTCACCCCCAAGTGTTATGGGACCGGAGCGACGAGGGTAGTACTCTCGAGCGGATGATTTCTCAGATGTTGGTAGAGGTTTCTCGGAGGTTGTTTTGTCCTTTTTCTTCCGATGAATCATTACAGCTCAATGACAGCTTCCAATGGAACAAAATCTCTAGGCCTTTCACAATCACAAGCTACTAAGGACATAACCAAGTCACTGAAAGGAAGCAGCAGCCGCTTCAAACTCTGCCCCCCAAATGCTCAAGAGAGGC
Source organism: Trachypithecus francoisi (assembly GCF_009764315.1). Taxonomy (NCBI): domain Eukaryota; kingdom Metazoa; phylum Chordata; class Mammalia; order Primates; family Cercopithecidae; genus Trachypithecus; species Trachypithecus francoisi. The sequence goes on from NW_022681473.1 coordinate 10,031,374, forward strand.
CCATAACTTCTAGCGGTTAATCTCTGCAAATTGTCTACAACCGTCCCAGTGGAGCCAGAAATCCACCTTTCAGACCCACCTTTCGGAAGTGTCGCTCCTTGGTCACTCGACAATCACACACACGCATACAAAAAGAGGAGGAGGGGCCGCAATACATTTGTAAACCACTGTCAGAGATGGAATTCGTTCCAAGGACTTTTGCGGAACCCTTCCCTTTACTGCATCAGCTACACTCGGTCTGCCGCTCCTCAAATCCCCGCTCAACGCTCTCCCACCCTCACATTCTCAGATGCAGAAGAGTAAGATTTGCCCCAACTGGATCCCAAGCTGCTAAGACCCTGGGTTACTGCCAGTGTATTCCCGTCCCCGCTCCCTGGATCCGTCCAAGTTCCTCGTGGCTAAGTCCCGAGCGGTTTCTCCGTCGGCTGTCTCAGATCTCCCGGAGCGCTACCTCGCGGGTGCCGACCCCGGCCCCTGGCCCAACTCCACCCCGCCCTCTGCGGCCCGCACCCTCCCCAGAATAGCCTACAGCAGCCCCTTTGGGACGCCTTCAGGACCCGGTCGCGGCCCCTCTTCCCGCCGCCGGCCGGACTCACCCAAGCTGTGGCCTCCTCCCGGCCCTCCTCGCCCAACCAAGGGGCGATGGGCGCTACCCGCGGCCGGCCTCGCTACAGATCCCGCTCCCGCCCGCCGTCCGCGGCCCTCGCCTCCCCGCCGCCGCCCCGTCCTGCCCCAGCACCCAGCTCCGGTCGCCTAAATCCGGCACCCGCCCCGCCCCCTACCGTGGCCGGGCCGCCGCCGGTCCCCGAGCGGTCTCGGGGCCTCAGCCCGCCCCTCCCCCTTCACCTGCTCCATAGCGCAGCGCGGCCCGGAACCCCGTTGAATCGAATCCGTCCGCTCCGCGATCCCAACCGCACGCGCCGCCTTCTGGAACCTACTAGAAGCTGCCGGGACCCCCGGCTCCCGCCCCTTCCTCTCCTGCTAACTGGTCGAGTACTTCTAGGGGGCTCTCTGTGCTGCTCTACTACTGGTTTGAGGTCCAGCCCATCATCTCCACTTCCCTCTCATTGGACACCGGGGAGTGATTCCCTCAACCCTGCCTCCCCCGCACCTCAGGATTGGACGCCCCTCTATAAACCCACCCATCTCAGGCTGCACGACCGGAGGGAGGAGCGGACTTCTGCGACACAGATTGGTCTTTTGCTCTGCCAATCATAGCCGCGCTGACCGCGCCCATTGGTTCCGTTCGTTCTGGAAATTTCCACCTCTCCCATTGGGCGGCCGGACTCCATATCGGAACCGCCTTCAGAATGAGAGCGATTCCAATTGGGCGGAGGGTTGCCAACCCTTTGCGCTGATTGGTTTAAATCGCTGCCTTTCAAAAGGCCGGTTTTCGCCCCGCCCGTGGCGTATGGCGGTCCTGGCCGTAGTCAGGTACTGTAGCTGTGTCTCCGGCGGCTGCAGTGCCTCTGGGTTACTTTCCATCTGGATCCCTAGTGCCGCGAGTTCCAGGCGGTCCCCGGGATCGCCAGCGGCACAGGGCCCCAGCCCTTCGCCCGCTCACCGAGATGGAGGTCCTAGCCGGTGGGCGCTGCCTGGTCCTCGACCGCCAGTTGCGCGCGTTGTTTAGCGCTGCGGCCTCGGCCTGGCCCTCCTGCATTCTGGCTGTTAGGTTCTGAATGTTCCAGAAATGCCACGTGACCGCGAGGGCGCTTGGGCTTGGGCTGGACAGGCAGGGGATCTCATCGCGGCGGGCGCGGCTGTTCCGCTGGGCGTCCTCAGTGGAACCGCACACCCTCTCTGAGTCGTTTGGTCCTGTAGGGCCGAGGGGAATTCGTGCGGTGTTCAGCACGCGGGAAGCACTTAGCGAAAGGGAGCTGTCCCCCAGCCCTCGTGAGTCCGATGTAAAGGAGTGAAAGAGACGAAGAGCTGAATCAGGTAGTTAACCGCCTATGAGCTGGCGAGCTGTGGCCTGGTAGAACCTCAAATCCCAGCCCCAGAAGTCATAGGCAGGGCAGGCACCCCAAAGCGTGGAAGAGATGCACCTGCGGAGTGAAAATGCTGCTATTGCTTCTAGAGTCAGCTGTGGTTCCTGGAACAAAGGAGCCCCATGACTCGGGTCTGGCAATGGTCTTGGGCTCTGCAGTGTCCTCATCCTTCCCCCTCTCTGGGTAATGCCATCTTCCCAGGGTTTAAAGTGTGTCCTCTCTGCCAGTAGCTTGTCTCCACAGCCTCACTTTAATCCCACCTGCCCCACCCATTTTGGACATTGCAGCCAAGTTGCCGCAGACCTGCAAACCTGGTAATCCCTCACTTGGAAGTGCTGAAGGCTTTAGGGTGGGGTTCAGGGCCTGTGTAAATCTAACCGCATACTTTTTTTTTTTTTTTTTTTGAGACGGAGTTGAGTCTCACTGTCTCCCAGGCTGAAGTGCAGTGGCGCCATCACAGCTCGCTGCAGTCTCGACCTCCTGAGCTCAAGCCATCCTCCCACCTCAGCCTCTCAAGTACCAGGGGTTACAGGCAGGCATCACTACGCCTAGCTAATTTTTCTATTTTTTTGTATAGACGGATATTTTCGTGTTGTCCAGGCTGGTCTTAAACTCTCGCTCTGTCTCAGGCTAGAGTGCAGTGGGTCGATCTCGGCTCCCTGCAACCTCTGCCTCCCCGGTTCAAGCAATTATCCTGCCTCAGTCTCCCAAGTAGCTAGGATTACATGTGTGCGCTACCACGCCCGGCTAATTTTTTAAGTTTTAGTAGAGATGGGGTTTCATCATGTTGACCAGGCTGGTCTCAGACTCCTGACCTCAAGTGATCCGCCCGCCTCGGCCTCCCAAAGTGCTGGATTTTGCATTTTTGATAGTGAGGCATGGTGAGAAAAGACTTGAAGAAAGCAAGGGAGTGAGATCCTTGGAAATGTGGGAGAGAACCTTGCAGGCCCATGGAACAGCCAGTGCAAAGGCCCTGGGATGGGAGCTGCCTCGGGGTAGCCAAGATAGCAGGAGGCACAGCTGCCGAGAGGAAGCAGGGGCCAGGTCCTGCAGGGTTAGAGGCCATTGCCACTCCCGAACACATTGGCAGGTTTTGAGCAGAGGAGTGTCATGATCTTAAGTTTTCTTAGGATCCCTCTGGCTGCTGTGTGGAGGAAGAGGGGAGAGTGAGAGCAGGGTTACCTCTTAGGAGACTGTGGCAGTAATTCCAGGGAGCCAGAATGGGAGCAGAGGAGGGGACAGGAATTGGATTCTGGATGCATTTTGGAGGGAGCATGAAGGAAAGCGGGGTCAAGGGTTCCTCTGAGGCCTTGGCCTCCTTTCTTATTCATCTACATCCAATCTGTCAAGGACACCTTTCATTTCTTCTTGGCACTGTCTCCAGGCCACCACACTGGTGCCCACCTGACCAGCAGTGGCCTTTCCAGGCCTTCTATCTTCTCCCCAGCAGCTTCTCTCCGAGTGGCCAGGTCCCATTTCCCATACACCTTTTTTTAGAGTGTGTTGCACTGCTCTGGGTGCAGGGCTGTAGCAGTGACCAGGGCAGCCCCAGATGAAGCTTCTGCTCACAGGGACCTTTTCTACTGAAAGATGATCCCTAAACTCTCAGCTGTGTGATGTTAAGCAGTTTGCATAACCTCTCTGTACTTCAGTTGCCTCCATCTTCAAATGGGGATTAAAAAGTGTTGACATCATAGTGGTTGTGAGGATTACATGATTTGTTATTTATAAAGCACTTAGAACTTGTCAAGAAAAGGCCCTGTGGATCTCCTGAGGTCAGGAGTTCGAGACCACCCTGGCCAACATGGAGAAACCTCGTCTCTGCTAAAAATACAAAAACTAACCAGGCGTGGTGGTGCACTCCTGTAGTCCCAGCTACTCGGTGGGCTGAGGCAGGAGAACCACTTGAACCCGGGAAGCGAAGGTTGCTGTGAGCCAAGATTATGCCACTGCACTCTAGTCTGGGCAACAGAGCAAGACTCTGTCTCCAAAGAAAAAAAAAACAGTGCCTGGGCCGGGTGCGGTGGCTCAAGCCTGTAATCCCAGCACTTTGGGAGGCCGAGACGGGCGGATCACGAGGTCAGGAGATCGAGACCATCCTGGCTAATACGGTGAAACCCCGTCTCTACTAAAAAATACAAAAAACTAGCCAGGCGAGGTGGCGGGCGCCTGTAGTCCCAGCTACTCGGGAGGCTGAGGCAGGAGAATGGCGTAAACCCGGGAGGCGGAGCTTGCAGTGAGCTGAGATCCGGCCACTGCACTCCAGCCGGAGTGACAGAGCGAGACTCCGTCTCAAAAAAAAAAAAAACAAACAAAAAAAAAAACAGTGCCTGGCTACGGAATAAGAACTACACAGATTTATTAAATCAAAATCAGTGCACAAATGATAATTCTCAAGAGTGAATGCTACAGAGAAAACAAAAGGCAAGGCACAGAGAGATGACCTGGGTGGCAGGGAAGGAAAGCACTCCCAGAGGTGAGTGGTTAGTGAAGGCCTGTCAGAGATGGAGCGAGGAGAAGCTTAGGGGGCACAGGGGACCACACAGGCAACAGAGGATGCAAAGGTCCTGAGCCAGGGCAAATTCAGAATTTTTTTTTTTTTTTTTTTTTTTTTAAGATGGAATCTCGCTCTGTCACGCAGGCTGGAGTGCAGTGGCGTGATCTCGGCTCACTGCCACCTCTGCCTCCTGGGTCCAAGCAATTCTCTGCCTCAGCCTCCTGAGTAGCTGGGATTGCAGGCACCCACCACCACCCCCGGCTAATTTTTGTGTTTTTAGTAGAGATAGGGTTTCACCGTCTTGGCCAGGCTGGTCTTGAATTGCTGGCCTCATTATCCACCTGCCTCAGCCTCCCAAAGTGCTGGGATTACAGGTGTGAGCCACCATGCCCGGCCCAGAATTCTCTTTATCTTTTTTGAGGGGGTGGGGGATGGAGTCTCACTCTGTCGTCCAGGTTGGAGTGCAGTAGCACGATCTTGGCTCACTGCAACCTCTGCCTCCCGGGTTCACGCGATTCTGTCTCAGCCTCCTGAGTAGCTGGGATTATAGGTGTCCACCACCACGCCCGGCTAATTTTTTTTTGTATTTTTAGTAGAGATGTTGTTTTACCATGTTGGCCAGGCTGGTCTCAAACTCATTACCTCTAGTGATCCACCTGCCCCCGCCTGCCAAAGTGCTGGGATTACACAGGTGTGAGCCACCACGCCTGGCCCTGGCCCAGAATTTTCAAGAAATCTAAGGAAGGCTTTTTTGTGCTCTAAGTGTCCTTGACTGTAAGGTGGGGAGGATGAAGTGCCCTTGACTTCCCAAGGTTACTATGCAGAGTGAACAATAGAATCCTCCCGGGTTGGACTTGAGTCTTGTCAGACCTGAAGCTTATGACAATTTGAGAGCTCGCTTTGAGAGAAGAAACACACAAAAAATGAAGTGTGTGGCTTTTTTAGAAGGAGCACGAATGGGGTCCCCGATGTTTAAGCTGCTTTAGTGTTACAGTAAAGCCACCTCTCAATACCCAGAAGTGTTAGCTCTTATAACTTCCACCAACTCAGTTTTCTCCAAGCCTCTTGGTGGACTCAGAGAAGGACAGGGAGGCAGCCACGCTGGCCGGCCAGGGCCCTCCTCCCAGGTCCCTGGAACGCAGGAGCACCAACCACAGCCGCGTCTGGCCTGGGCATCACGTGACGTCCCAGAGTGATTCATGCTGCTATTTCAGTGCTGCTGCAGTCAAGGGTAGGGAGAGGCATGGCGAGGCTGTATCTGGAGTCAACTTGAAGGCCGTAGTTCCTGCAGCAATGGCACTGAAGGTAAAGTGAGGGTGACTGAGTCTCAGCAGAGCAAATTCCTAACTTTAAAGTTTTCTCAATATCAGAAAAACTGGGAGAACTGGATCTCAGCATAGGTGGGGAGTAGGGATTAGGGAAGGGCTGCAGCTCAGAATTTGGGCTCTGTAGACCTGGAATTTTTGTTTGAAACTCCTAAGAACTCTCTTTTTTTTTTTTTTTTTTTTTTTTTTTTTTTTTTGTTGAGACGGAGTCTTGCTCTGTCGCCCAGGCTGGAGTGCAGTGGCCGGATCTCAGCTCACTGCAAGCTCCGCCTCCCGGGTTTACGCCATTCTCCTGCCTCAGCCTCCCGAGTAGCTGGGACTACAGGCGCCCGCCACCTCGCCCGGCTAGTTTTTTGTATTTTTAGTAGAGACGGGGTTTCACTGTGTTCGCCAGGATAGTCTCGATCTCCTGACCTCGTGATCTGCCCGTCTCGGCCTCCCAAAGTGCTGGGATTACAGGCTTGAGCCACCGCGCCCGGCCAAGAACTCTCTTAATTTCCTGCTTAACTGAGTGATCCTAACTTGTAGCTCTTCTGCTAAGATAGAATTGGCATCCTCATTAGTGGGGAAAATAAAGTACTGTAGAGTTCTGTCCAATTCCGAGGACTTGTATAGAGCCAGGCACTGTGCCAGATGCTTCAAGAAATAAAATGATAATTATTACCTAATAATTATTAATTAACCCTGGAGCCGAGTCCTGGGCCTTGCTATCCACACCCCGCTCCCTGGGAGATCCAGCCAGTCTTGTGGCTATAAATGCCATCTCAGATGACTCCCATAATTCTGTCCTCAGCACAGACTTACCCCCCAGTCCCAGACTTATCTATCCAGCTGCCATCTTGACATCTTCGTCTGGATGGGGTGCTCAAATCATAACTCCCAATATCCCTCTCAACCCCGCCTGCCCTTGACTTCCTCTTGCCAGTGGCATCATTATTCTTCCAGCAGCTCAGGCTGAATACTGTGGAAGCATTCTTGACTTCTCTGTTTCACAGCCCACATCCAGTCCATCAGCTAATTCCGTCAGCTGTATGCAGACCTCCGGGACCCCCTCAGGGTGTTGGGGGAAGGACTGTTGCTCATTGGACTGGTAGATGGCCAGAGTCAGAGGTGACAATGTGCTAAGACACCCTGCAAGGGGCCCCCCCAGCCTGGGCACCCAGGCCATATATAGCCTCTGCAGGATGTGGGGTTGGGTTGGGGGACGGGAGGAGAGACTCCGTATTTCAGGGAGACTGCTGAGGTGAGGCCAACTCAGCGGCAGCCATGGCACACGGTGGACCAGCGCCCTTCCCAAGGGTTAAGGACCATGTGAACTGGGAAGGGGATGAGTTCCTCACAGCTGAGTAGGATGGAGGCTTAGAGTCAGAACAAGGTGATCCCAAGACAATGGTTTTCTTTCTTTTTTTTTTCTTTTTTTTTGAGACAGAGTCTCGTTCTGTCACCCAGGCTGGAGTGAAGTGGCGTGATCTCAGCTCTCTGCAACCCCTGCCTCCCAGGTTCAAGCAATTCTTCTGCCTCAGCCTCCCAAGTAGCTGGGATTACAGGTGTGTGCCACCATGCCTGGCTAATTTTTGCATTTTTAGTAGAGATGGGTTATTGCCATGTTGGTCAGGCTGGTCTCGAACTCCTGACCTCAGGTGATTCACTTGCCTCGGCCTCCCAAAGTGCTGAGATTACAGGCATGAGTCACCGCGCCTAGCCGAGGCAATGGTTTTCAGCCAGGGTGTCCCCAGCTGTCATTTGGCAATGTCTGGAGACATTTTGGGTTGTCATAACTGAGTGTGTGTGTGTGTGTGTGTGCACATGCTGTAGTGGCCAGGGATGCTGCTAAATACCCTACAAGGCACAGAATAGCCATCACAATTATTTGGCTCCAAATGTCAATAGAGCTGAGGAAGAGAAATATTAATATAAACACAGCAGTTCTTGCACACCTGAGGTTGAGGTTTGAGGGTGAAACCTGCCTGCTAATGTGGCAGGCAGATTGCAATTGACTGCAGCACATAATATGACACCCAATGGCAAGAGAAGGATGTCAGGGGTCACTGAGGGAGATGAAAGATGCTATATATTCGTTGACACCCCTCTCATTGCAAAGTGGGAGGTCTGTGTCCCCTCCCCTTGAATTCCATGGAGTTGGGACTACTCTGACCAATAGAATACAATAGAAATAACATCTTGCAGTTTCCAAGCCTTATAAAACTGGCAGCTTCCACTCCCTGTTTCTTGGGACACACTGTCTTGGAGCCTGTGCTGCCACCGAAGAAGTCTGAGTGCCCTGAGGCCACCATGGTGTGGGGAAGCCTACGCTAGCCTTGTGGCAAGCCAACTGTTCTGCAGCACAGCGTGGGCTCCAGGTAACATGAAGGAAGCTGTCTTGGGCCCTCTAGCTCAGCCCAGTCTCCAGCGAATCCCACTTAGTGACCCTAGTCGAGGCCACATGGAGCAGAAGAATCACCTAGCTGAGCCCTGACCCACAAAATCTTGAGATGGAATTAAATGGCTGTTGTTCCCAGCCAGAAAAGCAAGGTAGCTTAAGGTAGTTTGTTCCACAGCAGTAGGTAACTAGAACAGTCACACTCAAGGGTTTTTTCCTGCACTTTCCCCCTCACCACGTATGGCAGAAATCCTTGGGAATTCTCATGAGCCAGTGTCATGCTAGTGCTTGTTCCATCTGCTCCTCTCCAGCCACCCCAGCCTGCTGATCCAAGCACTCTCTGAGATGACTCCTGTGTGTTGACTTCCTCCCATGAGGAGGAAGTTTCCTTCACTACCATGTGCTGGATCCCAGCACAGAACCTGGGGCATTGTCAGTGCTTAGTGTTTGTCAAATGAGCCAATGGAACTGGTCACCCTCTGCTGCCCTGGGGGTCCCTCAGCCTCTCCTAAAAGGTCCCTTGGACCTTCCCTCTGGGCTTCCTCACTCCCTATTCTGCTTATTCTTTTCTGAGCTAAATTGTTGTAGCCCCTCAGATACAAATGGCCCAACCCCACTGTCTCCTTTCCAGCACCTCTGTTGAGAAATACCAAGTTGCAGAGAGTGTGCCTGTGTGGGCGTGGGTGGGATACGTGCCTCTTCTACACCACCTATAGGAAGGTACGCTTAGCAATAGCTATGGAAAACACAAAAGTGATTCCGGTCTTAGGAATGTCTCCCACAGGTGACCCCACCCTGGTGGCACAGGATGTCTCACGCAGCACCGTCTGGGACAGCAAAAGGACTGGAAACCACCTGAGTCCAACCATGGAGGACACTGGAAAACATGATGCTGCCTCCATAGGATGAGATATTGGCAAGTGTGAAGAAACAACATTTGGGTAGATATTGACATGGCAGTGACATATGGTAGAATAAAAAAAGTTAGCGGTTGTGATATTGTGAATATAATAAGTATGCATATTTGGGTTTCACTTCCAGTTCCTGGCACAGAGCTCCTGAAACACTTGTAATTTCCTGAGTGATGGTGGGAGAGGAGCATCTTTTGTTACTCATAATGAGCCCCTTTCAACCATGAATTTATGCTAATGAGGTGACTCTTGGTGCATAAGGGTGTAGCCAGGGGAAGGGGAACCCAGCAAGTGATTAGAGGGTTCAAACCCTGGGGAGGGGAGATGGGGCGGACATTGAGTTAATCACCAGTGGTCAAGAATTAAACAATTATACCTGTATATTGAAGCCACCATAACACTCCTAAATGAGGCCGGGTATAGTGGCTCATGCCTGTAATGCCAGCACTTTAGGAGGCTGAGGCAGGTGGATCACCTGAGGTTAGGAGTTCAAGACCAGCCTGGCCAACACGGTGAAACCCTGTCTCTACTAAAAAGACAAAAATGAGCCAGGTGTGGTGGTGCACGACTGTACCCCCAGCTGCTCAGGAGGCTGAGACAGGAGAATCACTTGATCTGGGTGGGAGGCAGAGGTTGCAGTGGAGCCAAGATTGCACCACTGCACTCCAGCCTGGGTGACAGAGCAAAACTCCATCTCAAAACAAAAACAAACAAAAACCTAAATTACAGCGTTCAGAGAAGAACACACGGAGATGCTGGGAGGGTGACGTGATCAGAGAGGACTTGGAGACTCCGCATCCTGCCTTCCATACCTTGCCCTGTGCATCTCTTCTATCTGGCTGTTCCTGAACTTGCATCCTTTATGATAAACCGGAAATAGTAAGTAAGGCTGGGTGCAGTGGCACATGCCTGTAGTCCCAGCTACTCAGGAGACTGAGGCTGGAGGACCGCTTGAGCCCAGGAGTTCGAGGCTACAGCGAGCACCATTGCACTCTAGACAGAGACACACTGTCTCAAAAAAAAAAAAAAAAAAAAAAGGTAAGTAAACTGTTTTCCTGAGTCCTGTGAGCTGTTTCTAGCAAATTATTGAACCTGATGAGGGGGTCATGGAAACCCCAATTCATATGTCAGAATTATAGGGGGCCCAGGACTTGCTCCTGGAGTGTGAAGTAGGGACAGTCTTGTGGGACTGGGCCCTTAACATGTGGGAGCCGATGCCAACTCCAGGTTGATAGTATCAGAATGGATTCAATTGTAGGATACCCAGATGGTGTTGGAGAGTAGGTCGATGTGGAAAAAAAACCCCACACATTTGGTGTCAGAAGTGTTGTGAGTAAAAAAAAAAAAAAAAAAAAGCATAGTAGTTGTGGGACAGTGTGTATGGCTGAATCCTATTTTTGTAAAAATAAAATTATGTGTGTATTTCTTCACATATGATTATACATGCATGGAAGAAAAATCTATGATACCCAGCCAATGGCTAAAGGAATTACCTCTGTGGACTGGGAACAGGGAGGCGGTGTGCTGTGATAGTTGCTGGGGCTATCATAACAGAATTCCACAGATGGGGTGGCTTCAACAACAGAAGTGTATGTTCTTACAGTTCTGGAGGCTGCAAGCCCAGGTTCGAGGCATCAGCAGGTGTGGTTTCCTCTGAGGCCTCTCCCCCGTCGCTTGCAGATGGCCTTCTTCCTGCCTCCTCACGTGGTCCCTCCTCTGCACTCCAGCATCCTTGGTGTCTCTTTGTGTGTCTAACTTCACCCCCGCCTTTTTTTTTTTTTTTTTTTTTACCGAGTCCGCTCAGACTGGAGTGCAGTGGCATGATCTCAGCTCACTGCAACCTCTGCCTCCTGGATTCAAGCGATTCCCCTGCCTCAGCCTCCCAAGTAGCTGGGATTATAGGTGTGTGCCACCATGCCCGGCTAATTTTTGTATTTTTAATAGAGATGGGTTTTCACCATATTGGCCAGGCTGGTCTCAAACTCCTGACCTCAAGTGGTCCATCCGCCTCAGCCTCCCAAAGTGCTGGGATTACAGGCATGAGTCGCTGCGCCCCGTCCCCAACTTTCCTCTTAAAAGGATATCAGTCAGGCCAGTCGCGGTGGCTCAGACCTGTAATCCCAGCACTTTGGGAGATCGAGGCGGGTGGATCACTTGAGGTCAGGAGTTTGAGACCAGCCTGGCCAACATGGTGAAATCCCATCTCTACTAAAAATACAAAAATTAGCCAGGCATGGTGGCAGTCTCCTGTAGTCCCAGTCACTCAGGAGGCCAAGGCAGGAGAATTGCTTGAATCCGGGAGGCGGAGGTTGTAGTGAGCTGAGATCATGCCACTGCACTCCAGTCTGGGCAACAAAGCCAGACTCTTATCTCAAAAAAAAAAAAAAAAAAAAAAGGACACCAGTCAGACTGGAGACTGGAGTAGGGCTCACCTTAATGGCCTGATTTTAAGTTAATTACCTCTCTCTCTTTTTTTTTTTTTTTTGAGACAGAGTCTCGCTCTGTCACCCAGGCTTGAGTGCAGTGGCACGATCTCAGCTCACTGCAACCTCTGTCTCCCAGGTTCAAGTGATTCTCCAGCCTCAGCCTCCCAAGTAGCTGGGCTATAGGCGTGTGCCACTACGCCAAGCTAATTTTTGTATTGTTTAGTAGAGACGGGGTTTCTTCATGTTGGTCAGGCTGGCCTCAAACTCCTGACCTCAGGTGATACACCTGCCTCGGTCTCCCAAAATGCTGGGATTATAGGTGTGAGCCACCGCACCCAGCCTTAATTACCCCTTTAAAGGCCCTGTATGCAAATACAGTCACATTCTGAGGTACTGGGGGTTAGGGCTTCAACATAGAAATTCAGGCAGACACCATTCAGCCCATAACAAGGGCTTTCACTTTTTTTTTTTGGTAGAAATGGGGTCTCGCTATGTTGCCCAGGCTAGTCTTGAACTCCTGGGTTCAAGTGATTCTCCAGCCTCAGCCTCCAGATTAGCTGGGGCTACAGATGCACCAGCACGCCCAGCTAATATTTTTACTTTTATTTTTTTTAGACAGAGTTTAGCTCTTTTCGCCCAGGCTGGAGTGCGTGATCTCGGCTCACCACAACCTCCGCCTTCCGGGTTCATGCGATTCTTCTGCCTCAGCCTCCCAAGTAGCTGGGATTACAGACATGCGCCACTACGCTTGGCTAATTTTGTATTTTTAGTAGAGATGGGGTTTCTCCATGTTGGTCAGGCTGGTCTTGATCTCCCGACTTCAGATGATCCGCTCGCCTCAGCTCCCCAAAGTGCTGGGATTACAGGCGTGAGCCACTGTGCCCAGCCAATATTTTTATTTTTTGTGGAGTCAGGGTCCTACTATGTTTCCCAGGCTGGTCTCGAACTTCCAGGCTCAATCAATCCTCCTGCCCTGGCCTCCCAAAATACTGTGATTCCAAGCCTCAGCCACAGCACCCTGCTGGCTTTTACTTTTTACTTTATTTCTATGTTGTTAAAATTTATTACAATAACCATTACTTTTAAAGGATTTTGTGCACTTCAAATGTTCCTAAAGCATTTACCTCCTTCCTGGGCCTTCTCTGAAGTCAGAGTAGGGGCGGGTGAAGCCCTCCCTCTGCTGGCTCCAAGGATGAAACCCCCTGGCCCACTAAGGCCGTTCCCCTGGGGAGGGTGGCGTGGGATAAGAACATTCAGTATCTGTTTGGCCCTCTCGAGATCACTGAAGCCTTTCCCAGACAGCTGACATGGTCTTCAGATCATTCTGCCAAACATCAGGTAGAGGCTGGGCATGGTGGCTCTCACTTGTAATCCCAGCACTTTGGGAGGGCGACGTGGGTGGATCACCTGAGGTCAGGAGTTGAGAACAGCCTGGCCAATGTTGCAAAACCTCATCTCTACAAAAATACAAAAGTTAGCCGGGCGTGGTGGTGGGCGCCTGTAATCCCAGCTACTCAGGAAGCTAAGGCAGGAGAATTGCTTGAACCTGGGAGGCAGAGGTTGCAGTGGACCAGGATCGCACCACTGCACTCCAGCCTGGCCGACAGAGTGAGACTCCATCTCAAAAAAAAAAAAAAGTGGAGGGGCATCTTCTGTTTTCCAGGCTCCTGGTTTATAGCTACAAGCTCTGGACATTTAATACCTTGTAATCCATCCTTCCCTTATATACCTCTCAACATAATGACTATACAATATGGCCAATGAAACGGATAGTAAAATGAAACATAGGCAAGTAATAAAGTGAAATATGAAGAGAGTAGTACAACCTGGATGAGGGTGGAATGCAAAATTGTCATCAGACAGAGAAGACGACAGGAGGACCTGAGAGTTGGAGGGATGGACGCTTATCTACCCAAATGAGGCAATAAAAAATAGAAAGATGGCAGGGTAAAAATGGGGGAGAGCTGCCACTTGAAAGACTCTCAGGAAACAGTGATGCATCAGACTTTATCATTAAGTCCCAGAGGAGAGGAGTGGATCTGGGGATCCCTTTAGATATGGTAGAATTCTCCTGGGTCCTGCTCTGGTCTTAAATCTCAGACCAGTAGCAGGAAAACCCTAACTGTACTGTGGTCCTGCATGTCACTGCAACTTCAGCCCTGCTGTGATAGTGTATCTGCTCCTCTGGATGGCCTTGCCACCTTGAAAGGTGAGACCATGTGGAGCAGAGCCAAGGGGCCTCAGCTGACAGCCAGCACCAACCATCAGTTATGTGAGTGAGACCACCTTGGACCCCCAACCCCAGATGGGTTGTCAGATGACTATAGCTGCAGGTAAAGGAGTGACCCAGTGACACCAGCAGATGAACCGGCCAGCTTAGCCCAAACTGCTGACTTAGAACTGCTGTTATTTTAAGCCAGTAAATTTTCAGTGACTCATTACAAAGCAGTAGATAACCGTGACAGTCTAAGAGGATTTAAGTTCAGAAACAGTACTGAATATGTAAGATAACTGATTTGCCACATTATAAGTTTATTAGTATATACGAGTTGCGGCCGGGCGTGGTGGCTCAAGCCTGTAATCCCAGCACTTTGGGAGGCCGAGACGGGCGGATCACGAGGTCAGGAGATCGAGACCATCCTGGCTAACACGGTGAAACCCCGTCTCTACTAAAAATACAAAAACTAGCCGGGCGAGGTGGCGGGCGCCTGTAGTCCCAGCTACTCGGGAGGCTGAGGCAGGAGAATAGTGTAAACCCGGGAGGCGGAGCTTGCAGTGAGCTGAGATCTGGCCACTGCACTCCAGTCCGGGTGACAGAGCGAGACTCCGCCTCAAAAAAAAAAAAAAAAAAAAAAGAGTTGCTTGGCTGGGCACAGTGACGCATACCTGTAACCCTAACACCTTGGAAGGCTGAAGCAGGAAGAATGCTTGAGCCCAGGAGTTTGAGACCAGCCTGGGCAACACAGTGAGACCCCATCTCTAAAAAAAAAAAGAAAAATTAACTGGGTGTGGTGACACACACCTATAGTCCCAGCTGCTCAGGAGGCTGAGGGTGGAGGATCGCTTGAGCCCAGGAGGTCAAAGCTGCGGTGAGCCATGATTGCTCCAGACCCTGTAGACATTGTCCCTGAGAAAAGGAAAAACAAAAAGAGGTACTTAAATGATAAGAAAAAAAAAAAAAAACCTTGTAAGTCTCTTCTGCTGGGAATTTGAGGTGTTTGAGAGGATCAGCTACTTTAACTCTGTAAAATATAGTTTAAAATCTATTAGAGGATTTAATTACTTAAGTTTGTAATTGGCATTCATTTTTAGAAGAATTTAATCTGTTGAACTTATGAGTTAATTAAATATTTATCAAAGTGAACATAATTGTTCTTTTATAAAAATAATTAGTAGGCTTATACATAGAAAACTAGATTTATGAATTGCTCTTGGATGTTTAAGAAAAACTAGTTTTTAAAATTTATATGTTTAATAAATACAGTATTAATTTAAACACAAGCAGCAGTAGGTAGCTTTTCTTTGCACAAAACCCCCTCTCCAACACTAAAAATCCTCAACTGACAACGCCCTATGCCACAGCCCCAGTGGAAGATTCAGCATTCCACAGACTTCCATACCTCTGCTTCTATGGGTCCCTCTGCCTGGAACGCCCCCAACACATACACACCTTCCATACCTGGCAAAATTTTACTTTTTCCAAAAGATCCAGCTCAAATTCTATGAAGATATCATCCCTCACCAATGTTCAGAATCCTGCTGCCTGCCCAGGACCACTTGTGCATGTGACCCAGGCCTCCAGTAGACCACGGAGAGGTATTAGCGGGAAACTTCACTATCACAGAGCTGAATCCCAGGAGAAAGAAACAGTAGCACTGGTACACAGTGGGCGTCCAGGGTGCTTCAGTAGCCTGGCAGTATAGGACACCGGTTTTGGAGATTTCTGAGCAGATGAATAACATGACATAAATGTTTTTTTAAAATACATGTTTGTTGGCTGGGCACGGTGGCTCACGCCTGTAATCCCAGCACTTTAGGAGGCCGAGGTGGGTGAATCATCTGAGGTCAGGAGTTCGAGACCAGCGTGACCAATATAGTAAAACCTTTTCTACCAGAAATATAAAAATTAGCGGGGCATGGTGGCCCATGCCTGTGATCCCAGATACTTGGGAGGCTGCTCCTTGAACCTGGGGGAAAGAGGTTGCAGTGAGCTGAGATCATGCCACTGCACTCCAGCCTGGGCGACAGAGCCAGACTCCATCTCTAAATAAATACATAAACAAATACATGTTATTTATTTATTTATATTTAGAGACAAGGTCTCACTATGTTGCCCAGGCTGACCTCCAGCTCCTGGCCTCGAGTGATCTTGTTTCAGTTTCCCAAGTAATTGGGACTGCAGGTGTGACCCACTACACCTGCCTTATTTTTTTTTTGAGAGGGAGTCTCACTCTGTCACCCAGGCTGGAGTGCAGTGGCACGATCTCAGCTCAGTGCAACCTCTGCCTCTCAGGTTCAAGCAATTCTCCTGCCTCAGCCTCCTGAGTAGCTAGGACTACAGATATGTGCCACCATGCCCAACTAATTTTTTTTTGTTTTGTTTTGTATCTTTAGTAGAGACGGGGTTTTGCTATCTTGGCCAGGCTGGTCTCGAACTCCTGACTTCAGCTGTTCTACCCGCCTCAGCCTCCTAAAGTGCTGGGATTACAGGCGTGAGCCACTGCACCCAGCCTGAGCACCAAGACTTTCTTATGACTTGGGACCCTGCCTCTACCTCATCATCCTCCCTAGATATTGCCAGGAAGGTTGCACAGGGCAGAATAATGGCTCTCTAAAGATTCCACATCCTAAATCCTACAGCCTGTAAATATGTTACATTTCATGGCAAAGGGGAATGAAGGTTGCAAATCAGCTAAGTAGAGAAATTGACACCGATTGTCTAGGTGGGCTCCATGTAATCACAAGGGTCCCTGAAGATGGAAGAGAAAGGCAGAAGGAGAGTATCAGAGGGAAATGCCACTACAGAAGAATGCTCAGATGCAACCGCGCTGGCTTTGAACATGGAGGAAGAGGTCTCAAGTCAAGGAATGTGAGTGGTCTCTGGGAATCAGAAAAGGCAATGATATAGGCTCTCTGCTAGGGCTTCCAGAAAGGAACATGGCCCCATGTTCCCCTTGATTGTAGCCCAGTGATACCCACATCATACTTCTGTCCTACAGAACTTTAAGATACTACATGTGTGTCGTTGAAGCCAGTGAATTTGCGGTAATGGTACAGCAGCAATGGAGAAGTAATATACTGCATCACGCACACGCCACATTTCACCAATCAGTGACATCTGCATAACCACTTTCCAGACCACAGATGGGAACCAAACAGACCTGGACCCAAGTTGGGGCTGGGATCCTGACTGTTCTGACCTTGGGCCAGTCATCTCTCTGCCTGGAGGTGGTGAGAGCTGAGGATATAACGGGCTAATGGAGGTAGTGGGAATGGACATAGAGGGCTTAGCTCAGTATAGCTGGGACTTCGTGCATGTAGGTGTTGGCTGTCCTGGCTGCAGTCAGCAAGGTCCTTCTTTTACTCTGAGTTACTGGAGGGGCCACAACTGGTGAGGTGACCTGGAGCCTGACTCCTACATCCTGAACCATGTCTTGCTAATGTTTTCAGGAGAGGGTGCAGGCCTTGCTGGTGGTCCTGGAATGCTGGGGGCCATAGGCTCTTCCTTCCCGGCCTCTGGCCTCCCCTTTGCCCTCACTCCCAGGACTGATGACTGCCTACCCAGGTGCTGGCAAGTCTATGCTGTCTTGGACGGATTTAATGTCTGAAGTCCAAGGCTGAGCCCATGTTACCATCCCAGTGGTTCCATCTGCATCCATGGCAGGTCAGGGATCCTCCTACGGCCATCCAGGGTTATTGCCATACTCAGAGCCAGAGGCCTGGAGCACAGGAGCAGGTTTGCAACCAGCCAGACTCTCTTATTCCTAGCTGACAGCTCAAGAAGCTCGAGTCTCAAGAGGCTAGGGTACCAACACTAGTACTAGAACCAGGGTAGCAACACTAGTACTAGAACCTTCTCCGAAACCCTGGCTCGTTCCTCCCTGGTATTAAAATATATTAATTATTATTATTACTTTTGAGATAGGGTCTCACTGTGTTGTCCAGGCTGTAGTGCAGTGGTGCCATGATGGCTCTCTGCAGCCTTGAACCCTTGGGCTCAAGTGTTTGCCTGCCACAGCCTCCAGAGTAGCTGGGACTAGAGGTGAGTGTCTACAACCATACCAGGGTAATTTTTTTGTGTGGGGGCGGGTAGAGATGAGGGGGTCTCACTGTATTGCCCAGGCTGGTCTTGAACTCCTGGCCTCTGATAATCCTCTTGCCTCAGCCTCCCAAAGTGCCGGGATTACAGGTGTGAGGCACCTATTCATTATCATTATTAGATTCATATATATATATATATATATTTTTTTTTTTTTTTTTTTTTTTTTTTTTTTTGAGACGGAGTCTCGCTCTGTCGCCCAGGCTGGAGTGCAGTGGCCGGATCTCAGCTCACTGCAAGCTCCAGCTCCGGGTTTACGCCATTCTCCTGCCTCAGCCTCCCGACTACATTAGCTGGGACTACAGGCGCCTGCCACCTCGCCGGCTAGTTTTTTTTTTGTATTTTTTTTTTTTTTTTTTTTTTGAGGCGGAGTCTCGCTCTGTCGCCCGGACTGGATTGCAGTGGCCAGATCTCGGCTCACTGCAAGCTCCGCTCCCGGGTTTACACCATTCTCTTGCCTCAGCCTCCCCAGTAGCTGGGACTACAGGCGCCCCGCCACCTCGCCCGGCTAGTTTTTGTATTTTTAGTAGAGACGGGGTTTCACCGTGTTAGCCAGGATGGTCTCGATCTCCTGACCTCGTGATCCGCCCGTCTCGGCCTCCCAAAGTGCTGGGATTACAGGCTTGAGCCACCGCGCCCGGCGTTTTTTGTATTTTTTAATAGAGACGGGGTTTCACCGTGTTAGCCAGGATGGTCTCGATCTCCTGACCTCGTGATCCGCCCGTCTCGGCCTCCCAAAGTGCTGGGATTACAGGCTTGAGCTACCGCGCCCGGCCTCATTATATTATTATAATAGCCCAGCCTGTATTCATTATATTTATCATAAAGTAATATTAATAGTACATAAAAATACATAAAAGTACTTAAAGGCCGGGCACGGTGGCTCAAGCCTGTAATCCCAGCACTTTGGGAGGCCGAGACGGGGGATCACGAGGTCAGGAGACGAGAATCCTGGCTAACACGGTGAAACCCCGTCTCTACTAAAAATACAAAAAAACTAGCGGGCGAGGTGGCGGGCGCCTGTAGTCCAGCTACTAGGGAGGCTGAGGCAGGAGAATGGCGTAAACCCAGGAGGCGGAGCTTGCAGTGAGCTGAGATCCAGCCACTGAACTCCAGCCTGCGGGGCAGAGCGAGGACTCCGCATCAAAAAAAAAAAAAAAAAAAAAAAAAAAAAAAGTACTTAAAATCCATCCTCGTGTTTTTTTTTTTTTTTTTTTTTTTTTTTTTTTTTTTGAGATAGAGTCTCATTCTGTCACCCAGCTGGAGTGCAATGGTGCCATCTTGGCTTACCACAACCTCCACCTTCCAAGTGCAGGTGATTCTCCTGCCTCAGCCTCCCGAGGCAGGTAATATATTTTAATTACAGGCATGCACCACCACACCTGGATAATTTTTGTGTTTTTTAGTAGAGATGGGGTTTCACCATGTTGGCCAGGCTGTCCTTGAACTCCTGACCTCGTGATCCACCCGCCTCAGCCTCCCCAAAGTGCTGGGATTACAGGCATGAGCCACCGCGCCCAGCCGGTTTTTGTAAAAAGAAAAGAAAAAAGAAAACATCACCCCAATCCTTCCACCCTTGAACGCCACTTGAAGCTCAACCCAGCTGTTCTAGATTCTGCTCCAGCTGAGCCTTGGCCCCGGGGCTGTTAGGAGGCAGAGGCTCTGGGGAGAAGTCCCCAAACCGGATTTACCCGTTCGTCGCAACTGTCCCTAGGAGGGCGGGCTGGGGTGTGGAGGCGGTGCCCTGCTGACCCTTGGGGAGATAAGCCCGGGTCGCCCAGGCTGCAAAACGCTCGGCACCGCGGAAGCCGCGCCAGGCTCTCCCAGTTCGGTAGGCAGCGGCCGGAGCGCCTGCTTCCTTGCGGAGCAGAGCGGCAGGGGGGCCCGGGGCTGCGT
Organism: Trachypithecus francoisi; assembly: GCF_009764315.1. Classification (NCBI taxonomy): domain Eukaryota; kingdom Metazoa; phylum Chordata; class Mammalia; order Primates; family Cercopithecidae; genus Trachypithecus; species Trachypithecus francoisi. The sequence goes on from NW_022681473.1 coordinate 10,051,116, forward strand.
GGAAGGTCCAGGGGCTTCAGCCCGTGCGGGGGAAGCCGAGGCGCAGCCAACCAGAAAGCTAGAGGCTGCCGAGGCCACGCGGAGTGGAGGCACCTGGCGGCCACTGGAGAAGTGGGAGGGGCTCGGGCGTGGCTCCACCCGCGACACTGGGAGCCCGGGCGGGAGCGCACGTGTGTATACGGGTGCGTGGGCCCATCCGGCGGCCCGGACTACAAGTTCCAGGGTGCCCAGCGGCGCTCCCGGGTTTTCTGGCTGCGCCGCCCGCTGCCTCCGAGCAGGTCGCCGCTGGCTGGCAGTCGCCACCCGGTCCCAGAGTAAATAAGGGAGAGACACTCCCGAGCGCCGTAAATAGAGTCCAAGTGGGCGGAGAGCCGTCCCGCGCCGCCCGCTCATGTCTCTGCAGAGCCGACTGTCCGGCCGCCTGGTACAGCTGCGCGCGGCGGGGCAGCTGCTGGTCCCCCCGCGCCCCCGGCCCGGCCACTTGGCGGGTGCCACGCGGACCCGCAGCAGCACGTGCTGTCCCCCAGCGTTCCTGGGCGTGTTCGGCCGCAGCGCCCGGACCTCGGCGGGAGTTGGGGCGTGGGGGGCGGCGGCGGTGGGGCGGACAGCCGGGGTGCGCACTTGGGCCCCCCTGGCCATGGCGGCGAAGGTGGACCTGAGCACCTCCACCGACTGGAAGGAGGCGAAATGTAAGTGTAAGCACGAGGGGGCGCGAGGGAGAGGGCGGGCTCACGTGGGGCTTCCCGAATGGGCAGCCCCCATCAAGCGAGCAGCCCTTTCCACCCGAGAGACCTGGGGAAGTTGAGGCCTCATCTGCCCTGGAACAGACCCCTCCTCCCCATTCACAGCCACCCCCGCCCCCTGTGTGTTCCCAGTCCTACAGAACAATTCACTCCAGACCGGGTCCAAGTGTCCACGCAGGGGGCAGCGTGAGGAAGGCGACCTTCCTTACCCTACTGGAATGGGTCACAGGGCACCCCAGAGATTGTGCAGGACCTACCACCTACCTCCCCTGTGCAGGAGGAAAACTGAGGCCGAGTGTTGCAGCTGGTTTCCCCAAGGTCACTCAGGGAGCTGGTGGCAAAGTGGAGGTTATGATCCCGGACTCTCCAAACTTTGCACAGTGTGGTTCTCAAGTGCTCGGGAATGAGCTGAGGGAACAGCTCCGGGGCTGGCGTCCCACCTGGTGGGGCATGTAACCCCACAGAGTGACCTCCCTGGCCTGGCCTGTCCTGCCTCCACCCCACCCCAAGCCCACACTCTGATGCCTTTCTGGGCACGTGGTATGGTGCCCTTTTCCCCTTCTCGCTGGCCTCTGGCCACTTTTTAGCAGTTTGCTCATGCCAGGAACAGAGGTTAGACGAGCAGTTCAGGGCAGAGGTGGGGTCGTGTGCCTGTGACAACTGATGACACCCCCCAAGAATCACACCACTTCCTCTTTCTCCTGGAGGGGGCATGAGTCCAGGGCCTGGGAAGGGAGAGAACCCAAGCTGCCGCTACTGAGCCCCAAATAGCTCTGCCGGGCACCCAGCTGTCCCTGCCTTTCAGGGTCTGCCTCCTGGGATCCTGTGACTCTTCCCAGCTGGATCCCCTTTCAAAAGTGCAGGGAAGTGGCTCGTTGGCTGGGCCTCTATGGTGGAGTAGGTATGGCCTCTGGGCTGGGCGGACAGGATGGAGGGTCCTGCAGTGTTAGGGGTGAAGAGAAGATGGCTTTCTCGGGACCAGAGGTGGAAATCAAAATGATTTACTCCTGACATGAATTGCGTGGCCTGGGCCAGGATCTAAAAGTGACGGTAGAAAGCACCGACTTTAGTCTGTGAGCCAATGGAGAACTTGTCAGGGACTTGACTCTTGCCACAGAACAGCAGGAGGAGTTGGGGGCTGGCAGAGACCCCTGGAGGGGGAGCCACTGTCCCCACAGAGACCCTGCTCCCCTGAGCACTCTCTCAGAGAACAACTCAGGAAGTTGGGAAAGAGCTAGGGAGACAAGGCGCCCAGGCACCTGCTTGAGGGCTGCCGCTCTTTCCAGGATCCAGCCCCCACAACCCTACTCCTTGGTGCCAAGAAAGCAGCCAGACCTCGTGATTGGGCTGGGGTTCCTGGGCTGCTGTGCTGTGGCTGGGGTCTCCCTCTTTGCTTCGAGCTGGGATTTCCAATCATGCAGCGAACTTTTATTGAATGCCCTCTAGGTGGCCAGGCTGAGGACTCAGACGTGTGTCAGATAGGCAAGGGCCCTGCCCTCATGGAGCTTGTAATCTGGTGTGAAGATTACAAAGCATCTATTGTAAAGAATGTGTTCTAGCAGCTGAGACAAGGCCTGTTAACCTCAGAGCTGTGAAGACACCATAGCAGATGGGGCCACCTGAGCTGGGGAGATCAGAGGAGGCATCTCAGGGGTGGTGGCCTGAGAAGAGGCATCCAGCTGGGGAATGATATTCCAGACCTGTTATTGAGTGACAGTGGGTCAGGCCCAAGGAGTGGGACCGGTCTGGGGGCTCTGCCTGCTACTAAAGTCACAGTTAGAGGGACGCTTTTGGGGGTGAGACGTGGAGATCCCCCAATAGTTATCTATTGCTGTGTAACAAAATAACCCGAACCTTAGTGGCTTAAAACAGCAAACCTGCATTCTCTCCGTCTCTGAGGGTCAGGAAACGGAGAGACGCTTAGCTGGGTGGTTCTAGCTCAGGGTCTCCCTCCCCTGAGGCCGGGTGGGACTTGGTTAGGGTCGGAGGATTCACTTTGGGGCCTCTCCACGGGGCTGCTTGAGTGTCTTATGGGATAGATGTCCTAAGCCTTTTCCCCCAGAGCACGTGCTTCACGAGAGGGATCGTGAGGAGCCCCCGATGGAGCCACAGTGCTTTCTTTGTGACCTCGTCTTCAGAGTCTCTCCCGCTTTATTCTAGGGGTTAGAATCGAGTCAGGGAGTCTGGCTATACTCTGGGAGAGGGGAATTAGGCTCTACCTCTTGAAAGAAAGAATCTTAAATAATTTGCAGGTGTGTTTTTATTTTCTTAAAAAAATTTTTTTTTGAGACAGTTTTGCTCTTTTTGCCCAGGCTGGAGTACAGTGGTGTAATGTCACTGCAACCTCCACCTCCTGGGTTCAAGTGAGTCTCCTGCCTCAGCCTCCTGAGTAGCTGGGATTAGAGGCACCCGCCAGCATACCTAGCTAATTTTTGTTGTTGTTATTGTTTTGTTTGTTTGTTTGTTTTGAGATGAAGACATCTGTTGCCCCGGTTGGAGTGCAGTGGTGTGATCTCAGCTCGCTGCAACCTCTGCCTCTGGGGTTCAAGCGATTCTGCTGCCTCAGCCTTCCCAGTAGCTGGGATTACAGGCGTGTGCCATCATGCCTGGCTAACTTTTTTGTATTTTTAGTGGAGATGGGATTTCACTGTGTTAGCCAGGATGGTCTCAATCTCTGGACCTCATGATCTGCTCGCCTCGCCTCTCAAAGTGCTGGGGTTACAGGCGTGAGCCATTGCACCTGGCCAATTTTCTTAAATTTCTGTTTAAATTTTTTTTTTGAGATGAAGTCTCGCTCTGTCGCCCAGGCTGGAGTGCAGTGGTGCGATCTCGGCTCACTGCAAGCTCCGCCTCCCGGGTTCACACCATTCTCCTGCCTCAGCCTCCCGAGTAGCTGGGACTACAGGTGCCCACCACCACACCCGGCTAATTTTTTGTATTTTTTAGTAGAGATGGGGTTTCACCATGTTAGCCAGGATGGTCTCAATCTCCTGACCCCGTGATCCGCCTGCCTCGGCCTCCCAAAGTGCTGGGATTACAGGCGTGAGCCACTGTGCCCGGCCAAAATTTTTTAAATTAATTTAATTTTTTTTTTGAGAGAGGGTCTCACTCTGTTGCTCACGCTGAAGTGCAATGGTGTAATCATAGCTCACTACACCCTTAAACTCCTGGGCTCAGCGGTCCTCCTGCCTCAGCCACCTGAGTAGTTGGAACTATAGGCGCACATCACCTTGTGCAACTAATTTTTTTTTCTTTTGAGACAAGGTCTGTTGCCCAGGCTGGAGTGCAGTTGTGAGATCTCTGCTCACTGCATCCTCAACCTCCTGGGCTCAAGCGATCCTCCCACCTCAGTCTCCCAAGTAGCTGGAACTACAGGCATATGCCACCACGCCCCGGCTAATTTTTTGTATTTTTTTGTAGAGACAGAGTTTTGACATGTTGCCCAGGCTGGTCTCAAACTCCTAAGCTCAAGCAGTCTACCGACCTCAGCCTCCCAAAGTGCTGAGATTACAGGTGTGAGCCACCGGCAGCTAATGTTTTAAAAACTTTGTTGTAGAGACTGGGTCTCACCATGTTGCCCAGGCTGGTCTCAAACTCCTGGCCTCAAGTGATCCGCCCACCTCAGCCTCCCAAAATGCTGGGATTACAGGTGTGAGCCACTGTGCCTGGACAAGTATATTTTTTAAGCCATCACATTATGGGAGATCTGGGGGGCTGCCTCAGCTGGACTCTGCCTCTGATTAGGGTCTGAGCCGGGGCCCTTGAAGACCCCTACACTTTTCATGGTTACGTTCTAATCACACTTTCAGCCAAGTTACATTTGACAGCCAAGTGCCGCAAGTGTAGAGATCTTCAGTGCACAGCATATGCAACTGTGCAGCCACTACATGGGTCAAAAGGTAGAGCATTGCCATCACCCCAGAAGTCGCCTCTTTTCACTTGGTACCGTCTGGAGCTAATCACTCTTGTGATACCTGTTCATTTTGTCTCTTTTTGAAGTCCGGCCCCTTTTACTCAATATCCGGCTAGTTCGTCCATGTTATTGGATGTGGTAATGATTCGCTCTTTTTTATTGCTGTATAGTGTTCCAGCATATGAATGTACCACAGCTTGTTTCCCACTGTTTTGTTGTTTTGTTTGGTTTTGTTTTTTTGAGATGTAGTCTTGCTCTGTCGCCCAGGCTGGAGTGTAGTGGCGTGATCCCAGCTCACTGCAACCCCTCTGCTTCCTGGATTCAAGCGATTCTCCTGCCATGTTGTCCAGGTTGGTCTCAAAATCCTGACCTCAGGTGATCTACCTGCCTCGGCCTCCCAGAGTGCTGAGAGTACAACCATGAGCCACCATATCCAGCCCCCACTCTTTTGTTGATAGGCATTTGGGTTTCTTGTGAATAAAGCTGCGCTATACTTTTTTTTTTTTTTTTGAGGCAAGATCTCATTCTGTTGCCCAGGCTGAAGAGCAGTGGTGCAATCACAGCTCACTGCAGCTTGCAACTCCTGGGCTCAAACCATCCTCCCACCTCAGCCTCCTCCTGAGTAGCTGGGACTATAGGCATGTTCTACCACGCCTGGCTAATGTTTTTAAAAATGTTTTGCAGAGACAGGGTCTCATTGTTATCCCAGGCTGGTCTTGAACTCCTGGGCTCAAGTAATCCTCCCACCTCTGCCTGCAAATGTGCTAAGCACTGAGATTACAGATGTGTGCCGCTGTGTCTGGCTTCCTGAATATTCTCTCCATGTCTTTGATGGACATGTGCTCTCATTTCAGGGCTGTAGCTAGATAGGCCTCCAAATACTTGTCTGCCTGAGAGGATCCTCTCTCAAAGCCTGGCACACAGTAACCAAACTCACAAGAGACTGACGTATAGGTCAGAAGGCACAATGTGCAGTTCGTGGTGGGGAAATATAATGGCAGTGTGTCTGAAAACTCAGGTGTGCCTGGGCAGAACCTCCTGTCCCTATGGGAAAGCCTCATGGAAGCCAAATTGTAATCTTAGGATTGCTCAGAGCATGCATTCTCATCCAGGGCTGGTTGAGTGATTTTGGAAGCCTTGCCCTGGGCAAGGTAGGCAAGCTTCCCTGCTTGAGAAGGGTCAGTCCCCCCACAAGGATCCCCTTCCCCAGGCATTTGCTCAGTATTTCCATCTATATGCAGTGCTGAATGCCTGCTCTGGACCCATGTAAGGATGCCCAGCCCGCGGCCCAGCTTGTCCTCCAAGCTGAGGACTAAATTCAGCTTCCTCCGGACACTCCTTTTCTTTACCTCGAAGCTGATGCTTATTTCCATGGGCCCATTCTCCCTCCGGGTATGTACATACCTTCAGGCTGGATCTTCCTGGCTGGGAGACTTTCAGTCTTTTGGGGAGACTTCAGCAGTGTCTGATTTTACTAGCCAGGGGTTACTTTTTCTAATTTATATATATATATATATATTTATTTTTTGAGACCGAGTTTCACTCTTGTTGCCCAGGCTGGAGTACAATGGCGTGATCTCGGCTCCACCTCCCAGGTTTAGGCGATTCTCTTGCCTCAGCCTCCCAAGTAGCTGGGATTACAGGCATGCGCCACCATGCCTGGCTAATTTTGTATTTTCGGTAGAGACGGGGTTTCTCCATGTTGGTCAGGTTGGTCTTGAACTCCTGATCTCGGGTGATCCTTGCCTGCCTTGGCCTCCCAAAGTGCTGGGATTACAGGAGTGAGCCACCGCTCCTGGCCTGTTTATTTATTTATTTATTTGAGATGGTCTCACTTTGTTGCCCAGGCTGGAGTGCAGTGATGGTATCTTGGCTCACTGTAGCCTCTGCCACCCAGACTCCAGCAGTCCTCCCACCTCAGCCTCCCAAGTAGCTGGGATTACAGGTATGTGCCACCACACCCGGCTAATTCTTGTATTATTATTATTTTTTTCTGAGATGGGAGTCTCACCCTGTCACCTAGGCTGGAGTACAGTGGTGTGATCTCGGCTCACTGCAACCTCCGCTTCCCGGGTTCAAGCGATTCTCCTGCCTCAGCCTTCTGAGTAGCTGGGATTATAGGCCTGTGCCACCACACCGGCTAATTTTTGTATTTTTAGTAGAGACAGAGTTTCACCATGTTGGTCAGGCTGGTTTCGAACTCCTGACCTCTTGATCCGCCTGCCTCAGCCTCTCAAAGTGCTGGGATTACAGGTGTGAGCCACTGCACCCGGCCTAATTTTTCTATTTTTTGTAGAGACGGGGTTTTGCCAAGTTGGCCAGGCTGGTCTTGAACTCATGAACTCAAGCAATCCACCCACTTCAGCCTCCCAAAGTGCTGGGATTACAGGCGTGAGTCACTGCGCCCGCCCTACTTTCTCTAATTTGATACCCTCAGTTTTGAGGCACTTCGTTATCCCCCTGGGAGTGCCTTTTCATCAGAAGATTGTGGAAACACCCTCCCTGGAAAGGCAGTTGAGCATGAGGGACTTAGGGTTAGGCCCTTGTCGGTATCTGGTGCTGTGTCATCACAGGAGGGGGCTGGCTTTGGCTCCTTGTTCCAACAACCCTTGCAGGCAGAGCTGTGAGCCACAAAGAGCAGGGACATTGTTGTCGTCAGACCTGGGGACGTGCTGCTGCTTCCTCGCTCTCCAAGCCTCAGTTTCCTCATCTATAAAATGGGACAAGTGGCACCTGCTTGGAGGTTGTGCTGGGATCACATTAGAAACCACTTTGGGCCAGGCATGGTGGCTCACGCCTGTAATCCCAGCACTTCAGGGGCCAAGGTGGGAGGATTGCTAGAGTCCAGGAGTTCGAGACCAGCCTGGGCAACATACCAAGACCTTATCTCTCCTAAAAATAAAATAAAATAAAGAAAAGGAAAGAAACCATTTTATATACCATGGCCCGGAATGGGTCCCAGCGGCCCCCCTTCCTTGTCACCCCTTAGACCCTCAGGTCTGTCTCCTGTCTCTGCTCTGTGCTGGCCATGGTGACACTGGGCTCTTGTAGGCTTGTCTCATGTGCTGGAGCCCTGAGCCTGCACAGCCTAAGCCATCCTCTCCTTGGTGACTCAAGGTAGGGCTGCTACACTCCAGCCTCACACCACACTGTGCAGAAGCCAGGGCTAATTTCAGCCCCCGTGGGATTTCATCCAGAGTGGAGGGTTTATCTGATTTGAATGCAGCACTGGCACATTTTCCAGGTACCCCTGGGAGTCGGGGGACTTCTCCCACCTGTCTCCTGGGGACGCAGCCTTGCCAGTGCCCTGGTGTGGGCGGAGACAAGGGGGCAAGGGAGAGGAGAGAGGCTCCAAGGTGCCGCGTGCTCTGTCTCCCTTTGCTCGAGCTGTGGGCTTTGACAAGACCCTGTTCTTGCAGGCCGGTGAGCACAGGTGATTAATGCCCCTGCCACCGAGTCTAAATGCTGCTGCGTTCTGGGAGCCCAGCCTTTATCAGCCCTGCCCACCTGGCATTCTCTCTGAGAGGAGCTCTGCCTTGGCGCCCCAGCCTGCCCTCACCTCTCTGAACACCATCTTGAAAAGTGCCATAAAGACACTTCTTAAAACACATCATTGAATTCCCGTTGGCCTGCTGCACTTTATGGTTCTGGCGGAGCCTGCTTCCTCCTGCTTGGCTTTCGTGCCTGGGAGCCGCTGGAAGCTTCGTCCGGGGTCACGCCTCTCCATCAAAATTTACTGCGGACATCTTTTTACAACACCTGCCTCACTGAGCTGTGAAATACTCTCGCCTCTTCAAAAAATGAAAGAAAATGAAAATGCATGTTTTACATCTTTTATAAAAAATAAAATAAAACTCACTTGTGCTTTAAGTCTGCATTTGTCCTTCTTACAGGAGGAGGTGGGAAATGTTAGAAATTCATGGGCAAGGCTGGGCGCGGTGGCTCACGCCTGTAATCCCAGCACTTTCCGAGGCTGAAGCGGGTGGATCATCTGGGGTCAGGAGTTCAAGACCAGCCTGGGCAACATGGTGAAACCCCGTCTCTACTAAATATACAAAAAATTAGCTGGGCGTGGTGGTGCATACCTGTAATCCTAGCTACTCAGGAGGTTGAGGCATGAGAATCGCTTGAACCCAGGAGGCGGAGGTTGCAGTGAGCCTCAATCGCACGACTGCACTCCAGCCTGGGTGAGAGAGTGAGACTCTGTCTCAAAAAAATAAAAACACAGAAATGCGTGGGGCATGTTCCCAGCTTAAGGCCCCTATTTCTTCTCCGGGGGAATGAAGAGGGGTCCGGTGGGCAAGGACTGCCGACAGAGGACATGGAGGTGAGAACGCCGAATGGGCGCCGCTTGGCCTTTTCTTTCCCCGTAAATCAGAAACCAGTGCAGTGTGTAGCTCTTTGGGGATCAGCCAGCCCACAGCCTTGTTCCGGTGGTGACGAGAGACATGCGTCTGGCATTCTGGCCTTCTGAGGTATGCACTTGGGCTCCATAGACTAGAAGGGACAGGCTGACAGATGTCCTCAAGGTCGGCACCCAGCCGGCTGGTGGCAGAGCCAGCATGCTGTCTCTGGGAAGTGGAGCCATCCTGTGGGCTTTGCTGGAGAGAAGGGGCTGTGTGGGCTGTGGGTCACTCAGACCAGGCCACCATGCTTAGGGAGGACAGTGTGGGAGGAAGCCCAGGTTCCTCTCACTTGTGTGTGACCGGGGGCAGGTCACTGTGCCTCTTCTCTAGAACATGGTGGTGGCATCTGCCAGATGATATCTGCTAGGGCACCTGAGGTGTCTCTGGTCACCCTGGTCTAGGACCATGGGATGCCTAGGGCCTGCCCAGCCAGAGACACTTCAGCAAGGCCTCTGGGGTCCATCTGGGTCCTAGCCCACCAGTCCCGCCAGCATCACGATGGGTTACCTGACTTTCTGGCCACAGGCCCAGCCATCTGGGAGTGCCCACAGAGTGGCATGCCAAGCCTCGCAGTGGGGAGGTCACAGTTACACAAGGTGACAAATATGGGCACTCAAATTATTTATTTAGAGACAAGGTCTCACTCTGTTGCCCAGTCTGGAGTGCAGTGGCATAATCACAGCTCACTGCAGCCTTGACCTCCCAGACTGAAGCGATCCTCCCGCCTCAGCCTCCCAGGCAGTGGGGACCACAGACACAGGTCCACCACGCTCAGCTGATTTTTTTTTTTTTTTTTTGAGATGGAATTTTGCTCTTATTGCCCAGGCTGGAATGCAATGGCGCGATCTCAGCTCACCGCAACCTCTGCCTCCCAGGTTCAAGTGATTCTCCTGCCTCAGCCTCCTGAGTAGCTGGGATTACAGGCATGTGCCACCATGCCCGGCTAATTTTGTGTTTTTAGTAGAGACGGGGTTTCACCATGTTGACCAGGCTGGTCTCAAACTCCTGACATCAGGTGATCCGCCTGCCTCGGCCTCCCAAAGTGCTGGGATTACAGGTGTGAGCCACCATGCCAGGCCACTCGGCTGCTTTTTTTGTATTTTTTGGTAGAGATGGGGTTTCTCCATGTTGTCCAGGCTGGTCTCGAACTCCTGGGCTCAAGCAATTGGCCTGCCTTGGCCTCCCCAAGTGCTGGGGACCTAAATACTTAGGCAAGGTCCTCTGGCTGCTATGTTCCCAAGTTGGAAAAAAAAGTTCTCCACAATTTTGTCCTGTTTGCTTTGTTCTCTTTGGGCCTTATTTTGCCACCAGGAAGGAGTGAATGTGCCTGGTGTGTAGACTGCACTTTGCAGTTTACAGCCACCTTCTCCTTTGACCCTCCCAGCAAGCCTGGGTGTTAGCAAAGGAAGGTCTGCCTTGTCCCTATTCTAGAGATGGGAAAACCGAGGCTCCAGACCGAGCATGGTGTTGCGAGGTCATGAGCCCAAACCTGACGGGACCTGTAACAGAAGAAAAGGCACAGCCTGGGTCTAGGCCGGCTGCCACCAGCATCTGTCACAGCTCTTGCAGGCAGGCTCTGTGGGAGTCAGAGGCTCAGAAGAGAGTGGAGGGACAGCTCCGGAGGTTGCTCGCTTAAAGAGGGTTTTGAATCTGTGCAACTGATTAGAAGACGTAGGGAGGAAAGCAGCAAGGACACTTCCTGTCCACAGGGAAGGCAGGAGGGGCCGTGGCATGGGGTGTGGTGACCTTGACCTTGTTGGGGGGAGGGACCAGGCTGGGTAGACTGAAGGGAGCATGGGAGGGAGGAAGTGGAGACAGCAGAGGAGGGGGCAGCTGCAGGGGTGTGGAATGCGGGCGTCGAGGGTGGGGACGGGGATTGTTTGAGGGCAGGCAGGACGGCCTGGTGGAGGGGGACTTGCAGCAGTGAGTCCTCTGGGAGGTGGGCCTGGCAGGTGGCAGCACTGACAGGAGGGACCTTCATGCCCAGTGACCTGAAGGAGGGAGGGCAAGGTGCGGGCAGGTGGTGGAGGTGCCCGGCTCAGTGGGGGAGGACAGCAGCTGGAGGAAGAGTGGGGGCAGCTGGGGAGAAGGAGGAAGGGGGAGTCCACTGCCAAAGCAGCAGCTGAGTGGCCAGGCTGACAGAGCCCCCAAGGGGGAGGTGAAAAATTTAGAGGCAGCCTCTGCTTGGTGGTGGGATTGCCTCCAGTGATTTACAGCCCCTGGGACCAACCAGAGAAATTGGGATCACTTCCTCCCTGAAGCTTTCCTGGCCTCCCCTCTTCTCGGTCAGGCTCCAGGACCTCACCTTGGTGAAGGTGAGGATGCTTGATAAATATTTATTAACTGACTTATTGTCATTCGAGCTGCCGATGAGAGGTGCAGAGCCCGGATGGAGTGGCCTCTCCTCCCTGGCCTGTTCTTTGCCCTCAGTAGGTGGTACCGGCTTCCAGCAGCTCAGCCCTTTGCCACATGCCAGGCTAGCCCGGTCCACTTCCTGTGAAATGCAGGAGGTAGCTTCCCACAGCCTCATTATACAGAAGAGGCCAGCGGAGGCTTGGGAATGCTCCTTGCAGATACCAGCGTCCGCTACCCCCACACAAAGAAAGGAGTCTTCAGATGGGAGCCCCTGGCCTGCTCCTCAGGTCCTGCTGGGGCCATGTGCCCAGCAGGGGGGCTGGCCTCTTGAAAAGGGGGGGCAGGGAATGGGCTGTGAGAAGCAAGGGACACTAGTGATGGAGGGGCCAGCAGAGGTACCCTTGGCCCCTTAGAAAGAATGCACATGGCGGCCGGGCGCAGGCACTCTCGCCTGTAATCCCAGCACTTTGGGAGGCCAAGGTGGGCGGATCATGAGGTCAGGAGATCGAGACCATCCTGGCTAACACGGTGAAACCCCGTCTCTACTAAAAATGCAAAAAATTAGCCGGGCGAGGTGGCGGGCGCCTGTAGTCCCAGCTACTTGGGAGGCTGAGGCAGGAGAATGGCGTGAATCTGGGAGGCGGAGCTTGCAGTGAGATTGCACCACTACACTCCAGCCTGGGCGACTGAGCAAGACTCCGTCTCAAAAAAAAAAAAAAGAAAAAAACAATCTCTACTAAAGATGCAAAAAATTAGCCGGACGTGGTGGCAGGCGCCTGTAGTCCCAGCTACTTGGGAGGCTGAGGCAGGAGAATCCCGGGAGGGGAGGTTGCAGTGAGCCGAGATCACGCCCTGGACTCTAGCCTGGGCGACAGAGTGAGACTCCGTCTCAAAAAAAAAAAAAAAAAAAAAAGAAGGCACATGGTACACTAATGGGAAGTATCTAGTGAAAGCATTTTTTTTTTTGGCAGAGTCTTCCTGTGTTGCCTAGGCTGGAGTACAGTGGCATGATCTCAGCTCACTGCAACCTCAGCCTCTCGGGTTCAAGCGATTCTCCTGCCTCTGCCTACCAAGTAGCTGTTATTACAGGTGCCCACAACCACGCCCAGCTATTTTTTGTAATTTTAGTAGAGACAGGGTTTCACTGTGTTGGCCAGGCTGGTCTCGAACTCCTGACCTCAGGTGATCCACCCACCTTAGCCTCCCAAAGTGCTGGGATTACAGGCGTGAGCCACTGCGCCTGGCCATGTGAAAGCATTTTCAATCTGGTTATAGCGCTACTGGGATGAAGTCAGTTCCCTACCTCTATCAACCCACAAACAATTTTATTCTCCTACGACCTTTACATACTGTTCCTGCTGCCAAACACCCTTTCTGGCCCTGGCTACTTCTCACGCCTCTTCCGAGTCTCCCTTAAGCCTCCCCTGCCGCCCTGCCTGGTCAGGGTTCCAGAGAACTCCTCTGCCAGTCCCTGAGTGTCTCATAGCGCATCTCAGAATTGGAATTGCTTGACTAAAATGCCTGGACCAGCTTCTGTCTCCCTGGCTGGGTTGTAGATTCACGAGGGCAGGGGCCAGATCAGCCTGCTCAATGCATCTCTGGCACTGAATGCAGGACCTACTTGTGCCCAAGCATGTTTATGGAAGAGGGGGCAGAACTGGCTGCCAGGAAAGGTGGCTCTGGCTTGAGCAGCAGTTGAGGCTGACCAGGGGTGGGCGTAGCCTTTTGTGATGACCCCAGCTTTGCATCCAGCAGGGACTCTGGACTGGGCCCCTTGCATGAGTTCTGTCATCTAATGCTCTCAGCATCCTTGGGCTCTTATCTCCACTGCCAGCAGCTGTCAGATGAGGAGATGGAGGCCTGAATGGTGAAGTGACTCTGGTGGAGAAAACACCCTGCTGTGTGAGGGTGGCCTCCCAATCTCCCTAAGCATTTGTGGAGGGACCTACCTGTCCCCCTCACTGTCATGTGCATAGAAGCTTCCAGGCTGCAATCCTTCCTTTCTCACCACCTCCTCTAATTGCTCTCCCACCTCTACATACTTCTTGATGCTTTTTGGGTTTCTCAATTGTAGCCTTTGCTGTTTGCTGTGGGGGCTGCCCCATACCGGGAGCCTGTGGTCTAGGGAGCCAGGCAGGGCTGAGAGCCTGGGTGTGCAGGTGGCCTCGGGCCAGCAGGGGGAGCCCGCGAGCTGCGAGCCTGGCCCGGCGCGGTCGGGGCGGGCCTTTCTGAGACGGGTTCCAGGTTTCTGTGCCTGGTGCCACCCCCAAGGGAAGGCGGAGCCCATGGGACAGTGCCCAGGCAAGGGGGAGCCGGCTAGGGTAGACCCAGAGTCTGTGAGCAGGTGGGGGGTGCCTGGCTCCTCTCTCAAGTCCCTGCTGTGTGAGGGTGGCCTCCCACCCTTCCTGAGCCTCGGTTTCCTCATCTGTAAAATGGGGGTGATTCCAGCCCCATTGGTCATGCTGGGAGCCCTCAGCCGCTGCTGGGAGGATGTTGGGGACAGGTGCCAGGTCCATTTGGTCCTGCAGCTCCTGGAGGAGGACAGCTGTCCCACTGCCTGCATGCAGTGACAGTGAGGGCAGAACTGACTGGCGGTGGGACTGACGGATAATGTCACCGGCTGAGTGCTGCCAACCGCCTTGGCCTTAGTGTGTGGGAGGAAGCTCGGAGCTGTTCCTCAGGGGACGTCTTCACCCCCGTTCTAATCAGGGAGAAATGGGGGACCCAAAGAGATGTGGACTCTGCTGGAAAGTGGCAGAGCTGAATTCTGAACCCAGGTCTGCAATGCCTGAGCCGGTCCCTCAGCCTCCCCAGACCTCAGTTACCCTCCCTGAACAAAGAGAGCAGGACAAGATATTCTAGGGGCCTCTGAGGCTCCCCCAGCATGCCCGCCCTGTGTGCCCAGGGAAGGATGGACAGGAAGGGCTGGTTTGCATTCTTGGACGAGGCAGGAAGGGAGATGTGGGGGTGTGAGCACCTGGCCAGCTCCTCTGCCCCCACCCTGACCCTCCTTCCTGCCTCTGCAGCCTTTCTGAAGGGCCTGAGTGACAAGCAGCGGGAGGAACATTACTTCTGCAAGGACTTTGTCAGGCTGAAGAAGATCCCGACGTGGAAGGAGATGGCGAAAGGTAGGCCCTGCTCGGGGGAGGCCCTGGTGGCAGGCTCCAGACCCGTGGCTTGGGAGAATCGTGCAGACCAGAAGAGCGAGTCCAGCAGCGTGTATCGAGTGCTTGCTGTAGGCAGGCGCTCTGCGTGTATCACCTCATTCAGTTATTTTGTTTTATTTTTTGAGACGGAGTTTCACTCTTTTTGCCCAGGCTGGAGTGCAATGGTGCGATCTTGGCTCACTGCAACCTCCGCCTCCCGGGTTCAAGTAATTCTCCCGCCTCAGCCTCCCGAGTAGCTGGGATTACAGGCATGTACCACCACGTCCGGCTAATTTTGAATTTTCAGTAGAGATGGGGTTTTACCATGTTGTCCAGGCTGGTCTTGAACTCCTGACCTCAAGTGATCTGCCCGCCTCGGCCTCCCAAAGTGCTGGGATTAAAGGCGTGAGCCACCAAGCCCCACCACCTCATTCAATTATTTATTTATTTATTTAATTTAGTTTAGTTTTTTTTTTTTTTTTGAGACGGAGTCTCGCTCTGTTCCCCAGGCTGGAGTGCAGTGGCTGGA
Source organism: Trachypithecus francoisi (assembly GCF_009764315.1). NCBI lineage: Eukaryota > Metazoa > Chordata > Mammalia > Primates > Cercopithecidae > Trachypithecus > Trachypithecus francoisi. Next base: position 10,066,208 of record NW_022681473.1, read on the forward strand.
TCTCCGCTCACTGCAAACTCTACTTCCCGGGATCACGCCATTCTCCTGCCTCAGCCTCCTGAGTAGCTGGGACTACAGGCGCCTGCCACCGTGCCTGGCTAATTTTTGTTTTGTATTTTTAGTAGAGACGAGGTTTCACCGTGGTCTCGATCTCCTGACCTTGTGATCTGCCCGCCTCGGCCTCCCAAAGTGCTGGGATTACAGGCGTAGTTTAGTTTTTGAGATGGAGTCTCATTCTGTCACTGAGACAAGTGCAGTGGCGTGATCTCGGCCTTCTGCAACCTCCGCTTCCTGGGTTCAAGCAATTCTCCTGCCTCAGCCTCCTGAGTAGCTGCGATTATAGACATGCACCACCATGCCTGGATAATTTTTGTGTTTTCAGTAGAGATGGGGTTTCACCATGTTGGCCAGGCTGGTCTCGAACTCCTGACCTCAAGTGATCTGCCCTCCACGGCCTACCAAAGTGCTGGGATTATAGGCGTGAGCCACTGTGCCTGGCCACTTCATTCAGTTACTAACACAACAAGTGCAATTTTTATCCCCATTATATGGTAGGGAACAGAGCCCTAGGTTAGGTGAGCCACTTGCCTGAGATTACTTGCTTGTGGGGAGCTGGGGTTTGAAGTGCGATTTGGTTGCTTACGGTAGGGTGTGTTGGTGAGACACCAGGCCTGGTAACGCATAAACCTGGGCAAGTCCCTGACCCACCTAATCCTCAGTTTCTACCTCTGTGAAATGGGATGGATGATATTAGCACTGTACCTGCTGGTGGCCTTGCTGTCAAGATGCAAGGAGTCCCCGCATGATGCTGGCACACAGTAGGTGCTCCTCAGCGTGGGTTCCTGGTACTGGGTCAGCAGTCATCATGCTGCAGGATGCCTCTGGAGGTGGAGGGAGGTCGATAGGGAAGGCCCTGGCCCCTGGGCCCTGGCTGGGTCCCTCTGCAGTGGGCAGCCTTGCTGTGACCTCCCCGGCCCCTACTTGTTCCAGGGGTGGCTGTGAAGGTGGAGGAGCCAAGGTATAAAAAGGACAAGCAGCTCAATGAGAAGATCTCCCTGTTCCGCGGCGACATCACCAAGCTGGAGGTGGATGCCATCGTCAACGCCGGTGAGTGGCTGGCCTGAACCAGAGCCCTGGTGGCCGCCCCATTGCCTTTGCTCTATTCTGCTGTGCCAGGCCTGGGTGGACGCCACCTGGCTCCAGTGAGGCTCGGGTTGCTGGCAAGGACGGCCTGCTGGCGCCATGGCAGCCCAGCACGTCGGCCACTTGGACTCCTCTTCCCTTGAAACCCTGACCTGCTGTGTCGGGGGCGCCTTGCTCCACTGAGACCCATTAGTGGCCGGGGAAGGGGGAGAGCTGGGCTGGAACTGGGCTTCCCTGCCAGGAAGGCAGAGGCCACAGCGGGGAGGTCTGACCTTGGGGGGCCACAGAGGCCCCAACCACCACCTGCCTTCCTCTGCCTTTGGCCTGCCCTGCCCTCCCTTCAGACCTGGGCAGGTGAAGGAGCTTGTCGAGGGATAGTGGGGGCAGAGAGGTCCCCTGCGGTCCCCTGGCAGCTTTCCAGTGCCTGGAAACGGGAGCTGCTCAGCTTCCTGCGCTCGCCTCTTGCTGGCTTGGCAGTTTGTTGTGATGAATATGGGAGCTGGCTGCTGCTTTGTGGGAGGGAGGAAGGGGGCTGCTTGTCCACGCAGGCAGTGGTTGTCTGGCAAGGTCAAAGGTGCCAGGAAAGGACTTTGGCATGGGGTGTCAAGGGCCGGTTAAGTCCAGCAGGTGGCTTGTGGAACAGGTCGAGTGGTGGCTGAACCCCGGCCCTCACCCGCCTGCTCACTCGCTCCTTTGCTTACCCGGCATCTGCACCAAGCATCGGAGGAAGGGTGGCCCCTTTTTCAGACCCTGAATTTGGGGGGCAGATCCTCTCATCTTGGACTCCAGTTCATGGGAAAACCCTGCCGTGCCAGCCCCTCCCCAGCCTGTGCAGGCCCAGGGCACCCCCAGGAGCTTCTCGACTCTCCTTCGTCTCCACTTTGGGCTTGTAGTGGTCGTGCTTGGCCCCAGTGCTGTCCCCCAGTGACTCTGGGGCTTGGTGGCGCCGATGCTGTGAGCATTTCCGTTGATCTCTCTGAGTTACGGGCTCTAGGATCCGGAGAGGGAAGGTCACTCAGCTGCCCCGGGCCTGGTCCATGGGGTCTGAGTTGTGTTTCCTGAAGCAACCTTGCTCTGTGCGTCTTCCCACCGTTGACTGCAAAGCTGGATAGTCATATGGGGCTGCCTTGCCCACACATTACCTGTCTAGGCACACAGGTGACAAGTTACACGTAGGCAGGAGTTTCTGCTCAGAGTGGCTGGCTGAGGGGAGCAGGGAGAGCTAGAGTCACCTTGGGCTTCTGCAGGTGGTTCTGGTGTGTTTCTCTAGGGCCACTAGGAAGAGGACTGCTAGTCCATCTGGGGACACATGGCTAAGACAGAGCCACATCTGGGTTGGCAGATGTTACAGCGGCCTAGGGGAAGGGTGTTCTTGCTGCCTGTGCTCAGGAGGGGCTGGCCTGGAGCAGACGGGCAGAGCCTTGGGGCTGTGGCTGAGAGGGCAGTCAGGCAGGACAGTGGGTACTCCAGCCCTGCCAGTCACTGGCAAGCGTGTGAGAGGTACCCCAGCGGTATCTTCTTCTTGCTGAGCGGCAAAGTGGCCAGAGGGAAAATGAGGTATCTTGTGCACTCGGTCCCCCTTGGTTGGTGATTGGCTGCAACATGGGCCAGGAGAAAGGGTTCAGGGGACAAGGTGGGGTGTTGACGGGTGCAGATGGAACAGGGGACACTCTGGAGGCTGCACCCAGGCTGTGGGCATGATTAACGCCACTTCCTAAGTGCTCTTGGGAGTCGCCAGGCTTTGGATGCAGCAGCTCCATCAGAAGTGCTTTAGTGCCAGCTCCATTTGCACCAGGGCCAGGGCTGGGGCAGTGCTGGCTGAGTTTCTCTGGGGACTCCCCTTCTCCGTGTCCTTGCCTAGGCCTCTGTTTCCTCCTCTGCACAATGAGGATGGCAAAGAAAGCACCCGTCGGGTTGCTGGGGGCACTTGGAGCTGATGCGCGTGACGTGCAAGTGGTGCTCACTCGTCACCAGGCGGGAATCGGGGCTCAGCACCTCACATTGCTGCTGAAACTGGTGTCATCAGTGCCATTCTGGGCATCACCCCTGTCCTGGGGGTGCTGAGGGACATGGTACCTCCTGCAGATGATCAGCTTTTGCCTCCCCCTGCTTGCCTCAGTTTACCCACACTCCTCTTGGTGTGTTTTCCTGGGATCTTTTTGTTCTAGAATCTCACAGCCAGTAGGACCCAGTACCCACCTGGAATCCCAGGGAATGGCGGAGGCAGGGTCTGGACACAGGCTTCCCAGACAGAGCCCGAGTCTCCTTCGGCCGTCCTGGGCTTTGTGGAACCCCAGTGTTCAAAGTGGCCTTGGCTCTGGTCAGGCCTCCAGGGTTCTGGGTGGCCTTGGCTCCCACCCCAGCCCCTTCGCCCACCAGGGGGCAGCAGAGATCGCAGTTCCCAGGAGCCCATCAATCAGCCTGTTTATTAGTGGAATAAAAGTCGTCCACAACGGCAGGGCTTTTCGGGGCTGCATAAATCTGCGTCTGTGCCTCGTGAAACCCATATGTGCTTAATTCATATGTAAAGTTTCAAGCAGGAAGAGAATATGTATCCATTAAATTCTATTTGACTTGATTATAATCATTAGCCGTGAATAATTGCTTCTCAGTGCCTACCGCGGAGCCACCACAATAAGCAAGAGGAGAGAGCAATTATCTTGGGGTGGGGATTTTTTAATTTATATTTTTGAAGCCAGGAGCAGTGCTGGCCCCGCGGGCGTCAGTGGCCCATGGAGAACGCCGCGGGTCACACTGGGCTGGGAGCTTGAGGTCTGGCCGCCCGCCGGAGCTTCTGGATTTTGTTGTGGGGGGCGGTTCTCTTTGTTCCTGCTGCCATATGGGAGGGGCTGTCGCTGCCTGGGCTTGGGTCCAGCTGCAGGGATGTGGAGGGGAAGGGTGCAGTGGGAGCTAGGAGAGGGCTGTGAGGGAAAGGGGGGCGGGGGGAGCTCCCAACCCCCCACCTTCTTCCATCCTGAGAAGCTGTGGGCTTGAAGGGGTCTCCAGCCAGGCTGTGGGCATCTCTCCTGCCACTCAGCAGGGTCCTGGGGATCCTTGGAGAGGGCAGTTACCAGGTGTCCCCCTGCCTGTCCCCCTCACTTCTTCCCCTCCCTGAAGAGGCATCTGCCTGTGACCTCCCTCAGGCGTTTAAGAAACAACCCTGGGTGGGGGGCAGTAGCTCACTTCCTGTAATCCCAGCACGGTGGGAGGCCGAGACAAGAGGATCACTTGAGCTCAGGAGTTTGAGACCAGCCTGACCGACATAGTGAGACCCTGTCTCTACAAAACAAATTTTAAAAAATTAGGCATGGTGGTGTGTGCCTATAGTCCCAGCTACTCAGGAGGTTGAGGCAGGAGGATTGCTTGAACCTGGGAGGTTGAGGCCACTGAGCCACGGTTGTGCCACTGCACTCCAGCCTGGGTGACAGAGTGAGACCCTATCTCAAACAAACAAACAAACAAACAAAATATATATATATATATATATAATAGAAAACAGAACATCAGATTCTGGGCCAGGTGCGGTGGCTCACGCCTGTAATCCCGGAACTTTGGGAGGCTGAGGCAGGCTTGAGGTCAGGAGTTTCGAGACTAACCTGGCCAACATGGCAAAATCCCATCTCTACTAAAAACACAAAATTAGCCAGGCATGGTGGCACGCACCTGTAATTCCAGCTACTTGGGAGGATGAGGTAGGAGAATCATTTGAACCCAGGAGGCTGAGGCAGGAGGATTGCTTGAACCTGGGAGGTCAAGGCTGCAGTAAGCCATGATTGTGCTACTGCCCTCCAGCCTGGGCAACAGAGTAAGACTCCATCTCAAAAAAAAAAAAAAAAAAAAAAAAAAGAAAAGAAAAGAAAAGAAAATCAGACTCTGAGGCTGCATGCAGTGGCTCACTCCTGTAATCCCAGCACTTCGAGAAGCTGAGGCAGGAAAATTGCTTGAGCCCAGGAGTTTGACACCAACTTGAGCAACACAGTGGCAGCCTATCTCTACAAAAATAAAATTTTTTTTTAATTAGCCGGGTGTGGTGGTGCATGCCTGTAGTCCCGGCTACTTGGGAGGCTGAGGTGGGAGGATCGCTTGAGCCTGGGAGGTTGAGGCTGCAGTGAGCTGTGATTGCGCCACTGCACTCCAGCCTGGGCAACAGAGTGAGACCCTGTCTCAAAAAACAAATAAGAAAATCAGATTCGGTTTCCCTACTGATCTCCTGGCATTTGAAATTCAGGACTGGTTTCCACTCTTACATTATTGGGCTATGAGATGTGATTGGGATGTGTGTGATGGTGTGTGTGTGAGGTCAGGAGTTCAGCCTTGTGTTTGTGATGTGTGTGGTGTGTGTGTGTGATGTAGCGTGTTTGTGTCTGTGCTTGTGTGATGCATGGGGTGTGTGTGATAGAGTGTGTGTGTGAGGTCAGGGGTTTGGCCTATGTGTGGGGGGGTGTGCATATGCATTTGTGTGATGTGTGTGATGCATGTGTGTGATACATGTGTGTGTCTGTGCTTGTGTGATGCGTGGGGTGTGGGTGATGGAGTGTGCGTGTGGTATGATGTATGTTTGTATGGGATGTGGTGAGAGTGAGGTAGGAGGTTGGGCAGAAGCATAGACGTGGGATGCCTGGCTGGCGGGTGGCAGGGCTTGAAGTTACAGGGACAGGACAAACCCCCACACCCTCAGGCACAGTGCAGGCCTCCCTGGGCCCTGTCCCAGCGGGCTGCCAGCTGAGGCCGCTTGCTGGGGCAGCACCCGGGAGAGTCTCAGGCTGCTGCCATCTGTACTGGCCATGGCTCCTGCCCACAGGAGCATGGCACATCTGTCTTAATGAAATTGGGCTGCCGCGTGCAGGAGATAAGCCAGGGAGCCCCCTCAGGCCCCCTCTTCTGGAGGAGGAGGTTCTCAGAGCCGGTGCCTGCCTCTCCAGCCCTGCCTATGACCTGTGTCTGGAGATAGCTCCGGTCTCAGAGTCTCCACTAGGGGGTGCTGTGGCTTCCAGGGTGTTTATGTCTCCTTTTTACCACAGGAGTGCAGTGACCTTGACTAGGCCACCTCCCTGCCCTTGAGTTTCCTGGTGCACCAGGCCTGTGTATGTGGATTTTTTGTTCCTGACAGCAGAGTCCTGGGCAGGACATGTCCGGGCACAAAGAAAGATCCCCATTTTTGGCCAGGCATGGTGGCTCACGCCTGTAATCCCAGCACTCTGGGAGGCAGAGGCGGGCAGATCACTTGAGGTCAGGAGTTTGAGACCAGCCTGGCCAACATGGTGAAACCCGGTCTCTACTAAAAATACAAAAATTAGCCGGACACAGTGGCACGCACCTGTAGTCCCAGCTGCTCAGGAGGCTGAGGCAGAAGAATCACTTGAACCCGGGAGGCAGAGGTTGCAGTGAGCTGAGATTGCTCCACTGCACTCCATCCTGGTTGCTGGGTGACAGAGTGAGATTCCATCTCAAAAAAAGAGAAAGCTCCCCATTCTTGGCCAGCCCAGGGGTCTGGCTGCCTGGCTTTGGTCTTTAGGTCATAAGAGGACAGGGCAGAGATGGATGAAAGGCTTTGTGCAAAGATGGAAGGGATTTTTGCTTCAACGCCAGCCCGGAGCGGTGAGCAGGCCATGCACACCGTGGCCAGGAGCAGGTCGGGATCCCAGCGCCCCTGCTGGCCACGCCATGGCCTCTGCTTCCTCATCTGAGAAATGGCATCAGCATCAGTCCCACCGCAGGGCAGGGGTGAGGAGGACAGGAGTTCAGGCCTGTCCAGCCCTGGGCCAGGGACGTGGCATGTGGAGAGTCCCCAGGAAATGACTACTGGGAAGTCAGGAGTGAGAGCAACTAAGCAGAATATAATGTGACAAAGTGCTAGGAGCAAGGTCTGAACAAAGTGCCACGCAACGCCGCAGGGACCAGTTAATTCTGCAAGGAGGTGGCGGGAGGCGAGGCGGGTCGGCGAGCCTTTGAGAGGCCCGGGCGCGCGGCAGGGACCGGTGGGAAGCCACGGTTCACAGCGACAAGCTGACCTCGTGGGGAGATTTTTAAGCTGCTTATTTATTTAAAATAAATCATGAAGTGGTGCTCTGTCTCCTTAAGTCTTGGGGCTTTGATTTGTGAGAGTCTGCTGGCCGCTTATCACCGCCCTCCTCCCAAGCACAGGCAGCCCCTGCCTCATCCTCTCCTGCTGCCTGGAGGGCCCAGCAGAGCCTGGCCTTGTGAGAAGGAGCAGGCCAGGACCTGAGTGGCCACCTGAGCAGCCACCCGCCCCTGCGCCTGGCCGTCCTCGGGCGCCGCTTGGAGTCAGTGATTTAGAGACCGCCTTGATGGACTACCAAGCAGGGGGCCCGGAGGGATGCGGACTGCCTTGTGGGAAGTGATCTGACGCTAAACTGTCGCCGTAAATCGCTTTATCTGTCAGTTCAGATTTAAATGTGTTTGCTGAGGCTTGCTGGCCGCCACGACAGCAGAAACCTCTCTGCAGTGGGCAGGGGAGGTGGCCGGGCCAGCAACGAGCCCAGGGCCAGCTGCACAGCAGACTTTGCAGCTGGAACCTCTTAGCTACACGGGCCTGGCCCTGGGCTCCCTCCTCCTCAGGGGAAGCCAAGTGCAGGTGGGGCCGGGCCACTTTCCAGTGCTCTGGCCACTCTGGATATGTGCATTGCTCTCAGAGGCCCAAGAGGCAGGCAGAACTGTTACCCCATTTTCGGGGATCAAATAACACGTCCCACCTCGGCAGGTGACTGAGCCAGAATTAGAACTCAGACACTTTCATCCATGCAACAAACACAGATGATGCGGCTGCTGTGCACCACACCGTGGACTGGGCCTGGGCTGCAAAGGACACAGTCTCTAATTCCAGATAAGGGGTGACACATGTGAATGGAAAAGGAAGTGCAGTGCATGAGAGACAGGAGTCTGGCCTGCAGGGGAGGGAAGCAGTGGGGAAGGCTGCCTGGAGGAGAGGGTGCTTGGGTTGGATGGGGTGCTAAGTCAGAAGTTTGGGCAAGAGCATTCTTTGGGGAGAAAGCACTGACAGGGTGGGGCCAGGTGGATGGAACACTGTGGGGAGGCTCTGAGGGGTCTGGAGTGAGCCACAGCCTGGGCCTGAGTTGGGGGTGCTCGATCAGATCACTTGGGCTGCTGAGTGGAAAAATGGGGGCAGGGAGCATAAGATAATAAGGACAGGGAGGCCCAGAGCGTGGGTGGGAGGTGTCTCCCTCTAGGTCTAGGCTGTATTCATACCCTATGCAGTTAACCTGTCTCGCACTATTTCAGTCTCATTGTGCTAATGGTGAAATAGAGGCTCAGAGGCGTGAAGCAACTTGTTTAAAGTCACACAGCTAAATGGTAGTAGAGCTGGGATGGGAGGTTTACCAAGCTCCAGAGCCCCCAGGAAATTGTGTGTGTGTGTGTGTGTGTGTGTGTGTGTGTGTGTGTGTGTGTTGGGGTTGAGGGAAGGGAATACCTCCTCTCTGTTCTCTTTTTCCTGGTTGATGAATTTGAGTTCTGAGAGTGGGTGTGTCCTGTGTGTCCTCACGGCCAGGAAACTGAGAGGTGGGGCAGAAGTTTGCCATGGGCAGGGGGAGGGGTTGTTGTAAAAAAGATGGAACTAACATCTGAATCTGGGCTTCTGGGTCCCCTGAGGCCTCCTGGTGGGCTCCAGCTCCCTCAGCCTGCCTGGCCTCCTGTGTCCCAAGCCCCCTCAAGTCTCCGGCGTGCCCCACAGAACCCCGGCTCTGGACTGAGGGTGGCCTGTCACCTGCTGCTTGGTATTGAGTGTTCCCATTGCTCGGCACGCTGCACACGTTGCCTCATGTCTGAGTCAGGCACTGACATTTCTCCCATTATACAGATGAGGACACTGAGGCACCCATGGATCATGGCGCTGGGTAAAAGGCAGGGCTGGGAATCAGATTTGGGGTTTAAGAGAGAGGCCATCAGGTCCTTCTTCCTTTCCTTCCTTCCTTTCCTTTCTTTCCTTCCTTTCCTCCCTCCCACCCTCCCTTCCTTCTTTTTTTTTCTGACAGGGTCACACTGTTTCCCAGGCTGGAGTATAGTGGTGCAATCATGGCTCACTGCAGCCTCGACCTCCTGAGCTCAAGTGTTCCTCCCATCTCAGCCTCCTGAGTAGCAGGGACCACAGGCATGCCACCACTCCCAGCTAATTTTTTTGTAGAGACGAGGTCTCGCCATGTTGCCCAGGCTGATTTTAAACTCCCAGGCTCAAGCAATCCACCTGCCTCAGCCTCCCAAAGTGCTGGGACTACAGCTGTGAGCCACCATGCCCGGCCCAGGTTTGCTTTCTCGCTAGCTCCCTCTGGGTCGTCTGGAAGTGAGGGGCAGAGTTGCTCAGGGGGGCCAGTCAGGACGCCTGGGGTCCAAGAGGCCCCCTCCCCACATTAGAAAGCCCAGAACACCTAGACATGGCCAGGAGCTAATTTCCGCTACTGTAGGAAGAGGGCAGCTCATCCCCACAAGGTTGAGCAGTGGTTGCATAAATTCATAAATGATGGATACCTCCTGAATTATTGAGATGCCCTCATGGGCTCGCAGGGCCTGGTCCAGTGAGTGGAGCACTGGCCGGGGGGCGGCACTCGGAAAGGACCTTCCAGGGTCCTTCCACCCTAAGGTCTTCCGCCAAGTTCCCTGCTTCTTACCCGAGTTCTTCTGTCATTTCCACAGGGAATGTGAGAGTAGACTGCGGACCCAGTAACTCTCTGTCCTGGGTTTCAGTAGATTTCTTTTGTGAATTTTTTTGTAGAGGTAGGGTTTCCCTGTGTTGCCCAGGCTGATCTCAAACTCCCGAGCTCAAGTCATCCTCTTGCCTCGGCCTCCCACCATGGTGGGATTACAGGTGTGAGCCACCATGCCTGACCTGATGTTTGTTGGATGGATAAGTGACTCCATGCCCTTGAGCATTGGTCAGATGGTGGAAGGGGCCGCACGAACCATTGACACTCTCTAAGTCCTCTCTTCCTGCCTAGCCCAGCCCCCACCCCACCCCTCTGGGCCTGAAGTGGCTGATTCATTTTACAGATTAGTACGGTGGTGGGCATTTCTGGGTCCTCATGAGGTTCCTGGCTCCTTTCGAGGTGCTGGAGGTACAAGGCCCAGTGTAACCCAGTGCCTGCCCTCCTGGCATTTGGAGTCCTGTAGAGGAGGACAGGGGAGGATCTGAAGCCCAGAAGGGGACAGTGACCTGCTCAGGGTCACACAGCAGGAAGGTGGCAAAGCAGAACTGCAAACCCAGGGGCCTTTTCTACCCCTCATGGCAGACGTGTAGTTAGAAAACCGCAGCTTGGAGTCTGCCGTCCACCCATGGGGTGGCCACCCTGCCTCCCACCCTGTGCCCAGTGTCCCGAGCACATCCTCTCTGGCTCCTTCCCGTCCTTGAGGCCTCAGCGCCCGCACCTGTGCCCCTGCCTGTGTTCCCGGTGTGCTGTCCACCCGAGCGCTGAGCCGAGGAGGCCGGAGCTTGTGGGAATGTGTGTGTTTTGAAATTAATGGGGACCATTAAGTTGGCCAAGCATGAAAAGGGCTGGATCTGCAGCCCTTGGCTCGCTCTCCTGGAATGATCCGCCAGTTCCTTGGCAAGGCGCAGCTGAGCTGGTTTCAGGGCTCCCCAGGAGGCAGTGGCTTGCCTGCCCGTTTAACGGGTGGGTACTCTGTGTGCCTAGGACATCAAGGGGTCTGGCTGCAGCAGCACGCGATGGCCACAGTGCCCCTGCTCTCAGGCTCTGTGCAGATGGGAGTGTCTGTGGGTGCGTTGACTTGAATCTTTTCCCTAGACCTCTAGAGTGGGCTCAGACACACTCCAGACCCTGACCCTGGGGCTCCCCGGTTGAGTCCTGGCCCAGCCAGGTGAGCTTGGCATGGCCTCCAGGACATAGCAGGATTACCAGTCAAGGACCCAGGCCCTGTCTCCTCACCTCCCCCACCACGAAGAGCTCCATCTAGTGTGGATTCTCCATGTGGACATTTTCTTACTATTATTATTATTTTTTGAGATGGAGTCTCGCTCTGTCGCCCTGGCTGGAGTGCAGTGGCCGATCTCAGCTCACTGCAAGTTCCGCCTCCCAGGTTTGTGCCTTTGTCCTGCCTCAGCCTCCCCAGTAGCTGGGACTACAGACGCCCGCCACCTCGCCCGGCTAGTTTTTTTTTTTTTTGTATTTTTTAGTAGAGACGGAGTTTCACCTTGTTAGCCAGGATGGTCTCGATCTCCTGACCTCGTGATCCGCCCGTCTCGGCCTCCCAAAGTGCTGGGATTACAGGCTTGAGCCACTGCGCCCGGCCCCAACATTTTCTTAAAGATAGAGTCTTGCTCTGCCACCCGGGCTGGAGTGCATTGGTGTGACCACAACTCACTGCAGCCTTGACCTCCTGGGCTCAAGCAATCCTCCTGCCTTGGCCTCCCGAGTAGCTGGGACCACAGGCTCATGCAACCACGCCCAGCTAATTTTTGCATTTTTGGTAGAGGCGGATTTATACCATATTGCCCAGGCTGGTCTCAAACTCCTGGGCCCAAGCGATCCTCTTGCCTAGACCTCCCAAAGTGCAAGGATTACAGGCGTGAGCCACTGTGCCTGGCCATATGGGACATCTTGTAACTGGAAGTTAGAGTCCTGGGTACAAATCCTGGCTTCACCGTGTACCAGCTGTGTGACCTTGGGCAAATCATTTAACCTCTCTGAGCCTGTTTTCTTGTCTGTAAAACAGGGATAAGAGTGCATGGAGACCCAGCCTCAGCACTGTGGGTTTGAGAGGAGACTGCTTGTGTAGGATGCTCAGTACAGTGCCTGGCACAGAGCGAGCACCCAAGAGATGCCACCCCTTGTTCTTGTTGATGTAGCTGCTGCTCTGGGAGGGCTGCTGAGACCCGCTGAACCGGGCGTCCCATTAGCCAGCACTTGCCTTGCACCCAGCGCTTGGTGGGGCTGGGAACAGGGGAATGGTCCCTCTATCCTGAATGGGCTGAAGGGACCTTCCCATATTCGTGGTAGGGGATCGAGTCACCCGCTGGACCTGGCATGGCCAAGGGGACGGCCCTCTCCTGACCGCCAGAGTCTCTTGGATGGGTTTCCTGACCATGAGGGTGCAGGACAGACGGGCTGGGCCCCTCTCTCCCCACTGCTAGCAGGGCGGTCTGTGCCTGCTCTGCCTTCCATTGGGAAGGCTGTGTGTTCACATGGAAACGGCTTGTGCAGCGGGGCCCCCGCGAGGCAGGCTAGGACAGGGGATGTCCCCAGGGAAGCTGGGTGACTGAATGGCCCTGTCAGGGCCTGGATGCCATCTGCTGAGGCCTAAGCTGCCAGAGAAGGCCCCTGAAGGCCTCCCCTGCAGCCGCCACCCTCCTCAGGTCTTCATGTGTTTCAGATGCTCGCCTTTTGAACTCCACTGCGGTGGTGCCATTATGGCCCCCAGCTTTCTGCCGCTGGGGTCGGTGGTGAGGTCCAGGCTGGGGTGGAGGGCACTGGCATGCTTGGTTGGCAGCTTCGGAGGTCCCAGAGGCCAGGGCAGTGGCTGTTTACCAGACAGACCCGGCTAAGATCTGGTTCCACCACTATGTCGGGCAAGCTCCTGCCTCTTTAGGCCTTGGGGTTTCCCCATCTGTCCCTTATGGGGGCATTAATAGGAAAAAAATTCATTACTGCCTGGAAGGCCCAGCACACTGGAGGGGCTCATAAATGGTAGTGATTGTTATTAGCAGTGAGGGATCTCACTTCGCCACCCACAGGACCCCGAGCCCCTCGAGGGCAGGGGCAGCTCCATGGACTCTGGGTCTCCATCCCTGGACAGGGCTCTTCTGCAGTGGGGGCAGCCCAAGCATGCCTGCCCCTGGAAGGACATACAGGAATTCACGATGGCTCACGGCTAAGGAGCCTTACGGGGAAGCAGGCTGCCCTGGTAGGCATGGCTCTGCGGGGATCTCCTGCTTTGTGCACTCCTGGCAAGGGCAGGGACGCGGCTGTTTATATCTGCGCCAGGTGTCAGGAGATGGAAGCCAGGGAGGACAGGAGGACGCGGGAGCATGGAGAGCATGTGGGTTGCAGGCCTGGGGGAGGATGGGCACCAGGATGGAGCTTGTCGTGACAGTGGTGCGGGAGGCAGTGAGCAGAGGCGGGGCTGAGAGGTCGCTGGCGGCTTCCTCCTCTAAGGCATGGCTGGCATTCCCTTTGGTTCATTAAAACCCATCAATGGGCCTGGCATGGTGGGTCACGCCTGTAATCCCAGCACTTTGGAAGGCCAAGGTGAGTGGATCACCTGAGGTCAGGAGTTCAAGACCAGCCCGGCCAACATAGTGAAACCTCGTCTCTACAAAAATACAATAATTAGCCAGGCATGATGGTGGGTGCCTGTAATCCCAGCTACTCGGGAGGCTGAGGCAGGAGAATTGCTTGAACCTGGGAGGCAGAGGTTGTAGTGAGCTGAGATGGCACCACCACACTCCAGCCTGGGTGACAGAGCAACACTCTGTCTTAAAAAAAAAAAAAATCCCCATTAGTGGCACCCACCTCCCAGGGGCAACAAGTAGCCCTTGAACGCCCATTCCCCACTCTCCGTTTCTGCCTCCTCCCCCTCTTTGGACATTGTAATTGCAGTAAAAACCGGAGGCGAGCAGCGTCGCAGGTGGGGAGAGAGGCCCGGCTGTCAGCCATTCCTCTGCCAGCAGGACCCGCGGCTGTTTTATTATTGCCGCCTGGCTGTATTTCAGGTACGGATTAAACATCATCAAACGCCTCGTCCCTTTTGAAAAGCAAGAGCTACCTTGCTGAGGATGTTGAGGAGAAACAGGAACATTAAAATCTACGAAGCAAATGGCCCAGAATTGACATTTGTGACGAGAGCTCTGCAGCTTCAATTGTCAAAAGAGCTAAATCCCCTCTGGCAGCTGGCAGGGAGCTTTCTCCGTGAGGGTCACAGGAAGGTGGGGTACGTTTGCCCGGGAGGAGACCAGGCAGCGCCAGGGAGGGGATTCTGTGGGTCAGCTGACTGCCTCTCAGGGCCTCCCTGGCCTTGGCCTCCACCAAGCCTCCTCTTCTTCCTAACGAGGAGGCAGGAGCCTTCCGGTGCGCATGGGACAGGACTGGGATCAAGTCCTGCTGTGGCCACTTGCTAGCTCTTGTGACCTTGGCCAGGATACACCTCTCCCCTGAATCTCAGTTTCCTCATCTGTAAACCCAGGAGAGTGATGTCCCCTCTGAAGGTGGAGGATGGTGCATGCAAACACTTGACAAGTCATTGGAATTCAGTAAACGGTGACTACTGTCACCCAGGAAATGGGTGTGTGAGCTGGCATTAATTTTTACAAAAAACATTTACTTATTTCCACTGAAAAATAGGAACAGTAAAATTGAGAACCATTAAAACAGAAACAAACAGAACCAAGCCACAGCAGGGGATGCTGAGCTGGGTATCTCCTAAGAACTGTGCTCCTGGTCCCACCTGGAACTCTGTGGCCTGGGTGCCCTCAGCACATGCTTGCCAGGCCACCAGCCTCTTGCCTGGTTCCTGGTCACGGCCTGCTCTCTGCCCTGGCACCTGCCACTGGATGCTGGTATGTGGCCTTCCGAGGAACTACGGCTCAATTCTGCCCTTGCAGTTTACACTCTTGATGGCTACTTGGGGGTATCTTGGCTCCTGCTATCCTTTCCTGACCCGGCCCAGATGACACCTCAAAACTAGGCTGAGTAAATCTGTTGCAACTGAATATGAAATGCAGCTTTGAGCTTCCCAGCAGCCACTGCAAAATTTGTAACAAGATTTTAGGATCCTTAACTCCAAGCTTAGAAGTCAATTTAAATTTCGGCTGAATGCCTCCTTTTCTTTCTCCTCTTGGCCTTTTTTCTTCATTTTTCCTCTCTAGTATCCTCACCAGCTGTTCTTTATCTCCCCAAGGATGGTTTACCCCTTGCTCCAGAGCCCGTCCCAAAGTGCTCGCCCCTCACCTGGCTGTGCCTCAGCTCGGGAGACCCCCCCGCCACTGCCCTCCTATTTGCCGCTATTGACTCCCCTGTGTCGTGCTCACAGCAGCTGGCCTCTGGGCCTCTTGTCTTGCCCAGGCCCACTGGGTCTGCTGTTGCTGTTTCTCTCAGATGAGCCTGTGACTAATAAGGGTTGCCTCCGGGGGGCTGGCAAAATCTTTCCCTCCTTAATATCGGAGTTTAAAAATGTGTCACCATCGATTTGAAGAAAAGCCTTGTTCCTGCTGAGAAAAGCGGCCTGGAGATTCGTCTCGCCTTAGGAATCACACAGGCGGCTGCATAAATTCAGCACTACAGAGAGCTCTCCATGCAAATGCCGAGATGCCCACTCTAGCCCCGCACCAGCCCTCCCCACTGCTCCCGGGGGCTGGCACCCCCATTTCCTCATGCCCCTGTCCCTTCAGGGGAGGGGCTCCCTGGTTGGAAGATTCCCATCTCCCGATTCTCTCCACCTCTTTTCAGAGGCTGAGCCCGTGGCTAATTCCACGTCATAATGTGTTCTAATCCCGGAGGAGAAGGAAGATGAGGGACTTCCAGGCCTGGGGCTCCTGGAAGCCATCCGGGTCCCTTACAGGGCGGGTGGGGGGTCCTGACCCTACCTGGTGGGTCTACCCTGAAGGCAGGAATGTTACCCCCACAGGCCTTGTCTCCTGGCCTTGTTGCATCCTTGCCTGGAAAGGACTGTTGGGGTCCTTTGGTGCATCCCCCTGCCTCCAGGCAGTCCCCTCCCCTCTGGACGTTGCCCTCATACTGGACCCAGTTTTGCAGCTGCCAACGCGTCCCACTCTCATCCCGCAACTCTCCCAGCCCAGAATAACCATCACAGTCATGGCCTGGGAGGCGGCTGTGGGCCCCACTTCTCAGGTTGGGAAGCTGTGCTACAGAGACCATAAGTGACTTGTCTGGGATCCAGGAAACCTGAATGCATGAGGAGGTGTGGGCACACGGTGACCACTCTAGGTGTGGTTCTGGTTAGTGAACTTGGTGACAGCCCAGGATGGGGGTGTCTGGAGAACTTGAGGGAGGGCTGAGCTTTCTGGTCCCTGATGGATCCCCTCCCACTCTGCCATCGAGGTCATGGTGGCCACCTCTGTGGCAGTATCCTTTGCGTTCCCCAGAGGGCTCACCTGAGCGTGGTGAGGAGCAGGACGGTGGGTTTGACTACCTAGGACATCCACCGGGCTGCCCGCAGCATGGGCCGTCCCCTGCGCTGGCTGCAGCAGGGGTGACTTGGACCAGCTGGGAAGCTGCTTCAGGGGTCCTTGCAGGGAGCTTAGTGGGGGAACGGGAGAGAGGGCAGGCACGAGGTGCCAATGAGGCTTCCCTGGTTCTTGGGGAACCACACAGCCATGGGCAGGGGCATCAGGGAAGAGGGTAAGCAGGCAGTTTGCAGTCTCTCTGGCTGCCGTGGGCCCTCGGAACATGTGCTGGGTGGCCATTTACCACCTGGTGCAGGAAAGGCTGCAGGCTGGCCCTGCGCTGCTCCCCTCCAGCTGCAGACAGGGCCCCTAGAGGACTCCTGGCAGCCGTTACTCCGGGAAAGGAGGGGCTTTATTTCTCCTCCTCCCTAAATGTTATTGCCTTTGTAGGCTTTGGAAATCAGTTTTACGGCCTGCGTGTTTGTCCGGTGAAATGTGGGATGCTCTGGAGGGAAAATAAAATGCAGGGATGGTTCTGGCCCTGAAAGGTCAGGTGGCCGAGGGCAAGCAGCAAGGACTCAGGTGTCTCCCACAGGCCGGGGTTGCTCTTTCGGGACTGTCGTAGCTGGAAAGGGGGCAGGGAAGGTGTGTGCCAGGACCGGGAGGGAGCCTGGAATTCTGGTGGGAGGGCCGACCTGAAGCTTCAGGACCTGTCCCGTTTGTCATAGGGTCCCCGCCAGACTGGCCTGAGATGGCGAGAGTCATTCTGTTCTCCGCGATGCCCGGGTATGCCAGCTGGCTCCCCTCAGGTGCCACCTGGGGCACCTTGCCAGCCACTGGCAGTGTAGACTTCTCAGTGTAAGTGAAAAATAAGCCCTCTGGGTTTTGCTAGTCAGGATGCAGGCCTGGCAGGGGCTCTCACCTGCAGGAGATGCCTCATCTTTCAGCAGAGTTGGCTGATCGAGAGCCGAGCAGGGGGCAGAGATTCAGCAGGAGCACTCAGCAACCCACACACATTTTCCTGCCTTCCCTGGGACCGAGGACCCTGGAGGGAGACTCTGAGGGCCCTGCCCTGGGAGAAGGCTGCTTCTCTACTCCTCTCTTAATATGCGAAGAGCTCCTACAAATCAATAAGAAAAATGGGCAAAAGATGTGGACAGGCAATTCCCGGTAGGAGAAAAACAAATGGGCAGTAAACAAGTGAAAAGATGCAGAACTTCGCTAGTAATCAAGAAAAAGCTAATTGAAATAAGAGACATCATTCTTCACCCACTGGAGAGGCGGGTGCTGGAAGTAGTGGTATGCACAGGTGTGGCGCAGCAGGGGAGGCTGGCGCTTCCTCAGGTGCTGTCCACCACCCCTACATCTCACACCAAACCGGCACTTAGTAGGTGCCTGAAAATACTTGCTTCATGCCAGATAAACAGGGCTCATCTCGGCTCACAGCAAGTCTCAGTGGGGCTGCTGCCGCCACTGCCTTTGTATCTTTTGCTTTCCCTCCTCCCTGTGGGTTCAGCTTCCAGTCTTACCCCTACCCCCCAGCTCCCTTGCCCTTGGGGTCCCCACGCTTCCTTGGCAGAGACTGGGGTCTCTCTGGGCTTGGCTTCTCACTGGGGGAATGCTGCTTCCTGCTTCAGGGTTTCAACTCTCTCTGCAACCTCACGGCCGGTGCCAGGGGTGCACTGCAAAGCTCAGGGTGGGGTGGAGTGACTGTGATGGACATGGGGACCTCCAGAGCTGGGCGGCCCTGGCTGTTATCTTGGTTTCTTTGGAATCCCCTGGAGTCCTCCACTGTGGGAAGCTCTAGTAGTGACCTCAGCCTTCTTGCCCTGATGGCTACCTCCATCATCCGGCCCCAGAACTTCTGCCTTTTCTCATTCATTCATTCCCTCTACTACCCTATCCACTCTAGCCGGGCTGGGTGACTTTGGGCATTATAGCTGCATGTTCTGTCTCTGCTCCTGGCCTTTGCCTGGGCACTTACCTCTGCCAGGAGCACCCTCTCTTCCATTTCCTTGGCTGACTCCGACCATCCTCCAGGTCCCAGCTGAGAAACCCTACCCTCCAGGAACTTCCCCAGACCTGGGTTTGCCATCGCTCCCATGTGCTCCGTAACACATTCATTCATTCATTTCATTAATTCCTGCAGCAGGTGCTGGGGCTGCAAGGGGGAGCAAGGGAGATGTAGCCCGGGCAGCTGGGGTGCCCTAGGGTCCTGCAAGTCACCTGTCATGACCAGATCCCAGGGGAAAACCTGTCTGACAGTCAGGAACAGAGCAGGAGCCCTGGGGCAGCCCACTCTGGGAGTGGCTCAGCTTGCTGCACTGGGAAGGGAGGCTGGGGTGGGTGGTAGGGCCATGCCCATGGGGTCCAGGTCCAGATGTCTTTCTCTGCCTGCTCCACCTGTGTCCAGTGCTTCCGGAGTACAGGGGAGCTGCCTTTCAGGAGGAGATCAAGGGAGAGAACGCGAGCCATACTTCATACGAAGCCCGCAGCCCCGGGCATCTGGCTCAGCCTCCTGCCCTCTCAGTTTGCATGTGCCTCCCTGTGCAAGGCAGCTAGCAGGAGAGCTCCAGCGTGGGATCCCCAGCAGTCTCCTCTCTCAGCTCCCTCTGTCCCTGTCCCCCATCTTTTGAGGCATAGCCCGGCCTATTCTGTGCCCCCGGCTTCCTGCCAGTCTTCTTTCCAGTTCCCCAAGCCGAGGTAGATGCAACCTTCCTTTCCGCATTCAAAGGGAACAAAGTGATTAAGACCCAGTCCCTGCTCATTGTGTAGCGGGGCAGCAGGGGCATAGCGTGGGGGCTCCGTGCATCTATGCAGGAATCCAAGGTGCTGGGGGCTGCTCAGGGACGGCTTCCTGCGGGAGGTCTTCCTGGGGAGGTCTAGTTCCCCCCAGGGCACTCTGGCTGGGGCTTATGGGTGTGCATTTCCCTCCAGCTCACTGACCCTCTGCCTGGTCTCTTCATGAGGCCTCATGGGGCCAGGACTAGGGGCATTGGGGGGAACCTGGACAGACCTGGTTCCAGAGCTAACTCTGTCACCATGGCCTTGGGCAAGCTGCTTAGATCTGGGCCTTGGTTTGCTCATTTTAAAATGGGAGTAAACCAGCCTGCCGCGCCTCCCTGCCATGAAGATGAAGCTCAGTGACAGATGCCTGGCGCCTGGCACCACTGGCCCCCACTGCCTTGCCTCTCGCAGATGGGCACCCCTTCAGGAAATCCCCCCTAATTATGAAGTTACAGATCTGGATAGTCACATGGGGAAGAGCCACATTCATTAGGAGACCCGGGCACACAGCCTGGACTGTGCCAAGCATCTCTCCGTGCCAGCTTCCTGGGGATCGCGGGCTCAATAGAGCACATCCCTGCATCTTCCTGGTGGCAGGTTCCATCTGCCAGACCCCGAGGAGCCGCTGACTGGGGAGGGCCTGCTCCGGACCCGCCCATCCCTGGCTACTGCCCCAAAACCCTTCACCCTGGGTTTGTAATCTCTGCTTTAAAGAGGACTCCAATCCCTTTCCCCTCCCCCCGCCCCACCCCCAACGACCAGTCCATTCACCAGGGCCCTGATCCAGGAGAAAGCTAATTAAAGAATTTCTGCTCTTGGCTCAGCCTGGACATAGAAGATTCCCCTTGGTCTTCCTGGAGTATCTGAAAACAGGTGGAGAAAGGGGGCGTCAGATAAGCCCCAGGAGCCTCCATAATAGGCTTAATCCCCCCAAAGCCAGCAGGTATCAAACAGCTCTCCTCCTGGCACCACTGAGAAACGGCTTGAGAGTTTGGAGGATGCGGGGCTGTTCCCAACCCCTTGGGTCCCAGACTGTAGGTCACCTTGTCCCCAGCTCCCCATGAATGGGAGACTGTGTTCCCCATGAGTTTAGACGGAGTATCAGCCATTTCTGCATAGTTCACCAGAGCAGGGGAAGGTGCAGAGACCTGGCCCCAGCAGCTCCAGCGTGGGGAGGCCCCACTTCCAGGGCTGCCAGCAGTCACTGTGATGACTGGCAGGTAGCAGGTGCTCAGTCAATGCGCCCCTCCCTCCTGCTCACTTCCCTCCTGTTCCCCCTGCCCCCCTCCTCAGCTTCTTTTCTTTCAAGGGCCTATTTGCCTCTAGGAGATTTTCATCAACCAACCACAAATATTTACTCAACACTTACAGCAGGCAGCACGTGAGCTCCACAGGGCAGGGGGCTCTCGGTCCCATTTGCTGCATGTTCCCCATCTGAATAGGGCCTGGCATGCAGTAGGTGCTCAATAAAGGCTTTGTTGGCAGTCACATCCTGAGACAGGGTAGTCTGTGCTCCCAGAGAACTTACACTCCTGCTGCCTTCAGAAAACATCCTGAGGGGCTGGGCGCAGTGGCTAACTCCTGTAATCCCAGCACTTTGGGAGGCTGAGGCGGGTGGATCATTGAGGTTGGGAGTTCAAAACCAGCCTGGCCAACATGGAGAAACCCTATCTCTAGTAAAAATACAAAAATTAGCCGGTCGTGGTGGCACACGCCTGTATACCCAGCTACTTGGGAGGCTGAGGCAGGAGAATCGCTTGAACCTGGGAGGCGGAAGCTGCCGAGATCACTCACTGTACACCAGCCTAGGCAACAAAGCGAGACTCCGTCAAAAAAAAAAAGAAAATGAGGCCTGGTGCGGTGGCTCACGCCTGTAATCCCAGCACTTTGGGAGGCCGAGGCGGGCAGATCACGAGGTCAGGAGATTGAGACCATCCTGGCTAATATGGTGAAACCCCGTCTCTACTAAAAATACAAAAAATTAGCCGGACGTGGTGACGGGTGCCTGTAGTCCCAGCTACTTGGGAGGCGGAGCTTGCAGTGAGCCGAGATCGCGCCACTGCACTCCAGCCTGGGCGACAGAGCAAGACTCCGTCTCAAAAAAAAAAAAAAAAGAAAACGTCCCGAGGGTCTTTGAGGGATCACAGAGTCCCCACACGTGGGTGGGGCGAGGGTCTTAAAGCCTGCCCTCCCCGTCACGCTGAGCTATGGCCAAGCTGGGTGTAACAGTGGAGAGAGCCAGGGTGTCCTCACTCGCTTCAGGCAGCTGGCCCCCATTTCCCTCTGCAGTGCCTGGGGCGGGGGTGACAGGCAGCATTTAGACCTGCAGCTCCCTGCGCAGGGACCTCTCGGGGCACTCGCCTGCATCACAAGAATAAAAATGATAAAAACCTGCCACTGAATTCTGGGTGGCAGTAAATTACTTAACACCTGAAACAGGTTGAAATGTGGCCACCGTGGTTTTAATAAGCCCATCTCCGATGCAGTGCTTCCTCGAGGGGCCGGCCAGGTCTCTTCTCGAGGCATGATTTCATCTCGTCCCAGGCTTGGCAGCATTGCAAATAAGATTTCACTTCCCCTGTAAATCTCCGATGGGGGGAGTGCAGGATTTCATTTGTGCTGTCAGTTAGCACTCCAGAGAGCCTGTTTACTTTGCCGCAGGAGGAGAAGGTCCTCTGGAGGTGCTGGACAGGGTGGCAGGTGGGGAGGCGGGGAGGTAGCAGCATGTGTGGTGGGTCCTGGAAGCACGCCTTATTTGGGGTGCCTGAAAGTGGATGAGCCAATGTCAGACCCACGGAGGCAGAATTTCAGGGCCGGCTGGGAGCCCTCCCATGCGTCCGGGACCCTCCTAGGCTGGGTGATAAGACTCAGCCACAGAACTTGGGTGTGGGGCTGTGGCCTGGGGTGTTAGACCCCTCCCGGGTTTGGACGCCCCTTCTCCAGGATGCTCGGTGAGGCCAGAGACTTTCCCTGGGAAGTAGGGGCAGGAGAAGGGAAGCTTCCAGAACCCAGTGGTAGCCAGGTAAGGGCAGTTTCCAGGTACAGGAAAGCAGCCATGGAGGGGTAAGTTATCACCCACTCTTTCTCCCGTTTGAGCAGGAACTTTTAGTCCTGAGTCTGACAAAACAGATGAAGTCAGATACACAAAGCTGGAGCTCTGGGACTTGAGGTGCCGCAGGGCAGCCTTTCGGGGGTATTACCCACACGTGCCCCTGATCTCAGTGATAATGCAAGTCCTGAGAGATTTGTGGGGAAAGAAAGGGCCCAAAGTGGCTTGGCTGGAGGGTGGCACGGTGGGGGCTGTAGCAGTGGTGGGGGGCAGGTTTCTCGGGGGACCACCCCATCTCCTGGCATCCAGCTGAAGACATGGTGTCAGGGCTCTTTGGGGCCAGCAGGTCCCCTGCAGGGCCTTTGAGGCACTGGCCAGCCCTGCTTGCTCTCCTGTAAGGACGGGAGGCTCACTGCCCCTCCAACCACCCAGTCCTCTTCAGAACAGGTTATGTTTGGAGGGTTTTCCTTCCGTTCCTGAAACACAGGTCCTGGCAATTCTCTCCTGTGCGGCCCAAACCTGGCTGGGCCCCCAACTCCCCTGGGGTACATATTAAAACCTGAGATGTCCCCCACACCCACCCCCCATCCTGAAGCCTAAGGCTGCAGCCAGCCTGTCATCCTCTTCAGCAGGCCGTGGACCTGGGAGAGCTGGGGGTGGTTTGGGGAACAGGCCCCACCCTGTACGGATGCCTCTCTGTGCTGGACCTAGGTGCACTTTGCTGCCTGGCTCCGAAGGTCCTGCCAAGAACCTGGGCCTCCCTGCAAGAAGTGCCAACCAGCTCAGCACCTGGTTCCATCCCTGGGGGCCAGGAATGCGGGAGAAGCCCCCCAGGAGGCTGAGCTGGGGGTGGGGGAGGCCTACACTCCCCAGACAAACTGTAGGCAACACGGCCTCCCATGCCCTCTCACAGAGGCTCCGTCACAGCCGTGGGGTCGGTGCGGATGTTTTCTGAGCTGGGCACTCCCAGTGGCTTTACCTGTGTCGGCCCACCTCACCCTCCCAACAGCAGTCGGAGATGGAGCTGTTATCATGTACACACGGACTTGGAAACTGAGGCACAGAGAGAATGAGTAGCACAGGTGGTAACTGGCGGAGCCCACGGGTCTAACCCAGTACCCAGGGGCTCCAAGGCCCTGCCCCAGGAGGGCAATGGTGTTAATCCAGTGGTTCCCAAAGGCCTGTGACTGGGAACCCTTTCTGGGCAACACCTCTGTTAGCTCCAGGGACTGAGGAACACAGTATGAGAACACAGCCCTTCTTCCCTGGCTTCAAGGGCTCCACAGGAGTCCCCAGATTTGTGGCGCTACCACATACGGGGAGGGTGAGGTAAAGCCGGGAACAGGACTTCCTGGGGGAAGGGTGGGTTCCCTGGGGTTGGCAAGGGCTGTGGTGCTTGGAGAGTCATCCTCCTTGTACTCACATGGATCCACGGAGCAATTGGCCGATTGATTTACTGTTTATTGACTCACTCTTCATTCCTGTTTATGGGGCCTCCTGGTGCCAGAGCAGTGCCCTCTGGGGATCTGGAGGTATGCAGGGTAAGACCTGCCAGTCTGGGCCCACCCGAGTGAGGTGCTGGAAGGGGTCACCTGTGCAGGTGAGAAAGGACAGCAGAGGCACGGGGCCCAGGGCGGGACAGCCAAGGAAACTAGGCAGCATAGACCTGGAGTCTGAGCCACACTGGGCCTGGGGGGCGTCAGGTGTGGTGGGCAGAGGGTGGGGCTGCACTGGGGCTGGAGTCTGAGGGGGACAATGGGGAGATGGGGGGACACAGGGCCTTCCTGAGTGGGGCGCAGAAGCGGACCTGCCCTCCTGTCTGCCTCAGGCAGGCGGCGTGCCAGGCCTTCCCTGTTACCTCCTAGTCTTCCTCATCCATGGAAGCATCCTCTGTGGAAACCTGGTTCCCCACAGAGCCTCCCTAGCCCCACCCAGGCTAGGCCCCCACTCAGCCACGGAGATTCCTCCCTACTCCTCCATGAGGTAGGAATATACCAGCCCCAGCGCATAGTAGGCCCTCAGTCAGTATCTCCTGGCTGGCTGGCTGACTGACTGTGTTCCAGAAAGAGCCCTCGGCAGCCCCAGAGAATGAGTCTCAGGTGAGGGAGTGGGCACCCTTCTTGGGCACCCACTGTGCGCTGGGTCTGAGGGGGAAGTTGGAAGAACAGCCTGGGTCCTTTCCCGGGTGGTCACACTGTGTGTGCCACATCTTAGAGTGTTCTCTCTTGGGCTGCTCCTGCCCCGGCAGGACAGGAGGTGAGGATGGAGGAGGAGGGTGGCGCATAGAGCACCTGTGGGGCCCGTGTAACCCCACCCAGGGCCACCCGCCACTGAGAATTAACTTTGCTTCTTTGGAATATAAGGAAAAACCCGTTAACCGTATCCAGACATGAAATCAGATCTCAGGCAGAAGTAATGAGTTCTTGTTTTATGTTAAATTTAGCAGAAACTGCTATTGTTCTCATGGAAATTTTGTTCCTTCCTGTCCCCCTCCCTTTGGGGTGTGAGAGAGGCAGATGAGGCTCCAGAGCTGAGTGTAATGGGCACATCTAGGGGATGGGGGCGTTTGGGTTGGTGGCATAAGGTCATGTCCCCAAACACCCGGACAGTCCCACTTTTATCCGGGAGCCACTTGGTTGCTGGAGCCTCTTCCAGGATAACCCACAGCTCCTGCTGACACGTACTTCTCCACGTAGAGACCCTCTCAGAGTCTGCGTTCAGCTCTGGGTCCCCTCGTGGTGACTCAGGTGTCAGTAGACCTCTGGGGCCTGTGGGTGGGGGACAGAGGGCCCTTCTTCCTGCAGCAGAATCATTTTGGTTGGGACAGTGCTAGAGGGTACAGTCTCTATCCTGCCCAGCCACCGCCTCTGAGCCAGGGCACCCCAAGAACAGAGCTGACCCTCGAGGGCAAGGCCCGGGGAGGGGTGTGGGCCGCTGAGACCGCATGTGCCCCGGACACCTGGCCCCTGGCCCGTTGGGGTGCCAAGCCGAGAGTCAGCAGCAGAGATGACTGTAAAAGTTAAATCTTTCTATTTATTTCAAGAAAGAACAAGGCAAGTGGACTTGGACATTTTCTATGAGAACAGACAAACAGAAAATATGACCAAGTAGTTAATCACATTCATCTCAACATTGAAGTACAAGGCACCTACAAGAAGGAGGCCAAAGGGCGGCTCGCAGTGCACTTTGGTTTGTGTTGTTGTCGTGGTGGTGGGTGTTTGGGCCAGGTCAGCCATCCAGTCGCATGGCAGTGGGCGGTAGCCGGGGTGGTCAGGCCCGTCACTCAGGCCCCTGAGACGGCTTCCAAGAAAAAGAAAGGAGACAGTGCTGCACCTGGGCGACGGATTCTGCAGGTGAGGAAGGCTGGGGGGCTTGGGAAGTGGGGGTACTGGCTCAGGGGCCCCTTGGACATCAGACGGGATCTTGGTCACAGGCTTGGGAGAGATCAGGCCTGCTCCCCAGACCCAGGCTTCCTGCCTTCTGTAGAGCAGAAGAAGGACCCAGCCCATTTGCTAGGGGCTGGCCAAGGACCCCTCCCGGGTCTCCTCCTCCTCTTCAGACCACCGGGAAGGGGACGACGCTGTGTGCCACTCCAGAATGCTTTACGACGCTACGTGAGATACAAATAACCTGTTAACATCTGGAAAGGGAATTACTGTTGGTGGCTCTTAAGACATTCCTCTGCCGTGTTTGTAGCGGGTGCGGGCTCTTTTAGACAACTTTCATCTTTGGCCTCCCTGTTCACACTTGCCTCCTGGCTCCAGCCAGCAGAATCCCACAAGTGCCTCTCTCTCTGGCTAGCCTATTTCGACGCCATGTACCCACTCCACCCTCCATCATCTCTCTTCCCACTTCTCTCCCTCTTGGATGACAAACCAGGAACACTGCGCTGTGTGGCTTCCTCCCCACGGCTCTCAGCCTCTCCTTATGAGCAGGAAGGCACCAGGCAGGTTCCTCGGAACCCCCTGGCGGCTTGCCTTGGGTGCCCAGGTGGGCTGCTGGCGGTGTGGAGGTGTGTTGTGTTGAGAAACAGTCTTAGGCTAGTTTCGGGGGTTTGCGGGGATGTCTTCTCACCTGCGTACTCAGAACTTTTGAAAATGGGACTAGCCCGAGGAGGGGTGGGCTCAGAACATTGCAAGCCTGCGTTCCATATAGGGAAGGTGAGAGAGGCCTGGAGCCGCCTGGCTCCAGGGAGATGAGCCGGTGGCGGCCCCGTATCCGCCACGGCTTTGATTGTCGGTTTGTGGTGCGTTTGTTTTTTCCCATCTACAGAGGAAGCCTGAAGAGTTCCTCCAGCTGGGTGGCTCCTGGTGCAGGGATTCTGCGGGGGAGGCAGGCAAGGCAGCAGGTGTCGCCTGGGATCTGGATTTCTTGCAGCGCCTCTGTGGGGCCCTCCCCCAGGTCTCTCCCCTTGTCATCCACTCGAGGCAAGTCTTGGAGAAGGGAAACTGAGTTACCCACGCAGGTGGGGGCAGCCACCGGATCTCTCAGAGTGGCTACATTTCTCCATCTGGCTCACAGCTGGCAATGCGTGGATCCGAGGCGGGGTGTAGCGAGGTGCTTCCGAGAGGTAAAGCTGCCGAGATGAGCCCTTCTCTGTGCCAGCTGCTGGCGGGGCAGGTGCAGGACGAGAGAAGCCCATTTGTTGCCAACACTCATGCCTGGGACATCCTCACTGAGTGGGCAGATGGCAAGTGGGGAGGAAGTGAGAGGAGGAGGCGGCCTCATTCCATTGGTGGCGGAGAAAGGATTGAGTATCCCTGTGTGCCAGGCACTGTGCTGGGCCCCAGTGACCCTCGGAAGGGCAAGGTGCTGACTCGGACCATTTACTTTGATGAGATTTAGGGCTGGTGGCAGCAAAGACCTTCCTTCAAGGACTGTCTGGTCTTAGGCTTTGGGCTTTCAGGTGTGGGGAGGCGGGGGGCCAGGGCACTGTGCCCACTCAGATAGCCACAGTGTTTTGGGGGCTGGCTTTGTTAGGATGTGGGGGCAGTCATCCCACCCACAGGGTGCCCTATGCCCTCAGCACCCCCACATCCTCTCCTGGCACAGGCCGGGCATTTCAGTGACAAGGGGTGGGAGGGGACAGTGACAATGATCTCAAAGAGCCAGGCCCTGGCCAGGGTCTCTAGCAGGTACCAGAAGCAGGAGCTGTCCCAGGCAGGGGTCTCCAAGGGAGACGTGGAGAAAAGACGAGGCTTTGGCCCTGTGTGGTGGCTCACACCTGTAATCCTAGCACTTTGGGAGGCTGAGGCGGGCGGATCACCTGAGGCTGGGAGTTCGAGACCAGTCTGACCAACATGGAGAAACCCTATCTCTACTAAAAATACAAAATTAGCCGGGGTGGTGGCACATGCCTGTAATCCTAGCTACTCAGGAGGCTGAGGCAGGAGAATCGCTTGAACCCGGGAGGCAGGGGTTGTGGTGAGCCGAGATTGCACCATTGCACTCCAGCCTGGGCAACAAGAGCAAAATTCCATCTAAACAAAAAAAAAGCCTAGGCTTTGCTCTGTGGCTTTGGGGGTCTCCAGGCACACCTGCACATCTATTTATGGTGAGAAAGGGGGCCTGACCCCCCCTTTTGGAATTTCCAAAACCAGGGAGAACCCACAGATTAAAAATGCCGAGGGAGGGGGAAGAGCAAAGGAAGGGGATGGAGAGCAAAAAGAATCTGAGTTTTTAAAAAGAAGCAAATATGGGTATTTCAGGCACCTACTTGGAACATTTCAAAAGAAACGGTAAATACTGAAAACCACAGAGTGAAAAGTGCCCCAGGCGCCGTCCACCGTTGGTGATGGATGGATGGATACAGTGGCAGCAGCAGCATAGAGCGTGTTGGACTGCACGGGAGGCAGCCCTGGCTTAAGAGACAGGCCCGGGATGCAGTCCGGGCTTCGGAGCCGCGGGGCCTGGGAGGCGCTCTCCGTCAGCCCCTCCGGCGAGCCACAGGTGCTGAGTTTAGACTCTGGACAGTGGGTGGCGCACATCTGTACTTTCTTGGTGCCTCTTGGACACTGAGGATAGGTATTTTGCAGCCTCTCTGCTGGCACAGGCGGCTTCTTGGTGGGGCTGGTCTGGCTACAGGACTGCCCTGACTTGGGGTTTGCAGGGGATTCCAGTGACTTTGAGCAACACAGTGAACATCTCTTGATATCTGCTCCCTTTCAGTGTCCTGGGGGATGAGAAAGCAAGGGTGGGAACCAGGATCTTCTAGTCAAAGCACCAGACCTTGGGAGAAAAGTATCTGCCACGTCCCTGTCTAGCGTTTGAATGCTCCCAGTGACGGAGAGCTCACTGCCGGCTTCCTTTACTGGGCTAGGCTTTCTCTTCCCTGACCTTCAGTTTTCCCTTTACCCACTCCCCTTTTACTGGCCACAAGGAGTGGATAGGAGACAGACCCACCCAGAACAGAAAGGAAGTAGAAAAGCCCATGACTCTAGAGTCCTACTCTCTAAGGACTGGATGGGCCACTTGTTGCGGAGGCCTGAGCCCCTTTCCCTAAGGCAGTGCTGGAGCCTCAAGCCTGAGTACTCTGACCCATTTGGTGTTGGTCTTCAGAGACCCTCGCTCCCCAGAGAGCCAAGCCAGGGCAGATGCCCCCACCTCACACCCACCTCCCCCCCGGCCCCCGCCACCCATCGAGGCCCAGGAAGTCCCTGCTGTGGAGATAGCCACTTGGGGCAGGTTCATAAACCATGAAAAATCCCCCTTTCCCTTCACCTCCAAGGAGTTTAACCTCTCCTAATCAATTTAGCAGACTCCCTTGGTTGTAAACGGTAACAATTTACATTTTTGAGCCTTTTTATCCCTCCTTAAGAAAAAAACATGCCTCCTCTCTGCACTCAGGAAGGCCGATGCACTCAGGAAGGCCGATGCACTCAGGAAGGCCGATGCAAGGCTGCGAATCGCTTGTGAGTGCTCGCCCTGGCACCCACCCAGGGGCAGGCAGCAGCCGCTGTCACCTGCGCCTATCGAGTATGAGGAGGCACGCAGATGCTCGCCACTGACCCTGGCTGTGTCCTGGCCCTGAGAGCAGGGTCTGGCCCTTGGGGGCACAGGTCCCTGCGCCCGGCCCCTCCTGCCAGCACCGCCCCTGCTCTCCCCGTTGCCCTCCCCGTCCCTTCGCTCCCTCTCTGCCACATCCAATTCTCCTTGTTGTATTTTTCATAAGTGCGAGGCTCAGAAGCCCCTGCCTCCTCCCTGGCATGTTCAGCAGGAAGCAGGTTTCTGAAGTGGGCTGGCTTTGGGATTTGAGCTGCCATTTTTCAAGGGGGAGAGTCTGCTCTTTCTCCTCCTCTCCTAGCTCCTTGGCTCCAGGGCTGGAGGTGAAGGAGGGAGGCACAGGTTCGGAGGCAGACTTGGGTACTGGCCTGTCCTCCGCTCAGGCCCTGACCAGCCCCTCCGACCCTTTAGGGATCCCTCACGTGACTTGGGCCAGCTAGAACCTTTCAGCACCAGCACTGGGGAGGGGCCCCTACTCGGCCTCTGGAGCACCAGTTTCCTGAGTGACATTGGACCCCGCCCTAGCACACCCCCACTTTACTGAAAGGGAAACAGAGGCCGTATTCTCACCAAACCCTCTTTCCCTGCACCTCTTGGAAAACATTTCCCTGACCCCCTCCTTGGCTCTCTGCCTGGCTTTGTTCGGACAGGGCTGGGCTGGGCTCAGAGGGAGGGTTTCCTGGACCCCCAGGGGAAGGAGGAGACCAGGTGCCTGCATAGAGGGAGGGAGAAGAGGCACAAGGCCGGTGTGGGCTTTGGGAGAGTCAGGTTGGGTCCCTCCCAGCTGCTGCCATCTTCCCAGGTGCTGTCCCCTCCCCTGCCAGCGTCACCCAGAGCCAGGAAGGTGCAATGCCCCAGCTCTTGGCTCCAGACCTGCATCCCGGCCCTGGGTCAGGGAGACCCCTGGCTGCTGCATGTACCATGTTAGCATGGAGGTGGTCTAGCAAGCCCCAGCCTATTTAGAGAAGATGGAGGCTGCGGTGGGAGGCCGTGGGGAGGGGGAAGGAGAAAAGGGAAGAAAAGCAGCTTTTGATGCACATCATGTCTGCGGAATTGAGTATGACTAATTAATAGATTTTATTTTTAGTAATCTCTTAAGCATTCCATACGTTGGGCCCCACGCCTGAGCTGAGCTTACAAGAGGCCTCATTCGCAAAATGCAAATGATTCCCGGCCTGCTGGTGCCTTCTCTCTCTCCTTCCTTGCCTTTTCTTTCCTTTCCTTTTTTTTTCTTTCTTTTAAGGGGAAATTTAAAGGAAAATTGCCATGTAATAGAAAAGACATTCCAATCACTACATCTAATTACCACGAAGGGTAAACCACTTAACCAAAGAAGTGTCGTAGGCTTTTTTTTATCTTTAACTTTAAACCTGCCTTAAATGCCACAAAACGTACTCATCAGTGCTGAGGCCGCTGAGGTTTTTCTGGTTACTTAGAGGCTGTGAGGGTCAGCCCGGCCGCAGACGTTCCCTCGGAAATGTTGGCTGTGCACCGGAGCCCGGGAGAATTTAGACAGGCCCGGGGGGAAGGCGGGGTGTCCTGAAACATCCCCTATCTTGTGGTGTGAGACCAGCTGGGAGGAGCTGGGCCAAGAGGGGATGGGGTTTCAGAACGGACCTAGCTTCTGGCCCCCTCCCTGGCTGAGGGGGCTGTGACACAGCAGATATTTGGGGGCTTGCTCTGGGAAGGTGTCAGGATTGCTGAGGGGCAGAAGAGATGAGAAAGTCAGCTCTAGAGCTGGGTCCCAGGGCCCTGACTGGGTGGAGCTTCCACCTTCATCCGCACTTAGAGCTCCAGGGGGTGGGTGATCCCTGCAGTGAGGCAGACAGGGTCTGGTAAGAGGGGCCGAGTCCCACGCTCGCCCAGTTAGTGCAAGAACCAGGAGCAGGAGACTCGCGTGGTCCTGGGGCCCAAGGAGCTCCTCTCGGGCAGCTGCCAGGGATCCTGCCTGCCTGGGCCCGCTCTGCAATGCGGGGGAGGAAGGCTCATCACCTAGGCCTTGTCTCGGAGGGCGTGGCTGGGCACAGGCTGGCTCCCAGCTCTGCCTGCTCTCTAGCACTAAGTCCGCCGCACTCCTGCCCCAGCCAAACGGGACCTTCCCAGGCAGCTCTCACAGTCCGGGCCACCTACTGTCCCCAGATGCCTTCCTAAACACTAAGGGCATGACCTGACCTGTCTAGGGTAAGGAGAGGAGACAGGGGACCTAGGTGAGGTGGGAACAGTGTGCTGGCAGCACCGTGTTGCAGATGGGTGGCACTTGGGGGAAGGCAGTGATCAGAGTGGTGCTCTTCAGGGAGGGGGGGCTCATTTTAGAATCAGCAGAGACCTGGGACTTCTGTCCCCCATGCCAACGTGGCACACCTCGGGCACTCTCTCCTCCCAGACAACCCAGGTGGGCCCTTCTGCTCGTCTCAGGGTGGGGGGAGGCCATGGTCCACAGGGAGGGCCTACTTTTTTTTTTTTTTTTGAGATGGAGTCTCACTCTTTGCCCAGGCTAGAATGCAGTGGCACAATCTCGGCTCACTGCAACCTCTGCCTCCCTGGTTCAAGTGATTCTTCTGCCTCAGCCTCCCGAGTAGTTGGGTAACAGGCACCTGCCACCACGCTTGGCTAATTTTTGCATTTTTAGAGAGACGGGCTTTCACCGTGTTGGCCAGGCTCGTCTCAAACTCCTGACCTCAGAAGATTGCCTCAGCCTCCCAAAGTGCTGGGATTACAGGCGTGAGCCACCGCGCCCGGCCTGGGGCTTTTACACAGACCTGACATTAAGGCCTGGGGAAGTTTCTCTCTTGACCTTATTGTGTGAGAAAATGATTCAGGCAGGAAAAGGAGAAACACGTCTAGTTTTGAGTGAAAAGTGCCCACGCTGCTCGGCTGTTCCCCAGGGCTGAGGAGTGGACCTGTTCTGTGGGCTAGCTCCCCCTGGGCTGTGCTGGGAACCTGCACCCCTCCTTCCACTTTCTACGTGGCTGTTGTGTCCGCTCCTTTCAGCCTCATCTCCTCACTGAAGGCGCCGGTAGGGCCTTTTAACGTAACCCCTGCCTCGCTGCTGCTTCTGCCTTTGCTTTCGCACGGCGGCGCAGGCCATTTGAAAAGAGCATCACCAGGCGCTCCCAGCCCTCTCATCCTCCTGCCCTCGGACCAGCCTCTCCTCTTTGACGTTCCTTTTCCTCGGCGCAGAACAAGCAGCACAGTGACAGATGGTGACCCGGGCTCCCCGAGTACTGGGACGCAGACTCCACTCTTTCCCCCTCTCCGATTCGCTGTCATTATTTCATCATCGTTTTAATCTCATGGCTCACCACACTGCACTGTCAGTTGATAAATGAATGATAGCGACATGGATTCCAGAGAGAGGAAATAAAATCTTAACTCTTCTGAGGGCCCCAGCTAGGGCCCTTTTGGAGGCTGGCATTTTTAGAAAGAGATCTGGCCTCTCCCTCTCAAGAAACAGAGTCCGAGGGGTGGGCCCAACTGAGTTTTCTACGTTCAGGGAGGGACTGCTGTCACCCAGGGCTTTTTTGAGCATTTTTGTGTTTCTTTCTGGGCTTTGTTTGAGCAGCCATGGAAACCAATAGGTCCAATCAGCTGATATTAAAAAAAAAAAAAAAATCCCTGCGCTAATTACCCGTCCTAGGAGGGAACATTCAGCACATGGTAAATGCTCCAAAAGTAGCTGTTAAGGTGATTGCACGTGGTGGGGGAGGGAGATGAGGACACTGGAATCAAATAAAGCTTTTATCTAGATCAGAAAGGAGAGCAGCCCAGCGCTGGCCAAGCTGAGCTAGGGTGGAACTGGAAGCCCCTGCTGCGACGCCTCCCTAAGCCACCCGTCTGAGACATACACACCTCAGCCTTTAGGAACAGCAGTAGACCCCGAGACCAAGTCTCCTCCCCCACCTCACTCCCATCCCCAACACACCGTCTACTTACTCAATGATCTCTAGGAGAAAGCAACACTTTCGCAATTCTATTGTCTCAGGAAATGGTAAGAACTGACCCAAGGAGAACGGTAAGGACCGTGCATGTGGCTCTGTCTACCCATCTGTACTTAGAGACACCGCGACAGGGATAGACAGGCAGACAGATGCACCTCCAGGTGGCGGGGAAAGCTACGGCTTCCGCCGGGGCTTCTACAGGAGAGCGTGGTGCATGGAACTGAAGAGGGCTTCAGCCTAGGGAAAAACAAGTTTGTTTTTTAATCAACTACATGATTGTTCAAAGAATGCAGTGAAAGACGCCATGTTTCTGCAAATCTGCAAGGGAAATGGTATGGAATGAGCCAGGGGACAGATTTCAGGACCATATCTCCAGGGCAAAAGATCTTTTCTTCCCTCTCTCCTTTGTGAGGAGCCTGAAAACCTTCCATCACGTTGCCAGCGAGTGGCCAGCAGCGGGAGAGCTGCGTGGGAGCTTTGAGATCCGGCTGCTTCTCCCTGGCGGTTCCTTTGTGACGGCCCTGAACAGAGCATGAGGTGTCCACAGATGTTGTACAGGTAGTATCCTTCCAGTTCAGGGGAAAAAAAACCCAAAAAACCCAACCCAGCCCTTTCTGTGATACTATTTTTAGTCCTTCCCTCCCCAACTGGCATAACTCGGTATAAATTATGTCTTCAACAATGTCGAATTCCCCCTCCTGCCTTTTATTCTTTAAAAAAAAATTGTCACGGTTGTGTTCTACAAAATCGTCAGCCCTCCCCAAACTTTGCTTTCTGCGGGGGAAAGTCATCCGTGGAATTTCTCTTCCTTGCTCTCTCGGGTTGCAGCAGGCTGGGCAAAGCCACGTGGCCACGCCAGGGCAGCTGGGGCTGGGGCTGGGGTGGGGCAGCCCAGGTGGGCGGGCATCATGTGTAGGAGTAGTCTATGTCGGGGATGCCGCCGTCCCGGTAGCCCCGCGTGGTGCCGTAGCCAATGGTGTGCGTGGCCTTGCAGAGGCTGCTGCCGTTGGAGGGGAAGATGGTGTGGACCACGTACTCTTCTTTGGCGCGGTACGGGTTGATGGGCAGCATCTGCAGGCCGGGCCCACGGATTTCCAGGATGGAGTTGTCCTTCTTGGTCCCCGACTCCATATAGTCATCCTTTTTCCTGCTGCCCCGGTTGTAGGCCCTCTCCCGGGTCAGCAGTTCGCCAGCTTGGTGCACGTACCAGCAGATGGCCCCCAGGACCAGGAAGAGGAAGACCAGAGCCATGGCCCCACCGATGATGCCCGCCAGGGGCAGGCCCGCCATGGGGCCGGTGTTCTGCTCCTGGTTGAGCGTGGTGGTAGGGCCGTAGCTGTCAGCTGTCTCTGCCTTGGCACACACGGGTGTCTCGTCAGCTACATAGGCATTACTGGTCTCCATGGTGACCATGCAGATAATGTAGGTGGACTTGGGCTCCAGGGCCGTCAGCAGGTACTCTGTCTTGTCCCCCTGCACCAAGGTCTCTGTGATGGAGCCCACGGCCGGGCTGTGGCCCAGGCGCAGCCAGCTGAGCCGGAAGGAGGAGGCGGGGAGCATGGCCTTCCACGTGATGCGGATGGAGTCTGCTGTCAGGGCCTTCACGTGGATGGCCAGGGTCTTGGCGCCATCACCCGTGGCCATGGGGTAGTCAATGTTGGAGTCGGGGATGCGCAGCCCCGGCCTTTTGGCCTTGAGGGTAAACAGGGAACCCTGGGGCGTGGTGGCGGAGGCATGGTTGCTGGCCGTGGTCTTGGCGGCCGCGTTGGCCACGCCACCCTGCGACCCCGTCTCAAAACACTCGTCCATCTCGCTAGTGATGTCCTTGATGGCCATACCCCGGACCTTCTCAGGACCCTGACACATGAGGCCCCGCACGTTGACCACGGCCGCCCGTGCCTTCACCCAGTCCCGCAGCCACATGAGGTTGCAGCCACAGAACCAGGGGTTGTTTCTGAGCAGCAGCTGGGCCAGGTTCCCCAGGTCGTCGAACAGGCCACGGGGCAGCGTGGTCAGGTTGTTGTTGGACAGGTCCAGCCGCTCCAGCTCACGCATCTTGGCCAGCGTGTTGTAGGGGATGTGGCTGATGGCGTTGTCCTGCAGGTAGAGCTTCTGCAGGTGGGCGCTAGGCAGGTTGAGGGGTGGTGCGGCCAGTGAGTTGCGCACCAGCGAGAGCTCTGTGAGGTTCTGTAGGCGGCTGAAGGTATCGTCCGCGATGCGCTGGTTGGCCAGCAAGTTACCGTCCAGCACCAGGCGCCGCAGGCTGTTGAGGCCCTTGAAGGCATGCAGCGGGATGGTGGAGATGCGGTTGTCGTCCAGTCGCAGCTCCTCCAGCGTGTGTGGCAGCCCCGAGGGGATGCTGCTCAGGTGGTTCCGGCTCAGGAAGAGCAGCTTGAGCTGTTTGCTGTCGGCGAAGGCGTCCTCCTCAATGCTGACGGTGGACACAGAGTTGTCATCCAGGTGCAGCTTCTCCAGCAGCGGGATGCGGGCCAGCGAGTCCCTGGCAATGGTGCGCACGTTGTTGTCCTGCAGGTGCAGCTCCCGGAGGGAGCGGGGCAGGTTGATGGGGAACTCGTCCAGGTCATTCTCGTACAGGTAGATGACCTGCACGTTGACCTTGGTCTTGAGGTTCTGGGGGATGCCGGCATTGTTGATCTGGTTGTTCTGCAGGTAGAGGGTGGTGGCGTCATCAGGGATGTCTGCGGGGATGGAGGTGAGTCCCCGGTCGTTGCAGTAGATGAAGCCGTTGTCACAGCGGCACACCGAGGGGCAGGTGGTGCTGTCGATGACCTCCGTCAGGAAGGCGATGAGCCCGTAGCAGAGGAACAGCCAGTCCCGCAGGTCCATGGTGGCTGTGGTCATCACCACGGTGGCCGTGACAGTGGCAGTGGTCGTGGTGGTGGCGGTGGGGTGTGCCACCACCATGGTGGATGGCTAGGGGTGTCCGGCCCCACCTGGCCTGGAGCCTGAATACCTGCAAGGAGCACAGGACGGGGTCAGTGAGAGGGAGGTGGCGACAGCGACCCCAGGAGTGAATCGTGCACCCCCTCCCACCTGCCAGCCTGCACCAAGGGGTGGCCAAAGTCAGGTCCTGCGGGGTGAGCTCAAGCTGGAGGAACAGCCTTTGTGCCAGGTTTATGCCACAGGTGATTGCTCCCGGATTCTAACAACATCTGGCTAACGTTAAATCATATCGGGAGCCAGGAGGTTGCCCATTAATGAGACGCACGCTGCCACAGCCCTCCTGAAATGTGATCCGGAGCCTCGGGGAGGTTAATTTAGTGAGAGCCATGCGGCAGGTTTGGTTTCTTCTCTCAAGACTTCACACAAAGCCAGTCTCTATGGCCAGTGCTAAAGGTACCAGTCAATGTGGATGGGATGGATTTAGGGCGTGTTTTATGGATTCACAGCCGCTGTTTCCCTGGCACTGCACGAGGAGCACACATTGCTATCTGGCTCGGACCCAGGGTTCAAAAGGAAAGCTTGTTTCTGGAAGACCCAGGAGCTCAAAAGGGGGGCGTCGCCAGAACCTGCGAGAACGAAGCTGTCAGTGCCATCACTGGCAAGGAGTGCAGAGCAGGGAGCGTCATTGTCTGGTGTTAAAACAACATGTCCTATTGTCACTCGTACATTCTACAGACAGAAGAATGAGGTGTCAACAGAATCACTTTCTCGTGTATTTACAGAAATCTCTTTTCATCAGAGGTGCCTCCCTGGCCCTGGGTTTCGAGTTGTGTGGGAAATTGTCCCACACCTTGCCCCTTTCTCAAATCATAAACAGACCATGTTTTTTGTTTTTTTTTTTTTTCCTGGAACAGCTTAAAGTTTAAAGGAATGAGACAAATAAAAGGAGGGAGGCATTTGTACTCTGAGGGAATTGGCTGCAAGGTGTAATTTCAGTTTTCACAAATGGAAAAATTGCAGCATAGATTTTTCTTATATTATTTTACTGTTCATAGTGGTAAAAAATCAATTAAAGAGAAATTATCTTTCAGTCTCAGTGAGGAAGGTGTCTTCATGCAGCCAGCAAAAGTCTGCTGTAAAACGCTGGGTTCACGGAGGCTTTTCAATGATGGGACAAGATGGCCTCTCAGAGCCTGAAGCCCCAGCCTGGGAGGGCAGCCCTGGTGTACAGAGCAGAGCCGGCACCTGCTCACTGAGCCAGCAAGGACCTTACTTTTATGCCCCAGGGACTGAACACCTGTTTCTCAATAAGGCAAAACTTTCTGTCTTCTCTGTCCTTCTGTATTCCTGGCTGCTTTTTCTTTCTGTCGCGCAAGTTACTCTTGTAGGACCCAGCTCAAATGTTACCTCCTCTACTAGGTTTTCCTGGGGCCCCAGATAAAGCTTCCCTCTGTTCTGCCCATCCATCTGTCCACCCACCCATCCACCTACCATCCATTCATCCATCTGTCCATCATCCATCCATCCATCCATCCACCCACCCACCTACCATCCATTCATCCATCTGTCCATCATCCATCCATCCATCCATCCACCCACCCACCTAACCATCCATCCATCCATGCATCCATGCATCCATGCATCCACCTGTCCATTCATCCATCCATCCATTCCGGCATGCACCTGTCCATCCATCCATCCATGCATCCATCCATGCATCCACCCATCCATCCATCCATCCATCCATCCATCCATCCATCCATGCATCCACCTGTCTATCCATCCATCCATGCATCCACCTGTCCATCCATCCATCCATGCACCCACCTGTCCATCCATCCATCCATCCTTCCATCCATCCATCCATCCACCTGTCCATCCATCCATCCATCCATCCATCCATCATGCATCCAACAGAGCTTTATTGAGAATCTACCATATTCCAGGCCCTGTTTGCTGTAGCCACTTGGGATTCCATTCTGATGGGATAGATGGTAGCTCAAACTATAATAAAGACTTTGCTGAGAATTTTCCTAATATTTAAGTCACTTAACCCTCCCAGCAAACATGGGGTCAGTGCCCTTAATCCCATTTAACAGATGAGAAAACTGAAGCTCAGCGATGTTAACTTACTCAAGACTACTTGAGAACCAGCTAGGAGGAACCCAGGCCATCTGGGGAGGAGGCCAGAATCTTGGCAGTCTTGAGGCTGCAGCACTCTGTGGGTTACAGGTCACACTGTTTGGTGACTGGTGTTTTCATGTCACCAAACTGCAAGGGCAGGGACTGTGGCCAAGTGTGGCTTTACATCAGTGACCACCCGACGACAGAATGGGCCCCGCCATGGTGAATGCCTCTGCCACTCACCCCTGCACACTCAAACGCTCCCTTTGCACTTACAGGGTCTCTGCCCAGGCAGCCACCACAGTCATCAAGGTGGCTGCCAAGGCCCTATGCAATACTATGTGGCACCCCCGTTGGCTTTGTCCACTCCATTCCCCTCTCACTGACTGCAGCAGCCAGGCAACCCCTGGTATCCTCAGGGCCCTGGCACATGCTGTGCTGTCTGCCCAGACAGCTCATCCCCAGATCCATGCCTGCATCTCCTTCCAGTGAGGCCTTTCCTGGGCACCCTATCAAGAATTATAACTCCCAGGTACTCCTCTCGGTTCCTTGCTTACCTATAGTATTTACCACCAACCAACACGCTACATGTTTTATTTTTTTTTGTTTTGTTTTGTCTTGTTTTGTGTTTTGAGATGGAGTCTCGCTCTGTCACCAGGTATGAGTGCAATGGAGCCATCTTGGGTCACTACAACCTCCGCCTCCCGGGTTCAAGTGATCCTCCTGCTTCAGCCTCCTGAGTAGCTGGCACTACAGGTGCCTACCACCAATGCCTAGCTAATTTTTTGTATTTTTAGTAGAGACGGGGTCTCACCATGTTGGCCAGGATGGTCTTGGTCTCTTGACCTCGTGATCCACCTCCCTGGGCCTCTCAAAGTGCTGGGATTACAGGTGTGAGCCACCGCGCCCGGCCCTTTTTTGTTTTCATTGTCTGTGTCCCCACTAGAAGGTGCGCTCTACAAGGGCAGGGATTCGCACTCATGGCGTTTCCCACGTGGCAGATGCTCACTAAAGATTTCAAAGGAGAAACTGATGGACTTGTTCTGTAGATGAGGGGACGGAGGCACAGAGACCTGCCCATGGTCCCCTGGCAGGAGGAGGTGGGGTCTGGATTCCACCCCAGGGCTGTGTGGCTGCAGGACCCCAGTGCTTGACTCCAGATTGCTGAGGGCTGTGAGTCCTTGGTCAGCCCAGACACAGTCCTGCGGCCCAGGCTGAGCATTCTCAGACCTTCACGGAGGTACCCACTCTCCCGTGAGCCTCCTGCTTCCTTTGCCCAATGCCATCCCAGGTTGCCCTGGCCCTTATCTGACCACCTCACCTTTCATTACATAGGGAACTGGGAAGGACACTGGCCCAGATCGTGGGAGAGGATGCGCTTGAAGGCCAGGACAGCATGCAGAGCTAGACACATCAGCCTCCAGAGGATAAAGAAAAGCCTAGGCGGTGGGGTGACCTCTCTGGCCAGACCTCACCTGCTCCCCTTCACAGGCAAGGGTGCAGAGGTTGCCACCTACACACAGGTCCACAGCCCTCATTTCACAGCCCAGCAGCCTGAGACTCAGAGACATGAGGGACCCAGCCAAGGTCACAGTCAGCCCAGATTTCCCACTGCACATCTGTCCCTTCTGCACCGAGCCAGGCCCAGGAAGGTTATGGAGCCGGAGGTCCTGCCTCAAGTCACTTATGAGCAGGCAGGTAGCACAGGGCAGGTGCTAGAGACAGGAAGACACAGGCCTGCTCACAGGTCACCTTGCCTCCGTCTCCAGGGTCAAGTCTGAGTCTAGGAGCACCTCTGCCAGGGGCCCCCCCAGCATCTGGCTGCAGGATTACCCCCCTCCCTGGTCTGTTGGCTGATGACTTCTGGCACAAGGGATACAGGTGGCCTTTGTACTTGGCTGTTCCTGAGCAGTGCCCTAAGTAGGGGGCAAACTTGTTAAGGCAAAAGCCAAGGCAAACCACTGCATTCCCTGGCATGGACATCTGTTCCCAGTGCCCGCTCAGCTCATGGCCACAGTCCTCAGCCTCCAGAGGCCTCAGCATCATAATAGAGTCTAAATTGCACCTTTCAGAGATGCTTGATAGATAACCAAGAAGCATTTGGGAGGCAGGGACCCAAGGCCTTTCTGCTCCACTGTCTGTGGGCCTCATCCATCTTGGCCAGAGGCACCCCTGCCACCCTCCGCCCCTCAAGGCCAGCCTGAGGCTGAGCCCTCTGGCTCCAGGAAAATAAGGCGGGGCCTGGGGGTGTCGAGGAAGATAGCACACCTCACCAGAGGAGTCTTTAATTGCCTGGGTGCCTGGCTGCCTTTTTATTCCCTTGTTGTGTATTTCATAGTTTATGTGGCCATCAAATTAAACTGGTAAATCGCCCATCTTTTATGGAATTGCTTGTCGTCCTTGTGTGGATCTCTCAGACTTCAGCGTCGTATGAGTTACGACCTGCCAGCTCCATGACTGACAGCCGGATCCTTGGCGGGCCACAGGGGTGGGGGAGGGGAGCAGTGGGATGGCGCTCAGGCTGTAGGTGTCCAGGACTCCCCCGCTTAGCTGGGGGCCCTGGGGCATTATTCTTGGCATTATTCTTGGCTCCATCAGTCCTTGGCCCCTGCCAGCCTCCAGGACAGAGAGGCCTGGGTTCAAATCCTGCCTCTGCCACTTTCAGGTCGTGTGATTTCTTTTTTGAGACAGGGTCTCACTTTGTCACCCAGTCTGGAATGCAGTGGCTCGATCATGGCTCATTGCAGCCTCGACCTCCCCGGGCTCAGGTGATGATCCTATCTCAGCCTCCCGTGGAGCTGGGACCACAGGCGTGCACCACCACATCTGGCTAATTTTTGTATTTTTTGCAGAGATGGGGTTTTGCTATGTTGCTCAGGCTGGTCTTGAACTCCTAGGTTCAAGCAATCCGCCCGCTTCAGCCTCCCAAAGTGCTGACATTATAGGCGTGAGCCACCATGCTGGGCCTCAGGCTATGTGATTTTGAGCAAGCTGCTTGCCCTCTCTGAGCTTCGATTTCCTCATCTATAAATGTGGTCATAATAGGGGCCCTTACATGGGAACTTACAATTCAGGGTTCGCTGACATTTTATGTGCAGAGTACCCCCTGCTGAGTGCGATCTGGATGCCCCTGACGCATCCAGTTTAAAAGCTGCCCCAAATCTCTGCCTCCCCAGACATGCGGCCTAGCTTCTGCAGTAGCTGCTTGTCTCTGTCCTCCATGCTCCAGTGGCCCGTTCTCTACTCCCCTGCTCCTGGCTGTGCCTTCAGGACAGGCTGACCCCTTATCAGCCTCTGTGAAATTGAGATGTTGCCCCACCCGCCCACCTCAAACTGTGTGGGTGCCATCCTGCCTCTCCTCCAAGCCATGCTGGCAGCCTTGACCCTATGTCTGGGCCGCACAGAGCTGGTGGATGGGGCCAGCAACCATCCCCTCCTATGGGGCCGTGTCAGCCTCCTATGGGAGACCCTCCAAGCTGGGGGCAGGGTGGAGGGGTTGGGAGAGGTAAGAGGGTTTTAAATGGGCCTTTGTCATCAGGTCATCTAGTGGCCAGAAATAGTTTCTTACCTCCTCCACGCCACACTCACTCCTACCCCTGAGAAGTCCTGAGGCTTCTGTCCCTCCCCTCTCCGCCCCCTCTGCAGCCCTCCCCAGAAGCTGCGCTCACGGTACATTAGACCCTTTGTGGAACTCCTGCCCAGTGTCACGAGTGGGGAGAAGACAGCAGCTTCCCAGGTTTCCCAGGTCTAGGGGAGCAGTAGGGAAGCTGAGTGTGGTGTCTGCACCCATCTGCAAAGCCTTTACAAGCCAGTGACACCGAGCTTCTTCCCCACCACTTGTGGTGGCTTACGGCCGACCGTCTGCTGCTCAGCCTTTGCCGGGGACCCTGCTGCTGGCTCCTGGCCCTCATGGAACCTGGGGATGCTATTTTCTATTCATAGGCATGTCCCAGGAACTTCCGGAAGCCAGCAAGGAAACAGCTCACATCCCTGTCTGGCCTCGCTCCCGCGTGTCCTCTTTCACCTGCCCCATCCCTGGGATGGGGGCATCTCAGGCAGGGCCAGGTCGGGAGAGGAAGTGTCCTGCATGTAAACTCTGTATGTAGGAAAAACAAGCACATGCTCACCTGTATGGATGCTGGTCACGTCTCCCCCACCCCCACTCGCCCCTCAGCCTCCTTCCTGCCCACCTGCCTGCCACTGTCCTTGGGAATCTGGCTGCCCGTGTAGCCTGGCACTGGTGTGTGGCTGCTGCAGACCCTGGGGTCCTCTGACTTTTCCCTACTTCCTAGCCCCCAGGTAGGGTCTCTTGCAGGAGTCTTTCCCCTGCCAGTCCCTCCCTTCAGCAATAATTCATGTGTTTCCCCTAAACCTTGCCAGGCCTTCAAGTCCTCACTGAGAATGCTGTGCAGGCAGACTGTGGGCAGGAGCAGTTTCTCAGCCCCAGAGCAGGAAGGGCCAGTGGGACCCCAGTCCCACCTCCCACTAGACAGGAAGCCCCACCAAGGCACAGTCATCTCCCGCTCTGTGACGGGGCTTCAGCAAACCTTTGTTTAAATTAATGAGAGACCCCACCTTCCTGGGGCTCAACTGCAAACAAGACAGCGGGACGAGGGCCAGGAGGTAGGCAGGGCAGGCCGCTGCCTCCTGGTGTTCAGGGAGACCCAGGGAGAGCTCCCCTCCTTCTTCCCAGGAAGCCCCTTTCCTGCAAAGGCAAGTAACCCAGTGGCCTGCCTGGCTCAACCCAGCTGCTCAGCCTACTGTGGGGTGGCCTTGGGTCTCAAGTGTTTTTTCGAGACAGAGTTTTGCTCTTGTTGCCCAGACTGGAATGCAATGGTACGATCTCGGCTCACCACAACCTCCATCTCCTGGGTTCAGGCGATTCTCTTGCCTCAGCCTCCCGAGTAGCTGGGACTACAGGCATGCGCCACCAAGCCCAGCTAATTTTGTATTTTTAGTAGAGATGGGGTTTCTCCATGTTGGTCAGGCTGGTCTCAAACTCCCGACCTCAGGTGATCTGCCCGCCTTGACCGCCCAAAGTGATAGGATTACAGGGGTCTCAAGTCTTTATCTGCAAAATGTGACCATAAACTATCTACTTCCCTGGGCTCTTGTGGAGATAAAATAAGGTTTCTTTCAATGCTTAGCAGAGTCGTATTCAGAAGGAGGGAACTATTACTGTTACTAGCAATGAGCCGTGCTTCCCCGAGCCCCCGACGTGACCTGCAAGAAGAGAGGGGAGCCTTGAGTTATGTGAATGGGGCTTTTGCAAGCCCTAGTTCAGGCAGATGCCCCAGGGACTGCAGGCCCACCAGAGGCATCTCCTTAGGGCAAGGGCTAGATGCCATGGCCCTCAAGGGCTCTCTAACTCCAGCTCCCACCAGGGCAGGGTGCCAGCCAGCCACACCCATCACCCTAAACAACTTTGCTCCTGGATCCCGTCCACTGGTATCATTTAGAGCTTGTGATGCATGGGGGCTGGGGGATTCTTTTAAGACCTAAAGTTAATTATTTTTCTAATTTCATGCTGCATGCATTATGCATCAGCTGTTATCACTAGCGGTAATTGCAGACAGGTATGCAAATCCACTATAAATGCACCTAACTGCATAGGCCGTCTGGGTGGTGCTAGTGCCAGGCGGCGGGATGTCCTGAACTTCAGAGAATGTAAATAGCTTTAAAAAAAACAAGACTTAGGCCGGGCGTGGTGGCCTGTAATCCCAGCACTTTGGGAGGCCGAGGCGGGCAGATCACAAGGTCAGGAGATCGAGACCATCCTGGCTAACATGGTGAAACCCCGTCTCTACTAAAAAATACAAAAAACTAGCCGGGCGAGGTGGCGGGCGCCTGTAGTCCCAGCTACTCGGGAGGCTGAGGCAGGAGAATGGCGTGAACCCGGGAGGCGGAGCTTGCAGTGAGCTGAGATCTGGCCACTGCACTCCAGCTTGGGCGACAGAGTGAGACTCCGTCTCAAAAAAAAAAAAACAAAAAAAAACAAGACTTTAGAATTGTGTCTTAGGAGGTTAATTATATTGATAATAGTGTTCGATATTAAACCATTCAAGGCCAGGAGGGGGTGGGGGGATGAAAGGAGACACGTATAATTTTGTTCTTTTCTCTCTTGGCGTTATTTAATAAGATGCGCCTACACCTGATGTTTCTGTCTGTCTGTGTCCATTTTTAGTAAAGCTGCCTAAACTGAGACTTAATTCCTTTAGGAAAGGGAAAAAGAAAGCCCAGTGGGCTGGGCGAGGTGGTTC
This sequence comes from Trachypithecus francoisi, assembly GCF_009764315.1. Lineage (NCBI taxonomy): Eukaryota > Metazoa > Chordata > Mammalia > Primates > Cercopithecidae > Trachypithecus > Trachypithecus francoisi. Next base: position 10,110,521 of record NW_022681473.1, read on the forward strand.
CTTGTAATCCCAGCACTTTGGGAGGCTGAGGCGGGTGGATCACCTGAGGTCAGGAGTTCAAAACCAGCCTGGTCAACATGGTGAAACCCCGTCTCTACTAAAAATACAAAAATTAGCTGGGTGTGGTGGTGTGTGCCTGTAGTCCCAGCTACTTGGGAGGCTGAGGCAGGAGATTCACTTGAACCTGGGAGGTGGAGGTTGCAGTGAGCTGAGATTGTGCCACTGCACTCCAGCCTGGGTGACAGAGTGAAACGCTATCTCAAAAAAAATAAATAAACAAAAGAAAGCCCAGTGGAGTTTCAGAGTGAAGGAGAGGGGCTAAAGGTCTTTATTTTGGGGGGTGAGGAAAAGGCAGAGCAGTAGCACCAGCAGGGCTGGGGACAGTCCCCAAGAACAGGGCTGAGGCTGCGGGTTCTGCGCTGCTTCCCTCCTCAGCCTCCTTTAGGATCCTGGGCCGCAGCAGAGGGCCTGGATAGGAGCAGTATGACTAGGAAAGGCTGGTGATGGGTGATACTCACTGATCCTAGATCAGAGGCTTGGCACTGGGCTCTGAGGGCAGGGCCTCTCAGGGGCTGAGAACAACCCTGACAAGGTGGGAGGCAGGTCCTGCTCCGTCATCAGTTTATGGATTGCCTCCTCCCCCTGGAATGTAAACTCCTACAGTTAGGACATGGTCTGCCTTATGCCTGGCATGGAGCCTGGCACAGAAAGTGCTCAGTAAACATCTGACGAATGAATGAACAGGGCCACCAAAAGGGAGGCCCCTGAACCTAGACCCAGGGCCGGGTGGTGGTAGAGAAGAGGGAGGCTGGCCTTCCTACAGCCCACCCCAGGATGCCATGGTGACCCAGGGTGCCCTCACCACAGCAGCCCAAAGAGGCAAAGGGAAGGGTCTGGATTGTGCCACAGATGGCAGAGGGGTGGCCACAAACCCAGGCCTCAGCTATCCGGAGCTCTCCCCTTCCCAGGTCTCCTACCACCTGTCTCAGCTGCCCAGCGGGACCTCTGTGGCCCCAAAGGGAGACTCTTGGCCGTCCCTACTCACCCCCACTGATATGGATGCTGGCCTGGCACTTCCCAACCGCGTGTCTGTCTTCAACTATCAGAGGTGAGCCTCACTTTACTACAGAGGCCTTTTCCCCTCCCGCCCACCCCACAGATACACACACGATGGAACTCGCCACTCAGGACCCTGGAATCATGAGATAAAGGACCTCAGCGATTGTCTGCTTTTTGCAGATGAGGAAAATCTGAGGCCCCGCATGGATGAGACAGGCTCAGGGTGGAGACAGAGCCCTACAGCAGCTTGGGCAGCCTCCCCGCCCATCTCCTCGGGCCTTGGTGCCCAACTCTAACCCTTTCCCAGGGGTTTGGCACAGGGAGGGGGCTGGGGTACAGTGTCCCAACTCCATCAGGGTCTCACGGGGGCTGCTCTTCTCCACCAGCGGGTCCGCAACCCCTCACGCCTGTGGGCTCACTCACACCTGTGGGCTCACTCACGCCTGTGGGCTCACTCACGCCTGTGGGGCCACTCACGCCTGTGGGCTCGCTCACGCCTGTGGGCTCGCCCACGCCTGTGGGGCCACTCACGCCTGTGGGCTCGCTCACGCCTGTGGGGCCACTCACGCCTGTGGGCTCGCTCACGCCTGTGGGGCCACTCACGCCTGTGGGGTCACGCCTGTTAGCGCTAGCAGTAGCTAGCAGGGCTGGGTACCTGAGTGTTGGGCACGTCAGAATGCTCTCGCCAGCTGGCCACAGCCTGTGTGGAGGGGAGAGGCTGCATCCCCAATGCAGAAAGGGGAGGCATGCAGGGAGGGGCAGACTTGTCCAAGGTCACATGCTCACAACCAGAGGGCCAGGCCCCAACCCAGGTCTGTCTGCCCAGAGCATTTGTTCCTTGCCTCCCTTTGCACAGAGCCACTGAGCAGATCTGCCATGGCAGCAGGCCTGGGGGGCAGCAGCTGCTCCCCTCCAGCTTCGCTACAACCTAGGAATGACCCCAAAGCCCTCCTAGGGACTGGAGGGGCAGTAGGGACCAGGGCTGGACACTGGGAGAGGAGCAGCTGGGAGCAGAAGGGCTGCAGGGCAGGGGCCCAGCTCAGGCTCAGGTGCGTTCGCGGCCCCGCTGCTGGGCTAGCGCACTTTTATAATAAATAACAGCAAATTGCCCATCCGCAGGGCATCTTTCACGCCGGTGGCTAATAACACGGCTATTAATGCCCCCGCAGACGGCGTGCATGCTGTGCCGCTCTGACGAATGTCCCAGGCCCTGGTGCAATCATAAATCAACCCCTCTCCTGAGGAAGAGCGTGGGAAGTGTCTTTTTCCATCTTGGTAATGAATTGGGGCTTCCCTGTCCTGCCCAGGGCACGGCGGCTTAAGTTTGCCTGGGATTTGCGTTTTCCGAGGCGAGGTACAGCCTCTCCCTCTGGTCTCCGGGGATCCCTGGAGAAGTCAGCCCCATCTCAGTGGGAGGGAGCACTCACCGCCTGCTGTGTGACCCTTGGGGCACTCGCTGCCCTTCTCTGGGCCTCAGCTGGCTCCTGTAACCAACAAAGAGGCTGAACTGGAAGCCAGTGCAGACAATGCCCAAGGGCCAATAGGAGCAGGACTTTGGGCAGTAGCTTTGGATCAACCCCACCCTGGGTCACCAGCCAGACAGCAGGGGCGGGCCCTGATGTAGACTTGTGGACTACCTCCCGTTCAAGGGCAGCAGGCACCAGGGCAAGTAGCCTAGGTTACGAGAGCTCTTGCCCACCCCCCACCAGGCCTCACTGCCACCACCGTTAGGGAGGGGGCTCAAAATGAGATTCCCCCACCCCGCTGCAGGGCCAGGGGCCACGCCATTACATCCCGGGTCCAGCTGCTAGGTAGAGCCCAGCAGCACAGGGACCACCAGGTGGCAAATGATGCTTATGCCGGCAAGCAGAAGCCACCAGCTGCGTGAACTGCGTGAGTGGGTGGATGGGATGGAGCTGCAGACCCATGGAGACCCGTGGAGCTCTGGCCGGGAAAGGGGGCCTTTGGAGGGTGGGACCCAGCTGTCTGGGCGCGAGGAACCCTGGGCCACCCTGGAGCCCTTCTGAATTCACGTCCCTCTTCCCTTGTCCTTGGGCCTTACCTCCTTCGTCGCTGCAGCCCAGGAGCCCTCTGGGTCCGACGAGTTGCTGGTCTGAAGGCCCCCGCCAAAGTCACGAAGCTGCAACTCGGGACACCGTGAGCTCAGATGGCACTCACATTCCCGACCCCGTGGTCCTACCAGGCCTTGCACCACTAGGGACACAGACCTCAGACCTGGGGTGACTGGGCAGTGCTGGGGCACCCCAGGGCACAGAGAGGGGATCCGGTGCCTCGGTCTTCTGGTCTCCTGGCGTTCAGATGAGGCTGCAGGCCACAGTCAGCAGCACCCTTGGCACCCTAGGCCGCAGGCGCAGCTGGCTGCTCCCTGCAGAGTGAGGGTCCTGCGCACAGGGGGTACAGGGACACCCCTCTGGGCCCCAGGACTCCTGAGGGTGGCCTGAGGGGGTTCCGACCCCCTGTTCGTCGGACATGCCCTGTGGCCTGGCACCCAGCCCCGAGGACGGTGGTCTCTGCTGCTTGCTACCTCCACGGCCCTTTTCAACTCTTGCCCTTTTGTCTGCAGGCCGTCACCTCTTCTGAAAGGCCTCTGTGTGGCTTTTGGCTTTTACCCCCTTTTGGTTTACCAAGGCTTTTTTTTTTTCTAAATCCCTTTAAGTCACTTGGCAGAGTGGGCTGGGTGCAGAGAGCGTTCTTGCATGACAGAGCTGAGAGGGAGCCACTCTCCAAAGGCTCCGTATTCCTGCCACTCAGGCTGCGTCTCTGGGGGAAAGGAGGGGGTCCATTACCCCGCTGAGGAGTTCAGATGCTCATGGTGGGGCTGGAGCTGCTGACACGTACAGCTGAGCTGTCAGGCCCCCACATGCCCTTCTTTGGGAAGATGCTTGGGGGGCGAGGGCCTCAGTCCCGCTTGGCTGCTCCTGTGTGTAGAGGTTTCCTTGCTGGGAAGGTAGGGAGGGTGGGTTATTCCCGCTTCACCCCCTGGTCTTGTCTTTCCAAAAAGGAATCCATCTTCTCGCCCACTGCCTGCTTCCTTATCTGCCAAAAACAATACCAGTGATTAAGCCCAGAGACATGAGGGACCGCATTGGGACAGCATCCATCAGGGCCACTGGGCTGCAGCCCCCTTTGCTTTGGATCCTGGTTTTTTTTTTTTTTTTCTTTTTTGAGATGGAGTGGCTGGAGTGCAGTGGCGCGATCTCGGCTCACTGCAACCTCTGCCTCACGGGTTCAGGCGATTCCCCTGCCTCAGCCTCCTGAGTAGCTGGGACTACAGGCGCAAGCCACCACACCTGGCTAATTTTTTTTTGTATTTTAGAAGAGGTGGGGTTTCACCATGTTGGCCAGGATGATCTCAATCTCCTGACCTCATGATCTGCCTGCCTCGGCCTCCCAAAGTGATGGGATTACAGGCGTGAACCACCGCACCCAGCCTGGATTCTGTTTTTTTTTTTTTAAATGCCAGTTGCCCATGAGCCGGGGAAGGGCCTGGGGTTATTCTCCCCATCTCCTGCCTCTTTCCAAATCCTGACAACAGTTGGCTATTCATAGTGCCCAGCCTTGCAGCTACCTGATTTCCCTCCCTGGGGGTGGAAGGACTGGAAAGAGAAAAAGGAAGTTTTTTGAGCTCCTGGCCGTGCAGGGCCACCCGCCCAGCCCAGAGCTGGCTCCAATTCCCCCAGCACCTGCTCTTCTTGCTAAATGTCATTCAAAAGCTCCAACTGGACCGCCATGGCCTGGGCTTCCAGAACAAGCACTGCCTTTCCCCACCATGGGAAGCAGAACCATCAGGGAACTGGGGAAGTTGGGTCTCCATGTTCCTGGCCTCTGTCTGGTGCCCACCCCATTTCCTAGGTGGGGGGTCAATCCTCAACACCGGCAACTGCCCTCCCCTTCCGCACAGATGGAGGGCAGGGCAGGCTGTTCCAGAATCCAAGACAAACCCCGAGCCCTCCTCAGCACCTCTCATTAGTGCGGCATGTGGAAAGGCCATGGTGCTCTGGTGTCCGTATTCCCCCTGCAGGAGCCCCTCTTTGGAAAAGGGCTTTTATTACACATCTGAGAGTGCTCGCTCTGGTTTGAAATCAGATCCAGATGGGCTCAGCTGCATCTGGGCACTTTTCTTTGTAGGGCCTAAGGTGGCTGATTTGAGAAATGCTTGTTGGAGGCTGTTACAAATAAAAACAGGGGTATTGGGGTTCATGTTTTAATAAGCCCAGCACCCAGATAGGGGGTGGCTGCCCATGGGACTCACAGCCTGGCAGGGAAGGCATTCGGGAAGGGTGTGTGCCAGCCGGGTGGTGTGCAGGCCGAGTCTGATGGGGTGGACAGGGTGGCGGGGGGAGTTTTCTTGGGACAACCTGCCCTAGGAGAAAGGAGGTTTCAGAGCCAGCAAGCCCTATGGGACATCGATTCTGAATGGCCAGTGCCTGGTGAATACTACAGGTGGGGCACAGGCCCTGGAAGGGGTACGGTGGGGCTTACGCAGGAGGGAAGATGAGGACAGAGTCCCTGCGTGCGGGGAGGGAAGGCGGCCGGCTCCAGCACAAGCCCTTATTGCTATTACCACCCGCGTGATTTCATCCAATTATAAATTGTAATTTCTCCATGAAAGCGAGAGATGGAGAAAGTCCAATGAGGTCATCTGCCTCCCTGGCCGGGGCGCAGAAATTGTTTTATACCAGTGGGGGTGGGGCAGGGGCAGCAGGCTTCGGCATTTTGAGAGGATGACGGCCGTGTCCTGGGAGCCCAGAGGCTCCAGCCAGCCGTGGCCGCTGCCTCCCGATAAAGAGAGAAACCACTGAGCTCTGCTTTTGAAATTAAGAACCCAAAAAGGAGGCAGGTTCATCCCACCAGTGTGTTCGCCTCAGACCCTTCCCATAGCTTCTCAGCTTTATCCTGAGAGTGTCCCATAGCTCTCAGGATAGAGGCAATGCTGCTACAGTAGTCTCCAAGGGCCCTGCCCAGTCCACCCGCCGTGTCTGCCACTACTGCCCACTAATGCCCTGAGCTGGCTCCAGCCTGGCCCTTCACTGTACGGTTCCCCTTCTGTAAGAATCCGTGCAGACGTCATCCCTCCCTTCCTGCAATGGGCCACCCTCCCCTTGGCTTGTGTGGTCCTGTGAACCATGACAGCAATGACATAGCATGAAAAGAATTGTCTCCCTGGCTTCAAGGGAGGACCTGAGGCTGGATCCCCCAGCGTCTGGCTCAGTGCCTTGCACACAGTTGGTGCTTGATAAATGCACCCAGCGAACTTCCCATCTGCTTCCTCATTTAGAAAACCAAGGCACTAAGTGAGGCTCTTGGTGCCCGTCCAGCTTTGTATGTCCTCAGTCCGCATTCCCTGCTGCAGCCCCCACCCCTACCTTCCCTGGGGCCTGCAAAGTCTCCTGGAACCCCAGTGCTGGGATACTGGGCTCCTCGGCGTCTGTGCCCTCGATGAGTGGGGCCTCTCAGGCTTCTGGGGTGTGTATTGCTTTTCCAAGTGAGTCTGGCTGGCAGTGGTTGGGAGGTGTGAGCTCTCCAGCAGCACTGTGGCTCTTCCCTTGTGTGGGTGCATAATGATGATCATTAGTAGCCACCTGCATTCACTGAACCAAAGGAGGCCCAAGAATAAATATGTAAATGCATGCGCCTGGCAGACACCTCCTGCCAGAGCCACAGCGCCCCCAGTGGCCACCCTCCTGGCTCGAGTGAGTGGAGACCACGCCGTGTGAAGTTAGTGGTTACACTCATCCCCTTGGCCTCCCCTGTTCCCACAGGCTCCAGGTCTGGTCTCCGTGCTCAAAACCAATAAACCATTTTTTGAGTCAACATCATAAAAGCTTCCATTTTGAGTAAAAGTACTTTGAGATGCTTACACAATTCTACTTTTGTTATCATCAATAACATCACCACTGTATTAAAAGAAATTTGAAAGGAGGGAAAGAACGCCAAGTCCCCAGTCTCACATCTCTGCATCATCCTCTGCATTTTGGTGGATTCTGCCCATACATATATGCCAGGGGACAATGCACCTTGTCCTTTCCCAGTAATTTCTGCCTTGCCATCTTCCCTGAGCTTGGGAAGACAGCATGGCTAGCAGGTCAGGGAAGACCACCTCCATTGTGTGGACTGAGAAGAGGGAGCAAGACTTGTCCAGGGTTATACAACCTGAAGCAGAGTCAGGGCCTCAAACTCCAGGCCAATTTCCTTCTTGCTACACTACTCCAAGACAGCGCAAGAGAAACAGACCATCCAGCAAACACTGCACTGAAGGGCCCTGGGCTTCTCCTGAGGCTCTCTTGTGCACCCCTCCATCCATACATCCCTCCATCCTTCCATCTCTCCCTCCATTCCTCAATCCCGCCTTCTCTCAATCCCTCCATCTCACCATTTCTCTATTCATTCATCCATCCATCCATCCATCTATCCATTCATCTCTCCATCCATCCATCCTTCCTTCTCATTTCTCCATTCACCGATCCATCTCTCCATCTGTCAACCCATCCATTCATCTCTCCATCCATCCTTCCATCTGTCTCTCCATTCATCCTTGCATCTCTTCATCCATCCATCCCTCCTTCAATCTATCCATTCATCTCTCCATCCATCCTCCCATCTCTCCATCCTTCCATCTCTGTATTCATCCTTCCATCCCTCCATCTCTCCATCAATTCACCTCTATCCATCCATCCATCTCTCCATCTTTTCATCCATCCATCCATTTCTCCATCTGTCTCTCCATCTGTCCACTCATCTATCCATCTCTCCTTCTCCACCTATCCATTTCTCCATCTTTCCATCTACCCATCTCTCCATCCAGCAAACATATTCTGAGTCTAATCATGCTCCAGGCATTGTACAAGACATTGGGGATCCAAAGAGATGCCCCCATTCTCCAGGAGCTCACAGTCCAGTGGGGAGGGCACTGGTTTTCAGAGGGCTACAATCTGAGGCGCACACAGGGCAGTGTGGGAGCCAAGAGCTTTGAGGAAGATGATGCTATGCTGTGGTTCTGGGGTACTCCCATGGCATAACAATCACATGTGAGCTCAGTGGCCATCCAGAGGGGGGCAGGTCTGGCTGGGTTTTCCCTTGACCACCTGCCTATCTTCCAGAGCCACTGCTCACCCTTGGCCCTCAGGGCTTCCTCCCGAAGTAGAAACGATCCTCAAGCCCTCGGCTTTACAGTTCATAGCTGCCTTAAAGATCAGAGCTCTCTGATATTAATTCCTATATTAGCAATTAGCCCTCCTGTTTCATTTCAACCTTTGGCTCTTAGGGATGGATTTTTATGTATGTGTCATTAATCAGATGACTGGTATGTGCTGCTAGAAACCCAGGTGGGCTTTATGGCTGGTGACTTAGCGAAGTGGTGTTTTAAATGAACAACATGACTGCCCCCTCCCTGGGCAGAGCTGCCCTGTGGCAAAGAGGGCAGAGTTTAGATCATTGTAAGCAGGTCAGAGCTGGTGCGAGCTAGGAGACCCAGGATTTTCTTTCATTTTGGACTTCCAGGCTGAGGTCAGCATCTGTATCTGACCTTTATAGATGAAAAGACTCTTTGTGACTCAAACTGGAGTTTGTTCCATGGCTGCTGACTTCCCCCTACCAGGATGGCTGTCCACAGAGCCTGTTCCTTTCTTTCCCATTGCAGAGAGCGGTCTGGGGGCTGCTTATTCCCTCTCTCCCGAGGGCACTGGAGACAGAAGGCTGCGGGCAGGGAGAGCATTGCTGTCTGGGGGCTAGGACCGCTCCTGTAATGGGCTCAGCATGTAGGGAGTGGGACGGGAAGAACATTTCAGGCTGAGGGAACATCCTGTGTGAAGGCTGGAGGTGGGAGGGCTTAGTACAACAAGAGGTCAGTGTCCCAGAGCTCTGAGTGAGTGGAGGGCTGTGATCCGAGCTGAAGTGGGGCCCGGAGCCTGGCCCTGGGGGTGCTCTGAATGCTGCGCTGAGGGGCCTGGTCTTTGTATGAGGGCAGCGGGGAGGCCGTGAGGGTGCCCAGGCATGGAGGAGTGTGACCAGACTTGCAGTTTAGAAAGAGCGTTCTCACTGCTGCATGGAGACCTGGAAGGTACCCAGGTGCACAGGAGAGGACCAGTGAAAAGCTGGAACCGCACCCTCAGGAAAAGGGGCAGGGACCTGGGCTGGGGACCTCACGCAGTGAGGGGTTGAAGGGAAGGGGCCAACTTGGGAGTCCCCCGGGCTTTACTCCCTGAAGACAGGCCTGGGTGCTGAGTGGGTTCCCACCTCCTTCTCCTCACTGGAGGGCAGCTGAGTGCTCCTGGGAGCACCACCAAAAGAGCCATGGACAGCCAGCTTGCTGTGGGTTCCGAGCCTGGTCCTGATCTGCAGCCCACAGCCCTGGGCCTTAGCAGGAGCAGGAAGGCCTCTGGAGGCTGTGCCTTCTGCTCTGTGAGAGGGGCCCACCCCATTCCCTGCCCACTCTCTCCTGGCCCCCAGGCTTGGCACCACTGCATGGCACCCGAGTAGCAGGGTGAGAAGAGGCGGAGGCGAGAGCCTGCTTGTGTGGTGCGAACCCTCCCAGCCTCCGCTCAGCTAATTAAACCATCTCCTGACAAAACCCAGACTTTCAGGGTATTTGCGAGAGTGCGAGCCAGGCTGTGGGTGGCTTCAGGAGTCTGTTCCGCCCGGCCAGCAGGCCTGGGCCTTTGCCAGCGCCCACCCTCAAGATGGCCATCAGAGAAACTCAGCAGGCAGTGCCCAGAGCAGGGCCCTCCAGGGGTGCGGGGCCCACTCGCCCGGGATGGAGCTTCTCTTGCCACGGGACATCGCCCCTTCTTTATTCTCTTCCTTCCTTCCCTTCACACGTGGGCAGCTGTGGCCAGAGGTGGCCTGGGAGTTCACCCATCCCCTGGTGCTGAGTTGGCAGAGAAGCCCAGCAGGCCAAACTGGGCACAGACCGTAGCCACCTGCCGCTCCCTACCTGCCCCACTGGACCCAGCAGTCCCTCCCTGCACTGTCTGGGGGGTCTGGAGGCCCAGTTCTGCCAGGCTCAGGGTGCTGCAGAGGGGAGGGTTCCCTAGCTGAAGCTGCTGCCCTCACAGTGCAGCTGAGCAACAGGGGACCTAGAAACGGCTGCCAGTGGGCACTGCCGTCCCTGGGCAGCAGGAAGACAGGAGCAGGCAGGCGCCTGAAGAGTCCTCATCCACCTGGAGTGCTCTTGTGCCTTTGAAATCTCCTCCCAGCAAGGGCAGGCAGGAACTCCTGGGCCCAGACGCTGAGAGAGTGGGTGAGGGGGGGACCAGCAAGGGCGGCTCACACCCAGCTCACTGAGGGACAGGCATTGGCTCTCAGCTCTGCAGGGGGAGGCCCTCGAGGGGACGCAGCCGGCAGTGTGCTTGGAGGGGATGGGGACACGGCAGCCCCGCACAGGCCTGCTCTCTCGCTCTCAGGGAGGCGCCCTGCAGCCAGAGCCTGTCCCTTCACAGAGCAACTCTAGGCACAAAAGGGGACAGGGCAGGGTGCGGTGGCTCACGCCTGTAATCCCAGCACTTTGGGAGGCCGAGGCAGGCGGATCCCTTGAGGTCAGGAGTTTGAGACCAGCCTGGCCAACATGTTGATACCCCCGTCTCTACTAAAAATAAAAAAATTAGCTGGACGTGGTGGCAGATGCCTGTAATTCCAGCTACTTGGGGGGCTGAGGCAAGAGAATCGCTTGAACCCGGGAAGCGGAGGTTGCAGTGAGCCGAGATCGTGCCACTGCATTTTAACCTAGACAGCACAGAGAGACTCAGTCTTTAAAAAAAAAAAAAAAAAAAGGAGGGGAGAGGAATGACCGCTTGCCTGCCTGCTCTACCTAGCAGACCTCACTGTGATGCATCGCCCGTGCCCATTAGGGCCTGTGTCCAGCCTAGAGGAAGCTCAGGGGGTGATGAACCTGGCGCCACCAGCCAAGGCCGGAACCTCTTCTTTCAGGAAATTGGCCTGCTTTTGTCGGCAGAACAGTGGCTGTTCGACCCCCTGCCTGTCCGTCACAGTGCTCTTGGCTGCCCCTTGGCCGAGGCAGGTGGTGGAGCCGGCAGGCAGCCCTGGTCCGCTCCTGGCCTCCAGGGTCTGGGCACTCTCACAGCGTCTCCTGGCAGCCTGGCTGTGAAATGGGCCCCACACTGGAGCTCTCGAGCAGCAGTTTGAAGCAGCACTGTGCTGACTGCAGCACAACACATCCTGCAGGCTCATGGGCCCCTGGGGGGTGGGGGGACCACTGCTGGAGACTCCCCAGGGAGAAAGCTGAGGAACTGTCAGGGAACCCACGTTCTGCTCAAGGGCCATCAGCTCCCTCCCTCGGCTACCCCTTCCCCAGAAACTCCCCCGAGCCTCGCACTCCACCATTCAGGTCTCGACCCCTGACTTGGAGCCCCTCCTGGCCTATTTCAGGAGCCCCCTGCCCACCTCCTTCCAGGGCTCTGTGCTAGTGCTGGGGGTCTAGTGTGCACCCTCAGGAACTGGCAGCACCTCCCTCCGCCTACTGCATCTAGAAACCCAGCCCTCCTTCTCAGACCTCCACTGTGAGCTGGGGATTCCAGGCCGCATATGCCATCATCCGAGTTACTCAGGTGCAGCTGGGGGAAGCTGCCTTTCCTTCCAGAAGCATCCACTAGCAACCTCAGTTCACTACTTCCCTCCCACCAGCTCTGCCAGCCTCCAGCCCCCAGGGACAGGTGCCCTCTCACTCAGCTCCCAGCTCTCTGGTTTCCCTGCACCAGCAAGAGCCTATGCCAGGGGATTTTTTCCCTCTGTGTTGGAAATCTCCCACCCTTCCCCTCCTTCCCGTAAACATGCTCTCTGGCCGAGAGCAACGCTGTGCGCTCGGCCCAGGCGGCCAGACTTTGTTAATATTTACAGCGAGTGGCTCAGGAAGCTATTAGCTTCCTTTTCTTGTTGTTAATTGAAAGAGGAGAAAATGGTTGTAACACTTCAAAAGAACTTAAAGCACAGCCCGAGAGACTAGCTGAATTGGGAGGAATGGGGGAAAAGAGAGAGACTATTTTAAATAAATAAAGCAAGCCAGCCAGCCCACACCTCACACGAGAGTGGAATGTCGTTCCTTCCCCATCTTTGCAGACGCCTGGCTTTCCTCTGAGGTTTCCTTAGTGCCTCTCATTGTATATTTTCCTTTTCATTCGGGAGCCTGCCTTAAGGAGAGAAGGAGGAAGAGAAAGGATTCGCAGCACACTTTTGTTAATAACGAGGCTCTTTGAAGCTGCAGCTAACGAGGCCCCTGGTACCTTCACTCCCGGAGCACACGGGGCTGGGAGACCTGTGGCTACCTCCCCTCCTGGGACGCAGGCCACTCCTGGGCCCCCCAACCTGGATGTGACCTCTGGGAAGTGCTTTGGCCTCCGTGCCCCTGTGAACCCCAGGCACAGCCAAAGATGCCGTGGTCGTGGGGTGGGGGGTGATTTTCTGAATCTTGGTAGATAGGGGCCAGCATTGAGAGGCCTCTGACCTCTGTGGCCAGCCTCTCTGAACCACTTTTCCCAAAGATAAATGATCCCGCCCACAGCAGCCGCACATTGAGCTTCCGGAGTCTGCCTCATGACGTATGCGACCAAATGGCTCTGCCAGTCACCCTGTGGTTAGGCAGGGGCAGGAAAGGATGACTCAGGAGGCCTTCACTCCAGGAGCCTGCCATTCACTTCTAACTGACAACTGTTTCTTCCTCCAGGAAGCTTCCCTGACCCTTCCTTGTCCCCTGCCTGCTTAACTTTGTTTTTTGGGATTTTTTTTTTTTTTTTTTTTTTTTTTTAGATGGAGTCTCTGTCGCCCAGGCTGGAGCGCAGTGGCATGATCTCAGCTCACTGCAGCCTCCGCCTCCCAGGTTCAAGCAATTCTCTGCCTCAGCCTCCTGAGTAGCTGGGATTACAGGCGCCCGCCACCATGCCTGGCTAACTTTTTTTGTATTTTGAGTAGAGACGGGGTTTCACCATCTTCCAGGTTGGTTTTGAACTCCTGACCTCGTGCTCCACCGGCCTCAGCCTCCCAAAGTGCTGAGATTACAGGCCTGAGCCACTGTGCCCAGCCTAAGTTTTATATTTTTAATAGAGATGGGATTTCACCATGTTGGCCAGGCTGGTCTCAAACTCCTGACCTCAGATGATCTGCCTGGCTTGGCCTCCCAAAGTGCTGGGATTACAGGCGTGAGCCACTGCGCCCAGCCCCGGCCTGCTTAACTTTGGCCTCTCAGGCTCCCCTGGCACCCTGCCCTCTATCAGCCAGCAACTCTGCTTCTGCAGAGCAAGGTGGCTTACTGTACCAGACACAGAGGGACACCTTGCCCCCAGCTTCTGGTTGCTGCACAGGCTGCATTAATGGAGGAATCAATGGTATATTGAAGGAGGTGATCGCTACACCACCTCCTCCCTCTTTGCACCCTGGTCATGCCAGACTAGAACACTGTTCTGTTCTGGGCTCTTAGAGACACACAGCCACACTACAGAGCAGGAGGCCTAGTGGGTGGGGAGTGGCCTTGGCCATGACCAAGAAGGGGTGGGGCTTGTTCAGCCAGTCCGGGGAAGAGGGCAGTCTCCTGTCCTTGGCAGAGAAAGAAAACAGACCTGTTCTGGGAGGCCCAAGAACTGGAAGGACTAGGAGGGAAGCACTGGGAAGGATGGAGTTAAGAAAGAAATCTATACCAGGTGGAGATGCCCAAAGGTGGGCCAGGCTGCCCCCACCAGGGGCATCCATACCTAGTCTCCATGGCCACTGGCAGAGATGCCAGGCAGTGGTGAGCACGCCAGGTGGAGGTCTGGCTTCCCGGCTCACTCAGCCCTTGCCCTCTCCACCGGGGAGTATAATTGTCTTTTCCCAATGGGCCGTGAGCTCTTAAGGGTAAGGACTGTGTCCTCAGCAGTGACAACACCAGCAGCTGACTCAATTGAGTTCTAGATGGCCCAGGCACACAGAGCTGAGATGTTGACGTGGATAATAATAATACTAACAACAACAGTAGTGGCTGCCTGGTGTTGTGTCCGAGGCAGACACTATTCACACGTCGCCTCACTGAATGCACAGGCACTGTTATTACCATTCCAATTTTCCACTTGAGAAAACAGATATTCAGGAGCCTGCCCAGGGTCCCACAGGGGGTCTGCTCCAGGGCCTGGATGCAAACTCACTCCTCTCTCCACTCTGGGTCCTCAAGGCCACACCAGCCACTCCTGTGTGGCCAGGGACTAAAGGTCAGCTCGCACAGCAGGAGGCTGCAAGCCGAGCTCCCTCTGCAGGGTCATAGGGCACATTAGCAAATTAAAGGCTCTGAGAAGTCCTGCAGCAAAGATGCTGATTGGAGTTTGTTCACTCTAGCAGTTACCAACTGACTTTGTCTTTGGTGACACCTGTTAACCTCCCAGCATTCGTGTCTTCTTCAAACCATGCTTGGGGAGATGCTGTGGGTGTTCATGCACCCGTTTACTCAGGCTTTTGGTAAGGGGCTGCTGTGTGCCAGGCAGGGGCCTGGTGCTGGTGACATGCAGTGGTGAGGACAGGCCTGTCCCTGCCCTGTGCCTCCCTGGTGCCCAGATGGTGGCTAGCACACAGTGGCACACGTGCCTGCAGCCAGTGAGGGCTGAATGAGAGTGGGAGTGGATGGGGCAGAGGAGCCGGGCTGGGCCATGGGAAGCCACTGTCATGGCCACATGCGGTCTCTGAGCCGCCCCTCATCTCCTCCCATCGTGTATGCTGTGTCAGGACCTCTGGCCACACCCAACCTCAACCTCTCCAGCGGCATATAGGCCCCTGGGAGGCCCCACCAGCCCTCCACTGGCAGGGTCAGAGCCCTCTGCCCCCACCTCAGGACCCCTACCAGGCCCAGCACCTCTTCCCTTCCCTTCAGGCCCTGTGTCTCTGGCCTTGACATTCTGATCACATCCACTGGCCTGCCTGGAATACTAATTCTCCCCAGATGAAACCATCCGTGTTTAATTTTTTTAAGAGGCAGACAGAAAGACAAGAACAGGGGAGACGTTAGTGGGTAGGAATTGGAGCCCTCTTTGGAGCCCTGAGACTGTGCAGTGACTCCAGCCACTCGGGGTGCCACGGCGACCCTAACACAGGCCAAGCTTGGAGGCCAGGAAGGACAGTGGCCTTTTGAATACACCAGAGTGTGCTATGGTCCTGGCTTGGGTGGGAGGATTGTTTTTTGGGACCCTCAGGAGCTGAGATCACATGGAGATAGAGGGCTGGCAGCCCCGCTGTCCTCCGTGCCACCTGAGAGCCCAGAGTGACCCCACCGTCCCCAGTATGCTTCCTGCAGCCCCAGAGAGAGGCCTCGGGACACAGGAGAGTGGCCAGATGGTGGGATTGACCCAGCAGCTGCTCTGGTGCTCCTGCCTTTGGCTGTTCTGGGCCTCAGCAGCCTCCTGGGGGACTGGGGTAGTGGCCCACTGTCAGGAGGGCAGTTGTGGGAAGAACTAGTAAGACTTGCTGGAGGGGAGAGGACAGTGCTAACGGCCGGCGTCCAGGTGGGGAGTTGGGACCCCTCATGCAACTTCAGCAGCTGCGCCCCTTGGGCCGAGTGTCTTCTGAACATCAGTCTCCTTATCTGTCAGATGGGGGGGACGGTGGCGGCAACATCCTAGGCTGTGGTGAGGACTCCAGGAGGTGCTGTACGAATGCCCAAAGGACTGGCCCAGCTCT
This sequence comes from Trachypithecus francoisi, assembly GCF_009764315.1. Taxonomy (NCBI): domain Eukaryota; kingdom Metazoa; phylum Chordata; class Mammalia; order Primates; family Cercopithecidae; genus Trachypithecus; species Trachypithecus francoisi. The sequence continues at coordinate 10,126,244 of NW_022681473.1, forward strand.
CCCTGGGCATGCACCTCAGCTACTGTTCTAACCCACCAGCCCGACCCCACCCCAGCCTTACCCCTGCAGACTCCTCCCCCACATCCACCTCCCTGGCACCAGCACAGCCCTGGGGCAAAAGCTACGATGGTGCCACCCGCCCCCCAACCTCCCAGCCTCGCATCCTCATGTCCCTGGAGGAATGAATGAGATTGTAATGGCAGGAAACTTGACAGAAAATGAAACGTGATGAAATCAGCTACGTGAATGATGAAATCCAAATCCCAGCCTTCTTCTGAGGTGGGGTGAATGCTGTCCCATGCTCCGCGGGCTGCAGACCCCACAGTGGAGCCTGCCACTGCCCCTTCCCTTGCCCCAGGAGCTGGAGTCTTAGGCCCCCCTCCCCATCCCTCTTCTATCCTCCTCCCATGCCCCCTCCCCATCCTCTCTTCTTCTCCCTTCCCTCCTCCCCTCCTCCTCCCATGTCCCTCCTCATCCTCTCTTCCTTCCTCCTCCGTCTTCTTCCTCCTCTCCCTCCTCCCATTCCTCCTCCCCTCCCCTCCCATGCCCCCTCCCCATCCTCTCTTCTCTCCTCCTCCCCTCCCTCCTCCCATGTCCCTCTTCATCTTCTCTTCCCTCCTCCTCCGTCTTCTTCCTCCCCTCCCTCCTCCCCTACTCCTCCCATGCCCCCTCCCCATCCTCTTCCCTCCTTCTCAGCCTCCTCCTCTTCATCCTCCTCTCCTCCTCCCATGTCCCTCTCCATCCTCCCCTCCCTCCTCCCCCTTCTCCTAGGTATAGCCAGCAGTCAGTGACCAACTGACCCAGAGGTCAGAGGTCAGTGCTGCAGATTTGTCAGTGCTCCCTGCAGAGCAGACCAAACTGAGACCACCCTGGCTGGCCCTCCCCCTGCCCTCTCCTGCTTTACTTCTTCCTTCAGGGCTCCCTGGGAGTGCAGGGCTGGACCCAACTCAGGCTCTGCTTCTGCAGAGCCCCAGAGACAAACCCCAAGTGCCTGGTGGAGAGACCCTCCCCTAAAATGGGGCCACCCCTGCCCCCATTTTAGTCTCAGGACATCCCCGCCTCAGAGAAGAGGTCTGTTGGTGGCTGGGACAAAGCCTGGCACCACGCAGTACTCCAGCTGGGACCCCTCCTGTGGCGATGGCTGGCCACAGCCTCCACTTCCTACCTCATCCCGCAGCCTCCCGGCCCAGCCACCTGTGAGCAGGCAGAGCCGGTGGAGGGAGGGCCGGGGGAAGCAAATGTGGTTATTTGGCCTCCTCCTCCTCCTCCACTTCGGGGGCTGCCCCATCAATTATTATCGACCCACCGCTGCCCGGGCTGGAGGCGAGCTGAGGAAATAAAGCACCGGGCTCAGTAATTGTGCCCTGCTGCCTGAGTTTACTCATTTGTGGCTTTCCTACCCACTAAGAAACGAGACGATAAATAACTGCTGACTATTAGGTCCCAGACGGGAAAAGCACCGCACGATGCGTTTCCTGAGGATGAGCAGAGGCTGGAGACCCACACGCCCGTTGGCCTTTCCCACACCCTCTCACCCTGTGGACTCAGGCTGTTCAGGGCCTGAAACCTGGGGCCTGGGAAGACAGGCAGAGGATGAGTCCCCAGCCCTGTGGGGAGAGGGTGCATATCTTCCCCTCCCCCAGCCCCATTCTGGAAAATTCTGGGCTCAGGATGGCACGGCTGTTGAGTCCAGTCACAGGCTTTGTGTTTCCCTTTTGTTACTTGGATGGAGGGCCTTGTCATAAGTGCTGAAAGAATGAAGACGCCACCTTATCCAACCCTCTCACTTTACAGGGCATGGGGGGCAAACTGAGGCTCAGAGAGGTGAATGCCCTGCCCAGGGTCACACAGGGCAGAGCTGGTCTCAGCTCCAGCACCATCATCCTCCTCATTCTTTCCCTGGGGGGAGGACACCTACGAGCGGGCATAGAGACTGGCATCAGGGGCCCTTACCCTCCTCAGCCCTGCCCCCGCAGAACTGGCAGCTTCCCTGATGGCACCATCTCAGGGCCTCTCACCCTCCCTCAAGAGCCCCACTTTGTCCAGGCCCTGAGCCGGCTTCTCTCAAGGCATCACCTTCACCCTAGGAGTGGCGCCAGGTGGGGATCGGGGAGTTCCTTGCTCTGAGAAGTCTCCCCAAGTTTTCAGCCGCTTTCTCTGGTCCGTGGCTGCCGACCTGGCAGCTGGGAAGGAGGGTGCATGGATAAGAGAAGGAGGCTGGAGAAAGCCCCGGGGGAGTCAGGGGAAGGGGCTGGACCCACACCCGTGTTGAATCCCACCCCTGCTCCGTGAGGCGACGACTCCTCCATGCTACGGATGGGGAATCTGGGCTCAGAGATGGTGGGCCTCCTGCCCCAGGTCTAGGGGACTTGTGGGCCCTGTTTTGACCGGGACTTTCCGAGTTTGGGTACGAATCCCTGGCACACTGGGACACTTGGCCACCCTACCCCAGTCTCACAGCTGGTAAACAGCAGCACCAAGCCCTGCTCTCCCACCCAGAGCCCGGGGTCCTCACCTCTGCAGCGCAATGCCGGCCCCTCAGCAGAGCACCTTGCTCCATCAGATCACTCCCCGACCCGCCCTGTGCCTGCAAGGCTGCTGGTCACCAGTGGGCTCCTGGGCCCCTGCCTTCCAGCTGGGTTCACAGAGGAGCCAGAGCAGCAGGTCAGAGGGAGGGAGGGCAGCTGAGAGGCGTCCCTCTCTTGTCAGTGGCCCTCCCAGTGGCTTCGGTGGCTCTCTCTGAGTCTGGTAACCTCTGCTTCCTCCTCAGCCTCCATGGTGACAGCTCCCCACCTTCCCCTGTTGGTTTCCTAACCCCACCCATGACTTTGAACGGTGCCTTCGATACACCCGATTCTGCCTGCGATCCTGCCTAGTGCCCCTGCCAAGTAATAACAGAACAGTCGCTCCCACCCACCAAGAGCCCACTGTGTGCCAGGCTCTATTCAGTCTTACTGTCTGCCGTCGCTCATCTCGTGCTTAGTGACCTGGGGAAACACATGATTATCCCCATTTTAGTCTCGGGACGTGGTGGAGAGACACTGCCACCCCGCCCCCATTTTAGTCTTGGGACGGCCCCGCCTCAGAGATGGGGTCTGTTGGTGGCTGGGGACAAGGCTGGGGCTGCGCAGTGCTCCAGCTGGGGCCCCTCCTGTGGTGGTGGCTGACCACAGCCTCCACTTCCTACCTCATCCTGCAGCCTCCTGGCCCAGCCACCTGTGAGCAGGCAGAGCCAGTCGAGGGAGGGCCAGGGCAGCTGAGACCCAGAGAGGTCGAGTGACTTGCCATGGGTCACACAGCCAATAAGGGTGGCCTGGTTGTGTGTGCTGATGGGAAAATAAAACCCGGGGAGGAGGAGGAGAGACCTGCTCCAGGCCAGGAGAAACAAATTGTAAAGAGCGGTGCCACCTGCCCGTGAGAGGAGAGTCAGCTTCTGCCATCCTGGGTGAGCAGGAGGAGGCCAGGCAGCCAGCTCCTGAGCACCTGCCCTGCCCAGGCCCGTGGCCACACCTCTAGGGTTCACAGGGAGGGCGCTTGTGCCGGCCTTCCACAGGAAAGGACCCCGAGGCTCCCAGACAGTCGTGCCCAAGGCCCCACTGCCCCCTGGTCTGTGCTGCCCCTCCCTGGCCCCACCTGGCCACCCAGCCTAGTGACTCAAGGTCCCCCCATCTCCTGGCTACGGCTCCTCTGGGTGCTTGCCTGGTCCCTCCTGAGGGGAGGCAGCGACTTTTACCAACCTCCCCACCCTACACCCCTGGAGGAGTCTGGCTGCTCTGGGTCCCTGCGGGATTCAACTTTATTTTTGCAGAGCACTTCCTGAGTAGCAGAACCCCTGGGGCCCTGGGGTGGAGAGAGCGGGGCCAAGTGCCTATGGGAAGAGCCAGGGGAGGCCCAGAGATCCAGTGACAGGGCCACCAGGGCCTCCACCGCTGGGGTGTTTCCACACCACAGCCCCCCTCGAGGCCCTCCCAGCTCTGGCCCCTCGAACCGCTGAGGAGGCCCGGCCTCCCCTTCTGACACAATCCAGGCCTCTCTACCTCTCCCCTGTCGCAGAAAGAAGGAGCTAAGCCCTGTGTACCCGCTGCCTTCATCTCCTGAAACAGCCCCCAGGAGAGTGGTCTGTGGACCCCAAAGTGCAGAGAAGCCGGCCCTGGGCAGGTGTCCAGCCTCCGGTCATTCAGACACACACAGCGTGTTCTGTGTCCTGGGTGGACAGGGTGGGGACTGCAAGGGCCAGGCCAGGCATGCAGCATCATGAGACCATCACAGGAGAGCGAATATAAGGACAAGGACCGTGGCTGCATGTCCTGCACGGTGGCTGGGGCCGCGGGCAAGGCCAGCCTTGCAGGCCACAGCGAGTGAAGCTGCAGGATGCTGGTACCAGATGCGCCCATTTCCCGGGGACTGCATCCCTGCCTCCAAGCCCAGAGCTCCAGCAAGGGGTGGTGACTGTGGAGAGGTGTGGCCAACTGGACTCTGCCCAGTCTGGTTCCCAGAGAACCCAGCTTTCTTGGGAGGCAGATGCACCCCAGAGTCCCCTCGGGCTGGGGAAAACCGGCCTGTGGTCAGGGCTGGGCAGGACCTACAGCCAAGGCAGGGGTGGCAGGGTTAGGTCTGGGTGGTGCACCCTGTTCCCACATCCGAGGTGACAGGAGCAGGTTGATTTCCCTGCACAGAGGGCACGGAGCTGGGGCGGGGGGCCCAGGAGAGCAGTGGGGGCGCTGCGCAGGTGCACTTCTGCCAGACCCAAGAATGAGCCCTCACTGAACTGTGCCGTCATTTATTTTAATGCCTCTGTGGCCCACATTTGAGTGCAGGTGAAATATGGCCCCACATCATTTACTGGTGGGGATGTGAATTGTGCTTTGCTGTGGGAGGATAAACACATCAGTGGGCGGTGTAGGTCCCTGTGGCAGCTGCTCAGGGCGGCCGTGTGGCTGCTGTGTGGGTGGAGGCCGGGGAGGGGTCCTCTCCCTGCGTCGAAAGGCTTCTCTTCGTACCCCACCATCAAGGAGAGAGGCAGTGACAGCTCCTGCCAGGACAGGGAAGGGCTAGCAGGCTGCCTGCTACCTCCCCTCCCAGCTCCATCCCCAGCCTCCACCCCCAGCACTGCCTATGGAAGTCACAGGCTAGGTGGAGGAGTGGCTAAGGGCCGCTCCACAGCTGCTTGGGTGATCTGGGTGTGTCCACATCTCTGTCTGTACTGCGAGCACAAGAATCTTCCTTCCTCATGCCCTTCTCCTCTCTCTTCCCTGAACATACTATGTGCGTCCCTGGAGCCTCAGACAGAAGTGGGGCTGCAGGAGCCGGAAAAAGCACCCCCAGCTGCAGAACCACACGTGCAAAGGCCCGGAGGCAGGAGGAAGGCTGACTTTGTAGATGTCGTGAGAGAACTCAGCCTGGGGTAGCACGGTCAGCTAGGGGACCTCAGGGAAGGTCCTGGACTTCCTCCTGAGGGCATGGGGAGAGTAGAGGGACAGGTTTGGACTTGAGAGTAGAAAGCTGGGGGTAGGGAGGGAATGTTCCATCCTCTGAGATTGGGGGTAGTCACAAAGGCACCATATGCACATGTAAAATTCCCAGGTCTTAGAGCTGCATACCCCAGGCTATGCAGGTGACCCACACTTCCTCCTAAAAACACAATTCAACAAAGGAAGCCTTCCTCTGGCCCTGAATGCAGGGCCTGGGGCAGGATGGGCTCTGAGCTAAGCCCCTCCTCCCCACCCCAGCCCTGGGGGACCCCACTGTTGAGTCCTGGCTTCCTCTGAATGGCTGTGTGTGCGTAGCCCCCCACCCCACCAGTGCTGAGTGCTCATGGCCTGGCCCAGCCAACTCAGCTCATACCCCCACAGGGCTCCGGAGGGAGGGAGGGAGGGCAGAGACAGGCTGTAGCCACCTCCACCCCCACCCTCCCTCCCTGAGCCTCCTTTAAGGCTGCAAGGCCACTAACCATCTGCTGAGGCAGGGGCTGGGGGCACAGGAAGGGCACCTGAGCCGCCCCTTCTGAGGGGGTGGGATGGCCCCTGAGAAGAGCTCCCTTTCCTCACCCCCCCAGGACTTTATCTGCATCATCTCTTATTCCTCCTGCATCCCTGCTGGGGATGCTGTTATTCCCCCACTTGCCTAGCTGAGGAAACTGAGGCCTGAGAAGGTTGCCGGGAAAGTGAGAGCCCACCCATGCCCCCCCTGGGGCCCTGGCCTAGGCCTTCAGGCCCCCAATGGACAACACTGAACTTCCTCCTGGGACAGCCTGCAGGTTGCCCCAGGCCTGTCTGTGGGTGACTGTCCCCCCTTCCCAAGGCAGGTAGGCCCAGCCTCCCCGCAGGCACGTGGGGCAAAGTAACAAGGCTGTCGCTGTGCTGGCCCACGCTGTGGCCCGGAATGGACCCGGCGGGCGGCAGGGGACATACTTAGTGGAAGATTTATAAGCTGGGTTAAAATTTAATTTGGGTGGACAATCCCAGTCAGCCAAGCCGGCCGCCCCAGACACAGGGCCTGGTTCCGGCAGTCCCGTGGTTGGGCCTGGCCCCCCTGCCAGTCTCCCCCCCTCTTCCGTCCCCGGAAGGCAGGCAGCCCGCCGCCCGCAGAGAACTATTAGCATGAATTCGATTTGGGGCAGTAGCAGTGGGCGCTGAGCCTTGTTTGCACTTCAGTTCAAAATTGAACAGGACAGAATCAGCTTTGGCCAGGAACCACCTCCATGGTGCCCAGGGACAGTGCTGCTCTCCAAGGAGCCCCACTAAGCCTTGCAGCTCCCCACCTGTCCACTCGGGCATGCCCCTCCAAGCTGCCCTCTGACCTCAGGCCCCATCCTCTGCCCAGCACCCCCAATCCTCCCTGGTGCCCCACTGCCTAGGCTTGAAACCTAGTGATACGTTGGGGGATCTATGCAATGACTGAACCTTTCTGAGCCTCAGTTTCTTCATCTGTAAAATGGGGATAATAGGACCCATTGTTATCATAATAACACAGAGTTAGAACTGTGTCTGCACGTGGCCTCCCCATAGACAGAAACCCTCGCTGTGGGAGGGCAGCACCAAGGCTGGCTGGAGGGAGCAGGGGGACTGCAGAGCCCCCACATGCACAGGTCTCCCCATGAGTCTTGTAGTCTTGTGCCCCGCCCAGGCTGGGACATTACCTCTTTGGACTTTGCGGCTACGGTTCTTGGTTGCCTAGTCTGGGCTGGTGGGCAAGGGAGAATGCTGGGGTCGCCAAGGCACGGGGTGTGGCCTAGGGCTGAGCCGAAGCAGGCCCTGCCTGACCTACCCATCACTCTTTCACCCCACTGCCATGCGCTGGGTCCCTTCTAAGTGCTTTCCTAAGTAGGTACTGTCCACCCATTTTACAGAGAAAGAAAGTGAGGCTCAGAGAGGCAAAGAAACTGCCTCGGGCCTGTAGCAGCGATGACTCAAGCCCAGGCCCCTTGACCCCAAGGCTCACTGTCCTCCCACCCCCACTGCCTCTTCGCTGCTGCCCACAGTACAGGGGGGAGCTTTGCAGGGAAAGGTAGGCAGCTCAGGCAGTAGGGGCAGGGCAGGAAATGCATGTGGGCAGAGCATGTGCCAGGGGCTCCTCGAGGCTCGGGGACGCATCCGCCACTCTCACACTTGTGCTTCTGCTGCCTCTGGCCAGGATCCAGACCTGGAAATAGCCATGTCACCTTCAGAGGCTGAGTCCCTGTCACTGCTTTGCCCCAGGCCTGGGAGGGGGCTGAGAGGAGGGGGAGGCAGCATCCTCCAGGACTGCAGAAGGCGTGCGTGCCATGCACTCATGCACAGGTATATCTGCATGCACACCTGTGCACATGCTGTCAGATGCACACACAGGCCTGTGTGCAGGATGTCCACGCTATGGACACCTCAGTCTCTGCCTCACCACCAGCTCCGCCTCCTGAGGGACCAGTGAAAGTTAGGCCTGAACCCGGCACCTGTTCCAGTTGTGTAAATGGCACTCTGCATGTCAGCCCACAGCAGCGCCGGGCTGCCGCACATGTGCCCCTGCCCACCGGGCCAGTCGCATACCCACCTGCACACTGCTCACACTCGCCCAGCACCCCCCAGGTCAGCGCCCCCCACCGGCCCTGGCAGATCTGTTGGTCTATCGATGCCGACCCCTGCTGACTCATCCCTTGACCTTGGGAATTTGGAGCTGGGGCCCTTCAGGAGTCACCGAACCCCCATTCCACACACTAGCAGAAGACTCAGTCTGGCGAGTTCCATTCCTATTCTGATACCAGGTCCTAGCTCTGACCCAGCGTCGGCATCTCACTGCAGCCTCTCATTACTCACTTGCATGCTTATTTATTTATTCCCAGCTTGTTCTCGAAAGGATTTGTGGCAGCTTACAGAAATACAACATAATACGAGAGGATCAAGAGGAGAGAGGGAGATGGGATGGAAAAAAGCCAGACATCCAAAGCGGACAGGCTGGGGTTCAAATCCCGCCATGTTCTTATGTTATTTTTTGGAGACAGAGTCTCACTATGTTGCCCAGGCGGTGTTGCCCAGGCTGATGTACAGTGGTGCAATCTCAGCTCATGGTAACCTCCACCTCCTGGGTCCAAGAGATTCTCCTGCCTCAGCCTCTGGAGTAGCTGGGACTATAGGTGACCACCACCATGCACCGCTATTTTTTTTGTATTTTAGTAGAGATGGGGTTTCACCATGTTGCCCAGGCTGGTCTCAAACTCTTGAGCTCAGGCAATCCACCCACCTCGGCCTCCCAAAGTGCTGGGATTACAGGCATGAGCCACGGCACCCGGCTCCATTTACGTATTATACCGCTGCTTACTTATTCATCTTTGGTCTGTGGAGTCACTTTGCCCGCCTGAGCCTCAGTTTCCTCACCTGTGAAATAGGGAGGATGATATCCACTGTGTGGGTTGCTAATGGGATATGAGAAAACGCCAGGGAAGACTAAGCCAGCACTTGGCACACGGGAGGTGCCAATGGCACATGGCAGCTGCTGCGACAAGGAAGGAAGGCAGAGAGAGGTCAGGGCAGGGACAGATGAGGGCAGAGAGGCAGGGGCCCTGGGCTGGAGCGGGCACAGCACTGCCTACCTCTGTGTGTGGCGCCGTCTGGGTCGTGGTGGAGTCTGAGCTGAGGAAAGCAGGCAAAATGGGAACAGATGGTTTTCCGGGATCCCAAATCCAAGGCCCAGGAATCCCCTCCAAGTCCTCTCGGAGGAGGACGCTCCACATTCCTTGTGTGAGACCCAGGGGCCTGCAGGGTGGAGCAGGACAGGGGTCTGGGGCTCCAGGCTGGGGGTCCCCACCCTCCCACCTGGTGCCGGCACTCAGAGGTTCGGTCTTCAGCCCAGGGACCACTGAGCTTCACCTGAATCCGAACCCCACTTCTACCTGGATCTCTGACTCCCACGGCCACCACCATCAGGCACCGAGCCTTGTTTCACCCAGGACCAGCTCTTGGCTCCAGCCTGGCCCTCAGTCCCTCAGCCCAGCCCCCAGCTGTCCCCAAGCTCCTCATCTGCCTGCCCCTCACCTTAGGGTGCCCCCACTTCAGGCTCCCTCCCAGCCACCAATCACTCCAGCCACGCTCCTGGCCCCCATCCTGCCTTCCATGTTACCCCCAATTCATCCTCTACCCAGCATCCCCGCTGGCTGCTCAGAGCAGGAAGCAGGATTCTCTCCATCCCCCAGACTCAGCCACCCTCTGCTAAGCAGTGACCCAGTGCTGCCGAGAGCATCAATATTTAAGGGATGTTTCAGGCCTGCTCCTGGCTGTGGCCTCCCTCCTGGGGGGCTCCAGGCACAGCCACAGGAGGGCCTGGGGTGATGGGCACAGCCCCATCTGTTCTCGCCACGGCCCCTCTGCCCCAGCCCAGGACGCTGCAGCTCACACACTTTTCAACCCTGTCATGGGATCCGGTGCCCGCTTTGTAAATGGCTGATTTATTGACACAGCTGTGGGGATGGCATGTCCATTTAGAACACAGCAGGTGGAACGGGGCACTCCAAGGCTGGGAGTCCAGAGGGCTGCAGGATGCTGCCAAGCCCCAGCCCCACCAGCGAGCAGCCACTGGAACCGCGGCCTCAGTCTTCATGTCTGTGAATTGGGGAGAATGGACCCAGACCTCTCCCTGGCAGCTCCAGGAGGCAGTGAAGGGGGGCTGTCAGGCTTGGCTCTGAACCTAGAGTTGGGATGCTGTGTGGCCAGCCCCCAAGCAGGAACAGGCTTCAACCGCACGCCCTCACCTGCATGGTTCAAGCAGAGAAGCATGTCTAGGGCGCCGACTGAATACCAGACAGTCTACACCCAGAGTGGTCCCCTCCCTCACCTCGCTGCCCGTCCTTGGCCTGTGCCTTCAGCAGCTGCTCTAATAATACCCATGATATGTGTGGTTTGCAGTGGGGGGAGGGGTAAGAAGGGTGGGGGGTGTGACACTGATGTTCACAGAACCCCACGTACCAGGCAAGGCCTGTCCTGAGCCCTTACTGGCACTCTGCCAATCCCTGTATGAGGGTCACAGCTGGGACAGGCCCCAGGGCCACAGTGCTGCTGTAACATCCCTGAGCACACCCAGCACTCTAGACACCTCAGGATATGCGAGTTCATGGTCACTGATTTCAAAATATGAAGCGTAGGCCGGGCGCGGTGGCTCACTCCTGTAATCCCAGCACTTTGGGAGGCCGAGCTGGGCGGATCACCTGAGGTCAGGAGTTCGAGACCAGCCTGGCCAACAGGGTGAAACCCCCATCTCTACTAAAACTACAAAAATTAGCTGGGCGTGGTAGTGGACACCTGTAATCCCAGCTACTCCAAAGGCTGAGGCAGAAGAATTACTTGAACCCGGGAGGCGGAGGTTGCAGTGAGCTGAGATCACGCCACTGCACTCCAACCTAGGGGACACAGCAAGACTTTGTTTCAAAATAAATAAAATAAGAAGTGTAGCCTTTGGGGGAAGATGGCAGAATGTTCCCTCATTAAACAGATTTCAACAATGTCACATAATTCCAACAGAGTGGAGGGACTTCAGGAGCAGTGGGGATCCCCTCAAGGTCTGCCTGCAGCCTGAGTCCTCAGTGCCAGAAACAGCCACTGATAGCTGCTCAGGGCACCTCTCCCCTCCCCATCACCCCAAGAGTTCTCCTGTCACTAAGCCCGAGGACACTGCTGGTCCTCTCTGAGCACCACTGGCTCTAAAAGTCACCCCCAGATCCAGCCAGGGGCCTGTCCCCTGCACACGTCCTCTTTCCCCAGTCTTGGGTGTGAGAGGTCCTCAGTAGTTGAGGTCTGTGTAGTGGACGCAGGGAGGGGAGGCTTCCCGGGGCCATCTAGGATGGAGACACGGGAAAGGGTCATGTTTCCGCATTATAAACGTAACCCTCCCTTGCTGAATGCCTATGTGTCGGGCACTGTACTGCGTCAGGCACTGTACTGGGTGTCTTGTGTTCAACCCTCGTCACCTCCCTTTGACTTAGGTGCTTATTTTTGTCCCCACTTGACAAATGATAAACCTGACGCTTCTTTTTAGGGGATGAAAATGTTCTGGAATTACATAGGAATCATGGTTGCACAACCTTGTAAATACACACAAAAAACCCACTGAATTCTACGCGCTGAAGGGGTGACTTTTATGGTATGTGAGTTATATCTCAATGTTTAAAGATGAATTTGGGCCGGGCGCGGTGGCTCAAGCCTGTAATCCCAGCACTTTGGGAGGCCGAGACGGGCGGATCACGAGGTCAGGAGATCGAGACCATCCTGGCTAACACGGTGAAACCCCGTCTCTACTAAAAATACAAAAAACTAGCCGGGCGAGGTGGCGGCGCCTGTAATCCCAGCTACTCGGGAGGCTGAGGCAGGAGAATGGCGTAAACCCGGGAGGCGGAGCTTACAGTGAGCTGAGATCTGGCCACTGCACTCCAGCCTGGGTGACAGAGCGAGACTCCGTCTCAAAAAAAAAAAAAAAAAAGATGAATTTGAACTAAGCTTGTAAAGAAAAATATTCAGCCAGGCACAGTGGCTCACGTCTGTAATCCCAGCACTTTGGGAGGCTGAGGCAGGCGGCTTACTTGAGGTCAGGAGTTTGAGACCAGCCTGGCCAACATGTTGATAGCCCTGTCTCTACTAAAAATACAAAATTAGCCAGGCGTGGTGGTGCGCACCTGTGATCCCCGCTAATTGGGAGGCTGAGACGGAAGAATCGCTTGGTCCTGGGAGGCGGAGGTTGCAGTGAGCAGGGATGGTGCCATTGCACTCCAGCCTGGGTGACAGAGTGAGACTCCGTCTCAAAACTAAAATAAAATTTCAGGCTCGGAGAGGGGAAGCAACTTGTTCAAGATCTCAAGTGAATAACACAGCTGAGGCCTGATCTCAGGTCACTTTGTCTTTTCCCGTGATACAACCCTGCTTCCCTCATTTACAACTGAAGACAAGCTTCTATCTTGGTACTCCCTCACTCCAGAGCTGTCGCTGGCTCCCTGTGGCTCCTTCCTGGGGTCCAGGTGGTCCCCAGGCCCAGCTATACCTCCAAATGGAAGTGCCGCCTTCTCCCTCCTTACCTCCACTCCACATTTCCCTGAGTGTGCGCCCCACTCTCTCCCTGCACCCAATCCCCAGTCCTGCCTGTCCCCAACAACACCTCTTCCACCTCCTCTAGGGGTCTTGGCTCCCACAGGCTTTGAGTGAGGGGCCTCTGGACCCAACTCTGCCTCCGTCTAGTCCATCTCCCACCCCACGCCCAGGACCCTGGACTCCTCTCTGTGCCCGTGATGGCTGCGGTCTCTCTCACCTCCAAGCCTTTGCACTTGCTGGTGCCTCTGCTTAGGGCACAGTTCCTATCCCTACCCCATTCCTGCCCCTGCGTGCCCAGCTGACTCTGTGTTCATTCCTTGGATCTTGGCTTCAACATTCACTGTCTTCTGCACACTCCCCCTCCCCAACGACCCCTTCTGTCCCATCATCTCTTGCTCCAAATCTGTCTACCTTTAAGCGTAACCTCCCAGAGGGCAGACCCCTGTCTGTCTCATTCCCAGAGGCATCTGCAGCACCAGCTGCACACAGCACAGGTGGGAGCCCCTGTGACCCCTCAAGCCACATGCCAGAGCAGGAAGGGGCCGTGGGGCTCCCTGGACACCCTCTTCCCTCATCCCACACACAGTTGTCAGCAAGTCCTTTCTAAATCCTATGAATCCAACCACCTCCCTCCGTCCACCGCCCCCTACTGTACCATCTCTTGTCAGGAAACAGCAGCGCCTCCCCGCCGCCCCCGGTCTGTCCGCACAGCAGCTCAGCAAGCCCCTGGGAACCCAGTCCCATCACCACCCTCCCCTCAGAACAAATCCATATTCCTTTCAGAGTCTACAGACCTCTGTCCCTGCCATTCACCACCCTTAACCACACTGGCATAAAGATATGTCCTGGAACCTGCCAAACCCCCACTCTGAGTTCTCACTGTCCCCTCTGCCGGGACAGTCTCCACGGCCAGCTCTGTGTCCTCAAGCTGGCCCCTGCCCCCACACCCCCTGCTCAGGGAGGCCTCCCCCGCTGCAGTCACCTGCCTTTCGGGTTTCCTCATGGCCTGTCTCCCCAGTTTGGGGTGCTCTCCCTGAGGGCAAAGCCTGGCTCCCCCTTCACTGCTGGGGCACCTCGAAGGTCGGTGAAGAGCATATATTTGTAGGACAAGGATGCCGGAGCCATGATCACCTCGGGAGAGGGCCAAGCAGTCCCGCGGCCACCCCCCGTGGGACCCTGTGGGGCACAGGGCCACGCTCACACCACTGCCCACCCAGACAGCTCCCCTCCCGGGTATCGCTCCGATGCTGCAAGGGGAGGCCGGGGAGAAATAACCAGATTAGCCTAAGCGGCTCCTCTTGTTTCCTGGCGTAATTGGATTGAAGCCATGTTTTGGTGCAGCTGCATTTAATATTGTAATTCTGCAGCCACTCAGCCCCCTGAGAGCAGCCGCTGAATGCAGACGGGCCAGGGACTGGGAAGGGAGGTAGGCCTGCAGGGGGGGGGTCCAGGCTGGAGAAGAGGCGAGGGCAGGGGCCTCATGCCTGGGACCTGTGCTGAGAGCACACCTGTCCACCTCCATCCTGGAGGGCATGTCCTACTGGGCATGGCCATGGCCAGTTCTTTCTGCATCTCCGAGCCAGGCATGGAGCTGGGCACAAGGAAGGTTGAGGGTGGGAGGAAGGAAAGGAGCTCTGCCTACAGCCCTGAGCCGGCAGGTACGCAGGGCAGCGTGACTGTGAAAGGGAAGGCACTCCCAGAGCCGCCGTGGCTCCCTGCACCCTGATGCCTGAGTCTTGGACACGGGGAGAGCATCCTGGGCCCCCACTGAGGAGGAGGCAGGGGAAAGAAGGCCAGGCTGAGCGTAGGCCCATCAGGGCTTAGCTGGCTGCAGGCCGCAGTCCCCAGAGGGTCTAAGGGCCTAAACGTATCTGCTGTTGCCACCAATCGGGGGCCCTGGGCTCCTGAAGCCCACCCATAGCCAAAGGAGGCTCCTTGCCCAAATGTCCGAGCAGCAGCCGGAGGCCCAGCCACAGCCCAGTCCAGCCACGGGTTGGGGACTCCTCCCTCGGCAATGCAGTGAGGGACAGTGACCTCTTGAGACCTGTTTGAATGCCAGTGCCCCCAGAGACCAAGGGGGCGCGGCAGGTGGGGGCGTGCCAGCGTGTGCCTCTGAGCCTCCGACTGTGAGTTCTGTTAGTGTGTGCCTGTCAGGCTGTGTCTAGGCAGAACGTGTGCACATGTGCACTGGGAGTGAGGGAGCCCCCCGACGCCCACCCATCACCTTCCCACATGCGGCCTGCAGCCCAGTCTGTCTCCACAAATGCCCATCAGTACCTGGGTCCTGAGGCCAGGCTGGTGGGTCTTTAAAAACCAAGAAGCTGGGGGGAAATATCCAAGGACGGGCACAGCTAGGGAGGGACAGAGGGCAGGGCAGCCCTGTGACAGGGGCCTCCACTTCCCAGACATTGCTTCTGGAAGCACAGCCCCGGAGAGATGGTGCTGGCCTCCCTGACCCCCTGGATGCAAACATTTCCAGTGGGCCGGCTGGGGTACGTGTTGGGCAGGTGAATCACTGGGTCCCTGTGGCTGGTGCCTTTCCAGGTAACTCCTCCTGGAGGCTCAGACCCAGTTCTGAAGACCTTGGCTGCAGAACAGTTTCTCCCCCATCAGGGAGAAGGGGTTCGGGCTGGACTGAGGTGGAGGGCACTGGGCTGAGGTCTGTGGGGTCTGGGGTCTGTGGACCCCCCTACCCTGCCCTATCTCCCTCCCTCCCTCCCATCTGCTCCCCACAGCTCAAGGGCCTAGCGACAGCTCCCATCCATCACTCAGCCCTATTTTTAGGAGGTGATAACCCAGCTGTGAAAATTCTCTCCATGCTGATCCCTTCCACGTGAGGAAGTCTTAGCCCCCAAGCCGATGAGTGGCTGTGGGAGCTTGGGAAGGCAAGGGATGGAGGCAGGAAGAGGCTTGCAGGAGGGCCAGGGGGCTGCTCACAGAGTAGGAGGGACGGGAGCCCAGAGCCTGGGTCCCACCTTAGCTCTGCCAGCAACAACATGCTCATCCCAGTGTTGGCCTGGATCAAACCTCCGGCTCCTGAAAACATGGAGGACCAACCTCTTTCCGAGCTGTGTGTTCTTAGGCGGTTTCATCTCTCTCTGTGCCTCAGCTTCCTGCTCTGGAAAATGGGGATAATTATAGTATCTGCCCAATAAGGCTGTTGTGAGGATGACGTGAGCCAACACTGGCCGAGAACTTAGAGAAGCAACTATGTCTCCAGACCCGAGTGCCAGCACAGGGCCCAGCACAGATGAGACATCCATCCATCCATCCATCCATCCATCCATCCATCCGTCCAGTACAGTTGACCACCTATGATGTGCCAAGCACTGCTGTGGGCACTGGAGACTATCAGGGTCTCCAGGCTGCTCTGGGCACCAGGGAGCCTCCAGACCTGTCCCTGTCCCTAACACCAAGTCAGAGTGTAGCATATGGGGTCTTTTGACCCACGGAGTGGAGGGTCATGGGAGCACCTGGTAAGGGTCGGAGGGTCTTGCTAAGGAAGCAGGACCCTGCATGGTGAGATGGAGGGGCAGGAACACAGCAAGGGAAGGGTGATGGGTTGGGAGCTGGGAAGGTCGCTGGGGTCAGGGCAGGGGCAGGTGACTGGCGGGGCCAGCCTGTGCTTTAGGGAGAGGCCTCTGGCTGCAGGCTGGATCCTCCAGAAGGCTGTGGGAAGGAGGGATCGAGATTGCGACTTGGAACCAGGGCTTCCTTCACCCCAGCCTGAGGTAGCAGTGTGTCAAGAAGACAGGGCCAGGCCGGGCGTGGTGGCTCATGCCTGTAATCCCAGCACTTTGGGAAGCTGAGAGGGGTGGATCACTTGAGGTCAGGAGTTCGAGACCAGCCTGACCAACATGGTGAAACCCCGTCTCTACTAAAAAAAATACAAAATTAGCAGGGCGTGGTGGCTCATACCTATAATTCTAGCTACTTGGGAGGCTGAGGCAGGAGAATCACTTGAACCTGGGAGGTGGAGGCTGCAGTGAGCTGAGTTGTGCCACTGCGCTTGAGCCTGGGCAAG
Organism: Trachypithecus francoisi; assembly: GCF_009764315.1. Classification (NCBI taxonomy): domain Eukaryota; kingdom Metazoa; phylum Chordata; class Mammalia; order Primates; family Cercopithecidae; genus Trachypithecus; species Trachypithecus francoisi. The sequence continues at coordinate 10,142,807 of NW_022681473.1, forward strand.
AAGAGTGCAACACTATCTCAAAAAAAAAAAAAAAAAAGAAGCCAGGGCCAGATTCAGGGTCCCCCTTCTTCTTGGTCAGAGCTGTGTAGGTTGTCACTCCATATCAGGATGGAATGGGACAAGGATTTGGCTGCTGAGGGGAGGAGGGCAGCAGGCCGGATCATCCCTCCACCTCCGCCTGTTCCTTCGGTTTGAGCCCAGCTGGGGCTCTGCCACCTACTAGTCGGGCAGCTTTGGGCAAGGTACTTAGCCTCTCTGAGCTTCGGTTGTTTCCATCTGTAAAATGGAAACAATATTGGACTGCAGTGAAGAAATGATGGGTATAAATGAAGAAATGATGGGTATAAAGTGTCGAGCTTGGGATGGTGCTCAGGGAACGGCTTAGACCCAGAAAGATGGGTTCTGTCTAAACAGTGTGATGGGACGTCACCTGGAGGGAGGGGCCAAAGGTCAGCCAGGCAGGTCTCAGCCTATCTAGATATGGTCCAGGAGTCCCTGAGAGGCTGGAACTGGCATGTGATTCAGAATGGTCCAGGCTCATGGCCTCAGACCCTCACGCGCTGCTCTGTGGGGTCAGCCTCACCAACCGCTTTCTCCAAGTGAGAGAAAGAGGCCCAGAGAGACCAAGGTGCTTCCTGAAGCCACAGTGGAGCCCAGGCCTGCCCCAAAGCCAGAGCCCCCTGTCCCCACACAGGTGGCTAGGGTGGGGTCTTGAATTCCTGGACCTCCCTTTTCAACCCTGAGGAGAGGGGTACAGTGGTCAGGAGCCCAGTTTGATTTGATGGGAAGTGACCCCTTTGGCCCCAGGGTGGTGCCTCCCTGACCCTGCAGGAGGCTCCTAGATGGAAAGGGGGTGTTCAGGATCCTAGAGCGAGGCCAGAGATCACCAGGCAGGCCACAGGCTTCCCCACCCTAAGCCCCAGGAACTGGGGAGTGACTCCATTCAATAATCTGCTTGTTTCATGAGAAGCCCAGAGCCTGGTCACCCCTGGGCCTCTGGGGCAGCAGCTCAGGGACCCACAGGGCAGTTTGATGGTTATCTGGCTCCTGGGAGAAAGGCGGTCCCACTACCTGGACATGCTATAAGGGCACAGCCCTCCTTGGGGAAAGCCCAGTTCAGCAGTGGGAAAAGGGCTGCCACGGAGGGCCTGCGGGGACACAGAGGTGACATCGGAATTGCTTCTCCACACGTTATTTGCTGCGTGACCTTGGGTGAGAAACTGAACCTCTCTGAGCTCTGTTCCTCATCTATAACATGACAGGTCCTCCCTCCCACGGCTGTTCCTAGGGTCACATGGGATCCTGTAGGTGGACCACACCCCTGGAGCTCAGCACAGGAAGCTGCTATTAGAAACTGCAGAGGTGAGAGGGCAGTGGTCAGGAAATCCTCCCAGAGCGGGGCCTTGCAGAATGCATAGGAGCTCGGCAGCTAGGAAAGGTGGGGAAACCTTCCTCATGAGCCTCACACCCTGGGAAAGAGGAAAGAACTCCACGAACTGCATTCTGGGGCCTTGGGGAAGCCCTTCCTTTCTCTGTGCCTCAGTTTCCCCATCATAAAAGGAGACCATTGCCCTGAGCCAGCTTCATGTCTACTTGTGCCATTCTAGATGACTCTTGCTTTGAAGGGAGGCAAGGCCAGAGTAGGGAGGGAGTATTCCCCCTACCCCCATCCCCAGCTGGCTGGGCTGACAGTGGCCCTGGAGCAGACATGCTGGGGACTCAGGACCTGGCCAGACGCCTCTCCCTTGTGCCTGGACCTCCAAAGCACCCCCGGGGGCTCAGGGCCCCAGCCTCCCTCCCTGACCCTCAGCCCAACCAACCCTCCAACCCCAGAGCCACTAAGTGGCTGGGCTGGATCTGGGTCCCCAACTGCATCTCTGACCCTGCAAGGCCCTGGGGGCTCTGGACCCCCCTCCCCAACACAGGGCTGGACGCGGCTGCTGGGTTTCTCAGTGGGAAGCTCCAGTGTTTACCCTGCCGAGGCCCAGCTTTTACTCCCCAAGGAGTGTGTTTGGGAGGCGAGAACCCACGCGCACACACGCTCTCGCATGCCATCTGATGCGCCAGACCGCACAGGCTCCTGGCCCAGACGCAGATGTGCACCCCCAGCACGGCTCTGGCCTGCGCCTGCCGTACCTGGGCCAGGCTGGTGGCCTCAGCACAGCAGGCAACTGGCACTAATTTTGAATTAGTAAGTTAATTAGTAAGTGCCAAAGAGGACCTCAGCTAATCCTTCCACCAACCTCCAGTTTCATGCTGTCCACCTGACAGGTGCCCAAACTAAGGCTCAAGGGAGTTAAGAGTAGAAGCCAGGGCCAGGTGCAGTGGCTCACGCCTGTAATCACAGCACTTTGGGAGGCCAAGGTGGGCGGATCACGAGGTCAGGAGATAGAGACCATCCTGGCTAACATGGTGAAACCCCGTCTCTACTAAAAATACAAAAAATTAGCCAGGCATGGTGGTGGGTGCCTGTAGTCCCAGCAACTCGGGAGGCTGAGGCAGGAGAATGATGTGAACCCAGGAGGCAGAGCTTGCAGTGAGCTGACATTGCGCCACTGCACTCCAGCCTGGGCAACAGAGTGAGACTCGCCTCAAAAAAACAAAACAAAACAAGAGTAGAAGCCAGAAGTTACAAGTGGGGTTCGAAGACAGATCTCTGGGACCCCCAAGTCTGGTCTGGGCTGCCTCAGAGCGAAGCCAGGATGGGCATGGGGGGAGTGGGAGTCTGCTGAGGGCACAGGACACTGCTGGGTGACAACCCGTTGATCACAGTCAGCTCCATCAGCATACAGCGGGTACCCAGAAGTGTCCCTGAAGAAACCGATGGCCGGATGAGGGGGTAAACTGAGGCAGAAGCAGGCAGCCCTGGGAGTCTGTGCCTGGTACCCTGTGGCCCTCAGAAACCCACAGTGGGGGTCTCTGGCCCCCTCCGCAGCCTCTCTGCATGTGGCTGGGTACCCTGGAGCAGGGACAAGTGGCTCTGTGCCATCAGGAGCTGGGCCTGTAAGCTTTGCCTCTGGCTGCCTGTGGGTGGGTCCCAACCCCTCTCTGGGCTACAGGACCCTTCAGGAGACTGGGCAGTTAGAACAGATCAGAGGGTCACTTGAGAACCTGACTCTTTTGAGAAAAAATAAAGCCCCTGCCCCACATTTAGGTTCCTGTGAGAGTCAGGGCTCACAGATCCTTAGACGCTTAGGTTGGGGACTACTGAGCCACATGCAGGGTGCAGCTGCAACACAAAGCAAGAAAGAGATCAACCCCAGAATCCAAAAGCAGTTGCTGCTTAATGTATTTCTAGTGCTTTAAGACGTTAACTCCCTTAATCCCCAGAACAGCCCAATAACCAGGGCATGCGGGGCGATGGGGGCTTTGTTATCCCCATGTGATGTTTATGGAGACCAAGGCCCCAGCAAACATGCCCAAGGCCACACGTCAGGATACAGCGCGACTGCTATGTTATTAGTTTCTGTGGTGGGTTCACAGGTGCCTGGTTTGTCATCATGCTCGTAACTTATGAAATGCCACATGTACGTTTCATATTTATCAATGTTATGTCATTATTTTTGTTTTTTTAAAAAAATGAGCCAGATCAGCTGACCTTCTAATTTTGGCTTCTGGGATTCCTTCATTGCTGGCTTCCATGGCCTCTGCCAGAGGCAACCCCCAAAGGCTCACCCTGGTGCAGCCACAGGCTGCTCCAGTTCCGGGGCCTGGCTCCCCCGGGCCAGCATCACCCATGTACCTGTGGGTTGGGTGCAGAACCAGCCCCCCGTCCCACAGCAGCTGAGGATGAAGCAGACCCTGCTCCCGGCCCCCACATCCCCCCAGGCCCAGCCACGGCTCCCACTCACTCCCACCCCTGGCTGCCAGCCGGGGCAGGGCCCAGCGGTTATGAGTTCAGCAGTCGATTCGATTCGGGCTCACATCATCTTGTCTGCCGGGAGGATTTAGTGTGCGCGGCGGTCAATAGTGCGTTTGTTTTGCTATCGACCTGCTGGAGCAGCTCAGGAGCCGGCCTGTCCCCCTCGGCAGCTGAGGACTCTCCAGGCTGCAGAGCCGGGACCTGGAAGTGTCACTGGGCAGACTGGGGGGTGCTTCTTGAGGCGCCTTCCCAGGGCTCTCACCACTACCGGCCCCAGCCTACAACCTGGCCTGGGTGAGCCTTGATGCCCCTTAAAGATCCATCCCCACAGGCCCTGAGGAGGACGGGGCAGGCCAGTCTTCTGCCATCTGTGACTCTAGGGCCTCCTGCTTGACAAAGCGCCTTGGTCTCATGACCACCCCATAACCACCAAGCTGGGGGGCTCTGTGGTTCCCACTTCACAAATGGGGAAACTGAGGTCTGGAGTGGCGATGCGACAGAACTTGTAGCGGGAAGAGCAGTCATTTGGGGAAGGAAACTAAGGGGCAAGGTTTCCCAGCCTGCCCAGCGGGCCCCTGGTCTGGGATGGGCCCCAGGATGACTCCTGGGAGAGCTGGCCCAGGGGATGCTTTCCTTGGCCTCAGCCCAGCCCCAGCCCTGGCCATACCAGTTAAGGGGAAGGGTAGACACTGGGTCTCCGTCGGTGAGTTTCACTCATTCATTCAACAAACATTGCTAGAGAGCTGCTCTGCGCTGGGCCCAGAGATTGAGACCACAGGTCTGGGATCCCAGCTGGAATCAGGGAGCACCTGACTACCCTACACGGGCCTGTGCTGGGTGGGAACCCTGTGGGTTCCCTGAGAGAGAGAGGTACCTGACAGGGTCTTAGGGAGGAAGGCTGGGAGGGTGGCTTGCAGCTGGGGGAAACCAGGGGCCTTACAGGAGGTTTTTTTGAGGGGGCTCTGGGGAAGGATGAATAGAATTTTGACAACAAAGGCAAAAAGCCACCCGAGGTGGAGGTCCCAGCAGGGACAAAGGCCTGGTGTCCCCAACAGGTGCGCAGAAAAGAATAAAGAGATGAGTCTGGCCACTCTGTGAACCGTGGAGGTCTGAGGATTGAATGGGCAAATCCTTCAGAGCCTGGAATAAAGACAGCCCCTCCTTGGTCTACTTAACCAACCCCTAGAAGACGTGGACCCACGGGTACCCCTTCCCCAAGTGTCCCGGAGGGGGGCCCCCACTCACTTCTCCTTCCTCTTCTCCCCACTTCCAAAACGAGAAAGAGCAAAAAACTATTACTGTTCACGCCTCATCTCCCACCAAAGTTATTAAATTTCATTCCACGAACAAATAAATCCATTTTTATTGCAGCGGGAGGAGCAGGCAACGGTTTTGCTGTTTTACCTTTTTTCTTTTTCCAAGTCTTGTTAAATCTGCCCCAATCAGCTGGGAGGCCCCTGAGGCCCCAGCCCCACGTTAGTTATGGTGCTTTCTCCTCCTTAGGGAAGGTGCCTCTCCGGGGGAGCGGGGAGGGTGAGGCTGGATCCCACCTGACTTGCTCCAGCTCTCGGCAGCCGTCCCATGGCCTGCATGCCTGCAAGGAGGGTCCGAAAGCTTCCCACCAGCTCCTATTTGCTTGGCGTTGTATCCCTCGCATTCCCTCCCCGAGGCCTCTCCTGGAGAGGCGGGGCTGGCTCTATTTCCTAGGAGAGGAAGCTCAAGCTCAGAAGGATCAGTGGAGTTCTGAGTCACAGCTCCGGGGGCCCCATGGAAGGTGAGGAGGCTCTGATTCCTTCCCCAAGGCTGGGCTGAGGACTGGCAGCCCAGGTAGGGCTCTGATCAGCAAACCCAGACGCCCCACTTGGTGCAGCAGGGATTCACCTCACATCTCTGTCACCCAACCAGCTGTGTGACCCTGAGCACACGACCTGGCCTCTCCGGGCCTCAGTTTCCGCATCTGTGTAAGGGGTATAATAGTGATAACAGCATCCATCTCTCAGGCCGTCCTGAGGATTAAGAGGCTGCAGGGAGTGCTTGGCACAGAACCTAGTCTGGTAGACACCTCTCACCATCCCCGCCAGTCCTCCAGCTTCCTGGCCCCCTGCTCTGCCCCCTGCAGAGGGACATAGATCCCACTGGGGGCAAGTCAGGCTCAGGGTGACATGCGCCTTCACAGTTGAGGTCTAGGAGGGGTGCCCAAGATAAATCCTCATGTCGGCTATTTTTTCTCCCTGAACCATTTACTAAAGACTTAATGACTGTTGATAAGAAGCCCGTTGCATCTGCTGCGTCTGCAGTGGCCAGTAGCTTGTGGAGGTTTCCTGGCGAAGCATTTAGGTGACACAGCTGAAGCATTTAGGTGACACAGGCCCGGGGGTGTCACCAGCCCCACCACTGCCTGCATACAATAGCATAGCTCTGCCTGTGCCCCTTCAGGGAGGCCGTGGAAGGGCTGCCTCCTCATGCCCAGGATGGGGTCAGGCCACTGCAGGAGGCATCAACAGCCCTGGCCCCCTCTACACCTGGCCCCACAGCTAGGGGCACCACATGGGCAGGGAGAACCCCTCCCTCCCCACAAAGGCTTCCTGTGGCTGTGCTCGCCCCTCCCCCACCCCAGAGGCAGAGGCTAAAGGGACCAGACCGGCCAGCAGCTTGTCCTTGGGGAGTGGGCTGCAAGACCCCCAGGGTCGCTGAGCCAGATGGCGGGGAGAAGGTCTGGCTCCTGGGGCTTTGGGAGAGACTCCAAGAAAGAGACTCCACTCCTCTGGCAGCCTCCTGTGCCCCGAAGGCTCTTCGGCTGACAGCCGTGCCTCATCCAGGCCTGGCAGCACCTTCCCCTGCGGTTCAGAGCTGTCCCTGGTGTCAGGTGGACTGCGGTTCCAGGTGAAGGCGCCCACCTCGGCCCCCAGCCGCACACAGCGGCCCTCCTGCTCTCTCCCCCCACCTCCCCCTCGGCCCCTGCAACCAAAGGTTGGGAAAACCAGTCACACCCCTAACCAGTTCTCAGGGCCCCATCTCCTGCCCCTATCCTGCCCCCCCCACAACCTGCTACTGCTTCTGGGGGAATCCCTCTTCTTTTCTGTCCCAAGCTGATTAGTGAGTGGCGCTCTCAGGACAGGCAGCTCTAGATAATGTTCCCAGTGCTGTCTGTTGGCACCTGGGCCACTCTGGGGTGGGGGTTCACATGGGTGCCCATCTCCCGCCAAGCCCCCACACTTCTGTGAACCTCCAGGGAACCCGAGGCTGACTCAACCAGGGTGGGAGGGCTGCTCAGGGGCACGGGCCCACGAAGGATGGGGGGGCATGCCCATGGGGGTGCTGCCAGGTTCTGAGCCCATTATTTGAGCACCCAGGCTGGCAGCTGGCCCAGCTGCAGCTTCTCTGCCTTCAGCTGGGAGAGACAGACGTGAGATCAGGACCCTTGGTGCAGGCTGGAGGGGGTGGAGACAAAAGCCACTCTGTACATGGAACCCTACCTATTCTGCCTGGGCCTCCCTGGCTTCAGTTTATCTGCCAATCAAATGGGAATGCGGGGCTCTGTAAGAGTCAATCGGCAGTAAATATGTGCAAGGGAGATAACCATTGTTATTCTAGGACCTCATGCTTATGGAGGGCTCCAATCTGTGCCAGCCCTTACCGTCCCCAGTCTCTTTTATTCCTTGCTAGCAGTCGGTGAGGTCAATGCAGTAGATATCTCCATTTTACAACTACTAGGGCATGCAGGGAGCTGGGCCTGAGCCTGCCAGGCTCAGCTGGTGACTGTCCCCAAAGGCGGAAGAGTGGGACAGGTGGGTGCTGGGTGGGGTCGGGGTGGCCGTGCCACCAGCTCCCCAGTGCCTGGGACTGAAGGGGTTTCTGGCACCGCTTGGAGGTGCCACGTCACCTGAACAGAAGGCAGAACCATTGCCAACACTCCCGAAGTGTGAGTCCTGCCAATTCGAACGCCGTATCTTAACGCCATTAATTTACATTTTGATTCAACTTTCTTAATTTTACTTCAACTTCGCTCGGCTCCGGTTTGAGAATCATTTTAATGTATTTATCTGTGAGGCAATTTGTTAAATAACCCCCAAGACTCGGCGGTTTTCCGTTCTGAGCTTTTATTGCAAGGCTGTTTTAAATTAAATTAGTTGTCAGGGTCCCTGAGTGCATTGTGACGGGGATGGGTTCACCGCCAGCCCCCTCCTAAAAGCCAAGCGAACCACTGGCTAAATGGACGGCAGCAGGAAGTGGGCCGCTCAGCTCCTCCCCAGCCCTCTCGTCACCATTTCAGGAATGTGGAGGTGGCACAGCCACCCCTCAGTCAGGGAAAACAAACAGCTCTGGGGCCACCCCCAGTTCATAAGCTGGGGGTGGCAGCCTGCGGTGCCTCGCGAGGGGCACGTCCACGATCACTACAGGGAGCAGCTCCAGGCACCCCAGCCCTCCAGCTGCCTGCTTGGGGACCCTGTGTGTGCACGGGAGCCCACGGGCACGTTGGTGCGTCACCCACCTAGGTACAGGAGGGAGGCAAGCCTGGGTCGTGGTCCCTGCTTTGGGTCCCTGAGCCCCAGGGAGAAGGGCTGGGGAGTTGGGGAGGTGCGTTCTGTCCCTGTCCCCAACCTATCTCCTCCCTTCTGTTATCTGAGCCGGGCGTCTGTGCTGGCTGTCACCTGGGCCAGGGGCATGATTTGTGAGCTGAAAGGCACAGGTATTGAATCTATATTTCATTTTCACGTCAGCAGCTGCTATTTTGCCCGATAATGGATTCCCCGCTCACCATCCTCCAGGAGAGGCTGAGCAGTGGGGAGGAGGCCATGTCCTGTTAATGATGCTCCTTCCCTCCCTCTCATGCCTCACAGGCGGGAGTGGGTGCCATGCAAGGCCTCTCCTCACCCCTCCCGTCTGCCATCCCGTCTGCCATCTCCTTGGAGCCGCACGTGCTTACAGGTGGGTGTGGCCGGCCTCCCACCCCCACCAGCCCTGCCTGCTTGGCCCTGGCCTGTGGGGTAATGAGAATGGCTTCCATTCTGCCGGGCCTTAGTTTACCTAAATGAGCCAGGACATTGGGCATGGGGAGTCCCTGAGCCCCTCATCCAGTCTCCCCAGGGGCTGCCCAGCGCGAGGGCATAGGCTCGGGATGCCGACTAGGCTCTGTGTGACCCTCTGCAGCGCACTGGGGCGGGCAGAACCGGGGCTGGGGCGTGGGCTCTGGAGCTATAGCCTGAGCCTGAATCCTGGCTCTTTGGCTTCCAGCAGCCTGACCTTGGCCATCTGCTTCACAGTCTGCGCCTCAATTTGCTTCTCTGTCTAATGGAGTTCTCGTAGGATAGTTGTTAGGATTGAGTTGATCAAAGTACTCAAAGGGCCTGGAAGGTAGGAAGGAAGCCTCATGCCTGGGGGCTCTCATCGTATTCCCACCTTGCAGGCAGACATCTCAGAAGGAGCGTGATTATTTACATTCATCTTTTTTATTATTTATTTATTTATTTATTTATTTTGAAGATAGGGTCTTGCTTTGTTGCCCAGGCTGGAGGCTGGAATGCAGTGGCGATTCACAGGCAGGATCGTACTGCACCGCAGCCTTGACCTCCCAGGCTCAAGTGATTCTCCTGCCTCAGCCTCTGGAGTAGCTGGGACTACAGGTGCGTGCCACCACACCCCACTAATTGTTTTAAAATTTTTGTAGAGATAGCGGGGGTCTTGCTTTGTTGCCCAGGCTGGTCTGAAACTCCTGGCTTCTAGTGATCTTACCACCTCGGCCTCCTAAAGTGCTGGGACCACAGGTATTAGACACCACACCTGGCCTGAATTCATCTTTTTTTTTTTTTTTTGAGACAGAGTCTCGCTCTGTCACCAAGGCTAGAGTGCAGTGGTGCAGTCTTGGCTCACTGCAACCTCCACCCCCTGGGTTCTAGATTCTCCTGCCTTAGCCTCCCGCGTAGCTGGGATTACAAGTGTCCACCACCATGCCCAGCTAATCGCTGTATTTATAGTAAAGAAAGGGTTTTGGCCGGGTGCGGTGGCTCAAGCCTGTAATCCCAGCACTTTGGGAAGCTGAGATGGGCGGATCACGAGGTCAGGAGATCGAGACCATCCTGGCTAACACAGTGAAACCCCGTCTCTACTAAAAAAAAACAAAAAACTAGCCGGGCGAGGTGGCGGGCGCCTGTAGTCCCAGCTACTTCGGAGGCTGAGGCAGGAGAATGGTGTAAACCCGGGAGGTGGAGCTTGCAGTGAGCTGAGATCTGGCCACTGCACTCCAGCCTGGGTGACAGAGCGAGACAATGTCTCAAAAAAAAAAGAAAGGGTTTCACCATGTTGGCCAGGCTGCTCTTGAGCTCCTGACCTCAGGTGATCTGCCCGCCTTGGCCCCCAAAGTGCTGGGATTACAGGCGTGAGCCACCGCCCCTGGCCTAATTCATCTTTATAGCCCCTTGGCAAGCTTCTTTTTGTCTATCAAGACCCATCCAAAGGTCACCTCCCCTGGGAAGCCTTCCTTAGGCAGGATTAGTTGTGCTCTTCTCCCTGCCACCCACTCTGCACTGGGGTGAATGGTGGTTGCGTTCTCCAGCCTGCCTGGCTGTGCATGGAGAGAAGGGGAGTCTCCTTGTTCATCTTTTACGTCCTCTGTAGCTCAGGACAAACACACACCCTGCCAGGCTCTCTGGAGCCTCAGTAAATGTTCTGTTTTGGAGAGGAGGTAGGGAGGGAACTCTTTGTACATGACAAATCTGTGATGACCTGGCTTAAAACCCTCCAAGGCCCCAGCCGCCCTCAGAACAAAGCCTGGCCTCCTGCACGTTGAGGCAGCCGACGCCTGCCCGCCACCTGTCGGATCCTGCCCACCCGCCGCCTCACTGCTCCGATCACTCAGCACTCCACCCGCTCTTCATCTCTGGGCCTCTCTGACCCCAGGCCTCTTCCTGAAACTGTCCTGCACCCGTTTCCTGGGCCATCTCTACCTCACTCCAGGCCCACGTGCAGCCCCTTCTCCTCTGGGAAGTCTCCCCGAGGCTCGGGTGCCTGTGCTGGGCCCTGCTGGACTTCACCCCTGCTCATGTCCCTAGCACCAGCACTGCCCACCTCTGGCTTGTTCCCCCAGCTAGCCTGTGCTCTGGAGTGGAGGGACAGACTCTATCTCAGTCACCATGGTGGCCCTCCTGCCTGCTGCCTTGCCTGGCACGTCATAGGTGGGCTCTGGAAGCACTCATCAAATGAATGAATGAATGAATGAATGAGGTCCTTGTGAAACTCTAGCCTCTTGGCCACTGGGTGCCCAGGTTTTAGTTGGCAGCCTCCCTTCTGCTAGCCTTTGCTGGATGGTGGGTCTAGGCCTGGCTGCCTGCTGGGGGACTGGCAAGGAGGGGAGAGGAGAACTCAGGGAGGGCCCCCCTCCCTCTATCTCAGTGCCATTTAACATCCTGCCAGAGGCCCCTACTCTGCATCCTGCTCCGATGCTGTCAGGATACATTCTGGGTTTTAACAGGGCCAGGAAAGAAAGCCAGCTCCGTGTCAGCCAACAGGCAGGACTCTGGCAAGAACCACGCCAGGCACATACGTACATATGCACCCTGCCTGTGCACCCATCCAAGGCAGGCCTGAGGTCTCCAGTTCTTTGGTCAAGAGAAAACAGAGATTGCCTGCCCAGTGCCGAGAGGAGCTGGAGTCCCGCACCGGCCCTGAGCCTGCTCCGTCCTCCATCCAATGCCTGTGGCCCCACAGGATCTACCTGGACAGGCAGGCCCCTCCTCTGATGAGACGTCACTCCCCTACCTGCCGCCTGAACAGGGCTGCACGTGGAGACTGCAGTGTGGCTTGGTTGCTTTTTGTCCCCAACCCTAGGCTGTGCAGTTTGGGATTTTTTTTCCCCTACACTGATGTTTTATTCATGTAAACCCAGCCTGCATCTGTCCTCAGAAGACAAGAGAGAAAAGATGCTGAAAGAGAGAGTGGGAGAGACCGAGGGGCTCGGAGAGATAGGGGTCGCAGAGAGAGAGACCTCGGGTTTGTGTGGGTGTCGCTGTTCAAAGCCGGCTAACCTACAAAGATCCAGTGAAGATGCGCTGTCTCCCTGCGGCTGCCTGACAAGAGGAGCCGTCCCTCGGATGCGATTCATTGTCACCTCTTAGTCTATCACCGGTTCCTTTCAAACCTCTCCACAGCTCACTGGGGAGGGCCCGGCTGGTCCCCCTCCGCCACCCTCTCTGGGGCCGAGGAGGAAGCGGGAGGCATTGTCTGTGCTAATTGCATTGTTAGAGTGAAGGTGCTCCTGTTCGGCTGTCTCATTTGGGGCCTGTATTAAGCATGATTGCTGGCTGACAGCCGGGCGAGGACCGCGTGGCTGCCCAAGGAGGGGGGAGTAGGTTTCAGCACCCGCTGAGGTGTGTCCCTTGACACCCCCAGGCTTCGGCCCATCCAGCACACACTCCCACGTCACCCAAACCCCACTCCTCCAGAGGTGGTTTCATTCCTGCGTGAGCAGGGACACCAGGGAAGAGGCTGCATTGAAGATTGCTGGCTGCTGGGCAGTAACGGAGGCTTTTGGGGGCACCTGGGACTTGCCAGGATGCCCTTCCCCACACCTTGATGACTGTTCATCCTTCAAGAAAAGTACAACTCGGCCGGGCGCAGTGGCTCAAGCCTGTAATCCCAGCACTTTGGGAGGCCGAGATGGGCGGATCATGAGGTCAGGAGATCGAGGCCATCCTGGCTAACACGTTGAAACCCCATCTCTACTGAAAAAATATACAAAAAGCTAGCCGGGCGACGTGGCGGGCTCCTGTAGTCCCAGCTACTCAGGAGGCTGAGGCAGGAGAATGGCGTAAGCCTGGGAGGCGTAAGCTGAGATCCGGCCACTGCACTCCAGCCTAGGTGACAGAGCCAGACTCCGTCTCAAAAAAAAAAAAAAGAAAGAAAGAAAAGTACAATTTGCCATCCCTGGAAGTCCTCCCCTCCCTCCATCGCTCCTTGGGCTTCCCTGACATCTGGTATGGGTCTCTGCTGGATTTTCAGTTGACGCATGTGTGGCACCTCCCCGCACCCAGCAATCCTCTAAGTGTTTTACAACTGTTAACTCATTTGGCCAATATGAACCCTAGGAAGAGGGCACTAGTATTGCTCTCCATTGTTCAGATGAGGAAACTGAGGCACAGAGAGGGTAAGCAACCTCTCTGTGTACCCTAAGCAGGGCACACAGAGCCGTAACGCACCCAGCTTCTGCATCTGTGCCTTTGATCACCATAGGGTGGCCTCTCCGCTGCCCGTGTTGCTCTCTGAAGTCTCCACTTGTATGGAGACTAAACTAGAACGACTATCACCAGGCATAGTGCTTTTGCTCGAGTCATCTCACTGAATCCCTCACAGCTTGGAAGATGGGCCAGGAGCCCTGTCCCCTTGCAGCTGTGGTGTCCCAGCCCCGGGCCATGCTGGAGCATGGGGGTGGCTTAGGTGTTTGTGGGGAACAAAGGGTCATACTGAGTGCAGGGCTGGGAAGGACTGGCCTGGGACGCAGACGCGGGGCCAGGGTGGAGGTGCCCGCGCTGAGTTCTGTCCCTGCCGTGTGAGCTGTGTGGGCAGGCACCCGCTAAAGCCAGGCACCCCAGCCCTGCCTGGCCTGGTTTTGGGGTGGGCATGTGGGGCCTTGGCCTGGGTCAGGCTGCACGGGGCAGGAGGGACACAAAGGAAGCCTTTAGCACTCTGGCTTCCCTGAGAAACCTCGCTGCAGAGCAGGAGACTGAGGCAGGGCCATGCGCCTTTGCTGCTGCATCCCCAGCACCAAGACAGTGCCTATACATAGTGGTGTTCAGGAAACAGAGACTGAGCTTGTACAGGAGTCTCACAGTCGCCTCTGTCTGGGTGCCAGAGTGCAGCCAGATTGGCTGAAATCGGTGATGCTTCCTTCAGCCCTGTGTGAGGCGGGGCTTCCACCTATGCCCAGTTGGTCCCAGGGTATGGGCAGAGGGCTAGGCAGACATAAGACCTCCAGGTGTGGGAGAGCCTCTGCATATGCCTGAGCCAGCCACAGACGCAGGACTCCCTCTGGGAGACACCCAAGGCTCATCACTCACTGATTCATGCATTTACTGAGCACCTACTGTGTACCAAGTACTATGCAAGGCACAGGGGCTACTCCAAGAAGCAAAGGGGAGGTGGAACCCTCATAATGTGGTAGGACCAGGCCCCTGTGGGTGCTCAGCGAGAGGAATCCCTGTCTGGGGAAGTCCAGGAAGGCTTCATGGAGGAGAGGGGCATTTCAGCACAGCTAACCAGACATCCCTCAGGCAGAGAAGGGGCAAGGGCATGCCAGACAGAGGCTTGGGACAGGACAGAATCTCAGGACAGGATTTGTTTGGAAAAGGAACTAACAAAAGCAAGTAGAAAGGGGCAGGGGGGTGGGAGGGCGTGGTAGTGGCAGAGGCCCAGGAATTTGAGTCTAGCCTAGGCAACATCACAAGACTCCATCTCTACCAAAAAAAAAAAAAAAAAAAAAAAGCCAGCGTGGTGGTACACGCCTGTGGTCCCGCTTCTTGAGAGGCTGAGGTGGGAGGATGGCTTGAGCCCAGGAAGTTGAGGCTGCAGTGAGCTGTGATTGCGCCATTGCACTCCAGCCTGGGTGACAGAGTGAGACCCTGTCTCGAAAAAAAAAAAAAAGTTTCATTTACTCCTCTAAAAATTAAACTTGGACCTTGATAGTATAATATCAAAAGTGCCCTGGCTGCCTAACTTGGAGCCAGAGAGAGGCATGCAGACTCGGACCCCATCTACAGATAACCCAATGCAGCAAATCGGGGGTGGTGCTCAGGACCCTGAATTGTGAACAAGGCCAGGTGATCGCAGTGCAGAGCTGTGGAGGGGCTGCCTGGGGGGACTGCGGGGTCAGAGGCAGGGGACTTGGAAAGCCCACGCCGCTTTTGGGCGCAGGAGGCACCCCAAGGTCCTGGGAGACCGACCTGGGGTCTGGGCAGGCCAAGGCCATTCCTCTTGCCTAGTAGAGGGCCCTCACCTCCAGGCTGCGGGCTGGGGGCGGAGGCTCAGCGTGAAGGAAGGGCAGACGGCGGCAAAGTCGGCACGCGGAGCGAGCATCCATCTGCCCTGACAGCCAGCAATTACACCGCGTGATCGCCAGATTACTCCAAATGCATTTATTACAGGGGTTAGAAGCGGGGGACTTATTTACTGGCAAATCCATACTCATTACAAGACTCAGCCTAGCCTAGACTGAAAACAGCTCAACTGAAACAAATAATTACCAAAGTCCTTCCAGCGCGAGGCTCTCAGGTGGTTGGGAGTAGGGGGAACGCCAAGCTCTTTCCATCAAGACAAGGGAGGAGGAGGCCGCGGTTGAGGATGCCTGGGTCAGGGAAGGTCGACGCTGGCCCGCGCGGTCGCCTGGCAGCCCGGGAGCCCCGCCGTCTCCCCGGTGCGCATGCCCGCCAAGGTCATGAATATGCAAAGAGCCTCGGGGGCGGGGCTGACACGCCTGTCCTGGAGGGCTTTGGCCCAGTTTACACCCGCTGGCTCTGGGATGCGGGCGACCCGGGGGGCTGCAGGACTCAGAGACTGGGCATTCGAGAGGTAGAAATGAGAGTCTCGCATTTTCCGGTGAAAATACACTGGGCTCGGCACAGAGCACAGCCCCGAAGTTGCTGAATGAATGAACAAATGAACTAAAGAGAAGGGCAGACAGGCCTTGCCCCAGATCACAGCGTCGGGAGGAGAACCCAGTTTCACCAGTTCTAATCCTCAGGCTAGGGACGCATGGGAGGCCACTGCCCTACCTATCCCCAGGCTGGGGTCTGCTCTGGGTACCCCTCACAGCACACACAGCTCCGACCTCGGAGCTGCCAAGCATCTGTGAAGGCCTGGAGTCGCGGGCTGCCCCGACAGGGCCCCCAGGCCCCACATGCCTCTCGCACCCGCCTGGGACTCTAGGGATCCGGAAACAAAATCGATCCGAGGCCTTCTAGGTCTGGCAGAAAGGCTGGCGTTCTGCTGGACTCCTGCCCCCCATTTTACAGATGAGGAAACTGAGGCCCAGGTCGGCCTGCGGGCGGAGGAAGAGCTTCCGCCGCTCCCGGAGCTCTGGGGCCTCCTGGGCGCCCGCATAGGGAGCTGTCAGGCCGCTTGAAATGTGGGCCCGGCCTTTCTGCCCGCTGGGCAGATGTTGGCACCGCGGTCCGTGCCTTAAATATTCATTCACTTGACAGAACACTAATTAAACAAAGTAAGGTGCATTATTACTTGATTAAATTTTTTATTGGCAGCTTAATTGGTCTGTTAGTTGCCCCTTAGGGAGTTGTTCGCTGTTCCCCCCTGCCGTGTGGGAGGGGGGCCCCTGGACGTCCCACACCACCTTTCCCAGCCCGCAGTGCCACAGGCTGCCCCGGCCTCCCAATAACCCCCAAGCACCCCAGCTGCTCAGGAGGTCGTGGTTGCCAGCCTCCCCTAGCCCCTTCGGCCTTCAAGGTCTAGACCCTATTGGATCAGTAGCAATCAATCAGTGCCTAGGGGGCGGGCCTCTCGGGGTCAGAACCCTTGGAAGACCCAAAATGAGTAACTGAGACACTCAGGAGAGGGAATAGACCCACACTCTGAGGGGAAGACCTGCGTTTGCCTCAGCTGGAAATAGCTGAGTGACCTGCCCCTCTCTGTGCCTAGGCCTCAGTTTCCCCATCTGCACCACTGCAGGGCTGGGCCTTTCTGGCCCACCATCCATCGAAGAGTCCAGGTTCCCCGAGACCCCTGCGGAGGCACATGCACCTTCCTGCCCACGGCCTCTGAGCTGCCTGTTCCCCAGATGAGAATGGAAGTGCCCTGCAGGCAAGGATGGCCTGTGGGGCCTGGGTACCCAGGGTCAGCCTGTGGAGGGGCATGGGATGCCTTCTCAGAACAGGTGGGCCCAGCCTTCCCTGTCCAGCCTCCAACCCTGGGGGGTGCATCTCTTCCCACCCCCATTACAGGGAGCAGGGCAGCCTGCTGGGCTGCGAGCCTCTTGGGATAAGCCCACAATGCCTCCCATGTGGTTAACTACACACATCCACCTTCAGTGGAGCCAGGACCTGCAAGACCCTCTTTGCAGGGCAGCACCTCTCACTGGTTTCTCCTCCCCCTACGCCCGGCAGGACGAATCTGGAGCCAGCCTTTGCCACTTTTAGACAGGCTGCCCCTCCCCACTGCTCCCCAAGTCTGTCCTCTGGGGGAAACACAGAAGAGGAAAAGAAGGACCAGGGGCTGTTCCATCCTTTCAGCACTGGGCAGATCTCCATGTAAGCCTCAGTTTCCCCCAGTGCAAATTGGGTGCTCATCCTCACTCCATCCAAAGAGCGTCAGGCACTCCTCAGCCCATTCAGCAGACAGGGAGCCCCTGTTTTGAAGGTGGGGGCAGAGGGGGAAATGGGTCCCCCCCAGGGTGGCCTGGGTCCATGTGTCACTCACCCCCATCTCCAGCTCTGCCCAGGTGTGGCCCAGGCCAGAGTGAAGATGGAAGCTCCCCTATCACTGGTCCTACCCCTCTTGCCAGCCGCCCTCTCCATGCCCTCCCACCCTCCAGAGAGGATCCAGGCCCTGGCCGATGACAGAGGAATCGTCTGGCCACCCCAGAAGCCGCCGCTGGCAAGCAGGAGGCGAGGTAATTGGCATCGCCGGCCAGGGAGCAGGAAATGAGTGGTTGCAGCCGGCGTGGAGCGGGAAGCTGTTCAGTGTCATGGGCCTTATCTGGGAACAGGCTGCCCAATTACAGGGCCGTGCCCGCTGCACCGGGCAGCTGCCGGCTCCTCCACCACCCCCTCTTCAGTGTCCTCGTGGCATCTCCCAGGCCTGGGCATCTGCTGCCCCTTCCGAAAGGCACGAGGCAGCTGCCTGGGAAAAGGCCTGACCTGCTCTTCGCCCAGCCAGGTGGCAGCTACAGGTGCCCCCTCGTCAGGCCTGGCATACAGGGAGCCCCCCCCCACAGCTCTTCTCATCTGCAGGTGATTGTCCGGGCGGAGCCCTGCCTGGGCTGCCTCCTCTAAGCATCCCTTTGGGTGGGGGCTGAGATGGGCACCAAAGGCACAGCAGAGCCGAGGGTGGTCCCCAACTGCTCATCCGAGAGCACCATTGGGACAGGAGCAGGTCACCCTGCTCAGATGCCCACCTCTCTACCAGCCCCAGAAAGAGAGGATTAGTCATTTCGTGGGTGGACAGCATTCCACCGTCTATCCCAGAAACGTAGTCGCTGGGGGCTGCAGTAAGGTGTCATGGATTAGGAAAATAGGCCTGTAATGGGTTCCCATTGTTCCTAGCGCGGCCCAGTGTCGCAGATTACATTGCACATTACTCGGTGGCTCACAGACGGTGGCAGGCCAGCTGTCCGAGGAGGCTGAGCACAAGGTGGGGTGGCAGTGGCAGAATTGTCTTGGGAGCCCAGGGGTGGCACAGTGGAAAGAAAACTGCCTTTGGGGTTGGACCCACATGAGTTCAAATCCTGTGACCTCACGAATTTATGCCTCAGTTTCTGCATCTGTAAAGTGGGGGTGCTGCTGCCTGCTGGACCCCCGAACACGCATAGCACTGAGTACAGAGCAAGCGCTCAACAAGTGGCTGTCCCCTTTCCTCCTCCTGGGCCTTGTCAGGCAACCCTTTGTGGGAGGGTCTCCCTCAGGTCTGTTGACAGGTAGAGTAGGGGAGCAGACACCCTGTAGACCCTGTAGCCCCCTCTCCTGACCTTGACCTTCAGGGGGTCCAGGCCCTTGGACATAGGTCTTGCTTGGGCAGTGACCAGCCAGATGGCCTCAGGATGCCAGTTCCTCTCTCATCTGTAAAATGGGCGTGGCAACTGTTTGGCCTGGAGAGCTGGGCTTGCCTCCATGCCAGCCTTCCTGGCTGGCTGGGGCTTCCTGAGGGGAGGGACTGGGTCTGGCCCCTCTCTGTCCTCAGAACTGGCATGAGCTGGCACCATGTGGGTCACTCCCCATGAAGTTTTACATCTGCGTCGGTAGGTGAAACTGTTCACCAAGCAGGAGCTGTGCACATACAGGGCAAATGAGGGGTGCCTGCGGCCTGAGCAGAGGGACCCCACCTGCTCTCAGTCTGCAGGGAGGAACCACCAATGGGCTGTCCCGTCCCCTGCCCTTTCTCCCAGCCTTATAAACACGGGGCTGGCTGTGGCCCAAAGTGGCACAGGGGAACCCGGGTCCAGCAAGCACTCAGGGAGCCGATGAACACACAGGAAGCCCTGTTTCGTGAGAGCTGGTGTGATACAGGCAGGTCTGCAGGGAGGCCCGAAGCCTGGGAGCCTAGGGCATGCTTGCTTAGGGGGGTGACACAGGCGCAGAAACTGAAAGGAAGGCCAGCGCTGTGCCCGGGCTGGGTGGGGAAGCTGGGAGCAAAGGAGGGGCTATCCTGTGGCAGTGAGCCTGATGGGTGCAGACCAGCTCCGACCCTGGTACCTTGGGTCTAGGGAGTATAGGTGAGTTTAGAAGGCAGAGTGGGGGTCATCCCGGGGGTGGGACAGGCCTTCCACCAGCCAGACCCCTTCCTTCAGCCCAGGGTTCACACTACCCCACCCCACACCAAGGGGTCCTCAGGATGGGACTCACGCCCCTGCCAGGTTCTCAGCTGTCCCCTATGAGTGATGCTGGTGGGCACAGCCCCGGGCAGTGCCTGTCCCCCATGACCTGTCAGCCATGTTTCTCCATCACAACCAACACTGGCTGCTGCCATCCAGACTCAGGGCCGGCCACCCTGGCCGCAGCCTCTGGGGCGTGAGGTTTGGGCCGGGCCCCCGGCTGTTGCCTACAGATGGAGACCCAGGCTCTGTCTCTTCGTCCGTCTGTCTTCTCTCTAGTAGAGCCTCCTGTTCCTGCAGCTGCTCCTCCTTCCTCCCCACCCTCCTCCCCACAGGCAGCTTGGTTGGGCTGTGGGTGTGAATTTCCACTAGGAGAGGGGACCTGTTCGTTCTGGCACTGAAGCAGAGCCTGAGCGGGGGTGGGGGGTAGCGGGAGGAGCAGGAAGCAAAGCGGGGAGGGGCTGCGGCAGGGACCCTGGAGACAGGCTGAGGCCCGGCTCCCTCAGCCTCTCCTGCGGGCCCGCCTGCTGCAGCTCCTCCAGGAAAGCCAAATGGACAAAGACACCCAGGCATTTTTGCCTGCACAGCCCAGAAGATGGGAGCAAAGTGGGTGGGGGTCCCAACTGCCGGGGCTCTATATTGCCAGCGGGTGGAGCGGACTCCAAGCTCCCTTCCTCCTCCTGTCTTTATACAGCCTCCTGCCAACCCTGGCCCACAGGGAGGACAAACTATGCTCCCATTCTGTGCACAGGAGGCCTGAGGCCTAGAGAACCGACAGTGTGTCCCTCCCGGGAGCTCCCCAGGCACTGACACGGCTGTCGGCTGCAGGCAGCATGGCATCTGTCCCCAGCCTGCTGTGCCCTGCCTGCCAGCAGCCCTGGAGGGACAATAGCAGACCCAAGAGTCACCGGCCTGGCTTGGCACTAAGAATGGTACCCAGAAAGAAGCTGAATCCCACCAACCAGTGTCCTCTGTATGAGAGGGGAAACTGAGGCAGTGCAGAGGAGCAGGGAATCCCCCTGCCACTCCCTCCCATGGCCCATTATCCATCCATCCATCCATCTGTCTGTCCACCCATCCATCCATCCAAGGCTATTTATTACTGATCTAACATGCAGGCCCCGGGAAATAGAAGCAAGAGACGAGATCCCTGCCTCTGCTGGGCTCGCTGCCCTCCAAGGGGTCCCCAGGATGGGACTCACACCCCTGCTGGGTTCTCAGCTGTCCCCTATGAGTGATGCTGGTGGGCACAGCCCCGGGCAGTGCCTGTCCCCCATGACCTGTCAGCCATGTTTCTCCATCACAACCAACACTGGCTGCTGCCATCCAGACTCAGGGCCAGCCGCCCTGGCCGCAGCCTCTGGGGCGTGAGGTCGTGGAGGGACAGAGAAAGTCTGCTTGTGCTCCTTGCTGGAAAGGATGCCAGTGAAAGGTTCCCCAGCTCCTCTTTAGCCCCCTAATGGGACAGGGGAGCCACTTAGGATGGCGATAAGCAGACCCTGGGCTCCAGAAGCTACCTGCTCCGCCACTAGCTTCCGTCCTGGCCTGTGCAAAGCACTCATCCCCCATGGTTTCTTGTGAATGAAGGGCAACTCCACCCACCCAGAAATCGGGTTGCTTCCAGCTGGTATTTAAAGAGGTGTCTCTGAGTGTGATGATGGCATTTGTTCCTGTCTCCCGCCCACTGCATGGTGTCCCGCTCAAGGCAAATTCGAGGCAAAGCTATTGGCTGCCCTCACCCTGCTCCCGGCCCAGAGGAGCACCTCCTGCAGGCTGGGCTCCATGCCAGGCCCTGTGCTGGGCATGGTGGATCTAGGGATAACTAAAGCCCAAGGCTGCTCTCAGGACACACAGGTTGGTGGTGATGAGGGTCACCTTCTGGACCAGGCTGGGGGAATCTGGGAAGGCTTCCTGGAGGAAGGGCTGTCAGCATAGGAAAGAAAGCAAAAGACTGGCAGAGTCTGGATGGTCGTTGGGTAGGAAAGGGCTGGTAGGAGATCCTGAGCCATCCTGAGAAATTCAGCGGTGAAGGGCAGGGGAGAAAGAGGCCGGTCACCAAGACAGAAAGAGGAGTGCGGGCATTTGTCATGGGAGATGCTAGAATTCCCTTAAAAGCTGGCTGGAAAGTACCACCCAAGGAAGGGGTGGCCACTCAAGGAGACAAAATGAGTGACACAGGAGGACCCGTCGAGACAGGAAAGGGCTGGCCAGGCGGGGGTTCAGGCAGGAACAAGAAAGTTTGTTGATTAGGCAGCGAGATAGAGGGGAATGTCTGTCTTCTTCCTAAAGCAGGAGGTGAGGCTGTCTCTCTCCTCAGCAAGCACTCCACCCACTTTAAAGATGAGGAAACGGAGGCCCAGGAACCGTGGCTTGCCCTGGTAGATGGACCAGCTTGGGGCCCGCTGGCTGGCTGCCACTCTGCACCCCATCAGGCACCTCTGAGCAGAGAGAAGATGCAAGGGGTGAGGGCTGCCGAGGGCGCCACACAGCGAACCCAGCACCCACTTTGTTGATATTTACTGGAAACACCCTGGATTTATAGTGTGGTATTTGTAGAAGAGCTCAAAACCTATCAGGCTGGCTGCCGAAAGCACTCAGTCTCCTGGAGAAGTGGCCACTTCCTTCCTTTGCAAACTTGTTAATAATCCCTGTTGTCAGGCAGTTCCCCCTCTGTCTAACCTAAATCTCTCCTGTCATGACTTGAGCCAACTGTCTCCTGAAGCAGGCTGCGGTGTGTCCTCTCAACCCCAGGGAGACCTAAAGACGTCCCCAGGGAGGTTGGGGCCTCCTTTCCGCTTCTCTGCCCTGACCCTGGCTAGCTGTGGGGCTCCTCGCTCCTGCCTGGTAGGAGAACTCAGGGACCATGGAGCTGGGCTCCTCATCCCCATTCACAGGTGGAGGTGACAGCTGCTTGCTGCCACCAGGGCCAGGGCCTCACTTTCTGAACCACGCCAGAGCGAGGAGTCAACTAGATCGCAGTGCAGAGTGCCCAGCACGGTGCTGGAGCCCAGGAACGGCTCCATGCCATGCAAGGATGACTCCTGGCCAGCAGAGGTGGTGGGGGGATGACAGGGAAGGAACTGGAGATGCGGCCTCGCATCTTAGCCCTGTCCCTAGCTCCCATGTGGCCTTGAGCACTCCCCTCCCCATCTGTGGGCAGGCAAGGGGCTCAGGATGCTGCTATAGGGCTCAACCCCACTGGGCTAGAAGCAACCAAGGCCCAGCAGCCCCAGAGAGGGGAAGGCAAGGGAAGGAGAAAGTAGGGGCTCCAGGCCCCCCAAGCCCCTTCCCCCAGGCAGTCACACCTGCTGAGGACCCACTGAGCCAGCTGCCCCCTCTAGATCCCCAGGGTAGGGGCCCCACATCGCTCCCGTTTCCTGCTCCCACTCTGGGCCTTGTGTGCTGTGGTGTCTGGATCCAGGGTTGTCCCTACAGCCTCAGACCAGCCTTGCCTCCCCAACCCAGGCCTGGGTTCCTGGCCATACTCCCATGGGGGCCACAGACATCCCTGGCCCAGCCTGATCCTGCACCTCAGTGCCCCTGGAGGGAGGGCTGGCCTCTAAGTCCAGATCTGCAGGAAACCATGGGCTGTGACAGCCCCAGTTAACAGAGCCCAGCCTACTTAATCTGCTTCATTAAAGGCACTAATTAATTGGCTTAATTAAAAGAGTAACCTCAAAGCCAGGAAAACTACCTCCTAACGAGGCCCAAGGTGTACTGAGGCAGCCAGCCTAGCAGCTGAAGAGGGGTGCCTCACCCTACCCTGCTTCCCAGCACGCCTGCCCCAGGGCCACAAGCCCAGCCCCAGCTCTCAGCCTAGGGCCTGCATCAGCCTGGGGACTGCACCTTCTTGGTCCCCGCACACCCCTCAGGCAGGCCTAGCGTGCTGGAGGGAATCGGAAGCCCCACATTCAGAGGCTGCAGTGTACTGTTTGGCTGCGGTTGAGAGCCTGGGGTATAAGCGACCGAATGTAATTAGACCCAAGCACAGGCAGGTTGCAGCCAGGGGTGGGGAAAGAGAGATGGCCGTGACCGTGAGGCCAACGCTGGCCATACTGTGCCTATCTGGAGGGTAGCTGGGTGGAGTAGTGGTAGGCTCTGGCAGAGGCATAATTAAGGCTGCTGGCACCACAGCAGAACCCCACCTGAGCAAAGGGCCCCCTGGACCACCAGCTTCCATGATCACAAAGTTCTGCTGTCGGGAGAACCAGACTTACATCACAACTCCACCCCTAGGAGCTGGGAGGTTGTAGCAGGCTACTTGGCTTCTCTAAGCGCCATTTCCTCATTTGCAAAACACTATCAGGGATGCCCAGGTTGGTTGCCTTTCCAGGTGGACCCTCCCCGGACTCAGCAGGAGACAGAGCTGGGATTGATTAGCCATGTCTGCCAAGGGCAGCAGGTGAGAAGTAGAAACTCAGATACCGTCCTGCTCCTGACCATCCTGCCAACCTCAGGAGGGCTAAGTCTGCATGTCAACATTTAAACCTTCCCACGAGCTAGGCCCAGGCCTGTCCCTGTAGTCCTAGCAACTGGGGAGAGAGACTGAGGTAGAAGATCGCTTGAGGCCAGGAATTTGAGTCCAGCCTGAGCAACCTAGTGAGACCCCCATTTCTTTAAAAATAAAAAAAATTTAAAACTCTTTCCAGGGTCACACAGCTTCTCACATTGTTTCAAGGCCTCACAGCTCAAAAAGTTCCCACCCCCCGACAATGCTTCTTTGGGCTTCCTGCCACCCGTCTAGATTTAGAACTGAGCATCCCTGGTTTGGCACCAGGGCTCTGGGTGCCTTGTTGGGAGCCATCCTCTGGCCCCAAGGCCACTCTTTCTCACTACAAGGAGGAGGGCCAGGGCTTCCTCCAAGGGATTGGCTCCAATGCAGGGACTCTGCCTTCCTCTTTCCCAAAATGCCCCCACAGATGCCAGCCAAGTTCATTAGCAAGCCCCCAGCTCTCACCTGGACCCCCTCTCATTCAAGCAGGAATGGCATAAACACCTAACACTGGCCGGGCACCAGTGGCCTTGGAATATCCAGTCTCTACCTCTCTTGCAGCCGCCCAGAGAGGAAAGGCAGAGCCCCATGATGGGATGGGCATGGCCCCCGATATCCAGAGGATCCCAGCTAGGCCCTCATGTCCCTAGGGGTGGACAGGCAATGAAGCCCTGGGCAATGGGCACCCTCAGAAGCTGTCCTGAGAGGGACTGGGCCGCAGGGCTATCTGGCCAGCCCACTGTTCAGGGAGGAGCTCACCAACCTGGGCCCCTGCCCCTACAAGCTCCGGGCCGTGAGCTCGGAGAGGGCTGATGTACACACTGCCACCCACTCCACAGAGCCCACCACCCGCTCCACGCGGGAATGGCAGTGGTGGCACAAGGCCGTCTGATAGACCCGGACAGATTTAGTCTCTGCACAAACAGCTGTTAGCCTGCCCGGCCGACATCTCTGCCCAGGAGCCAGGAGCGAGGCTTCCGAGAGGGTGCCCCCACCCCACAACAATGAGAGTCAATCAGTGCCACCCTGGGGAGGGTGGGGCCACCATCGCTGTCACCACTGAGTGTCAGGCCAAGCCGCCAGAGTCCCCACTGCCTCCCCAGCTCACAACCACATGCACCCACCCCACCACCACATCAGCACCCACAGGGCCATCAAGGCTGGTGTCTGCCCAGAGCTACTTCAGAAGAGGGACTAGCCCCTCCCCTCCCCTGATTGGGCACCTACATGGGGTAAGGCTGCTGCCCACATCATTCTGTCTTAGCACCCCTGGCCCCATGTCACAGATGACAAAACTGAGGCCTAGCGAGGTGGCTAGGTGAGTGGTCACGGGGCCTCAAACCTGGGGCTTTGGGGGCTGCACCCACAGGCAGCATCCTGGAGTGAACCTCTCCCCCAGATGGGTGGGGCACAATACTTGAGCCCCAACCCTTGGAATTCACCAGGCTGTCCCCCTGGGCAAGGCTGGTCCAGAGGATTCAGGAGTGGGGCTCAGGGGACAGGCCTGGCTGCCTGCAACAGGAAAGCTTGGAGGGTCAAGAAAAGCAAGGCTGTGGCTGGGCGCGGTGGCTCAGGCCTGTAATCCCAGCACTTTGGGAAGCCTAGGTAGGTGGATCAACTGAGGTCAGGAGTTTGAGACCAGCATGGCAGAACCCCATCTCAACTAGAAATACAAAAATTAGTGGGGCATTATGGCACGCGCCTATAATCTCAGCTACTCAGGAGGCTGAGGTAGGAAAATTGCTTGAACCTGGGAGGCAGAGGTTGCAGTGAGCCATGATCGCGCCACTGCACTCCAGCCTGGGTGACAAGAGCAAAAGTCAGCTGGGCTATGGTCACCACTGGGTCATGATCACCGCTGGACAGCCCTCACTGTGTGCCAGGCTTGTCCTCAGTGCTGTGAGGGAGGGCTGTCCTCACCAGGTGACCCTTGGGAACAGAAGCAACAGAGAGGGTACGGGCGCTGAAGCGTCCATGGCCACACAGCCAGGAAGGGGCAGAGTGGGAACAGTGCCCGGGCATCTGGATTCCCACCACTGTCACACTGAGGGCTGGCCAAGGGCCTGGCCCCAGGACCCCTACGTATCCAGCTGCCCCCAGGTGACCTGCACATTTCAGAAGGGTCAGTGGGAAGAGCACTAAACTCAGTCAAGCTCTGGGCCTCGTGGTAGCTGTGAGTCCTGGGGAGCCACGCATCTCTCAGGGTCTCAGGTCCCTCCTCCTGTGGGGATGGGTCATCGGCCCTCCCTGTGTCCCCAGGCTGCGGTCCAGGGAGGGAGGGAGGGGTGGGAGCGGCAGGGTGAGGACGGAGCCTTTACCCGGCTTCCCTGGGGGGTATAAGGACCGAGGGCCTGGTTTCCCAGCCTCTGGAGAGATCTCGAGGGAAGAGCAGGCCATCATCCTCATCATCACTTTACCAGACCATTTCTTATTAATATTAATAGCATTAATTATTTATAATCAGGCATCCAGGCCTGGGCTGGTCCTGTGCGATCTCTAGGTCAAGAGGACTCTGAGAGAGGTTTGGCCTCCTCCCCAGGGCCACAGTGTCTTGGTCTGGGACACAGCCTTTCTAGAACAGAGCTGGGGCATGGTGGGGGGGTGGGTCACATCTCAGCCAGGTCTCAGCCCTAGCAATAAGGGAGTCTGCAGAGACAACTTCACTTGTGGGTGCCCCACAGGCCTGGCGCCCATTTCACAGATGGAGAAACTGATCCCCCTCAGGATGAGAAGGCAAGTTCAGCGGCAGGACACTGGGCTCTGGGGTGTGCAGCCTGCCCCACAGATCACTGAGCTGTCTGTGTGCACCCCCAGCCCACACCCTTCAGCAGGCACCTCCAACCCTGAACCATCAGGATGCCTGTGTGGGAGTCAGCAGGTCCTGCAGGACAGGAAGCTGATAGAACCAGCTGAGCTAGGAGACCAAGCCCGCTTGGGGATGCTGATCTAGCCTGGGAAAAGGGCCGCCTCAGTTTCCTTGTACCTCCCCCATAAGGTTGTGAGGATGAAGCGAGTCATGCTGGTAATGCTCAGACTGGGCCTGGTGCACAGGAAGTGCTCAGGGGGCCTGCTGACTTCCCTGCCCAGGACCAGCCATGGGCACCACTGTGAACAGCACAGCCTTTGGGCATCGGCAGGACTCTGTTCAATCCCCAAGGCATTGGGGATCCTGGGCCAGTCCCTTTTCCCCTCTCTGTGCCTCAGTTTCCCACTACACAGTGGGGTGTTAACAAACAGTGGTCTCTGGGGGTCCTTCCAGGAGTGGGACTATGAACGGGGTGGCTCAGCCCTGAAGTCCCCCAGACCCCTCAGCGGCTCTGTCACTTTTCCTCCACTGTTCCCCACTCCAGTGAACGTGATACCTCACCCACAAAGTGCAGGCAACGGCCCCACCACCTGAAAGACAAATATGTGATCTGCCCATCACCCACACTCAGGGCGGGAGGCAGCCGGCAGCCCAGTCTGTCTCTCTGAGCATCAGTTTCTGGCTCTAAAATGGGATGACAGGCTCTCCCTCACACCAGACTGCTTTGACGGTCTGGCGAGCTGGCTGGGAGCTCTGTGGGGACAGGGCAAGGATGGCTTTGGGTGTGCCCCACAGGATGGCCCTGGTGCCTGGCCCACCTCGGGTGCTTGGCGGGGACAGCAGCCCCTGGGGCTCAGAATGGGTTCTGGAGTGGGATCCAGCTCCGCCCTTAGAGTTATGGGATCTGGGTCGAATTTCCTAACTCTGCAGAGCCTTGGTTTTCTCATCTCTAAAATGGAGCAAATAACTGCAGGCACCTTGTAGGGCTGCTTTGAGGACTCGGTGATAATGCATAAAGTGCTTAGTGGCAGGAACAGTAAGAATTCTGCTGGGGCCGCAGTCCCTGCTGCCATGACTGTTATTAACCATCCTGCTTGACTTCTGCACCTCTCCAAGCCGGAGTCAGGCCAAGGGCCAGCCCCCTCCATGGCTGAATCTGGGAGCTGGAGGGGCTCCTGGGTCCCTGGCAACCACAGCCTGGCAACACAGACCCCACCAGTCCCAGGCCAACGGAGGGTCCAGGGCAGCCCCTCCCCAGGGGGCTCCCAGCCTCCACAGACAAGGGCCTCTGTCCTGCTGACCCCGGGTCAGGGCAGGGACAGTGCACTGGCACAAAGGCTGGGCTCTGTCTGCACCTCCCATGGGGGCAGCTGCCCATGGCGGACTCTCCTGCCACAATGAGGCCTTTGAGTAGCTGCCGGCGGGAGCTGAGCTCTCCTCGAAGGCCCCCGGCTCTCACAAGCCCTGTCTGTCTGAGAGGCCAGTGGGCCAGAGAGGCAGCTGTCGTGGGGGCAGGGCCCCCGCCTGGTCCTGCTCCTGGGCCCACTGCCTTCTGCTGGCCAGGGCAGGCTGCAGGCCTGAGAGTCAGTTTGGGCCTCAGATGGGCAGGGCCTGCCAGCATCCCCACTCTGAAGTGGTGGCTCAGGCCCAGCACACAGGGCACTGGGAAAGCCCCTGTCCACCATCAGGGTCCCAGGAAGTTGCTGCAGGGCTGGGGCCTCCCTACTTCCTTCCCCCTTTTTTTTTTTTTTTTTTTTTTTGAGATGGAGTTTCACTCATGTCACCCAGGATGGAGTGCAATGGCACGATCTCAGCTCACTGCAACCTCTACCTCCTGGGTTCAAGCGATTCTCCTGCGTCAGCCTCCCGAGTTGCTGGGACTACAGGCATCTGCCACCACGCCCAGCTAATTTTTGTATTTTTAGTAGAGACGGGGTTCCACCATGTTGGCCAGGCTGGTCTCAAACTCCTGACCTCAGGTGATCCACCCGCCTCGGCCTCCCAAAGTGCTGGGATTACACGCATGAGCCACTGTGCCAGGCCTTCCTTCCCTCTCTTAACCTCAGTTTCCTCATCTGTAAAATGGAGCCTCTGAGTACATCTGGGTACCGTAAAGATTAAATGTGACCATCCATGAACGTCAGGCAGGTGACAAGGGCTCAGGGAAAGAAAGCCAAGCTGGTCACTCCTGCACGTGTTCACGGCTGCTGGGGGTGAAACGGAACAGGGCAGGGACCCCATGGCATGGACCTGGCTTCATCTCCTCCGATTGCTGGGTGACCTTGGCCCAGTGTCTGAACCTCCCGGAGTCTCAGGTTTCGCCTTCTTAAAATGGGCTCATGCTACCCACTCCCAGGGCTGTTGTACAAAGAAAGCCATTTATCATAGAATCTCAGGCCGGGAAGGCTTGCTGGGAGGAGTTGAGGAATCTTGACTGCTTCCACCGTTCAGCAGCACCTCTCTGGGGCAGGGGAGGGGAGTGGGGGGCACCACAGGCAGGTAGAGGCAGGCAGTGCCACCTGCACCGCCTTTTATGAGGCAGCCAGTGCCGGGGAGTGAGGGTGGCCTTCCTGACACAGGGAACAGCACATCGAAGACTCAGAGGTGTGAGCATGCTAGCCGGGGGAGGCACTGGGGCGAGGCTGGTGCATCAGCCAGGGCCATGCTGGGAAGGTCTGAAATGCCAGGTTAAGGGCACTGGACTTGACTTCTTAGGAACTAGGGAGCCACTGATTGTCTCAGAGCTAGTGCGTGACTTGACTGAATTCAAGTTTTTTTAAATGTCTGGCAGTGTCTGGCTAGAAGATGGGGAGAGGCAGGGATGGGGAAGACTTTGCGTCACACTGTGAATTCCTGCCTCCACAGCTTAAAGAACGGGCCAGGCCAGGCGCAGTGGCTCACACTTGTAATCCCAGCACTTTGGGAGCCTGAGGTGGGCGGATCACCAAAGGTCAGGAGTTCGAGGCTAGCCTGGCCAACATGGTGAAACCCTGCCTCTATTAAAAATACAAAATTAGGCCGGGCGCGGTGGCTCAAGCCTGTAATCCCAGCACTTTGGGAGGCCGAGACGGGTGGATCACGAGGTCAGGAGATCGAGACCATCCTGGCTAATACGGTGAAACCCCGTCTCTACTAAAAAATACAAAAAACTAGCCGGGCGACGAGGCGGGCGCCTGTAGTCCCAGCTACTCGGGAGGCTGAGACAGGAGAATGGCGTGAACCCGGGAGGTGGAGCTTGCAGTGAGCTGAGAGCCGGCCACTGCACTCCAGCCTGGGCGGCAGAGCAAGACTCCGTCTCAAAAAAAAAAAAAAAAAAAATTAGCTGGGCATAGTGGCACATGCCTGTAGTCCCAGCTACTTGAGAGGGTACAAGATCATGCCACTGCACTCCAGCCTGAGCGACGAGAGCAAAATTCCATCTCAAAAAGAAAAAAGGAACGGGCCAGTCAGGAGTGTGCATGAAGCCAGCTTGGGCTGGAGCACAGCACAGGGTCCCAGACAAAGGCCAGCACTGTCTAGGGTCCAGGGCAAGGGTAGGACCCAGCTCCCTCCTATCCCCTTGGGCAGCATCGCACCCCAGCATAGGGGACACTTTGGGATCCCAGGGCCAGCCTGGCTCCACCCTGCCTTTGTCACCTCTGTAAGCCCGTTTCCTCTCTGTGCCCCACCAGACTCCTATGACAACTAAGTTGGCTACTAGAAGGTTCTACAGGAAGTGGCCCCTGTTCCCTCTTCTGGGGCTTCCTCACTTTGGAAGAGAGGCGCTGGGGACCCACTGGGAGTCGGCTGCTCCAGGGGACAGAGGCTCAGGAGGCCAGAGGCAGCATCCATGCTAAAAGAAGCTGGGTTTCCATCCTACCCCTGCCGCTTAGAACCTGTGTGACCCTGGCTGCCTGTAACTCAGTTTCCTCATGTGTAAAAAAGGAATAATAAGAGTATCACTGCCCACTGATGGGGATTAAATGAGATACAGTACTGTACGTGACATGCTTAGCACACTGCAGGTCCACAGTGAGTGCTCAGTCATGCTAGCCAGCATCACTGCTGTTACTGTTTTAAGAGATGGGGTCTCACTATGTTGCCCAGGCTGGTCTCAAACTCCTGGCCTCAAGCCATCCTCCTGCCTCAGCCTCCCAAGATGCTGGGATTACAGGTGTGAGCCACCACACCTGCCTGTTATTACTATTATTGTTAGTTCTGAATTCCTTCTCATCCCCCAGAAAAGTGAGGTCTCTTTCAGGTTTTTGGTATCCAGGGGTACAGTGGCTTATGCAACCACATGGCTGGCCAGCAGCAGGGATGTGTGCCTGCCCTTGAGACCCCAGGAGCTGTCTGTCCGATCTGCACCCTCAGGACCCAGCAAGGCGGCTACCTCCCAAACCCCATGAGCAGGGTGGGCCGGAGCTTCCACATCCGAGCTGGAAGCAGGGCAGCCAGAGGCCTACCCCAGCTGAACCCCACTGGTCCCTCGGCAGATCCTCACCCCTCCCACCTACCAAATTGGGTCCCATAAGTGACCCAGAGGCTGGGATAGGGGTGGTAGAGCCCCATCTCCAGCTGCCCTGTGACAGGGCCCACGCTGCAGAAACCAGGCTGAGTAAATGATGACGTTTCCTCCTCTCTCCGGCGCTCTTCGCCCCTTTTCCTTCCACAAATAAATTATCAACATGCCCAGGTCCCGGCGGAGCAGAGCATAACGCGGGGAACAATGAAAAAGCTTTTAATAGGATTCCAGGAGCTGCTGCCACTCGCTCACGGGCCCTAATGGAGATTGCTCCGTGACCGCAGGCCGCCAGCACCCTCGCGGGCCCCCTCACCCACCACCCGCCCCGCTCCTCCTCAGGGCACCAGCGGGCAGTGAGGCCTGGCTGGGCCACCTGCTGACGTCACAGGCCAGCGTCTGGGCTGGAGAGAAGTGCTCGGCAGAGGCAGAAGCACATGCCACCCACCACACGCACCGAGGCTGCTCCCCCTCAGCCGGCACAGGCCTGACCACTCGCAACGCCTCTGCCAAGGCTGCTCCCCTCCAGGAATAATGCCCTTCCGCCTGGCTCCAAGGCGCAAATGACACCTCCCCTGTGAGGCCTTCCCTGATTCCTCCCTAACACATGTGTTAAATGACATCACCTATTGTCAGTACCAGCCCCAGGCCCAGCACACAGTGAGGCCTCAGGAAACGAAGGCAAATCCAGGCAGGGAAGAGGAAGCATGAGGCTCTTAGACCACAGGAGACAGCCCAGAGGTCCCCGGCAGGTCCCCAGCTTGGGGAGGGGTCTGGTGAGGGGGGAGCATGACAGATACCAAAGCTCAGGGCCTGGTGACCTAGGGCAGTTACCTGCTGTCTCCATGCCTCAGTTTCCCATCCTCCTTTGTAAAGGACCCAAGTTCGCCCTGATGAATGTGGTTCCCCTTCCTCTGTGTGACCTTGGGCAAGTCACTTCACCACTCAGTTCCTCAGTTTACCCCGGGGTAAAATCAGGATAATAATAGTGCCTACTTCAGAAGTTGCTGGGGGATCAGGAGCAATGGCTCACACCTGTACTCAGGAGGCCAAGGCAGGAGGATCACTTGAGGCCAGGAGTTCAAGGCCAGCCTGGGCAACATAAGGAAACCCTATCTCTGCCAAATTAAAAAATTAGCCAGTGTTGTGGTGCGCACCTGTAGTCCGAGCTACTCGGCCTGCTGAGGTGGGAGGATCACTTGAGCCCAAAAATTCGAGGCTGCAGTGAGCTATGATTGCGCCACTGCATTCCAGCCTGGTCAACAGAGCAAGACTCTATCTCAAAAAAAAAAGTTGTTGGGGGAACTGCCAACCATCAGGTACATAGTAAGTGTGATATAAATGTCAGCTACTACTGCTGCGTCGATTACTCTCATGTGTTGGGGGCTGGGGGCTTATGAGCATATGCTTTAAGATGCCATGTCCTGGGCTGGGCACAGTGGCTCACACCTGTAATCACAGCACTTGGGGAGGCTGAGGCGGGTGGATCACTTGAGGGTCAGGAGTTCGAGACCAGCCTGGCCAACATGGTGAAACCCCATCTCTACTAAAAATACAAAAATTAGCTGGGCGTGGTGGCACACGCCTGTAATCCCAGCTACTTGGGAGACTGAGGCAGGAGAATAGCTTGAACCTGGCAGACGGAGGTGGCGGTGCGCCCAGATCATACCATCGCACTCCAGTCTGGGCAACAAGAATGAAACTCCGTCTAAAAAAAAAACAAAAAAAAAGATGCCATGTCCTGGCTACATGACCTTGGTCCAATCACTTTATCTGCCTGAGCCTGTTTTCTCTTCTGTGCAATGGGGCTGTTGTAAAGCCTCAGTGGGATTCTGCAAGGGAGAGTCCTTAGCATGATGCTCTGTGAAATACGCATCGTATGCAGTAAACACTCAATAATGGCTACAGTGACCTCTCTGCCACCCTCAGTGAGCAGGTGACATTTGAGCCCCACGCTTTCCTTTTCCATGATTTGACCTCTAGCCCCTCCCACACCTGCTGCCTCCTAACCCTTGCTGCTCTCCTGAGCCCTCCAGAGCTCAGCTCTCCCCAGCTCCCCCAGGAGTCACCCACACTCCAATTTGCCCTTCTGTCACAACCAGGCAGTTAGAGTCCACTGTTCCCTGATGCATTCCACCTGCTACTGCACGGGCCCCAGATGTCAGGGCTCGGCAGTGTCGCACAAGCCTTCCTGCCAGACAGGGTGGGGTCCTGAGGGCGGAAAGCTAGCCTGTACAGCCCCTCTCCAGCCCCTGAGCTCCTCAGAGCCCTGAGCAGTGTCATTATCCCAGCACGTTTCTGGTGGGGCCTGTCCAATGATCCAAAGTTAACTGCTGGTTCCCACAAAGCCCTTCTGTGGACACAGTCACATGGAGTCTTCCTGCTAACTCTGGGATGTGTGCCATCGTCCCGTTTCACAGGTGTGGAGACTGAGGCACAGAGAGGGGACGTGAGGCGTCCAGGGTGCTCAGATGATAAGTAACAAAGGTGGGCTTCGAGCCTGAGTCTGTCGACTCGAGCCTGGCATTTTCATTTCACAGCCCTGCTGCCCCAGGCTATGTCCTGACTACCACATGGCATTGGACAGGGCGTGTCTCCACTCTGTGCCCCAGTCTCCCTGTTCTCACAGTGGGAAGAAGATAAACCAGGCAGAGCTGGTCAAGCCAAAAGCCCCTGGAAACTGGGTTGTGGCACTGCCCAGTCCCTCTGGCTAGCCCAAGCCTAGTGGGGGTCTTAGGGCTCAGAGCCATGGTGCTGCTCTGAGTGGCAGCTACTAGGGACCTAGTGGTCCAACTCCTTGTCCAGAAGTAGTGGGGAAACTGAGACATGGAGGGCCCCACTGTCACTGGGGGGTCAGGAGAGTGTTATATGGTCTGTCTCCCTGGGACCAGTGGACAGCCTAGGAGGCATGCAGCCCCAGTGAGGCAGGGAAGGGCTTCCAAGACCCCCACAGGCCTGGGCACCAGGCCAGCCCCCCATTGGCTGGCCAGGGGTGCGGCCCTACCCAGTGCCCACCTGACTGCTGGCTCCCTGGGGTGAAAGGTAGGCTGCAGGGCTGGCTGTCACAGGGCCTCCGCTATTGGCACAGGGCTTAGGGGAGGGGCTGTCACTCCCACTTCTCATTCCTTCACACACACCCATTCCCCAGAGAGGGGCCCAGGCCTGGGCAACAGATGGCCACTGTCTGGGGGCAGGAAGGGCAGGGGACTGCACGGGAAGGGTGAGGCAGCCACTCCAGCCCCTTCCTTGCAGCAGCTTCCAGAGGTGGGGGTGAGATGTGGGCTCCATTCACCTCAGAGTCTGGCTCAGGCTGGCTGAGGGAAGGCAGGGGAGGAAGGTGGGTCAGGTGTGAGCATGTGTGTGCAAGAGTGTGTGCATGAAGGTGCATGTGCGCCCACCAGAGGTGTGAGCGTGATGCAAATCTGTCTCCCCCTCCCGCCTGGTTCCACTGGACTGGGCTGCCACCACCTCCCCTGTGGCCGGCTCCAGGCCTGGCCCACCGTGGCCGCTGCCTGAGAGAGTGAGTGGGTGAAGAAGGAAGGGTAGGCCCCTAACTGCCCCCCACTGAACCTAAGTCCCCACTCAGGGTGGGGCAGCCCAGCCCAAGCTAGGAGCCCAGGGGCTCTCAGCCCACCGAATCTCACTCCTGTGCTTGAACTGGGTGGGGCACCCTCAGCCTTGAGGTCAAACTCCCGTGACCCTCTGTGACTTGCTGTGTCCCCAGGGCCAGACGCCCACTCCCTAACAGCCAGATTCCCTGAACCAAAGCCAGGCCCCCTCTTGTCCGACCAGAGAGAAGTGGAATTGGATCCAACACCCAAGCTGCTATGTCGCTTGAGAGACAACTCAGTCCCTCGGATTTTGTCCCTAGGAATCCTGATGGGCAGGCTGGACCCTCCACTGCTGCCACGCCAGCTCCCGAGGCAGTCATTCAGTCCCGGCGACGCTCCTTTTTCCATTCATTCATCCGCTGACTCGCTCTGCCCTACACCAAGCCCCTGCCATGTGCCAGGCCCAGCACCAGGCCCTGGGGCTGCTGCAAGGAACCCCATAGACAGATCCCTGCCCTCAGCCATCCCTGCCTCTCGCCAGGCCTCTGACCCCCTCATCCCCAGCCCTGCCACCACTCGGAACCAGCCAGGCGTCCCCCCACACACCCTCCAGAGCAGCCCCGGGCACCCTCCACACCTGCCTCAGCTCTCCTCTCCTCAGGAGCCTCTGGCAGACCTCCCCCAGGAAAAGCCCATCCTGGCTCCGGCACCCGGCAACATTTTTGAGGACATTTTCCCGAGCAGCATTTCCCAGGCGTCACAGGGGTGGGGGGCTGAGGGGCGACAGGGACGGTTCAACGAGAGCAATTTGCTTCTGGAGATAAATGCCGGCTCCTCGCGGAAGGCATTCCCTCCTTTCTTTTCTCTCTTCCTCTCTCGCTCGCGCTCTCTCTCCCTCTTTTTTTTTTTTTTTCTTACAGTTTGCTAAATCTGTTGTAATCTGGTGCCAATGATTAATTCAGGCAGAAGGAGGGAAAGGGGCGTGAAAAAAATACTGCCACAGAGCTGCCTCTGGAGAGCGATGCGGGCAGGAATGGCCAGGACTAGCGTCCCATGACCCCAGTTTTAATCCCAGTTTCAATTAAGTATAAGCCATCCCCAACCAGCCCAGCCACTGCTTCCCTGCCAGCCAGACCAGAGGCCCCTGGCTGCCCACGAGGATGCCCCTCGAAGCAGAGCCTGCTGCACCTGGGGCCTGGCCGGGCGTCAGATGCCTGGGTCCTGGCATCCTGGGAGGCAGTGTCCCCTAGTGGCTAGCTGAGCCCCATACAGCCCGGTCCGGGGCCCTTCAGGACATAGCCCCTTCACTCCCTTCTCCCTCTGGCCTGCACCCCAGCCCCGCTTCCCTGCACTGGGAACATTCAGGGCTGGGGAGGGTTTCTGTGGACTCTCCTTCATCACTAATAGTTCTCGGTCCACCCAGGGCTACCGCCCCCATCATAAACAAGCCCACATTTGTCTCACAGCCCATCAGATGTGCTGGGGCAACCTGTCTACACAGGTGAACACACAGCTCTCAGGAAAAGGGAACCTGGCATCCTGGGCCTAGGAAGCCCACTCTTCCAGAGGCCCGCCTACAAGGACAGGCAGAGGGTCCCTGAGGCAGACCCAGGAATCCTGAGAGAGCCGGAGATGGATGGACCGAAGAGACCCAGGGAGACAACCCACCAGCCCCTGCCCTGGCCAGGTGCCTCGAGCCCCTCTGCCCTCCTGCCAAGGGGTCTCCATGCAGCCCTCTCCATCCATCCTGTCCTCCAGGCCCTTGTTTCTGTCCCTGCCCTTCCCCGGCTCCAGCTCACTCTTCACATCTTAACTCAAGCACCCCCTTCCCTGGGAAGTCCCCCTCAATCCCACCCCCCAGCAGACCCCTCTGTTACTTGATCTCACCACTTTGCACCTTCAGAGCCAAGGCTTCATGGGGAAGAGGTAGACCTGACTAATGTCTGACACCACATCTGACTGGAAGCGCCCTGAGGGCAAGACACCCACTGCTTTTGCTCCCCACTTTTGTCCCAGAGCCCAGCACTGTGCCTGGCAATAACTAATGCTCAATGATTATCTCAAGATAAATGAATAAATGAATGAATGAATGAATGAATGAGCAGGAAAGGAGGGAAGGAGTGAGGGAAGGGAAAACAGAAGAGCCAGGGAGCCAGGGGTGCCAGGGGAGCACTGGTGGGCCAGCCCATTTATCCTCCATGACTTCAGCCCCAAACTCCCACCCATCCTCCTCCCTGCCCTCTCCCCAACCCTCACTAGCCCCCAGCTCTGCAGGGTGTCAGTTTAAAACCCAGGGCTGCAGAAATCCAGCAAACAACCTCCACAAAGCAAGGAGAGGCCCCCAAACCCTGACATCATCTGCAGAGCCGCTGGCCCGGGGGAGCGGCAGTGCTCTGGGGGCCTCAAGGGATGGTAAACAGGCAAACACAGGCCTGCACAAACACAGCCTGCTCCGTGGAACCCTCTCGGTGGCTCCAGCTGCTGCCAGAGAACTCTAGGCAGGCTTTCCGGGGGAGGAGGGCAAAACAGGGGCGCTATCCTTTCCCCATCTCCTTCCAGTCATCCAGTCTGCCCCACACCGCAGCCCTGGCCCTCTCAGGGTGAGTGTCCCATGGCAGAGGACAGAATGCAGCTGCCTTGTGGGCCAGCCAGAGCCTGAACTTTGTCTCCAGGAGAACAACACAGGTTCTGAGGAGGACCCCCCTACCTCAAACACACTCGGGGGGGCAGCAGCCAGGGCCTGGGGCCTCGGCCTCCCAGAGGCTGGTGCTCTCCTCTGCCAGTAAGCATGGAAAGCTACTCCCTGGGGCAGTCACCACCCACCCCACTGTAGGCAGTTAGCACCCTCACCTCACCACACCCACACCCCTTCTTGTCCACCCATGCTCGCTTGCCCATATGCCTCACACACCCCAGTCTATAAGGGGCCTCAGCAAAAGCCCTCCAGCCCCCTTGCTCTGGGGCATTTCCCACTGCCCCTTGGGCTGGGTACCAGAGTGAATGGCCCCTGCCTGCAGAGGATGAGGGCCACATCCGTCCTCCCTGCCACCCCAAGGCCTGAAGAAGCTGAAAGCCCTTGGCCCACAGTGAATGAGGGGTGCAGACCAGGCAGGGGCCCCACATTGCTAGGCATGAACTCTGTGCTAGAAACCTCATATGCATCCTCTCAAAGTGGGTGTCTCTCCAAGGTAGGTACTGCTGTTACCCCACCCTACAGATGAGGTCAGCAGGCCAGGTAGAGAACCCCTCCCCAAGAACCGAAAGTCCTTAGAACCCTGGGATGGCATTCTAGTGTGCCAGGAACACGATCAGCAGGGATGACTAGGTAGTTGATATCATTTCCAGACTCTAGAGCAGAAGGGCCAGCACAGCCAGACCCACACAGCCCCAGACAGGCCCCATCTCTGAGATCAGGCCATGTCCAGCCCTGATTCTGGGGATGTCTGGCTGGCTGGGGAGGGGCTGCTAGCCCCCTGACTGGGCAGAGGTGGCTGTGCCCAGCTGACCCCAGAGGCCTCATCCTCCCCCTGCACCAGAGCAGCCACTTGACAGCTGCCACTGCACCGCCTCTGGGCTCTACACCCACCTCTCAGTCCTTCAACACCTGCAGGGTCAGGGCCACCTGGAGCCCCAGTCCTCTCAGCTAACTTTGAAGCGAGCACAGATGCCACCTGCTCATGTGTGCACCAGCCTTCCCTGCACCCACACGCAGAACTCCCAGACATCCTCTCTGTGGGGCAACTGCTGTAACCGCCTGCTCAGGCAAGGAAGCCGTCCGAGAGGGGAGGCTGCAGGCCCAGGGTCACCCAGTGGATGCGACACAGGCTCAGCCACCAGGCATCAATCTCTACAGAGCTGAGTCTGTACGGCCCTGGCGGTGGGTGACCAGTGGGGTGGCAGCACCCCCTCCCCATCACCTTAGAAACAGGCTGGGCGGATCTCCCAGGGGCTTCCATGGGAGGCCTCGGGAGTGGGGAGGAGGGGACACGGGGCGCTGCCACTGAGGGCTAGCGTGAGGATGAAGTCCAATGACAGCACACTGACTGGGGGCGGGCAAATCCCACCCCCCGACCCTCTAAAGTCCCTATAGGTACCCTCAGCCCTTGAGAATCCTCCAGTCCAGGAGCAGGACTACTAACAATATTTGTCCAATGCACTTACAAAGCAGCCCCCCAGCTCAGGCGGTGGAACTATCAACCACATTTTACCAACAAGGGAAACTGAGGCACAGGGAGGTGGAGGAATCAATAAATGGTAGAGTGCGGACGCATAGACCCAGGTCTAGGTGAAGTCCAGCAGGCCACAGCTGCCTCCGGGGTGTGGGCTATGGAGCCTCCATGATGGGGTCAGGGTGCTTTTTACTGAAAAGCGTCCAGTCTCTGTGTCTGGGTAAGAACATGGGACCGGGGGCACACATGTAGCCCATGTATGTGCGCGCACACACACACACACCCTGTGCCCATGGTTGACCCTTCAGCCAGATGTGACAGCCCTCAGCTCTTCCTGACCCTCACACCTACCAGGGCCCCCTCACTGCTGGCCCTGCTGGTCAGCGTCCCCCCCCAGGCACTGGCCCCGTCAGCTCAGGCCATTTCCATTTTAAACCTTCTGAGGAAGCCCTGAACAGTCGCCCACGGAGTCAGCACCAGCTGACAGGTGATGTCTGCGCCTCTCCTCCCGGGCTGGCGGAAGAGATGCAGTAGCTTTCAACTCCAGAAACTGGAGCCTGGAGCCCCCGAGTGCGGCTGCCTCCCCCACAGCCGCCGGGCAGAGACGGGGTGCCCCAGCCACCTCCCTCCACAGTGGCGTCTTGGGTCCCCCACACAGGCAACCTCCTTCCAAACTCCTGAGCCACCTGGGGAAGGGGCTGTGGAGGGGCTGGTTTCTATCCAACCGGAGGGCATAGGGGCTTCGGTGAGGCAGGGCTGTTCTCAGTCACCCCTCACCTCCGTTCCCAGCCTTGGCTGTATTTATTCACATCAGAGCTCTGGTTTGGGCCTCGGGGGCCTGACACACCCCAGCTGGGCTGTATTCTCTCAAAACTGCCCACCCTGGAGGGCCTCGAAGGCCTCCTGGCGCCACCGGGAAGGCTGTGGCAGCTCCCTGGTGTCCCTGCTCCACAACTTTCTCCTCGGGGAGCTCTGATCAGCCACGGTTCCCTGCAGCTGGGCGACAACACTCCCCAGCCTTCCTCCCCGGGGCCTCCAGTGCCCGCGAGGAGGGGCGTGCACCGCCGAGTCGGGCAGCCTCCTTGTCTTGAGAGCTGGGGGATGGGGGGTGCCCGCCGCCCCCCGCCTGGGCACCGTGGTCTCACCGTTCCAGCCGCCAGGTGCACGGCCCCAGCCCCCGCCCGGCTCGGGGCTGACTGTCCACAGCGTGCACAGGGAGGGAAGTTGGAGGCTGCTCCTGCCCCCCTTGAAGTCGTTTTAAAAATAAAACCTCGCTCCAACCGTGACTCACGCGGCTGGTGGGGACGAGAGCGCGGCGCCCGGGCCGGCCGGCTGTCCCTGGCCGCGCGCCCTCCTCCGGTTCCCGAGTGCGGGAGCTGGGACCCACATGACCGGCCTGACGCCCCCCACGGGTCAGGCCCCCTCCCTGAGGGCGCAAAGAGGGCTTGGACTAGAGCTCCAGCTGAGCCCCCGCCCTTTCCAGCCTCGGCTCAGGAGAGCAGAGCTGCCGGTCGCGCACCCCGCGTCTCCCCGCGGCGGGGCCAGCACCACTGCCACCGGCGCGTGGCTCTTGACTCAGGGACCCCCACCCCAAATCCCAAAGGCTGGGCGTCCCGTCTCCCGCCGCTCTGGGGCAAAGCCAGGCTGCCTGATCCCGTGGCGCCTCGGTGCCCCCGGGCCCCCGGCCCCCGCCCCGCCGTTCCCGGCGTCCTGTCCCGGACGCGCGGACCCCGACCCCCGCCCGGTGCAGCCAGCCCTACCTGCGCAGCGGCCGGGGAGGTGGGTCTCCTCGGGAAACTTTGCGGTGACGGCTGAAGCCTCAGGGGTTATTCCAAGGAGCGGGCGGGAACCAGAGCCGGAGGGCGCCCAGTGGGGGCCGGGAGAGGAGCCCCCGCCGCGCAGCAGAGCACGGTGGCGGGCCCGGAGCTGGGGGCGCGCGGCGGCGCATCTGCCCGGCTCGGGCGCCCGGCGGAGCCGCGGGAGGAGTGCGGGGGGTGCGTCCAGCGGCGGGGTGCGTGTGCCCGGGCCGGTGCGCTCGGCGGGGCGGGGGCCAGCGGCGGTGCCCGCGCGAGCGGCGGCTGCGAGCAGGGCGCGGGGAACCAGGCTGTGCGGCCGCCTCTCCCCTCGCAGCGGCGGCGGCGGGGGCCGTGCGTGCAGGCGCGGAGCGGGGAGGGAGGGGAGGAGGGGGAGGCAGCGGGCTGGGAGGAGGCGGCGGGGGCGGGGGCGCCGCGCTGCGCACTGGCCGGCAGGACCCGGCGCGGGAGGCTGCGCCGCCGCGCGGGGACTCTGGCCCAGCCGGGGAGAGGCGGCCTCCGTGCCCCCCTCCCCCGCCCTCAGCTAAACTGTCTGGGGGGAGAGCGGGTGGAGGAGCCGACCCCTCTGGGGAGTGGGGGGAGGGAGGGGAGGCTCCCAAAGCCAGCCTCCAGAGCGGAGGAAGAAAGGGGTTCTCGCTCACGCGCCGCCTCCCCAACACCCTCCTCTCTGCACCCACTCATTCATCCATCCCTCCAGCCATCCATTCATTCATTCATTCATCCGTCCACCCATGCATTCATTCACAAACAGGTACCCACCGCCTACTCTGCATGCCAAGGTAACCCCTTCCTCCCTGCCTGGCGCCCCTTCCCTGGTCAGACCCTCTCATGCGCTGCATGCTGTAAACACCCAGGCGCTCCCCAGCAGTACCTCTCCCACCTGTTAAGGGGGCAGCGCCAGGGTCCCATGCCAGCGCCCCCTCCCGTCCCCAGCTGACCGTGACCTTGGCCAAATTGCTGAACCTCTCCCAGTCTGTGTCCTGGATTGTGAAATGGGAGCGTTACTACCTAGCTCCAAAGGTTACTGTGAGGGATGAAGAAGACCTTGAATGGGAGGGTGGCTGGCCCAGTGTCTGGTACCCATTAGAGACTGGGAAGATGTTCGTGCCTATGGTGTGGCATCTGGGTGGGGTAAGGGAGTGTTTAAACCAGATAGCCTCCTCTTAGCCTCAAAGTCCCAGTGCTTTTGGCATTCGCTGGGACACTAAGTAAGGGACTCTCCCATATACCCAGCCTGGCCTGACCTGGTCAGACCTCATCACCTTGTCAGTGGCTGCTCTGAGTCCCCAGCCTGCCCAGAGCCCCCACCAGGGCCCCAATGCTCCTGATCCACCCTCAGACCGCCTGCAGTCTGGCTAGGACCCCCTCTGCCGGCCCTGCTCTTTGCTGTCCATCGAGGCCTGGAGGCTACCTCCCCCTGGGATGCCCTCCCAGATCCCCCTGGGG
This sequence comes from Trachypithecus francoisi, assembly GCF_009764315.1. Taxonomy (NCBI): domain Eukaryota; kingdom Metazoa; phylum Chordata; class Mammalia; order Primates; family Cercopithecidae; genus Trachypithecus; species Trachypithecus francoisi. The sequence goes on from NW_022681473.1 coordinate 10,184,974, forward strand.
AGGGTCCCCCCACAGAGCACCTCTCCCCCTCCTTTCCCTGTGCAAACCCAGCCCGCTTGCGCCCAGCCCAGGGACAGACTGGGGTCTGGCCTGATGCTACCGCCTCTGTGCGCTCTGCACGCGCCTGTCTTTGCCCTTCCTACCTCTCCCTCACTTCACCCTTCCAGATTTCCCTTCCCTTAACTCCCTTTCTTTCTTCTCCCGATTTCTACTCAATTCACCAAACAGCTATTTTTTCCTCCCAATTTTTATTTATTGCCCAAACAGCATTATACCAACAATAAAAGAAAGAAAAATCACCCACAATGCCACCGCCCTGTGGCGTCAACAGCTTCCGTTCCTCTGCTCCCTTCCAGGCTTGTCCATGCAGAGACGGCTGTAATTTTTACAGAGCTGTGGTTTCCGTTCCGCCTCCCCAGACCCCCAGATGGACGTGTGGCCCTGGGGCTCCCTCATTTCTCCATCACGGCACTTGGCGTGTGGCTCAGGAATTATGTTCAAGCCTTCCTCCTCTTTTGGACCAAATGTCTTGAAGGAGAGACCCCTTTCTATCCCTGCCACCCCCACGCCAAACCACAGAGCTGGCACAGAGCGCAGACACTCAGTGCCTCACAGTGGAATGGATTGTATGATTGTAGCTCTGTTTGACATGTTGCACTTAGATATCAAAATGTTACCGTCGAGCCAGCCATGGTGGCTCACACCTGTAATCCCAGAGCTTTGGGGGGCTGTGGTGGGATGATTGCTTGAGGCCAGGAGTTTGAGACCAAAAAATAATATACAAAAAATATATATATTTTTGAGATGGTGTTTCACTCTTGTCACCCAGGCTGGAGTGCAATGGCACAATCTCGGCTCACGGCAACCTCTGCCTCCCAGGTTCAAACAATTCTCCTGTCTCAGCCTCCCGAGTAGCTGGAACTACAGGAATGTGCCACTAAGCCTGGCTAATTTTTGTATTTTTAGCAGAGATGGAGTTTCACCATGTTGGCCAGGCTGGTCTCAAGCTCCTGACCTCAGGTGATCTGCCCACCTCAGCCTCCCAAAGTGCTGGGATTACAGACATGAGCCACCGCACCTGGCAAAAAATAATTTTAAAAAAATTAGGCACCTGTCAGCCCAGCTACTCAGGAGGCTGAGGTGAGAGGATCACTTGAGCCCAGGAAGTCGAGGCTGCAGTGAGCTATGATTGTGCCACTGCACGCCAGCCTGGGCAACCTTGTACCTAAAAAACAAACAAAAATCATCTTCATAATTGTGGTTTTAACAGCTGCACGATATTCCACAAAGCTAATGGAATAACTTGCTCAGCCATGCCTGGTGGCTGTGCACAGTTCAGGGGATGTGGCTGGAAGTCCACTGTGTGCCAGGCGCTGTTTAGGGCACCAGGGACCAGAAGTGAATCAGGCCCTGCTGGATCTTGCCCTAGCAAAGCTGGAACTCCAGCATGGGGGCTGGGCACCTAGACAGTTATGGCTTAGCAAGATCTTGCTGAAGTAGGCATTACCTCGTGACCCCAAGACACACGGCCAAGTCGATTTTGACATCAGCTTCCCCAGGGAGGTCCCTCTTGACCTGGGTCTTGGAGGGTCAGGAGGGATGTTCATGCAGACAGCAGAAGCTCACAGGTGCTGTGACATGAAACAGCCTTGGCTTTGAGACTCAAGAATTCTTGGTTACAGTGGGGGACAGAAGCCGGGGGACCACAGTGGAAGATGAGGTGGCTGGTGTCAGCCAGCATGGGTGTGCAGGGTCTCAGACAAACCTGGAGAGCCTGGATTTTATCTTGGAAGGATAAAATCACCCAGGTAGGGTGAAGTCACTGCTGGGCACCCATGGGGGATGCGCTCAGCCACAAGGGCAGCTCAACTCACCTGACGATGATTTGTAGTTTCAACCTTGAGCTTGCCAAGCCCCAGCTCCCCGGCTCCCAGGGCGGCAGTAACCCACGCAGCGTGGTGGGGTGGGCCCTACCACTGGGCAGCCAAGGTCACCCTGGCTCTGCCCGAAGCCTCCTTGCCTCTCCAGCTGCCATCTACCCACTCTGGAGCCCCTAAATCTGGGTCCTGCTTGCCATCCTGCAATTCATCAGCCATCGGCCCTGGGCACCATCCCAGCCTTGCTGTGCCCCCATTTCCTTATCTTAACAGGGCCATCTTAGACCTTAGACCTCCTAGGGCTAGCGAGAGTCCATTGAGGTCCCAGGAGGAAAGTGCTTCATATCCTGTGAAGTGCTGTAACAATACGACTCACCATTATTAGACCGTGGTCAACTAAAGCTGGGCCACCCCTGGCTTCACTTGGGCCTGTTCTCAGCTGGGGGCAGGGGAAGGAGGTGACTTGACTCAAGGGAGGAACAGGGTCTTCCCCACTGGGAGGTGGGGTCTATTGTCATCATCAGGGACCCTTAGCCCCAGGCTCTGTGCTGGGCATCCAGGCATGAAGCCATGCCAGGGCAGTGGTCAGGGGTTGGCACCAAGACAAGAACAAATTGCAGATATTCAGAGGGCACAACTCTGGCCTCAGCCTTCCCTACAGGCCCCAGCCTGGGCATCACTTCCAAGGAGGGTTGGACTCCCAGCCCGGGGCCCCAGCGATGTCCCAGTATACTATGGAATGTTCACATGAATGCATGGATATGTAACCTGTGAGTAGGCAGGCTGTGTGCGCCACTTCAGGGACACCTGGCCAGCACACATCAGAAAGCTCCAGCAGCGGCCGGGTGCGGTAGCTCATGTCTGTAATTCCAGCACTTTGGGAGGCCGAGGCAGGTGGATCACTTGAGGTCAGGGGTTCATGACCAGCCTGGCCAACATGGCGAAACCCCGTCTCTACTAAAAATCCAAAAATTCGCTGACATGGTGGCGCATGCCTGTAATCCCAGCTACCGTGAAGGCTGAGGCAGGAGAATCACTTGAACCTGGGAGGCAGAGGTTGCAGTGAGCAGAGATTGTGCCACTGCACTCCAGCCTGGGCGACAGAGTGAGGCTCCGTCACAAAAAAAAAAAAAAAAAGAAGGAAGGCAGGCAGGCAGACAGGCAGGCTCCAGCAGCTTCTCTGATCCAAGTTCTAACTCCACCTTGCTCCCTTCCCACCATTATGCACAACACAGAGGGGCTGGGGCTTCTCCCCTCTAAGCACAAAGTCTAGGACCAGGAGGGTGGGCCTGACACAGAGCTTCAGGGAGAGCCAGAGAGCAAGACCTCCAGCCCAGGAGGAAAGTCCCAGAGAGGGTGCCCCAAGGAGCAGGCACAGAAGGGACAAAGCCAGGTAGGGTGAAGTCAGCAACCCCCAGGACTGGTGCTGGGAGCAGGGAGGGGCCCAAGGCAGGTCAGACCAGGCCACTGGCACTGGGGAGGCTGCCAGCCAGGACAAGAGCACCCCTACAGCCCTGCTCCAGTGCCTGCCTCCATCCTCGTCCTCACCCCTCCCCTCAGCATGTTCCTGCCCCCAGGCCCTGAAACAAGGGTCTTACTTCTCTGCACCCTTCCACCTCTCCAGTCCTAACCAACTCCTCTTCATCAGCCCAGGGCCTGGCCAACCTGTCATCAGAGAGGCCTCCCTAACTCCCACATCCCCACCACCCACCCACCTTCCCTTTTTTTTTTTTTTAAAGAGATAGGATCTACTATGTTGCCCAGGCTGGATTCGAACTCATGAGCTCAAGCGATGCTCCCACTTCAGCCTCCCAAGTAGCTGGAATTGCAGGTGCATGCCACCATGCCCAGCTTCTAACCCCACCTTCCCGATCAGGTCACCTTCTTCTGTCTCCCTCCTCCGCTTCTGTTTTGTAGCACTCAGCTCGTTGGTGATTGCTTACGATTTCTATGACTGTGTTTGCATCTACCGGCCAACATGTCCACATCTCTAAGATCCGGGTGTGGCTGATTTTTTTCTCTGGTGGTGTGTTTGCTTCCTGGGCAGTACATATAATAGTAGCGTGACTTAGAATTACAGGCACCTGTGTCCAGTGATGTGTGTTTTGTTAGTATTCATCTCTCCACCAGCCTGTGGGCACCTTGAGGGCACAGCCGGGCCTATTTGGGTTCCTGCGTGTCCCCAGCCCCTGCTAGTGTCCAGCATGTGAGGACAGCATGGTCAGGCATTGGTGAATGTGGCGAATGAACAGAACATTAAACAGCAGTGAGCATCAGGCTGACAGAGCCCTTCAAGGTAACAATGACGGAGAGCTGTCCCAAGGCCAACCATGATTCATAAAACTGGGAATTGCCCAGAGATGATGGCTCCTGGGGTTCTGGGGGGCCAGATGCACATCCAGCTACTGGGGAGTGGGTAGAGTCTGGGTGTGAGTTTGGGGGGTGATGGGGACATGACGGGGGAGATCAGGTCTAACCAGCTGCCCCTAGGTAGGTGGGGAGACAGACTCCACAGAGGGTGGGAACGCAGGCCTGGGCAGAGGCAGGACTATGTCACCCAGGGGGTGGCGGCTCCACGTGTCAGCTGGTCAGCCCCCAGCCCCAGCAGGACTGAGGCGGTTGGTGGCCAGGCTTCTCTCATGGGCCCCTCTTTCCATTGGGAGTTTCCTCTGCTCCCCACCAGGGACATCACCTCCCCTGCCCCCATCCCTTCCAGACACTCAGGGCTGCCTCTCCCAGCTCCCTGCCCTCTCAGCCATCATTCCCAGCAGAGGATATGCTTTTTGCGGTGATTTAGACCTTCCTTTACTCCAGCTGTCATTCACCTGTTACACACTTCCCAAGTTCAGGAAGGAGATGTGAGCTGTGTCCTGAAAGATGGCCCTGTGGAGACACCAGCCTCGGCCAGGACAGGGAGGGCTATGTGATGAGCAGCTCGCGGGCATGGGTCCACGAGGAGGGTGGGGGCGAGGCCAGCTCTGCAGGGTGGGCTGGGAAGGGCCTCCAGGAGAGAGACTGGGTCTTTTGGCCGGTGCAGAGTCTGTGGCAGGTGGAAGCAGTTGGGGGCTGGAGCCTGGGACAGTGAGGAAGGGGATACCATTGGGAGCGAGAGGTGGGGCCTGATCCAAAGGGAGGGCAGCAGCCCCAAGACATCGGGGAGCCAGGGGACGGGGTCCCTGTGACTGCCCGAGGTCGGGGATGCAGGAGCCTCTGAGATCGGTGCCTCAGAGACCTCTACTGGGGATCCCCCAACCCTGTCACTGTGCCTCTTCTGCCAGCCGCCAGATTCCCATTTCAGGGGCTTCAAGCTCTGCAGCCCCCTCATCTCTCCTCCCGTTCCTCTGCCCCAGTGTGAGCTGCTTTATGGCCTTAGCCTCCTCCACAGCGCAAAGGCTCTTGAGGCCCAGCGTCCACATCCCAGCACCCGGCTGAACCAACCACAGCAGGTGGCCACTCCCCACTTCACTGGGAACTCAAGAGGCTCCTGGCCCTTCCCCTTGGGTTGTCTCTGTCCCCCAACAGACCCCAATAGAGCTAAGGCCACTGATAGTGCCCTGGGGCGGGGAAGTCGGGATGGGAGAGTCTGAGGTGGGGTGCCCTGAACCCAAGGTCCCACTCCCAGAGTCCTCGGGCTGCAGAGCTGGGGTTGAGGAAACAGATGGCATCTTCTGGGACCCCTCACCTGCTGGCCTAGGTGCTCCAGAGGCAGGGAAGTAAGGAGAAAGAGTGTCCTAAGCCCAGGGTCTCCCTCCCTGAGTCCTGGGGGGCACAGCTTTGGTCCAGGGCTGGGGCCAGTGCCCCCAGCAGCCAGGCCTGGCAGGTTCTGAGCTGGGAACACCAGCGCCGCTGAGGCTGGGCACTGGGAGGAGCTGCGGGAGGAGGGGGAGGGGAAGAGGACCAGCGCCAGCGGCAGGGGGCGGGGCGCGATGGGGTTGCCCAGCAACCAGCACGCTGCGCTGCTGAGGAGGGATTTTTTTTTTTTTTGAGATGGAGTCTCGCTCTGTCCCCCAGGCTGGAGTGCAGTGGCCAGATCTCAGCTCACTGCAAGCTCCGCCTCCCGGGTTCCCGCCATTCTCCTGCCTCAGCCTCCCGAGTAGCTGGGACTACAGGCGCCGCCACCTCGGCCGGCTAGTTTTTTGTATTTTTTAGTAGAGACGGGGTTTCACCATGTTAGCCAGGATGGTCTCGATCTCCTGACCTCGTGATCCGCCCGTCTCGGCCTCCCAAAGTGCTGGGATTACAGGCTTGAGCCACCGCGCCCGGCCGAGGAGGGATTCTTAAAGAGCTGAGCAGAAAGGCTGGGGCGTGGAGCTGAGGGGTTGAGGCTGGGCCTCGCATACCAATGGCTGCCACACTGACCTCCTCCTGCCTCCTGCTCCTTCCTCCTGCCTCCTGCCTCCCACCTCCCACCTCCCTCCACCCTTCTCCCTCCTCCCTCTCCCTCCTCCCTCTGCAGCATGGAACCCAAGCTGGGAGGGCAGGGGAACAGAGAGGAGGAGGCGCCCAGGCCAGGGGGGCCCTAAGGTAGGCAGGCAGGCAGGCAGGCAGGGACCGGGCTAGGGTCCTCTCGTGTCCCCACAGGACAAGGCCTGGGAGGGGTAATAACACAGGACAAGGGGCACCCTCGGCTCCAGACGCTCAGCACAGGCCCTGGCACTGGTGATAGTAGGGAACTAGAAGGCCTGGTCCCCACCCCACCCAGCCCTTCCCATGCACCTCCCAGGCACTCCCCACTGGGGAAGCACTAGTTTTAGAGTCAGACAGAACTGCTTCTTCCACCAACCCAGCCCCGCATCCTGAGAGTCCTGGGCAGCCTCGGAGAGTGAGCAGCCACTGGCTGCACAGAGGTGGCAGGTGCCCGGCAGGCAGAGGATGGTGCTTCCTGGTGTCTGACTTAAGATTCCCTGTGCAGCAAGTGGCTGCTGCCTTTCCTCTGTCCTTACTGAGAAGGGAACGGTTTTGGCCTTGGCGCAACACTTCATATTCTAAAAAGCAGTGACAATTCAGCTGTGCCACCTTATTCCATTTCCTTTCCTTCTAGGGCCATGGTTTCAAATCTGTTTTGGGGGAGGGGAACATAGGTCAAGGGCACCTTGCTGGGGGCCCCAAGAGGATACTTCCATGGAAATTGTAGGAAATTGTAGGCCAAGTGTAGTGTTTACAGGCAGAGTCTGGGGAAGTGCGCAGAGCAGTCACTGGGGGCCAAGGGAGGCGGTAACCTCAGAGGTTAAGACCTGGGCCTCTGGGTGGGCTAGACATGAATGAGCCCCCTCCCAGCTTCCTGCAGAGGGTGGTGAAAGGCAGCATGGGCAGGAAGGTGGGAGGGCTACAGCTGCCACTGTGTATTCACAGACGATGTGCTCTTCCTTTTTTTTTTGAGACGGAGTCTTGCTCTGCCGCCCAGGCTGGAGTGCAGTGGCCAGCTCTCAGCTCACTGCAAGCTCCGCCTCCCGGGTTCACGCCATTCTCCTGTCTCAGCCTCCCGAGTAGCTGGGACTACAGGCGCCCGCCTCGTCGCCCGGCTAGTTTTTTGTATTTTTTAGTAGAGACGGGGTTTCACGGTATTAGCCAGGATGGTCTCGATCTCCTGACCTCGTGATCCGCCCGTCTCGGCCTCCCAAAGTGCTGGGATTACAGGTTTGAGCCACCGTGCCCGGCCGTGCTCTTCCATTGACTGGATTGAGGCACAGTTCTGAGCCGATCCCATCCTTGATCCAGTCCTGTCTCCATGATCTTCTCTTTGGTCCCATGGGCTGGGTCATGCCGCCTCTCCCAGCCCTCCCTCAACCCATTCTCAGCCACCATCATTCCCGCAGCCCCTGCCTCCAGGCCCACCCCTTCCATCCGCTCCCTTCCCCAGCTCTAAAGAGGGTCTTTCTAAACGGCAAGACCAACCCTGCTGCTCCCAGCTTCAGCACCCGCCATGACACCCCATGACTGTGGGAGAAGGATCAGGGAGGGCCCCGTGGGCCTAGCCACCTCCTCTGCCCTCGTCTCAGCCACACTCCCCTCTGCAAAGCCCCTTCCCCACTGCTCACCCTCTGTGACATACGTGGCCTCATCAATGTCTGTTGAATGAATGAATAGTCCTAAGAGGAGCTCTTAGGTGCCATGCCATGCTGGCCTTCGGGATCCAGGAATGTACAAAGCAGAGGAGGTCGTCTCCCCACAGGCTGCCATGCTGTTAATAAACCAGCAAACACATCAGAGGATGAGGTCATTATGGGCCCAGGGTGTGGGCTCCAGAGGAAATAAAGAGGCTGATAAGAGGAATGGGGCAGAAGGCCCTTTAACTTTAAGGCGGCCCTTTAAGGCGGCCCCTTAGAAGAGGTGACATTTTCGGCCGGGCGCGGTGGCTCATGGGAGGCCGAGATGGGCAGATCACAAGGTCAGGAGATCGAGACCATCCTGGCTAACACGGTGAAACCCTGTCTCTACTAAAAATACAAAAAAAAGGGCCGGGCGCGGTGGCTCAAGCCTGTAATCCCAGCACTTTGGGAGGCTGAGACGGGCGGATCACGAGATCAGGAGATCGAGACCATCCTGGCTAATACGGTGAAACCCTGTCTCTACTTAAAAATACAAAAAAACTAGCCGGGCGACGAGGCGGGCGCCTGTAGTCCCAGCTACTCGGGAGGCTGAGGCAGGAGAATGGCGTAAACCCAGGAGGCGGAGCTTGCAGTGAGCTGAGATCCGGCCACTGCATTCCAGCCTGGGTGGCAGAGCAAGACTCCGTCTCAAAAAAAAAATAATAATAATAATACAAAAAAAAAATTAGCCGGGCGCCATGGCGGGCGCCTGTAGTCCCAGCTACTCGGGAGGCTGAGGCAGGAGAATGGCAGGAACCCGGGAGGCGGAGCTTGCAGTGAGCTGAGATCTGGTCACTGCACTCCAGCCTGGGCGACAGAGCGAGACTCCGTTTCAAAAAAAAAAAAAAAAAGAAGAGGTGACATTTTCATTGAGTCCTGAAGGATAAGAAAGAGCTCTGCTTGGGAAGAGCTGGAAGAAGAATGTGCCAGGCAGAGGGACCTGTATGTGCAAAGGCCCTGGGTCATGAAAGAGCCAGCCCTATTGAAGGAAGAGAAAGGAGGCCAGGAAATTGTGGGGGAGGGGTGTCGGATACAGCCATGCCTCCATGGAGGGAAGCATGGATTTTATTCTAAGTATAATCGGAAGCTATTGGAGAATTTTAAGCAGGGAAGTGACATGATCTAATTTATATTTTAAAGCGATCACCTGAACAACCACTTTGCAGAGCAATTTGGCAATAACTAGTAAAGTTAAGATTATGCGCACTCCACAACCCAGCAGCCTGCTCCTAAGCGTGGACCCAAGAGAAATTCTGGTGCATGTGTGCATGGGGTGTGTAAAGATGCTACTGCCACAGTGTTTGCACGAGACAAAACCAAGCATGCTTGACTGTGGGTCAGTGGGAGAATGGGTGGCTTGGCATGGGATAGTTCCACTACGGAACATTAAACACCAGTGAAAAGGGGCCCACGAGGCTGAGCGCAGTATCTCACACCTGTAATCCCAGCCCTTAGGGAGGCTGAGGCAGGAGGCTCACTTGAGCCCAGGAGTTCAAGACCAGCCTGGGCAACATAGGGAGATCCCGTCTCTGTGAAATTTTTGTTTGTTTGTTTTCCAGAGACAAAGTCTTGCTCTCTCTCCCAGAGCTGGAGTGCAATGACACGATCTTGGCTCACTGCAACCTCCGCCTCCCAGGTTCAAGCAGTTCTCCTGCCTTACCCTCCCGAGTAGCTGGGATTACAGCTGCACACCACCACACCCAGCTAATTTTTGTATTTTTAGTAGAGACGAGGTTTCACCATGTTGGCCAGGCTGGTCTTGAACTCCTGACCTTGTGATCTGCCTGCCTCAACCTCCCAAAGTGCTGGGATTACAGGCATGAGTTACCGCACCTGGTCTGAAAATTTTAAAATTAGCTAGGAGTGGTGGTGTGTGTCTGTAGTCCTAGCTACTTGGGAGGCTGAGGCAGAAGGATCTCTTGAGCCCAGGAGGTCAAGACTGCAGTGAGCTACGATCCCACCATTGCACTCACTCCAGTCTGGGCAACAGAGCGAGACCATCTTAAAAAAAAAAAAAGAGTTGCGGGGCCCATGAGAGCAGTGTGGGCCTGCCCAGATAAATCTCACAGGCATTGGAATGAATGATAACAGCAAACTGGGAGCTCCTGTTTATACAAAACTCAAAGACACTGAACCTGTCTTACCTTATTGAGGGGCATACATAGTAAAACTCTAAAGAAAATGCACGCAAATCCAGAATAGTGGATAGCTCTGCAGCTTCCACCGTTTTGAGGTTGATTTCATGCATGCAGGAAATGCATGGAAAAGGCTCACCAGTTGCTGGGAGAGGAAGGCATGGAGGGGTGAGGGGCAGCTGAGGAGCCGCCGAAGTAGGAGACTACAGCAGCCAGGCCTCCTGGGATGGGGATCTGGGAGTCAGGGGGAGCCCAGGCTGGCCTGGCTGTTCAGAGCTGGTGCTCACTCTTTCCTCCTGCAAACCCCTGTTTTGTTTTCTACTAAAATAGCCCCGGCTAGGTGCGGTGGCTCACACCTGTAATCTGAGTACTTTGACTTGAAGTCAGGAGTTCAAGACTAGCCTGGCCAACATGGTGAAACCCAGTCCCTACTAAAAATACAAAAATCAGATGGGTGTGGTGTTGTGTGCCTATAGACGCAGCTACTCAGGAGGCTGAGGCCTGGCAGAATCTCTTGAACCTGGGAGGTGGCAGTTGCAGTGAGCCCAGATAGCGCCACTGCACTCCAGCCTGGGCGACACAGTGAGACTCTGTGTCAAAAAAAAGTTTTTAAATTAAAAAACAATAAAATAGCTTCTGGTTTTGTCCTTTTAGAAGAAAGCTGAATCACAGAGAGGCAAGGGGCTTTCTGGGGTCACCCAGCAAGCTGGGTGCAGAGGAACTCATGACCCTTCCTACCGGGCAGTCAGGCCTGCCCAGCTGGGGCTGGGCCTTGACCTTTCCTAGGGGTCAAGGCTGCCTTCAAGACCCACCCGCTGAGCGGTCCATGGCCATTCTAAGGCCCCCCAACTCCTCCCTCATCTTCTCTGATGCCCTCCGCCTTCCCACCCGCCAAGGCTCCCTTGATCCCCAGCCCCTCATTCCTGCAAGGATGGAGACTGCCCGGCTGGCTGGGGCCCAAGCCATCTCCTGGTAATTAAGTTTCAGGGACGCTTATGGTTATGCTAATGTGGGATGCTGAGTGCCTGCCCCATGGCGCCCGGGGGAGGGGAGGCCCAGGCAGCAGCTGGGGGTCCAGCAGCGCGGCAGCTCAGTCCTCCCATGGAAGCCAGACAGCCCATTCAGACCGAGCTCCCCACTCCCCAGCTGCATGACCTTGGGCAAGTCACTCAGCCTCTGTGACCCTCTATTTTCTCATCTGTAAAGTGGGAAAAATCATAGGACCCCCTCAATGGGCTCTTGTCGGGAGGGCGAAATGAAAGAAGCCACTGGAAACACTTGGCCCAATACGTAGCACGGAGAACCTGCTTGATAAATGTGTCACCAGCTATTTTTTGTTTTGTTTGAAAGTCTGGAAGGTCCTCCAGGGCCACGGGAATGGGGCGAGCCGAATCTGCGCCCTGAGCGAGCCGCTGACTTGCGTTTCTCTTGTTTTTGTGTTGCATGCTCATGGTATTCCATTTGGTGGAATGAACATGAATTTCTTACTTAGCAAAATACTAGTAAGTGGAAGGTGCCTGGGGACAGGGCTTGGAGAGGGGGTGTTGAGGGGGACCTCCATGTTGCCAGGGGTTTAGGGGCCAGCTTGGGGTGAGACTGGCCAGGAGATTGGGTCTCCAGGGGCCCAGGCAGCCAGGCAAAGACAGAAACCAAGAAACCCAGGCAGGAAGCAGACAAGAGAGGCCCAGGCCAGCTGGAACCGCAGCCACATCACCTACTTTGAGCTTTAAACAGTGAACTGCGAGGCTTTTATGGGGAGAGGCGTGGGGGTGGGATGCCTTGATTAGACCAGGAAGAGGGGCTGTAGAGTGGAGTGGACGTGGGTGAACAGGCAGGGGGCATCTGGAGGTGTGTGGGAGTGAAGGAGACCGCCCTGAGGTAAAGGCGAGTCGGGGGAAGGAGGGCCTGGAATGGGCACGGTGAGAAGAAGGAGACCGAGGGGAATCTAGTGGGGAGGCACAGCTGGGTGCCACCCCTAGCAGCTTTGAGCAGCTCGCAGGCTCCTGTCAGAGAAGACATGGTGAGGGGCTTAGCCCTGGACCAGCGGGGTTCAAATCCTTCTCCCTGACTTACCAAGGATGCTGGGACCTTCCGCCCGCAGGAACCAGCTCCCCCAGCTTTGGGGCCCAGTGACACAGTGAAGCCCTATGAGGCTGTAGGTTTTACAGGCATTTTTAACTTTATCATCTATGCCTCACAAGGGCCTCAGTTAAATGATCACCCCACCATATGGATGAGGTGGGGCAGCTGACCCGAGATCACAGCTGGGGGTTTCAGGACCAGGGCCGGCAAAGCATAAGGATGTTGGCTCCTCCCACTGAAGCCTGTGGCCTTGGGCAAGTCATTTCTCTTCTCTGGGCCTCAGTTTCCCCCATCTGTAAGTGGGGCAGGAGGGTGTGTGCACACATGCAAAGATGATGGTCAAAGATCCATGTGGAGGTCGGGCATGGTGGCTCACAACTGTAATCCCAGCACTTTGGGAGGCCAAGGCAGATGGATCACTTGAGATCAGGAATTTGAGACCAGCCTGGCCAACATGGTGACACCCATTTGTACTAAAAATAGAAAAATTAGCCCGGCATGGTGGCACACGCCTGTGGTCCCAGCTACTCGGGAGGCTGAGGCAGAAGACTGTCTTGAACCCAGGAGGTAGAGGTTGCAGTGAGCTGAGATCGCACTACTGTGCTCCAGCCTGGACAACAGAGCAAGACTCCATCTCAAAAAAAAAAAAAATTCCATGTGGAAGCTTGCTGGGGATGCACTTGATGCCCACAAATGGGGGCCCTCACCCTCCAGTGAGGCCCCTGCTCCCCGGCCCCTGGGGAATGTCCAGGAAGCCTCCCACCTTCCACCTGGGCCGCGCCACCTCGGAGGACAGTGACCTTGGCCTGGGGGGACAGAGCTTGTCAAACAAGCAACTGCTCTCACAGCTTGAGATGCCTTTGAAGTCTCTTATTTTATCTTCAAAATCCAGCACATTTCACATTGTATTCCATCTGCGGGGTGTTTCTAATCTAAAACATGTTTTAAACGACTCGCCCTCAAGTCACACGGATACCCACCGCTGGCCTGCGGGAAATGGGGCATCGATTTCTCAAGAACAAAACCCGCTCCCGTAAGCCCCCTGTGGGGCCAGGCCTGCCAGCTGGTCAGATGGTGGGACAGTTGGCAGTCACGGAGCCCCTTGGAGGTGCCAGGCTCTGTGCTGATGGCGGGGATCTGGGCTCGGGGAGGGCGAGGAGGATGCTGGGGAATGCACTTTGTGGGAGCACCAAGGAGGCTTGCAATCCCCAGGGGAAGTCTGAGAGGCATCCCGGAGGCAGGGGTCACCTGGACACTGCAGTAGCCAGGAGGCCCCTCCTGCCACCACCTGTGCCACCAGTCCCTTCCCTGTGTGGTTCATCCGTCCTCTGTCTAAACCCCCCAGCAGCTCCCATTTCTCACCAAGGCTCTCAAGGCCCCCCAGGGGCTGCTCCTGCCAGACCCCCCCACTTCTGTCCTCCCTCCCTGCTCCTCACTCAGCCCCCGAGGCCTCAAGGCCTTTGCTCCTCATCCCCCACCCCTGCCTGGCTGTGCTGCTCACAGCAGCTCCAGGGTTCAACAGGCCCCGCCCGCCCCTCCAGACCCACTGCCCGCCGCCACCCCCACCCCTTGCATTTCCTTCGAGGCTTCTGGCACTCACAGGGATTCTTATGCAAGTTGATTCTCGTGCTGTCTTTCTTGACGATCTCCCGGCCAGCTGATGCACCATGTGCCAGCAGGGCTGTGCCCATCCGTGTCCTAGCACCCGGCACACGGTGGGGCTGGCTGCACACTTGTCAGAGGACAGAAGGCTGAGATCCGGCTCACAAGGGGGAGGGGAGAATGAAGGTCAGGCCAGGACACTGGGTGACTTAGGGGAGCAGCCCCCAGCCCCCGACTCCTGGCCGGGGCCCCTCCAGGCAGCTGAGGCCACGGTGAGGCGCAGAGCAGCAAGCAGGGGGAGTGGAGGCGGCCTCCAGGGACTTGCAGGTGGGCCGTGCCCGCCTCAAAGTCACCGCTGTGCCTGCTCGCCCGGCCTCTCCCTGGCCCAGGAATCTGCTCAGCGCTTTCCTCGGGTCACTGCATCTCCTCTGATGTCCCGGCCCCCGCACAGCGCCCCTCACCACCCTCAGCAGCCCCCCTCCCTGGGCTGAAAGATTTCGTCCCTGTCAGGGAACAGCAGAGGCAGCTCCTGCACCTGAGCACCTTCGTGGCTCGGGCCTCCTGCCACTGCCCTTGGAGCAGCCCCTGTCGCCTACACAGCTCCCGGCCCAGGTCCTGCCTCCCGAGGGCCCCGGCCTCGGCCCTGGGAGGGGCTTCTCTGCATGGCCCATGGTAGAGAGCTGAAGCTTGTGAGTCAGGCAGGCAGACCCAGCTCAAATTCAGCTGAGTGACTCTGGGCACCATCTGTAATGCCCATGGGCTCCTTTAGGAACTCATTAGTGGGCACCTGCGGTGAGCCAGGCACTGTGCTGAGAGCTGGAGAAGAACCGTGGGGGAGACACCTGAGGGCAGGAGTGGGGGTATCAAGATAGGCACCTGGGGGCCGGGCATGTGACTCACGCTTGTAATCCTAGCACTTTGGGAGACAGAGATGGGTGGATCATCTGAGCTCAGGAGTTCAAGACCAGCCTGGCCAACATGGTGAAACCCCGTCTCTAAAAAAAAAAAAAATGAGCCAGGTGTGGTGGCTTGCACCTAGACTTTCAGCTACTCGGGAGGCTGAAGTGGGAGAATCGCCTGAACCCGGGAGGCGGAGGTTGCAGTGAACTGAGATCCAACCACAGCACTCCAGCCTGAGCAACAGTGAGGCTTCATTTCCAAAAAAACACAGGGAGGGGATTCTGGAGGCAGTGATAATGACTCGTGGTCCCCCAGGACAGCATCACTGGGGCCCAGGAGACCTGAGGAGGTGGGGGATGATGAGGGCCTCCTCCAGGTAGAGGTGCCATGGCAGAGTCTATGCAAAGGGCCTGGGGCTGGAGAGCATGGGGCAAGTTTGAGGACCATGTGTACGGCAGAGGGAGAGGAGGAGGGGAGGAGGTGATCTATGGGGCCTGGAGATCTGCAAGGAGCCAGTCTTTATCCTAAGAGCAAAGGGATTTCTCATTTCTCACTAAGGCTCCCAAGGTCCCCAAGGCTCCCCACCGCCGGGGGCGGCAGGTTTCATGGGGCAGCTAAGGCAAAATAGGAGATTTTACCTCCTCTCCAAATGTACATTGTGAGAGGATCACTTTCCATGGCTCGGCGTCCTCATCTGTGAAACGGGTTTGTAATCACGTCTTCCAAACAGGGAAAGGATTGAGTAAACTGTGCGCGCACCAAGCTCACCCAGCCTGGTCCCAGGCTTTACACCTGGTTGGTCCCTTTCCTCCATCACAAATAAATTATATTTTATGACTTGGTTAGCATCAAGACAAATGTATTAATAGTTTATCTGATAACATTGTATTTGACCTAAAAGTTCATTGTTTTCTTCTGATTTTAAAAGAACTACAACATCTTTGTGGGCCCCTAAAAGTGTCATGAGCCTAAGCACGTGCCTGCTGTGCCCAGCGGGGAGGCTGGTCCTGCCTGGGCCCTGGGAGACTGGCAACGCCCTCTCAGTGAGGTGTTGGCTGGTAGGGTGCCGTCCTCATGCACGTCCCTGTGCCCCTCCCTCCATGCCTTCTTATCCCTCAAGCCTCAGCTCAAATGCCACCTCCTCTGAGAAGCCTTCCCAGTCTGCAGACTTCAGCAGATCCCACACGCCCCCGTTCCCCTCGCCACACCTGGGGCAGCTCTCAATTCTGCTCCCAGCTACGCCTCCGGTCAGGACTGGAAGCTTCCAAGGCCCAGGGACTACATACTGTTCTTTTCTCTGTGCCTGCTGCCCAGCACAACCCTGGCACCCAGTTGGCACCGAATTCAAATGTTTTGTGTGGAGTATGGAGGAAGGGCTGGGTGCCACCTGTGCCCCAGGCCTCCTGTGACCTGTCATGACAGTTTCCAAACACTCAGGTCTGGCCCTCTCCCTTTCGCTGGGCAGCGGCCACCTGCCAGCCTCTAACTAGACTGGGAGCTGGGCACAAACTGGGGAGCTACTGCGCCCTGCCCTCAGGGATGGCAAGTGCTGGGGTAGAGGAGGGCCAGGAGGAGGGGTGTGTGGGAGATGGAGACTGAGGCTTCCAGGCCCCCAGTCCCCAGGGACCGCCAGCAGGGGATAGAGGACTTGGCAGTGACTGGCATTGAGGGGTGCCACCCCAAGGTCACAGGCACAGCACTGGGCTGGGAGCCAGTTAATCAAATCCCAGGGAGCATGGTGCAGGCACATCCTCGGGTGGGGGGACCCCGATGGGGCCGGGCTGCCTCCGCCTGCAGACTCCAAGAGCAGACCGCAGACCAGGGTGCCCCACAGCCTCCAGGGTGTGCTTGCTGCCGGGAGGCCCCGCCCCCACCCAAAGCCAAAGCAAACTGTGCCCCTCCAAGCTCCCAGGGCCAGGCTCGGGTCCCCCACTCAGCCCCACACAGCATTCAAAGACCACTGTTTGCTGGGAGCAGGTCTGGGTCCCTTGGGTGGGGCTGGGTCATGAGCCGCAGCTTGGACTCGCAGTCCAGTGCCCATCCCCCACCTCACGCGGCCACCGCCTGCCTGAAGTCACCATGCCTTCAGCAACAAGAGCCCTTCGAGACGGGCATGCTGGGGGTCAAGAAAAGGAGCTGTAACAACCAGTGCTCCCGGGCCCAGCTCCGTCTTCCCCAGTCCCCGGATACTCCGTGAGCCTCAGTTTCCTCCTCTGAAACTGGGTTGATGACTTGTATAAGGACCAGAACCTCCCAGCAAACTGAGAGGGGTATGGGATGCAGTAGAGAAGGGACTTAGAGGCTCAAGCCGGTGCCAGGGACTAGCTGAAATGAGAAGGGCCGGCCACGAGCCAAGATGTTGGGGTGCACACAGGCCTGAGGAGCAGGGAGACCCGAGAGGCCCTGCCCTGGGCTGGGCGGGCTGGGTGGCCACACCCGGAAGGCTGTCTCTTGGCGTCGGCTGGCACAGCCGCCCTAGACTCCTCTCTGCAAGCCTCCAGGCCATTCCCCTGCATAGCCTGGTCCAGCTGTCCGGCCTTGGAGGCAGCTTTATGGAGGCACCATGTGGCCGGGTGTCCAGGCCCAGGGGAGACCACCAGAACGGGGGCCCAGGGAAAAGAGGAGCTGAGGAACTGGGTCCCAGGCACCAGGTCGGCCACCTGCCCCCCGGAGCCCTCACCCGTAGAATGTCAGGCGCGGGGGCTGGAGAAGGGGACACAGAAGACTGGCCTCCCTGAGCGCCCACTGGGTGTGGGTCAGGCCTGGGACCAGGTCCTCTGTGCAACCGAGTCTGAGCCCCCAGCACTGGGCCGCAGCCACTCTCTCCCACCTGTGGCAAATCACATCTCCTGGCCTGGCCTCCCCCACCTCCACCCAGTGAAGTCTTCTCTCTGCCCCCAGTTCACCCCTCCTCAGGCTCTGGCCAGGTTACTATCAGGTCAGTTCACCCCACTCACCTTGCTGGGTGCAGTGCAGGCCACACACAGTGGAGTTTGGGGGTGCCAGGTGGGCAGGGGGATAGCATCACCTTCCCACAGGGGCCCGCAGAACGGCGGGTCAGCACCCCTCCCCTACCACCCCTTCGAGGCTCGCTGCCAACCTATTTGGCACGGTGCCGTCTTTGAGCAGGAGCCAGCTCATTTGTGGCCGGTGTTAATTAAGAGAGAGAGGTGATGGGGGGATGTAGGGAGGGGCCAAGGAGGGCAGCTGCCAACCGCTGCCAGGACTGCCCAGGCTGAGGGACCTGGAGCTGGACCGAGACCTGAGATGCCCCTCCTCCCTCACTAGCTCTGGGGTGGCGCTGCCCAGACACCCAGCCCTCGCCTCTGCAGCTGGACCTGCTGGGGTGGGGAGTGGGTGGAGGCTGCATCTCGGGCTTGCAGGGTGCTCTGCCTGGTTTTGAGAAGGCAGGCCCCACCCCTGGCCAGGGAAAGGCAGTCCCTCTGACCGACCCTCAGGCAGTGTCCCTGGGGTCAGCTGGCTTTGTGGCTTGGCTTTGGAGTCAGAAAGACTCTGTTCCAGTTCTGCTGCTGCCACCCCATGACTCAAGCTCCCTGAGCCTCAGTCTCCTTCTCTGAGAAGGGAACCATCACACCTCCCTTGTGGCTTTGTTGTGATAATAAATGGGCCCATCTGTGCCCAGCACCCAGTGTACACCCAGCAAATAGTCTTGGTCAGCAGAAATGTACATTCGTGCCCAGGCACAGTAGCTCACACCTGTAATCCCAGCACTTTGGGAGGCCATGGCAAGTGGATCACTTGAGGTCAGGAGTTCGAGACCAGCTTGACCAACTTGGTGAAACCCCGTCTCTACCAAAAATACAAAAAATTAGCCAGGTGTGGTGGCACGTGCCTGTCATCCCAGCTACTCAGGAGACTGAGGCAGGAGAATCGCTTGAACCTGGGAGGTGGAGGTTACAGTGAGCCGAGATGGCGCCACTGCACTCCAGTCTGGGCCACAGAGCCAGACTCCGTCTCAAAAAAAAAAAAAAAAGAAAAAAATGTGCATTCGTGGGCACAGGCCCCACCCAGAGTCACTGGGGGGCCCACCCCTCTGCAGCCTGTCCGGGGCCAGCCTGGGCCGCCCATTGTGGTCCGGCTCCCTGCTCTCCCTCCGGCTCCGACTGCGGCTCATGCTCCCACTGCCTTGCTGGCACCACTCAGCTCGCCTCCCCCTCACTTCCCGCGGCCCCCACCCCTGCTCTGGGAGCGCCCAGCCGCTCCTCGCCTCTCCATCTTAATTAGCTGCTTGTATTAATCTCGCAAGTAACGTGGCAACTTGCAGCCTTGGGTTTTCGGGCTGTGGAATTAATTATTCCCCAAGCGAAGAGCTGTCAGCTCTGGGAGACCAGCCACTCGGAGCCGCCCGACACCACTTAGCAGCGTCCATGCCATCCTCATGGCATCTTGGGCCCACAGCCTGGCTGGCCCAGCTTGGCTCTGTGTCCCCCCATCCTTTCTACAGAAAGGGTTGCAATGGACTGGGCAGATGAGGTGGGTAGCAAAGCCGTGTGCAGAGCTGAAGGCCCCACCTGGGAGCCAGTACTCCTCAGTAGAGGGGCGAGCACAGCTGGCCTCTCACCTGGGCAGCATCTGGGCCTGGGCAGCACCTGCCTGGCCTCGCCCGCTGCTTTCCCTGATGAGCTCTGACAGTTACCACGGACACAGGCTGCAAGCGGGAGCCGGAGCCCAGGCTGGGGGCGGGAGCTGGAGCCCAGGCTGGGGGCAGCGTTGGCATACACAGCTCTGGCATTCCTGCAGAGAGGGCCTGCCAGCCTCACTTTGCCCCCGTGTCAGCTGCATGGTGGCGGGGGGCAGCCAGCTGGACAGACTGAGACGGACAGGGCTGTGCAGGAAGGTGGCAGCCACAAAGCTGTCAGTCCAGCTCTGCCTGGCAGCGCCACCCCTAGTCCAAGGAGGGGGCGGGGACCCAGGCCTTCCTGCAGCGGGGCTCAGAGCTGAGGACCCCTCTCTATTGGCCTTCACACCAGTCGGTGAGGTGGGGCTATTCTCCCACATGGGGAAACTGAGGCACAAGGCCACATGGCCTGTCTCCCCACTGTTGACCGGCTTTGGCTTCAGTGGCGGTGGTCCAGGCCCTTACCCGGCGTGCCTTGTCCCTCTTGCGGTTGGGTGCCCTGCCCCCACCCCCGCCCCCATCTGCGCCCCCAGCGCTGCCCCGAGTTCTCAGTCCTCCAGCTCTGGCCCTGGGCAGCGCTTAGCCCAGTTGCAAAGGTGCAGTTGCTTCCTACTGGCTTCAAGGCTGTGCCCTGCCGGAAGCTGTGAGCCCTGGGGACAGGTCCTTTCCTCCCCACATCTCTGCACCAGGCCTGGCGCTGACCGGCCTTAGGAGATACTGTGGGCAAAAGAGCAAAGGAATGAAAGGGCCATGGCAGGGGCCATCTGCCTCTCTGGACCACCCATGCACTTGCGTACGGGTGAGCGGGCAGGCCCTGGTAACCTTCCTGTGTCCCCAGCCCTACCACCCTACAAACCCTAGGCCCATGAGGAACCTCCTCCCTCTCCATCATCATCTACCACTGCCCCAGAGGGCTCAAGTCTGAAGACCCAGCTGGCAGCCCACTCCCATCTTGACCTCATCCTCCCCTCAAGGCTGATACTCCCGTCACAGCCCCTTCCCCACTGATCTGCCTTTGTCTCTCTCTCTCTTGCAGCCAACAGCTCCCTCCTCGGAGGCGGTGGCGGTGAGTGGACCTTCTGTCTTGGTGGGGGTGGGGGTGCGGTGTGGCATCTCCCCTGCCGAGTCTGTTCCTCCCCTACCCCTCACCCCCGGCGCCCAGCTCATTGCCATCCACCTTCCCTGCTGTCCTCACAGGGTGCCTCCCTCCCCAGAGCTGGAGACCTGGATGGCAGGCCTGGCACCCTCACCACCAGGCAACCCAGGCCAGCTCCCCACCCCTCTGAAGGCAGGCCTCCTGCTCTGTAACTGGGCGGGGGCCACAAGTGTGGTGGAAAAAACCCAGCCCTGACCTTGATCACCCTGTGACCTTGGGCAGCTCTGTCCCTCTTGACCTCAGTTCCCCACCTGTGAGGGCAAAATTATCATCTCTGCCCTGCCCTTGGACCTTGGGCTCTGCAGCCAGGACAGGGAGAGACCTGTCAGCTCTCAGCCCTGGGATGTCTCTGTGTTTGCCATTGTTAATGACCACAATGGAGCAGGGGTTCCGGCAGGGCCAGGCAGGCAAGCAGGAGGTCAGAGGTCAGGGTGGACCTGGCCGCAAGCGATACAGGCCAGGTCACAGGTACCAAGCGGGGGTGTCCCTGTACCCCCAGCACCTGCCTCCATGGCCAGCCCACCCAGAGCAGACCACATCAGCCCCTTAGCCCAGTCCCTCAGCCCCCCAGCTGGCCGGGCTGCCCGCTGTCTGCACACGCAGCAGGATGATTGGTGAGCCAGGGGCCAGGGGTTAATGCGCCGTCGGATAAATCCTGGGGGCCATGTTTACGGCAGTAGTGGCGGGGCCCAGGCCAGGTTTTAAAAGGGGGAAAAATAAAAGGAGCATGAAGGTCAGGAATAAATAAGAGCTGCGTTAAGAGCTGTCAGTGACCAGCCAGGATGCAGAATGGGGGTCTGTTTGTGGCTGAAATGTTTTCCCTCCTCCCCATTCTCCTCTAGCTGTCCCCATGGAGGTCACAGCTCCCTGGAGGCCTCACAGAATAAGGGGCTTTGCTGGGGACTGTGGTCCTGAAAACAGGCCACCTAGGACCCTCTTCCGAAGCCTGTCCTTTTGGTGGACACTTTGCAGACCTGACACCTGCGTGTCCCACCCACAGCACCCTGCCCTTCCTCTGTTCATTCATTACCCTTGTGTGCCGGGCCCTGAGCTGGGTGCCGGGACAGGTACTGCCGGGCACAGATGGGCCTGGCCTCTGTCCCGTGAGCTCCCAGTGCAGATGAGAGCACCACCAAGACACAGGGTGATCTGTGGTGTGGGCTTGGCGGTGGGAGTGGCACCGTAGGAGCTTGATGAGGAGTGCCTGTCTCTGCTTGGGCATCAGGAAGGCTTCTAGAAGGAGGTGGTGCCTCCACTGCAATCTTCAGGATGCATAGGCGTGAGCCCAGTGAAGAGTGCTGGGAAGGGTGTCCCGGGCAGAGGGAACAGCGCAGGCAAAGGCCTGGAAGTGGAGGAGAGGGAGGGGAATTTAGGGAGGCTCTGACATGGGAATGGCTGGAGCCCAGCCAAGAGGCGCAGAGACGGGAGATGGCCCAGGAGCCCAGAGAGCCTGTGAGGAGCGAGATCGTTAGTTATTCAGTTCAGGAAGATAAAGGATCACAAAGCGGGTGGGCCTTTCAGTCCCACACCAGCTCATCAAGTCTCTTCTGCCACAACCCTGCCAGGGTTCTCATCTCACTCAGGGCCTGGGCCAAGTTCCTTAGCATGGTTCGTCAGGTCCCCAGTCACCTCTCACAGTCACCTCCACGCTGCCACCCTCCCCCTTTGCTCCGGCCACCCTGGCCTCCCTGGACAGGCGCCGCCCACTCCTGCCTCCGGGCCTTCGCCCTGGCAGTTCCTTCTGCCTGCAGTGCCCTTGCTCCAGTTGTCCACGCAGCTGCTCCATTCACTCTGACAGGCCTTCACTTGAATGTCGTCTCTCAGGAGGGCCCACCCTGGCTCCTAGCTGAAATTGCGGCTGCCTCCCCTGCCCCATGCTGGCACTCCCTTGGCCCCCGCCCTGCTCTGGTTTTAATTTTTCTGAGCACCTGTCTCCTTCTAACGTGCTGTATGATTTATTTATATATGGTGTTCCTTGTCTTCTACCCCCTGAAAATGAAAGACTATCTTCTGCACCCAGAACCGGAGCTGGCACTTACAACAAGTGCTCAATAAATGTTTGTAATCCCAGCCTGTAATCTCAGCACTTTGGGAGGCTGAGGCAGGAAGATTGCTTGAGCCCAGGAACTTGGGAGCAGCCTGGGGAACATAGTAAGACTCCATCTCTCCAAAAAAAAAAAAAAGAAAAGAAATCAACCAACTATGGTAGCACGTGTGCCTATAGTCATAGCTTGGGAGGCTGAGGTAGGAGGATCACTTGAGCCCGGGTGGTTAAGGCTTCAGTGAGCTGTGATTGTGCCACTGCACTCCAGCCAGGGTGACAGAGTTAGGCCCTGTCTCAAAAAACAAGGAACAAGGAGCCAGGCATGGTGGCTCATGCCTGTAATCCCAGCACTTTGGGAGGCCGAGGCAGGTGGATCACCTCAGGTCAGGAGTTAGAGACCAGCCTGGCCAAGATGGTGAAACCCTGTCTTTACTAAAAACATAAAAATTAAGGCTGGGAGTGGTGGCTCATGCCTGTAATTCCAGTTCTTTGGGAGGCTGAGGTGGGCACATCACGAGGTCAGGAGTTCAAGACCAGCTTGGCCAACATGGTAAAACCCTAAAATACAAAAATTAGCTTTTTCTACTAAAAATACAAAAATTAGCTGGGCATGGTGGCACACACCTGTAATCCCAGCTACTCAGGAGGCTGAGGCAGGAGAATTGCTTGAACTCCATAGGCAGAGGCTACAGTGAGCCAAGATCGCACCACTGCACTCCAGCTTGGGTGACAGAGCGAGACCCTGTCTCAAAAAAAAAAAAAAAAAAAAGTTTATTGAATGAATGAACTACAGGAAAAGGTGGGTGATCTGTGGTGTGGGCGTGGGGTAGGAGTGGCACCGTAGGAGCTTGATGAGGAGTGCCTGTCCCTGCTTGGGCATCAGGAAGGCTTCTAGAAGGAGGTGGCACCTCCACTGCAATCCGAGGGACTCTATGCATTAAGCAGCGGCCTTACCCAAGGGCAACCAGTGGAAACCACAGATGTTTTGGCAAATCAGGAGTGGCTCACAGATGGCCAGTAACCTCACTCTAGGAAGTGGAGGGGCCCTGCCCTGGCCACTCAGGGGCACGGTGGAAGCCTCTCTGGTTCCCCTTCCAGCATTTAGGGGTGAGGAGCGGCTGGCACAGGCCTCTCACACAACCCGACTGATGCAGAGATGGACGGGGCGGGTGCCCCTGGAGGAAGTGGGCCCAGAGTCCAGGCTGAGATTTATGGAGCCGCCGCTAGTGCTTGCTGGGCCTGTCACTCTGCTAATGTGATTGGAACACAGTGGAGGTGGCGGGGAGGGGGCTGTGGTAGGGACGAGGCTGGGGCTGGAATGGAGCCCAGCCTGGGCCCCGGAGGTGCTCTGCCCTCCCCTGTACCCCTGCTACTCCCACCATCCTTTGAGTTCATCCAGCCCTAGTCCCCTAGCTGCCCAAGTTAGACCCCACCTGACTCTGCCCAGACACACCCGTCTTCCCCTGGAGTCCCTGGACATCCCTCCTACAGACCTCTACCCACGCCCCTCCCATGACCACTCACCCATTGTTCGAACAAGCACAAGGGCCATGCTGCCTGCCCTGGCCACTCTGCCCAGAACCCTGACACCACTGCTCCATGTCTTTGTCCCACAGCCCTGGTTCCCTGCTTGTGTTTTGTGTTTGTTCTTCATTGCCTGCTTCCCCACCATTCCAGTGGCCATTCCGGAGTCCATTCCGTACTCTCCCTGAGGGCAGGATTATGGGAGATTCTGAGCCCCTAGAAGAGCTTCCTGCTCTGAAGTAAATAATTAACATCTGTGGCGCAGTGAGTGGCACCCTTTGTGTGCCCTGGGAGCTGGGGACACAGCTGTCAGTCTGGCACCCTCCTCCCATCCCCTCACCCTGGGGGGGACTGCCAGCCTGCCAGTCCCTCAATGGAGAGGGGCAGTAGGCAACACCCTGGCCAATACCCCAACCAGCATCCTAGCCAACACCCCAACCAACATGCCAGCCAACACCCCAACCAACACACCAGCCAATACGCCAACCAACACACCAGCCAACACCCCAACACACCAGGCAATACCCCAACCAACACACCAACCAACACTTCAGCCAACATGCCAGCCAACACCCCAACCAACACCCCAACCAACATGCCAACCAATAGTCCAACACCCCAACCAACACCCCAGCCAACATGCCAGCCGACACCCCAACCAACATGCCAGCCAATATGCCAGTCAACACCCCAGCCAACATGCCAGCCAACAACCCAGCAACATGCCAACCAACATGCCAGCCAACACCCCAACCAACACACTAGCCAACACCCCAGTCAACACCCCAACCAACATGCCAGCCAACACCCCAACTAACACTCCAAGCAACACCCCAAGCCAACCAACACCCCAACCAACATGCCAACCAATACCCCAACACCCCAGCCAACACACCAGCCAACACCCCAACCAACACATCAACCAACATGCCAGCCAACACCCCAACCAACATGCCAGTCAACACCCCAGCCAACACCCCAGCAACATGCCAACCCACATGCCAGCCAACACCCCAACCAACATGCCAGGCAATACCCCAACCAACACCCCAACCAACATGCCAACCAACACTCCAACCAACATGCCAGCCAACACCCCAACTAACACCCCAGCCAACACGCCAACCAACACCCCAGCCAACACACCAGCCAACACCCCAGCCAACACAACACCCCAACCAACACACCAACCAATATGCCAGTCAACACCCCAGCAACATGCCAACCAACATGCCAGCCAACACCCCAACCAACATGCCAGCCAACACCCCAGCCAACACCCCAACCAACATGCCAGCCAACACCCCAGCCAACACCCCAACCAACATGCCAGCCAACACCCCAACTAACACCCCAACCAACACTCCAAGCAACACCCCAGCCAACACCCCAACCAACATGCCAGCCAACACCCCAACCAACATGCCAGCCAATACCCCAACCAACACACCAGCCAACGCCCTGGCCAATGCCCCAGCCAACACCCCAGCCAACACACCAGCCAACACCCCAACCAACACGTCAACCAACACGCCAGCCAACACCCCAACCAACACACCAACCGACGTGCCAGTCAACACCCCAGCCAACACCCCAGCAACATGCCAACCCACATGCCAGCCAACACCCCAACCAACATGCCAGGCAATACCCCAACCAACATGCCAACCAACACTCCAACCAACATGCCAGCCAACACCCCAACCAACACCCCAGCCAACACGCCAACCAACACCCCAGCCAACACCCCAGCCAACACAACACCCCAACCAACACACCAACCAATATGCCAGTCAACACCCCAGCAACATGCCAACCAACATGCCAGCCAACACCCCAGCCAACACCCCAACCAACATGCCAGCCAACACCCCAACTAACACCCCAACCAACACTCCAAGCAACACCCCAGCCAACACCCCAACCAACATGCCAGCCAATACCCCAACCAACACACCAGCCAACGCCCTGGCCAATGCCCCAGCCAACACTCCAACTAACACCCTAACTAACACCCCAGCCAACACTCCAACCAATATCCCAGCCAACACCCCAACAAACATACCAGCCAACACCCTATGCAACACCCCAGCCAACACCCCAACAAACACGCCAGCCAACACCCCAGCCAGTGCCCTGGGCAACACCCTAACCAACATGCCAACCAACACCCCAGCCAACAGCCCAGCCGATACCCCAGCCAACACCCCAACCAACACCCTAGACAACACTCCAACCAATACCCCAACCAACACCCTGGGTAACACCTCAGTCAACACCCCAGCTAACACCCCAACCAACACCCCAGCCAACCCCCCAGCCCATACCTCAGCCAACACCCTGGTGTAGGTGGTGGCGTGGAGTTCCTGCCAGGAGGGGCAGGCACAACTGGGGCTCAGAAGATGGGACTGGGCCTGGCCTGCAGGGCTTTGGGGTCCAAGCCCACTGTTTTTACAGCAAATGTGCGGTGATTCATAGCAAGAGAGGGCTGCAGCCTCAGGGGAGCAGAGACGGGAGTCTCCCGGGCACCCCCAGTGCAGTGAAAGCCCCAGGGGCTGCTGGGGCTAAAGGGACTTAACCTGGAGGGCACAGGAATACTGTGCCTGCCTCACTCTGGGCCTGAACCCCCACCCACCAGGCCCTGGGGCCGAACTAGATGGTGCTGGCAATGCAGTGAGTCCCGGGGAAGTCCCCCTACTCCCCCTACTGCCCATTCCTCCCTGGGGCTGTCTCTGAGTTGAGGGGGCTATGCCAAATGCTGGGACTCAGCCTTCAGGGAGACCCAGTTTGGTAGGAGGCTTCCCAGCAGAGGGAGCATTTGACTTGGGTCCCGAAGGCTAAATAGGAGTTCTGCAGGTAGAGCAGGATGGAGGGCCCCCAGGGAGAGGGCCTGTGTCAGCTTCAGGGAGGCTTGATGGGCTTGGGGCAGCCACCAGCCTTCCCGACAGACCCTTTGGCCTGGTGACTGCCAGGCCCCCTCCTCTCTCCCACCTCCCTCCTAGAAAGCTTTTACTGGCTCAATAAAAACATTTTTTAAAACACTCTCCTATTGTATGGTAAGAAGGGAGGCAGGTCCTAAATCAGGATGGGAATCGACAGGGCCCTGACGCGTGTCTCTCCTGTTTATTAGGACTGAAATGTTTACTCGGCGATAAGGAGCCCGCTTTCTCGGGGAGATTTGTGCGCTCTTTTTCAATTACCCCTCGTCTTTCTCTGCCACTTTTGCACTAAAGGGATAATAAATGTATCGGAGCGTTTCAATTATTCATCTAAATCATGACTGCGCCTGCCACGGCCAAGCTTTAGTGACAGATTAATTCAGGGCCGCCTTCCTCTGGCTGCGTGGCCGCCATCTCTACTCCAGCCTGGCCAGCGCCCCAAAGGGTCAGCTCCTGGGGTGGGTGAGAGGGAGTCAGGCAGATCCCCGGCAGGCGGTCAGGACAGGATGGAACCCCATCCCCACCCTCCCCACATTCTATCTGGGGCCTTCCTGAGGTCAGCAACCCCACCCAAAGTGCAGGAGTGGGCCTGCCTGTGTGGGTGCAGCTGCCCCTGCCCCATACCGTTGGCCCTGAGCACCCCTGCACCCTGTGCCCGCAGGGCAAGCCCGTGTGTGTGTGTGTCCCCTACACCGGGCCCAGCTCCTTCCCGCCCAAGAGAAGCTAGGGTGGCTGGGCTTCCCTGGCTGTCTTCCCGTGGCACTGGGCATTTGCACACGCTGCTCCCGGGTCCGAGTGCTCCTCCGCCTTCCTGTCGCAACCCTCCCACCTAGTTTCGCCTTCCCATGTCAGGGCAGCCCCTCTGACACCCCCTCCACTGCTGTTTAGTGAAGGCCTGCCATGTGGACAACACTCCCTGTCCCGTGCCTGCACCCCAACCCTGGGCGCCTGTGTGTGCGTGGAGCACACCTCTCACCTCACCCCAGGCCCCACCGCAGACTCCCTCACCGGCTCAGAAGCCGCCACTCAGGGGCCATCCCTCCTCACACACATGCTGGGACCTTGGGGGCTAGCCGAGCACTCTCCCCTGCAACCCTGACTCTCTCCATCAGGTCTTTCTCTTGCCACTTCCCTCTCTCCCTCGTTTTCTCCATTTCTCCCTCCACACTTTGCCTCTCTCTGGCTCCCTCTCCCTTCTCCTGTCGTTCTTCCTCTCTGGCTCTGACTGGCTCTCTGTTCGTAGACGGGGAGGCCCGGGAGGATTCACCTAGGCCTCTAAGTATTCAGCGCTCGACTCCTGCCCGGCTCGCAAGCGCTCCGCGCTCTGCTCCGGCGCTATCTCCTATCGCCCGGCCGCTGCTAATCCGTGATTGGTTCCCGCCGCCGCTAGGAAAAGGCTCAGCTCCGGCCGCTCCGATTAGCCGTGGCCTTGCTCCACGAGCAGATAACGTGACCTCGTTGACCTGTGGCCAGCCTCAGCCCTCTGGAGGCGGGACTGTGTGCGGCCCTCCCCTCCCCAGCAGGGCTGAGCTCAGAAGAAGCAGGCAGCCCAAGGGGCTTGGCAGTCCCGGCACCTGTCCCTGTGCTGGTCTCATGAGTGTTGTGTGTGCAGGGTGGGCGTGCCAGGACCCTCTGGCATGGGGCTGTCTGGCAAAGGGCAGGGGTAGGGCTGTGCTTCAGCATAGAAGGGAAGGGCGTGCCAGAAAGAGGGAACAGAAGAGGGCCCAGAGGCCGAACCAGAACACATCCCTCCACTGCTGGAAACTTCCCCCTGCGCTGCAACCAATTCCCGATTGCTCGATTCCTCGCACCGCCCAGGAGGTCCTGTAGAGGCAGCGCCCCCTCCCAGCCTCACCTGCTGGCCTGTTCCCGCCACATGGCTCTGCCCTTCCTGAGTTCTCCGACCTGACTCTCATCCGGGACTCTCCTCCCCATCTCCTTCCAAAGCCGGTTCTTTCTCATTACTCAGGGCTCTGCTCAAATGCCACATCCTGGGAGGGGCCACCTCATCCTTTGAACAGCCTGCTCCTCCCTCCTCCCTCTAGTCCAGCTCCATCTTCCCCTTCTCCTTTTTCACCACTGCCACAACTTAGAGCTGCGTGTCCTCTCCCTAGAACTGTGGCCACAGGACTCCTGGCCCTTGCATAGGGCTGGCACGTGGCACGCCGCCCCCTAGCCCTCATCCACATTTTTTGAATGGTGCAGAGTTTGGAGCCAGTAGGAGGGGCACGGGAGGTAGCCAATTCATCTGAGGGGGAGGCTGCAGGGAGCCCCAGAGAGTCCTTGAAAGCTTTGTTGGAGTTGAGGATTTGTTTCCATGTATCCTTGGGAGCCATGGGAGGTTTTATGACAGGTGGTGCATGCCCTTCCCCAGGGAAAGGCCCCCAGGCCTTCCTGCCACCCCTGCCTGACCCCAGTTGATGATGATGGTGCCAACAGCAGCCAGGCATTCTCAGTACTCATGACATGGCCACCAGCGCCGTTTGAACCTCTCCCTGCAGAATCTCACACACCCTCACCCAGCCCTATGGGAGGCATCATTAGCATCTCCATTTTGCAGATGAAGAAACTGAGGCACTAAATCCCTGGAGCTGAACCTCACTTCCCACCCCACCCCGCAGCTGGCCCCCTGTGTAAGAGGGATGCTGGGACTTGGGCCCCTGTCCCATGGCCACAGCTTTGACCAGGCAGGGCTGTGGAGCTCCTGCTCTGCCCCCAGCAGGCACGATGCCACCAAGCCCCTGCATGCAGCTGCCACAGGGATTTTTAATAACGGGAGTGATTTTTGCATGATGAATGAGGCACTGCCGTTGTGTACATAATGAAGCCCTAATGTTTTCAAATCCCCATTTAAGGAGCTGATCTCACCCCGTAATGAATTTCAGATCACATCACAGAGCTGCTGTCCATCCATCTTCTCCCTGGGGCACCCACCCGCCTTGGTACCGAGAGGGTGGGGCCTGGTGAGGATGGGCTCTGCACCCCACTGGGCTGAGCCCAAGCCTAGCACAGAGCCGGGGCTGGCTAGGGTTTGCTGATTAAATGGGTGACCAGGAGGGTGTGGGCAGAGGCAAAGATGGTTCAGCAATGGGGTATCACTCAGGTTCTTGGCCTGAGAGTTGAATAGAAGCCAGAGGTAGAGAATGAGGAGTGGGCTGGGAGAGAAGAGAGTGCAGGACCCTTGGGTGGGTCACTTATCCAGGCTTTGTGGCTAAACCTTCCCTCTGCAGTGTTTGAAGCCTGGGGCAGCAGGTCAGATGTCTGCCCTTGATGCAGTTGGTACCCTCTCAGAGACTCAGTTTCCCCATTTCCCGGGGAGCCTGGCCCCTTTCTGCCTTAGCATCTGGTATTTCTGTAGCCCTCCTCCGGAAAGGGAAACCAGCACGGGCTGCACCAAGACTCGGCTGCCAGTGCCCTCCAGGTTGTGCCTAGCTGTCCAGGAGGGAGTGGTCCCTGGACCCCAGACCCCTGGTCCTTCCTGGGCTGGAAGGGAAGCACACCCCTCCCCCAACCCCCAATTCACACCTCTGCCTCCCCAAGGCCCTCTGTCCCCAGCCCCTCCTGCCTGCCTTCTCAGGGGCGTCTCTACCCTGGCAGTGCGGCCTGTCCCTGGGGTACAAGGCCCCCAAGAGCATGACGGTGCAAAGGAATCCCCTGCCTGTGAAGTCCATGGCTGAGCCTCAGCCTCCCATCTGTAAAAAGGGGATCCCCCCCCCCACAGCCCCTGAAAGCTCATTTCAGAGGCGTGAGGTTGAGCTAGAGAGGTATGAGACTCAGCACCTGAGAGGCAGGGCCAGACGCTGTAGTCACAGGGCAGGCTGGAGACCCAGCCAGCCCAGGCCCCACTCACCCTCACAACCAGGCCCCGCTTCCTCTCACCTCCCTACCCTTGGGGCCCACAAGAGTCTAGGAAGGTGGGGAGCAGGGGTGAGAGCTGCCCAGGCAAGGCCTTACACTTTGCTGTGTGGCTCTGGGAAAGTGGCTTTGCCTCTCTGAGCCCATCACTACTTCCGTAAGATGAGGGTTAATAATGTGGGTCTTGGTCAGGCGCGGTGGCTCACACCTATAATCCCAGCACTTTGGGAGGCCGAGGTGGGCGGATCATGAGGTCAGGAGTTCGAGACCATCCTGACCAACATGGCAAAACCCCATCTCTACTAAAAATATAAAAATTAGCCATGCATCATGGCACGCGCCTGTAATCCCAGCTACTCAGGAGGCTGAGGCAGGAGAATTGCTTGAACCCAGGAGGCAGAGGTTGCAGTGAGCCAAGATCATGCCATTGCATTCCAGCCTGGGCAATGAGCAAAAACCTATCTCAAAAAATAAATAAATAAATAAATAAATAAATAAATAAAATACTGTAGATCTTAGTTTCTGCCCCTCCTCTCACTGTTGGGCCTTGGACAAGTTGCTTAACCCCCCTGGCCCTCAGTCTTCCATTCCCCTTGACACCTCCCAGCATATCTCAGTGCTCCCCACCACTCTTTTTTCTTTTTTTTGAGATGAGGTCTCACTATGTTGTCCAGGCTGGTCTCAAACTCCTGAGCTCAAGCGACTCTCCCACCTCAGCCTCCCAAAGTGCTGAGATTACAGGCATGAGCCCCCCCTCCCAGCCCCCACCACTCTCTTGAGGCCAGAGCTCTGAGACTCAGAGAGGTTAAGTGACTTGCCCCAAATCACCAGCAATCTCATGGCCAGGAATTCTGGGAAGAGAAATCCTAAAGAGGGCACACCATAGGCCAGCCCCACGGGATGGTAGGGGGAATGGGGGAGCATAGGGAGACCAGGGGCAGGTCCAGACCTGCGGGTTGGGGTGCCCTGCCCTCAGCAGGAGCACAGCTGCCCTCCTGGTCCCCCGGGCCATAGGCCTCCTCATGTTCCTGTAAATAATTAATTAGCCCCTGCCTGCTTGTTTGTTTAGCATGAGGAATGCTCTCCCACTGAGACGCATTTATTGCTGAATAAATTTAAATATCTAATCTTCCCTTCATGAATATTACAGCACCCTAAATAGCGGCCAACTCATCCTAAGCGCTTTGGTGGATGGCCCCACTGGAGCCCGCCTGCCTTCCGCCTCTGCTGGCTCTGAGGACAGCCTGGCTCCAGCCCCGGCCTGCCCACTCCTGGTGCCCTCCACTGCCCCAGGAATGCCCAGGGCCACGGGCAATCACTCGGCCCAGCCCTCCTTCCTTCCTCAACATCCTTCCATGGGAGGCGCACAGAGGCCGGGCTGAATGCAGGCCACGGAGGCTGGCAGGCAGGGCTTTACCACAGCAAAGCAGGGAGATGCCTAAGATGGGGTGGAGGGCCAAGGGCTGCTCAGAGGCCAGGGCTTGGGGCAGAGAGAGGTTCCCCCGGGCTCAGGTGAGGGCAGATGGGGCCTCAGCAGCATTTGAGGAGAGCCCGCTGGATGGAGGGAGCTGTCAGCGCTGGGGGCAGCCAAACCATCCAGAAAGACAGTGGCCTCAGAACACTGTGCAACAAGAGGCCACCAGGGCAGCCCCGCTGCTGGGAGAGGATGTACTGATGTGGGGAGACACTGCCTCCCCAAGAGCGTGGACCGGGGGCCATTTGAACCAGTCAGCCAGAGTGGTTCAAGGCGAGGCCCTTTCATGGTCCCAGAGGAAGCAGAGCCACCGAGGTTGGGAGCCCAACCTTCTAGCTGTGTGGGCAAGTTTCCCTCTCTGTGCCTCGGTTTCTTCTTCTATAAACAGGAAAAATAAGACAGCGGCTATAAATCACCACGCAGGTGCTTACCCAACGAGAGGGCTGACAAAGGCCATGGGGGGTGAGTAATACCAGCTACTTACGAGGCTGAGGCAGGGCAACATAGCAAGAGCCTGTCTCAAAAAAAAAAAAAAACCAGACCCGCATGTGTAATCCCGGCATTTTGGGAGGCCAAGACGGGTGGATCACTTGAGGTCAGGAGTTCGAGACCAGCCTGGGCAACATGGTGAAACCCCGTCTCTACGGAAAATACAAAAAATTAGCTGGGCATAGTGGTGCGCGCCTGTAATCCCAGCTACTCAGGAGCTGAGGCATAAGAATCACTTGAACCCAGGAGGCAGAGGTTGCAGTGAGCCAAGATTGTGCCACTGCACTTCAACCTGGATGACATAGTGAGACAGAGGGCTGATGTGAAGGAGCCAGATCAGGGGAGCTTAGACGCAGAGGAGGGAAGAGGGAAGAAGGGGCTGCAGGGAGGAGGCAGAGGCGTGTTAGGGGCTGTCTTCTGGCCACAGGTGGAGGAATGCTTCATCTTTGACCTGGTGGAGAAACATCTCAGGGGGGCCCCGCCACCCAAGTGGACTCTGTCTCCCCAGGAAAGACCCCAGGTTTTCTGCTGACTTGGGGTGAGGGTTGAGCTGGAGCCTGGAGGTTGGTTTCGGTGGCTGAGGGCCCTGGAGAGGAGACTGAGGGTTGGTCAGCTCCTGTGAACTAGGAATACCCCACCTCCCACCAGGTAGCCCCTGGGACCAGGGCTGCTGGTCTTTTCCAGCTGCCTTGGGGTGGGGTGGGAAGAGGGAAGAGGGAAGGAAGGGCATCTCCCCTGAATGGGACACCGGGAAGCTTGAGTCTCTGGGACCTAGCTTAGCCCCAGGTAAGAACCAGGACAGGGCCTGGAGGGCAGAGCTAAGGGGGCTCTGGGGGTGTGTGTGGGAGGGGTCCTTTGGGCCTATGGCTGAGGACAACAGGGTGCGGGGGTTCCCCTCTGCACTCACAGGGGAGACAGCAAGAAGTCTGGTGTGTGGACAGGGAGGGACACGCAGGCAAGAGGGGCCTGGCTGCACTCTAGCTTGTTGGGGTGAGGGTGGGGCAGCAGTGGGCTGACAGTGACCTGTCCCTCATCTCTGCTTTAGGGGAGCCCCTCCCCTAAAGCCCCTGGGGCCCCTGCAGAGCCATCACCTGGCCCAGGCCCTGTTCTGGAACTGCTGGCAGTGTGGAGGGGGCATCCGGCCTGAGCCCTCTGCTGGCATTGATTCCAGCTCCCTCCATCTCCCTCGTGCCCCCAGGTCAGCCCCAAAGGCCTGGCGGCAGGCCCGTCCACTTCCGCAGGAAACATTAAATCCCTGAAACACTGAGCTCCACTTCCGCACGGCCCCCACAGCTGGCCGAGGTCGCCTGCAGGGGGGTTAGCCCCCAGAGACCGTGAGCACCCGGGTGCCAGGTGGCTGA
Source organism: Trachypithecus francoisi (assembly GCF_009764315.1). Classification (NCBI taxonomy): domain Eukaryota; kingdom Metazoa; phylum Chordata; class Mammalia; order Primates; family Cercopithecidae; genus Trachypithecus; species Trachypithecus francoisi. Next base: position 10,219,140 of record NW_022681473.1, read on the forward strand.
GGCCTTCAGGGCAGGGTCCGGGAGGCTCCTAGGAGAGCCAGCTCAGACAGGTCCCTGGGCTCACCCCCACACACTGTGAACACCCTGTGTGCACCCACCTCCCATCACACTGATGTACACATACCCGAACATGCCCACAGTCATACTGTTGTTAATAACAGGATACACTCACATCACCTCCATTCGTGCCAAATACTGCCTTAAGCACATTACAAAGTTAGTTAACTCAATCCTTCCAACAGCCCAATGAGCTCTGAGGTGGGTGCTGTTATCCCATTTTCCAGATGAAGCAACTGAGACTCAGAGAAGTTAAATGATATGTGAGGGGTCATACATCTGTGGCTGCAGAGCCAGGATTTGAACTCAGGCTGCCCAGCTCCACAGCCCAGCCACAGCACCCCATTCGGAACACTCACTGCCCAGCACTGGGAGCTCCAGCCTGGAGGCCTGCTCTGGGCCCTGCCTTCTTGCTGCATCTCAGCCTCCCACTGGGCTACAGTTGCCTTCCTCCCTGCAGAGGAGAGGAGCAGGTGGGAGGGATCCAGGCCTGAGCCATTCTCAGAGTTCCCCTAACCTCTCTGCCCACCCATCTCTGGGACGCTCTGGGAAATTGCCTGGTGCCAGCTCTGAGTAAAGTTGCAGAATGAGGTTTAATTGTGCCCCTAGGGCACAAGAGAAAACAGCAAAAGAAAGGGGCGTGAGCCAGCTAGCATCCCTGGAGCTGTGCTGAGACTAAGGTGATGAAGGAGAAGGGGGCCTTAGTTTGTCCATCTGTAAAATGGGGAATGATGGGCCTCTCTTGATGCCCGCCTGTGCGCACCAGGCAACTGGTGCCTGAGGAGCTCCTGGTGGGGGCGATCAGAGCTGCCAAAGATGGGCCGTGTCCTCCCGGCCAGCGCGGCGTTTTCCTCTGTGGGAGGGTCGCTGTCCCGATATTCCAGATGAGACAGTGGACGCCAGAGAGGGGAAGGGGCAGGATCTTACAGCCGATGAGGGGTGAGCCCGGGCTGGACCCAGGCCTGCCTGAGGCCGCGCCTCTCCTGCGGGTGCCCTGGCGAGGTTGGGCTGCTGGAGCGGTTCCTCCACGTCTCCCGCTGCGCCCGGGTTGTTTATCTGAGCCCTGGTCCCCAGAGTCGCTCGCGAGGCCCTGGAACCGCCCTCGGATAAACAAGCCCAGGCGGGGCCGCAATTAAGCCGGATGCGCTAACGAGGCGGCTCATTAACCAGCAGGGGTTTGTGCGCCAGGAGACCCGGGCCCGGGCGTCGGGCTCACCTGCCCGCGCGGCTGGAAGACCCAGGCTCCAGCACTAGATCTGATCACCTTGTAACAAGGTGGCCTGTTTCCTCATCCGCAAAATGGGTCCTAGGGTTTGCCGCCGCCCCGTGGTGGGGCGCCGCCTGGGGAGGTGGGCCTTGGGATCGCACCGACGCTGAGGCCCGGGCGGAGGCAGCGACTGGTCGCAGGCCCTGCGGTACGCCCGGGACAAGGCTAGGGAGGGGCGTCGGGGAGGAAGGTGAAGCTTCCCCGTCACCTCGGCTCGGGCGGCGGTTCCTGCCCCGGCGGCCCCTGCCTCCCGGAGCCGCCCTGCCTGGGCCCTGGCTGCGCGGCCTGGAAGGGACAGGGTGGGCCGGGTGCGCCCCCTGCCGGCCTCCTTGTGCCACTTCCCGCCAGGCCCAGGGCCGTCCTGCTGTGCGCCTCGGTTTCCCCAGATGTGAAACCCTTCGGGCGGGGGTGGAGGCAGCGGCCGGAGGCCACGGGGTTGGGGTGCGGCGCCGCGTGGGTCCTCGCACCAACGAGGGGCTTCTCGGGACTAGGGGTGCTCAGCCCGGGGCCGCAGCCGCCTTCTTTGTCAGGCCAGCTCAGTCCCGCCCGCCCTCCCCGCAGTGGACGGCTGCATTCACCGGGCCGCCGGTCCCCTGCTCACCGACGAGTGCCGGACCCTGCAGAGCTGTGAGACTGGCAAGGCCAAGATCACCGGCGGCTATCGGCTCCCGGCCAAGTGTGAGTCCCCGACGCGCCCCCAGCTGCGGGGCGCAGACAGGGCGCCTGTGTGTCACTGGGACATCAGGGGTGCGGCCCCCACAGGAGTGCTGGGGACCTCCTCAGGGGGCCCTTCTTAACCTTAAGGGCCAAGACCCGGCCCCCACCCCGCACCCCCCAGGAAGCAGATGGGGGAGACCGTGCGTGGAGGTTGGGGAGGAAACTGGGTGGCAACGCCTTCGTGCCCACACTCGCGCTCGGGTCTCAGCGGTACCCATACAGATACGGGGAGGGGGCGGTGTGCGCGTGCGGATTCAGGCTCGAGGGGGACCACAGGGGTGGGGGCCTTCGCGGAGGAGGCTCAGCGCTTGGGGGGAAAGGTGTTTCCTGCCCCCTTCTGCCCAGGCCGGCAGGGGAAAGCGAGGGAGCTGAGGGTCGCGTAGACCCCCGCCGGTCTGACCCCGTCGCCCCCCGTAGACGTCATCCACACGGTGGGACCCATCGCCTATGGAGAGCCCAGCGCCAGCCAGGCTGCCGAGCTCCGCAGCTGCTACCTGAGCAGCCTGGACCTGCTGCTGGAGCACCGGCTCCGCTCGGCGGTAAGGGTGGCCCGTGGGGGAGGGCGGGAGGCGGGGCGCAGTGACCATGTTCCAACCCCCTCTCACCCCTCCCCGCCCAGGCGTTCCCCTGCATCTCCACCGGCGTGTTTGGTGAGTCTGGAAGAAGTGCTAGGGCCAGGAGTGGGAGGGGCCGGGGCGGACGGGGAGTGGGCGGGGCCTGGTGCAGGCAGGGGGCGGGGCCAGAGCCCGAGACTCACTCCCGCCATGCCCGCCTCAGGCTACCCCTGTGAGGCGGCGGCCGAGGTCGTGCTGGCAACGCTACGAGAGTGGCTGGAGCAGCACAAGGACAAGGTGAGTCCTGGGCCCGGGCGAGGGTGGGGTCCGCATCCCGGCCAGAGTGACCAGCCCCCGTCATCGCCCAGGGAGTCAGGGTGCAGAGCGCAGGGCCAGGCCCGCCCTTTTCTTCCCTGTTTCTCCTTCGCGAGGGCGCCTGGCGGTGGCGAGATGGGGGTGATGATGGCACACAGCCCTGAGCCTCTGTGAAGGGCGTGGGGCCAGGCAGGTGAAAGCCTGCACCGGGGCGCGCAGTCACAGGATCCTGGGTCCAGGCGTGGCGGCCCGGCCCCGGCTGAGCAGCCCCTGGCGCAGGTGGACCGGCTGATCATCTGCGTGTTCCTCGAGAAGGACGAGGATATCTACCGGAGCCGGCTCCCCCACTACTTCCCCGTGGGTACGTGCCCCGCGCCGCCCCACGGCCCGCCCCTGCCCCGGTCCACCCTGGGGGCGGGCTCTCACTGTCCTCTGCCTTCCAGCCTGAGGCTCCCGCAGCCCACCCTGACCGGGACTGGTAAGCAGGGCCTCGCCCCATGCGGCGGTCCCGGCCCTAGACTAACGCGCTCACTAACCCCCGCTCACCCCCAAGCAGGGCGGGAAACCACAGGGCAGCCTGGGAGGTCGGGGACGCCCACAGACACCTCTGACTCTGCTCTGCCCTCAGACCCGCCTTCGGGACCCCGCTCCCAGCTCTGAGAGGTCGCCAAAGCCTGCAGCTTGGCCTGGGCCCGGCCAGCCCTTCTTTCCCTCCGCGCCCCGCCCCTGAGGAGCCTAATAAAGGTCACGCTGTGGCAGCTCCTACTGTCCGAGCTCTGACTGGGGGGAAGGAGGCGGTCCAGGTGCTGGATGGAGCCCCTGGCCAGATACTTTCGCTGAAAGGGGCTGGCAGCTCTCGGTGAGCCAGGCGGGCGGAGGCACAGGCGGACGGCAGAGGCGGCAGCAGCAGTTCACATTTATTGAGGGCCTGCCCCCAAGGAGCTCACAGCCTGGGGGCTGAGACCCCGAATGTGCAGGGGGCGGGGAAGAAAAGAGGTGAAGGCAAAAAAGGCAGGCAATGCAGAGACACCATGGCCCAAGCAGAGGGGGTGCAAGGCAGGCACAGGCAGGGGGCCTGGGGGCAGATGGGGGGGTGGAGAACCGACAGCCCTGCCTAGACCTGAGGACTGTGGACCCCACACGTTTGAAGGCTGCCCTCCTCCACCAGGCTGGCACTGCCGGGGCACCCTGTGGGAGGCGCAGCTCCTCCGAGACCTGCCCTGAGCCAGGTCCAGCCTCACAAAGGCCCCTCCACCCAGGACTCCCGACCATGCAGACCCCTGGTAGAGGGCAGGAAGCTGGGGTCTGGGACCCAGCCGGGACGTGGAGATGAGGCCTGTGAGGGAGCAGATGAAGTGTGGGTGGCCCTGGGACCCTGGGCAAGTCCCCAAGGAACTTCCAGGATCCCATATAAGCCCCTGAGCCAGCTAAGTGAAGGGGGGCCTTAGGGAAGGAAGCAGAACCCAAGGAAGCAGGAGGAGCCTCCAAGAGGCCTGGCCCCTCAAACCTGCTCCTGTTGGGGAAGCTCAGGCGTGGATGGGTGAAAAGCAGGGGGACCCACCTGGGGGGAGGGGGCAGCAGACAGAGCAGCCAGGCGGGCAGCAGAGCAGGGACACGCACACACGGCTCACCACCAGCACCCCCTTTAATAAAACATGGGGGGTCGTGTGACAGGAAGAAGGGGGTGAAATAGGACCATTTACAACCACAGAAAAACCTCTGTACATGTCTAGCGCCTGGCAGAGGGGGGCAGCAGCGGGCCGGGGCCAGCCCTATTTGTAGAGGATATCGTAGTGTCCAGGCCGGTAGAGAAGGTAGACCTTGGGCTCAGAGCCCTCAGGGAAGATGTGCGGGTTGGTGGTGCCGCCCTCGCCGCGGTCCATGTACTCCACCTGGATGGACACACGGAGGGCCTGGGCCAGCGCGATGATGTGGATGTGGTCGCTCTCCTTGCACATGGGCTCCACCTCCTGTGGCACAGGTGCGGATCAGGCCCCGGTCTCCGCACCCCGCCCCAGGCCCTGTGGACCCACTGCACTTCCCAGGCCAAGAGAAAAGGGGAGGGGGATGGCACCTGCTGGCAGAACTCCTTGACAGTCCTCCCACCCTCGATGAAGTGCTCGAAGAACTTGCTCTCGCGCTGCAGGTAGCCCGAGGTGAGCAGCCGCAGGTAGACCACGAGGTAGTCGGAGGTGCTCTGGTCATTGAAGGAGGCCAGCAGGTCGGCGACAGAGGTCTGCTTCTCTACCTGCTCAATCAGGTCCATGAACTGCAGCCACGGAGGGAGAAAGGGCAAGATGAGGGGGAGGAGATGGGTGGTCCTCACCAGGGGAACCCCTCCACCCTGGCCCAGCCCAAGACAGGTGCCAGGGCTCACCGTGTTGTGGAAATCCTCAATTGTGAATTCAGTGAAGCCCTGGGACACCAGGTCCTCCTTGCTCTTGGCAGACACAGCCTTGAACCTGGGGGTGGGAGGGAAAGGCGGGCCCAGCATGGGCTCCTCGACCAGCCCAGACGCCAGGGCCCAGACAACACCGCCCCGCCTGGCAAGGCCAGAGTCCAGCCCATCGCCTGCCCTCAGGTGGAGCTGCACCTCCTACTCGCCCAGGGAGGAGGGAGACACCCACCTGCCTCAGTGCCCAGTGCCCACCCTTCTCACCGCTGCAACTCCTTGCTGTCATCCAGCAGCGCCTCCAAGTGGGAGAATCCGAAAGCCCGATAGAAACAGTTGCCGTCAGGCCTGGTCTTGCGGATGTACGAGTACTTTTTGTGGAGGTCCTGCAGAGACAGCCCCACCCTGACAGGTTCACATCAGGCCAGAACTGGGGCTGGCCCAGGAAATGTCCCCCAGCAAAGGTCACACTACAAAAGATGGCGAATGAGCTCCCAGGAGCCACCTGCCACCCTGGGCCCCTGAAACAGGCTGCTGAACGTGGTAATGGGAGCAGCCCACTGCCCAGAGTCCTCCCAAAAAGCAGCAGGAAGCTGGGCACTTAAGGACAAACTAGCTGCATGGGTCACTAAAGTGCTGCGGGGCCTGTACAAGAACGGGTGAGTGAATCTGTCCTTGACAAATGCGTCTTCTCCAGTCTTTCAGCCCAAGAGAACTTCAGCGCAAGCAAGTCAGGGCCAGGGTGGAGTGCTGGGCTCCACGCCTCAGCCAGGCAGCTGGGGCCCTCTGCGCAGCCCAGCTCAGCCCCGCTCCCGCCACGCTGAGAAGAGTTCCCCCACCTCCAGGCCTTGCCCACAGCCCTCCTGGGGCTAGAAACAGCCTCCCTCCTCTACTTGTTTTTTTGAGACGGAGTTTTGCTCCTGTTGCCCAGGCTGGAGTGCAGTGGCGCGATCTTAGCTCACTGCAACCTCCACCTCCCGGGTTCAAACGATTCTCCTGCCTCAGCCTTCCAAGTAGCTGGGATTACAGGTGCCCACCCACCATGCACACTTCACCTGGCAAGCACACTTCACTCCCCTGGCCTGGGGACCCTACCCATCTTGCTCCCACCCCCAGCTGATGACCTTGTCTTTTTTCCTCAGCCCCCACCAGCACATCTGCCCTTGGCCTCCTCCCACAATCCTCAGAGGATCTGTTCCAGCTGCCACCTAAGCTGCCTCTCCACTCCACACTAGCCCACCCCCACCCTCAGGTTCAAGCACATCATTCCAAGCTGGGTGCCATGGCTCACGCCTGTAATCCCAACACTTTGGGAGGCCAAGGTGGGAGGACTGCTTAAGCCCAGGAGTTTGAGACCAGCCTGGGCAACACAGTGAGACCCCCGTCTGTCTCTCAAAAAAAAAAAAAAAGTGGCTACGCATGGTGGCTCACACCTGTAATCCCAGCACTTTGGGAGACCAAGGTAGGTGGATCACCTGAGGTCGGGAGTTCGAGACCAGCCTGACCAACATGGCGAAACTCCATCTCTACTAAAAATACAAAATTAGCTGGGCATGGTGGTGCACGCCTGCAATCCCAGCTACTCGGGAGGCTGAAGCAGGAGAATCACTTGAAACCAGGAAGCAGAGGTTGCAGTGAGCAGAGATTGTGCCATCGCACTCCAGCCTGGGCGACAGAGCAAAACTCCACCTTGAAAAAATAAGTTAGCTGCACATGGTGGTGCATCCTGTGGCCCCAGCTACTCGAGAGGCTGAGGTCGGAGGACTGTGTGGGCCCAGGAGGTCGAGGCTGCAGTGAGCTGTGATGGCACCACTGCACTCTAGCCTGGGTGACAGAGTGAGACCCTATCTCAAAAAAAAGAAACATCAACCCAGTAAGTTTCCCGATCATCAATTTTTCCCTCCTTACTGGTTTAGACCCAACAGCATATACACATTCGGCTACTTCTTTATTTTTTTTTTTTTTTTTTTTTTTTGAGACGGAGTCTTGCTCTGCCACCCAGGCTGGAGTGCAGTGGCCGGATCTCAGCTCACTGCAAGCTCCGCCTCCCGGGTTTATGCCACTCTCCTGCCTCAGCCTCCCGAGTAGCTGGGACTACAGGCGCCCGCCTCGTCGCCCGGCTAGTTTTTTGTATTTTTAAGTAGAGACAGGGTTTCACCGTATTAGCCAGGATGGTCTCGATCTCCTGACCTCGTGATCCGCCCATCTCGGCCTCCCAAAGTGCTGGGATTACAGGCTTGAGCCACCGCGCCCGGCCTCGGCTACTTCTTTAAAAGGAAGGGAATCTTGGACTTGACGTTTCTGTCTGGCTACCCTTCAATTTCTCTACTTTCTTTACAGGAAAACTCCTAATGAAGCTGTCCTTGCTGCCTTCACCTCTTTTCTCCCTCGGGAGGCTTTTGCTTTAGCCAAGGTCAACTGAACGCCCTCAATAAGGGGCAAACCCACCCCCCACCCGCACTGGCCCTTTAGCAGAACTGAGGCCACTGGCCGTGGCCCTGCCTAGATGTCTCCTTCCCTGGGCTGGCGCCCCCACCCTGTCCTTGTCGTCCTCCTGCCTCCAAGGCCACTCCTCATCTCTCTAAGTTCTGAGGATCAGGGATGCCACCAAACCATACAGCACCCTTCAAGACATGGTGTGTCACCTGCAAGAAAACAGTCACTGAGGCAGGGGTGGTGGCTCACGCCTATAATCCCAGCACTTTGGGAGGCCGAGGCAGGCAGGTATCAAGGTCAAGAGATCGAGACCATCCTGGCCAACATGGTGAAACCCCGTCTCTACTCAAAATACAAAAATTAGCTGGGCATGGTGGCACATGCCTGTAGTCCTAGCTACCTGGGAGGCTGAGGCAGGAGAATCACTTGCAAGTGTCGCCTGGCGACAGAGCGAAACTCCGTTCCAAAAAAGAAAAAAGGAAAACAGTCACTGCACACTTAGCCACTGTGCCTGCCATGTGACCACAGGCGTGAGGGCTGTCTCCAGTGTGCCTGCCCTGCCCTGCTCAGGCCTGGGACAGCTTCCACTTTTCTTTTTTTCTGGGCTGGAGTGCAGTGGCAAGATCACGGCTCACTGCAGCATCAACTTACCAGGCTCAAGCGATTCTCCCACCTCAGATTTCAGCGTAGCTGGAACTACAGGGGTGCACCGCCACGCCCATTTAATTGTTGTATTTTTTGTAGAGACAGGATTTTGCCATATTGCCCAGGCTGGTCTCGAACTCCTGGGCTCAAGTAATCTGCCTGCCGCAGCCTCCCAAAGTGCTGCACCCGGCCAGCTTCCTCTTTTAAATTACACTCACTCCCATGGCCAGGTACAGTGGCTCAAACCTGTAATCCCAGTTTTGGGAGGCCAAGGTGGGAGGATCAAGTTGAAGGCCAGCCTGGGCAACACAACAAGACCTCGTCTCTACAAAAACTTAAATTATACTTGCTCTCTTAACGACGTCAGTCTCAAGCAATTTTTTTTTTTTTTTTTTTTTTTGAGACAGTTTCGCTCTGTTGTCCAGGCTGGAATGCAGTAGCGCGATCTCGGTTCACTGCAACCCTGCCTCCTGGGTTCAAGCAATTCTCCTGCCTCAGCCTCCAGAGTAGCTGGGACTACAGGCGTGCGCCACTATACCCAGCTAATTTTTTTGTATTTTTAGTAGAGACGGTGTTTCACCATGTTGGCCAGGCTGGTTTTGAACTTCCGACCTCACTCCCTACCCAAGGTCTTCTCAAGGATTTAAATAGCCCCAAGTGTGAATCTCAACTCGCAACTCCAACTGCGATCCTCATATTTACCAGCCTCAGCACACCTCCTCTGAACTGTCCAACAGGTATTTCCACTGAGTGCAGCTGAGATCAACCTCTGAACAACTGCTCCTCCCCAAGGCTGCCCCACCTCAGTCACCCACGGCACCCAAAGCCTTGTAGTCACTGCAGACTCCATCACCATATCCATCCCTTCAATGTCTGGTATCCAACTGCTTCTCACTCCTCACCACCACCACCCGCTGCGCGCCTCCAGCAGATTTTACTGCACAAGCCTCCTGGCAGTGTCCCTGCCTCCACCTCACCCTCTGGAGTCTATTCTCACCCCAGCATGAGAATGGCCAGGGTCGGCTTAGCGTGATGGCTCAGGCCGGTAATCCTAGCACTTTGGGAGGCCAAAGTGGGTGGATCATTTGAGATCAGGAGTTCAAGACCAGCCTAGCCAATATGGTGAAACCCCGCCTCTACTAAAAATACAAAAATTAGCCGGGCATGGTGGTGGGCATCTGTAATCCCAACTACTCAGGAGGCTGAGGCAGGAGAATCGCTTGAACCCGGGAGGTGGAGATTGCATTGAGCCGAGATGGTGCCAGTGCACTCCAGCCTGGGTGACAGGGCAACACTCTGTCTCAAAAAAAGTGACCAGAGTCACCTGCTAGATGCACCCCATCTCCCTCAGAGTCCTTTCTCTCGCCACAACACCCCCCCAACCCCGGCCCTGCTCAGTTCCCCAGCCCCAACCCCTCGTTCTGCACCAGCCACACTGGCCTCCATGCTGGCCTCAAACCATCCAGGTGCCCTCTTGCCTCAGGCCTAGGCAGGCACTGCTCTCGGACACCTGGGACTTGGTCCCCGGCCTTTTTCTGTTCATTACTCAAATACCACCTCATCAGCAAGGCCTTCACCAAGCCCTGTTTAAAATGGCAAATGCTCCCAATCCCCCACTTTTTTTTTTTTTTTTTTTTGAGGAGTTTTGCTGTGTTCACTTTAGACTGGAGTGCAGTGGTAAAATCTCAGCTCATTGCAACCTCTACCTCCCAGGTTCAAGGGATTCTCCTGCCTCAGCCTAAGCAGCTGGGATTACAGGAATGCACCACCACACCTGGCTAATTTCGTAATTTTAGTAGAGATGAGGTTTCACCATGTTGGTCAGGCTAGTCTTGAACTCCTGACCTCAGGGGATCCACCTGCCTCAGCCTCCCAGAGTGCTGGGATTACAGGCGTGAGCCATGGTGCCCAGCCCCAATCCCCATTTCCTTTTTATTTTTCTCCACAGCACTCACCGCCTTCTGATACCCCACATGTCCCAGAGCCCTCTTTGGCTTATCATGTCTTTCCACCCTGAACTGTAAGCTTTGTGAGGGCAGGACTTTTTCGGTTTAGTCATCGCTCTATCTTCAGTACCTAAAACAGCACGTGGACCACAGTCCGTGCTCAATAAATGTTAAATGAGTAGCACACCAGGACCACAAAGAGCCCAAATCATCGCTGCTACTGTAACAGCCACCATGGCCATTCTGAGCCCACACTCTGTGCCAGGCACTTGGCACAGGGCGAATAAACGTCATCCTAATTGATCCTCACAAGAGCCATTTATAGAGAGGGGAGCTCTCTGTAACCAGGCCTGCTTGGGCTCTGCTGCCACAGCTGTCTCTGCCCAGGGAGAAAAGGTGGGCTCAGGCACAGCACAGAATGCAGGTGCTGGGGGACAGAGAGAGGCCTCTTAGACAGCCTGCTCTGGACATCCAAATGTTTGCGGACTCCGTGGGAAGAACCTGGGGCCCAGCCTGTCCACTTTCCCAGGGTAGTCTAGTACAACCGGCCGGCCTTGGCATGGGTGTCCCGCTGGCGGACAGTGACATAAGAGGAATGAATGAAGGAAGCTCACCCCCTGCATGGGGAGAGGAGGGGATTTGCAACCCGCTGCTTACAACCCGTGGTAACATCTCCTTCAACCCTCACACTTGCCCGGTGAGGAAGACAATGTCCCCGCCCAGAGAGAAGAGAAGGGGATCCAAGAGCTTCAGGGTGTTGCCCGAGATCACACAGCTCAAAGTGGTGAGGTCAGGACTGGAACCCAGGCCCATCGGGCTCCAAAGCCAGTGCCTTCATCTCTCCACAGGCACCCTGAGGAAATCCAGCTCCCTAAGGAGGGGGTCTCAGTAGATCACAGAGCACAGACCTCACACAGCTGGATCTGGCCTGCAAGTGTGTTTGGCCCACACATTTAAAATTTGAATTAGCTGCCAACTATTAGATGTCAGGAGCTGTGGTTACCTCTGGCTTCTCTAGGAAAAAAAGATCTGGAGACAATGGCGTTACAGGTATGGACACTCCCATTTCCCCCAGGGGTCTCTGCTCTCTATTATTGTCTGGCTGATACTGAGCTGTGCTGCCCTCCTTGTTCACCACCTGACTTCCTGGCCACCTTCAATCACCTGGGTTACCTACCTGGCCATGGAGGCCTCCCCTACAGGTAGAGGATTCTAAGCATCTGTGATCTTTCACGGGAAGAGAAACACTTACTAAACATCTACACTGAGCCTACCAGATACTATTTCCACACACCCATTGTCACATTTCTTTTTTTTTTTTTTTTTTTTAAAGAGACAAGTCTCACTGTCACCCAGGCTGGAGTGCAGTGGTACAATCGTGGCTCAACTTCTTGGGCTCAAGTGATCCTCTAACCTCAGCCTCTTGAGCACTACAGGCATGTGCTACCACGCCCAGTAATTTTTTGATTTAGAGAGACAAGGTCTCACTATGTTGCCTGGGCTGGTCTTGCACTCCTGGGTTCAAGTGATCCTCTGGCCTCAGCCTAGCAGACTGCTAGGATTCCAGGCTCAAGCCACCATGCCTGGCCCCATTTCACATGTCAACCTCCCAGCTCACAGACCTGGAAAGTGGGTGGTGAAGTCTGCCTCCGTTTGAATGATGCAGCAGGGCCCTTCTAGGCAATCTGTGGCCCCTTGACCCCACTGCTGCCTGCCTCTCCACAAAGATCCAGGAGGCAGGCTATGGGAAACAGCCTTCCCGCAACCATTCTGCCCCACTGAGCACCAGCCTGTTCAGCCCCCATATAGGCACCGAGATCATCAGCTCCTGCCCAGCCTGCACCTCCCTCAATCTCACAATCACCCTACGGGAAGATGCTTTTTTTTTTTTTTTTTTTGAGACGGAGTCTTACTCTGTCGCTCAGGCTGAAGTACAGTACGGGATCTCGGCTCACTGCAACCACCACCTCCCAGGTGCAAGCAATCCTCCTGCCTCAGTCTTCCCAATAGCTGGAACTATAGGCGCTCACCACCACTCCCAGTTAATTTTTGTATTTTTAGTACAGATGGGGTTTCACCATGTTGACCAGGATGGTCTCGAACTCCTGACCTCAGGTGATCTGCCCACCTCAACCTCCCAAAGTGCTGGGATTACAGGCATGAGCCACCGTGCCCGGCCAGAAGATGCTTTTATTGTCCCTGTTTTATAGATGAGAACACCCATTTTAGAGACACTAAAGGACTTGCCAAGGATACAGCTGTTGAGTAGCAGAGTCTAGATTTGAATCAATGTCTTTTTTTTGTTGTTGTTTTCTTTGAGACAGTCTTCTTCTGTTGCCCAGGCTGGAGTGCAGTGCCGCAATCTTGGCTCACTGCAACCTCCGCCTCCCAGGTTCAAGCAATTCTCTGCCTCAGCCCCGTGAGTAGCTCGGATTACAGGCGCCCACCACCACGCCCGGCTAATTTTTCTATTTTTAGTAGAGATGGGGTTTCACCATGTCGGCCAGGCTGGTCTCAAACTCCTGACATCAGGGGATCCGCCCACCTCGGCCTCCCAAAGCGCTGGGATTACAGGCGTGAGCCACCGTGCCCGGCCCCCCCCCCCCCCGCTTTTTTTTTTCCTGAGATGAAGTTTTACTCTTGTCACCCAGGTTGGAGTGCAATGGTACAATCTTGGCTCCCTATAACCTCCGCCTCCAAGGTTCAAGCAATTCTCCTGCCTCAGCCCGGGTGTAGCTGGGATTACAGGCGCCTGCCACCATGCCCAGCTAATTTTTGTATTTCTAGTAGAGATGGGGTTTCACCATGTCAGCCAGGCTGGTCTCCAACCCTGACCTCAGGGGATCCGCCCACCTCGGCCTCCCAAAGCGCTGAGATTACAGGTGTGAGCCACCGTGCCCAGTCCCCCTTTTTTTTTTTTTCCTGAGATGAAGTTTTGCTCTCATTGCCCAGGCTGGAGTGCAATGGTGCGATCTTGGCTCCCTATAACCTCCACCTACTGGGTTCAAGCATTGAATCAATGTGTTTTTGAGGCCCCAGCCTGCGCACTTCAAGAACCAGCAAGGCCGGGCGCGGTGGCTCACACCTGTAATCCCACCACTTTGGGAGGCCGAAGTAGGCGGATCACAAGGTCAGGAGATCGAGACCATCCTGGTTAACATGGTGAAACCCCATCTCTACTAAAAAATACAAAAAATTAGCTGGGTGTGGTGGAGGGCGCCTGTAGTCCCAGCTACTCGGGAGGCTGAGGCAGGAGAATGGCATGAACCCTGGAGACAGAGCTTGCAGTGAGCCAAGATCGCGCCACTACACTCCAGCCTGGGCGACAGAGCAAGACCCCCATCTCAAAAAAAAAAAAAAAAAAGAACCAGTAACGAGAGGTGTCCTCCAACACCCCATTCCCTCAGGTGACAGACCCAGCAGGAAGCACGTCTGAAGCAGGCACCCTCCTGTCCCATCCCCAGGGTGCTTCCCACCCACTCTGGCCAGGCTCCCACCTTGATCTTCTGTTGATAGATGTTGTCATCTTCAGCATACTCCTTGTATAGGACCGAGAGCTCCAGCCGCTCTGACACCAGAGGGTTCTGCACAGCAATCTGGAGGAGGCAGGGATCTGTCATGTCCTAGCAGGGAGACGGAGTGACCCATGCCTAACAGCCAGAATAACTACAAAAGGGCTGGGCTGGTCACCCAGTGACATAGCAACCCCCAGAAAAGCACCAGTACCTAGCATAGCCTAGGAAGGAGGGAGCTTCCAAAGTAGAGACAGACAACAGGCCTCAAGCCCAGCCTATGCATTTCCACAATGGGGCTGCTGGCCACTGCCTCCCTTGCCCACTGCAGCCCCTCACCTCTTGCTGAATTCGGTCCTGCTGAGCCATGATGGCTTCATCATAGGCCAGACAGTTAACACCTGGGAAAAGGAAAAAAGCCAAGGATTACAGGGGGTCCTGGCCGTCTCCACTGCAGGCAGTTGGGCCAGGGACAACAGCAGCCCAGGGGCAGGAGGACAGGCTTAGAATCTGGAAACAGGTGGGTTACATTCTGCTCCACTTCCACTGTGTCATCTTGGCAAAGTCCCTTCCCCTTCTGGGTTTTCATTTCCTCATCTTTAAAATGAAGGGGCAGAGGTGCACCGTGGTACCCCTAAGGTGCACTCTTCCAGCTCTGACACCCCCTTCCTCCCATTAACATCACTTCCCAGCAGCCTGGGCATGTTCTGGGGCCAGGCGTGGTCTCTTGCAGAAAGTAGGACGAGGAGGCAGAGTCCTGGGCTGGAGGAGAGCTTCCTGTGAGCCTGCACTTTACTCCATCACCGCCTTCATCCTCTTGCGGTGCTGGATATTGTTAATGGTGCCCATTTTACAATTAACAAAATAAATGCAGAGAGGTGAAGCAATCTGCCCAAGGTCACAACTAGCAAAGACCTGTGGTCAAGCCCAGGTTTGTCTAATTCCAGGCTGACCTCTTCAGCACAATACCTATCCCTGGCTACCACATGGCTGAGACCTTTCCTCAACTGTAAAATGGGGCGAGTACCCCCACCTTTCTTAGAGGCATACCAGCACGTGCTCTAGGATTATCAGTCAGCTGGGCAGCTCCACCCTGTCAACCCCATGGTGAGCAGCTATCGGTGAGTAGCCACGACACCTGAATTTGAGTCCTGGCTCTCTCTCAATGTCATCGTGAACAAGTCCCTTCCAGGACCCAGTTTTCCCACTTCTCGTTCCCACAAGTGTTCGGTGAGAATGAGGTGTGTGTGCTGAATGACTTTTAAGGTCAACCCTTTTGGGGCTCGCCATCCCAAATTCTTGGCTAGGCGTCGACCTACCCTTTTCGCACTGCTTTGCAAAAGAGCTGTCCCTGCCACCCAATGACCTAAGCGGTCCCCAGGGCCCAACTCACAGGCGGGAAAAGACAGTGGGACCATTTTTTAAAGGCCCATCTCCTCAGGAGACTAACAATGCCTAGGCAGGTGGAAAGGGGCTGCAAGGCCAGAAGAGGCGGCTCTACCAGAAAAAGTCGCAGGCCTCAGGGACAGATCCCGCGGCCCCTCACATCCCAGGGCCGCCTGCGACATCCCGAACGGCCCGCCCGGACCTTTGTGCTCCGTAGCCCAGCGAAACTTGAGGCCGTCAAGGCGCGGGTCGCCGCTGGAGCAGGCCGGGGGGCTCGGCCCTGGCCTAGGCCTCAGCCTGACTGCGAGGACCGGGGCGGGAGGGCTCGGGGCCCCTGGAGCCGGGAGCCCAGGGGCCGGGCAGAGGGCGGGGCGGCCCAGGCCCCGCCCCGGGCGCGCACGATGGAGAAGGGCCGCCGGCCTTGGCCCGCCTCGCCCGTCCTCCCTCCCGGCCGGGGGTCGCTGCGGTGGCTCCTTCCATTGTGAGGGGGAGGGGAGGCAGCGGAGGTGGAGGAAGGGACCCCCGCGCACCTCGACCGCAGGGCCCGCAGCCCTGCCTCCCCTCCCTCCTCGAGAGCAGCTGGCCCGGCATCGCCCCCACTAGCCTGGGCCGGACATCCCTCCTTGGATCTGTACCTTCAGAGTCGCTGCCCAGCGGCTCCTGCTTCTGCTGCTGAGGTTCCTCCGCCGCCATCTTTAAACAGCGCCGCACTGCCGACCGCTTCCGGGTTGCCAATTGCCCTCCTCCCGGAAGTGAGCCCCTCCTCGTGGCCCCGCCTTGGCAACGGCCCTAGCAACGGGATCCCCTTAGGCGTTGTCAAGGAATCGGCTTCCACTCCAGTGGCAGGTGCTGGCACGCCAGGCCCACCGACCCTCTGAGACCTGTAGGAGAGGCCGGCCGCCCCGGGTCCGCATCTCCACCCCACACAGTGGTTTGGCTCCATCTTCCCAGCCTCCCAAAGTTCCCAGTGGTGATTGCAGAGCCTCCTGGAGCCAATTCTGTTTTCTTTTCCCTGGAGTTTGAAACGCGGATCGTGTTATTGAGAGAAGTAGGAAGGTGAAATTAAAATCACCAATGGCAGCATTCCTGCTGCGGGCTTCGGCACGCACTGCATGCGACCATTGCTGCAGTGCGGAGCGGCATCTGGCCCAGGAGACAGGAAGTCGGCCAACGCCGGGGCGCCCGCGGAGCCCCACCTCGTGGCCCCACGGAGCCTGGGTTCTCTGCCGGCTTTGGTGAGCTGCTTCCGCCAGGGAGACGGCGTCCCTTGGTGTCAAGTCCAAAGCCTCAGGACCTAACTTTGGGCTCTGTGTCCTTCTGGTTGTGACAAAGCAGGGCCTTTAAAAAAGAAAGAAGGAAGAAAAGAAAGGGTCTCACTATGTTGCAGAGGGTAATCTCGAACTCCTGGGCACAAGCGATCTTCGGGCCCTGCCTGAAGAGTAGCTGAGATTCCAGCCACGAGCCACCACTGAAGCAGGGTCTTTATAAAAGCAAAGACTTCACAAAAAAGGAAAATAATGGTTGCCAAGAGTCAAGTAGAGGTGCTGGAGGGAAGTGGATGCAGCTATGAAAGGGAAAGTCTGGATTCTTGCGAAGGTGGAAATGCGCAATACCCTGACTGTGTCAGTATTCTGGTGTAGGCTTTACTACATTTTTGCAAGATGTTAGTGGGGGCAGGGGAGACTGAGTAAAGGATACATGGAATCTTTATAATTTATTTAAGTTCCCTGTGAATTATCTAAAAATTACGTTTAATTTTTGTTTGGTTGGTTTTTTTTTTAAGAGTCTCGCTGTCGCCCAGGCTTTAGTGCAGTGGCGCGATCTCGGCTCACTGCAACCTCCACCTCCCGAGTTCAAGCAATTCTCCTGCCTCAGCCTCCCGAGTAGCTGGGACCCACGCCCAACTAATTTTTTGTATTTTTAGTAGAGACGGGGTTTCACCATGTTGGCCAGGCTGGTCTCAATCTCCTGACCTCGCAATCCGCCCACCTTGGTCTCCCAAAGTTCTGGGATTACAGGCGTGAGCCACCGCGCCCAGCCACGTTTAATTTTTCAAATGGCAAAGATGGCTGGGTCTGGTGGGTTATGCCTGTAATCCCGGCGTTTTGGGAGGCCAAGGTGGGAGAATTGCTTGAGACCAGCCTGGGCAACACAGGGAGACCCACCCCTGCATCTCTACAAAAAATATTTTAAAAAAAAAGAAAAAAAAAATGGCCGGATCTTTTTATCACCATCATCCTTTAGCACTTAAGGAGGCTGCCTCAGTCCATCCCAAACAGCCTCATCGGGTCCTGCAAGGACAGGAGTGGAGTATGACCAAACGGTTTCATTAGTTGGCGCCAGTCCTGGAGCGGATGCAGCTGGTACCTGGGTTCACCAAACTCAGCCCACCCTGACCTTCTCACAGCAAGGTTTCTCACACAAGCAAGATGTAAAATGCCACATCTTACACATTACGCAGCAACATTACACATTACTATTTATTGGGTCATTAGACCTTTGGGGTTGCTTCCAAACTCAAGAAAACAAAAGGTCCCTCCATGTGGACCCCATGGCTATCAAACTGTTCATTCCTTTTCCCTTTTCCCTTTTTGAACCATGAAATCCATAACCGCCAGTCAGACCCGCAACAGCAAGAGAGAAATGGTACCAAATGAAGGGCAAAGATTTTGATAACAAAGATATTTATTTCTATTTGGCTTTTTAAAATCTTCAAAATAGCTCTATCCCTTCCCCCCTTACCTGGACTAGGGGGTCCATTCAGTGGAGCTGGGATTGGGACTAACGACAGGACAGGGAACAGCTGCTCTGGAGAGTGGAAGGGATGCCCTGTGGTGGCTCAGTGCTGGCCTGCAGCCAGGCTGCCAGTGCCAAGTGAATGCCTCCTCCTACTCAAGGCTGTGGGTCTTTTTTTTTTTTTTTTTTTTGAGACGGAGTCTCGCTGTTGCCCAGGCTGGAGTGCAATGGCGCCATCTCGGCTTACTGCAAACTGCGCCTTCTGGGTTCAAGCAATTCTCCTGCCTCAGTCTCCCTCATAGCTGGAATTACAGGCGTGCTCTATCACACCCGGCTAATGTTTGTGTTTTTGGTAGAGACAAGCTTTCACCATGTTGGCCAGGCTGGTCTGGAACTCTCGACCTCAAATGATCCACCCACCTCGGCCTCCCAAAGTGCTGGGATCACAGGCATGACCCACAGTGCCCGGCCAAGGCTGTGGGTCTTGAAAAACAGACTTGCACTCTTCATATACAAAGGGCATGTAAGTGAGAGCACCCTCTCCCAATTATAACCCAGCTTTATCGGGAGCGGAAGGACACAGTCCAAGGCTCCTAAGCCTTACCCTCCTAGTCAGGCAGAAGGGGAAGGAAATGGCCAGAGGAAAGCTTTGGCTCTTAGTCCAGCCCAATGATGGTCAACTTTTACCCAGGTCTTTTTCTGTTTGTTTGTTTGTTTGTTTTGAGATGGGGTTTCGCTCTTGTTGCCCAGGCTGGAGTGCAATAGCGTGATCTCGGCTCCCCGCAACTTCTGCCTCCCGGGTTCAAGCGATTATCCTGCTTCAGCCTCCCAAGTAGCTAGGATTACAGGCCTGCAGCACCATGCCCAGCTAATTTTGTATTTTCAGTAGAGACGAGATTTTTCCATGTTGTTCAGGCTGGTCTTGAACTCCTGACCTCAGGTGATCCGCCCGCCTCGGCCTCCCAAAGTGATGAGATTACAGGTATGAGCCACCACATCCGGCGTTGCCCAGCTCTTTTCAATGACGGTTTATTTGGTGGTCAATAACTGTTCTCTTGGCCAGGCACAGTGGCTCACCCCTGTATCCCAGCATTTTAGGAGGCCAAGGTGGGCAGATCACCTGAGGTCAGGAGTTCACGACCAGCCTGGCCAACATGGTTAAACCTCGTCTCTACCAAAAATATAAAAATTAGCTGGCTGTGGTGGTGCATGCCTGTAATCCCAGCTACTCAGAAGGCTGAGGAACAAGAATAGCTTGAACCTGGGAGGCAGAGGTTGCAGTGAGCTGAGATCAAGCCAGTGTACTCTAGTCTGTGTGACTGAATGAGACTCCATCTAAAAATAATAATAATAAATAAGTAGCCAGGCGCGGTAGCTCAAGCCTGTAATCCCAGCACTTTGGGAGGCCGAGACGGGCGGATCACAAGGTCAGGAGATTGAGACCATCCTGGCTAACACGGTGAAACCCCGTCTCTACTAAAAAATACAAAAAACTAGCTGGGCGAGGTGGTGGATGTCTGTAGTCCCAGCTACTCGGGAGGCTGAGGCAGGAGAATGGCGTAAACCCAGGAGGCGGAGCTTGCAGTGAGCTGAGATCTGGCCACTGCACTCCAGCCTGGGCGACAGAGCGAGACTCCGTCTCAAAAAAAAATAAAATAAAATAGAATAAATAAATAAATAAATAAGTAAATAACTGTTCTCTTATCCCCATTCCATCTGTCCTGTTAATTTTACCGTGTGAAGATTTTGGTTCTCTATCCTGAAGCATCTAAACCCACCTGCAGGCCAAGCACGGTGGCTCACACCTGTAATCCCAGCACTTTGGGAGGCTGAGGTGGGTGGATCACCTGAGGTCAGGAGTTCGAGACCGGCCTGGCCAACGTGGTGAAACCCTGTCTCTACTAAAAATACAAAAAATTAGCCGGGTGTGGTGGCAGGCGCCTGTAATCCCAGGTGCTGGGAAGGCTGAGGCAGGAGAATTGCTTGAACCCGGGGGATGCAGGTTGCAGTGGGCCGAGATCATGCCACTTCACTCCAGCCTGGGTGAAAGAGTGAGACTCCGCCTCAAAAAATAAAATAAAATCCTTGGCCAGACACGGTGGCTCACACCTGTAATCCCAGCACTTTGGGAGGCCGAGGCAGGTGGATAATGAGCTTAGGAGTTTGAGACCAGCCTGGTCAAGATGGTGAAACCCCATCTCTACTAAAAACACAAAAATTAGCCAGGCACGGTGGCAGGCGCCTATAATCCCAGCTACTCAGGAGACGGAGGCAGGAGAATCACTTGAACCCAGGTGGCAGAGGTTGCAGTGAGCCGTGACTGCACCACTGCACTCCAGCTTGGGCAACAGAGTGAAATTGTCTCAAAATTAATTAATTAATTTAATTAAATTAAATAAATAAAACCCACCTGCAGATTTGCCAGGAGCCCCTGGCACAGCCCCAGACATTTTTCTCTGCTCCCCAATTTGCCACCCTGGAAATGGTCCTATGCTGCTGGTCCTGGCTGTCAAGGGCCTGTAATGACACAGGCAGCACAAGCGCTTGGTTGAGGCTGCATGTCGGAGACAGTCACAGAGGTGACAGGCAGCAGCCAGAGTGCCAACATGGCACAGACGCCTCCTCACAGCAACCTGCCAGACTGGTACCTGCCCAGGCCCCACATCCATGTCCATGGGATTCCATCAGGTGGAGGGAGGGGAGGAGACCCCATAGCCGGACTCAGGGACTGTGAAACCTCAGCCTTAGAGGAAGTTTACACAACAGCCCAGAGGCCCCAAAGGGCCACATGGCTCCAGATCCACCCGATCTCTTCTGCCTCTGCCTCTTAGGGAACGGAGCCAGGCTGAATGGACTAAGACAACAGGGGCATGGCATGGGCCCTGGAACAGCCACAGTCCTCACAGGCAGGCATGGCCAGCCAAAAGCCTTGAAGGGTGGGCCACCCATGGGGGTTAGGCGACCATTCTCGGTACAGACTTGGGAGTCGAGCAGCTGCCCAGACAGCAGGAGTAGGGGCATGCTTGGCCCCCACATGAACCTTGCATCATACCCACAAGAGTCCCCAGACAGCAGCCCTGAAATCGTGGTCTAGGGAGGCTTTGATGGCAGCAAAGGCTGATGCGGCAGAGCAGGGTCTATACCTCAGGCATCAGTTGAGCTGTGAGTGACCTGCAGGATTCAGACCTTCTAAGGCTGAAAGCAAGCAGAGAGGCAGAGGCAATGCAGACAGAGCCCCTCCTAAGCAATTCACAGCACCCCAGTCCTCGCTGGGGCACCCACTGTAAGTGTTGTATGTTCACTTCACTTTCTGCCTGCAGAGGGTCCCAGCAGCTGGTCCCAGCCCCTCCCCAGGGCCTCACAGCACCACATGATGCATTACTTTCCTTATTGCTTTGGTAACAAGTCACCACAAACCTAGTGGCTTAAAACAACACAAATTATTCTCTTTCAGTTTTTTGGTTTGTTTGTTTGTTTTGAGACAGAGTCTCGCTCTGTCCCCCAGGCTGGAGTGCAGTGGTGCGATCTCGGCTCACCACAAGCCCCTGCCTCTCGGTGCATGCCATTCTCCTGCCTCAGTCTCCTGAGTAGCTGGGACTACTGGTCTCAAAAAAAAAAAAGGAAACTCAAGATAATGGGCTGGGCGCCGGGTCTCACGCCTGTGATTCCAGCACTTTGGGAGTTCAAGGTAGGAGGATCACCTGAAGTTAGGAGCTGGAGACTGGCCTGGCCAACATGGTGAAACCCTGTCTCTACTAAAAATACAAAAATTAGCCAGGTGTGGTGGCGGGTGCCTATAGTCCCACCTACTCAGGAGGCTGAGGCAGCAGAATCGCTTGAACCTGGGAGGCGGAGGCTGCAGTGAGCCAAGATCATGCCATGGCACTCCAGCCTGGGCAACAGAGCTAGATTCCATCTCAAAAGAAAAAAGAAAAGAAGAAGGCTGGGCGTGGTGGCTCATGCCTATTCCAGCACTTTGGGAGGCCGAAGCGGGTGGATCATCTGAGATCGGGAGTTCAAGACCAGCCTTACCAACATGGAGAAACCCCATCTCTACTAAAACACAAAATTAGCTGGGCGTGGGTCCCAGCTACTCAGGAAGCTGAGGCAGGAGAATCCCATGAACTCGGGAGGCAGAGGTTGCAATGACCCGAGGTCACACCATTTCACCCCAGCCTGGGCAACAACAGCGAAACTCCATCTCGGAAAAAAGAAAAAGAAAATGAAAAACTCAAGATAATACTTTTTCCAGTGCCACGTCCTTGCTGTGTGCAGCCCCGTGGCTATGAGACCAGCACCTCATCTGTGCCCACAGCCAGAGGAAAGCAGCCCTGAGCCAACCAAGGGCCAGGCCACTGAGGGCCCTCTACTCAGGAAGTGCAGGCCTGGGGAGAATGCCCCGGCCTCCCACACCGGCCTCCCACACCGCAGTGGCTGGCTGTGGTTGGTCCCCAGGGCCAAGGAGCTGCCAGCTAGGCCAGGAGATGGGCCTGAGAGGACAGGCAGGGGGCGCTCAGGTCCCACCTCCACAGGGACTAATGTAAGCAGAAAAGCCTCCCAGAACCATGCACAGAACAAGGGGTGGTCCTGTTGTGTGGGAGATGGCCATGAGACCCCTCCATCCAGAAACAAGGGAGTTGTTGAGGTACCAGTATGTGGCAGGTGGATTCTCCTAGGTCAGCACCCCATCCTGGCTCCAGATCCAACACGGACTCACTTCTCCCTGGCTGATGCTCCCACCGGGCACACCTGCAGCATTCTGAACCCCACCACGGGCCACAGGTCCAGGCAGCCTCTCCCTGGCCCTCCAACCAGGCCCTGTCCCTTCAGCCTTAGATACAAAGTCTGGCTTGTGTGGAAGGAAAGGAGCCACCTAGGAGGCAGAGGACAATTTCCTAACGCTCGGGAAACAGCTATAGCGGAAGCTGAACCCACTACAGTATCGGGCACTGGGCCCCACAGGCTTCCCTGGGCATCACGCAGAAAAGCCAAGCAAGACCAGACTACGGCAGGAGAGTCGGGTCCACCCTCAGCTCTGTCAACATAAATCAGGAAACAGCCTGCAGAACAGGAGCTGGGAAGACCTGTGTTCAGACACCCAGGGCCTGAGGCCAACCATAGCCCTCCCCTCTCACCTGACATCTTTGCCCACTGTTCCGGGCACAGGCGTCCTGGCAGCCTCAGCTCCACAGGGGAGACTGAACCTGTGTCTGTTCAGAAATCAGCCGAGTGACCCCAGCAAAGAGGGTGCAAAGGAAAGGTAAAGCCATGTCTTCCTCGAGGCTGGAACCCGGCAGGTGTAAGCGTTTCTTCCAGCTGCTGGCAATCAGGACTCCAGCTCAGCGCAGAGTTTCTGAACATCGCCCCTGCTGAGGTACTTCCTGCCCCTCACACACCAGGAGAATCACTGAGGACTCCTGGGGACACAGGAATGGTGGATTCCCCAAGTCAAACACAGGAGGAGAAAGGGAAGCTGGCAGATAGAACAAGGAAGGCCAATTAGTCCACAACCATGTATGGAAAGTATTGCAAGGAAAGGGGCCCCTGAGTTGACATTTAAAAAGCAAGCAGCAGCCGGCAGCGGTGGCTCACACCTGTAATCCCAGCACTTTGGGAGGCCGAGGCGGGCAGATATTGAGGTCAAGATATCCAGACCATCCTGGCCAACACGGTGAAACTCCGTCTGTACTAAAAATACAAAACTTAGCTGGGTGTAGTGGCACACGCCTGTAGTCCTAGCTACTCGGGAGGCTGAGGCAGGAGAATCACTTGAATCCAGGAGGCAGAGGTTGCAGTGAGCTGAGATCACGCCACTGCACTCCAGCCTGGCAACAGAGCAAGACTTTGCCTTAAAAAAAAAAAAAAAAAAAAAAAAAGCAAGCAGCCAGGCGCAGTGGCTCACGCCTGTAGTCCCAGCACTTTGAAAGGCTGAGGTAGGAGGATCACTTGAGCCCAGGAGTTCGAGATCAGCCTAGCCAACATTAAGACCCCATCTCTACAAGAACTTTTTTTATTTTTTTTTTTTGAGACAGGGTCTTGCTGTGTCGCCCAGGCTGGACTGCAGTGGCGCAATCTCTGCTCACTGCAACTTCCGCCTCCTGGGTTCAAGCGATTCTCCTGCCTCAGCCTCCCCAGTAGCTGAGATTACAGGCGTACACCACTATGCCTGGCTAATTTTTTTTTTTTGTATTTTTAGTGGAGACAGCATTTCACCATCTTGGCTAGCTGGCCTCAAACTCCTGACCTCAGGTGATCCACCCGCGTCAGCCTCCCAAAGTGCTGGGATTACAGACGTGAGCCACCGTGCCCAGCCAAGAAAATGTTTTAAGAAACTAGCCAGGGCCGGGCGCGGTGGCTCAAGCCTGTAATCCCAGCACTTTGGGAGGCCGAGACGGGCGGATCACGAGGTCAGGAGATCGAGACCATCCTGGCTAATACGGTGAAACCCCGTCTCTACTAAAAAATACAAAAAAAAAACTAGCCAGGCGAGGTGGCGGGCGCCTGTAGTCCCAGCTACTTGGGACGCTGAGGCAGGAGAATGGTGTAAACCCCGGGGGCGGAGTTTGCAGTGAGCTGAGATCCGGCCATTGCACTCCAGCCTGGGCGACAGAGTGAGACTCCGCCTCAAAAAAAAAAAAAAAAAAAAGAAACTAGCCAGGCGGCGGGTGCGGTGGCTCAAGCCTGTAATCCCAGCACTTTGGGAGGCCGAGACAGGCGGATCACGAGGTCAGGAGATCGAGACCATCCTGGCTAACACGGTGAAACCCCGTCTCTACTAAAATATACAAAAAAAAAAACTAGCCGGGCGAGGTGGTGGGCGCCTGTAGTCCCAGCTACTCAGGAGGCTGAGGCAGGAGAATGGCGTGAACCCGGGAGGCGGAGCTTGCAGTGAGCTGAGATCCAGCCACTGCACTCCAGCCTGGGCAACAGAGCGAGACTCCGTCTCAAAAAAAAAAAAAAAGAAACTAGCCAGGCATGGCTGGAAGTAGTGGC
Organism: Trachypithecus francoisi; assembly: GCF_009764315.1. Lineage (NCBI taxonomy): Eukaryota > Metazoa > Chordata > Mammalia > Primates > Cercopithecidae > Trachypithecus > Trachypithecus francoisi. The sequence continues at coordinate 10,244,096 of NW_022681473.1, forward strand.
TCATGCCTGTAATCCCAGTACTTTGGGAGGCCGAGGTGGGTGGATCATGAGGTCAGAAGTTTGAGACCAGCCTGAACAACAGGGTGAAACCCTGTCTCTACTAAAAAAATAAAAAATAAAAAATAAATACCATTAACCGGGCATGGTGGCACATGCCTGGAATCCCAGCTACTCAGGAGGCTGAGGCAGGAGAATCACTTGAACTCAGGAGGCGGAGGTTGCAGTGAGCCAAGATCGCTCCAGTACACTCAAGCCTGGGCAACATAGCAAGACTCAGTCTCAAAAAAAGAAGAGGAAGAAACTAGCCAAGCATGGTGGTAGCACATGCCTATAGTCCCAGCTACTGGGGTATGACCTGTGGTGGGAGGATCACTTGAGCCTGGGAGGTCAAGACTGCAGTCAAAAGTCAAGGTTACAGAGCTGTGATTGCGATTGCACCACTGCAGTCCAGCCTAAAAAAAAAAAAAAAAAAAAAAAGGGCTGGGAGCAGTCTCTCACACCTGTTAATCCCAGCACTTGGGGAGGATGAGGAGGGTGGATCACAAGGTCGAGTTTGAGACCAGCCTGGCCAACATGGTGAAATACCATCTCTACTAAGAATACAAAAATTAGCCAGGTATGGTGGCATGCCCTGTAATCCCAGCTACTCAGGAGGCTGAGGCAGGAGAATTGCTTGAACACCAGAGGCAGAGGTTGCAATGAACCGAGATCGCACCACTGCACTCCAGCCTGGATAACAGAGCAAAAGACTCTGTCTTTTAAAAAAAAAAAAAAAAAAAAAAAAGGCAAGATTGCCGGGCACTGTGGCTATAAGCACTTTGGGAGGCCGAGGCAGGCAGATCACTTGAGGTCAGGAGGAGTTCGAGAGCAGCCTGGCCAACATGGTGAAACCTCGTCTCTACTAAAAATACAAAAAAATTTAGCCGGGCGTGGTGGTGTGCACCTGTAATGCCTCAGGAGGCTGAGGCAGGAGAACTGTTTGAACCTGAGAGGTGGAGGTTGCAGTGAGCCGAGACCACACCACTGCACTCCAACCTGGGCAACAGAGCGGGACTCAGTCTCAAAAAAAAAAAAAAAAAAGCCAGGATTCTGCAAAGTCCCTACCCCCAATTAGGAAGGGCACCAGCACCTAAGAAATGAAGTCCACCAAAAAAGAAGACTAGAGAAGGTTGGCCCGTTAGAGGAAAGGCTTCTAGCTGAAGATCCAGCCCCAATGGGACAGACACACACACACAGACACACACACGCCCCCACTGGGCTTTGCACAAACAAGGGAGCTGGAGGGGATGAGCCAGAAAAACTGCCCAATGACAAAAGGCTTTGTCTTCTCAGGAAGCCAGGCACCATTTAAAGGCACGGACGCACACAAGGAGACCAGCTAAGGCAGGCACACACAACCCACCACAGGGCAGTCAGCCGGGCGCTCTTCTCCACACCCCCACCCAGTGCCAGTGGAGGCATGAGCCCAGGGAGGAGGGAAGGCACAATGAATTTCTGAAGTAAAGTTTAAATAGATTTTATTGTTACAAGGGGGATCCCACCAAGCAGGGTCAATGACCCCCCGGGGGTCACCATGGAGACATCAAGAGGTCATGATTGCAGAAGAGGTGACTGGAATTGAACGACATGATCCAGGGGAGGCCGGCCAGAAATGCAGTAACATGACCAGGATAGGCCGGTGGGGCTGGTCAGGTCACAGTGTGAGGAGCAGAATCGCCCCCTTCACTCCGGCCTCTTGTAGTCCTCCAGGTGTGACAGGATCCAGCCCGCTGGCAGGAGGAAGGTTACAAAGCAGGAGGTAAGCGCAATGGCCTTTTCCTACACAAAGCACAAGAAAGAAGGCACCTCGGAGTCAGTATTCCCCTAGGCTAAGTCCTAGCAGTTCCCAGGCAGCAGAAAGCCCCCCTCAGGGAGCTAGGACTCAGAGGCAAGTGGGAGGCCCCTCATCCTCACATTAAAGGAATCTACGCTCCAGGAAGCAGACAGAGCAGATCCAAGGCTCCACTAACCCTTGAGGTAAAGGGTCAGTTATAAGGAGGGGGAGGAATGAGAGGAAAGAGAGACAGCTGGGGTTAGGGTTCAAGAAGAAATCCACCACCAGATCACAAAGTAAAGGAAAGGAAGCCGGATTTATTGAAACCTGTTTTTTCTTTTTTGGAGACAGAGTCTTACTCTGTCACCCAGGCTAGAGTGCAGTGGCATGATTTCGGTTCACTGCAGACTCCGCGTCCTGGGTTCAAGCAATTCTCCTGCCTCAGCCTCCCGAGTAGCTGGGATTACAGGCGCCTGCCACCGCACCTAATTTTTGTATTTTTTAGTAGAGACAGGGTTTCACCATGTTGGCCAGGCTGGTCTCGATCTCCTGACCTCATGATCCACCCGCCTTTGCCTCCCAAAGTGCTGGGATTACAGGCATGAGCCACTGTGCCCGGCCTGAAACCTGTTTTAAAGCTGGTCTGGGGCGGGCATGGTGGCTCACACCTGTAATCCCAGCAATTTGGAAAGCCAAGGCGGGCGGATCACAAGATCAGGAGTTAGAGACCAGCCTGGCCAACATGGTGAAACCCCTTCTCTACTAAAACTACAAAACATTAGCCGGAAGTGGTGGTGGGCGCCCAATCTCAGCTACTCGGGAGGCTGAGGCAGGAGAATCGCTTGAACCCGGGAGGAGGAGGTTGCAGAGCCAAGATCGCACCACTGCACTCCAACCTGGGTGACAGAGCGAGGCTCCGTCTCAAAACAAACAAACAAAAAAAGCAAAGCTTGTTTGTTAACACCCAGGATCCTTGCATGGGCCAGTAACTCCAAAACTGTACCTATGATTCCTTGCCTTAAAACCCCCTCCCAGGCCGGGCGCGGTGGCTCACGCCTTTAGTAAGCCCAGCACTTTCGGAGGTTGAGGGAGGCGGATCAAGAGATAGAGACCATCCTGGCCAACATGGTGAAACCCCGTCTCTACTAAATATACAAAATTCAGCTGGGCACGGTGGCGCGTGCCTGTAGTCCCAGCTATTCGGGAGGCTGAGGCAGGAGAATCGCTTGAACCCGGGAGGCGGAGGTTGCAGTGAGCCGAGATCGCGCCAATGCACTCCAGTCTGGCAACAGAGCGAGACCCCGTCTCAAAATAAATAAATAAAATAAAATGCCACTAACAACCATTATCGTCGCTGACAGCGTCAGGCATCCCCCAATGAACCAATAAGAAAATGGGCTCGAGGCAGTGCAGCGAGGAGGCGACAGGGGAGGAAAGGGCCTGACAGGGCCTGACCCGAGATCCTGGGGCTGTGGGGAAAGACCTAACGCCGACAGCCCCGACTGTCGCCCGGGCACTGTCCCCATCGTTCGCGCCCTCCAGACATGCCCAAACCGGCAATGCTGCTCCCCGCTACGCTGCGGGGCGCGGGGTGCGGGGCATTCTCAGGACCGCCTGAGGTCAGCAAGGCAGAAGGGGCAAGCCCACGGCGCCTCCCGTGCTCTTCCCGGCCAGTTCCTCACCATGATCCCAAGCTCCTCCTCCGGCGGCATCGAATGGATCTTGGCGCGCGGCACTGGGAGCCGCCGGGCCGAGCCTGTCAAGCCCCGCAGCAGCAGGGACGTCAGGACGGACATGATGACACGGAGTACACTACAAAAAGCAGTCAGCCGCAGCCCAAGGTCAGCAAGCCAAAATGGCTGCGCCGGCCGGAAGTTCCGGCATTGGGGAGGCAGGGAAAGGGCGGCCCGGAAGTCTCTCGGAAATGACGCAAGAACACACCTCCTACCGCCCTTGGCAGTTTTTGGCGCGTTCCTCGAAACAGCCAATTGACACCTTCCTACCGCTATGGGCGGAGCACAAAAGGGCTCTTCTTCTGGTTCTGTTCCTCCTCCAAGGCCTATACTTGTGAGTGACATCTCGGTTCACCCAATCATGTACGCGAGAAGCCTAAACTGTTCTTGACTCCTCCCTCCATTCATACTGTTAAATTTCTCTCTATTCAGGCCGGGTGTGGTGGCACACGCCTGTAATCTCAGCACTTTTGGGGAGGCCGAGGCGGGCGGATCACCAGAGATCAGGATGTTCGAGACCAGCCTGGCCAACAAGGTGAAACCCCGTCTCTACTAAAAAACAAAAGTACGGGCTGGACGCGGTGGCTCACTCCTGTAATCCCAGCACTTTGGGAGGCCAATACAGGCAGATATCTGAGGTCGGAGTTTGAGACCAGTCTTGCCAACATGGTGAAACCCCGTCTCTACTAAAAATACAAAAATTGGCCGGGCGCAGTGGCTCACGCATGTAATCCCAACACTTTGGGAGGCCGAGGTGGGTGGATCACCTCAAGTCAACAATTCGAGACCAGCCTGGCCAATATGGTGAAACCCCGTCTCTATTAAAAACACAAAAATTAGCTGGCATGGTGGCGGGCGCCTGTAATTCCAGCTCGGGAGGCTGAGTCAGGAGAATTGCTGAACCCAGGAGGCGGAGGTTGCAGTGAACCAAGACTGAGCCATTGCACTCCAGCCTGGGCCACAAGAGTGAAATTCCGTCTCAAAAACAAAAAACAACAATAAAAAAAGTTTGAGAGCAGCCTGGCCAACATGGTGAAACCCCGTCTCTACTAAGAATACAAAGAGAGCAAGACTCTGTCTCAAAAAAAAAAAAAAGTCTCTATTCAGAGTCCCCTCCTCTCCACCAGGCCTCCATCATTCCTGACACTGACCTAGTAACCAAACTCCTCTCAATTACTCTCAATTACTATTACACTCTTCAATTCCAGTTACCATGCTGGAGCAGCCAACTTCCCTTTCTTCCAACCCTCTCTCTATCTCTCCCTCCCCCATCCTTTCCTTCTTGGTTTTTTAAACCTTAATCTGACCAAGTCATATACTTTCAGTGGCTCCCCATTGCTTCCTAGGCAAAATCCCAATTCCTGAATGTCACTGTCCAACTTCAACTCTCAAAACTCTTCAATATTCCACACCTTTGACCCTGCTCTCTGATTTCCACCACCAAGCCTTTTGTTGCATTCAAAATGCACTCTGCATTTTGTTGTTGTTGTTGAGACAAGGTCTAGCTCTAAGCCCAGGCTGGAATGGAGTGGAGTGTGATCTCAGCTTAGTGCAGCCTTGCAACCTCCACCTCCCAGGCTCAAGCCATCCTCCCATCTCACCCTCCAGAGTAGCTGGGATTACAGGCGTCCACCACCGTGCCTGGCTTTTTTTGTTTGTATTTTGTTTTTTGTTTTTTGTTTTTTTTGAGACAGAGCCTTGCTCTGTCGCCCAGGCTGGAAGGCAGTGGTGCAATCTTGGCTCACTGCAATCTCCACCTCCCAGATTCAAACAATTCTCCTGCCTCAGCCTCCTGAGTAGCTGGGATTACAGGCATCTGCCACCATGCCCAGCTATTTTTTGTATTTTCAGTAGAGACAGTGTTTCACCATGTTGGCCAGGCTGGTCTTGAACTCCTGACTTCAGGCGATCCACCCACGTTGGTCTCCCAAGGTGCTGGGATTACAGGTGTGAGCCACCGTGCCCAGCCTTGTTTTTTTTTTTTTTTTTTTTTTTTTTGAGACAGGGTCTCACTCTGTCACCCGGCCTGGAGTGCAGTGGTGCGATCTCAGCTCACTGCAACCTCCACCTCCCGGGTTCAAGCGATTCTCCTGCCTCAGCCTCCCTAGTAGCAAGGACTACAGGTGCCTGCCACTGTGTGCAGCTAATTTTTGTATTTTTAGTAGAGACGGGGTTTCACCATGTTGGCCAAGGTGGTCTAGAACTCCTGACCTCAGGTGATCCGACTGCCTCTGCCTCCCAAAGTGCTGGGATTACAGGCGTGAGCCACAGGGCCCAGCCTAATTTTTGTAGAAATGGAGGGGGGTCTTGCTATGTTAGCCAAGCTGGTCTTAAACTCGTAAGCTCAAGCGATCCGCCCAGATCAGCCTCCCAAAGTGCTGGGATTACAGGCATGTGCCACCACGCCTGGCCTTGCCTCTGAACTTTGGGGTTTTGTTTTGTTTTGTTTTGAGACATGCTGTCACCCAGGCTGGAGTGCAATGGTGCAATCTCAGCTCACTGCAACCTCCACCTCACTGGTTCAAGCGATTCTCCTGCCTCAGCCTCCCAAGCAGCTGGAATTACACACCCGGCTAATTTTTGCATTTTTAATAGAGACAGGGTTTCACCACGTTGGCCAGCCTGGTCTTGAACTCCTGGCCTCATGTCATCTGCCCGCCTCAGCCTCCCAAAGTGCTGGGATTACAGGCGTGAGCCACTGTGCCCGGCCTTGCTTCTGCATTTTATGTTCATTTTTTCAGCTCCTATCCAGGCTGCCTTTTTCACCAAGCTAACTCCTGCTTCCTGGCTTCCAGTTAATGATACCACTTACTTTATTCAGTGAATACTTGTTAGCCTTTACTGTGTGTTAGGAACTATTGTAGACAGCAGTATAAACGAGGTGGATAAAGTTTCTTGTCACAAAGCTGACATTCTGAAGGTAAAAAACAGACAATAAATGGGCACTTAATTAGAAACGATTGTGTAAGTGTCGCGGTGAAAATAAAACGATGATGTGCTAGGAAGATATGTGGGGCGGGACTACTCAGGATGCCTTCACTGGCCACCCCAAGCCTGTTTCTCCTCTCTGTCCAGCAACACCTGTGACAGCCCTGCCCCACATGATGGGTCTCCATCAAGACTAGGGGCCACCTGAGGGCAGAGCCTGTGTTGGTTCACCACTGTTTCCAACCAGACACTCTGAATGTTTCTAAACTGCAGGAGGCTGACAGTATTGAACTTAGGTAGAAGGCAGACGAGGAAAGGGGGTGTGGGACCAGCCACTGGGCCAGGTCTTAATGGTACAACCTCATTCCAGGTTTACAATAATGTCACGAAAGAGATACTACTATTATTTCAATTATTTTATTTTGAGACAGTGTCTTGCTCTGTTGCCTAGGCTGGAGTGCAGTGTCATGACCACAGCTCACTGCATCCTCGACCTCCCAGGCTCAAGTGATCCTCTTGCCTCAGTTTCCCGAGTAGTTGGGACTACAGGCACACACCACCATACCTGGCTAACTTTTTAGTTTTTGTAGAGACAGAGTCCCACTATGTTGCCCAGGCTGGTCTTGAACTCCCGGGCTCAAGCAATCCTCCCACCACGGCCTCCCAAAATGCTGGGATTACAGGCGAGAGCCACTGCACCTGGCCTATTTCAAATTTTTTACAAATGAGGAGGCCGGGCGCGGTGGCTCAAGCCTGTAATCCCAGCACTTTGGGAGGCCGAGACGGGCGGATCACAAGGTCAGGAGATCGAGACCATCCTGGCTAATATGATGAATCCCCGTCTCTACTAAAAAATACAAAAAACTAGCCGGGTGAGGTGGCGGGTGCCTGTAGTCCCAGCTACTCGGGAGGCTGAGGCAGGAGAATGGCGTAAACCCGGGAGGCGGAGCTTGCAGTGAGCTGAGATCCGGCCACTGCACTCCAGCCTGGGCGACGGAGCCAGACTCCGTCTCAAAAAAAAAAAAGATCATGAAGCTACAAGGCTGCCTTGCCAGGATTACAGGGCGGGTCTGTTGCCTCCAAAACCCATGCTTTTAGCCACCACACATGCTGCTGCAGAGGTGGACTTTCCAGAAGTTCCAGTTTTGACACTGAGGTTAATAACCAAAGTCTGTGGCAGGGGGTGGCGATGGGGTGGCAAGAGATTGAGAAACCGGAGCTTCGGAAGAGAAACCTCAGCTCATGGGTGGTGGGGGCGGGTGTCACCGCAAGGTGGCAATGAACTCGGAGTGCCCTAGAAGGGGAGCTGTGTCTGAGCTTCCTCTGGAGGGATGTGTTCCCAGGCCCCAAGCTCATCCCTCTTCATTGCCCCCTCATCTTCCCCACCCCATTCTAGTTTGTTGTTTTTGGCTTACGACAACACAAATTTATATTCTTACAGTTCTAAAGCTCAGAAATATAAAAATCAAGATGTCAGAAGGCCAGTATTTCTTGTTGGGGCTCCAGGGCAGAATCCATTACCTTTTTTAATTTCTAGAAGCCACTTGTATCTCTTGGTTTGTAATCCCTTCAAAAAATATGGAACGCTTCACGAATTTGCGTGTCATCCTTGCACAGGGGCCATGCTAATCTTCTCTGTATCGTTCCAATTTTAGTGTATGTGCTGCTGAAGTGAGCACTGTTTTTTTTTGTTTTTATTTGTTTGTTTGTTTGTTTTCAGAGTCTCGCTCTGTAGCCCAGGTGGCGTGCCGTGGTACGATCTCAGCTCACTGCAAACTCTGCCTCCCAGGTTCAAGTGATTCTCCTGCCTCAGCCTCACCAATAATAGCTGGGATTACAGGCACACGCCACCACGCCTAGCTAATGTTTGTATCTTTAGTAGAGACACGGTTTCACTATGTTGGCCAGGCTGGTCTCAAAACTCCTGACCTTGGCCAGGCGCGGTGGCTCACGCCTGTAATCCCAGCACTTTGGGAGGCCGAGGCGGGCGGATCACAAGGTCAGGAGATTGAGATCATCCTGGCTAACACGGTGAAACCCCGTCTCTACTAAAAATACAAAAAAAAATTAGCCGGGCATGGTGCTGTGCGCCTGTAGTTCCAGCTACTTGGGAGGCTGAGGCAGGAGAATGGCGTGAACCCGGGAGGCAGAGCTTGCAGTGAGCCAAGATTGAGCCACTGCACTCCAGCCTGGGCAGCAGAGCAAGACCCTGTCTCAAGAAAAAAAAAAAACCTCCTGACCTCAAGTGATCCACCTGCCTCGGCCTCCCAAAGAGCTGTGATTACGGGCGTGAGCCACCATGCCCGGCCCCATTCTTAGCAATCTCAGCCCAACCCCACCCACAACCACTAGGGCCCTGTTCTTGCCCTGCGCTGAGTCCTAGCAAACAGCCCGGGATAGATGCTTCTAAACTTCCTCCCCAATCCCCAGGGGCACAGGGTTAAGAGACCCAGGCCCCAGCTGGCTGCCGCTAGAAGGAAGAGGCAAGGACCTCCCTGCTGCCCTCCTGGGCTTGTCTGGCACTGGGAAACAAAGGAATAACTCCCCAATTAGAGCACAGTCAGGTGTAGGCAAGAGAAAAATGGCTTCCCTCCACCCCTCTAGGTTCTTTGGCTGGACTATGAACTAAATTGACTTAAGATAGATCAACAGGTGAAAAACCATTTCTTTCTTTTTTTTTTTTTTTTTTTGAGACCGAGTCTCGCTGTCGCCCAGGCTGGAGTGCAGTGGCCGGATCTCAGCTCACTGCAAGCTCCGCCTCCCGGGTTTACGCCATTCTCCTGCCTCAGCCTCCCGAGTAGCTGGGACTACAGGTGCCCGCCTCGTCGCCCGGCTAGTTTTTTGTATTTTTTAGTAGAGACGGGGTTTCACCATATTAGCCAGGATGGTCTCGATCTCCTGACCTCGTGATCCGCCCGTCTCGGCCTCCCAAAGTGCTGGGATTACAGGCTTGAGTCACCGCGCCCGGCCGAAAAACCATTTCTAATTAGATGCATACTATGATGGTTAGTACTGAGTGTCAATTTGATTAGATTGAAGGATACTGATCCTGGGTGTGTGGGTGAGGGTGCTGCCAACGGAGATTAACATTTGAGTCTGTGCTGGGGAAGGCAGACCCACCCTTAATCTGGGTGGGCACCATCTAATCACCTGCTAGTGGGGCTAGAATATAAAGCAGGCAGAAAAATGTGAAAAGACAAGCCTGGCCTGGCCTCCCAGCCTACAACTTTCTCCCATGCTGGATGCTTCCTGCCCTCAAACATCAAATTCCAAGTTCTTCGGTTTTGGGACTCGGACTGGCTCTCCTTGCTCCTCAGCTTGCAGGCAGCCTATTGTGGGACCTTGTGATCATGTAAGTTAATACTTAATAAACTCCCCTTTATATACATATATCCTATTAGTTCTGTCCCTCTAGAGAACCCTAATACACATACACAAGGGAGTACCACAAAACATGTAGCTCGAAGGGTCAAATGACTGAAGCTTATATAGCATCCTGAGCTACAGAAAGAAACAGGGGATGGGAGTTCTCAGAGGTTATGAGGGTGAGGGGAGGATGTGTATGGTGAAAAAAGGCTGTCTTATTACACAGATGAAGTCTCCAGTGATCAAAGTTGTTTGGGCCGGGCCTGGTGGCTTACACCTGTAATCCCAGCACTTTAGGAGGCCGAGGTGGGCAGATCACGAGGTCCAGAGATTGAGACCATCTTGGCCAACATGGTGAAACTTGTCTGTACTGAAAATACAAAAAATCAGCTAGCTGGGTGTGGCGGCGGGCACCTATAGTCCCGGCTACTCCGTAGGCCAAGGCAAGAGAATCACATGAAACCAGGAGGCAGAGGTTGCAGTAAACTGAGATTGCATCACTGCAGTCCAGCCTGGTGACAGAGCATGACTCTGTCTCAAAAAAAAAAAAAAAAGTTGTCTGGAGCAGCCCTCTTCCTAAGATACTCTTACCAATGTAAGACTAGTAATATAATTTCTATTATGCATGTAAATTACAAAATAGCAACCTAAAAGGAAGAAGCTGAAACAAAATTAACATAAGCAGAGAGCTTATTTGGGCCAAGTTTGATGATTATAACCTGGCAGCATAGAATCAAGTTATCCTGAATATACACTCTGATTAGCAGCAGTTGTAACTGGATTTTTTTTTTTTTTTTGAGACAGTCTCGCTCTGTCACCCAGGCTGGAGTGCAGTGGCACCATGTCAACTCATTGCAACCTCCGCCTCCTGGGTTTAAGTGATTTTCCTGCTTCAGCCTCCCGAATAGCTTGGATTACAGGCGCCTACCACCACACCCAGCTAATTTTTGTATTTTTACTTTTTATTTTTTAATTTTATGTATTTACTTTTTTTTTTTGAGACAGAGTCTCGCTCTGTCGCCCAGGCTGGAGTACAGTGGCGAGATCTCGACTCACTGTAAGCTCTGCCTCCCAGGTTCACACCATTCTCCTGCCTCAGCCTCCCCAGTAGCTGGGACTACAGGCACCCGCCACCATACCCGACTCATTTTTTTGTATTTTTTAGTGGAGATGGGGTTTCACCGTGTTAACCAGGATGGTCTCGATCTCCTGACCTCGTGATCAGCCTGGTTTAGCCTCCCAAAGTGCTGGGATTACAGGCATGAGCCACCGCACCCGGCCAATTTTTATATTTTTAGTAGAGATGGGGTTTCCCATGTTGGTCAGGCTGGTCTTGAACTCCTGACCTCAAGTGATCTGCCTGCCTCAGCCTCCCAAAGTGCTGGGATTACAGGCATGAGCCACCGTGCCTGCCCTGTAAGTGGATTTTTAAAAGCAAAAAAGGAAGACAGGGAGCCAGGAGGATCACTTGAAACCAGGAGTTCAAGACCAGACTGGGCAACGAAGTAAAACCCCTGTCTCTACAAAAAAAATAAAAATGGTGTGACATGCGAGTGCCTGTAGTCCCAGCTACTTGGGAGGCTGAGTTGGGAGGATTGCTTGAGCCTGGGAGATAGAGGCTGCTGTAAGCCATGATCATGCCACTGCGTGAGTGACAGTGAGACCCTATCTCAAAAAATAATAGGCCGGGCGCGGTGGCTCAAGCCTGTAATCCCAGCACTTTGGGAGGCCGAGACGGGTGCATCACGAGGTCAGGAGATCGAGACCATCCTGGCTAATATGGTGAAACCCCGTCTCTACTAAAAAATACAAAAAACTAGCTAGGCGAGGTGGTGGGCGCCTGTAGTCCCAGCTACTCGGGAGGCTGAGGCAGGAGAATGGCATGAACCTGGGAGGCGGAGCTTACACTGAGCTGAGATCTGGCCACTGCAGTCCAGCCTGGGTGACAGAGCGAGAATCCGTCTCAAAAAAAATAAAAATAAATAAATAAATAAATAAATAATAATAATAAAGTAACAAAACGGGGGACAGGGAGTGAGCCCATACAATTGTCAGAGGTGTTTGAACCAGAGAGACGCCATCTTGAGTAGGGGCTGGGTAAAACAAAGCTGAGACCCACCGGGCTGCACTCTCAATAGTTTAGGCATTCTTTTTTTTTTTTTTCGAGATAGAGTCTTGCTCTGTCGCCCAGACTGGAGAGCAGTGCCACGATCTTGGCTCACCGCAACCTCTGCCTCCCAGGTTCAAGCGATTCCCCTCCCTCAGCCTACTGAGTAGCTGGGATTACAGGCGCATGCCACCATGCCTGGCTAAATTTTTTTGTATTCACCATGTTGGCCAGACTGGTCTTGAACTCCTGACCTCAGGGAATCCGCCTACCTCGCCCTCCCAAAGTGCTGGAATTACAAGCGTGAACCACTGTGCCCAGCCTAAATTTATTATTATTATTATTATTTTGAGATGGAATCTTGCTCTGTTACCCAGGCTGGAGTGCAGTGGCGCCATCTCAGCTCACTGCAACCTCTGCCTCCCGGGTTCAAGCGGTTCTCCTGCCTCAGTTTCCTGAGTAGCTGGGATTACAGGCACGTGCCACCATGCCCAGCTAATTTTTGTATTTTTAGTAGAGACGGTATTTCACCATGTTGGTCAGGTTGGTCTCCAACTCCTGGCCTCAAGCAATCTACCTGCCTTGGCCTTCAAAGTGCTGGTATTACAGGCATGAGCCACCACACCCAGCCTAAATTGATTGGTTATGGAGTCTCACTCTGTCACCCAGGCTGGATTTCAATGGTGCAATCTCAGCTCACTGCAACCTCTGCCTCCCAGATTCAAGCAATTCTCCTGCCTCATCCTCCCGAGTAGCTGGGATTACAGGCACACAGCACCACACCCAGCTAATTTTTGTATTTTTAGTAGAGACGGGGTTTCACCATGTTGGTCAGGCTGGTCTCAAACTTCTGACCTCGTGATCTGCCCACCTCAGCCTCCCAAAGTGCTGGGATTACAGGCGTGAGCCACTGCACCCAGCCTCCTTTCTTTTCTTAAACAATTTGCTTTCGCTTTATGCTATGGACTTGCCCCAAATTACTTCTTGCAGGAGGTCCAAGAACCCTCTCTTGGGGTCTGGATTGGGACTCCTTTTCTGTAACACAATGTTGTTTGTAAGGAATTACTGGTTTATAGAAATGAAGCTGATTAGTGTTACGTTATAGGGTATGGGTTATAGTGTCTGGCGTGGCACTGTTAGGTTAATTTGTAGCTACTTGTGGCAATAGTAAGCAGTTTCAAGAGATGAACACATAGCTCAAAAGAGAGTAAGATGTAATTACTGTCTCATGTTAATATCTCTCTGGGCCTAATAATTAAAAAGATTTACATTCCTTAGGCTGGGAGTGCTGGCTCATACCTGTAATCCCAGCACTTCAAGTCAGGAGTTCAAGACCAGCCTGGCCAATATGGTGAAACTCCATCTCCACTAAAAATACAAAAATTAGCCAGGTGTGGTGGCGGGCGCCTGTAGTCCCAGTTACCCGGGAGGCTGAAGCAGGAGAATCGCTTGAACCTGGGAGGCGGAGGCTGCAGTGAGCTGAGATCACACCACTGCACTCCAGACTGGGCAACAGAGTGAGACTCCATCTTAGATAGATAGATAGATAGATAGAGATAGGATTGATTTACTTTCCTCAGATAAAAATACTTTTCTTCTCAAAAAGGTTAGCTTTTTGCCAGGCATGGTGGCTCACACCTGTAATACCAGCACTTTGGGAGGCCAAGGTGGGCAGATCACCTGAGGTCAGGAGTTCGAGACCAGCCTGGCCAACATGGTGAAACCCCATCTCTACTAGAAATACAAAAATTAGCTGGGCATGGTGGCAGGCACCTGCAATCCCAGCTATTCAGGAGGCTGAGGCAGGAGAATTGCTTGAATCTGGGAGGTGGAGGTTGTAGTGAGCCAAGATCACGCCTTTGCACTCCCGCCTGGGCAATGAGCAAAAAACTGTCTCAAAAAAAAAAAAAAAAAAATTAAACATTAAAAAGGTTAGCTTTTCAGAGCTTCTCCTATGTCTGCAGTTTCTCTGAATAACCCACTCAAAATATGTCGAAGTCGTATATTTCAGGGTGGGATATTCTGTTCTCCTACAGTTGCATTTTGGGGTGGTGTGTCCCGAGCCCCAACACAGGCAAGGGGCCTGGAGATACCCTAGGAGGTGATGGGGACTTTGTGGCGCTGGGAAACTGAACTTTTTGTGCTGTGCTCCACAGCTTTCCTCAGGCCTCTGTGATGCGTTTCTCTCCGAACCCCTATCAGAGTGGAGTAAAGAGAGGCTGGCAGACAGGTTCCATAACGCAGCTGAGTCTGCTAGTGCCAGGCAGGGCTTGCACCTAGGTCTTGGATTAATTACTGGATTAATACCAAGGTCTCTGGTCTTTCCCCATCCCTCCCAGCAACCAACTCTTACCAGAATCCAGGCACAGTCCTTCAACAAGAGAGCAGTGAGACTGTGTGGCGCATTTACACAATGAAACGTGACAGAGCAGTGAAAATGAACGAACCCCAGCTGCAGCACGGATGGATCCCACAGACGATGTTGAGGGAAGAGGCCAGACCTGAAAGAATACAGACTGCATGCTTCTCTTTATACAAAGCCCAACAGCAGGCAGGTCTGAACCATGAGGTGGGAGTCAGGTGGTGGGGACCCCAGGGGAAGAAGGAAGACAGGGGGCCAAGAAGAGGCATGATTGATTGGCTTCTGGGTTCTGGCCACCCTGTTCACTTAGTGATGAGTTCATCGTGAGTTGTGGGACTTCCATGATTTGTGCACTTTTCTGTACGTATGTTACACTTCAATTAAAAACTTTAAAAATTTTTGACAAGGCCAGATGCAGTGGCTCATACCTGTAATCCCAACGCTTTGGGAGGCCCAGGTGGAAGGATCATTTGAGATCAGGAGTTCGAGACCAGCCTGGGCAACATGGCAAGACCCTCATCTGTACTAAAAACAAACAATTGGCCGGGTGTGGTGGCTCATGCCTGTAATCCCAGCACTTTGGGAGGCCAAGGCAGGCAGATCACGAGGTCAGGAGACTGAGACCATCCTGGTTAACATGGTGAAACCCTGTCTCTACTGAAAATACAAAAATTTAGCCGGGCGTAGTGGCGGGCGCCTGTAGTCCCAGCTACTCAGGAGGCTGAGGCGGGAGAATGGCGTGAACCTGGGAGGCGGAGCTTGCAGTGAGCCAAGATTGCACCACTGCATTCCAGCCTGGACAACAGAGGGAGACTCCATCTCAAAAAAAAAAAAAAAAAAATTAGCCAGGCATGGTGGCATGAACCTGTAGTCCTAGCTACTAGGGAGGCTGAGGCAGGAGCATTGCTTGAGCCCAGGAGGGTGAGGCTGCACTGAGCTATGATGGTGCCTCTGCACGCCAGCCTGGATGACAGAGCGAGACCCTGTCTCAAAAAAATAAGGCCAGGCCGGGCGTGGTGACTCACGCCTGTAATCCTAGCACTTTTGGAGGCTGAGGCAGGTGGATCACAAGGTCAGGAGTTCAAGACCAGCCTGGCCAAGATGGTGAAACTATGTCTCTACTAAAAACACAAAAATTAGCCAGGCACAGTGGCAGGCTACTCAGGAGGCTGAGGCAGGAGAATCACTTGAACCCGGGGAACAGAGGCTGCAGTGAGCCAAGATCGTGCCACTGCACTCCAGCCTGGGCAACAGAGTGAGACTCGGTCTCAAAACAAGTAATAAATTTAAAAAATAAGGCCAGGTGCAGTGACTCATGCCTGTAATCCCAGCACTTCAGGAGGCCAAGGCGGGAAGATCACATGAAGTCAGGAGTTCGAGACCAGCCTGACCAACATGGTGAAACCCCATTTATTTATTTATTTATTTATTTTGAGGTGGAGTCTCGCTCTGTCGCCCAGGCTGGAGTGCAGTGGCGTTCACTGCAAGCTCACTGCAAGCTCCGCCTCCTGGGTTCACGCCATTCTCCTGCCTCAGCCTCCTGAGTAGCTGGGACTACAGGCGCCCACTGCCACACCCGGCTTTTTTGTATTTTTAGTAGAGACGGGGTTTCACCATGTTAGCCAGGATGGTCTCGATCTCTTGACCTCATGATCCGCCCACCTCGGCCTCCCAAAGTGCTGGGATTACAGGCGTGAGCCACCGCGTCCGGCCTTGTGAAACCCCATTTCTACTACAAATACAAAAATTAGCCGGGCATAGTGGCACACACCTGTAGTCCCAGCTACTCGGGAGGCTGAGGCAGGAGAATCCCTTGAACCCGGGAGGCAGAGGTTCCAGTGAGCCGAGAACACACTACTGCACTCCAACCTGGGTGACAGAGCAAGACTCCATCTCAAAATAAATAAAATAAAATAAGCAAGGAGAAGGGGGTTTGTTGGTCCAATGAGGGAGGTGTGCCCCATGTGGTGACAGACTGTGACAGGAACCTTCCACAGGGCAAGGACCCCCTCTATGACCCTGGAAAGTTGCTGTGCTGCCTGCAAAGACAGGGAGCTCCGTTCCCACACCTGGGACTGCCCCCACGCTCCAACTGCTTGCTAGGGAGTCCCTCCCTCCCAAGGAGTGAGGCCTAAGTCTCTTGAGCCCTTGGTGTCTCTGATCCTAGGGCTCAACCTGTTCCCCCCGAGCGGGGCACTAGGGATAGATCCCAAGCCTTGGGGATGGGTAGGGGAGCTGGTCCAGGCCTCCTGTCACTGATTGTCATACCAGGTGCCCCACCTCAGAGGAGATCCCCAGACCCAC
Source organism: Trachypithecus francoisi (assembly GCF_009764315.1). NCBI lineage: Eukaryota > Metazoa > Chordata > Mammalia > Primates > Cercopithecidae > Trachypithecus > Trachypithecus francoisi. Next base: position 10,260,709 of record NW_022681473.1, read on the forward strand.
TGCTTACACACAGGCTGGACAAACGCTGGGTCTCCCCACCCCAGACCTGGCCCTCTCTTCATAAAAGGCACTGGTCCAGCAGCTGCTCTGGTCCAAATATGGAACTGCGAGGCCTGGGGAGGAAGCTGCAGCCCAGTCCTGAGGGGCCAGCAGGTAAAAACCCTCAGCTGCTCCTCCCCTACACACTTTCTAGAGCTTGTCACCTCCCAAAGCATCCGAGCTGGAGCTGGTGAGAACCTGAGTTGTGGGTCTCCAGTTTCCCTACCTGGCCTGGTCTCTCCTCCTGGCACATCAGGTGGGTGCCAGGCACTGAGCCTTGGGGCTGGCCAGAGGGAGGGCTGCAGGGTGAGGGTGCAAAGGAGCCAGCCCTGTGCTCTCAGAGGCCAGCTGGGGCCTCTTCATCTGCCTGTGGGGAAGGACTCTTGGGGTAAGGGCAGCAGTAGGAGACTCTGGTGAAGCTGCAGGAACGGTCCAGTGCCCAGAGGAGGAAGGTGAACAAAGGCCTGGGGGAAGGAGGTACAGGCCTAACACTGGGGTGCTGGGTACCTCGAGAATGTACCTTTCCCTCCATGGGCCTTAGTTTCCCCATCTGCAAAATGGGGGTGCTAATACAAAGTCCAGGAGAAGGTAGAGGGAGAGATGGCATCATTGGAAGAGCTAGTTTGGGAAACCTAACCAGGCAGCGGTCAAGGGAGGGGGCGGGACAGAGACAAGGGTCCCAGAGGAGTGTTTGCTCTTCCTGGGGCACAGCTGTTGCCAGGCTTCCAGGGGGCAGGCCCAGACACAGCTGTCGGGGTGGGGTGGGGGTAGAGGGGTTGCTCTCTAGGCAGTCACAGCTGTCCTGGCTGGGGCGCCCCAGGGTTCCAGCAGCAGGAGGGAAGGGTGCAAGCTGAGGGCTGGGCGGGCCTTCTGAGAGCCTGTGATGGTTAACCCGTTCCGGAACACAGACCACAGCCAGCAGCCCTGTGTGATGAGGGCGAGATCACCGCATTTGCACCCGTGTGGGACCGTGGCTCCAGCTTGGTGAAGACTGGCTTCTCAGGCCACATTTCCTTCCATCATGGACTGGCCCCCAGCCTCACCCCTACCAGAATGTGAACCACATCCAGGCCCCTCTGCCTTCTGAGCCCCTAGCCTGGGCTCACAGCTCCAGTACCCATAGGCCTCTCTTGCCTCTAGACCCCTGATCAGCTTAGGGCAGGTCCCCACTCCTTTTCATTGTTCCTGTACACCAGTCTCACTGCCGGGACACTCAGAGGGCCCTAGCCCAATCGCCCCATCCCTGGACCCCTCCAGCCACATACCCCACCTTTCCCCATCCCATATATCCAACATTCCAGAGAGGGGCCGCCACAGGAGTGGTCCCCCGACATCTTCCATGTGTGGCCCACCTGCCAGGCATTGAGCTAGGCATGGGGGCAGTTCCACAACATGCCCAACTTCAAGGGCATGTGCTGTTCCACTTGGCGGCTTGAGACCTCACTACGATCCTCAGTGGACATGGCTGCCTAGTCCTTTGTCACCACTGAGGGGCTCAGGGCCGGGGAGCTGGACAGCAGCCACTAGTGTCCAGGCCACCCGTCAGTCTCAACTGCTGCAACAGAGTCATCCTGTACCAGAGCAGGACCCCAGAGAGGCGCAGGGCCTGGCTTTCAACTGCCAGGGAAGCCACAGCTGGCTCTCACCCTGCTCCCGATCTCCCAGCTGTGGCCTACCAAGCCCTGCTCTGAGTCAAACAGAATCCATCCCTTAGGAGGCTCCCTGCCTGGTCCCATTTCTCAGGGCCTCCTCCCTCCAGCACTGGGGTGGCCTGCACTAAGCACCAGCGCCACATGGTGTGACCTCAGCCCCAGTCCTGCCAGTCTGTAGGGACTATTAAATGTTCACCTTAATAGAATTAACACTCCACAGCAGGGCCAGGCTTGGGAGCTCACATCTGTAATCCCGGCACTTTGGGAGGCTGAGGCGGGAGAATCACCTGAGCTCAGGAGTTTGAGACCAGTCTGGCTAACATGGTGAAACCTTGTCTCTACTAAAAATACAAAAAATTGCCGGGCGTGGTGGCTCAAGCCTGTAATCCCAGCACTTTGGGAGGCCGAGACGGGCGGATCACGAGGTCGGGAGATCGAGACCATCCTGGCTAATACGGTGAAACCCTGTCTCTACTTAAAAATACAAAAAACTAGCCAGGCGACGAGGCGGGCGCCTGTAGTCCCAGCTACTCGGGAGGCTGAGGCAGGAGAATGGCGTAAACCCGGGAGGCAGAGCTTGCAGTGAGCTGAGATCCGGCCACTGCACTCCAGCCTGGGTGGCAGAGAAAGACTCCGTCTCAAAAAAAAAAAAAAATTAGCCGAGTGTGATGGCGTATGCCTGTAGCCTCAGCTACTCGGGAGGCTGAGGTGGGAGGATCACTTAAGCCCAGAAGGTTGAGGCTGCAGTGAGCTGATTGTGCCACTGCACTCCAGCCTGGGTGACAGGGAGATCCTGTCTCAAAAAAAAAAAAAAAAAAAAAAAACCCACAGCATACTCCTAAAGCCCCAATACAGGTTCTCTTTGCTCACTTCAGCACAATCAGAATTCAGGAACGTAGATGGACTTCACAGAAACCAATGTCCTGTCCAGGGCAGCACTGCATAATACCCTGGCATTGCAGGGCAGAAGCAGGAGACACCACCCTTGCCCCCAGCATCAGGAATAGCAAAGTGGGGTGGGAGGGGCCTCTGGGGCCCATAGCTGCAGCTCAGGAAGAAGCTGGGCCTCTCACGGGCACCGTGGGACAGGGCAGCATAGGGAAGGAAGGGACCTAGTCAAGCACACGGCTGTGGGTGTCCTTGGCTTGCTCCTTTCTTTCCCAAGCTGCAGGTTACCTAACTGTGAAACAGGGTAACACCTCCTACACTGTGTTCAAATCTTGGCTCTGCCATTTACTACTGGGACCATGAGCAAGTTACTTTTCACTCTCAATTTAACTTTTTTTCTTTTTTTTTGAGAGTCTTGCTTTGTCACCCAGGCTGGAGTGCAGTGGGGCAATCTCAGCTCACTGCAGCCTCTGCTTTCCAAGTAGCTGTGATTACAGGCACACATCACCACACCAGGCTAATTTTTTTTTTCTTTTTTTTTTGAGACGGAGTCTCGCTTTTTCACCCAGGCTGGAGTGCAAAGGCACAATCTCGGCTCACTGCAACCTCTGCCTTCCGGGTTCAAACGATTCTCCACCACGTGCCATCACGCCTGGCTAATTTTTGTATTTTTTAGTAGAGACGGGGTTTCACCATGTTGGCCAGGATGGTCTCAATCTCTTGACCTCGTGATCTGCCTGCCTCAGCCTCCCAAAGTGTTGGGATTACAGGTGTGAGCCACCACACCCAACCTAATTTTTTTTTGAGACAGAGTCTCACTCTGTCACCAGGCTGGAGTGCAATGGCGTGATCTTGGCTCACTACAACCTCCGCCTCCCGGGTTCAAGCGATTCTCCTGCCTCAGCCTCCCAAGTAGCTGGGATTACAGATATGTGCCACCACGCCCAGCTAATTTTTGTATTTTTAGTAGAGATAGGATTTCACCCTGTTGGCCACGATGGTCTTGATCTCTTGACCTCATGATCCAACCACCTCGGCCTCCCAAAGTGCTGGGATTACAGGCATGAGACACAATGACTTTTTTTTTTTTTTTTAAGAACAGGGTCTTGTTTGCTCTGTCACTCGGGCTGGAGTGCAGTGGCACAATCATGGCTCACTGCAGCCTCAGACTCCTAGGCTCAGGCAATCCTCCCGCCTCAGCCTCCCAAGTAGCTGGGATTGTAAGTGCCTGCCGCCAGGCCCAACTAATCAAAAAAAAATTTTTTTTTTAGAGACAGGGTCTCACTATGTTGTCCAGGCTGGTCTCAAACTCCTAGCCTCAAGCAATCCTCACGCCTGTTTCCCAAAGTGCTGGGGCTACAGGCGTGAGCCATGGCACTGGCAATTTATCCTTAGACTGGGAGTTACACCACCACATTAGTTCACCAGGCTCCGCAGCAACACCTCCCCTCTCCCCAGACCTCGTCTGTCCTCAGGGATATAGAACAACCTCTGTTGCACTTGGGGAGAGAGTATTCTAGCAAAAACCAGAAAAGCCTGCCCTCTAGTTTGAACCACCTTCAAAGCCAGCGGCAGAAACCATCTTGTGAATGGCGTCCCTCCCCCTGGGGACACACAGTCCCTTTCAGTCCAGTCCAGGCTCTGGACTGCCTATTGCTCAGTGGTGGTGCCTCTTGCCCCGCCTGCCCACCGAAGCTGTGGCAGCAGCATGGGGCAGCCCCAGGAGTCACACCACACCTCACTGAAGCAGTCGCTGTAGAGGGCCCAGGCCACTGTGAAGGTGGAGGAGGAGGAATGGGTGCAGACCTCAACTCTCCCTGCACACAGCCAGCAGGGATGAAGGAATGGCCCCAAGCTCTCCAACTGTGGCCATTTACCCTTCAGCAAGGGGATGGCCATTCCAAGAAGTTTCTGCCTGGGATGAAAACACAGCCTTCAAGGAACAAATAACTTGGGGGGCAGAATTCTGTCACATGGGAAACTGGCCGTGTGATTCGCCAGGCAAATTGCTCTCCCTTCCCAAGGGCTGTGCTGCCTTTCTTTGGGCCTCAAACATAAGACAGCTACACAAACCTCAAAGATAAGAAAGCTGCCTGCAGGTGTGCCCCCGCCCACAGGGGAGAAGCCACAACATGCCACGGCTGGGACCCACGGAACAGGTATGACCCCAGCTCCTCTTTCCCCAGGTGTTTGCTCTGCTAGGGCACGAACACTCCATGTGGATCAGGGTCTCCTGCCCCCTACTCCAGCAGATACAGACCGCCAAGCACAGCACAGTGGGGCAGCCCTCCACAGTCCACAGAAAGTACTGAGCTCCAGCTCCCCCGGGCCAGGGCTGGCAGGAGCCCTGCTTGGGGAACAACCTGCATAGTTCCATCTGTCACATTAGGGGGTCACAGCCTCCACCAACTCATAACTCTCCTGCCCCAGCAGGCCTGACAGGAGCTACCCTTCCTTGGAGCCTCTGTCTTCTGTGAATGGACGGAAGAGGGCAGGAATCTTAAGAGACAAAGAATATTTTGAGTAACCCAATAAAGTCAGAGGAAAGAAGCACTCTCGTCTATTCACCTCCCACACACGAGGACTGAAATTTACATTTGGACACAGATGTCAAATGTTACAAGGCTGGCTTGGGACTTTCTTTCCAGGATGCAAAGCAGGCGCCCTTCAGAACACCTTTGGCCTCTATTTAGAACTTCTGGGAAGTGGCACAAACACATACATTTGGTCTCTGTTCCCAACTCTGGCTGCTTGCCTCAGACAGCCTGAGGTTTTCTCCGGCATGGGGCTTCTTCACAGGGCAAGGCATGGGGCTATCATAGCCACGCACCTTCTGATGTTCGGGCCCAATGTTGGGACAGGCTCAGGGTCCGAAGCTTCCCAGATGCACACTGCCCATGGTGCCCCAGCATCAGGAAGCCATCTCAGCAGCTGAACAAAGTGTCTTTTATTTGTGACATACAAATACAACCAATGCAAAAAGAGATCACTTTTTCCCTTTGATTCCAGTGATAACAAGCTGCTAAAGAAAAATATATATATATCAAGAAGGAGTTTATCTTCTGAATTTCTTCTAAAAAAAAAAAAAAGGATTAAAAATAACCATTCACATGTCCTATACATACTTGACACCAACACAAATAACCTGCCATAGGGTGGATGTAACTAAAATTAAAAAAAAAAAAAAAATCTTAACATGCTCCAAACAAACAAACAAACAAAAAGCCTGGTACAAGAGGCCTGCTATGTTTTTGTTTTTGTTTTGAGATGGAGTCTTGCTCTGTCACCTAGGCTGGAGTGCAATGGCATGATCTCAGCTCACCGCAACCTCCGCCTCCCGGATTCAAGTGAGTCTCCTGCCTCAGTCTCCCGAGTTGCTGGGATTACAGGCCACAACCACGCCTGGCTAATTTTTGTATTTTTTAGTAGAGATGGGGTTTTGCCATGTTGACCAGGCTGGTCTTGAACTCCTGACCTCAGGTGACCCCGCCTGCCTCAGCCTCCCAAAGTGCTGGGATTACCGGTGTAAGCCACCGCGCCCGGCCATGCCTGCTATGTTTCTCAAAACCAAGACCTGGGGGAAGTGGAGAAAGACAGATGTTTTGGAAATGAACGGGCTCAACACCGAGAGTGATTGCGGGTCTCAGACAGTGCTTCTCCCACCCTAGTCCCAACCTCCTGAGGAACCCTTCGGGACATGGCCTGCAGAGACTGGGGTGAGCAGGGTATGGCACCAAGCACCCGTTGACCAGTTGATGCCACGCATCCAGTGACTGGAGACAATGTACACTGAACTCACCTGACAAGGGATGAACACGGGGGTTCCTTTTGGTCCCCTTGAGTGAGAGGTATCAGGAATCCATTATCTAAGACAATAAATATTTATCATCTGTGTCCTTTGAGAGACAGGGACCAGAGAAAAATCTCTTTCTAAACATGCTCCTGTGGTTTCATGATTCTTAGGAGTCTACCAAACCCCTCCAGCAATGTCATCTCTCCCTGGGATTGAAACCCATCAGGAGACAGCAGGGTGAGGCAGAGGCAGACTTACTCCAGTGTAAAGTGGCAAGGCCCTCTCTAAGGAGTACCCGGTCCCACTGCTGCCCATGAAGAGTGGTGCAGAGTGCTCAGCAGAGGGGCCAGGCTGGGTGAGGGAGGCCCTCTGTATACAGGCTCCTGCACCAGCAGGAATCCAGGTGAGAAGCAAGGACCACTCTGGGGAGATCTGCCAAGACAGACTGCCGGAGTCGGGCAGAGGGTAGGATGTTAGCAGATGCTGAGGTCAGAGGGACCAACAGACCCCCGTGAGATCAACTTCACAAAGGCTGCAACCTTTACGATACTCCCCAAAGCAGAGCTCAGGGAGAGCCACAGGAAGCTGTTAGGTGCTTTTTCCTTGATAAGGATTTGGTTTTCCTTCCCTGTAAGAGGAACAAGGTCTAGAGATCAGGATGAGCATTAGTTCTGAGCCTGCCTTTCTATCCTATGAGAGAAGAGGAAGGCTTTCTCCTTCCCCTGCTCCAGCCTGTTACCACAGGGTGACACCAGAGAGAAAAGCAGCTGTTTTGGCCACTGAGAGGCATTCCTGCTGCAGCCTGAGCTATGGCTCGGCTGGGCCACGGCAGTGGCACTAGTGCCTCACTGAGGCAGTGAGGGGCAAAGCTGAGGAGTGCAGGCAGAGGGGCCTGCTGCTGGCTGGGGGCTCTCTGAAGAGGGAGGGTGACTGCAGGGAGGGGTGCCCTACCCTTAGAGAGCTATCAGCACCAAGAGATGAGAAGAAATGGGAGTTAACTATATGAGAAACGAGAAGTCCTTCTGGGGAAGATGAGGGGCTCCCTGATGTTATTCTCCCCTTGAGACTAAGAACAGAGGTATTTGGGGGTAGACGTGAGAGGCAGAGGAGAAAGAACGGTGAGGGCTGGCAGACAAGAACAAGCAAAACCTCTGGCTTTCTTCTATGAATCAAAAGCTCAGGTCACTGCCATGAGACCAGGAGGTTAAGCTTAGAATGCAGCAATGTCCAGGAGCCTAGAGAAGCAATCATCCCCATGGCGGGTCCCACAGTACACCTCGTTCCCGGTCCTTTCAGCCTCTCTCTCACTGACAGTGATGGAGAGAGGCAGTCTTCCTCCCAGAGTCAGCTGGTCTCAACATGAGCCCACTCCATGAATCCATCAAAACAGCTGGAAAGAGCTTTCTTCACTTCCCTGCATCTTGGCACAAAAGATCTTCCCACAGTCTCCATAAGAGCATTCCATCTGCGAAAGTGTGAGTCTCTCTGAAGCCTCCCTCTATGCCCAGATCTTATACCCTATGTGCTCCTCTTTGGGGATCAGCAAACCCCAGACCCAGGACTCCAGAACTTTCATAAAGGTGGGCATAAACATTCCATTTGTCCAAGTGTATGTGTCAGGGGAGGGGAGGTTGCCAGGACTCTAGGAGCTGCAGAGGTGGGAGAACCTCCACTGCAGGCCCCAGGAGCCGAGTGAGGAGGCAGCCACTGTGGAGGATGAGCTTCACTGCCAGGCGCCACCCACTCTGCCCTCCCTCTTTCATTCCCTCCTAGCACTCTGGTCTCCTAGGAGAGGAGGAGCAGCTCATACCACTTCTCCCCAGGGTTCTGTGCTCTCAGGGTGCAGCCTGGTACGTGCAGGGCTGGGGAGGCCACAGCTCCGAGGACACCTGGCAAACGGTGAGACCAGGAAAGAGGAAAGGCCTTAGGAGAGAGCATTGTGACTTGAAAGTGGCTCTGAGAGTTCAGTGGCAGCAGCCACCACAGTGCCCACCCGCGTGGGAGTGCTGGCTGTCCCCAAACTTGGTCCTCCGGCTCAGGATCTCATAGGAGCAATCCTCCCCACAGCAACCGGACATGCTGGGGGAAGAGTCATCAATTTCAAATCTGCAAGGCAGGCAGGAGAAAAGGGTTGGTGGCAGGCAGCTGAGTGCCTTCCTCCCTGGCCTGAGAACTCTTCCACCAGCCACAGTGATGAGACCCTTAGGACAAGGGTACAGGAGGTGGACAGCTGACCAAGTCAGAGAGCACTGCCGTACCGTCTCCCCAGACCTGAACCCCCATGACCACTGGACCATGAGCTCAGGCATCAGGATGAGTGGGGGCCAGGACCAGAAAAATGGCCCTGGGAAGGCCCCCCTACCACCCAGAAGGGCCCACAGCCCGCTCCTTACTGCAACGCTTCTCTGAAGAACTGGTAGGCGCCATGATTGTGTTTAAACACTGTTAACATAACCTTCTTCATCTGTGTGCTAGAAGAAAGCAGAGCAAACACCTTTTAGAAAGAGAAACATGCGCCGGGCGCGGTGGCTCAAGCCTGTAATCCCAGCACTTTGGGAGGCCGAGACGGGCGGATCACAAGGTCAGGAGATCGAGACCATCCTGGCTAATACGGTGAAACCCCGTCTCTACTAAAGAATACAAAAAACTAGCCGGGCGACGAGGCGGGCGCCTGTAGTCCCAGCTACTTGGGAGGCGGAGGCAGGAGAATGGCGTGAACCTGGGAGGCGGAGCTTGCAGTGAGCTGAGATCCGGCCACCGCACTCCAGGCTGGGCGACAGAGCCAGACTCCGTCTCAAAAATAAAAAATAAAATAAAAAAATGAAAGAGAAACATGGCCGGGCGAGGTGGTATGCACCTGTAATCCCAGCACTTTGGGGCGCCAAGGCGGGAGGATCACTTGAGCCTGGATGGTAGAGGCTGCAGTGAGATATGATCACACCATGGCACTCCAACCTGGGTGCCAGAGTGAGACCCTGTCTCCAGAAGAAAAGAAAAAGAAAGAAAAAGAAAAGAAAACAGAGACTAAGGTCGTGTTTCCTTTCCTTTCTGTCTTTGTCTGTTACCCCCTTTCACCCGCACAAGTGCTCCTGAATTTGGCCTCTAGCCTCTAGAGGTCTTGGACCCCCTCGGCACTCACTGCTTCCCCCAGTCACAGGCTGATGAGACTGCACAGGCATCAGCCCTGACCAGGTGGGCTTCTTCCAGAGCAGGGATCTTTCCCACTTCCTCTCTGTAGCACCGTTACTTAGGTACAGAACGTGACACAGATTAGGAACTCAAAAGATGCTCGCTGGCCAGGTGTGGTGGCTCACACCTGTAATCCTAGCACTTTGGGAGGCTGAGGTGGGCAGATCACCTGAGGTCAGGAGTTCAAGACCATCCTGGCTAACATGGTGAAACCCCATTTCTACCAAAAATACAAAAATTAGCTGGGCGTGGTGGCACACGCCTGTAATCCCAGCCACTTGGGAGGCTGAGGCAGGAGAATTGAACCCGGGAGGTGAAGGTTGAACCCAGGAGGTGAAGGTTGCAGTGAGCCAAGATCGCGTCATTGCACTCCAGCCTGCAACAAGAGTGAAACTCTGTCTCAAAAAAAAAAAAAAAAAAAAAAAAAAAAAAAAGATATTTGCTGTGCTGAGCTAAACATGCAAAATCTGGAGTCATAACAAGGCAGGGAGCATCTTATTGAGAGGGTTCTAAAACACCTTTCTCCCAAAACATGCCTATGAGCCTCCCCCTCCAATGAGACTCAAAGAATAGCAAGTGCCTTAGCGGTGGCTCCTTCCAGTTGAGTGCTATATGGGTCTCCTAAGAAGGGAGGCCTTACCTGTTGGCCATGAGCTGTAGGATCTGTATAAGGAACTTCCCCAGGCCTTTCCGCCGCACCTTGCTTTCCAATTGCACTTCATAGCTAGGTGAAGAAAGCAGAGGTGAGCGCGCAGGATGGGGCATGAAGAGGCTGTAAGGTCTGGCAGAGGAGCTTGCAGTCCTTGGCAGCCCATAGACCTAGGTAGGTCCAGGGCCTTTGTCACCTGGCTGGAGTGCCTGTACCATCACCAGGGTCTCTCTCCCCTACCTCCCCCAAGCCATGGCTCCTACCAGTACAGGACTTCATCCCCACACTCCACGTCAAACCGGAAGTGAGAAAAGGCAACAGGGACGGAGCTGTTTTCCCACGCGATGAGGTACCAGGCTCGGTCATCTGTCATTTCCTCCCGTTTCTCTCGGTCCTTCCAGCCCCACTCACTCTGCTCATACCTGGGGAATTTGGGAGCAGTCAGACGGGAAAGCTGGGAGAGGAACTAGGCTCCCCTGGTCGGGACACGCTTACATGGTTTGCATATTCGTTTTGGTCAGGTCGAAGGCCCAATCCACGGTGGCTGGCTCCAGTCCAGACACTCGCTTACATTCAATGGAGACATTCAACCTGAGAAGATGACAGGAGGTGTACGGAATTGGTTACAGCTCTCCTGCCAGGGCACTGCTGTTCCTCCCTTAAAGTCTACAGGGAGGAGGGCCCAGTCGCAGTTACTCTACAGAGAAAAGCCTACCCGGTATCTTCCCCAGCATGACTAGAGAAGGTGCAGGAACCAAGTCTTTCAGGCTGAGATTAACAACTGTGGCCACACTGCCCACCCCCCAACCACAAGGCCCATTTCCTGCCTCCCCAAGCTGTCCTAATCCGCCTCAGCAATTTGTAAACTTCTTGTCCCTCTCTGCTCCCTCTTTATTCTTTTCCTACCTTTTCTGTCTCTTCTGTACTTTGTTATAAACACTCATGTCTTCCGTTATTTAGTTCCTGCCCTTAGACATTTTTCCTGTTGCTGTAATTTCTGAACTGACTCCTCACTGGGCTCCCACGGGACCCAATTCCTTTTATCTACCAATTGCGCCTTCAAAACCACTGGGTGACCCTAGGTCCTTCAAGAAGACTACGGCTCAACACGCCCCACCCCACCCCAGGAGTCCTGCCTGCCTCATCTGAGGAATAGGGAGGGATACTCTCAGCTGATCAACAGGTTGAGGCCAGCACAGTGGCTCACACCTGTAATCCCAGCAATTCAGGGAGGCCAAGGCATATGGATCATCTGAGGTCAGGAGTTCAAGACCAGCCTGACCAACACAGTGAAATCCCATCTCAACTAAAACTACAAAAAAATTAGCCACGCATGGTGGTGGGTGCCTGTAATCCCAGCTACTCGAGAGGCTGAGGCAGGAGAATCGCTTGAACCTAGGAGGCAGAGGTTGCAGTGAGCCAAAGTCATGCCATTTCACTCCAGCCTGGGCAATGAGAGCGAAACTCTGTCTCGAAACAAACAAACAAACAAAAACGGGGTGAAGCAGACTCCAGCCCAACACTGTTTTTCTAAACCCACAAATGCTGTAGGTGTTAAGATATCTGTTACTAAATGAAATTTAAGTAACAGTTAAACTCCTTGACCAATCTGTGAAATCACATTCTTTAGATAGCACTACATTCTGAGAGGACTAGAGACAGCAAACCCTAAGCCTTTAAAGAGCTCCTGTATCAATCTCTCAGTGACCTTTGATACAATCCCCAGAGGATATGCCCACTGGAATCCCATCACTTCTACTGACTGGCACGCCACATTTGCTCAGCCTTGTAAATTCAGAACTTCCTGCCCCTAAAGCATCTTCCTTTCTTTATCAACCACTTAGCCATCACAGCTGCCCAAACATAGCACTGCGTCTGTCTTAACTATAAAATGCCCAGAGTTGGCTGGCAATGCCTGTTTTGGAGCTATTCCACATTTCTGGAAGTCAATGGAAATATGGAATACGAAAACACTATGAAGCCGGGCGCAGTGACTCACGCCTGTAATCCCAGCACTTCGGGAGGCCGAGGCGGGCGGATCACCTGAGGTCAGGAGTTAGAGCCAGCTTGGCCAACATAGTGAAACCCCATCTCTAATAAAAACACAAAAAATTAGCCGGCGTGGTGGCGGGCACCTGTAATGCCAGCTACTCTGGAGGGTGAGGCAGGAGAATTGCTTGTACCCGGGAGGCAGAGGTTGCAGTGAGCTGAGATCACGCCATTGCACTCCAGCCTGGGGGACAGTGCAAGACTCTGTCTCAAAAAAAAAAACCAAAAACACGATGAGATATCACAATATGGGATCTCTAAAGTATGTCAAAAGCCTTTCCAGGCTGGGCGCAGTGGCTCACGCCTGTTATTCCAGCACTTCGGGGGACTGAGATGGGTGGATCACATTTGGTCGGTGGATCACCTGAGGTCAGGAGTTTGAGACCAGCCTGGTCAACATGGTGAAACCCCATCTTTACTAAAAATACAAAAATTAGCAGGGCATGATGGCATGTGCGTGTAGTCCCAGCTACTCGGGAGGCTGAGGCAGGAGAATCGCTTGAACCCAGGAGGTGGAGGCTGCAGTGAGCCGAGATTACGCCACTGCACTAAGCCTAGGCACAGAGCAAGACTCTGTCTCAAAAAAAAACAAAAAAAAAAAAAAACAAAACTCATACCAGCTGCTACTTACTGAGCTGCATATATTCTTTTTCTTCCTTAAAAAAAAAAAACTTGCGGGCCGGGCGCGGTGGCTCAAGCCTGTAATCCCAGCACTTTGGGAGGCCGAGACGGGCGGATCACGAGGTCAGGAGATCGAGACCATCCTGGCTAACATGGTGAAACCCCGTCTCTACTAAAAATACAAAAAACTAGCCGGGCGAGGTGGCGGGCGCCTGTGGTCCCAGCTACTCGGGAGGCTGAGGCAGGAGAATGGCGTAAACCCAGGAGGCAGAGCTTGCAGTGAGCTGAGATCCGGCCACTGCACTCCAGACCGGGCGACAGAGCAAGCCTCCATCTCAAAAAAAAAAAAAACTTGCAAATTTGGCATCATCATCCTATTAGGTAAGAAAATGAGGCTTGAGGAATATGAGTGACTTCTCCAAGTAGAGTTAGTAAGACGTCCAGCTACAATTCAACCCCCCAGCACAGAGAAACCAGAGCCCCTGTTATCCCCAAGCCAAGATGTTACATTCTGGAAGCACAACTCATCAACAGCATCTCAGGTAAGGCAGATTATGCTTCGTTTTTTTTTTTTTTTTTTGAGACGGAGTCTCGCTCTGTCGCCCAGGCTGGAGTGCAGTGGCCGGATCTCAGCTCACTGCAAGCTCCGCCTCCCGGGTTTACGCCATTCTCCTGCCTCAGCCTCCCGAGTAGCTGCGACTACAGGCGCCCGCCACCTCGCCCGGCTAGTTTTTTGTATTCTTTAGTAGAGACGGGGGTTCACCGTGTTAGCCAGGATGGTCTCGATCTCCTGACCTTGTGATCCGCCCGTCTCGGCCTCCCAAAGTGCTGGGATTACAGGCTTGAGCCACCGCGCCCGGCCCCTATGCTTCCTATTTAGAAACCAAAAGGACGGCCGGGCGCGGTGGCTCAAACCTGTAATCCCAGCACTTTGGGAGGCCGAGACGGGCGGATCACAAGGTCAGGAGATCGAGACCATCCTGGCTAACACGGTGAACCCCCGTCTCTACTAAAAATTCAAAAAAAAAAAAAAAACTAGCCGGGCGAGGTGGCGGCGCCTGTAGTCCCAGCTACTCGGGAGGCTGAGGCAGGAGAACGGCGTGAACCCGGGAGGCGGAACTTGCAGTGAGCTGAGATCCGGCCACTGCACTCCAGCCCGGGTGACAGAGCGAGACTCCGTCTCAAAAAAAAAAAAAAAAAGAAACCAAAAGGACAAAAAAAGTGAGGGAGCCTTCAGTCCAGAGCCTATAGGTAACTAGATCAGTAATAATAACAGCAAACAGGGTGAGGGTTGAAAATTTACCTACTGGGTACACGATCACTATTTGGATGATGGGTACACTAGATGCCCAACTCCACCATTACACAAAGTATTTGCACGTGTACCTTGCGAATCTAAAATAAAATTGTAAAATAAAATAAAATAAAATAACAGCAAACACTTACCTAGCTTTTATTATGCTCCAGGAACTAATACTTTACATCTTATTCTCCTGACAACTCCATGAGAAAGGTACTATTATTAGAACCATTTTTGGTTTTTAGGGTTTTGTTTTGTTTTGAGACAGGGTCTTGCTGTCACCCAGGCTAGAGTGCAATGGTGCTACCATGGCTCACTGCAGCCTCCATCTCCCAGGCTCAAGCAATTCTCCCACATCAGCCTTCTCAGTAGCTGGGACTACAGGCATGTGCCACCATGCCCAGCTAATTAAAAACTATTTTTGTTTTGTAGAGACAGGGTCTTCCTATGTCGCCAGGACTGGTCTTGGACTCTTGGGCACAAACAATCCTCCCAACCTCTGCCTCCCAAAGTGCTGGGATTACAGGTATGAGCCACCACACCTGCCCCAGGCCCATTTTTAACTAGAAAATTGAGGAACAGAGAGATTAGGTAGTTTGTTCAGAGTCAGTTGGGCACAGCATTTTAGGAGGCCGAGGATCACTTGAGGACAGCAGTTTGAGACCAGCCTGGACAACGTAGGTGAGACCCCTTCTCTACCAAAAAATATTTTTCTTTTTAAAGAAAAAGAAAAGTAATTTGTTCAGGGCCAATTAGCCAGTAAGTGGCTTTTAATAATTATACTATATACTCAGGGAAAGAGCACTAGATTGGAAATTAAAAGCCCCCTCAGCTGTCAGGTGAAAACCCCATAAACTCAGAAAGCTCATTTGACTCTCTGGACCTCAGTTTCCCATGCATTAAATGTGAATGTCAGCCTACATAATTTTCCAAATTTGTTTCAGCTCAATGATTCTTTGCATAGAGAGAATAATCAGTCCTGAAGAGACATCAGGCTGGGTGCGGTGGCTCACACCTGTAATCCCAGCACTTTGGGAGGCCGAGGCAGGCGGATCAGTTAAGGTCAGGAGTTCGAGACCAGCCTGGCCAACATGGTGAAACCCTGTCTCTACTAAAAACACAAAAATTAGCTGGGCGCAGTGGCTCACGCCTATAATCCCAACACTGAGAGGCTGAGACAGGTGGACCATGAGGTTAGGAGTTCAAGAGCAGCCTGGCCAAGATGGTGAAACCTTGAGTCTTACTAAAAATACAAAAATTAGCTGGACATGGTGGCAGGCGCCTGTAATACCAGCTATTCGGGAGGCTGAGACAGAGAATTGCTTGAACCCGGGAGGCAGAGGTTGCAGTGAGCCGAGATCGTACCACCGCACTCCAGTCTGAGTGACAGAGCGAGACTCTGTCTCAAAAAAACAACAAAAAAAACCCCCACAAAAATTAGTGAGGTGTGGTGGCGCGCACCTATAATCCCAGGTACTCAGGAGGCTAAGGCAGGAGAATCAGCTGAATGCAGAAGGCGGAGGTTGCAGTGAGCCAAGATTGCACCACTGTACTGGCGCAAGCCTGGGTGACTGGGCAAGACTCCATCTCAAAAAAGAAAACTTTATCTAAAGAGACATCAGTCTGAGATTAAGTGCAATCTTTGCTCCTTTATGGATTCTTCTGCCACCCTACCTGGGGGATTTTATATCAACAGAGGGCACGAGCCACAGTTTCTGCTTTTTCTTTTTGTTTTGTTTTGAGATGGAGTTTTGCTCTTTTTGCCCAAGCTGGAGTGCAATGGCGCTACCTCAGCTCACTGCAACCTCTGCCTCCCGGGTTCAAGTGATTCTCCTGCCTCAGCCTCCCAAGTAGCTGGGATTACAGATGCCCGTCACCACGCCCGGCTAATTTTTTTTTTATTTTTAGTAGAAATGAGGATTCACTATGTTAGCCAGGCTGCTCTCGAACTCCTGACCTCAGGTGATCCAGCCGCCTTGGCCTCCCAAAGTGCTGGGATTACAGGCGTGAGCCACCACGCCCAGCCCTGTTTCTTCATAGATATGAAAAAACATTTCTATGAAAAATGAGAAAATTTGTGTCTGAGGAAGCCTACTCTGGAAAGGAAATTCCTGAAGACGCTCAAGGAGACAGCACTTGGTAATGCTCAATGTAACTCACCCGTTTCTATCATATTTCTTGAACACTGGGAAAGCCTCCAGAGGGTCTCCGAGCTGTGGAGGGAAAGAAAAGAGGAATGGCACAGACAAGTGTGGCGGAGGTGCAGGCCCTGTCCCAAGAGCTGTTGTCTTGGAGTGGGATGCTGTGGGGATCCACAACGGGAGACTAGCTTCAGCCCCAGGAGCAGCCTCCCAGAACCCTCCATTTGCCTAGCTCTGAAGTCACATGTGCAAGGAAGGCTTTGGTGGGGAGGCCCATGAGAGTTAAGTTTGGCATCACCTGACAGGGCAAGAGGAGACCTCACTGGCCTGTGGGCATACTACCTGCTCACAGCACAGCTAACCCAAAGAAGAGAGGCTACCTGATCTGCCACACACATCTTAAAAGAAGCCTCCACTGACTTCATCTGGTTACAACTCCAGATGGAAAATCAAGTCCCTGAGCCACATCCTTAAAATGAGTGTTTACCATGAGTGGGTTAAAAGAATGATCAAAAAATGGGATACTAGCCGGGCGCGGTGGCTCAAGCCTGTAATCCCAGCACTTTGGGAGGCTGAGACGGGCGGATCACGAGGTCAGGAGATCGAGACTATCCTGGCTAACACGGTGAAACCCCGTCTCTACTAAAAAATACAAAAAACTAGCCGGGCGAGGTGGCGGGCGCCTGTAGTCCCAGCTACTCCGGAGGCTGAGGCAGGAGAATGGCGTAAACCCGGGAGGCGGAGCTTGCAGTGAGCTGAGATCCGGCCACTGCACTCCAGCCTGGGCGACAGAGCCAGACTCAGGCTCAAAAAAAAAAAAAAAAAAAAAAAGGGATACTAAATAGAGGCAGAGGCTGAGCGCTGTGGCTCACGCCTGTAATCCTAGCACTTTGGGAGGCCAAGGTGAGTGACACGCTTGAGCTCAGGAGTTCAAGACCATCCTGGCCAACAAGGTCAAACCCCATCTCTATAAAAATTACCCGGGTGTGGTGGCAAGCACCTATAAGCCCAGCTAATTGAGAGGCTGAGGTGGGAGGATCGCTTGGGCCCAGGCAGCAGAGGCTGCAAGGTTGAAGTGAGCCGAGATCGCACCACTGCATTCCAGCCTGGATGACAGAGGGAGACCCTGTCTCTCAAAACAGAAAACAAAATTATCTAGACCCTCCTCTATCCATAAGGAAGAAGTCCCACAGGGAGGCAGCCGCCTCACTGGAATCCACATTTCCCCAAACACCTGGGTCAACTGCCAGCGCCAACTCCCAACACACAGATATGAGCTCAGTTCCCTGCACAGCAAGGAGGCAGAGGCGGTGTGGGTGGGTAGTGTCACAATTCTGCCACAGGGTGGCGACAAAACAAGTCAAATTATAAACCAAGTTGAAGTCCCAGGAGGCAGGGACTGGGAAGAAAGGGAGAATCACCCTGTTGGCAGCGTCCACTTTGGCACAAACGGCATCCATGGCTGCTCGCTCCTCCAACCGCTTCTGCTTCTTCTCCTTGGCTTTGCTTGACTTTCTCTGCAACGGAGGAAAGCAACATTAGTTGGAAGGGCTGTGGCCAATAAAACACTGACTTTCCCTTTAAGGAACCGAAGGGCCCTGCATCCACAGACCTGGCCCAGTGGCGAGAAATTTCCCGCCTCATCTGCCACACGTTTGGAGGGGCGGGAAAGACCCAAGCAGGTCATTTGGTAGTGGGGAGTCCTCAGAAGTCACCAGACTTCTCAGCTTCCCTTCAGGAAGAGCAGTGGCCTTCCTGACACAGACACTGTGGGGATGCTGCGAAACAGCTGACAATGCCTGCAGCAGGCACTTAGTAAATATGCACTCACCCGCTCCCTCCAACACCCAACTTTAGGCACACTGAAGACCGCTTGAGGGAGGAGATGGCATCTGAGGTAGCCGCTGACGGCTGTTCCTAAGTATGTTTATTCAAAGCCTTTTCAGTGTCTTCCAGCGTTGGGTGACAAAGATCTGGTTGGCCACAGCTCCTGTGGGAGCTGGGTCTCATTTCAAGTGGGGGCCACCATGTTCTGACTCAAGGACATCAGAGCCATTCCCAGAAGCCCTGCTCAGTTTAGGCCAACGAGTGGCAGGCACACTACACACCCAGTGACAAGGCAGAGGGCAGGGGCCCAAGGGGTTCACCTCAGGACAGAGATGACATATGGCCAGCAAGACGAAGCTACAGGCACACAGGCAGCAGTGGGGCAGCAGAGGAGCAGCAAAGTGGGGATTCTGCTGGCATAGAACAGCGAATGGCAAATTGCCATAGCTGCTTCTAGATTAGGTCCGGTTTTGAGGCCGATGTGAGATTCTCTCAGGCCTAAGACCTGCTCACCCTATTGTGAAAAGCCGGGTAACACAGGGCAAGAGCCAGGCTCTGACACCTGGCAGGCCTCATCTAAAGCCTCCTTTTTTTTTTTTTTTTTTTGAGATGGAGTCTCACTCTATCGCCCAAGCTGGAATGCAGTGGTGAGATCTCGGCTCATGGCAGCCTCCGCCTCCTGGGTTCAGGCGATTCTCCTGCCTCAGCCTCCCGAGTAGCTGGGATTATAGGCATGCACCACCATGTCCAGCTAATTTTTGTATTTTTAGTAGTGACAGGATTTCACCAAGTTGGCAGGGCTGGTCACTAACTCCTGACCTCAAGTAATCCGCCTGCCTTGGCCTCACAAAGTGCTGGGATTACAGGCATGAGCCACCGCTCCAGGGTTGTCTAAAGCCTCTTCCTGCTCTCCACCCACTGCAGTGCTAGGAAGAGGCACAGCACTTCTCCGAGCCTCCCCCGGCTTGATGACTGAGGGTTTTAATGAGGGTTAATATGGCACGTGTTCAATAAAAGACTTCTCATTCTCTCTCCCCAGGACAACCAGAGAGCACAGGCATGCAAAGCGCATGCACCACCCAGCTGGTCCCCAGAAGGCACCCCAAAGGCACTGGTAAGTTGGCTCTGCTTTTTACCAATAGAGCAGCCTCTTTTGACACCCCCACACACACCCCTCTTTCCCCTGAGCTCTCTGGAGAGGTCTGACAACGCTCAATTACATCTAGCCCTGACACAGACTGGCCCCAGGAAAGGACACTCAGAGCGATGAACTTTCTGCATGAGTTGAAAAACCAGCTGCCGAGGAAGTTCTCAGAATCAATTCTACCCATGATTTTCCAAGGAATAACACTGCTTACCTCCTACTTTAATCAACCAAGAAGCAAAAGAGTTCAGATACCAGGAACTCACAGGGATTGCTCTTACAGCTGCAAACTCTACCAACACCGGCTATTAATTATCTCATGGCTGAGCGCTGTGTGGAACACAGGCAAGATCTCACATCTTACCTCCCCAGAGGAAAGAACAAACCAGAGAATGGGCTGTCTTCACAGGGCTGGACTCCTGGGACAGAGCTCCCTTCCCTCTACCATGGATGGGTTTAGAGCATTCAGCTTTTTCTCTGGAAATGTGGGTTTCAAGGCGACACTGAGATATAGCTTGCAAAGTACCTTTACAAACATTATGTTTCTTTTTTTTTCTTTAGTTTATTTTTTTAGAGATGGGGGAGTCTCACTGTATTGCCCAGGCTGGTCTCCAACTCCTGGGCTCAGGCGATCCTCCTGTCTTGGCCTCCCGAAGTGCTGAGATTACAGGTGTGAGCCACCGCACCCAGCCTAGGTTATGTGTTTCAATGACCAGGGCAGACACTCTCACTTCCCTTTACACAGTAGGAAACTGAGGCTTGAAGAGACAATGTGACTACTCAGTTCTGCAGTGAATAAAGGGCAGAGGGGAGACTCAATCCCAGGGATGGGCTGCAGATCATGTTTGTTCCACCGGCCACACTGTCCCCTACTAAGGCACCTATGTCCTGCATAGTGGACTTCCATTCCGTCATCAACAAAGATTCTTGCACCCTGCTACGATAAGGCCTGGGCGTCAGAAGCCCTCAGCAACCACTCGGCAACTCCTTTCTCATTGCCTGGCTGGTCTGGTAACAGTGTGCCAACACAGTGCCGCTACAGGCCCTACCCTCTGCACTGCGGCAGAGGTGAGGGACAGAGAAGCCTCGGATGGAAGGTGTCCAGGGCTGCACCACAGGGCAGAAGAGCATAAGCTTTGGCGTCAATCAGACTGGGCCTATGCTCTTCCTGACACCCCCAGAATGACTTGTGAAAGCAACTCCATCTCCATGAAGATGGGGGTGCAAATGCTGGCCTTTTGGAGCTGTAAGGGCAGGTTAGAAGTAGCACACCTTGAGAGCAGGCACAAGCTCCCTGATTCCACCCTACACGCTTGCTCTCTTACACAGGGCTCAAGGATCAAAGGTGCTGCAGGGCAAGGGTAACGCCCAGAATCCAGAAAGCACTGAAGCCTGGGTTCCCTCCATCTCATTTCTAAGCATGAGCAGTAATTCCCAAGCACAAGCAGCAGGAGGGCCTGCCGGGCCTCTAGATTTGTGGGCTCATTCATGCAGACCTGGCAATCCTCAGAGCAAGGCCTGGGGCTGCCATGGCCTGAGACTGCGGTAACTCAAGAACCCCGAGCTCTGCTGCCTGCCCACGGGGCGGGAGGCAGGGTGCAGTCAGCTGGGCCAGACAGGCAGGGAGGGGCCGCACTAAGAAAAGTGGTCTCCTGTTCCAATGAGCTATGCCCCTGCCTTGTGGAGGTAAGGCTGTCCTACAGGGACACAGGAAAATGCTTCTAATTAAAATGGGTAATAAGCACAGTGAACAGTAAAGCTCATTGTGGTTAAGTGTCTTTTCCAAGGGAGCTTTGTATAGAAAAAGAGAGTGCAGGATTTTGAGTCAAAAGACCTGGATTTCTCAGCTTTCACTTACTAGCTGCGTGACTTCAGGCAAGCTACTTAAACTCTTTTAGGTAAGTTGCTCAAAATTTCTGACTCTCAGTTTTCTTTTCCATAAAATGGGGCTCGCAATGCCTACACCAACAATCGCAGGAGGGGACTTCTGTTTACAAGAATCTCCCTCAGACCTTCTGCCAGTGCTTTAATAAAGGTACTGATCCGGGCAGTGGCTCATGCCTGTAATCCTAGCACTTTGAGAGGCAGAGGCGGGCGGATCACGAGGTCAGGAGATCGAGACCATCCTGGCTAACACGGTGAAACCCTGTCTCTACGAAAAATATAAAAAATTAGCTGGGCGAGGTGGCAGGTGCCTGTAGTCCCAGCTACTCCCGAGGCTGAGGCAGGAGAATGGCGTGAACCCGGGAGGCGGAGCTTACAGTGAGCAGAGATCACACCACTGCACTCCAGCCTGGGCGACAGAGCGAGACTCCATCTCAAAAAATAAATAAAATAAAAGTGATTGATTTTACTCTTCACAACCCAGCATGGTAGGTGTGACTACTTCTTTGATGAGAAATCTGAGGCACAGAGAGTTTATGGAACTTGGAGGGTCACAGAGCCAGTGAGGAGAGTTCTCAAAGTGGTCTCTTCCTTCCACTCCCTCTGACTCTCCCCATGAGGTGAGGGTAGATCCACTTTATCTGCCTATATTCACCCAGTGCTCACCAAACAGCAGGGTACTCAGTTCATATCTGCTGAATGAATCATCCAAGATCCAAATCCACATGTGAACCCTAAAATCACGCTCCTTCCACCATGTCACAATTGCATTTATATGGCATTTTTTGTTTTAAAGTGTTACATAAATGTTTTCATGTGCAGTGCAAAACTCCTTCCCTTACTATCCCCACTGAAAAAATAACTCCACACACAGTTCTACAACTGGAAGGGGTCATAAAGACAAATGAAAAAAACCACCCAATCCGGGCACGGTGGCTCATGCCTATAACCCCAGCACATTGGGAGGCCAAGGTGGGTGGATCACCTGAGGTCAGGAGTTCAAGACCAGCCTAGCCAACAAGATGAAACCCCATCTCTACTAAAAATAGAAAAAAGTAGCCAGGCATGGTGGTTGATACCTGTATGTCCAGCTACTCGGGAGGCTGAGGCAGGAGAATCACTTGAACCCGGGAGGCAGAGATTGCAGTGAGCTGAGATTATACCACTACACTCACGCCTGGGCAAAGAGCACAACTCCATTTAAAAAACAAAAAAGGAAAAGAAAAGAAACATCCAGATGGGAGGAGGAGGCACCTTTCAGAAAAGGAATTTGGCATCTTTTAGATTTTCAGTATCAATGTCTCCATCCCATATACTATCCATTATCCAAAAAGAACCTGTTTTTGATGAAGCAAGAGAAATATAAATTCTAATTCCTGAAAGACGACACATGTGTGGCAACTAGGACACGTGTGTGGCAACTGAAGAGAAAGCCTCCATCTGAAGCCTCACTCAGCCTGAGGCCAGGCTCTGCCGCACGGTGACCCACAGTTGTGGAATGAGGGTGATGAGACGGTTCCAGCTGTGTTTCAGGGAGGAGAATTCAAGTCTCTCTGTTACTGTGAATTTTAGGCCAGAAGAGACTTTGTAGGGTCTCATGTGAGAAACACATCTGTAAAGTATAAGATTGAGGCCCTAAAGAAGGCAAGGATTGCAGAATCTCTGGGGCATATTTCTTTTCTCCCTCACCCTGTCTTATGGTGTTGAGGGCCTGCTATTTCCACCCAACCAACGAGGAAGTGTTGAACTAGAACGGCATGTTACACTTCGTGTTTTCTGCTTAATCTGCAGTGGCCGCTTCTGGTTAGACAGTTACTAAGCGACACCAGGGACAGAGGTTTCATTTAGTTTCAACAATGGCTGCGTCTAGGACCTTCCACCAAAATTTAGGTTAAATATGCCTAAGGTCTCTAGACTTGGTTTTCTACATATGAAGTACATAATATCCAAAATTATTTGTTAAAACATGATGACTGTTTTGACATGGGGTAGACAACTATTTTTGTCTAATAAGTTGATTTGTTCAGTCGATAACTAGTGGAGTGAGGGGGAAAAAAACTAGGTTAACAACAGTAGGGACAACCCAATGGGTTAAAAATAGCACAAATCTATTTTAGATCAGTAAAGTGAAGGCTGAGGATACAGGCAAAAATAACAGCCACTACTTAGGAGACACCTCCTTAGCAATCTACATCCATTATCTCACTAAATCTTCACTACTACCCTAAAGGGGAGGTGTCGGCATCCCAATTACAGAGGTGAGGAAATTCAAACACATAAAGGCCAACTCACTGGCACAATATTATACCGCCAGCAGCGAACACGGGGCTGGAATTGAGGTACCTCGGCCGCCAAAGTCAGGGTTCCCTTAAGGTGATGGAAATTCCATGTAAATACTAACATAGGCCTGCCTGGTGGCCCACACCTCTAATCCCAGCAGTTTGGGAGGCCTAGGCGGGTGGACCATCTGAGGTCTGGAGTTCGAGACCAGTCTGGCCAACATGGTGAAACCCTGTCTCTACTAAAAATACAAAAATTACCCGGGCATGGTGGGGAGCCCCTGTAATCCCAGCTGCTGGGGAGACTGAGGCAGAAGAACCGCTTGAACCCAGGAGAAGGAGGCTGCAGTGGGCCGAGACTGCGCCACAGAACTCCAGCTTGGGCGACAAGAGCAAAACTCCAAGTCAAAAAAAAAAAAAAAAAAAGAATGCAGCCAATACTAGGAAGGGCGTTATCTTTTCAGGAGGGTGACTGATACTGCTGTAATTGAGACTTAGTACGGTGAACGCACAGAAACTTGCAAATAACTTCTGCCAAGCCCTATATCACTGAAAAGTGAACTAAAATGCACCTCCAGGCTGCCGGCACGGAACAGGTGGTCAATATCCATCCGCAGCTGGGCCGCCGCCCCCGCCTCCCCGCATCTTCCCCTCTCACCTGCACAGCCCTTCCCTTGCAAAAACACCTGCTCTACCAAAACTCGTAACAACCCTTTGGTCATAAGAACCATTTCACTGCAACCAGAAGCGGTGACGGCAGGAGTCTATAGGAAAGGAAGGCTGTGTTTATCAGGAGCAGCAGGAACCTGGTGGAGAGGTTTCGAAAGAGTGTAGGGGAACTGGCTTCGCTGAGACTGGAGTAGCGAGAAGCGCAGTGGACTGGGATTCGGGAGGCCCAAGTTGGGGTCTGACGCCCCCGCCAGTGTGACCTTGGCTAGGCGCCTTCTTTCCTCTGGGCCTCAATTCCCTCCAAGCCAGGGTTGACCTCGGATGTGAAAAGCGATGAAGCTGGTGACAGCCAGGTGATGAGTGACCCCGGGAGAGCGGGAGGCTAACCCCAGGGTCCACGCGGGGGACGGGGGTGGGGAGGCCGGTAACGGGTCCGCGAGGCAGGAAGGGGCGGGCGTGACGCTGGGGGCGCCGAGCGGTTGGGGCCCCGGACAAGGGGCTCTCCAGAGTATTCCCGGGCTAGGCCTAGCGTGGGGACCCTTAGAATAGGGGAGTCAGGTCATGTTGGGGTCAGGGGTCACGTGAGGCTGGAGGGGGTCGGGGTCACGTGAGGGGGTTTAAGAACAAAGGGGGCGAGGGTAGCGAGGAGCGCCCCTGGACCTCCCATCTCCTCTCTCTGCCTCACTCACCCCCATAGCGGCGGCGGCGACCTTCAACTCCTTCTTCACACACTTGCCGGCAGGGAGGCGGCAACGGCGGAGGCGGCAACAGCGGCGGCTGCAGAGCGGCAGACCCCGCACGGCGCATGCGCCTCGCAGCTCCCCCGCGCGCCCTGGTACCGCGCCGGCGCAGAACCGGTGTAGGGGATCGGGGAGCCGGCGCGCAGGTGGAACGCCTGCTAGGCGGGCCGAGGGTCTCGGACCAGAAGGAGGCGGGAACGCGGAGGAGCGTCGCGCCGGGAATGACGTTCGGCCAGGACCCGCCCCCTCGCTGGGCTGCGTCTGTAGCTATGGCAACGGCGGCGCCAAGCCTAGCTGCTGACCCAGGCCGTGAGCAGCGGGCCGCTGGGAGCCGGGTGGCAGCACCTCTCCGGCGGCCAGCGACTTCTTGGCCAAGCGCGTAGCAGCCGGCGGCACAGCCACCTTCCCAGACGGCCAATCGCGTCTTGACCTCTGAAGTACCTGCCCCTCCAGAGCCCCAGCGCGCGTAGCGGAAGTCTTTGGAAACTTTCCCACCTTCCAGATCTTGACTCTTGAAATTCCTTTTCTAACCAGAGTCCTGTTGTTCATTCATTCGTCTTCTAACCATTCATTCCCCATCCATTCATTCACGTTCTCAATAAAAATTAACTCGCGGCTGGGCACGGTGGCTCACGCCTGTAATCCCAGCACTTCTGGAGGCCGAGGTGGGTGGATCTCTTGAGGTCAGGAGTTCGAGACCTGGCCAACATGGTGAAACCCCGTCTCTACTAAAAATACAAAATAGCCGGGCGTGATGGCGTGCACCTGTAATTCCAGCTACTCGGGAGGCTAAGGCAGGAGAATAACTTGAACCCAGGAGGCGGAGGTTGTAGTGAGCCAAGATCACGCCATTGCATTCCAGCCTGGGCGACAGAGCAAGACTGTCTCAAAAAATAAATAACTCGCATCTACGAGGTGCTGAGCCCAGGGGGCACAGAGGGGAGCGAGGTGCCATCTCAGCGCCACACCTCAGGGTTTAGAGGGGAGACTGTCACGTAAGCACTTTTTAGGAGGGAGTGGATGGTGCTGTTAGAGTGAACACCAGGCATCCCTGACAGTTTTAATTTCAGCCCATCCCCAGCACACCAGAGTGACCCCAACATGATCCAAATCCAAACCGCCGGGGGGCGCTTCGGCAGTGTGCACACCCTGCAACCTACCCCAGAATCTCCAGGGGTGGAGCCAGAGTCTTCACTTCCTAGTGCTCCCCAGGTAGGGTCTTAGACACGAAAATCAGTGAAATGCCGCACAACACTTAAGCTTCATGGACTTTTTCAGGTTTTGCCCATTATTCCATCTTTTTTTTTTTTTTTTTTAAGAGACAGGGTCTCGCGGTCGCCCAGGCCGGGGTGCAGTGATGCAATCACAGCTCACTGCAGCCTCGACCTCCTGGGCTCAAGCGATCCTCCTGCCTCAGCCTCCTGAGTAGCTGGGACTACAGGCGTGCACTACCACACGCAGCTCAATTTTTATTTATTTTTTGTTGAGATGGGGTCTCACTGTGTTACCCAGGCTGGTCTCAAACTCCTGGGCCCAAGTGATCCGCCCACTTTGGCCTCCCAAAGTGCTAGGATTCCAGGTATCAGCCACTGCTTAGCCTCATTATGCCAACTTTAGTGCTCAGTTCAGTGGTAGCCTCAGCAACATTTATCCAGTGCCTACTGTATGCTAGGCATTGTTCCAAGCAGCAAGGAAAACAACAATAAGAAACAGAATAGGTACCACCCTTGTATCCTGGAAGGAGGAAACCGATAATAGATGAAATAAATAGGTAACAAATAAATAATATACATAGTAAGTTAAATGATACAGGCTCTAGAAGGAAGAAAAAGCAGGGAGAGAGGACAGGGAAGGTCAAGATTTATAGTTTTGGCCTGGCACAGTGGCTCACACCTGTAATCTCAACACTTTAGGAGGCTGAGATGGGTGTATTGCTTGAGCTCACGACTTTGAGACCAGCCTGGGCAACAGAGTGAGACCCTGTCTCTACAAAAAAATTAAAAAAGAAAAAAAAATTAGCCAGGCGTGGTGGTTTGCACTTGTGGTCCCAGCTACGTGGGAGGCTGAGGTTAGAGGATTGTTTGAGCCCGGGAGGTGAAGGTTGCAGGGAGCCTATAGCACCACTGAACTCCAGCCTGGGTAACAGAGCCAGACTTGGTCTCAAAAAATACATAAATAAATAAAAGCTGGGCACGGTGGCTCACGCCTGTAATTCCAGCACTTTGGGAGGCCGAGGTGGGTGGATCACGAGGTCAGGAGATGGAGACCATCCTGGCTAACACCATGAAACCCCATCTCTACTAAAACTAGTCAGGCGTAGTGGCGGGCACCTGTAGTCCCAGCTACTCAGGAGGCTGAGGCAGGAGAATGGCATGAACCCAGGCGGCGGAGCTTGCAGTGAGCCAGGATCGGGCCACTGCACTCCAGCCTGGGCAACAGAGCGAGACTCTATGTCTCAAAAAATAAAAATAATAAAAATAATAAATAAAAAAGGCCGGGCATGGTGGCTTACGCCTGTAATCCCAGCACTTTGGGAGGCCAAGGCGGGAGGATCACCTGAGGTCAGGAGTTCAAGACCAGCCTGACCAACACAGAGAAACCCTGTCTCTACTAAAAACACAAAATTAGCCAGGCGTGGTGGCACATGCCTGTAATCCCAGCTACTCGGGATGCTGAAGCAGCAGAATCACTTGAATTAGGGAGGCGGAGGTTGCAGTGAGCCAAGATCGTGCTATTGCACTCCAGCCTGGGCAACAAGAATGAAAATCCATCTCCAAAAAAAAAAAAAAAAGGTTTATAGTTTTAAATATGTGGTGATACTTGAGTCAAGATCTGAAGGTTAGGGAGCAAGTAATGAGAATGTCTGGGGGAAGGGCACTGCAGACAGAGGTGGGGCCTAGAACCACCCTGGCTTCTGGGTTGAGATGAGAATGTAGGGACAAAGTCAAGGAAGGACAGTCCAGGCTGGGCAAGATGGTGGCAGGATTATAAATCCCTGCACTTTGGGAGGCTGAGACGTGCAGATCACTTGAGGTCAGGAGTTTGAAACCAGCCTAGCCAACATAGTGAAACCCCAGCTCTACTAAAAATACAAAAACTAGCCATACATGATGGCAAGTGCCTATAATCCCAGCTACTCGGGAGACTGAGGCAGGAGAATCGCTTGAACCCAGAGCCGAGATCGGGCGACTGCACTCCAGCCTGGGTGACAGAGCAAGACTCTGTCTCAAAAAAAAAAAAAAAGGAAGGACAGTCCAGAGGCCACTGCTATAATCAAGGCAACAGATGAAGCCTCTATGGCTGAGCAGTGGTGGAGGTGGGAGAAGGACATCGAAGGTAGAGCCTACAGGACTTACAGATTGAGTGTGGGGTGTGAGGGAAGGAGCGGAGCCAAGATACCTTCGTGATTTTTAGCCTGAGCTGCTGGAAAAATGGAGAGGTGAAAGGAGCTGGCTTGAGTACAGGGAAGATCGGGATTCTGTTTTGGCCATGTCAGGTCGGAGTGCTTTTTAGACGTTCTGGTGGAGATGTGGGGTGGTCAGAGTCGAGCTCAGGAGTGGGGTCCACGCTGGAGATAGAAGTTTCAGCACAGTCGGCACATAGATAATATTTAAAGCTGTGAGACTGCCCAGGCATGGTGGCTCACACCTGTAATCCCAACACTTAGGGAGGCTGAGGCAGACAGATCATTTGAGGTCAGGAGTTTGAAACCAGCCTGACCAACATGGTGAAACCTTGTGTCTCTACTAAAGTACAAAAAAAAAACCTGGCCGGGCGCGGTGGCTCAAGCCTGTAATCCCAGCACTTTGGGAGGCCGAGACGGGCGGATCACAAGTCAGGAGATCGAGACCATCCTGGCTAACACGGTGAACCCCGTCTCTACTAAAATATACAAAAAATTAGCCGGGCGAGATGGCGGGCGCCTGTAGTCCCAGCTACTTGGGAGGCTGAGGCGAGAGAATGGCGTAAACCCGGGAGGCGGAGCTTGCAGTGAGCTGAGATCCGGCCACTGCACTCCACCTGGGCGACAGAGCGAGACTCTGTCTCAAAAAAAAAAAAAAAAAAAAAAAAAAAAAAAACCTTAGCTGGCCATGGTGGCAGGCGCCTGCAATCTCAGCTCCTCAGGAGACTGAGGCAGGAGAATCGCTTGAACCCAGGAGGTGGAGGTTGCAATGAGCTGAGATTGCGTCACTGCACTCCAGCCTGGGTGACAGAACGAGACTCCCTCTCAAAAAAAAAAAAAAGATAATAATAATAATAATAAATAGAAAAGACAAAATCAAATTTGATTTTTTTAAATAAAATTAATAAAGCTGTGAGACTGAGGCCGAGCATGGTGGCTCATGCCTGTAATTCCAGCACTTTGGGAGGCTGAGGTAGGCGGGTCCCTTGAGTTCAGGAGTTCAAGACCAGCTTGTGCAACATAGCGAGACCCTGTCTTTACTACAAAAAAAAAAAATGCTGTGAGACTGGATGAGGCTGTGGAGGGAATGCAGTTAGACTGGAATGAGTGAATCTTTGGCCTGAGAGCCCTATTGTGTGGTCAGGAAATTTGTTGTGGTTGCCAGCCCTCTAGGGACCAGGAGAGGGAGCTGAGTGTGGGAGGAGGGTAGCCAGGTGGGAAGAGGGGATATCCGAGCTTATCCTTGAAGAATGAAGAGGAGGCAAGGAAATTTTCTTTTCTTTTCTTTTTTTTTTTTTTTTTTTTTTTTTGAGACGGAGTCTTGCTCTGTCACCCAGGCTGGAGTGCAGTGGCGCGATCTCGGCTCACTGCAAGCTCCGCCTCCCGGGTTTACGCCATTCTCCTGCCTCAGCCTCCCGAGTAGCTGGGACTACAGGCGCCCGCCATCTCGCCCGGCTAGTTTTTTGTATTTTTTAGTAGAGACGGGGTTTCACCGTGTAGACCAGGATGGTCTCGATCTCCTGACCTCGTGATCCACCCGTCTCGGCCTCCCAAAGTGCTGGGATTACAGGCTTGAGCCACCGCGCCCGGCCTCTTTTCTTTTTTTTAAGACGGAGTCTCGCTCTGACGCCCAGGCTGGAGTGCAGTAGTGCAATATTGGCTCACTGCAACCTCCGCCTCCCAGGTTCAAGCGATTCTCCTGCCTCAGCCTCCTGTGTAGCTGGGACTATAGGCATATGCCACTGTGTCCAGCTAATTTTTGTATCTTTAGTAGAGACAGGGTTTTACCATGTTGGTCAGCCTGGTCTCGAACTCCTGACAGCCTCCCAAAGGGCAGGGATTACAGGCGTGAGCCACCACACCTAGCCTAGGCAAGGAAATTTCAACTGACAGAAAAGGATTTGCAGAGCCAGGGAGGTGTGAGGGAGTAGGTAAGGTGGGAGATGAGACTCCACCCCCGCCTCTGCACAGTCCCCCCAGTGTTTTGGTTTTTCTGATCTCCTTACCTACAGGGAACTTCATGGTCAGCTGTTTCAGTGCACAGATGACTGCCACCGCCATCCCCTGTGCCCTGTCCCTTCTGCCACAACCCACTCTTGGGTTTGCTCCCTGCTCCCCCAGCCTGCTGGAATTTGCTGGAAACCAGGCAAGGCCTGGGAGGTGAGCCCAGTAGTCCTTGGGGGAGGTGACATCATCCAGGCCACCCAAGAGGCCTGAAAAGGCCCAGTGCCCTATTTCTGCCCCAATCCTTCTGTCTGAGGCCCGCCCTGATTATGGGCCATCTCCCCTGCTCAGGGCTTTCTTGTTCTTATGGGGTGGTGGACAGAGCCTGCTCTGGAGTTGGACCAACCTGTGTTTAAATCTCCTTTCTGGCTGGGTGTGGTGGCTCAAGCCTGTAATCCCAGCACTTTGGGAGGCCGAGATGGGCGGATCATGAGGTCAGGAGATCAAGACCATCTGGCTAACGCGGTGAAACCCCGTCTCTACTACAAACTACAAAAAAACTAGCCAGGCGAGGTGGCAGGCGCCTGTAGTACCAGCTACTCGGGAGGCTGAGGCAGGAGAATGGCGTGAACCCAGGAGGCGGAGCTTGCAGTGAGCTGAGATCTGGCCACGGCAATCCAGCCTGGGTGACACAGCGAGACCCCATCTGAAAAAAAAAAAAAAAAAAATCTCCTTTCTGCTACTTGTTGGCCTTGTGACTTTAGGCAAGGTGCCTACTATCTCTAAGACTCAGTTTCCTTGTTTGTAAAGTGAAACCACCAGTAGCAATCATCTTCATCTTCAGTAAAATCTTCTTCCAGGGGTGGTTGTGAGAATTAAATAAGATGGGATGGATGGCAAGGCCTAGGGCAGGAACAGAACCCCCTACCCCCATACAAAAGTGTATCAAAGTGGCCGGGCGCGTGGCTCACAACTGTAATCCCAGCACTCTGGGAGGCTGAGGCAGATGGATTACCTGAGGTCAGGAGTTTGAGACCAGCCTGGGCAACATGGTGAAACCCCATCTCTACCAAAAATAAGAAAGTTAGGCCAGGCGCAGTGGTTCACGCCTGTAATCCCACCACTTTGGGAGGCTGAGGAGGATGGATCACCAGGGTGGATTCGAGACCAGCCTGGCCAATATGGTGAAACCTCATTTCTATTAAAAATATAAAAACTAGCTGGGCGTGGTGGTGGGTGCCTATAGTCCCAGCTACTCGGGAGGCTGAAGCAGGAGAATCACTTGAACCCATAAGGTGGAGCTTGCAGTGGGCCAAGACTGATCCACTGCACTCCAGCCGGGGCAATAGAGGGAGACTCCATCTCAAAAAAAAAAAAAAGTGAAACCCCGTCTCTACTAACAATAACAAAAATTAGCCAGGCCTGGTGGTGGGCATCTGTAATCCCGGCTATTCAGGAGGCTGAGGCAGAGAATTGCTTGAACCTGGGAGGCAGAGGTTGCAGTGAGCAGAGATCGCACCACCACACTCCAGCCTGGGCAACAGAGCGAGACTGCATCTCAAAAAAAAAAAAAAAAATTAGCCAGGCGTAGTGACGCACACCTGTAATCCCAGCTACTTGGGAGGCTGAGGCAGGAGAATCGCTTGGACCCTGCAGGTGGAGGTTGCAGTGAGCTGATATTGCACCACTGCATGCCAGCCTGGGCAACAGAGCAAGACTCTATCTCAATCTCAAAAAAAAAAAGTATATGTCCCCTTCTCCCCTCCCTGGCATCGCATCCCTCCCGCCACACCCACATTGACCAGGCTTTCTACGCTGCCTCATTTACCCTTCCCTCCAACCCCTACGCATGGGGCTGAAGCCCCCCTTCTCCACGCTCGGCTCTGACCTCTCTGGACAGGGACTCTGTCTCCCTCATCTCTCCCCGGCCCCTGGACTCCCCGGCTCCTCCCTCCTCCTCCGCCTCCTCTTCCTCCCTATTCCTCCGACACAGCCACTCCCCAACCTCCAGGCTTTGCCCTCTTTTCACTCTATGGCCCTCAGCTGCTCCCAAATATTCATTCACTCCTTCATTCAGCCAAGGCACGGGGGCCGCCATGTGCTCCGTTTTGCCTTCTGTGCAGAGGAACAGCTTGGGAGACAGCTCCTGCCAGAGAGGGAAAGCACATTTAGGGGGGCCAGTCATCGCACTGTGTGATGAGTGGGCAGCTGAGAGTTCCCGGACTTCCCCAGAAGAATCTGAATTTACACTTCTCCTCCTGCCACCCAAGGTCAGGTCCACCTAGAGTGTCAAACGCTAAGGCCCCTCAGGGTCCCTCCCGGCTATGAACCTTTCTCCCCAGGCCTTCTTCACTTGTGCTCCTCCTTGGCTCCTGCCTGCCCTAGGGGGCCTCGCTTCCCTACTCAAAAGCTTGTGGCTAATTACAAAAATTAGCCGGGCGTGGTGGCTCACGCCTATAATCCCAGTACTTTAGGAGGCTGAGGCAGGTGATCACTTGAGGTCAGGAGTTTGAGACCACCTGGCCAACATGGCAAAACCCCGCCTCTACCAAAAATACACAAAATTAGCCAGGAGTGGTGGCGCATGCTTGTAATCCCAGCTACTCGGGAGGCTGAGGCAGGAGAATCACTTGAACCCAGGAGGCGGAGGTTGCAGTGAGCAGAGATCTCGCCACTGCACTGCAGCCTGGATGACAAAAACAAAAACAAAACAAACAAACAAAAAAGCTTGTGGAGGCAGCAGCCTACCCTGTCTCCCTCCTTGGCTTCTCATTCCACTCACTCCTCAACCCCTGCAGCTTGGCTGCTGTCTCCTGCAACCTACGCCTCTCTCGCGGTGCCTCCAGCAGTTTTGCTAACTCCAACTGTGCTTCCCTGTCTCAGCCTCATCTTTCCGGCCCTTCCTGCAACATGTAGCTCGGTTATTCCCTCCCTCTTCCTGGAAACACTGTTCTTCCCTTGGCTCCTGTGACACCGCACGCCCCTGTTTTTCTAAAACCCACATCTGGTTGGTCAGTTAAAGGCCCTCTGCGGCTCGAAACTCTGTACGGTTGTTCCACCCCTGCCCACTTGGCCAGGGCCCTGCTCCATCCTGTGCTCCCAGCAGTGGGGGACTGTGTCTTTCTGCTGTTAGGGTTGCCAGATTCCATAAGTGGGACAAACTGAAACTCACTGTTTATCTGAAATTTATTTTATATTTTATTTTTTTTAGACAGGGTCTCACTCTTGTGGCCCAGGCTGGAGTGCAGTGGCATGATCTCGACTCACTGCAACCTCCGCCGCCTCCTGGGTTTAAGTGATTCTCCTGCCTCAGCCTCCCAAGTAGGCAGTATTACAGCTGCACACCACCACGCCCGACTACCATTTATCTGAAATTTAAATTTAACTGGCCAGGCACAGTGGCTCACGCCTGTAATCCCAGCACTTTGGGAGGCTGAGGCATGTGGATCACATGAGGTCAGGAGTTCAAGACAAGCCTGGCCAACATGGTGAAACCCCATCTCTGCTAAAAATATACAAATTAGCTGGGCGTGGTGGTGGGCATCTGTAATTCCAGCTACTCAGGAGGCTGAGGCAGTAGAATCACTTGAACCTGGGAGGAAAAAAATAAATAAAATAAAATAATAAAAATAAATAAAATAATTTGAGACAGTCTTGTTCTGTCACCAGGCTGGAGTGCAGTGGCACCATCTTGGCCCACTGCAACCTCTGCCTGCCAAGTTCAAGCGATTCTCCTGCCTCAGCCTCCCGAGTAGCTG
Source organism: Trachypithecus francoisi (assembly GCF_009764315.1). Taxonomy (NCBI): domain Eukaryota; kingdom Metazoa; phylum Chordata; class Mammalia; order Primates; family Cercopithecidae; genus Trachypithecus; species Trachypithecus francoisi. The sequence continues at coordinate 10,294,678 of NW_022681473.1, forward strand.
GGATTACAGGCGTGCACCACCACACCCGGCTAATTTTTGTATTTTTAGTACAGACGAGGTTTCACCATGTTGATCAGGCTGGTCTCAAACTCCAGATCTCAAGTGATGCACTTGCCTTGGCCTTCCAAAGTGCTGAGATTACAGGCATGCCCAGCCGTCTTGTATTTTTATGTGCTAAATTTGGCACCAGCTTGGTGCCTGGCATAGAGCAGGCACTCAGTAAATGTTAGCTGAAGGAATATGGGCAGTGATGGCGGAAGGCACAGGTGCTGTGGGGCACAAAAGAAGCAAGGTCCCTAGAGGAGGTGACACCTGAGCCCTGCAGATGGAAATATTAGGTCATGTACCAACAGCCCCTCCATGGAGATATCTCCCACAGTGGGTTGAATAGAATCCCCTCAGATTATATGTTCAAGTCCTAACCACCCCCCTACCCTGTATCTGTGAATGTGACCTTAATTAGAAATAGAGTCTTTGCAGATGTAATTAAGTTAAAGCTCTTGGGATGAGATCATCCTGGATTTAGGGTGGGTCCTAAATCCAATGACTGGTGTCCTTAGAAGAGAAAGCAGAGGGAGATTTGAGATACAGCGGGAAGACAGCCATGTGAAGCCAGAGCCGGAGACTGGAACGAGGCAGCTAGGAGTCAAGGACTGCCAAGGAGAGAGGCACGCAGTGGGTTTTCCCTCAGAGCCTAGAAAAGGAACCAGCTCTGCCAACACCTTGATTTTGAGCTTCTGGGAGAACTGGGACAAAATGAATTGCTGTTGTTTTAAGCCATCTGGTTTGTGATACTTCATCAGGGCAGCCCTGGAACACGAACTCACTCCCAAGGCTTTATGTTTCCCCAAATCTCTGTTTCTTCCTTCAGGACCTCTGCCCCAGAACCCTCTGTAGGACAGACCTCTTGTGTAGCCAGCCACCAACATGGTCTCGGTAATCTTTTGTTGTTGTTGTTGTTGTTGTTTTTGAGACAGAGTCTCCTGTCGCCCAGGCTGGAGTGCAGTGGCACAGTCTCGGCTCACTGCAAGCTCCGCCTCCTGGGTTCACGCCATTCTCCTGCCTCAGCCTCCTGGGTAGCTGGGACTACAGGCGCCCGCCACCACGCACAGCTAATTTTTTGTATTTTTAGTAGACACAGGGTTTTACCGTGTTAGCCAGGATGGTCTCAATCTCCCGACATCGTGATTCACCCGCCTTAGCCTCCTAAAGTGCTGGGATTACAGACGTGAGACACCGCACCCAGACTGTTGTTGTTTTTTTAAGAGAGAATCTTGCTCTGTTGCCCAGGCTGGAGTGCAATGGGGTGATCTCAGCTCACTGCAACTTCCGCCTCCCGGATTCAAGTGATTCTCCTGCCTCAGCCTCCCGAGTAGCTGGGATCGCAGGCATGTGCCATCATGCCCAGCTAATTTTTCTTTTTGTATTTGTAGTAGAGACGGGGTTTCACCATGTTGGCTAGGCTGGTTTCAAACTCCTGATCTTAGGTGATCCACCCACCTCAGCTTCCCAAAATTCTGGGATTACAGGCATGAGCTACCACACCTGGCCCTTTTTCTTTTCTTTTTTTTTTTTTTGAGATGGAGTCTCGCTCTGTCGCCAGGCTGGAGTGCAGTGGCACGATCTCGGCTCACTGCAACCTCCGCCTCCTGGTTTCAAGCAATTCTCCTGCCTCCTAAGTAGCTGGGACTACATGCATGCACCACCACGCCCAGCTAATTTTTGTATTTTGTCTTTTTTTTTTGAGATGGAGTCTTGCTCTGTCGCCCAGGCTGGAGTGCAGTGGTCCGCTCTGGGCTCACTGTAAGCTCCGCCTCCCTGGTTCATGCCATTCTTCTGCCTCAGCCTCCTGAGTAGCTGGGACTACAGGCACCCGCCACCATGTCTGGCTAATTTTTTGTATTTTTAGTATAGACGGGGTTTCACCATGTTAGCCAGGATGGTGTCAATCTCTTGACCTCGTGATCCACTTGCCTTAGCCTCCCAAAGTGCTGGGATTACAGGTGTGAGCCACCACGCCTGGCCAATTTTTGTATTTTTTGCACAGACAGGATTTCACCATGTTGGTCAGGATGGTCTTGATCTCTTGACCTCATGATCTGCCCACCACAGCCTCCCAAAGTACTGGCATTACAGGTGAGAGCCACCGTGCCCAGTCCCCTTTTTTTAATTTTATTTATTTATTTTTTTTGAGGCGGAGTCTCGCTCTGTCGCCCGGACTGGAGTGCAGTGGCCAGATCTCAGCTCACTGCAAGCTCTGCCTCCCGGGTTTACGCCATTCTCCTGCCTCAGCCTCCCGAGTAGCTGGGACTACAGGCGCCCGCCACCTCGCCCGGCTAGTTTTTGTATTTTTAGTAGAGACGGGGTTTCACCGTGTTAGCCAGGATGGTCTCGATCTCCTGACCTCGTGATCCGCCCGTCTCGGCCTCCCAAAGTGCTGGGATTACAGGCTTGAGCCACCGCGCCCGGCCCCTTTTTTAAAATTATTATTTTTTGAGACAGGGTCTAGCTTTGTTGCCCAGCCTAGAGTGCAGTGTCTTGATCTTAGCTCACTGTGACGTCCACCTCCTGGGCTCACGTGATCCTCCTGCCTCAGCCTCCTGAGTAGCTGGGATTACAGGCATGTGCCACAATGCCTAGCTAATGTGTGTGTGTATATGTGTGTGTGTGTATGTTTTGGTAGAGATGGGGTTTCACCATGTTGCCCAGGTTTGTCTCAAACTCCTGGGCTCAAGTGATCCTCCTGCCTTGGACTTCCAAAGTGTTAGGATTACAGGCACGAGCCACTGTACCCGGTCTCAAATTTCCCCTTCTTATAAGGACACCACTCATATTAGGGCCCACCCTAAAGATCTCACTTTAACTGGATTACCTCTTTAAAGACCCTATCTCCAAATAAGGTCACATTCTGAGGCACTGAGGGCTGGGACTTCCATACAGGAATTGTGGGGAGGACATAAGTCAGCCTGTAAAACGACAGGGTCTCTTGCCCACGTTGAGTGCAGTGGTGTGATCTCGGCTCACTGCAGCCTCCACCTCCCAGAGCCAAGTGATCCTCCTGCCTCAGCCTCCCAAGTAGGGACCACAGGTGTGCACCACCACACCCAGCTAATTAAGAAAAAATTTTTCCTTTTTCTTTTCTTTTTTTTTTTTTTGAGACAGGGTCTGGCTCTGTCACCTGGGCTGGAGTGCAGTAGCGCAATCTCAGCTCACCGCAGCCTCGACCTCCCAGGCTCAAGCAATCCTCCCACCGCAACGCCCCAAGTAGCTGGGACTACAGGCTCACACCACCATGCCCAGATAATTTTTGTATTTTTTTGTAGAGATGGGGTTTCACCACAAGAGACGAGGCCTCCTCTCTTGTGAATGGGATTAGGTGTCCTAATAAAAAACTTGATAGCCTGTAATCCCAGCACTTTGGGAGGCCAAGACGGGCGGATCACTAGGTCAGGAGATCGAGACCATCCTGGCTAACACGGTGAAACCCCGTCTCTACTAAAAAGTACAAAAAACTAGCTGGGCGAGGTGGCGGGCGCCTGTAGTCCCAGCTACTCAGGAGGCTGAGGCAGGAGAATGGTGTAAACCCGGGAGGCGGAGCTTACAGTGAGCTGAGATCTGGCCATTGCACTCCAGCCTGGGCGACAGAGCGAGACTCTGTCTCAAAAAAGAAAAAAAACTTGATGGAGGGAGTTGCCCTCTCTTGCCCTTCTGCCTTCTGTCACTGGAGGATGCAAAAGGAAGGTCCTCACCAGATGGCAGCGCCATGCTCTTGAACTTCCCAGTCTCTGTTCTTTTTTCTTTTTTGAGATGGAGTCAGTCTTGCTCTGTCACCCAGGTTGGAGTGCAGTGGCATGATCTCGGCTCCGTGCAACCTCCGCCTCCTGGGTTCAAGCGATTCTTCTGCCTCAGCCTCCCAAGTAGCTGGGACTACAGGTGCCCGCCACCATGCCTGGCTCGTTTTTGTATTTTCAGTAGAGATGGAGTTTCACCATGTTGGCCAGGCTGGCCTCGAACTCCTGACTTCATGATCTGCCTGCCTTGGCCTCCCAAAGTGCTGGGATTACAGGCGTGAGCCACCATGCCTGGCGCCTCTGTTCTTTATAACCCAGTCTCAGGTGTTCTGTTACAGCAGCACAATGGACTAAGACAATGGCAGAGCCCCACCTCTGCTCGGGTGATGGGTGGGGGTCACGGTAGGTGTGCTGGAGTACAAGTACCATGGGTCCAATCCAAGCCTGGGAATCCTATTCTTCTTTGCCAGGGATTGGTTTAAGGGGCATAGGCCTGCTCTGGGATTCCTAGAAAGGGTTGTTCTTCCTGATAACACGACAAATGCCAAGGAGAAAGCCCCTGCTCCCTGCCCCTCCTTTCCCACTCTGGAAATTGTCCTCAGAGGATGGGATGCTTGGAGCAACTGCAGCCACCTAGTGATCATGAGGAGAAATCTGATACATGGAAGGGACGATGCTGAGAAAGGAGAAGCACCTGAGACATTGATGACCACTGAGCCTCTCAGTGGTGACACTGACCTCCTGACTCCTTAGGAAACATAAAATGCCTGCTTTGCCCAAATCATCACTGAGTGGCTGTTCCTCTACTTGCAGCCACATGCATCTTAACTGAAAGGGAGGGGACACAGGATTTTGAAAATATGTCTCCGTATCACCCAGCTTGGCACTGGCTCTCAGCTTTGCCACTATCAAGCTGTGTGATCTTAGGCAGGTGACCTGAAGCCTCAGCCTTTCATCTGGAAAATAGGGCTGCTGTGGGGGAAAAATGGGATAACCCAGGTAAGGCATTTTGCACATGGTAGTTGGTATATATATGCATTCATTTCATTTGTTTGTTCCTCCACTAATTTATTTAACAATCGTATTTAAACACCTACTATGTACTTGCACTAATAGGGTTTGGGAATGTAGTTGTGAAAAACTAACTAATAAACCCTTGAAATTGGCTCTTACTTCTACTATTATTGCAAGACTTTGCCTTCAAGGAGAAGGTTTTGATACGTTGGTAAAATGAAGATAGGTTTGGCAGAAGTGATCTTCTTGGACCTAGCAGTGTGGGCATCTGGAGTGAGAGGAGCTGGGGGCAGTTAGGGAGGGGAGGAGCAGTTAGGAAGGGAGCTGGGGGCAGTTAGGGAGGGGAGGAGCAGTTAGGAAGGGAGCTGGGGGCAGTTAGGGAGGGGAGGAGCAGTTAGGAAGGGAGCTGGGGGCAGTTAGGGAGCTGGGAGCAGTTAGAAAGGGTTTTCCTGGGGAGGTGGTGCTTGGGACACCTGAGGCTGATTCTCCCAGCAACCATTTGTTAAGCACCTACTGTGTACCAGCTGCTGTGGAACTGTGTAAGTTGCTAGGGTAAGACAGGTGCCCCACCCTCTGGGCTCACAGCCTCCAGTAGGCGATAAACAGGTACATGGGGCCAGGTCATACGTATAATCCCAGAACTTTGGGAGGCTAAGGCAGGCAGAATCACTTGAGCCCAGGAGTTCAACACCAGACTGGGCAGCATAGCAAGACCCCATCTCTATAAAAAAATAAAAAGTTAATTGGGTATGGTGGCACACACCTGTAGTCCCAGCTACCCAAGAGGCTGAGGTGAGAGGAATGCTTGAGCCAGGCAGATTGAGGCTGCAGTGAGCCGTGATCTTGCCACTGTACTCCAGCCTGGGTGACTCAGTGAGACCCTGCCTCAAGAAAAATACAAAAAACGAAAAACAAAAGCAAGTAGGTGGTTCCATTAGATTGTGATCAGTGTTGAGATGGGGAGGGGGCAGATGTCCTACAGAAGGTGATATCTGAACTTCATTTCAAAAGGTAAATAAGAACTAGATAGCAAGAGGCCAGGCACAGTGTCTCATGCCTGTAATCCCAGCACTTTGGGAGGCCAAGGTGGGTGGATCACATGAGGTCAGGAGTACGAGACCAGCTTGGCCAACATGGTGAAACCCTGTCTCTACTGAAAATACAAAAATTACCCAGGCATAGTGGCATGCGCCTGTAGTCCCAGCTACTCCAGAGACTGAGGTAGGAGAATCATTTGAAGCTAGGAGGCAGAGGTTGCAGTGAGCCAAGATTGTGCCACTGTACTCCAGCCTGGGCAACAGAGTGAGACTCTGTCTCAAAAAACAAACAAACAAACAAAAAACCCCACGAAAACAAAACAACAACAAAAAAACAGGCCGGGCACAGTGGCTCACATCTGTAATCCCAGCACTTTGGGAGGCCGAGGCGGGTGAATCATGAGGTCAGGAGTTCAAGACCAGCCTGGCCAAGATGATGAAACCCTGTCTCCACTAAAACTACAAAAAATTAGCCGGCGTGGTGGCGGGCACCTGTAATCCCAGCTACTCGGAGGCTGAGGCAGAGAATTGCTTGAACCGGGGAGGCAGAGATTGCCGTGAGCCAAGATCACGTCACTGCACTCTAGCCTGGGCGACAGAGCGAGACTTCGTCTCAAACAAACAAACAAACAAAACAAAACAAAACAAAAAAAGAGATAATTAGACAGCAAGGAAAGGAGGAGCTTTGTTCCAGGTATTGCGTATATCAAGACTTGAAGGCAGGAGAGGGGACTCGGCATCCTGGCCATTTCTGGTTGCTGAGTATGCCAATAGCTAAGGCATATCATTAAGTGGGATAGTGTTGAGAGGTATATTGTTTCTGAGGCTTTGATTGCAAGTGACAGAAAACAGAAATCAACCAGGCTTAAACAATAAGGAAAAAAAATGTATTGGCCTACTCCTTACATAACTAAAAGGTCCAGAGGTTCAGGCCAGGTGTGGTGGCTCACGCCTGTAATCCCAGCATTTTGGGAGGCTGAGGAGGGCAGATCGCCTGAGGTAAGGAGTTCAAGATCAGCCTGGCTAACATGGTGAAACCCTGTCTCTACTAAAAATACAAAAAAATTAGCCAGGCATGGTGGCGGCCGCCTGTAATCCCAGTTATTCGGGAGGCTAAGGCAGGAGAATTGCTTGAATCTGGGAGGCAGAGGTTGCAGTGAGCTGAGATCAGGCCATTGCACTCCAGCCTGGGTGACAGAGCAAAACTGCATCTCAAAAATAAAAAATAAAAGGTCCAGAGGTTCAGTGGCTTCAAGTGAGGTTGGTTGGGTGACTTTTTTCTCCTCCACCTCTAGTTTCAAGTGATTCTCATGCCTCAGACTCCCATCTTTTCTTTTTTCTTGAGACAGGGTCTTACTCTATTGCCCAGGCTGGAGTGCAGTGGCACACTCAAGGCTCCTGGGTTCAAGCAATCCTCCCACCTCAGCCTCCCTAGTACCTGGGACCACAGGCACGTGCCACCACACCTGGCTAATTTTTTTTTTTTTTTTGCAGAGGTAGAGGTCTTGTCATGTTGCTCAAGGTGGTCATGAACTCCCAGCTTCAAGCGATTCACCCACCTCTGCCTACCAAGGTGCTGGGATTACAGTGTGAGCCACTGCACCTGGCCTTGGGTGGCTGTTTCCATCCCCTCGTGGTATTCTCCACAGCGCTGGCTTTCCCCGAAGGTTAAAGATGGCAGCCAACACTCCTGCGCTCAGCTTCCTGGTCTTTGTCTTATATTTACAACATGCTGATTGGACCAGCTTTGGTTTCTAGTTCATTTCTTTTTTTTTTTTTTTTTTTTGAGACGGAGTCTCGCTCTGTGGCCCAGGCTGGAGTGCGGTGGCCGGATCTCAGCTCACTGCAAACTCCGCCTCCCGGTTCACGCCATTCTCCTGCCTCAGCCTCCCGAGTAGCTGGGACTACAGGCGCCCGCCACCTCGCCCGGCTAGTTTTTTGTATTTTTTAGTAGAGACGGGGTTTCACCATGTTAGCCAGGATGGTCTCGATCTCCTGACCTTGTGATCCGCCCGTCTCGGCCTCCCAAAGTGCTGGGATTACAGGCTTGAGCCACCGCGCCCGGCCTCTAGTTCATTTCTGAAGCATTCATGGTATCCAGGGCCTTGGGAAAGGCTGGCATCAGCATGGGATCAAAGCCATAGCACCACATGGATCCCCAAACAAAAAAGGGGAAGGGGGATGGATGTCAGGGGACAAGATTTTGAAGGAGATAAGTCATGCTAAGGAGCTTGATCTTAATCCAAGGATAATGAGAAGCAGAGGATTGACTTGATCAGATTGGGTTTTAGAAAGATCACCCTGGAGGCTGCACACAGTGACTCACGCCTGTAATCCCAGCCCTTTGGGAGGCTGAGGCGGGTGGATCGCCTCCTGGAACTCCTGAGGTCAGGAGTTCGAGACCAGCCTGGCCAACACGGTGAAACCCCGTCTCTACTAAAAATACAAAAAAATTAGCCGGGCGTGGTGGCAGGTGCCTGTAATCCCAGTTACTTGGGAGCCTGAGGCAGGAGAATCACTTGAACCCAGGAGGCGGAAGTTGCAGTGAGCCGAGATCGCGCCATTACACTCCAGCCTGGGCAACAAGAGCAAAACCCCATCTCAAAAAAAAAAAAAAAAAATCACCTTGGCTTGGCATGGTAGCATGCGCCTACAATCACAGCTACTCAGGAGGCTGAGACAGGAGGGCAGCTTGAGTCCAGGAGTCCAAGACCAGCTTGGGCATTATAGGGAGACTGTATCTCAAAAAGTAAAAAAGAAAGATCACCCTGGCTGTCAAATAAAGAACAGATTAGAGGAAGGCAAGAGAAGAGGCAGAGAGTCGGGTGGGGTACTCTTTCGGAATAGGATGAAGCCCAGGACGGGCAGTGGGAGAGGGGATTTCACAAGAGTTGGAGACGGATGGATCAGGAAGTAAAGGAGAGGGAAGAGTGGAGGACCACTCCCAGGTTTCTATTTGAATCTCAATGGGGAGAGAGATAAAGGGTCTGTGATCCCAGAACTTTGGGAGGCCTAGGTAGGCGGATCACTTCAGGTCAGGATTACAAGACCAGACTGCCCAGCATGGTGAAACCCCCAATTCTTCGGATGTGGTGGCACATGCCTATAATCCCAGCTACTCAGGAGACTGAGGCAGGAGAATCGCTTTAACCTGGGAGGTGGAGGTTGCAGTGAGCCAAGATCGTGCCACCGGACTCCAGCCCAGGCAACAAAGTGAGACTCCTCAAAAAATAAAATAAAATAGACTGGGCATGGTGGCTCACACCTGTAATCCCAGGACTTTGGGAGGCGAGGTGGGCAGATCACCAGAGGTTGGGAGTTCAAGACCAGCCTGCCTAACATGGAGAAATCCTGTTTCTACTAAAAATACAAAATTAGCCAGGCGTGGTGGCGCATGCTTGTAATCCCAACTACTCGGGAGGCTGAGGCAGGAGAATCGCTTTAACCCGGGAGGCGGAGGTTGCGGTGAGCCAAGATGGTGCCATTGCACTCCAGCCTGGGCAACAAGAGTGAAACTCCATCTCAATAAATAAATAAAATAAAAGGAAGAGGGATAGGGAAGGGGCAGGCTGGGCACATGGTGGTGAAGATTGGTGACGGTTCAGAGAGAGTTTTGGACAGGCCTAGGAGACAGCAAGTGATACTGAGTCTGGAGGGCAATTGGTGGGATATGGGGGTTCAGAGCCTGGGGTCAGGGCTAGGGAAGGAGGGGGTTATCCACAGCCCAGGATTTGATATATCTGAGCCTGGGGAATTGAGGGAGTGGATCGAGCCCAGAGGAACCACATGAAAGATTTGAAGGCCAGCCAGGAAGGGAGCCAAGGAGGAGCTCACGTCCTGGAGCTAGAGGTGGCCCTGTCTGTCCAGTCCTGCCCAGAGATGGAGTGAGAACATACCAGCCAAAGGTCCTTTGGGTTTAGAGATAACAAAGTCACTGGTGACCTTGGAGGAACGGTTTCTGTGGAGTGGTGGAGCTGGGGAGGGAGTGGGAGGTGAGGACAGGGATGGATGGGTGTGAACATCTCTTTTAAGAAGCACTTTTTTTTTTTTTTCAGGCAGCAATACTGCTAGCTGAAAGGGGCAACTAAGGTGAACATGGGATGAGGGAGGAGTAGAAGTGGGGTACGGGAAGTGCGGGGGGTGTGTTTAGGATGAATGGACTTAGGCAGGTTCATGTGATGAGGGGGAAGACAGACATGAGTAAGGAGAGGAAAATGAAAATCAAGGTGCTCAGGATTGGGGTGTGTGTGTGTGGTGAGGCTGGCACTGGGGGTGATGCAAAGCCTTGCAGTGAGGTTGGCCTTGAAGGGGGAAGATCCATCTATGCTACAGGGAGGGGAAGGAGCAGACAAAGGCTATGAAGGGGGTTCCTCCCAGATGGCCTCAGTTCTCTCTGAAAGTGGGAGGCAGGGTCCTATGCTAACAGCCATATGGTGGGTGGAGTGGTGGAGGGGCACTGTGGAGAGACAGAAAGGGTACTCACTGCTCAGCCAGGAGCCCTGGATGTACCCTGGCAGAGCAGAGCTCACCTGCAGAACCCAGCAGCCCTGAGGGAAGGGCTGGGCATGGGGCATGCAGATGGGTGAGCTAGGCCAGGGTTTGCAGGGTGGGTGGAGCATCCTGGGGCACCAGGTGAGGCTCAGAGAATGGTGAGCCACCTGTTTGGCTGGATCATACATGGGCTAAAAACCCCTTGAGTACTGGGCTGTGAGACCTTTGCCTGGAAGGCAATAGGGAACCATGGAAGGCTGAGCAGGAATGGGACATAATCAAAGCTCTATTTAAAAATTTGTATTTAGTGGCCTGGCACAGTGGCTCACACTTGTAATCCCAACACTTTGGGAGCCGAGGCAGGTGAATCGCTTGAGATCAGGAGTTCCAGACCCGCCTGGCCAAAATGGCAAAACCCTATCTCTACCAAAAACATAAAAATTAGCCAGGCATGGTGGTGCGTGTTTGTAATGCCGGCTACTCAGGAGGCTGAGGCAAAAGAATCGCTTAAACCTGGGAGGCAGAGGTTGCAGTGAGCCAAGCCCAAACCACTGCATTCCAGCCTGGGTGACAGAGCAAGACTAGGTCTAAAAAAAAAAAAAAAAAAAAAAAAAATTGTATTGAGTGATGTGTGTATAGTGTATACTGCATTAGAGAGGTCAGACTGAAGGCAGTCTGGAACTACTTCATGTCAGTATCTGGAACTGCTGACATGTCTAAAGGGAGTATCTTAGTCCATTTTGTGTTGCTGTAACAGAATACCTGAGACTGGGTAGTTTATAAACAAAGAAGTTCATTTGTCTCACAGTTTGGGAGGCTGGGAAGTCCAAGAGCATGGTGCTGGCATCTGGTGAGGGCCTTCTTGCTGCATCCTCACATGGCAGAAGGAGCTTACATGCGGGGTGGGATTGGGGGGCCAAACTCATCTTTTATCTAGAACCCACTCCCTCAATAACTAACCCACTCTTGAGATAATATAGCATTAATCTATTCCTGAGGGCAGCACCTCATGCCCAAAGGTCCCACCTCTCAACACTGTTATATTAGGGATTAAGTTTCCAACACATGGACTTTGTGGGAAATGTTCAACCCATAGTTGAGAAGATGTGAAGTGTCCAATGTCATGGAACAGCTTCTTGCTCCAGAGGTCAGACCTGGGAGCTCAAGGTGGGGCTGGCCCAGAACTGGTCCACTGGGCATGGGCTGCCTCATGGAGCAGTGAGCCATGGGCAGAGGGGGCCCTGCTGGGGGTACTCAAGAGGGGAGCATGGCTTCAGCTGGAAACCAGCATTGATGTTGTTACTCCATTCCATGTGAGATGTCCTTGGATCCTCCTAACAGTCGATGAGGTCAGGATCATCTTTCCCTTTTAGAGATGAAGGACTGAGGCTCAGAGAAGCCAAGTAATTCACCTAAGGCCACATAGCAAGCAAGAAGCAGAGCCAGGACTCAGCCTAAGTCTGAGCTCCTGCCACTTCTCTAGGGACCTCTGCTCCACCTGAGTGCACTGGAAGATTATGGGTGGTTCTGGGGCAGGGCTTGCTGGGGGTGGATTTAAGGCTCAATGACTCCAGTGGCCCAGGGGGACCATGATCCAGGCACTTCCCCAGGTTGCCCAGGGCGCCAGGCTCAGCCTCACTGGGAGGACATCTGTGCCCAGACTGAGGTGGGATCCCCTTGGTCCATGCGGTCACCGCCAGAGGGCGCAGCTGTTGTCCAGGTGAGGGCAAGGGGAGGCCCCCCGCCACCCCATCCCAGTTTCCAGAGAAACCAAGCAGGCTCCCCCTCATGGAGTCGGGGAGCTCTTGTCACCTCTCATCTCAACCCGAGGTCTTGCTGACCCTTCCCCAGGGATGTCAGATTTGCTCAGGGAGTCAGATTTCCTCTGCGTGGGTGTCTGAAGCCTGGAGTCTCCTTGCTGACCCTGTGCCTAGTCTGCTATATCCTCCTCCAAGTGCCACTCCCAGATGTGCTTGTCGTGCCTCCCTCTGCCTCCTTGCATGGCCCCGGTGCCGGGGTGGTGCCAAGCGCCAAGTTGCCACCTCTGTCACCTCTCTCAGCTTCTTCACAACCCTGAGGGGGTGAGGTGGGGTGGGGGAAAGAGTGCCAGCTAGACCACGGGGGTCACCGACAGGGCCCAGAAAAGGGGAGGACAGCACCCTGGACCACACAGCCTGCCCAGGGCCCCAGTGGGCGGCAGGGGAGGGAGGAACTGAATTCCTGTCTGGGCAGGACTGAGAGGGTGGGGGCCCCAGAGGGAGCTGCCGTGGTCCTTCCACTCTAGCCCACCTCCTCCATTTCCCCAGGGTCACCTCCCGCCAGGCTCCCTGTCGATGGGAGCTCCTCCCCCCAACCCCCTACTTGCTCTGCCAGGTTTTGGCTCGGATCCCACCACACTCCCTCCCCGACCCCAGGGCCCTCCCGCTGCCTCCCTCCCTCCCCAAGTTTAGCCCCTTGGCTGTGGCCACTGAGGGCCTGGCTAGGGTCCCAGGCACCACACCACAGCGGCCAGGCTCGCTGGGCTGGAGCTCGGGACAGTCCCAGTCTGTCTGGCAGGACTGGCGGGCTCGGGATTGGCTGGAGCTGCCCCCGCCTGTGGGAGGAGGGAGCTGCAAGGGGAGGCCGCGTGGCTTGCCCAAGGTCACCCTCCCTTTCCCTCCCAGCATCCCTGTTCAACCTTTGTCCTTTCGGCCTCACCTTGAGGAAGGAGGAAACAAGAAACCCAGCAGGCAGAGCGCAGAGAAGCCCGATGAAGGCAAAGGGCTCCTGACACACTTATTCATTCAGCAAACACTGAGTACCTACTGTATGCCAGGCCCCCAGAGCACAGCAGCAAACAGAGCCCCTGCCCTCAAGGTGTCACAGCCCAGCCAGAGACAGGCAAGGAAACCACCACAGGCATCATATAGACTTCTGTCTCTGAGCTGTGTGTGTGGCAAGGGCGCAGAGTGGGACTCGGCCTGGCTAGGGCCGGCTTCCCTAGGGACCGGAGAGGTGAGGAGCCTTTTCTGGCCCAGGCAAGGGATGCAGCTTCTGGCGGAGGCCTGTGTAGGGGCTGTGCAAGTCCTCAGTTTCCTCATCTGGAACAATGTAGGAAATAAATGTGCCCTGATCACGCTTGCTTCCAGGCGGCCTGCGTCCTGGCCTGCAGCCCTCGAAAAGAAGGCGCTGTCGCTTCCACTGGAAGGGTGAGCCCGAGCTCATCAGCGAAAATGGTGGGGAGGGCATTCCCGGGAGCTCCGGATCACACCAAGCTCAGAGGTAGCTAGGGGAGGTGAGGGCCCCGGGTTCTCGGCCGCGCTGCCCAGCTTCCTTGGCCCCTTCCGCTGCCTCAGGCTGCAGGAGAGGAGGGGCTGGTCCCCAGGCTGCCTCTCCTTCCCTCCCCTCCCACACCCCCATGCTCCTGGCCACGTGGCACCTCTGTGCCCCAGGCCTGGGGGAGGATGATTTCTGACCTGGGGACAAGTGGAGCCAGGGAAAGGTGGGTGGGATCTGGGATACCGCGGAGCCCGGATCCGGTGGCGCAGCCCCGCCCCGCAGCCCCGGGGGTGCTGTCTCTTTAAGAGCCTTCAGGCTGCTGGGAGCAGATGGCCAGGCCGGCCGGGGCCCCTTGTCCTTTGTGTGGCTTCGCACAAAAGAGGGGGCCAGCTGAGGAGGGGGCGGCTGTAGCAGGTGGGAGGGGTGGGGCCTTGCCCCTCCCCCTCCTAACCTTGCACCCTTGCCCCTCCATGAGTGGGTTGTTCGCTAGGAATGCGCCTTCCCTCTAGACCCTGTGGCCCCCACAGTCGCCCCAAAACTCCTAGGACACACTTCCTGTGTCGTGGCCCACCTCCTAGGCAGAAGCCTCATTGCATCGGGGCCTAGGGACTCTCCCAACCCCCGCCCCAAGGAATAAACCTCCCCTCCCTGTCCCCACCTCCAGAGCAGAGTCTTCCTTTGGCCCAGAGTGCCTGGCTCTAGATAGAAATAAAGAGAATGAGGTTCTTAGGGGGCGGGGGAGAGGGATGCTGGGGCCGGAGGGAATCCAGTGGCTGGGGATCCCTGCTAGAGAGACTGGGGGTACCTGGGGCAGCCCTGGAGTAGGGAGGCAAGAAATAAGCAGGATGCTGAGCCTGGGGGTGAGGGTGAGGAGGCCAGGCTCGGGTCCCCAGGCTTGAGTCTGGAAAGGAGGCAAGGGGGGATGGGGGTCTCAACTGAGGCCCTGCCTAATAGGGGGCGGGGGCAAGATGGAAGACAGCACGGTAGGAGAGGCTGGTGTGCAGCAATGGTTGCCTGCCAGGCAGGAGGGGAGAGAGATGAGAGCCTCTCCAAAGGGTGGAGGTGCTGGGGACAGGGATGGCGCCCTGCCACTCAGGAGGGGTCGGCCTGAGAGGACTCTCTTAGTCTTGGAGCAGACCTCCTTAGCTCAGACCGGCCCCTGGTCCATTCATTCTCCTCCTTTGTCCAGACCTCCCCACCCTGGGGCTTGGTGCCCAATCCATGATTTAAGAGGAGGATAGAGGCTCCGTAGCCCTGGCCCGAGGTGTGGCGGGCAACGTGGCCGCTGGCTGGGTGGCCCCATGTGGCTGGACAGCGCAGCAGCCGGGTGGGGTTGAGCCTGGCTTTCCCTGGTTGTCCGCAGGAGCCCCCAGGAACGAGCGGCCCCAGCCGGGTCGTGGCCCGACCGCAAGACCCCGGCCGCTCGGCCGCAGGCAGCGGGTGGGGGCAGGGATCCCTGGCTGGGCCCTGGGCTGCTTCTAAATTTAGGAATCTGATTACAGAGTGGCCGAGGAAGGGAAGGGAGAGAAGGGCGCGAGTGCGGGCTCGGCTCAGTCTGGGCACAGCGGGGTGTGCCCGGGTGGAGGTGTGTCCAGGAGACTGGGGCTCCGGGTGGGAGGGGCGGCGGGCGGGGGCTTCAGCTTGTGTGCGCGGCAGCACGTGCCCCGGGCGGCGGGGACGGGCACGGGCGCAGCTCGCAGGCTCGGAGCCGCCGCCGGTGTGTGCGCTGGCTCTTTGTGTGCCTGGCAGGGTGGCTGGGTCTGGCTTTGAAAGTCTCTGCCCACCCCCTCCCCCATCTCCGTCTGTGCCGCTCTACCCGCTTCCCTGTCTGTCACTCTGCCCATGCTTGTCCTGGGGGAGGGGGATGCTGCTTCCAGCTGGGGTGACAGTAAACTCAGTGGGGAGGAGACCCAGTTCCTCTATCCCCTGCAGCCCAGACCTTCCCCTACACCTCCCACTCCCCATCCCTCAGCCCTTGCTACCACTGTTTAGGGGTGCACACTGCAGCAGTTAAAGGGAACTGGGGCGACCCTTGGGGACCCACAGATCCACCAGAAGCCAGGCTCTGGCTGGGTAGCACTTGGAGGAACTCATTCCTTGCCTGTCCAGCCTCCCATCCGTTCTGGCCCCCAAGGGTGCATGAAGGGGGGTCCCCCCTGCGGAAGGTGGGGCGGGGAGTTCCTTGGCAGGAAGGGAAATGGAAGGAAAAGCTGGGCTCCACCCGGGCGGGCGGGCAGGCGGCCCCAGGGCCCCCGGGGCAGGCGGCAGTAACCCGAGCCCACTGGTGTGTGGTGCTAGTGTACGCGTGGGTGGGGCTGACCCCCGGCTACTCCTGGGGGGCAGTGGGGTCTCCCCCAGGGGCAAATCTGGGAGCCCAGGGACGGGAGGGGGGCCCCCGCAGCGGGACGCGTGCCCCACCAGGGTCCTGATCCCACCCCCTGGAGGTCTGGCCCTGGCCCCCAGGCCCCGCCCCCCGGGCCCTCCCTCCCACCCCAGGGCCAGATGTTCAGCTGGCGGAGGCATCGGCTGGGGGAGGGGTGCTGAGGCCGCAGCCGGCACTACTTCCCTGCCAGCAGCTTCATTGTGTGCGCGAGGAGCGAGCGGCGGCGGAGAGCGGGCGAGCGAGCGGCAGCCCGAGCGCGGCGGGGAGAGCGAGCGCGCCGGGGAGGGTGCGAGGCGGCGCCCGCGGCTGCGCTCCGCCCGCCTCCCGGCAACTCTGCCCAGCGCCGCGCGCCGTGCGCGCCGTCCCGCCGCCGCCGCCGCCGCCGCCGGGGCCCCGGCGGGCTGCCGTCGCGGGCAGGGGTCTGCTTGGGACACGGGTCCCCGCCCGGGGACTGGGGCATCCCCGGCGCAGCCGATAGCCGCAGAACCCTGGGGGCGCAGATTACGCTGCAGCGGCCGACCGCTGAACGGCGTGGGCAGGTGGGCGGTGGGGTTCCAGGGCGCCCCGAGGACCGGGGACCGCGACTTAAGGGGAACCCCAACCCTGAAGGGCGTACATAGCAATCGCGCCCCAGCCGCGCCGGACCTTGCGCTCATCCCTTGCGTCCCCCACTTCTGCACAAACTTTTCTGACGCCCTGGCTCGTGGGGGTCGCGGAGAGCGCTGGGGCTGCCCGGTGGGCTCCCACCCCGCCGGACCCTAGCCACGCTGACCTCCTGCCTCTCCTAACCTCAGTGGCGACCTCTCCAGGCCCGGCCAGGCTAGGCACTCGGAGCGAGTGCAGCAACCACTGTCGCTCTCCGAAAGCTCCCGCGCCCCCCCGGGGCAGCTGGGCGGGGTAATGCCCTCGGTGATGGAGAAGCCGAGCGCGGGCTCCGGGATCCTGTCCCGCAGCCGGGCCAAGACGGTGCCCAACGGCGGACAGCCCCACTCGGAGGATGACAGCAGCGAGGAGGAGCACTCGCACGGTGAGCCCGGTGGCCTAGGGTTAAAAGCGCGCCGGCCTTGGGGGAGCGGAGTGGGGCGGGAGGGGGAAGAGTTGCCGACCACGAGCGTGTTACACTGATGGCTCCTGCCTCTCCTGGATTGGAGCCTCTGCTTTGCTTCTCCCCCAAGCCCAGGCTGCCGGCACAGCCAATCTGGAACCTGGGCCCCTAGCTGCTGTGGAGGCGTCCTGTCGGCCCCTCCCCTGCCCTCAGCTCCTCAGGGACTGAGGCATCCCTCCCTTGCATAGAGTGGATCTCTCATACCTTGCCATCTTGCAGGGGACTGAGGTCTGGCTGGAGCAGGGGCTGGAGAGACACCTCCACACAGAGCTGTGAGGCTCCTGTGGTGGGGAGGAGCCTTGGGTTCCTTGCAGGGCTGTGGTCCAGGTCTAGGGGCTGCCCTCCAACCCGGCTCCCCTCCCCCCAGCCGGAACAAAGCACTGTGCTTGGCCTGGGCTCTAAAACCGCCTCCTTGTCCACCCTCCAGCCCCAATGGCCATGGCTGGACAGGGTCTTTTCCTCTTCCAGTCCCTTCTGTGGCTGCAGGTAACTGAGGGGGACAATCAGGGAAAAGTGAGCCTCCTGGAAGGTGGGGGCCCTGGGTGGTCAGGAAGGAGAACTCCAGGCCAGCCACCTCCCCCGCCACATCCTCTCTCCCGTCCGCCCTCCCTGGAGTCCTGACTACCTCCCCCTTGCTCCACAGACAGTATGATCCGCGTTGGAACCAATTACCAGGCCGTAATTCCGGAGTGCAAGCCTGGTGAGTGGCAGGACAGGCTGTGAAGTGGGGTGGGGGTGGAGGCCCCGGGCTTAGCCTGCAGCCCCACCTGGGGTGCCCTTGGCTGGCTCCCCCTGGGAGGACAGGCTGGCAGGGGTGGGTGGCCCTGCGGCATGGTTAGCTTTCCTGCCCTGCCTTCCTGTCTGGGTCTCTGCCCCTCCTTCCCTTCTGGGCCTCAACCTCCCTGGCTCCACTCCTCTGCTGCCCTCTGGCCATGGGTCCAGCCAGGCTTGTGCCACCAGGCTGATCTGAGTGTCTTCCCTCCTGCTCCTCGGCCTTTCAGAGAGCCCTGCACGCTACAGCAACAAGGAGCTGAAGGGGATGCTGGTGTGGTCACCCAACCACTGTGTGTCAGATGCCAAGCGTGAGTGGGGCACAGCCCTGGGAGGTGGGGGCTTGGGTTCATCCCAGCTCCAAGCCAGCTCTTCTCAGAAGGGGGCTGGAAGCTGAGGTGTGTGTGGGTCCAACCCTTGCCCTGGGGCTCGTGTTCAGGGGCCTGGCCGCTGGGGGGTGGTCCCTTTCTGGACAGGCCTGGGTTAGGAGCTATAACCCCCTTCACCAAGACCCTGCCCCTCCTGCCCCTGCAGTTGACAAGTACATTGCAATGGCCAAGGAGAAGCATGGCTACAACATTGAGCAGGTGAGCCTTGGCCCCCAGGGACTTGGGAATGGGGTGGAACGGTGCTGGGAGCAGCTGAGCCTGAGCTGCCCCTTGCCCCGGGCCAGGCGCTGGGCATGCTCCTGTGGCATAAGCACGATGTGGAGAAGTCGCTGGCTGACCTGGCCAACTTCACCCCATTCCCTGACGAGTGGACAGTAGAGGACAAGGTGCTGTTTGAACAGGCCTTTGGCTTCCACGGCAAGTGCTTCCAGCGTATCCAGCAGATGGTAAAGCCCTTCCACCCCCACTCCCTGGCGCTCCTCTGCCCCTCCTTTCTGAAGAGTTTACCTGGGGCCCAGAGTCTTGAGTGGGCCCCAGCTTCTGGCGTTGCCTCCTCCAGCTGCCGGACAAGTTGATTCCCAGCCTGGTGAAATATTACTACTCTTGGAAGAAGACCCGCAGCCGAACTAGCGTGATGGACAGACAGGCCCGGCGGCTGGGGGGCCGCAAGGACAAAGAAGACAGGTGGGGGCAGGAGCAGGCACTGGGCATGAGGGTAGGTAGAGCTCCTGGCACCTGCCTCATTCCCTCCCTGGCCCCTGTGTCAGCAGTGATGAGCTCGAAGAGGGTCGAGGAGGCGTGAGTGAGGGAGAGCCTGACCCTGGAGACCCTAAGAGAGAGGTGAGCTCCCAGAGCCTCTGGGCCCCGCCTGCCTGTCCTCTTGCCTCTCTCAGGCTCTGCACCACCTACCCGCCTCTCCTTTCACTGGCAGCCTCTGCCCTCTCGGCCCCTGAATGCACGCCCAGGCCCTGGAAAAAAGGAGGTCCAGGTATCTCAGTACCGCCACCATCCCTTGCGAACCCGGCGTCGCCCACCCAAGGGCATGTACCTGAGCCCTGAGGGCCTCACGGCAGTGTCAGGAAGCCCAGACCTTGCCAACCTCACGCTCCGAGGCCTTGACTCTCAGCTCATCTCCCTCAAGCGCCAGGTGGGGCCCTGGGAAATGACGGGGCTATGCAAAGGGGGCACTCAGCACCTGGGAACTGAGGTCTGGGGGGAGCTGAGGTGTAAGCGAGATGGTTCAGGGGCTGAGCCCCATCCTCTAGGACTCTGGGCAATGCGGTGTTCTTTTTGGGCCTTCTTTTAAAAACTGGTCTATAGGCTGGGTGCGGTGGCTCACGCCTGTAATCCAGGCACTCTGGGGGACTGAGGCGAGCGGATCACCTGAGGTCCCGGGTTCAAGACCATCCTGGCCAACATGGTGAAACCCCATCTCTACTAAAAATACAAAAATTAGCTGGGCATGGTGGCACACGCCTGTAATCCCAGCTACTTAGGAGGCTGAGGCAGGAGAATCCCTTGAACCTGGGAGGCAGAGGTTGCAGTGAGTGGAGACTGCACTACTGCACTCCAGCTTGGGCAACAGAGTGAAATTGTCTCAAAATAAATTAATTAATTAAATTAAATTAAATAAATAAAACCCACCTGCAGATTTGCCAGGAGCCCCTGGCACAGCCCCAGACATTGTATGTAATCCCAGCACTTTGGGAGGCCGAGGTGGGTGGATCACCTGAGGATGGGAGTTCGAGACCAGCCTGACCAACATGGAGAAACTCTGTCTCTACTAAAAAAAATACAAAATTAGGCCAGGCGCGGTGGCTCAAGCCTGTAATCCCAGCACTTTGGGAGGCCGAGACAGGCGGATCACAAGGTCAGGAGATCGAGACCATCCTGGCTAACCCGGTGAAACCCCATCTCTACTAAAAAATACAAAAAACTAGCCAGACGAGGTGGCAGGCGTCTGTAGTCCCAGCTACTCAGGAGGCTGAGGCAGGAGAATGGCGTAAACCCAAAAGGCGGAGCTTGCAGTGAGCCGAGATCCGGCCACTGCACTCCAGTTTGGGCGACAAAGCGAGACTCCGTCTCTAAAAAAAAAAACATAAAAAAATACAAAATTAGCCAGGCGGAATGGCAGGCGCTTGTAATCACAGCTACTTGGGAGGCTGAGGCAGGAGAATCGCTTGAACCTGGGAGGCGGATGTTTTGGTGAGCTGAGATTGTGCCATTGCACTCCAACTGGGTAACAAGTGAAGCTCCGTCTCAAAATATACATATATATATGTGTGTGTATGTGTGTGTGTATATATATATATATAATAAAAATAAAAACTGGTCTACAGAAAGGGGAGAACCCCAGCGGCTCCCCTACTGAGTAGTGCAGGGGAACGAGCCAGATGGTGGACGGCAGAGAGCTTTGCCGGGCCAGTGGTGCTGGTGTCTATGCAGAAGTAGGGTCCTGTGAGGGGCATGGTGGTCTGCCTGAGATGGGAGTCTGATGTTCCTCCACTTCCTGGCCTTCCCAGGTACAGAGCATGAAGCAGACAAACAGCAGCCTGCGCCAAGCCCTGGAGGGCGGCATTGATCCACTCCGCCCCCCGGAGGTATGGCCGCTCTTTAAGTTAGGGTGCAAAAGGGGATTTCTCTCTGGAGGTAGCGCAGAAAGAGTACTACTTGGGGTGCAGGGCTGCCATTTGCATGGTTTTGAGTCTAAAGGCTATGTGTGTTCCTTGCTTTCCAGGCCAACACCAAGTTCAACTCCCGCTGGACCACAGATGAGCAGCTTTTGGCTGTCCAAGGTGGGTTAAACTGTGGTGAGAAGAGAGGACCCCAGGAATCTATCTCCCCACCCTCCAAGGAGTGCGGGGGGCAGAGGGGAAGGGTCAGGGAAGTAACTAGTTCTGAGGGGTATTGACGCTGCTGCCCTTTTGACCCTTGCAGCCATCCGTAGGTATGGCAAAGACTTTGGGGCTATTGCAGAGGTGATTGGGAACAAGACTCTGACCCAGGTGAAGACTTTCTTTGTGAGCTACCGGCGCCGCTTCAATCTGGAGGAGGTGCTGCAGGAATGGGAGGCTGAGCAGGATGGGGCCCCTGGAGCCCCGGTCCCCATGGAGGAGGCTAGGAGAGGGGCTCCATTGCCAGCCCCAGCCCTAGAGGAAGATGATGAGGTGAGAAGGGGGTGAGAGAAACCCCTCAGAGAGAAGAGGTGAGGCGAGGCGAGGCAAGGCGCTGCCTCGGTCCTTAGACTGGGCTGAGGGCGGGAAGAGCCTGGCTTCTCACTCTTTTCTCTCCCCTCAGGTCCAGATTACAGCGGTCTCCACATCTGTGCCCCGATCAGTGCCCCCTGCGCCACCACCCCTCCACCTCCCACCTCGCTGTCCCAGCCGCCCCCACTGCTGAGGCCACCTTTGCCCACGGCTCCCACTCTGCTCCGACAGCCACCCCCACTGCAGCAGGGCCGCTTCCTCCAGCCCCGGCTGGCCCCCAACCAGCCCCCACCACCTCTCATCCGCCCCGCTCTGGCTGCCTCCCGCCACAGTGCCCGTCCTGGCCCTCAGCCCCCACCCACCCTGATTGGAGCCCCTCTGGAGCCCCCGGCACCCTCACTCTGAGCCCTGTGGCCCTCCACCAACCACAGGCTCCAGGATCCCTTTGCTGGCCATCCCCAGGCATCTCTGGTGTCACTGAGGACAGAAGGGACTAGGGATCTGGCGGGGTCTTTGGAAGACCAGAGCTGCGCACAGCCCAGCCCCGCCCTGTGGGTTCTGCATGTGTTCCTGGCAGCTGGGCCTGTCTCCTGGGGCCATGGCCAGGCTCAGGGGCCTTTGAGCTGGCCTGAGGGCACTTTCGATTCCTGGCTGGGACTGGAATGGCTGCCTCCTAGTCTGCTGGGGCTTGGCCTCTGGGCTCTGCCCTTTATGTGTCGGGGGTAGTGACCTTAGCATGGGGTGGGGAGAGGGCAGTTGGGTGTGCTGGCTGTTCTCATTCCTCTTTCCCTTATTTTTAGCAATAAGTCTGGGGTGAGGTGGGGAGGGAGGCTGCAGAGGGGGAGGTGGGCAGAGGAGCCTTACAGCAGCTGAGGCTGGAAGAGAAGCTCTGTCTTCAGGGGCCAGCTGGGAAATGCTAAGGAGCTGAGGGTGCCCACCAAACCCACCTTCCAGAAACTTGGAGAAATGGGGGTTGGGAATTTATGCAGACATGGATTTATTTTTCAACATTTTTTAAAAATTAAAAAAAAAAAAAAACCTAAGCTTACTGAGTTTTCTTTCCCTTTTGGTGCAAGGGCCCTGGGCTTTGCTTCCTGTCTGTGCCCTGTGGGTGGGTGGGGAGCTGGGCCCACCCAGCACTGGCCCCAGACAGGAATCAAGTCTCTCCTGCAAGGCAGGCAGGCTGGGCCACATCTTGCCCACAGGGGACTGGGTCCCTGCCTGGCTGGGAGAAGAAACAGGAGGAGGCAGCTCAGATTCCAAACATTCTCTTTATTATGTGTTTGATCCAGAGGAGAAACTAAGTGCAGGGTTGGGGAGGAGGGGGCTAGCCGGGGAGGGGCCACCTTGCCTGGGTGCCCCGGGCCCCTACCCCCTTTGGGAGCCAAGCCATGCCCTCCCGGCCCCCTCAGAGCACCCGGGCTGTTCCATAGGGCAGGAGGGGAGAAGGGAGGGAGGGGGAGCCCTTGGTCTGAGCCGCAGTAGGAGTGTGGGGCAGGAGGGCTGAGGTTGGCGAGGCCCCTTCCTAGGACGCAAGGGCTCGACTTAATCGCTGAGCCTGGCCTGGGAGCGGGGGTGATGAAGAGGGGTGGAGTCATCATAAATCAAAAAAAAAAAAATAATAAAATAATAAAATAAAAAATAAAACCCATCACAAAAAAATGTACAACTCAGGTGAGGGTAGGGGCAGCCTCTGTGTAGGACTCCCTCCCCCAATTTCTCAAGAACAGAAACAGTAGAGAAATAAATTAAGGGATGCAGTGGCCACCACCAGCCAAGCGCCCAAAACCGCCCATGCCCACACTGGCCACTGAGGGCAGCAAGCTGGGAGTCGCTTTGCCTATCTGTCCCCCACCCTGTGGAGGGCAGATGCTCCCGGCCCTGCTGCCTAACCCAGCCTTCTGCCAGGTGGCCCTGGAGGCCCTGGGCAGTGTCTCCTGAGAGGAGGGGGCGACAGTGTCAGGAAGAAAAGGCAAGGCTGAGAGATGAGAGTGGTGAGGGAAGTCACTGCTATGGAGAGAGCTGGTGCCCAGATTAATGCCAATGAAGGGGAAGCCATGGGGAGAGGAAGGGCGAGGGGGCTGTGCTTTCAGACAAAGGCTCCCCCATCACAGAGTGCCCAGTGGCCCTGCTCTGGAGACCAACAGCCCAAGCGGCCCCCCTGGGGGGGCCCGAGGAGCCAATTTGCCCTGCAGTCCCCTCCCCTCTCCCAGCCCTGGGGTCAGCCCCTCCTTCTATCCGGGAGGGGTGGGAGAAGATGGCACAGACTTTGAGGAGGGAACACACGTCCCCACAGCAGCTTGTGGAAGGAAATGCCCAGCTCTGGGAAGGAGGGGCAGAGGGTACAGTGTGGAGGGAGGCGGAGCCTTGTGCCGGCCCTCCAGCCTCGGCAGCCCCGGAGCAGCCCCCAGTCCCACCCACTGCAGGGCTGCGCAGCACCCCCGCCCCCTGCCCCGCCACCCAGGCCTCCAGCCCAGGGGCCTGAGGTCAGGGGAAGGCCACCTCTGGTGGTTTGCTTGGAGGGGAAGGAGGGAGGAGAGGGAAGAAGCCCACAGCGGGCCTGGCGGAGGGCCTGACGGGAGCTCCACCACTCTTGCCTGAGAGTGTTCCAGCCCTGAGCCACCCTCCCGGGAAACCCCACAGATCCAGTCTCGACTGTCCCAATGGGGCAGGGAGGAAAGGTGGCCGCTGGGATTTTTTTTTTTTCTTTTTTCTTTTTGGTAATAAAAAATTTCTTGGTTTAGGCGAAATACTCTGTGCAACCGCAGTACCGAGGGGGAGCCCTGCCCCCCCTTCCACCCTCCCCTTCCTTTGCCTCCAGTGGGGGAGAGGGGAAGGGGGAATCTCTGGGCAGGGGTGAATGTGGGGGGCGGGAGAACAATCTCCCACCCCCCACAAACATGTAAGAGAAAACTGAGAAGGGCCAGGGAGGGGAGAAGTGCCAGCAGGGGAGACACACCAATCCATCGCTGCAGTCTCGCCCAGGTGGGGCGGCGCGGCGGCCCGGCAGCCCGTCCAGCTGGCCCGCCCCCGCCGCCCCCGCTCCTGGCAGCCTGTTAAAGCTTCAGCTCGTTGGCTATTTTGGAGGCAATGTTTTTGAAGGCCATGGAGGTGCCCGATATCCGCTTAAATCGAACCCCATTGAGAGAGAGCCGCGGCAGTTTGCACACCTCCATCTCCCACTGCACGAAGTCCTCGTGGCCCGGCGTGCCGTGCATGCACAGCAGCATGTATTTCTCATGCAGCTCGCTCTGGCAGCTGTTCGCGTCCAGCACCTTGCGGATCTCCCGCATCATCTCGTTGGGCTCCATGGAGCTCGTGGTCTTCATACTCCACGTGAAGCGGAGGGAGCGGGGTTTGGCCTCCCGAAATTCTTCCTTTTCTTTGTCGTTGACGCCACTGCCCACCACGTGAGGTCTGTGGAGAGGGCAGAGGCGGGCGTCACGGGGGGCTGAGGCACCCCACCCCAGGAGGGCCACCCTGGCAGACAGCCCTCGAGCCCAGAGAGGAGAGCGGGAGGGAGCAGGAGCAGCCAGGCGCGGCCCCTAGCTGCGGGGGCGGAGGGAGGCAGTCCTCCAACCCCTGTTTCAGGACAGTGAAGGGGAGAAGCCAGCCTTGGGGTAGGCGGGGTGGGGTCAGGGAAGACACCGGTGCCCTCAATAGCACGAGCATAGACTCTATCTCCAGAAAGAAGCCTCGCAGCACAGGGAGGTGGGAGGGTCCAGGGGTAGGAATCTGTAGCCCCGACCACCCGACCCAGAACTCCGACTTCCGGAATATACCAGACCTGAAGAGAAGGGCCCATTAACTCCTGCAATTGGGTTTGGGAAGGGGAAACTCTCTGAGGAAAGGGAGGCCCCAGAGGGTAGGGACAGGGCAGAACCACGGGAGGAAGAGCCAAGTGGCAGAAGGAAGAGAGGAGCAGGAGGCTTGTGGCAAGCCCGGTGGCCCGGGCAGGGCCAGTGCTGGCTCCAGCCCTCTCACCTGAGCGTCTCCACTCGGTCTTTGCTTTCAGGTTCATTCAGGTTCCTCAAAAAACAGAGCGAGGGAGAGTTTAGTGCTGGGATCTCTCGCTCCTTCCGCCGCCACAGACCCAGATGAGAGGGGGTCTGGGGAGGTGCCACCAGTGGGTGGGCAGGACCCAAGCCCAGGGCCCTCTGCCCATCACCTGGCAAGCCAACAGGGCTCTGCAGCACCTCACACTGGCGGCTCAACCATTTCTTTCCAGCAGGGAGCCCAGCACATGGGGCCTGTCCCTCCCCACACTCCCAGATCTGTGTCTGCGCCGGGGAGAAGCCTCCGCTCTGGGGGAGGAGGGGGAGTGGCTGTGCACGCACTTCTCTGAGCACACCGAGCACACAGCCCGGCACGAGGCTGCTCCCCCACAACCAGGGCTCACGCGCTCTTCTGGGGGTTGCGGGTGTGAGTGAGTTTTTGGAGCCACACGCTAGGGTCTCAGGACTGCAGTCCTTTTGGAGGAAAGGGGCTGCAATGCTTTGGGTCTCTGTAGGAGGAGGGGCTGTGGCTACCCAAGGGTCTCTGTCAGGAGGCTCAAAGTGCCAAGGCCTGGGTCTGCATGGTAGGCACCTGGGGATGGGTGCCTGCTGCTGAGTGGAAAAGGCCGCCTCCTCCGACCTTTCCCAACTCCCCTACCTGCTGGCCTGCCAGGCCATCTGCTCATACACAGGGAGGACGAGGGCGGGGCGGGGCAGACACCTTGGGTGGGTGGTGGGGAAGAGGTCTGGCCCCGCTGAGCGGCTTCTCCAGCTCCTGGCTGGAAGATGGGTGTCTGGAGCTAGGAAATTGGGGATTGCAGAGGGAGGATGTGAGAGGAAGGAGAAAGAGCAGCAGCACATAGAAATAAACAGGAAGACACAACCAACACAGGGGTGCACACAAGCGCACTGCGAGCAGGGAGCCCGGCTGTGCGAGGAAGGCACCCCCCCTGCTCTCTCCAGATGCCCTGTGGGGCAGCCCCCTGCTGGGGCCCCTTGAGGCAGCAGCCAGCCAGGCAGTCAAGAGCTGGGTGAGAGGAGGAGGGGATGGGGAAAGCCTGAAGACCCTGTCTGGACGTTCCTCCATCAGCTGTGGCACCAATGTGCCTGCCAGGCATCCCAGTTCCAATGCAGGGCCTGAGCAGACAGCCCTGGGGAACAAGCACTCTTAACCTGGCCCTTGGTCTTCAGCTTGGTATTTGGCCCCCAAGGCCTGCAGAGAGGATGAGCATAAGGCCAGGGGTGAAACAGCCAGGAAGGGGCCCATGAAGGGAGACCTCTGAGCAAGGGTGCAGAGATCTGTTGTTTTGCTAGGGCTTGGGGTAGAACGGCCCTTGCCCTGGAATGTCCCAGCTCCCGGCACTTTGGAAGGGACAGGCCATATCTGGAGAAAACAGCCCAGAGGAGAAGAGGCTTGATTTATTCAGATGCTGCTGGCGGCAGGGGTGCGGGTGGGTGGGGCTAGTTCTGCAGGAGCTGCCAGGAGGGGGTGCTGTGCTCCATTTGTGAGACAAAAGCTCCTAAGGTCTGGAGGATCTAGACTGAAACCTTGGGGTCCCAGGGTCCCTGTAGTGTCTCCAAGGTCCTGCCATCCCATAGGCCAAGGGGAAGAGGTCACACAGCTCTGAAGTTCAGGAAGCCCAGGAGACAGACAAGATACCATCCCAGATGCACTTGTAACCCTGGAGCTTCCTCACAGCGCATGCACATGACAGGGGAAAGCGCCAGGAAAGGATCCCAACACTTGTGACCAAAACCTGGAGTGAGGGGGAGTGGGGATGGGGTGGGGTGGGTGAGAGGAGACAATCTTAAAG
Source organism: Trachypithecus francoisi (assembly GCF_009764315.1). Classification (NCBI taxonomy): domain Eukaryota; kingdom Metazoa; phylum Chordata; class Mammalia; order Primates; family Cercopithecidae; genus Trachypithecus; species Trachypithecus francoisi. The sequence continues at coordinate 10,321,932 of NW_022681473.1, forward strand.
GGAGGCTTCCCTCAGACAGTCTCCCCTTACTTGAGGACAGGCGTAACTGTGGGCCCAAGGAAGGCCCCTCATTTTTAAAGCCATTTGCCCTGAGTGGGCCAATGTGGCCTCTTAGCCCTGCCTGTTCGTACTGGGGGCACTGAAGGCAGGCCCTGTGCCGTTGCCCAATCAGAGGCAGTCTTCATCCCTTTAAGATGGCAGAGAGAGGAGGGCCACACAGACTTGGTTAAGCAGATGGAGGAGAGTAAGAGCCAGAAAAGGGGAGTTAGTGATGGAGGCAGGACACAGGACATGGACACACACACACACACACACACACACACACAGCGGGCTCAACGCCTACCTTCTGGCAAACCTGAAAGACAGATTTCTAAAAAAACAAACAAAAAAAAAAGACAAAATAAAAAAAGAAATAAAAAAAACCAACAAGACGGTATGTGGATAAGCAGGTGGGGAGTGGCTTTACAGGTTCAAGGGTCATCCCGTTTTCGGAAGAGCCGCTCAGCGAGACTAGAGTCCCAGGCTTTCAGACCTGCCCACCCTCTCTGCAGGCCTCACACCTGCATTCTGGGGCTCAGATGGGGCAGTGGCTTTGGCTCCTCCAGCAGAGTGGAGTGAAACGTAGAGGAAGGGCAGGCGAGCCTGCTCTCTCAAAGCCCCTGCTGCTTCCTGAGCTGCTACTCCAAGGCAGGGAGAGGAATGGGCAGGACAGGGACGCGGAGCATCCCAGGAGGCCAGCCAGTTGGCTGGATGCACTTCAAGCTGCCCCTCTGTGGTGGCTGGGGGCTCAGGTGTGAGCAACCCCATGAAGAGATCCCCACCCTGGGTCCAACACAGGAAAGCTCTGGCACAACCTTTGGCACACAGGAACGCTTTGGCACAACCTCCGGTTAGGTTAGGGAGGAGGCCACTGTGGGCCCTCGCCAGTGATTTCATTTATAGGTTTCGCCCTAAGAACCCCTGGGCAGAAGGGCATGGCTGTGGCTGCAGCCAGAAACAGAACCAGCTAAGGGGAGAGGCAGTCAAAGGGACAAGAGACCAGGACAAAATTTTCCTTGCTGGCCCCAGCCTGGCTCATGCCTCATGACTTTGCAGCTGCGTCACCAAATATAAGTTTCCATGGGAACCCAGGAGAGAAGGGGGGGCTTTTATTTTAGCATCTGAGTTCACACTCTCCTAGAGAGGAGGCGGCATCGGCCATCTGCTTGGGGCCAGAGAATGAGGGGTGCTTGTAAGGAGTTGGGGAGAGGCCTAAGAGGGGTGGGCCTGGGCACATAAGGTGTTGACAAAGACCCAATTTCTTGTGCTTCCCGAAGCCTCTTCTAACCCCAAGACCCAATACCGGTACAGTGTCCCAAATCCCAACCCCCAACCCCCCACCCACTCCCAGTCAAGTAGGAAGGCCTGGCCTAAGCCTCTCTGCCACCCAAAGCTCCTTGCTTACCTGCGTACAAACTTGGAGGTGAACTTGCTGAAGATGCTCCCAGAGGCCCCCCGCCGGCCCTGGCTGTGGCCAGAGGGAGAGGCTGGGGTCACACCATAGGGCAAATTCTGCTGGTCCCGCACCTGTCGGAGCTGCCCAGCATGGAAGGTGCTTCGGCTGGACACACCCCGGGGGAAATTAGTTCGGTCTGGGGCTCCACCACTGCTGCTGATGTTGTGGGCGGATGGGGAGGCGACAGGGACACGTTGGGGGGCTGTGCTGTGAGAAGAGAAGTGGGGTTGAGGGGGACGAATTAGGGTACAGGACAGCCATCATCCCTGGGCACCTGGACACCCTGTGGCGGGGACAGGGAGGGGATGCCAGGGCAGAGGCAGCCATCACGAGGACACAGAAGGAAGGGCGTGACTATTGAGGACAGTGGTGAGAAGGAAGTCTTGTGGAAGTGGAAGGAGATGGTTTGGGAAGGGAGGGAGGGAGGCAAGGAAGGACCCGTGTGTGGAGTGTGGTTTAGGCTGGACAGAGCGGCCTCCCTGGGAGCCGGGCAGACTGGACCCTCAAGCGGGCAATGGGGACCAACCCTCGAAGATTGAGTCCCTGTGAGGCCGACTATCCCCGGGGTCCCTAAGGAAACCCAGGAAGGTTCAGAACAAAAAGGTTTCCCTTTGGAGCCTTAGGACAGCTTCCTGCATACCTGTTCTGAGAGGGAGAACTGGAAAAGAGGGGCATTAACGCTCTTTTTTGTTCCCTCCACTTCCTGGCCGCAGGGGACAGACCCATTTCTTGTGGCTAAGATGACAAGAACAGAGCAGGACCCCCAAGTGGGAGGAAGAAATTGCTGGGGCAAGGGGGTAGGGTGGGCTGAGGGCAGCAGGTGCAGCAGCTGCCCCAGCACACTTGCCTGGGCCGCGGCACCTCACAGTTACTCTCCGTGGGGGGCAGCCCAGAGGCCTTGTTGGGGTGCACGGAGGCCGACATGGATTTCTGGTGCTGGCGGGGCCGGGCCGCAGAGACTGCGGCAGAAGCAGAAGCCGTGGAGGCCCGGGACCCTGGCATGGTTAGGCTAGGAGACAAAAGCAGCGGAGAGGCCCGTGTTAGGGGTGAGTGAGGGCAGGAGGCCTGGATTAGGAAGCAAGGGCAGGGGAAGGGCCAGAGCTGGGGAGCTCCAGCAGGGTAGAGGTCAGGCCTGGGCAGCAGCGGGATGCAAGTCAGAACTGAGGAATGCGGGGCTGGGAGTGGAGGTGAGTGAGGTCGGGAAGCAACGAGGTGGGTCAGAGCCTGGGAAGAGGAAACCAGAAATGAAGGAGAGCAGACAAGGGGCTGCTGCCTCCAGGCTGCACTGGCCTCCTAAGAATTCTAAGAATAAGAGAGTTTCTTCTACAGAAAGAGTGGGGTGTTGCTGAGGGGAAGCTTTCATAAACTCTGAAGAGATAGAGCCAGGAATGCAACACTAAGAAATGCGGCCGGTGAAGGCTGGGGAGCTCTGGTCTCATGGGGATGGCTGGAGTCGCCCTCTATGTGTACACCCCTCAAGATGGGCATCTCTTGGTTCTGCCCTGAGCTGGGACCCCCAACACAAGGCCTTAGGTGCTCATGTCTAGAGGAGGGCAGCTGCCATGCCCTGGCCGTGGTCGAGAAGCGAGCATGCAGCTGAGATGGCCACAGTCAGCCCCACACTTGGCAAACTGCAAGAAGCAGTCAGAGGAAGATGGGGAGGAGGCAATGGCGTGGAATAGGGGAGGGGAAAGCTGGACTGGACACAGCCAGGATGGAACTCCAGGGAGCAGGGAGCAATGTGCTGGCAGGGACAGGAGACGTTGCTGCTGACAGACATCACCCTGTGAGACGTGGCTCCTAGGGAGCGAGGCAGGCAGGGCCCGGGTCTCTCACCTGTCTTTGCCATTCTGGATAGAGGCCTGGCCGAGGCTGGCCCGCTCCAAAAGTGGGGAATTCCTGCTTCGATTTGTGCTGGTGGAGAGGACGCTGTTCTGTGGGGGAATAAAGGGCAAGCGTTCTATCAGAAAGCCGAAGTGGTCTACAGCCAGGTTCTCCCCCCAGGTTCATGGAACAAGCTTCCCCTCCCTTCCATCTGAAGCAGACAGTGGTAGGTTAAGGAAAGGATTCTGCTTTTACTCCTGGGAGCGAGGCTTCCTACTGCAAGCAGAAGTGGCAGCCAAAGGGAACAGAGTCTGAATTAAGAGAAGAGCTGCCTCAGAGGGCAGGCCTCACCGCAGGAAGGAAGGAGAGGGCGGGGGCTGCGGCTCACCGTGGAAGGGGTTGGGGTGGTCTTCTTCCTCTCCAGGCCGGGCAGGGGGCTGGCAGGCACCTTGGCTGTGCTGCTGGCTTTCCGCCCCGACTCCCGGTCTTCCTCGGGCCGCTTATTTTCTGCATTGTTACTCTGAGTCTTCTTAGAGTAAGAATTAGAGGTGGGAATGGCAGGACCAGCTGCTGGGCCAGAGGGAGGGTGGGAATGGGTAAGGCCAAGGGGTCCACTGAGTACCAGCCCCATGCATGCTCATCTCCTACAGGGCTGGCCAACAACCCAGCAAGCCCCCATTCCACAGAGGTGAGGGAAGGGAAGTGGCTTGCCCATAGCCGTGCTACTAATAACTGGCTGAACAAGGACTGAAACTTAGCTCTGTTACCCAAGTCCCCACAGAACCTGTGACCTCTCTGGAGAGGGGTGACTCCCTACCTACAACTCCCAAAAGCATTTACCCTGGTCGCTGAAGCGCCGCTGCTTGGGATTGGCCGACACGCTGCGCTGTACCTTGTGGGATGGGGATGGGGCGCTGCTATTGGTCAGATCAGCTGAAGGCCGGGGCTTCAGGGTGATGGTGTCACCTTCCAGCTAAAAGAAACAGAAAACAGCTTCAAGGGAGGGCAGAAGTCACATGGAAATCCCTACAGATGGACACATTTACACATACCACCCTCTCCCAACACTCAAATACCCAGGATCATACCAGACGTCCACTTGTAAGACCAATAAATCCCCCCTTCACCCTGGAGACACACATGCTCTGACACAGACACTGACAGACAAAGCCTCAGAGAGGAATACATAAGCCACACACCCAGACACAAACATCCACAAGAACACATGTCCAGATTCAAGACCACTCCCCTCAACACAGAGCAATATGGGCCTACACCAAGTGGCAGCAGGTGCCTCTTTTTTTTTTTTTGAGACAGAGTCTCGCTTTGTCACCCAGGCTGGAGTGCAGTAGCACGATCTCAGCTTACTGCAAGCTCCGCCTCCCGGGTTCACGCCATTCTCCTGCCTCAGCCTCCAAGTAGCTGGGACTACAGGCGCGCACCACCACGCCCCGCTAATTTTTTGTATTTTTAGTATAGACGGGGTTTCACCATGTTAGCCAGGATGGTCTCGATCTCCTGACCTCGTGATCCGCCCGCCTCGGCCTCCCAAAGTGCTGGGATTACAGGCATGAGCCACCGCACCGGCAAGCAGGTGCCTCTTAAGGATCCCACCACCAGAGGGACAGCAGGGCAGGGAGGCTGGGAGTTCATGTGGGGGGACACAGATGATGAACAAAACCCAAATGGGCAGAAGAACAATCACAAAGTCTCCAGATCCACAGACGGGAAGACAGACACATACACACACACACAGATACACAACCCAAACATAAAGCACTAGACAGAAGCAACAGACTCAAAATAGCCGGGTGTGGTGGCGCCTGCCTGTAATCCCAGCTACTTGGGAGGCAGAGGCAGGAAATCACTTAAACCCGGGAGGCAGAGGTTGCAGTGAGCCAAGATCCTGCCATTGCACTCCAGCCCGGGCAACAAGAGCGAAACTCCGTCTCAAAAAAAAAAACAACAACAACAACAGACTCAATCTTCTGATCAGACACACACACAGACCCCCCTGCCCCACACCCACCCACCCACCCACCCACGCAGAAATGTACACTTCCAGATACAGACACAAAGATATCTAGATCAACACAGAAGTGCTAGCCGATGACCTAGACACATCTAATCAATGCAGACTAACCTAGATCAACTACTTACCCGTATTGAAACTCTGACCCAGTCTCACACCGACCCTAACAGCTTTCTATTAATTCAGTCATGGAGATCAGTGAATGGGCCAGAGGACCTTAGACACCAAAGCTGAGGCTTAAAATTGGTGAGCAGAGAGCACACCTACTCAGAGATGAGCTTCTGCCCTCAACAGGTGTTAGAAGCATGGGTGCTACTGACAGTGAGGCTGGCCAGGTCAGAGAATGGAGCGGGGAGCACACACCTCGGAGCTCTTGTAGCCCAGGAGCAGATAGGTGGCCATCACCTCGTTGTATCTCTGGCCCACCAGCGAGTCCTGGATCTCTTCCCGTGTATAACCCATGGACACCATCAGCTCTGCACAGGGGGACATATAGTTAAGACTGGCCTCAACTCCTAGGCAAGCTTAACCTCACAGCCCGGCACAGCCTCACCTGTCCGCCGGGGGTCCTTGTAGTCAGGGAGTGGCTCCACGTAAGGCTTTAGTTCATCATCTTCGTGACCCACATTCATCCATCGATCTTTCATGATTTGCTGGGGAGCACAGAGAAGGAAAAGGGCAGGGGGAAGAAAGTCAGCTGGAAAGTTTCCATGGGGACCCCAGGCCCTTCCGCCAGTTAGGCTCCACCGCTCACCTCTAAAGTGCCTCTCTTGCTGGGATTAAGAATGAGAAATTTCTTAAGCAAGTTTTCACAGTCCGTGGACATGTAGAACGGAATACGGTATTTTCCCCTCAGTACCCGTTCCCGCAGCTCCTGTAGGAGGATCCAGGGTTAGAAAATTGAAATTATCCCAAGGCCAAAGGAAGAAATATAATATCCAAGATCCTGAGAGCCTAGGCCTGGCCAGACATAAATGAAATATGGAAGAAGGCAGAGAGCCTGGGACAAGACACCTCACCAGAGAGGCAAGTGAAGTCAAATACCCTCGTACCCTCTAACTTGACCAGTGCGAGGCCTGCAATCCGGAGTGCCTTGGGGGATGAACACACACACAGTTTATCCCATCTTTCGAGAAAGGAACTGAGGTTATTCATTCCCAGGTGCAGAAGGCCTTTGACTGCTGCTACCTCAGCAAGCCCTTCTCTGAAGCTTTGGCTTGGGACAAATGTAGACAGGTGGCAAAGGCGGGAGGTCAGGGCTAAGACCAGAGGCCGAGAGGAAATGAGAAGCAATAAAAAGCTTGCACTTCACTCCACCTTGAGATTCTGTCCATCAAAAGGCAGGGATCCGCTGACCAGTGTATAGAGGATAACTCCTAGGCTCCACACATCCACCTCGGGTCCATCATATTTTTTGCCCTGGAAGAGTTCTGGGGCAGCATAAGGGGGACTGCCACAGAAGGTGTCCAGCTTGTTCCCAAAGGTGAATTCATTGCTGAAGCCAAAGTCTGCAATCTTGATGTTCATATCAGCATCCAAGAGCAGGTTTTCTGCCTGGGAGGTAAGATGGAAAACATCAGGGAACCAAGTGAACCAGACTAAGGCCCTGGGCAGGAAGGAGCTGAGGGGAATGGGAGAACAAATGGAAAGTCATCTTCAGTCTCAGAACTTTCTCCACCAATGTCAGGGTAGGGCTTCAATCAGCGTGAATAGGCTGGGCAGGAGGAAGGCAGTGCAGGCCACTCCTCACACGGCCAGCCACGGGAGAGATGGGAACTGAAGGCCTAGAGACCCTGTGAGCTGTGCAAAGCTACAGCATCAGGCCCAGGTTAATCAAATCATGTCTGTGTGGACTCAGCAACCAAGAGACTCACAGGTGTCCTCAAACTTGAGCATCTTGGTAATAGAGATGGTATACGCGTGCCTGCCTGAAAAAGCAGCTGGGATACAGCTGTGGAACTTTCAGCACTCTTCCCTGGGTCGGCTACCAGGTTGCCTGAAAGACCAAGAAAGCCCGGAGTGCGCCTGCCTCTTTTGGCAGCACTGAAAGGTGATGTGCCAAGAGGTGAAATGGCAGAGGCCCCCTGCTCAAGGGCTGGAATGGAACCCGAGGTCCAGCCACAAGGTCTCTATCAGAGGCAGCCCTAGGGGCTTTCTGGTCATCTCAAAAAAAAAAAAAAAAAAAAAAAGAAAGGCTGGAGTTTCCTGAACACTCAGGGCCTGATGGTTATTGATGGTTTTATCATGGAGAACCAAGGGGAACAACCTGGCCCCCACTCAAAGGCACAAGGAGAAGTGCATGCCTTACCTTTAAGTCTCTATGGACAATAAACTTCTGGTGACAGTACTGTACAGCAGACACTATCTGAAAGGAAGGAAGAAGGGTTAACCCAGGGGTGCCTGAGGGTGGGCCACAGGGGCTGGCAGAGCAGTGATCCTGTGACCTAGTGCTAAGCTGCCACACAGACAAGCAGAGCCCAAAGTACCCTCCAAGGGCCACTTACAGACAGGCAGCTTATCCTTACATGTCAAACCCCAAAAGGCAGAGGTCAGGTCCAGATCCTATGGAGGGAGTCACACCTACCTGGCGGAATTTGGCTCGAGCCTCTTTTTCTTTCATCCTGCCATGAGCCACTAGGTAATCAAATACCTCTCCTGTAAGAGACCAGGCAGGGATCTCAGTCAGAGCTGGCTGGAGGTGGAAGAAGTGGGGGCACAATAGGAAGAGGCGTTCCACACCTACCGCCACTGGCGTACTCCATGACAAGGTAGAGCGTTTTCTCAGTCTCAATCACTTCAAATAATTTAACTACAAGAGAAAAGGCCAAGCCTTAAGTCAAGAAGCAGCGGGGGCCACATACTGCTCTAAAACATGTCCAGGAGCATCCTAGGGATGAAAGTCTCCCCTCCTTTCATGATCCCCCACTCCCAAGAACAAGTTCCTCTCATGCCAGCCAAACTGCTAAGGACAGCCCAGTGTGCCAGAAGGGGAAACGGATTTTGAGCTGAGCTTCCCCAGGGGTATCCTTGAAGACCGCAGACTCCAGAAGGCAGTGTGCCTCGGGGAGAAGATGACATGCTGGAAAGCAGAGCCTTGCTGTTGGGGAAGAAGAGAGAAATGACAACTTGTGCTCACCTATGTTGGGATGATTCAAAACCTTCATTATTCTTACTTCGCGGAATAGCTGGAAGATAAAATACCAGGGGTCATGCTTGCTCAACTTGCTCCCCTCAGGTCCCTCCAAACAGAGCCCCTGCTAGGATTATTTTTTCCCAAAAAAACCAAAACCAAGCAGGGAAAAGAAAATAGGGTGGTTGTCTTGCTCATGCGCGGCCTTCCCTGTGGCTGGGAAGTCGGGGAAGCTGGAGGAGGGCTGGCTGTGGGGACGTGCTACCCGGGATGGCATCGGGATGAGCCAGCCGTGCCCTCTGCTGCGTCTACCAAATCCAGCCCCAAAACAGCAGGCGGGTTTTGGCTGGGTGCCTCTGCTGGAGGGAGTGTGAGCCCATGTGCGTGAATATTCAGAACCCGAGCTGCTGCCTTGGTTCAGTGACAGTACACACCCCAGCTTGGTCTGTGTAAAGGGGTGGTGGAACCCCAGAGGGGGACCCCATCATTTTCTGATTTACAGTAGTCAGAGGGCTCTGTTCCAGGGGATAGGCCTTTCCTTCCTGGGCCTCCAGGGTGGTGACAGAAGAAGCCACTCCTATATATAGCTGATGCCAATTTTAATCAAATCCACCTCCACACACTCACGCTCTCTTTGTGAAACAAAACCAGGGGCTTCAAACCATGTATTTTCATAAAGAAAGATGACAGAGATGAACTCCTTCCCCCCGCGGGGGCCAGAGAACTGGAGGTGGGGCTTCTTGTAATTCCAGGCCTCATCACTTGCACAAAGAGCAGAACTAGTTTTTGTTGTTGTTGTTGTTGTTTTGTATTTTTTAGTAGAGACGGGGTTTCACCGTGTTAGCCAGGATGGTCTCGATCTCCTGACCTCGTGATCCGCCCGTCTCGGCCTCCCAAAGTGCTGGGATGACAGGCTTGAGCCACCGTGCCCGGCCTTTTGTTGTTGTTTTTGTTGGGGGGCATAGGGGAAGCCCTAATTCGAGATATGGTTTATGGAATAAAGTGAATACATTTGTTTCCCCTTTAATGATGCCCCAGAGCTTTCCTGAGCTAGAACGGAAAAGAAGAAAAAGGCTTTCCAATCTTCAGGAACCCAATGCTGGCCTTATCCTTTATTAGAGCCTAGTTTTTTCTTACTTTTTTCCCTGGCCCAACAGATATTTTGGAAGAAGAGGCAAAAAGCCTCGATACCACCCTCTGGGGTGGTAATGGGGAGCAGCACTGAAATGGGGCCAGAGGCAACTGCCAAGGCTTCTTCCCCTAAGGCTGCTCACCTGGCATGGAAGTGGCATTCTTCTGGGAGAACTTGGGGTTTTCTGGGCTCGTCTAGACCCCTGAGGGGGCTAGCTTCTTCAATGTTCATTTTTTAGGGATTATTGCTGAGATCACATTTTTGGCCAGAATCAGACTGGCTTTAGTAACAGAGTCTCAAAAGGTTTTGAAAATGGCTCTATTTGTCCGGTGTTGGTGCCTTCCACAGAGTCAGGAAGAATTAGGGAGAAAAACAAGGTAGGGAGTGATGGCTTGGTGGACTGGCGATTATTACGATGGCAGGCTAGGCTGCTCCCAAGGCCAAATGGCCCATCCCACGCTGACTACTTCTTCTGTGGGGCTGGAGCCAGTATGTCAGGAGCAGCCCTTTTCCCCTTCCTCCTGGAAAGCTCCAAGCAAGGACACCCTGGTGATGACAGCAATGATTCCACTGAACTGAAGAACCCTTGAAGGGATCCCGGGGTAACAATTAATAGGAAACACCTTGGTTCTGGCTATTTGCATGTCAGGGGAACAACTCATCTACTCTAATTCCATGAGCATTGCCCTCAACAACAATCCTCAACCCCTACTCCTAAGGTTCCCAGTATCACTGTATCTGACTCTAATGTTAGCACAAATCATGCCTTCTCCTAACTCAACTACCACAATATGCTACGGAGAAAATATCTGATTTGCCACAAGATGAACAGAACTAGGTTTTGTTCAGAAAATTTGAGCTGGAGCTCATTCTCTACAATGTAGCTGGCACAGAACCCAGCTGCAGGTTCCCTGTTTCCTCTTATTCTTGTATTTCTTTTTTTTTTTTTTTTTTTTTTTTTTTGAGACGGAGTCTTGCTCTGCCGCCCGGGCTGGAGTGCAGTGGCCGGCTCTCAGCTCACTGCAAGCTCCGCCTCCCGGGTTCACGCCATTCTCCTGCCTCAGCCTCCCGAGTAGCTGGGACTACAGGCGCCCGCCTCGTCGCCCGGCTAGTTTTTTGTATTTTTTAGTAGAGACGGGGTTTCACCGTATTAGCCAGGATGGTCTCGATCTCCTGACCTCGTGATCCGCCCGTCTCGGCCTCCCAAAGTGCTGGGATTACAGGCTTGAGCCACCGCGCCCGGCCTTATTCTTGTATTTCTAAAGCCATTCCCCTGGATCATTCCAGATCTTGAAGTAGCTGCATGTGTTTCTAGTAGTGGCTACAAACATGTGTTTTTGCATAGAGCTGGCCGCAAGCCAGAAGATAACAAGATGCAGGAAGTAGGTCAGACAGGTAGGCCAAGTGGCTGGGAATGAACAGAAAGACTTCACAAGAGCCAGTGCCTGTGGCCAGGAAACCCACTCAAGAGGAGTCACCACAGAGGATTCAACTAAAACCCCTAAGGTAGCAGAGCCATGTGGGGTGGTGAGTGAAATGGCCAGAAAATTTAAACTAGGAATTCAAGAGAAGGTCTAAATGGGGTGAGTAGATCATTGACCCCAGAAGAGAGATTTAGAAAGGGACAGGAGGGCCGAGCGCGGTGGTTCACGCCTGTCATCTTAGCACTTTGGGAGGCCAAGACAAGCAGGTGACTTGAGGTCAGGAATGTGAGACCAGCCTGGCTAACATGGTGAAACCCCATCTCTACTAAAAATACAAAACTTAGCCAGGCGTGGTGGCGGGCGCCTGTAATCCCAGCTACTTGGGAGGCTGGGGTGGGAGAATCACTTGAAACCAAGAGGCAGAGGTTGCAGTGAGCTGAGATCACGCCATTGCACTCCAGCCTGGGTGACAAGAATGAGACTCCGACTCAAACAAAACAAAACAAAACAAAACAAAACAAAAACAAACGGACAGGAGGTGCCATGTGCTTACCTTCTGGAGGCTCGAGGAGTTCAGTTGAGTCTTGTCAATGATCTTCACAGCTACCTGAGGATGAGACAAAAAAGCCCCAAATCACTTCTCTGACTAGGCAAAATCCAGGATTCCAATCTACTTCCTCCTTTATATTTCGCACTCCTTTTCATCCCACAGCTTTTTGCACCCCTATATCTCAGATCTCATTTCTGCCAGATAAACGAGGTTGGCTGCAGTAGTAGTCCCATCACCACCTGCTGGAGTGTCAACAGGGCTGGGAGGTGCTGCCATGTCCCTAGTCCCAGTGCTCACCTCTTTCCCAGTCAGGATGTGTCGGGCCAACTTCACCTTGGCAAAGTTACCCTTGCCAATGGTCTTGAGGAGCCGGTAGTTTCCAATGTGGGGCTGCTCATCAGCAGAGGTGGCTGAGTTGCGGCCCCGAATCATGTTGGACTTACTGCTGGGCTTGGAGTCAAGGTGTCCCAAGGTGGGCTGCAGAGTAGAAACAGAGATACCATTACAAGCTACACTTCCAGTCCTCTAAACACTCTCTGCAAAATATGTAAGGGAGGAGGGTGCAGGGGCAGACGCCAGGGGGCTGGTAGGCATGTGAAGAATCATAGGACAGGAGAAGAAAGGAGAGGGGCTGAGATGACAGCCAGTCTTCACTCCAAAGGAGCACATCATGAGGTCCAGTGCCCAGATCCTGTGGGTGGCAAAGCTCAGGAGCAGAGCTGTCCCATCACTGGCTCCCTGAACCTCCACTAGCAACACAACAGCTCATCTGGCTCAGGAGGGAGAGCCGGTACCCCACTTCCCACTATGCTGCCTGTGCACACTGCAAGAAGACTGCATCTCAAAGTCATGGTAGCAACATGGTCATAACTGCTTCAATGCCCTCATTGCCACCCAAAACTTACATGAACCTTTATTATTTATTTATTTATTATTTATTTATTTATTTATTATTTTGAGACAGAGCTTTGCTCTTGTTGCCCAGGCTGCAGTGCAATGGTGCAATCTCAGCTCGCCGCAACCTCTGCCTCCTGGGTTTAAGCAATTCTCCCACCTCAGCATCCCGAGTAGCTGGGATTACAGTCACACACCACCATGCCCGGCTAATTTTGTATTTTTAGTAGAGACGGGGTTTCTCCATGTTTCTCAGGCTGGTCTCAGACTCTCGACCTCAGGTGATCCGCCCGCCTTGGCCTCCCAAAGTGCTGGGATTACAGGTGTGAGCCACCGCGCCCGGCCATAATAACCTTGTTAGGCAGAAATGTAGTAGCCCTCCCTGCATGGAAGGACTGCGTGGCCTGAAGTTAAACCCGAGTCTCCTGCATGGGAGACGAAATTTCTGCCGCTGAACTACTAATGTCCCACCGAACCTTTATTATTTATCACTTTACATTTATTTGCTGTCTCTCCCAGTAAGAATGGAAGCACATGAAAGCAGGCATATATTCTTTATTCACTGATAGATCCCAGCACTTAAAGAGAGACTGGCTTATGTTTGCTGCTCAATGAGTACTTGTACAATGAAATAACCGAATGACTAGGTCTGAGCAAGGCAGCAGTCTGCCCTGCTCTGCCCTTCTGGCTCAAATGAGGGGATGAGGATGCAGAAGCTACAATGACCAGCACTGAACAGGCATATAAACATAATACAGGTTGAATATCCTTTATCCAAAATGCTTAGGAACAGAAACGTGTCAGATTTTTGATCGTTTTGAATTTTGGAATATTTGCATATACATAATCAGGTATCTCAGGGATGGGACCCAAGTCTAAACGTTTATTTTTCACGTATACATTATATGCATGGCCTGAAGGTAATTTCATATTTTACAATAATTTTGTTCATGAAACAAAGTGACTGAATTTTGATTATAACCTGTCATGTGGGGTTGCGTGTAGAAGTTGCCACTTGTGGCATCATGCTGGCACTCAAAAAGTTTAGATTTTGGAGCATTTTTGCTTCTGGATTACAGATGTTCAACCTGTACAAAAAGGGTATGGTCTAGACAAAAAACATGTATCTACGTGAAGACGTGTACATTCCTCAAAGTGCTAAACACAGATTATGTGAGCCAGCAATTCCGCTCCTCAGTATATACAAAAGAGAAATGAAAACATAAATCCACAAAAAACCTGCAACCAAGGTTCACAGCACCATAATCCATAATAGTCAAAAAGTGGAAACAATTCAAATGCCCATCAGCTGGATGAACAGATAAACAAACGTAGCATCTCCATACTGGGGAGTAGTGGTTGGCAGTAAAAAAGAATATACGCTACAACACAGAAGAAACTTGAAAATGATGTTGAGTAAACAAAGCTGGTCATAAAGAACCACATATTATATGATTCCATTTATATAAAATGCCCAGAACATGCAAATCTATAGAGACAGAAAGTAGGTTAGTGGTTACTGAGAAGGATGGGGGAAATTTAAGGGTGACAACTAAGGAGTGTGGGGTTTCTTTTTGGGGTAATGAAAATGTTCTAAAATTGATTGTGGTGATGGATACACAACTGTGAATTTAATAAAAGTCACTAATTTAAATTTCAAATGGATAAACTTATGGTATGTGAATTACCTCTCACTAAAACTGTTCAGAGTCTGAGCCAGGCAAGGTGGCTCATGCCTATAATCCCAGCACTTTAGAAGGCTAAGGCAGGAGGATCACTTGAGGTCAGGAACTCAAGACCAGCCTGGGCAACATAGGGAGACTCTGTCTCTAAAAAAAATTAAGAAATCTTGGGAGATTGAGGCAGGTTGATTGCTTGAGGTCAGGAGTTCGAGACCAGCCTGGCCAACATAGTAAAACCCTGTCTCTACTAAAAATACAAAAAATTAGCTGGGCGTGGTGGTAGGCGCCTGTAATCCCAGCTACTAGGGAGGCTGAGGCAGGAGAATCGCTTGAACCCGGGAGGAGGAGGTTACAGTGAGCTGAGATTGCACCACTGCACTCCAGCCTGGGCAAAAAGAGTGAAACTCTGTTTCAAAAAAAAATAAATAAATAAAATAAAATAAAATAAAAACAAATAAATAAAGAAATCAACTGGGTGTGGTGGCACGCACCTATAGTCCCAGCTGCTCTGGAGGATGAGGCGGGAAGATCGCTTGAACCCAGGAGGAGTTCAAGGCTACAGTGACCCATGATCATGCCATTGTACTCCAGCCTGGGTGACAGAGTGAGACCCTGTCTCAAAACAAAAAAACAAAAAACAAACAAAAAAAACCCAACAAAACAAAAATGCAGAGTCTGGTCTAACTCCTGATTAGAGCTCTGGTTTACAACTCACAAAGAACATCTGGTACGATCGCTCCAGCATACTGCAACAAAGCATATGAGGCCACAGCCTCATTCCAGAACCATCCAGAGCTGCCTTGGAAACTTCAAGAAACAGTTTGGAGGGCAGCAGGGTGACCAGAGGAGTGTGAGTCAAAGCTCTTCCTTTCATGGCCCCTGTTGGCTCTAAGTGAAGCACTCAAAAACCACAGAGAAAAAGAATGACTTGCTACTACTGCCCAAGGAACTGTCCAGCATTCCTAGGCAAGAACCTTGCTAGCCCAGCCAGATGCTTTTCAGGCAGAAATGACAGCAGCAAGTAAATTCAGTATCCTGATTCTGACATTTCCCCTTCTTCACTGTGCCCACGCAGGGCCTTTGCATAGTAGCTGCAGGGTGTCTTTTGGTGAGCTGTTTGACCAGATCCCAGAAACACATGGGGCTGAACCTTGGAGGAGAAAGATCCCATATATTTGGTAGATGTTTGAAGGGGGAGGCTCCTCACATCCCAGAAGAGGCCCTTTTAACTTCCTTCTTTCTGTCTTCCTCACCAACCTTTGCATCTCCATGAAGCCCCCCAGCCCTTACTGTCTGCTCATTCCAGCCCACAGAGCTCTCTGGTGCTCTGTTCTCCATGCACCCTGTAGCTCACCTAAGACTGGTTGGTTCTCAAACAGTGTTTGCTAGACAAGTGAATTTTTAAATATCTGCTTTTTTCCCTTCCAAAGGATCTCTAGGGTTCACACCCCTTGGAGAGAAGGGCATTGCTGGCACCTGACTGGGCCAGTCTCCTGAAGGGTACCCCAGCCCTATCCAGCAGGGTACTGAAAGCCTGGCCTCCTCAGGCTACCTTTTTCTCAGCCCCAGCTTCCCTTTCCGTGCTGCTAGACTGCTTCCCACTTTACCCAGTCTGCCTAAGGGGCAATGAACAGGAAAAACCTTCCTTCTGCCCCAACTCCTACGAGAGGAAGATGGGTGGGAAAGTTTCCTTGGCAATCTCTAGTTCACCTTCTAAGTTTGTTGTCACTCCCCTTTTCTCTGATGATGTAAGTCCAAGGCAGCAGGAAGAGTGACGGTCTCTAAGTTCTCAAAATCCAGACCAGGGATTTAGCATCTACCTGGGGACTTGGGCCTTTTGCCAGTTGAGACCAAATCTGGGCATCCCATGCCCATCCTGAGTTCTGCTCTGCCCATCCCTCTTGGTGAACCGAGGGGCCGGTCTGTGTGGCACAGGTCAGCATTCCCTGCCTGGCCCTGCTGCACACTGGGCCTCAAGGAGCTTAACAACCACAAGCAAGATTCTGCCATTCATTCTCCTCCTTTCTGGTTAAGACTGTAGATGTCGGAGATAACCTGCCAGGTTTCAAATCCTAAATCTGCCACCTACTCAGCACATACTAACTTTATTATTATCATCAACATCATCAAGTCAAGCACAGTGGCTCATGCCTTTACAGGCAGCACTTAGGGAAGCAGAGGCAGGAGGACAGCTTGAGCCCAAGAGTTCAAGACTGCCATTCACAAAAAGGAAAAAAAAAAGAATATATTTAAAAAGGCAATATAGCGAGACCCTCATTCACAAAAAGGAAACACACACACACACACACACACACACAAAACCCCAAAACAGAACAACTGTAACATCAACATTGTCAAGAAGGAGGTGAGATTATTACAAATAGGGAAGAGAAGTACTCAAAAAACGACCGGTGGCCAATATTGCCAGACATCTGTGCCAGGCAGCGATCTTGAGGAACTCTGCAGTCCAACAGAACCAGGTTCAAGTCCTGTCTCCCCCACCTACAAGCTTTAATTTCCTTATCTGTAAAGCGGCCATAAACGTTCCCTACTTTACAAAAGTAGATGAGAGAACACATGTAAAACACCTTATCCAGTGTTCAGTAAGAGCAACCATTGTGTCCCCAAATACTACTGTCTGCCAATCCAGAAGTCTCACTGTCAAAACAACCTTCAAAATCAAAGTTGAGCCCGCTAAGCCAGCTACAGCCCAGCTGGAGGCTGACAAGAGATGCTAGGGGCCTTTTCGCAAAAGGGGCCAGGTTGAGTGCCTGCTCTCCTCCGGACCTGGTGGACTGCCACACTCCCTCAACCTGTTGCTAGCTGACACCAGCACCTCTAGCCTTCAAAAGAGGGAAGAAGGGGAGTTAGGAACTCAAGACGGGGTCGCTGTGAAGGGCTGGTCCCACATTGGGTATCCAGGACAGGGAAAGTGAGGAGGTTCTGCTTGTTCAGGAGCCAGAGAAGCAATAAGCACTGATGCTTGCTCTTTGATCCCTTGCTCCAAAGTCACCAACCCACTTTTCAGGACTGAACCATCCAACTCACAGGACTCCAAGTGCTCAATCCTTCCCTTACTTACCCCTGCACTCCCTCTTCTATGCTGTAATATGTTTCCCACAGCAGGGATGTGAGCCAGGGTAAGGAGGCAAGCCACTGGGAGGAAGCAGAGAAAAGAGAACGGGAAAAGAGAGGAGAAAGTCTCCAACAGAAATG
The DNA here is from genome assembly GCF_009764315.1 of Trachypithecus francoisi. Taxonomy (NCBI): domain Eukaryota; kingdom Metazoa; phylum Chordata; class Mammalia; order Primates; family Cercopithecidae; genus Trachypithecus; species Trachypithecus francoisi. The sequence goes on from NW_022681473.1 coordinate 10,339,311, forward strand.
CTTCTTGGGGTAAGGCCCCAAGTGAGGCAACTTCCTCACCTAGCTGCTTCCCTGAAGGATAAAGTGGTAAGAGTATGCAGTGGCTAATATGGAGAGAGAGTTTCCCTTTTTGGGTTCTGGCTGCACCATTCAGCTTGGCCCTGGGTCTCACCAACAGGATGGCAGGCTGAGGATTAGCTACCCTACTAGGCCAACTCAACAGGACCTGGCAAAAACCACGTTCTCCCCTCCACCACCTCCTCCCTGCTTATAGTAAGATGTGGCACACCAGGCACTCCCAAAGCTCTGGCCTATATCACACTCCAGGCAGGCCCTGAAGGATGGAGGAGGTCTGTCGAGAGGAGTCCCTATGGCTCTCAAGTAGCCTTTAGGAAGAATAAGGGGTCACCCTGCAAGGCAGTTATTTGGAACCAAAAGGCAAACCAAGCAGTTACTAAGCAGGCCTGATTCAGAAGTAGGGCTGAATCAGCTTTGGGGTCTGCTACTGAGAGGAAGAGAAGGCAGGACATGGAGGAGAAAATAAAAAGACAGGTTTGCACCCACTGGGCCTGTCAGGCCCTTCCCGCCTGGGACCTCAGACTTGGTCTAGGTGTGTTGTCAGGCTTGCCCGGAAGACAGCCGCCACCCCGAGAGGCCTGGCGCTGACTCAGGTAGGCAAGGCCCCTGCCCTAATGCTGGAGGCTCCTACCAACAGTTGTCCCGTGGAGAAGCTCATGCTTTGGGACTCTGCATTCAGGGCTGGCCTCAAGTGTCCTTTGGCTTCCCGAGGGCTGAGAAGGGGCCAAACCAGGAGAGGTGATACTCCCTGGCCAGAAGCAGAGTAAGCCGGGTACTACAGAGTGGGGAGAGAAGAGTATCCCTTGGGCACCGGCCCTGGGTGACAGCCCTAGATCCTAGGCTCCCCCTCACTGTAGCACGAGAACATCCTCTCTGAGGCCTCGGGACTCTGCCTCCCACCAGTCCCTCCTCACCCACTTGTCAAGCCGCTTGTTCTCAGGGGAGACTCTTCTGGTATGTGCCCCTCTTCCTTTCCTAGTCAATGCCACTTCCACATCTGGACAGCCTTCCCATGAATATTACTATGCTGGACTCAGGCAGGGCGCCACTTAGCAACTCTCTAAAGATCCTATGTTTGAGGTGAGAAGGAAGAAAGAGGAGGAGGCAATCCTAGAGTAAAAAGGGGGACAACATACCAGACTGGAGAAAGGGAAAAGGACTACCAGCGACTTCCATTCAGCAGAGCCCACAGCAGAACCTGTCAGGCAGCGAGGGCAAAGTACAGAGGCCGGGAAGAGCCAGGCCCAGGGCGGGGGCTGCAGGCTCAGCCAGCCACCCTTACTCAGCCGGAGCAGGCGACACCTTCCACCACCTCCTCAGTGAAAAGTAGCTAAGCAGCCAGGCCGAGCGGTTCCTGCCTGGGAACCTGGACGGTGTCGCAACCGAAACCACCACTAGCAGAGAGAGACTGAGTTTGGCAAGGAGAGCAACAGGGACAAAGCCCCGCTGGCTTCTCAAGGGCCAGAAGCCTGGTAGTAAGGAAGTGCGTGCAATTCCAGGACAGTACACCAGAAGCAAGGTGGGAGGGAAGAGGCAGGAGGGAATAGGGCAGGAAAGGAGACAGAGAGAGAAAGAGGCGGGTTTAGATCAACTTCCTTCTCCCCTCCCCCTCCCTACCTCCCCGGAAGTGGGCAGCCCCACCCTCCCCAAGGTGCTTTGCTGGGTAACAGCTGGTGAGAGGGTGAGGAGACTCACTGCAGCCACGGCTGTCATAAAACCCTAGCTCACCTGTAGCAGGTGGGACCTGGGTAGGGGCAGATGACTTTAACAAAGCCTCCAATAGGGCTGGGGAGGAATATGTGTGACTCAGATGTGCTGACCCAGAGTGGCGGCCCTGCCAAAGACCAGCAAACTACCCCCTCAAGAACGAAGTAGGGAGGAGGGTAAGCAGAAACCAGCAAGCTGACAGTGGCGGATGGACCTCCTACTTCCTAAAAAAGCAGTGCTTAACCTTAGAACCATGCACATTCCACTTAGACACAAAATATTTTGGGCATAATTTCAGGGAGTTCGGGGACTCTATGTAAAGCCTCCTAGAGGTAGGTCTGTTTTCTAGATTAAGAGCCTTTATCACTGATAGAGCATTCTATCAATGAAAAAATCCTGTTTCATCCTAGATTTTGCCCAAAAGCTAGAAACAATCCAAACGTCTCTTCTAAGTGCCTTCCAGGCCTGCTTCTGAAAATTCATCCATCCCTAGGTTCTCACTCACCCAAGTCTCCAGTCTCCAGTTTTGCCTTACCTTCAAAACAACACTGCTTTCTCAAGGAATTCCAAAGGCCTGGGATTCCTCACACTTTCCTCCTGCTAAGCCCCCACTATCCGGGCACATGGTGAGCACGGGGCAAGCTGGCTGTCTCTCATCTGGAGAAGACTCCCCTTCCAGACCAACGACCCCTGTCTATGTGCTGGTTGCAGCCTTGCCTCTGGTTCTCAGAACGATTTCTCATTCATCCCTGATTCTAGGCTAGGCTCTTTCTCATTAAGGAACTCTGTGACCTTCTCATGTTGGTAACCATTAACCCTCTAGGGAAGGGCAAAGCTTCCTCTGTGCTCTCACAGCACTTAAGCATATATCCCTGCAAGACGATGCTACTCAGGAATGGCCAAGAAATGTTTGCCTTACACATAAGCCCTGGCCAACAGATTCACATTTCTGATACTACTGTATGTCCACTTTGTTTTCTCCAAACACAGACCTACAGGGTAGGTAGTCTCCCCGTTTTCCATTGAGAAATTGGCATTCAGAGGTTATGAGACTAGCCCAAAACCTCACAGCTTCTCAGTACAGAGCTGGGGCCAGAGCCCAGAGCTTTGTCACCATTTCAGCACTCTGCTGTTCCTGACAGTCAGTCCCCCTTACCAGTTCTCATCAGCCCTTCTTTGATGCCCAGGTGCTCTCATTTCCCCCAAAAGATAAGCCTCTGGCTCCTCCTCCATAAGCTAGGAGGCAGAAGGTATGAAGGCTCAGGAAAGGCACTCGGGACAATGGGAATGACAATGTTTGGTTCAGGCCAATGGTGGAGGGCTGTTTAAAGGCCTCTCCCAGTGGTCCCACAGCAACCCTTTCCTTTTTCCAGCCCTTGAAAAGTGGGCCCTGACTTCAGTGGGCCCACTGGATCCTGGGATCGAGCTTGCCTGGGCCCTCCGGCCCCTTCACTCACTGGTAGACTGAGAACCAGAGCAGGATCAAACAGCTTCATTTTTCCAGTCCCTTCATTTTTCTAGGGCTTTGCAATGTGACAGAAGGACTGTTTCCTCAATCCTGTTTGTGGGAGACAGTAAGGGGTTTTACAAACGGAGGAAATACAAAGCACTGACCTCAAACAGAAAGGCTGGGAAGAGATAGGGTAGGATTTAGATAAAAAGTCACATGGGGGCCAGGCACGGTGGCTCACGCCTGTAATCCCAGCACACTGAGAGGCCGAGGAGGGTGGATCACTTGAGGTCAGGAGTTCGAGACCAGCCTGGGCAACATGGCAAAACCCCATCTCCACTAAAAATATAAAAATTTGCCGAGTATGGTGGCATGCTCCTGTAATCCCAGCTACTCAGAGGCTGAGGCATGAGAATTGCTTGCACCTGGGAGGCGGAGGCTGCAGTGAGCACAGATTGCGCCACTGCACTCTAGCCTGGGCGACAGAGTGAGACTCTGTCTCAAAAAAAAAAAAAAAAGCCACATGGGGCTGAGCACTGTTGCTCGTGCCTTAATCCCAGCACTTTGGGAGGCCATGGTGGGAGGATGACTCGCACCTGGGAATTCGAGACAAGCCTGGGCAACACAGTGAGACCCTCTCTCTCCAAATTCAAAAATTAGCCAGCCATGGTGCCATGGGCCTGTAGTCTCAGCTGCTCGGGAGGCTAAAGCAGGGTGACTGTTTCAGTCCAGGAGGTGGAGGTAACAGTGAGCTATGATCGTGCCACTGCACTCCAGCTTGGGTGACAGAATAAGAATGACTCTTGTGACTCTTATTATTTTTTTTTGAGATGGAGTCTCACTCTGTTGCCCAGGCTGGAGTGCAGTGGCGTGATCTCGGCTCACTGCAACCTCCACTTTCCGGGTTCAAGCGACTCTCCTGCCTCAGCCTTCCGAGTAGCTGGGATTACAGGAGCCTGCCACCACACTCAGCTAATTTTTTAATATTTTTAGTAGAGATGTAGGTTTCACCATGTTGGCCAGGATGGTCTCAATCTCCTGGCCCTGTGAACCGCCCACCTTGGCCTCCCAAAGTGCTGGGATTACAGGTCTGAGTCACCGCACCTGGCTTTTTTTTTTTTTTTTTTTTTTTTTTGCGATGGAGTCTCGCTTTGTCACCCAGGCTGGAGTGCAGTGGCGTGATCTTGGCTCACTGCAACATCCGCCTCCTGGGTTCAAGTGATTCTTCTGCCTCAGCCTCCCAAGTAGCTGGGGATTACAAGTGCATGCCACCACATCCAGATAACTTTTGTATTTTTAGTAAGACGAGGTTTCACCACCTTGGCCGGGCTAGTCTTGAACTCCTGGCCTCAAGTAATCCACCCACCTCAGCCTCCCAAAGTGCTGGGATTACAGACATGAGCCACTAAGCCCAGTCTCTCTTTTTTTTTTTTTTTTGAGACAAGGTATGACTCTATCGCCCGGGCTAGAGTGCAGCAGCATGATCTTGGCTCACTATAACCTCTGCCTCCTGGGCTCAATTCATCCTCCCACCTCAGCCTCCCGAGTAGCTGCAACTATAGGGCCACAGCAATATGCCCGGCTAATTTTTGTATTTTTTGTAGAGATAGGGTTTTGCCAGCTTGTCCAGGCTGGTACTGAACTCAACAATTCAAGTGATCTGCCCATCTTGGCCTCCCAAAGTGTGGGGATTATAGACATGAGCTACCACTCCCAGCATAAGACTGTCTCTTAAAAAAAGTCATGTGCCTGTGGCAAGTCCCTATTTATTAATTTATTTTTAGACAGGGTCTTATTCTGTTGCCTAGGCTGGAGTGCAGTGGTATGATCTTGGCTCACTGCAGTCTTCGTCTCCTGGGCTCAAGTGATCTTCCTCTTGAGCACCTGGGACTACAGGCATGTGCCACCAACCCCGCTAATTTTTGTATATTTTGTACAGACAGGATATCACCATGTTGCCCAGGCTGGTCTTGAACTCCTTGGGCTCAAGCAATCTTCTCACCTTGGCCTCCTAAAGCGCTGGCATCACAGGAGTGAGCCATTGCGCATGGCCATATGGGACATTTGGTAACTGGGAGATGGAGTCCCTTGTTTTTTAACCCTTCCTCCCTCACTGTATCCAGAAACCGTCTTTGCATCCTTTGATTCTGAGCAACTATGGTTATCAACTGCCAAGAGTCAATAAACCAGAGGAGCATTCAGTGCTGGAGAGCTTGTAAAACTGGCAGGCACTCACCAGTGGAGAGCCTGGATGCTCCCACCCCCAAAATTAACTGTGACTGCTCCACTTGAGAAACAGCCACATTCCTTTACTATCCCACTGTAGATGGGAGGCAGGGGCTGCTCCCTCTTCCCAGCCAGGGTAGGAGCCTCCCTCACAAAGGATAACCAGAAAGCCTGCAACTTAAGTACAAAGCCAAAACCAAGGTGGTTTACTGCCCTTTAGCTCTCTGAGCTACAATCCTCAACACAAGGCAGGGAGATCAGCACTGCAGCCTGGCCCATGAGGCAGGCCAGGCCTCAAACTTGCCTGGGAAAAACCTGACATGGCAAAAGAGGTGAGAACAGAGAGCCACCTCCAGCTCACTCTCCTTCAGGCCTGGAAGCCACAATGCAAAGAGCACTCTCCAAATCTCTTGTCTTCAGAGCCACTTGAAATGCTGGGCTCCTCTTGAAAGTAGATTCTACTGAGCAACCAGGGCTTTAGAGGCTTCCAGGACCACTTTCATCCCTGAGAATCTGCTTGCTGGGGTCTGGTCTCTAAATCCCCAACTACTGTTACCCTAGCAAACTTTTGTTCAACAGTATTCTGGAGCCCTGGCTCCAGTTGCAAAGCTCAGTGAGATCTGGCTCCTGCCTTCCAGAATCTTAGAAGAGGTAAACTATACAGAAAACTTACTAGAGTCGCTCTGCCCACCTCTGCTGCTTACCAGTTGACTGAACATGAGCAAAGTGACATAACTTCTCCAAATCTGTTCTTCATTTGGGACATAAAGATACTAGCTGGACCCATTTCACAGAATTAGAGGGAAGATTAAATGAGAAAATCTGGCCGGGCATGGTAGCTCACGCCCGTGATTCCAGGACTTTGGGAGGCCAAGGCAAGCAGATCCCTTGAGCCTAGGAGTTCGAGGCCAACATGGCGAAACACCAGCTCTACAAAAAAACACAAAAATTAGCCGGGGTGTGGTGACATGTGCCTGTAATTCCAGCTACTTGGGAGGCTGATGTGGAAGGATCACCTGAGCCCAGGGAGGTAGGCTGAGGCTGCAGTGAGCCATGATCACACTGCGGCACTCCAGCCTGGGTGACAGAGTAAGACCCTGTCTCAAAAGAAAAAAGAAAAAGAAAAAAGAAAATCCGTATCAGTGTTTAGCATAGAACCTGTGTTCGGGAATGTCTTGATGATGTATTCTATTATTATCTAGCTTCACTTTGGGGTAGGAACCATTGTTTCCCATCTCCAAGGGTTCTCTAGGCTCTGGGAAGAGCTACAATACCTAGAAACTTGACTGTAAGTACCAGTATAGCTAAGTTGATTCCTGTCATCCTGGTATTCCTTCTATAACAAGGAAAAGTCAAATTCTTGCCACGGCTGGGCCATCAGGCAAAGAAGACCCTCTTTCCTAACATAAAACCATCCTGCAGGAGGAGTAGGTGAATGACAAAGTGCCCATGCCTCTGCCCTCTGTGTGGCCCAGAGGATGGTGACAGTGGTCCTGCCAGGGTTCTTCCCTTCTTCATCAGTTCCTTAACTCCCTCCTCCCAGAAAAGGTCCACAAAACAACTGATATACCAGTACCACATGGTGCCAAGGGCTGGGGGAAGCTCACACTGCCAGCCTCGCACTTTATGCGGTTCCTCCCATACCAGTGGGTTACCGTAACCATGGAGACCAACAAGTTCCTCCATATCACAGGAGAGCCAGCCTGCCAGTAGCCCAGGGCTCTGGGGGATGGGGGTGGTGGGGGTAGGCAGAAGGCAGCCTGCAGCACAGAGGTTTGGCTCACTTTACAGAGGACTGTGGGGAGGTAGCAGATCCTAACCAGTGCAGCTGAGGTGGCTGGGCTTCCTCTTAAGCTCGTTTTCTTTGCCTAGTATGTATGTTCTTGGCATATTTTCTGGGCTCTCTAGACACTGGGGCTCTCTTCCTAGCTCCACTGCTGTACACTGGGGATAATAGTGAAGGGTGCCGTTCCGGAGTTAGACCTGTGATAACCCAGCTCCACCGCGCTGCACGTGCACATACACAAAACATTGGAACAATACAGAAAAGATTAGCATGGCCCCTGTGCAAGGATGACACACAAATCTGTGAAGCATTCCTTTTTTTTTTTTGAGACAAGAGTTTCGCACTTGTTGCCCAGGCTAGAGTACAATGGCGCGATCTTGGCTCACCGCAATCTCCGCCTCCCGGGTTCAAGTGATTCTCCTGCCTCAGCCTCCCAAGTAACTGGGATTACAGGTATGCACCATCATGCCTGGCTAATTTTCCTCAGGTGATCCACCCAGCTCGGCCTCCCAAAGTACTGGGATTACAGGTGTGAGCTACTGAGCCCGGCCCATATTTTTTAAAAGATTAAAAATTTTATTATTTCAGGCTGGGCATGGTGGCTTATGCCTGTAATCCCAGCACTTTGGGAGGCCAAGGTAAGCAGATCACCCAAGGTCAGGAGTTCGAGACCAGCCTGGCCAATGTGGTGAAACCCCATCTCTACTAAAAATGCAAAAATTAGCAGGGTATGGTGGCACGCACCTATAATCCCAGCTACTAGGGAGGCTGAGGCACGAGAATCACTTGAACCTGGGAGGCAGAGGTTGCAGTGAGCCGAGATCGCACCACACTGCACTCCAGCCTGGGCCACAGAGGCAGATTCTGTCTCAAAAAAAAAATTTTTTTTTGAATAAATAAAAATAATAAGAAAAAAGAATAGGTCAGAATTGTGGTACAAAGAGTTACCCAGATCTACACATACTAAAAGGAAAGTGGTTATCTATCCTACACGTCTTCCTGTGATCCAGGTAAGTCCTCTTATCCCTTGTTTATCTCAAATCCAGACACTGTCTTAGCTGGGAGTGGTCACTCACTTCTCTGGACTCTCAGCACTCTATCTGTACCCTTCATTTCTTCTTCTTTTGTAAGAGATGAAGTCTTGCTCTCTCGCCCAGGCTGGACTGCAATGGCACAATCACAGCTTACTGCATCCTCAAACTCCTTGGCTCAAGGAATTCTACTGCTTCAGCCTCTCAAATAGTTGGGACTACAGGTGTGTGCCACTATACCCGGCAAGTTTTTCATTTATTTCTTTTGTAGAGATAGCATCTTGCCATCTTGCCCAGGCTGGCCTCAAACTCCTAGGCTCAAGCAATCTTCCTGCCTCAGCCTCCCAAAGTGCTGGGATTATAGGCGTGAGCCACCACACCCAGCCCCATTGATTTCTTGTTTGTGTCCCCATACCTTAACCCCCTCATGCTCTGACAGATCAGAGCCAGTGTCTCCTTCACCCTCATATACCCTCAGTGCCCAACAATGCCCACACCTACTTGGCCCATGTTATAATACGTAGGGAACAAGAGAGGCACAACTTTTTCATCTTTAAAGTTGCCTACTCTCGACCCCAAGAGATAAGGGTAACGGAAGGAAGATCACAACTTCTTGCTACCAGCCCCGTTTCCCCTTGTTCAAGGCATTTGTTGCCCTTGAAGTTGGTTGGTTACTATCTGTCCTTCCTGCTAGACTACATTACAAAAGGAGGGACCTTGGTCTTTTTTTTTTTGAGATAGTTTCTTCTCTGCCCATCCAGGTTAGAGTGCAGTGGTGTGATCTTGGCTCACTGGAGCCTCTGCCTCAGGAGTTCGAGTGATTCTCCTGCCTCAGCCTCCCAAGTAGCTGGGATTACAGGTGCCCACCACCACGTGTGTGTGTGTGTGTTTTTAAGTAGAGACGGGGTTTTGCCATGTTGGCCAGACTGGTCTTGAACTCCTGACCTCAGGTGATCTGCCCACCTTGGCCTCCCAAAGTGCTGGAATTACAGGCATGAGCCACTGCACCAGGCCAGGTCTGTCTTATTCATGGCCCAGAACAATGCCCAGCACAGTATTCAATATAGTACTGAATGAATAAATGTGTACAAATGAATAAATAAGAAAACATGTTGGGGTGTCTTCATGACAGTCTCTGGGACCAAGTGATAACTGAAAGCCCACATCAGTGTGCTCTGCAAAAAATACCCATGAGGGTAGTGAGCCACGAGATCCCCTATTCCAGTGATGGATGAAAAGTGAGTGATCACCAAGGTGAGCTGGAGACAGACTCAGAATATAGGCACAACCAGGGACCAGCAGGGCCCATCCCACTTGCTCCCCTAAATCAAGCCCTAGCCTTTCTTTCATCAGAGGGAAAACCCTCTCCTTCAAACTTCCTGCTGCCCAAGACAACCATCAGATACTCCCACACTTAAGACAGTTCTCTCTGCCTCTCTACATTTAGTTTCTCTACCGCTTTGCTATCAAAACCATTGTGTCTTGCTGTGACAATGAATGCAACTCGAACCATTCTAAGAGCTACCAATTGGGGACAGACAGTGACTTGTATAAGAATCTAGGAGACATTTATTTATTGTTTGCCACACTAAGAGTTCTGCTTTAATATTTCTTACGTGAACCAATGTACTGACTCTAAGGCCCTGTTAACTGTAGGGTGTCAAAATAATTTCACCCATACACACCTGCCTCCTGTCCTGCTGCACGAATCAGTATTCCCACCCTGCCCCCAACCCCTCCCCAAACTGCCTCCTGTTACAAAAAAGCAAAGGAACTAAAAACGGCAGCTGGGGAGCTCAGTTGACTCACCCAGCATAATCATCTCCTCCCAGAATCTCCCATCTTCTCCTGGGGTTTTTGCCAACACAAAGTAAAAAAGAAGCATGAGATCTTAAAACAAAACAAAAAAAAAACTCTCTCAGCATTTATGCAACAGTCTTTCTACCTGGGTACAGATTTAATCCTTTGTTTCTGCCCTTTCCAATGTGGTTTCCTTAAAACTTGCTTGTATGCTGAGGATAAGATCCAGTCTGGAGCTGGGAAACAGGCCTTCTAGACCCCCCCAGTCCCAGCATTGCTGCTGGAAAGTGCAGAACAAGACATGTGCCTCTTCCTGCTGCATCTTTCTCTGGAAGTGAAGAAATACTGCCTTCCTACTCCACCAGTTTCAAAGAGGGAGTTGAATTAGAAGGAGGAAATGTCAGAAAAAAAACACTGGGACAAAGTTTGTTGCCCCAGAAGTCACCATGGCCACAGGTCACAGCGCATCAGAAACCACCCCAAGGCTGTCACTGCCACCCTCACCTCAGAACTGTCTCCCTGTTGGGCCCGGCTGCAAAGTGGCTACTCCACTTAAGTGACCACTAAAAATCCAACTGGCTGATCTTTCTAGAAGCAAGCCCTTACAGGGCTGCTCCTGCTGATAGAGAAAGGTGCTATCTTTCTCCTGCAGCAGATCACTAAAAACCCAAGCAGGAGAGGGCACCTAAGTTGTGGAATGAGGGCCATCCTGTTTCAGGTGCTACCAGACTATGGATCAAATCAGCTGACATGGAGAACCCAGACAAACCTAGCCCTCAAGGCAATCACAGAAGACAAGGGTAGCTCTCTAGCAACTTTTCTGGGTAGGAAGAGGAGGGTGTTTCTTTTTTGCCATCTGGTATATAGGAGGACAACTTACTTGTACAATAGATAGTGCCATGACCACAAAATATGATTTAAAAAAAATTTTTTTTTTTTGAGACAGAGTCTCACTCTATCGCCCAGGCTGGAGTGGAGTGGTGTGTCATCTCAGTTCACTGCAACCTCTACCTCCCGGGTTCAAGTGATTCTCCTGCCTCAGCCTCCTGAGTAGCTGGGAGTACAGGTGCGCACCACCAGGACCAGATTTTTTTTTTTTTTTTTTTTGTATTTTTAGTAGAGATGGGGTTTTACCATGTTGGCCAGGCTGGTCTCAAACTCCTGTCCTCAAGTGATCTGACTGCCTCGGCCTCCCAAAGTGCTGGGATTACAGGCGTGAGTCACCGCACCCAGCTGAATACAAAATAAAGAGACACTTCCACAGGCAAATGCAAATCTGTTGCAGCATATTAGTCAAGAAATCCCCAAGTTACCAAAAGTTCTGTTCTGAGAAGGAACTCTTTTTCCATAGAAACATGTTACAAATGGTAGCTGTGTTCTCAGGACAGCCCATAAGGTCCCAGCATAGTATTTCAAGTGGTACGTGAATCGTACTTAAGAGTTAAACCATAGCCCAGAACAGGAAATGAATTCAGAGTTCCAACTCAGGACCTGGGAACAGATCTTTGCTCTCCAAGCACCATGTGCAGCAGACACTGGGGCTCCCTAGCCTTCAAGCTCTGGGTGAGGGCTTGAATCAAGAAGACTTGAGCTGGGCGCGGTGGCTCACTCCTGTAATTCCAGCACTTTGGGAGGCTGAGGCGGGCGGATCACGAGGTCAAGAGATCGAGACCATCCTTGCTAACACGGTGAAACCCCATCTCTACTAAAAATACAAAAAATTAGCCGGGCGTGGTGGTGGGCACCTGTAGCCCCAGCTACTGGGGAGGCTGAGGCAGGAGAATGGCATGAACCCGGGAGGCGGAGCTTGCAGTGAGCCAAGATCGAGTCACTATACTCCAGCCTGGGCAACAGACCCAGACTCCGTCTCAAAAACAAAAAAAAAAAGAAGAAAACTTGAACAAGAGAGCTTCAAAGCATTTGGGGTAGAGCTTAAGGCTGGGTGGGAGAGAGGGTCTGAGGAGTTATAAACACAGATGGAGATGAGCAATGAGGCTAGAGGAAAAATTTTAAATGGGTGCTGCCTTACACAAGAGAAGAGCTAATTAAGGAAGACCAGGTAGAACAACTTCCAGCCAGAGGAGACAAGACAACCTGCAACAGTACCCTGACATATCAGGGGCAAAAAATGCTCTTTACAACTGTCTTCCCTCCTAGGCAACTGACGCGGGGGCCATGCTTCATACCTGCCTTACTCGGCCTGCCACTGCTGCTGCAGTCTCAACCCTGTGCTGAAGGCTGGATCCTGTTACTAAGTGGCCATGGCCTAGGCAGGTATCCTGGCCAGCTTGCCAGATCAATGGAGGATTCATTTGTCAGCAGTTAGGTGAAGAGTAGAAAGCCCGAGCTTCTCAGTGAGATTGAGTATATGTCAGCTTATGGCTTTAGGCTGAAGGTGCCCCTCAAAGCCAACCACTGCTGCTTATTCGCTAGTGGCAATGACAATTTTGCTCCAAGGGGGCCCTTGCTGTTTGTACTTTCTACTTAGGAGCAAAGTATGGCAAACCAGATGACAGTCATTTTCCATCACATGTGCCTTATTAAAAAGTACTTTTTTTTTTGAGACAGGCCAGAGTGCAGTGGCACGATCTTGGCTCACTGCAGCCTCGACCTCCCCAGGCTCAGGTGATCCTCCCACCTCAGCCTTCTGAGTAGCTGGGACTACAGATGCCCACCACCACACCTGATTAATTTTTGTACTTTTGTAGAGATGGGGTTTTGCCACGTTGCCCAAGCTCCTCTCAAGTGATAGGCGTGAGCCACTGCACCCGGCCAAAAGGCACTTTTTATACTGAATTCATCCTTTCAACATCCTATGAAAAGAGTCTGGGCTGGGTGCGGCGGCTCACGCGTATAATCCCAGCACTTTGGGAGGCTGAGGCGGGCGGATCACTTGAAGTCAGGCATTCGAGACCAGCCTGACCAACATGGTGAAACTCCATCTCTACTAAAAATACAAAAATCAGCCGGGCGTGGTGGCGGCCACCTGAAGTCCCAGCTACTCAGGAGGCCCAGGTGGAACGGTCACTTGAGCCTGGGGAGGTCGAGGCTGCAGTGAGTCGAGATCACGCCACTGCACTCCAGCCTGGTTGGTTGACAGAGCAAGACTCCGTCTCAAAAAAAAAAAAAGAGTCTGATTGAACTGGTTTCTAAGAGAAGGCCCAAGGCATTTGTAACCTCTGTGGTATGAACCTGGGAATGGCACTCTTTGGTGAGATTAGCTCATGCACTGGTGGAAGCCCTCAGGGACCAGAACCACCTATTAACAGGTGGCGCTGGGAGGAAGGGGGCCACTCTTGGGCATTGCTAGATGTGCTGCTACACAGACTATGGACAAGGGAATGCTGGGTGTTTTGAAGGAGGCAAGCAGCCAAGTCTGTAGCTCTCCACCTCTGAATTCACTCAGAGACGGCAGGGAAGAAACGATGGCTCCAAGAGGAATACAGCTCCTACCCAACAAATCCTAAAAGGCAGCTCTAACTGGAAATAGGTATGGTGGCATAAATGAAGACCCAAAGAAGAAACCCACCCAGGACACCTCTCATCAGTAGAATTTAGCTTGGTGGTCACAGGCCGCGGCTACCCATTCTGTTGCTCTACATAGTTCATGCTAACTACCAAGGACGAAGAACCCCACAGCCACAGAGGGGTCCTTACCAATTCTTGAAAACAGAAGTTAAAGAGGCCAGGCGCGGTGCTCATGCCTGTAATCCCAGCACTTTGGGAGGCTGAGGCGGGCAGATCACAAGGTCAGGAGATCGAGACCATCCTGGCTAACACGGTGAACCCCCGTCTCTACTAAAAATACAAAAAATTAGCCGGGTGTGGTGGCGGGCTCCTGTAGTCCCAGCTACTCTGGAGGCTGAGGCACAGAATGGCGTGAACCCGGGAGGCGGAGCTTGCAGTAAGCTGAGATCACGCCACTGTACTCCAGTCTGGGCGAGAGAGCGACACTCTGTCTCGAAGAAATAAATAAATAAAAATAAATAAATAAATAAAAGAAAACAGAAGGTAAAGAATCAGAAATTACCAAATATCCACACCATCTAAAGCACTGAGAACAATGCCTGGCGACATGCTGGTTATTTCTATAATTTCATATCCTTTTCCAACTTATTCTGTAGGCTGCTAGAAGATACAGCTTGAACTTCTTTACTCAAAGCTCATCACGAATTCCCTGCATCTCCAAAAGGAGATCGATGTTTTCTCCAGGAGAGTCCTGCAGCTGAAGGCTAAGTTCTGGTCATCTATGCACATGGCTTGAACTTGGACTTGGGTTCAAGTCTGCACCCAGGCAGAAAGGCTGCTGCATAAATGGAGCTAGAAAAGGCTCCAGCAGCTCAACCATTTTATCCCTTCCACAAAAGGCCACTCTCCTCTCCCCTGATGAAAACACACACATCCCACCCTAGATGTATGGACCTGGAAACTTTGCAAATCAAGTCATTATGGGAAATGTGATCAGTGTTTCTCTCACACACACATGCGTGTGTGCAGTGTGACCAGAGTAAGTCCATTCTCATACACAGTGCTTACTGAAGCTGGGCGCTGCCTCTTCAGCTGTGAGACAAGGGAAACCTGTGTGCATGTATATAGGGAGGGAAGTGATGGTGCTGGTGAAAGCTTAGCCACACTTCCAGCTCCTGGGTGTGTCTGCCATAGAATCCAGCAGCCTCTCTGGCAGCCAGGCCCCTATCGCCACTGTCCTTCACACAACATAACAGGATCGCCGTTTAGGAAGATGGGATTTTTGGTGTTGAGTTTTGTAGCCCATGAACTAGCATACGTCTGCCCCATCTCAGGGGCAGTTTCCTGAAACAGCTGCATGTCCTGGGCCCCTGCAGACAGGGTCTGAGAAAGAAAAACAAGATGCCAGAACTAGAAATTTTAGGGTAATAAAGAAGGAATGAAAGTTGGCCACAGTGGCTCATGCCTGTAATCCCAGCACTTTGGGAGACAGAGGTAGGCAGATCATTTGAGGCAAGGAGTTCGAGACCAGCCTAGGCCACATAATGAGACCCCCCCCCCATCTCAACAAAGAAAAATTAGCTGGGCGTGATGGCTCACACCTGTAATCCCAGCACTTTGGGAGGCTGAGGCGGGCGGATCACGAGGTCAGGAATTTGAGACCAGCCTGAACAACATGTGTAACCCCATCTCTATTAAAAATACAACAATTAGCTGGGCGTGGTGGCACGCACCTGTAATCCCAGATACTCAAGAGGCTGAGGCAGGAGAATTGCTTGAACCTGGGAGGCTGAGGTTGCAGTGAGCCGAGATCACACCACTGCACTCAAGCCTGGGCGACAGAGTGAGACTCCATCTCAAAAAAAAAAAAAGAAAATTAGCTGGGCGTGGTGGCATGCACCTGTGGTCCCAGCTACTCAGGAGGCTGAGGCAGGAGGACTGCTTGAGCTAAAGAAGTTGAGGCTGCAGTGAGCCTTGATTACACCACTGCACTCCAGCCTGGGTAACACAGTAAGAGTCTCTTAAAAAAGTAGAAAGAATGAAATTGTCCTCTTCTCACAGCTGAAAGCCCTACCCCATGGGAGCAGACTTTTCCCACCTGGTCCTAAGGCCTCACACACACTCCCATTTACCTTTCTTCACAGACCAGGATTCCTGCTGGTATCTCCACTCTACCCTGACAGCTCTACCATGTCAAGTGACCGTGGTATCTAACGCTGATGCTGGTTACCCCATGAAGAGATAACCAAGGTCATGTGAGCTAGGCCGACACGTTCTGCTGCACTTGTTTACAGACAAGGGGATTAAAACAACCTGTCAAGGGAGGGGAGGGGGCACACGGGCAAGCACTGGCAACACAGCATAGAGGCCTCCCGCCAATAAATTTTTTGCTCAAATATAAAGCAGAAATCTCTCACCAAACACCAAACCAGCTAACTATGCCAAATACCACTTATGGTCAAGCGACCTTGAGGCACTGCTCAATTTTTCCAATGTTCTTTGGGTTTTTTGCGGGGTGGAGTGGAGGGGAAACTAGGGAGGTAGGCAACATAAGGTCCCTAAAAAGCCCCAAGTTCAATTAATACTTAAGCAAAGCATGTAGGGCTTAAAAAAGAGGAGATGTCTTAAGGGTATATTTGTATAAAGCAAGCATTCAATTCTCAGATGCCTAAACTCCGCATCAGAAATCCAAATGCCAAAACAGAACTTTCTGTGACCACTTATGTTGGAATTGGGAGGAAAGTAATTCCTCTTAGGTGCAGTTCCAGGGCAGAGGGGATCAGGTAGCAGGGAGTCTGGACACCAGGCCAAAGTCATCCTCTCTAACCAGAGGGTCAACCTGACAATGATAGTCGCTGGCCACAAGACACAGGAAGGAAGAGGGAAAGGTGGTCAGCACCTGAGACCCTGGCCTCAGGCAGTACAGGCCATAGAAACTATATGGCTGTGGCGCAAAAGCTGACCCCTGGCTCTGTGAAGTTACAGGCTTTCCACCGCTCCTCTGCAAAACCATCTGTCACAGCCCCTAAATAACCAATCCTCAGGTTGGGCACAGTAGCTCACACCTGTAATCCCAGTCCCTTGGGAGGCCGAGGCAGGCAGATACCTGAGTTTGGTAGTTCAAGACCAGCCTGGCCAACATGGTGAAGCTCCGTCTCTACCAAAAATACAAAAATTAGCTGGGCGTGCTGGCGCATGCCTGTAGTCTCAGCTACTTGGGAGGCTGAGGCAGGAGAATCGCCTGAATCTGGGGTGTGGAGGTTGCAGTAAGCCGAGATTGTGCCACTGCACTCCAGAGTGGGCAATAGAACAAGACTCCGTCTCAGAAAAAAATAAAATAAAATAAACAATCCTCCCCATTCAGCAGGGTCGGGCTGCTACTGGCTGGTCTCTGCCTCAGGCTCTCAAGTCTTAGCAGCGAGAGGATGTTTCCATTTGGGTTTTCCCACAGCTGGCTGTGGAGGTTGGCAGAAGGCTAAAGCGGTACCCCTTTCCTAGCCAGCCAAAGGGGCAACATGAAACAACTGCTGGCAGCCTGTGCTCCCGCTCCAACATCCCCTTTCTCGCAAAGGAGCGGCTACCACTCTCTTGACCTTCCATCCACAGTCTTGTTGAGGCCAGGGAAGATGCACCCAACCTAAGAAAACTGAAGGTAGTAAGTCAGCGACAAGAGAACGCAGTTTAGGAACTAAAGAACCTGGCTTTCGGGGAAAAGGGGGTATTGTACTCTAAGCGATTCTAAGAAGAAACTCGCCAAACCACCCAGCCAGCTCTTCTGAAGAGCAGGGGTATTTAGAAGTGCTTTCCATTTCCCAAGCTATTAGAGAACAGGGTGGCCTTGAACAGAGCTGGTAACAGCAGAATGAGTGCACACACCTGCCACAGACTGCCAGCCCGGGACAGTAACGTGCTCCAGAGTTTACATACTCACGCGCCCAGGAATCTCCTCCAGATCACTGCTGACAGGCAGAGCAGGGAGGTGGACTGAGTCCCGCTCTGAGCTGGTCACTCCAGTTTGCCTGGCAGGGTGGGGGTGGGGGCAGGGAGAAGTTGGGGAGAGGAGGAGGAGGAGGAAGGGAGATTACTATTCTCTATTTTCAAGCCCTGCCCCTAAAACCAGGGAGGGAAGCGGTGGGGTTCCTGTTGCAGGAGCTCCAATCTCTAGCCACTACAGAGCCAACCGGCTGCATAAGAATTTTGGAGAATGTGCACATCAAACAAGCTGGGAAAAGGAGGGGAAACCAACCGGGGTAGAAGTGGGTTGGTCCCCTGCCAAGAACTCTGAATGGTACTCCTATCAGAACTAAAACATAACAGGAGGTGGGCAGGTTTGTGGCCTCTGGGAAAAGGCAGGAGGGAAAGCAGTAAAGACTGGACAAGCATGGAAACAAAACTCACTCCCTGGCAGGAGAGGACAGCCTATGGAGTCAGAAGTGAAATGCTGTCCCAGTAAACCTTTCCCAGTAGGACAATCACATTCTAACCTTAGGTCAATTTTCATATGCTTCGCCGGCTGTGACCTGGACCCTGTAGTGTGGAACACGGTCACTTCTACAATCCTATAAGTTAAGGCCTGCCACTCCAAGCACTTGTGAGGGAAGAGGGACTCTCATTGGCTGTGTTGTGCAATCTAGTCTGTGGCCAAGGGCAAAGCAGAAGCCACAGATGACGGGCCCTCCCACAGGGAGAGGAAAGCTCCTCCCTTTCCAGAACAGAGCCCAAGGCTGCCACAGAGAGGTGCTGTTTAGTGACAGAAATATTTGTCAGGAGTGACCAGAGGAATGGCCACTACGTACTTCCTCTTTCTCACCAACTGCTACCATCAGCCTCCACTGGCTGTCTCTGAAAAGCCTGCACAACCTCCGGTGGCAGGAGTGTTCTCTGAGTCATTCCCTCAAGAGAAAAGGGAAAGTGGGCCTGACTCCTGGGCCTGAAGAAGCCTCCCAGTGCCCTCAGCCAGTCCTTGCTGCAGAGCAAAAGCCAAGGACTGAAATCCTGGGCAGCCTACTCTTCACCCACACCTGCATACCGTAAAAGCACTCCCTCTTCCTCTAGAACAGGCACGTGGCGGTGGGGGGCGCACCAACACTCATCTCCACAGCCACACAGCACTGAGAAAAGGAACTGACGGCTTCGTATTTAAAGCCTTAAAAAACCAACTTTCTGTATGCACACACGTACACACACACAAATACGCATATACACACACAAACATAACTGATTTTATCTATGTGTGTGTAGGCATATACACATATACATGTAAAATTGATATCCAGATTAGATCCACGTGGTTTCTGGATTTTTGCCCACAACTGTATTATGAGCTGGCTGTCTCCCCTTCCCTGCCTGCAGCTCCAGGCTAACTCTCTTCCCTTCCCAGAGTCTCATTCGGGGTTCCAGCCACCTGTCTTCAAATGTAGAATGGTGTCTCAGACCTCCAGGTCTTGGCCACAGTTTTCCACTGCCTGGAACACTTTCCCTCTAGCAGTCACTCCCATTCCTCTTCGTGGTGAGCCTCAGCTCAGACATTGCTTCCACCAGGAAGCTTTCCTGATCCATGCATCACTTCACAGGTTCTCTCCGGACATTTCCCAGCTCAGGCTTCCTGCACTAGCACTTCACTGCTTGCTGGACGGCCTGACTCCTTCACAACTCCTGTTGGCTGTCCTGTTCACTATTACACAGACTGAGAGCAGCATCAGGGAATTTCCAAGACTAGACCACTTTGTGTCTTCAGTGCACAGGCACAGCGCCTGGCACCTAACAGGCTCTCCAGAAATGCTTTCCTAACTCACCATGGGAAGTCTTGGGGTCAGAGTCTTCTTGCTTTTCTCAGCGTGACTCCTCACCCAAAAGCTCTTTGCACAGCTCTGCTCCATGTGACCCCTTTTAGCCCGGGTCAGGGCTAGAACGCTGGTGCCCACTTTTAAATCATTCCCAGCCAGGCGCCATGGCTCATGTCTGTAATCCCAACACTCTGGGAACCCAGGTGGGAAGATCGCTGGAGCCTAGGATTTGACACCAGCCTGGGCAATATTATAAGACCCTGTCTCCACCAAAATACAAAATATACAATAAATAATCATTCCCTAGGGCCTCTGGCACCTCTATGAACACAGTCTCTGGCAGGATTTCAGAGCTCCTCTCCGGTGTGCAGAATTGGGGCCTGTTACCCTTCCACTTGTCCTTTCCCAGCCTGCCCCTCTTAAGTGATGGCAATGGGGGCACAGTGCCAAGGCCTAAGATCCATTCTAGACCCAACTCTGTACAAACAATTTATGTCACCTTGGGCAAGTCATTCACCCTCTTGGGACCTTTGTTTTCATGCTTATAAAATGAGGCACCGGAGACGAGCCCTGAGTGTCTTCCTGTGTGGATGCGACAGTCCTCAGTGCCTCTGTGCTCACAAGCCTTCCAGACCTCTTCAAGACCACAGCAGGAAGTGGGCATCATCTGCATGTCCTGAAGATCGCTTCCTGACCTTGACTTACGTCAAGACAACCTGCCTAAAAGTCTGGCTCCGGAAGTAAACCTCACCTAACATGACTAAACAACAGGTTGGAAAATCTCTTCCGCCTAAGGCTGAAAAAATTAAAAGCAACCTAGGTAGACAACTCCAGAAATCAAGGTAGTAAGCAGCAGCACACCCCAGAAACATGACAACCCTGAACTCAGGGTGCCCTCAAGAAGGATCATCTCCCTCCCTAGACTTCATTTACTCACAATTTACAAGCTCCTGGCCCCTCCCAGACACTCCACATACCATAAATGTGGCCACAAGGCACAGGGAAAGGCACAGTCTATTTCCAACAGGCCCCAGGGCTCTGCAGCCTTACTTTGAGCAGCCCAGAGTAGGCACAGCCCCTGTTAGGGTAAATGGCACACCTAGTTCCTAGCACCTGCCCCCACCTGCAGCATGATTCCCTCAGAAGCTCCGTGAGTCTGCAGGCTTCCAGGTGGGGAGCTGCCTGCCTGCCTGCCTGCCACGAGCAGGTAATCCATGAAGAATAACTGAGTTGGCAAAGCCTAGCAAGCAGCAGTTTCAGCCTCCCTGCCCAGAGTAGGGGTGGGTGGGGTGAGGGGGGAGCAGGGAGGCAAGCACAAGCAGACCAGTTTAACAGGTCCTTATTTCCACCACCCCACACAGCTGGTGCCTTCTTCACCAGTCCAATAAAAAGAGATTCCAAAGTCAGATGGCGCTTTCATACCACACATCACAAAGACCAGAATCAAGGAAGAAAACAGTCATCCTTCTCACTCTTCCCCCACCCACAGTGGTCTCGGAAAACATGGTCCCTAATCTCACAGTTCGCGGGTCAATCAGGAAAAGCAACTGATCTGCTCTGAGATGCTCAAAGGAAAATCTGGGTCCTCGCCATCATCAGGCGCTGAGCTGGTGTGAAATCAGTTCTTCCTGTGCCATGCTCCTGGGCTTTTCTCCCACTATAAATAACTCCAGCCTTCTGACAGACCACATGACCTCTCCAACACTGGACAAAATGCCCAACACTAGTGTTCTTCTGCCCACCCATCAAAAAAGAGGCAAGACTGAGACCACTGTAACCAGGAGCAACAACGCAGGTAGACACGTTGGTGTCTGGGCAAGGTGTCAGGGGCAAGGACAGAACTCAGCAAAGCCAGGAGGGCTTGGCTCTCTGGCTCTGGTCCCTACTCCAAGAAGCCAGACAGTTTCCTCAGCAGTGCATCCTCCCTGCGGTTTCCTCTCCGAGTTAACACAATCCAGCAATGGTGTAAATCTTCTCCCTCATCTTCTCATCCTGAAAAAGCACTTCTTTGCAGTCTTTACCACACCTACTTAAGATACTGGTTAAGACTTGTGACTTACACAGCCAAAGAATCAGACAGATATCTGATTTACCAACCGACATGGACGCACTTCCCTAAGAATAGCTGTAATGGAGAATGCCCACATTACAATTTTTTTAATTAATTTTTTTATTTTTTTGAGACAAGGTCTCAAGCAATCCTCCCACCTCTGCCTCCCAAGTAGCTGGGACTACAGGCCCGCACCACCACGCCCAGCTAACTTTTCTTTTTTTA
The DNA here is from genome assembly GCF_009764315.1 of Trachypithecus francoisi. NCBI lineage: Eukaryota > Metazoa > Chordata > Mammalia > Primates > Cercopithecidae > Trachypithecus > Trachypithecus francoisi. The sequence continues at coordinate 10,360,897 of NW_022681473.1, forward strand.
TACAGACAGTGTTTCGCTATGTTGCCCAGGCTGTTTTCAAACTCCTGGGCTCAAGCAATCTGTCCACCTCCACCTCCCAAAGTGCGGGGATTACAGGCATGAGCAACCGCACCCAGCCTCATGTTACGATGTTAAAAAATTTTTGTTTCACAAATAATTCATTGAGAGATGACCATGTGCAAAGTTCTCCAACAGTTTCTGGGTGTCCACAGTGATACAGAGAAGGATAAAATACAGCCCAGCCTTCAAAGAAGGTAACAATCTAGTAGGAGATAAGCACAAATCACACAATCCAGTGTGGGACGCAAATCCAGGAACTGAAGTTATGGTCAGCCTATTCCCCCAATTTACTGTCTAAGGCTTTTTTTTTTTTTTTTTTTTTTTCCAGAGGAACAATGGGCTAAGAGAGATCTGAAGATCCCCGTATCACTTCCAGTTAGGACCTGGCCTTCCATGAATGAGGATGCCTGCCCATGGCGTCAGCCATGGTGAGAGTTAGGCAGTGCTGGAATGAGAAGCCAGCTCTGGGAAACTCACTGAAGAACCAGTCATTTAGCTTTTCTCGTCTTTCATCTCCCTCTGGAAACTTGAGACAGGCCTAGTATACAAGCAAAGGTGACATGAGAAGTGCTTAAAAATCCCAAGTTGAAAAAAATGCCGCTCAAGACTGGGTAATGGAAATGAAGTTGGAAAAAGCCCCTAATAACACGAACAGAAGAAGTTCTCTTGGGCAGGAGGTGGAAGGGATTCCTGAAGTTCTATATCCAAAACCCCAATATCACAATGCTAGCTGTGACCAAGGAGGCACATTTATATATTTTTCCTTTACTTCCCAATTATTGGTTGTCTGGTTTCCCTAATTCTGATTCAACCAGTTCTATAGCTCAGCTCATAAAACTATACCTTGGCCAAGTGTGGCAGCTCACACCTGGTATCCCAGCACTTTGCGAGGCTGAGGCAGGCGGATCACTTGAGCCCAGGAGTTCAAGACCAGCAAGGGCAACATGGGGAAACCCTGCCTGTACAAAAAATGCAAAAAATTTGCTGAGTGTTGTGGCACATGACTGTGGTCCCAGCTATTCAGGAGGCTAAGGTCGGGGGATAGCTTGAGCCTGAGAGGCAGAGGTTGCAGTGAGCCAAGATGATGCCACTGCACTCCAGCCTGGGTGAGAGAGTGAGACCCTGTCTCAATAAATAAATAAATAACTATACCCTTATCCATCAGGCTACCAGCAGGTTCAGAGCTCTTCAGGAAGATAGGGAGGAACGAATACTAAGTCCTGACACTGCCTGGCAAGAAACAAAATTCCCTAGACAGACAGAAGATTCTATGCCATATAAAAAAAAAAGAATCAGAGCCTGGGGGGTAAAGATTAAGGCCCCAGTCTTCTGTTAGGAAAAAGACACAATTCTGAAGCTACTTCTCCTATCTTAAATGGGAAAAGTTAGGGAGACGGTTGGTCCAAATCACCTCAAAAGAAAATCACTTCTTGAAATTAAAACAAAAAACAAAAAAACACAGATGAGAGTGAATGGGAACTGGTTTATTTAAAAACCTTTCCTGTACAATAGACAGTGAATTAGCTACACAAGCCTCTTCGGAAATGATGTACCAAGAGGAATTTGATAATAGAAGCATTCTGAATGTGAAACTGGGAGTTCAGCAGCTAAACGTTTCTTATTGAGAAAAATCCTCACACCACAGTCATAATGAAGGTTTAACATCAGTGTTTGACATTTTGTCATTAAGAGATTGTTTTAACAGTCTGGATTTGGCAGCCTGCCCTATCGGCTGTTTCACAAGCAGTTTCTGTGGTTTCAAGAAAGGCAGGGTGTTTGCTTTTAAACACTACTTTTTTTTTTTTTTTTTTTTTTTTGAGACTGAGTCTCACTCTATTGCCCCCAGGCTGGAGTGCAGTGGCGCAATCTCTGATCACTGCAACCTCCGCCTTCTGGGTTCAAGCAATTCTTGTGCCTCAGCCTCCCGAGCAGCTGGGATCACAGGTGCACGCCACCATGCCTGGCTAATTTTGGTATTTTTAGTAGAGACAGGGTTTCACCATGTTGATCAGGCTGGTCTCGAACTCCTGACCTCAGGTGATCTGCCCACCTTGACCACCCAAAGTAACATTATCTTAAAGTATATATTTCAGAATAGGGTCCAACCATTCCAAGACAGAAAGAGGGAATGAAAACCAAACGAAATAAATGTGGTGCTACCAAACAGAACAGGAGCACACCAGAGAGCAAGGCAGGAAAAGACATTATTCACCACCCGTACCAAAATGGCAAGACAAGCCAACTTAGTACTTCTTACAACCAAGTTAGAAAATTAGGACACAAAAGTGGCACTAAAGACATGAGATTAATAAAGGGAAATCCCTACACAGAATTTCATCTCTCCAAAATCAACTTACCTGGCCTAAATCTGTTTACTTGAAAAAACACAACAAAACCACCCCGACAGGGTCACACCAATGAAAAGGACTGTCATCTAATCAATTAGTAGCCACACCTCTCTGCCAGCACGAGATGTCGGTAATTAAGGTAGAGATTTTTCTCCCTGGGAATACAAGTACAGAAGGGCAGAGCCCCTATGGACCTAACCCATTATGACAGCCTTTTCATTAGCAAGGAAAGCACTGCCACACTCTCCAAGGAAGCCATGGCCACAGCATTAAAGAACACCTGAGTGAACAGCAGCTACCTCTGTTGAGAGATAAAAATGTGTTGGAGATGGGGTACGGGAAGCGGCAGAACCACTCCTAAGAAAACCAACAGGCTGTGTTTCTCAAAAAAACTTACATGGACCTTGGCTTTTCCACTCTTTTTTTTTTTTCTTTTTTGAGACGGAGTCTCGCTCTGTCACCCAGGCTGGAGTGCAGTGGCCGGATCCCAGCTCACTGCAAGCTCTGCCTCCCGGGTTTACGCCATTCTCCTGCCTCAGCCTCCCGAGTAGCTGGGAATACAGGCGCCCGCCACCTCACCCAGCTAGTTTTTTTTTCTTTTTTGTATTTTTTAGTAGAGACGGGGTTTCACCGTGTTAGCCAGGATGGTCTCGATCTCCTGACCTTGTGATCCACCCATCTCGGCCTCCCAAAGTGCTGGGATTACAGGCTTGAGCCACCGTGCCCGGCCGGCTTTTCCACTCTTAACAAAAAAAGCACCTATGGCTCCAGCTACTTGGGAGGCTGAGGTGGGAGGGTCGCTTGAACCTTGGGGGCCAAGGCTGCAGTAAGCTGAGATCACACCACTGCACTCCAGCTTGCGTGACAGAGTGAGACTCTGTCTCAAACAAACAAACAAACACCAAAGAGATGGGTTCTAAAGTAGTTTAGAAATGGCACATAACTACATAACTGGGCCGGATACAATGGCAACTGCCTGTAATCCCAGCACTACGGGAGGCCAAGGCAGGTAGGTTGCTTGAGGCCAGGAGTTCCAGGACAGTCTGGGCAACATGACGAAACCCCATCTCTACAAAAAATTAGCCAGGCATAGTGGCACATGCCTGTAGTCCCAGCTACTTGGGAGGCTGAGGTGGGAGGATTGCTTGAGCCTGAGAGGTCGAGGCCAAGATTGTGCCACTGTACTACAGCAGCCTGGGCAACAGAGTCAGACTCTTGTCTCGAAAAGAAAAGAAAAGGCACACAACTGTGATTTTTGATAAGTAAATCTTATTTATTTATTTAATATTAGAGATGGAGTCTTGCTTTGTTGCCCAGGCTGGTCTCAAACTCCTGGGCTCAAGTGATCCTCTCACCTTGGCTTCCCAAAGTGCTGAGAATACAGCCATTGAGCCACTGACTACATCCAGCCCTAGGTGATACTTTAATCAAGGGCAACAGACCAGGCACAGTAGCTCACTGCGATTTCAGTGGCCTGAAATCCCAACACTTTGGGAGGCCAAGGTGGGTGAGGGTCACTTGAGCCCAGGAGTTTGAGACCAGCCTAGCCAACAAAGCAAGACCACATTCTCTACAAAAAATAAAAATAAGGCCAGGCACGGTGGCTCACGCCTGTAATCCCAGCACTCTGGGAGGCTGAGGCAGGCGGATCACCTGAGGTCAGGAGTTCAAGACCACCAGCCTGACTAATATGGAGAAACCCGGTCTCTACTAAAAATACAAAAAAAAAAAAAAAAAATTAGCTGGTGGTGGTGCATGCCTATAATCCCAGCTACCAGGGAGGATGAGGCAGGAGAATCACTTGAACCCAGGAAGCAGAGGTTGCAGTGAGCTGAGATCAAGCCATTGCACTCCAGCCTGGGCAACAAGAGCGAAACTCCATCTCAATAAACAAACAAACAAACATTAAAAAAATTAGCTGGGTATAGTGGCACAGCCCCTAGCTGCTCAGGGGGTTCACGCAGGACTGAGTCCAGGAGGTTGAGGCTGCAGTGAGCATGTTTGGGCCACTACACTCCAGCTTGGGTGTCAGAACAAGATCCTGTTTCAAAAAAAAAGTGGTGGTGGTGTTGGGGGGACACAGTGGTTCTCACCTGTAATCCCAGCACTTTGGGAGGCAAAGGCGGGCAGATCACTTGAGGTCAGGTGTTCAAGACCAGCCTGGCCCACATGGTGAAATACTGTGTCTACTAAAAATACAAAATTAACCGGGTATGGTGGCAGGCGCCTGTAGTCCCAGTTACTCAGGAGGCTGAGACACAAGAATCACTTGAACCCAGGAAGCGGAGGTTGCAGTGAGCCGAGATTGCACCACTGCACTCTGAAACCCTGTCTCAAAAAAAAAAAAAAAAGCGGGGTTGGAGGAAGGGCAAGAGCTCACCCCTTTACTCTCACCCCATGCTGGCATCTTAAAATAAAAGGCACCCTTGCCAAAGTTAGACAAGCAAGTAAATTAAACCATACACTCAAGTTTAACTAAAATTCTGTAGAGAGGCATAAAGCAACCAATCCCACTAAGAAACAACTGCAGATGTCTAGGATATCTAAGATGTCTGGTCCCCATAGCTAGCCATGTGTACAGGTACGGGGACCCGCTTCAGGAGAGAGAAGCAAACCAAAGGAGAGACTGAGCAAATGCAAACAGGAAGTAGTGGCATAAATTACACCAGCGATGGGATAAAGAGACACATAGCAGGATGTCCAGAGTTCAGCTCCCAGGACTGAACTGGCAAGTCCTAAACACACACAAGGCCTGGCACTACCAGCTACAGTGCTCAGGGCTGCTAGTAGTCAAGGCTACGAACAAGTAGCTCTGTGCCTGTGTGTGTGCAAGTGGCACACAGAGGGTTGCAAGAGAGAATCTGAGTTTGCTTCCTAGAGACAAAATATACACAGTTAAGATCCACACACAAAAGCTTCTTACGTTTTGTGGGGTTTTTTTTGGTGGGGAGTGGGGCGCTTACAAAGAAAGAGTTCTAGAATCTCAACATTTCATGGGTGCCACAGAGCAGGATAGTCAAACCTAGAAATCTATAATGTCCTATACTTTAAGGTACTTAATTGTTATCAATTTTAGGACTCAGGGCTTTGGTTTTTCTAAAGGGGTTCTTGAAATTCCAGAATATGGGAAAAGATAAAGATGTGAATCAGAAGCTGGGGTCAAAGAGGGTTTCTTTAAAAGGTCTCCCTTGCATACAGCACTCAATAGTAGGGAGGTAAGCCCAGAAAGCTGCTCCCACTCCATCCACACCATTTCTGCCACATTTACCAATGGCCACCAATGACAAAAGAAACAACTGGAGGCAGAGGAGGCCATTTGTGACTCTAAATTCCATCTGTGAGACATCTGCCTCACACTTACCGTGAGCTAATCCTAAGGAAACTAACTTCTACTGCCTGGACACAACTGAAGCCAGGGACAAAGGATTCTTCACAACCAAGAAAAGCTGCTTCTGACAATGACATACTCTGGACCACCTGGGTTTGCAGCCTTAAACAAGTTATTCAACATTTCTGGGCCTCTATTTCCTCACCTGTAAAATAGTAAGATCTACTAACTTACAAAGAGTAAATGAGGCCGGGCGCGGTGGCTCAAGCCTGTAATCCCAGCACTTTGGGAGGCCGAGACGGGCGGATCACGAGGTCAGGAGATCGAGACCATCCTGACTAACACAGTGAAACCCCGTCTCTACTAAAAAATACAAAAAAACTAGCCGGGCGAGGTGGCGGGCGCCTGTAGTCCAGCTACTCGGGAGGCTGAGGCAGGAGAATGGCGTGAACCCGGGAGGCGGAGCTTGCAGTGAGCTGAGATCCGGCCACTGCACTCCAGCCTGGGCGACAGAGCGAGACTCCGTCTCAAAAAAAAAAAAAAAAAAAAAAAAAAAAAAAAAAAGAGTAAATGAAGCCAGGCATGGTGGTTCATGCCTGTAATCCCACCACTTTTGGAGGCTGAGGTGGGTGGATCACCTGACGTCAGGAGTTTGAGACCAGCCTGGCCATATGGTAAAACTGCACCTCTACTAGAAATATAAAAAATTAGCCGGGCGTGGAGGCGGATACCTGTAATCCCATCTACTTGGGAGGCAGAGGCTGCAGAATCGCTTGAACCCAGGAGGCGGAGGTTGTGGTGAGCCAAGATCGTGCCATTGCACTCTAGCCTGAGCAACAAGAGTGAAACTCCATCTCAAAAAAAAAAAAAAAATTAGCCAGGCACAGTGGCAGATACTTATAGTCCCAGCTACTTGGGAGGCTGAGGCAGGAGAATTGCTTGAACCTGGGAGGTGGAGGTTGCAGTGAGCCGAAGTCGTGCCGTTGCACTCCAGCCTAGGCAACAAGAGTGAGACTGTCTCAAAAAAAAAAACACAACAACTAAATGAGTTAATGAAGGTAAAACAGCTAAACAAGTGCTTGGGACAGAGTAAGTACTCAATAAATGTAGTTATTCTGTCTATAGCTAAAGATACACAGCCTCAGAGGCAAACCATGCAAAAATAAGGAGACCCTGCCCACTCTTCAGCCACTCAGTCCATTCCCTTTAAGGCTGAGTTTCCCAATGACTTGGAGCAGATTAATGCACTTAGAGGGCCATCCAGGAGGTGCCATTACTAAGCTATTGCCTTAACTAATACAGTAAACAAATCTTTGAAATTAAAATTCCTTTTTTTTTTTTGAGACAGAGTTTTGCTCTTGTTGCCCAGGCTGGAGTGCAATGGTACGATCTCGGCTCACCGCAACCTCCACCTCCCAGGTTCAAGCAAATCTCCTGCCTCAGCCTCCCTAGTAGCTGGGATTATAGGCACGTGCCACCACGTCTGGCTAATTTTGTATTTTTAGTAGAGACAAGGTTTCTCCATGTTGGTCAGGCTGCTCTCGAACTCCCGAACTCAGGTGATCCACCCGCCTCAGCCTCCCAAAGTGCTGGGATTATAGGCATGAGCCACCATGCCCAGCTAAAATTCTTTTTATTTTTGAGACAGAGTCTTGCTCTGTCGCCCAGGCAGGAGTGCAGTGGTGTGATCTCGTTTCACTGCAACCTCCGCCTCCAGGGGTCAAGCAATTCTCTGCCTCAGCCTCCAGAGTAGCTGGGATTACAGACACCCACCACAACACCTGGCTAAGTTTTTTGTATTTTTAGTAGAGATGGGGTTTCACCATCTTAGCCAGGCTGGTCTTGAACTCCTGACCTCGTGATCCACCTGCCTCAGTCTCCCTAAGTGCTGGGATTACCGGCGTGAGTCACCATGCCCAACCCAAAATTAAAATTCTTTATCTTCCACATAGACCAGTAGCCGAAGAGAGAAAACAGCACATTAAGTTCAATTCTGGAACTGAAATGCAAGCCACATGTAAATCTGAAAAGAAATATGCTTTATGGAAAAAGCAGATTATGGGACTTGCTGAGTGATGGGAAATGGAGCTACAATCCTGTATGTAGACAGGAATTGATATGTTGAGCACTTGATTAAACAGTTTTTAAAAAATGATTCCAATGAGATATGATTCTGAGCAAATGACATGAGTTTTTGTTGTTTTTTTTTCTTTGAGATAGAGTCTCACTCGGTCACCAAGGCTGGAGTGCAGTGGCATGATCTCTGCTCACTGCAACCTCTGCCTCCTGGGTTCAAGTGATTCTCCTGCCTCAGCCTCCTGAGCAGCTGGAACTACAGGCACTCGCCACCATACCCGGCTAATTTTTTGTATTTTAAGTAGAGATGGGGTTTCACCACACTGGCCAGGCTGGTCTCCAACTCCTGACCTCGTGATCCACCTGCCTTGGCCTCCCAAAGTGCTGGGATTACAGATGTGGGCCACCATGCCTGGCTTTTTTTTTTTTTTTTTTTTTTGAGAGGGAGTCTTTCTCTGTCGCCCAGGCTAGAGTGCAGTGGCGTGATCTCTGCTCACTGCAGCCTCCCCCTCCCAATTCAAGCCAATTCTCCTGCCTTAGCCTCCTGATAGCTGGGACTACAGGCGTGCAACCACCACGCCCAGCTAATTTTTGTATTTTTAGTAGAGACAGGGTTTCACCATGTTGGCCAGGTCGGTCTCGATCTCCTGACCTCATGATCTGCCCGCCTCAGCCTCCCAAAGTGCTGGGATTACAAGAGTGAGCCACTGCACCCAGCTGACATGAGTTTTAAAAGATTTGCTTAAAGTTGGTCAAAGTGACCATTAGAGAAGGCCCAAGGTCTATTATTCGTATGACTTACGGAAGCTGTTAAAAGCTAGAGGTGCTATGGAAATTGGAGAATGAGTATATGCAAAAGAACAATGTTGAGAATTACAGGGTAGTTTAAAGATTATATACTACTACAATTCTCCCTGTCACTTAAGGACTTGTCAAGGAAATACAAAGTTGACACCCTGCTACAAACACTCCAAATAAACCTCTTATAGGAAAATAAAGTATACCTACATAAAAGTGGGATTTACAGGCATGTTTCATTAAAAAACAAGGGTTATAGTCTGGATGCAGTGGCTCATGCCTGTAATCCCAGTACTTTGGGAGGCTGTGGCAGGTGGATCACCAGGTCAAGAGTTCAAGACCAGTCTGGCCATCATGGCAAAATCCTGTCTCTACTAAAAACACACAAATGGCGCGGTGGCTCAAGCCTGTAATCCCAGCACTTTGGGAGGCCGAGACAGGTGGATCACGAGGTCAGGAGATCGAGAACATCCTGGCTAACATGGTGAAACCCCGTCTCTACTAAAAAAATACAAAAAAACTAGCTAGGTAAGGTAGCGGGCGCCTGTAGTCCGAGCTACTCGGGAGGCTGAGGCGGGAGAATGGCATAAACCCAGGAAGCGGAGCTTGCAGTGAGCTGAGATCCGGCCACTGCACTCCAGCCTGGGCAACAGAGGGAGACTCCGTCTCAAAAACAAAACAAAACAAAACAAACACAAAAATGAGCTGACCATGGTGGCACACACCTGTAGTTCCAGCTACTCGGGAGGGTTAGGCAAGAGATTCACTTGAACCTGGGAGGTGGAGGTTGCAGTGAGCCAATCCAGCCACTGCACTCCAGCCTGGGCGACACAGCGAGACTCCGTCTCAAAAAAAAAAGAAAAAAAAGAAAAAAAAAGAAATAGGGGTTAGTCCAGGCATGGTGTCTTGCGCCTGTAATCCTAGCACTTTGGGAGGCCAAGGCAGGTGGAGCACTAGGTCAGGAGTTCAAGACCAGCCTGGCCAACATGGTGAAACCCTTTCTCTACTAAAAATACAAAAATTAGGTGGGTATGGTGGCAGGCACCTGTAATCCCAGCTACTCAGGAGGCTGAGGCAGGAGAATTGCTTGAACCCGGGAGGCGGAGGTTGCAGTGAGCTGAGATATGCCACTGCACTCCAACCTGTATGACAGAGCAGGACTCCTTCTGGAAAAAAAAAAAGAGAAAAGAAAAGAAAGAAACAGGTTAAAAAGAGTCAAGTACAAAAGGAAAAGAAACAAAAAGAAACAAAGTATGTCACCTCTGGAGCCACCCAGGGAATAGACCATTGAGTGTCTGGCCTTAGTGACTGCAGCCTACCAGCCCTCAGCTATTGTAAGCACCAAGGTTCTTCAAGGATAGAAGCTGTGTAAGGTTTGCAGTTTTCAAATTTGGAATTGACCAATAGCCAATACATAAGTTAAAAAAAAAAAAAACAAAACCTACTATCATAATAAAATCCAAGTAAGCCAAATGATCTTTTTAATCGAATAAAACAACAAAAAGTAATGCTATGTATTCAAAGGAGGAAATGAGCCAACTTTGGCCAAGGTCCATCAGGTCACTGACAACCAGCTTCCTCAGCTAGAACAACTGAAAACCAAGACAGCAAGTGCCTTCCTGAGGCCCAGTCAGGGCCCCAGAAATTGCAAAACAGAGGCTCATTATGAGGTCATAGCAAGTAATCAACCAATCAAAGACAGGGATTATCAGTCCCATCTCTGTTTACAGAAGAGTTCTCACACTGTCTGGAATCCCTTTACTCTTACTGATGACGTCAAATGGATTTCTTCGTGTGGGTGACAGCTACTGATATTTACTGCATTAAAATTAAAACTAGGCCGGGCGCGGTGGCTCAAGCCTGTAATCCCAGCACTTTGGGAGGCCGAGACGGGCGGATCACGAGGTCAGGAGATCGAGACCATCCTGGCTAACACGGTGAAACCCCGTCTCTACTAAAAAAAAAGTACAAAAAACTAGCCGGGCGAGGTGGCGGTGCCTGTAGTCCCAGCTACTTGGGAGGCTGAGGCAGGAGAATGGGGTGAACCAGGGAGACGGAGCTTGCAGTGAGCTGAGATCCGGCCACAGCACTCCAGCCCGGGTGACAGAGCAAGACTCCGTCTCAAAAAAAAAATAAATAAATAAAATTAAAACTGGCCGGGCACAGTGGCTCATGCCTGTAATCTCAGCACTTTAAGAGGCCGAGGCAGGCGGATGACGAGGTCAGGAGTTCGAGACCAGCTTGAACAACATGGTGAAAAGCCTATCTCTACTAAAAGTACAAAAATGAGCCGGGCGCGGTGGCGCGTGCCTGTAATCCCAGCTACTCCAGAGGCTGACGCAAGAGAATCGCTTGAACCTGGGAGATTGCAGTGAGTGGAGATCACGCCATTGCACTCCAGTCTGGGTGACAGAGCAAGACACTGTCTCAAAAAACAATTTTCAACTGAGAAAATGTTACACTATTAACTCATGTAAAATTATATTACAGGGTCAGGCGCAGTGGCTCATGCCTGTAATCCTAGCACTTTGGGAGGCCGAGGCAGGCAGATCAACTGAAGCCAGGAGCCTAGCCAACTTGGCAAAACCCTGTCTCTACTAAAAATACAAAAATGAGCTGGGTGTGGTGGTGTGCACCTGTAATCCCAGCTACTTGGGAGGCTGAGGCACAAGAATCGCTTGATCCCAGGAGGCAGAGGATGTAGTGAGCTGAGATGGTGCCACTGCACTCCAGACTGAGTGACAAAGCAAAACTCCATCTCAAAAAAAAAACACAAAACAATAATAATAATAATGATAAAAATAAAGCCAGGCACAATGGCTCATGCCTATAATCCCAGCACTCTGGGAGGCTGACATGAGGGGATTGCTTGAGCCTGGGAGGTTGAGACTGCAATGAGCCGAGATCATGCCATTCCACTCTAACCTGGGTGACACAGTGAGAACCTGTCTCAAAAAATAAAATATAAAAAAAATTTATTGCCGGGCGCGGTGGCTCAAGCCTGTAATCCCAGCACTTTGGGAGGCCGAGAGACGGGCGGATCACGAGGTCAGGAGATCGAGACCATCCTGGCTAACACGGTGAAACCCCGTCTCTACTAAAAATACAAAAACTAGCCGGGCGAGGTGGCGGGCGCCTGTAGTCCCAGCTACTTGGGAGGCTGAGGCAGGAGAATGGCGTAAACCCGGGAGGCGGAGCTTGCAGTGAGCTGAGATCCGGCCACTGCACTCCAGCCTGGGTGACAGAGCAAGACTCTGTCTCAAAAAAAAAAAAAAAAAAAAAAAAATTTATCAACCAAAGTCATGGAGAACCAACCCAAGTTTTGTCTACAACCATGATTCTTACAGTTTTTGGTTTCAGGACTCTTTGCATTTTGAAAAATAACTGAACACCCAGAAGTTTATGTTTATATGAATTGCATCTATTAATATTTACTATATTGGAAATTCGAATGAGGAAAAATTTAAACATGTATCAATTCATTTAACAGAACATGAGTAAACACATTACATGTAAACATAAATGATTAATCTTTAATAAAAAATTTATTTTCCAAACCACAACTAAATGTATACCAAAGAAAATCTACCTGATGAACTAATCTTATAATGCAATCAAAACACAACAGCTGACCAAAAAACAGGCCAGAGGTGGTGGCTCACGCCTGTAATCGCAGCACTTTGGGAGGCCAAGGCGGGCAGATCACCTGAGGTAAGGAGTTCGAGACCAGCCTGACCAACATGGAGAAACCCCGTCTCTACTAAAAGGCAAAAATCAGCTGGGCATGGTGGCATGTGCCTATAATCCCAGCTACTGGGGAGGCAGAAGCAGGAGAACTGCTTGAACCTGGGAGGCGGAGGTTGTAGTGAGCCGAGATTGTGCCACCACACTCCACCCTGGGTGATAAAGTGAGGCTCTGTCTCAAAAAACAACAAATACTAGCAAATTAAACAAACAAAACAAACAAAAAACAGATGAGTATAAAAACTGAAAAATTTAGGCCGGGTGCAGTGGCTCACGCCTGTAATCCCAGCACTTTGGGAGGCCGAGGCGGGCAGATCATGAGGTCAGGAGATCGAGACCATCCTGGCTAACACAGTGAGACCCCGTCTCTACTAAAAATACAAAAAATTAGCAGGACGTAGTGTGGGTGCCTGTAGTCCCAGCTACTCAGGAGGCCGAGGCAGGAGAATGGCATGAACCCGGGAGGGGGAGCTTGCAGTGAGCTGAGATCACGCCACTGCACTCCAGCCTGAGTAACAGAGCAAGAGAGACTCTGTCTCAAAAAAAAAAAAAAAAATCTGAAAAATTTAAAAATAAAAAAAAATGAGAAAAACAAAAAATAAGGCAGGTTGCAGTAGCTCATACCTGTAATCCCAGCTCTTTGGGAGGCCAAGGTTGGCGGATCACTTAGGCCAGGAGTTCAAGACCAGCCTGGCCAACATGGCGAAACACTGTCTCCACTAAATATACAAAAATTAGCCGGGTGTGGTAGCACACACCTGTAATCTCAGCTACTTGGGAGATGGAGGTGGGAGGATCAACTGAGCCTAGAGAGGTCAAGGCTGCAGTGAGCTGAGATCACGCTACTGCACTCCAGCGTGGGTGACAAAGTAAGACTCTGTTTGAAAATAAATAAACAAGCAATAAAGGAATGAAAAGGGAAAATCAGAAAAAAATTTAAGAAATAAAAAAAGGGGAGAAAAAGAATAAACAAGCCACATATTTTAAAGAACAACAACAACAAAAAGCAACAAAACCCACAGGGCCAGTGGTGTATGTATCAGAAGGAAAAAATCAGTTATCTTTGGTCAAAGTCCCTCACATCACAGGAACCAGAAGGACTGCAAACCAAAGTACTGAATGCCTCTTTGAGGCCCAGGCAGGGATTATACTGGGGCTGGGAACAGCAAAACAAGGGCTCCTTATGAAGTCATAGCAAGTAACCAACCAACCAATCAAGACAAGGGCCCCATGTTTTGTCTACTTCCGTGGTTTTCTCACCTTTGGTCTCAAGAACTCTTTATATGCTTAAAAAATTATTGAGGACTACATAGCTATCTTATTAGAAATTGAAACTAATTTAAAAATATATTTATTAATCCATTCAAGATAATAAATCCACGTTTATGCTAATAACCTTTTTAAAATAAAAAACCTGTATTTTCCAAAACAAAATGAAATTTCACCACAAGAGTAGCAGTGCTTTACATTCTTGCACATCTCTTTAATGTCTGGCTTAATGAAAGACAGCTGACTTCTCTCTCATATCTGCTTCCGCACTCCATGTGTTTTCATAAGTTGTTTTGGTTGAAATATACGAAGAAAATCTCACTTCACAGAGACATGTAGTTGAAAAACAGAGTTCAATAGCCTTTCAGATACTGAGGATTTTCTTCTTTGATACTATATCAAAATTCACTAAGTGGTAGATTTTAAAGGCTAGTTGCAATGTGGAACCTGAAATTTTATCAATAAACGTTTCATATACTTTTACATTAAAATCCATTAGTCATCCTGCACTTTGTTTTTTTTTTGAGACAGAGTCTTGCTCTGTCGCCCAGGCTGCAGTGCAGTGGCCGGATCTCAGCTCACTGCAAGCTCCACCTCCCGGGTTTACGCCATTCTCCTGCCTCAGCCTCCCGAGTAGCTGGGACTACAGGTGCCCGGCTAGTTTTTTTGTATTTTTTAGTAGAGACGGGGTTTCACTTTGTTAGCCAGGATGGTCTCGATCTCCTGACCTCGTGATCCGCCTGTCTCAGCCTCCCAAAGTGCTGGGATTACAGGCTTGAGCCACCACGCCCGGCCCACTTTGTTTTTTTTGTTTTTTTTTTGGAGATAAGGTCTCACTCTCTTGCCCAGGTTGGGGTACAGTGGCACAATCACAACTTACTACAGCCTTGACCTCTTGGGTTCCAGTGATCTTCCCGCCTCAGCCTCCTGAGTGGCTAGGACTACAGGTGCATATCACCAATGTTAGCTAATTTTTAAAAAATTTTAGCAGAGATGATGAGGTCTTGCCATGTTGCACAGGCTAGTCTTGAACTTCTGACCTCAAGCAATCCTCCCTCCTCAGCTTCCCAAAGTGCTGGTATTACAGGGGTGAGCCACCATGCCTGGCCTCATCCTGCACTTTGAATGGCTCTTTTACCCACTAGAATTCTGGAAAATATTTCTTCACTGACTTGTGCAGAATTTCCAAATACTTATATTTCACACAATATCAAAAAATCACACTCATTAATTTTACTACCAATCTCAGAAAAGTTTTAGCAGACACAAGTTTTCCAAAATTCTAATTTTCACTTGAAAACTTGAATTTTATCAGTGGCAACAATGACAGGCTCATCTTTTTCATTTTCATAAAATGTCCATATGAACAACTCTAGTCTGTCCATCAGTTGTTCTTTCAAGAAAAAATTATGATCCCTGCAGCTGGTTCAGCTCCAACACACATGATTTCCTCAAGTTTGGCATACAGCAGCAATGCTTCACAGATACTTTGTATTTCATCACTTGGAATACCTTTTTTTTTTTTTTTGAGATGGTGTCTCCCTGTTGTTGGCCTGGACTGGAGTGCAATGGCACGATCTCGGCTCACTGCAATTCTTCTGCCTCAGCCTTCCGAGCAGCTGACATTACAGGTGCCCACCACCACGCCTGGCTAATTTTTGTACTTTTAGTAGAGACAGGGTTTCACCATGTTGGTCAGGCTGGTCTCAAACTCCTGACCTCAGGTGATCCACTCACTTTGGCCTCTGAAAGTGTTGGGATTACAGGTATAAGTCACCACGCCTGGCCCAAAGAGACCTTTATTAAAGGGTTGATAAAATAAAAGGCTGGGCATAGTGGCTCATGCCTGTAATTCCTGCACCGTGGGAGGCTGAGGCAGGCGGATCACTTGAGGTCAGGAGTTTGAGACCAGCCTTGCAAACATACTAAAACCCTGTCTCTACCAAAAAAAACAAACAAACAAACAACAACAACAACAACAACAAACAAATAGAAAAATTAGCCAGGCGTGATGGTGCGAACCTGTAGTACCAGCTACTGGGGAGGCTGAGGTGGGAAAATCACTTGAACCCGGGAGGCAGAGGTTGCAGTGGGCTGAGGTCGCACCACTGCACTCCAGCCTAAGCAACACAGTGAGATCTTGTCTCACACACACACACACACACACACACACACACACAAAATTAATAGTTTTGGCCAGGCATGGTGGCTTATGCCTGTAATCCCAGCACTTTGGGAGGCCGAGGCAGGTGGATCACCTGAGGTCAGGAATCCCAGACCAGCCTGGCCAACATGGCGAAACCTGTCTCTACTAAAAATACAAAAATCAGTTGGGTGAGGTGGCAGGTGCCTGTAATCCCAGCTACTTAGGAGGCTGAGGCAGGAGAATCACTTCAACCCAGGAGGCAGAGGTTGCAGTGAGCAGAGATCATGCCATTGCACTTCAGCCTGGGAGACAGAGTGAGACTCTGTTTCAAAAAAATAAATAAAAATAAAAATAAATAAAAATTTTTAAAAAATGAATAAATTTAAAAAATAGTCTTTAGTCCTTCATTCAAGACATTCTCAAGTAACAATGGCTTTTATTTTTCAATCACAAGTTTGTGGTGGGAAAGAACACCATGACAATGACCACTGGTAGAGTTTATTGCCACTTCCTTGATCCATGTTATGGCGCCAGCAGTTTTCTCCACCACTGCTTCTGCACCAAGGGTGCAAATGGAAATAAAGTTGTTCCAGGATAAATCATGAGATTCAGGAAGTTATTCAACCCTTTGAATATTTATCACCATTTGTATCTGCTTGTGAGCATTCACATAAAATAAATTATTCTTTGACGAGCAGTTGGTGCTGATACAGCAAGTCGAGCCACGTTTATAGATTTGCTCATTTGTAAGGTGAAAGTAAAATTCTGTAAATAAGATATTAACTTGGTCTTCATGTGTGCAGCTACATCTTTTTTGTTTTTTTGAGACGGAGTTTCACTCTTGTCGCCCAGGCTAGAGAAGAATGGCACGATCTCGGCTCACTGCAACCTCCACCTCCTGGGTTCAAACAATTCTGCTGCCTCAGACTCCTGAGTAGCTGGGATTACAGGCATGCACCACCATG
This sequence comes from Trachypithecus francoisi, assembly GCF_009764315.1. Classification (NCBI taxonomy): domain Eukaryota; kingdom Metazoa; phylum Chordata; class Mammalia; order Primates; family Cercopithecidae; genus Trachypithecus; species Trachypithecus francoisi. Next base: position 10,377,631 of record NW_022681473.1, read on the forward strand.
CCCAGCTAACTTTTGTATTTTTAGTAGAGATGGGGTTTCACCAAGTTGGCCAGGTTAGTCTCGAACTCCTGACCTCAGGTGATCCACCTGCCTCGGTCTCCCAAAGTGCTGGGATTACAGGCATGAGCCACTGCTCCTCGCTAAATCTTTAATTTAATGAATCCTGGTAACATCTGAAGTGGCACTACCTTGAATTTTACTGACTTTTCATCCAGTGGGCATTCAGGAATGTCAGCTGTTCAAGACTTCATTAGTCTCTCAGATTCCGTGTGGGCTTTTCTAGTCAAAGCAATGTGGCAACTTATCCTGATTGATAGAGGCTTCAGTGACTTTTTTATTTCTAGTTTAAAAGCTGGAAGAAATTTTGGCTTTTAAAGAGCCATAGTACGCACGCATAAAATACACAATTCCTTTTTCTTTAAACTCTAAATGATCTTGAAAGAATGCCACAACTTAACTGGTACATAATACTACATGAAAATGTTCTATTGCCTAAGACACAGTAAGGTACATTATGAACGTTTATGAAACTGAGAAGATAGTTTTCATTATAGTTCATTTCTTTTCTGCTTTTTTTTTTTTTTAGTTCTTATTTACAGTTTTGCCCAGTTTCTTTAGAGTCCTCCTTTATACTTGTTGGTATGTCCACTTTAGTATTTTTCAACATACAAATTGCAGCTATGGGTTGAAAAAGCAAGTCCTCTAATCTCCCTTTTGTAAGCCAACAATCCACCCTTACATATAAGAGAAATATTATAAATTTTTTTCTATTTTAGAATAAAGTGCTAAAATAAGTTGTCAATAAAATTTTTACAATTAGTTTTCCCCCAATTTTTTTTTTTTTTTTGATATGGAGTCTCGCTCTGTCGCCCAGGCTAGAGTACAGTGCTGCAATCTCGGCTCACTGCAAGCTCCGCCTCCCAGGTTCACGCCATTCTCCTGCCTCAGCCTCCCGAGTAGCTGGGACTACGGGCGCCCACCACCACGCCCGGCTGATTTTTTGTATTTTTAGTAGAGACGGGGTTTCACCGTGTTAGCCAGGATGGTCTCGTTCTCCTGACCTCGTGATCCGCCCGCCTTGGCCTCCCAAAGTGCTGGGATTACAGGCATAAGCCACCGCGCCCGGACTTCCCAAAAGTTTTTACAAGAAAGTTTTACAAGTAGTACTTACTTCTTATATCTCCTCAAAGGTTCCAGGAAAATGTTGGGATTTCAAAATAAGGATTTATTAGACAGTAATGAAGTGTACAAAAAGATTATGGCGGTTACAACTGAAGAAAGCTAGTAAGAGCACAGGAGTACTGAGAACAAACTGAGTTCATCAATGAAAACTTCCATATGTTTACCTTAAAATACTACCTTAAAAATTATAGATAACACAAGAATACAGAATTACACATTTCATTAGCCAGAAGAATGTGACGTCACCACACATCATTTAGCCTCTGGAAAATGTCACTGTATACTGGTGAGGGAATGAGAGTGAAAAAGACAACACTGTGTTAATATTATGATGAACAGAATTTTGACTTCGTGCATCACCTGAAACAGTCTGAGGGTCTCCAGATCACAATTAGAACCGAATTCAATATTACAGTGTCCAAAATTTTCAAGTACCTCTCCAGATCTCTCCCAAGACAGGGTCTATACTTATGGCATTCCTGATAGGTTAGAGAAAACAGGCTAGAATCACTTTAAACGCTGTCACCAGGGAAACCAGAATGCTGTCCCTAATAAGTCGCCAAGACTGGCTTTACTGAGAGGTGGCTCCAGAAACATGGAAAAAAACAAAAAGCAAAACAAAACAAAAAAAAACACACCATGTTTTCTAAAGCAGTGAATCCTTAAATGTACAGAAATCAGAGGAATGAGAGAAAAAAAGGACCAGGTGGTCTGGGATTCTATACCTGAAGGAGATCTTGGACTATCAAAATTCATACCCTGAGCCACGACATAAACAGGGCACAGAAACAGGTTAGGGAGAGTGGAACAAAGAAATGAAAAACCTAAGATGGACTGGAACAAGGACATGATAATGAAGAAAGGGAGTTCAAAGAAACCAAACAGAAAAAATGAAAGTGAAACAAGTCAGCAGAGGGGGCAAAAGGAAGAGGAAAATACAATGAAAGAAATAGTCCCGGCCGGGCGCGGTGGCTCACGCCTGTAATCCCAGCACTTTGGGAGGCCGAGACGGGCGGATCACGAGGTCAGGAGATCGAGACCATCCTGGCTAACACGGTGAAACCCCGTCTCTACTAAAAAATACAAAAAAAAACTAGCCGGACGACGTGGCAGCGCCTGTAGTCCCAGCTACCCGGGAGGCTGAGGCAGGAGAACGGCCTGAACCCGGGAGGCGGAGCTTGCAGTGAGCTGAGATCCGGCCACTGCACTCCAGCCTGGGCGACAGAGCGAGACTCCGTCTCAAAAATAAAAAATAAAAAATAAAAAAATAAAAAAATTTTTGAATTTTTTTTTTCTTTTGAGACAGTCTCGCTCTGTCACCCAGGCTGGAGTGCAGTGGCCGGATCTCAGCTCACTGCAAGCTCCGCCTCCCGGGTTCAGGCCGTTCTCCTGCCTCAGCCTCCCGGGTAGCTGGGACTACAGGCGCCGCCACCTCGCCAGGCTAGTTTTTTGTATTTTTTAGTAGAGACGGGGTTTCACGGTGTTAGCCAGGATGGTCTCGATCTCCTGACCTCGTGATCCGCCCGTCTCGGCCTCCCAAAGTGCTGGGATTACAGGCTTGAGCCACCGTGCCCGGCCTGAAATTTTTGTAGAGATGAACTCTCACCATGTCGCCCAGGCTGGCCTCAAGCAATCCTCCAGCCTCAAGTGATCCTCCTGCCTCAGCCTCCCAACATATTGAGATTACAGGTGTGAGTCACTATGCCTGGCATCTCCATGAGTTCTAAGGGGACACTGTTACCTTTCCCCAGTCACAGCTGCAATGTGAAAAAACTAAGCAACTTACCTGCTGCTCTGAGAAGGCATGCAGGCTCCAGAAATGGCAAGAGATGAAGATAAACAAGCAACCAAAAGAGACCAAAATCTGAGCTCAAGATTGAAAGTCCACAAATTCCCAGGAGCAGAAATGCCTGTGTCCCTTCAGGTTTTTGAAAGGGAGGTAACAACAACCTGCCCTTGAAGGCCACTCTACAAGGGAAAAAGGAACCTACAATCATGGGCTGCTAAGTTCCCACGTGGTCTTTAAGAAAAACTGAGTGCTTTCTCCTGTGGCCAAAGGGTCAATACCGTACTTGAAGAAAGGAACATGGCTGAGTGTGTAATCCCAGCACTTTGGGAAGCCAGTGCAGGAGGATCACTTGAAGCCAGATATTCAAGACCAGCCTGGGCAACACAGTAAGAACCCATGAGAAAAAAAAGAAAGGAAGAAAGAAAAAAAAGAGAAAAGAAAAAAGAAAGGAACATGATGGTATGAATCCCTGATCTTGGTGCTGCAGAGAAGAACCCCAGGGCTTCCCCTTTGACACACAGATCTCAACTCTCAAAAAACTCAAGCTCTGGTGACTTTGGATTTGGCCTTCTAGCCACAGATGAGGCTACACATCCACCACCATCATTTGCAACACAGAAATATAGGCAGGCAGTGGGTGGTGATTTTTTTATTTCTTTAAACAAGAAAAACTACCTAATATTTGATGCCTTATAAAACATGAGCTAGGCCGGGCACGGTGGCTCAAGCCTGTAATCCCAGCACTTTGGGAGGCCGAGACGGGCAGATCACAAGGTCAGGAGATCCAGACCATCCTGGCTAACACGGTGAAAACCCGTCTCTACTAAAAAAATACAAAAAAAAACTAGCCGGGCGAGGTGGCGGGCGCCTGTAGTCCCAGCTACTCGGGAGGCTGAGGCAGGAGAATGGCGTAAACCCGGGAGGCAGAACTTGGAGTGAGCCGAGATCCGGCCACTGCACTCTAGCCTAGGCGACAGAGCGAGACTCCATCTCAAAAAAAAAAAGAAAAAATGAGCTGAAAGTGTTCTCAGAAGTACATGAATCTCTCCAGTAGCATTCCACTTTTTTTCAGATAGATGACTGGTAAAAAAGCAAACTAGGCCGGGTGCAGTGGTTCATGCCATAATCCCAGCACTTTGGGAGGCCAACGCTGGCAGATGATGAGGTCAGGAGTTCGAGACCAGCCTGGCCAACATGGTGAAACCCCATCTCTACTAAAAATACAAAAAAAAAAAAAAAAAAATTAGCCAGGCATGGTGGTGGGTGCCTGTAATCCCAGCTACTCAGAAGGCTGAGGCAGGAGAATGGCGTGAACCCAGGAAGCAGAGGTTGCAGTGAGCCAAGATGGTGCCATTGCACTCCAGCCTGGGTAACAAGAGCAAGATTCCATCTCAAAAAAAAAAAAAAAAAAAAACCGGAAATGTTAGAAAAAGCGCCTATAGGACCCCAGTGGGTTGAAGATGCCAGGAGAACAAGATTTTTTCAACTGATAACAGAGAAATTCCAAACATCACCCCTTATACTGACCTAGAGTTGTATGGTGCTCAGATAAAATTCACTGTGTTGTTCAACTGGAACAATAACGGCAATGATTATTCTGCTGTGCCAGGTGCTATTCTAAAAGGTTTCTATTCATTAACTCTTTTAATACTCATAACCTATACCTGTAAGAGGTACTATGCTCCCATTTTACAGATGAGCAAATAGATACAGAGGGAACCTAAGATCACAGGAGACGATGATCCAGGATTCCAATACAGGAAATCTACCCACTAAACCTGCTCTTATTGTTTGTTTGAGATACAATCTCGCTTTGTTGCCCAGGCTGGAGTGCGGTGGCATGATCTCTGTTCACTGCAACCTCCACCTTCCGGAATCAAGTGATTCTTGTGCTTCAGCCTTCCGAGTAGCTGGGACTACAGGTGTATGCTACCACGCCAGGCTAATTTTCGTATTTTCAGTTGAGATAGGGTTTTACCATGTTGGTCAGGCTGGTCTCGAACTCCTGACCTCAAGTGATCCACCTGCCTTGGCCTCCCAAAGTGCTGGGATTACAGGCATGAGCCACCACGACCAGCCCATCAAACCTGCTCTTAACCATAATGGAACCACTTATCGGAAGTCAAAAAGTGTTCAAAAAGTGGGACTCTCCACTCAGCTGTGCCATAAGCTCAACATAATCAGTACGCTATGTGACATGGAGCTGGCCTAAGGAGCCCCACTTCCTGTGACTGGAGAACCAGTAATTCAAACTTTCATGGGCAAAAAGACAAAGCAACAATCTCCAAGTGCCTTCAACACTACATGCAAAGATAGCCAATGACAGTATTTTGTGGCGGAGAAGTAGGGAGTGATGGGGTAAGTGAAAGTCCAGAAGGTGGAGAGGTCAGGTATGACCTGTAGTCCCAATACTCTGGAAGCTAAGGCGGGAAAATCACTTGAGCCTAGGAGTTTGAGGCCGCAGTGAGCTATGATCACACCACTGCACACTAGCCTGGTGACAGGGTGAGACCCTGTCTCTTAAAAACAGTAAGGTCAGGCGCAGTGGCTCATGCCTGCAATCTCAGCATTTTGGGAGGCGGAGGCAGACGGATCACGAGGTCAGGAGATCAACACCATCCTGGCCAACATGGTGAAACCCAGTCTCTACTAAAAATACAAAAATTACCCAGATGTCACAGCCAGGCGCAGTGGCTCATACCTGTAATTCCAGCACTTTGGGAGGCCGAGGCGGGCAGATCACGAGGTCAGGAGACCGAGACCATCCTGGCTAACACGGTGAAACCCCTTCTCTACTAAAAATACAAAAAATTTGCCAGATGCGGTGGCGGGTGCCTGTAGTTCCAGCTACTCGGGAGGCTGAAGCTGGAGAATTGCTTGAACCTGGAAGGCGGAGGGTACAGTGAGCTAAGATCACGTCACTGCACTCCAGTCTGGGCAGCAAGAGCGAAATTCCGTCTCAAAAAAAAAAAAAAAACCCAAGAAACAAAAAATTAGCCGGGCATGGAGGCGGGTGCCTATAGCCCCAGCTACTCGGGAGGCTGAGGCAGGAGAATGGTGTGAACCCGGGAGGCGGAGCTTGCAGTGAGCTCCAGCCTGGGCGACAGAGTGAGACTCTATCTCAAAAAAAAAAAGAAAAAAAAAAGGCTTAGCCGTGTGTGGTGGCGCGCCTGTAGTACCAGCTACTTGGGAGACTGAGGCAGGAGAATCGCTTGAAACTGGGAAGTGGAGGTTGCAATGAGTTGAGATTGTGCCACTGTACTCCAGCCTGGGCGACAGAGCAAGACTCCGTCTCAAAAAAACACAACAAAAAGAAGGTGGAGAAAAAAGGGAGCTGCACGTGGGATATCAGAAAACAAAGCAAAGCTCATACTGAAATGGTAATTAGAAGCAATGAGTAGCTCACTGTAGTAAAAACAGGGGCAACCAGCCCCCAAGGACAAGGTCTAGGCTGGAGCTCTGTCTGCAGGTAGTTACACTAATTGCTAAACATTCATATTTTGGCATTTCCTGCTTAGCTGGGAGACTGGGAAACAATCCTACCTGGCTGAGCCTTGCTCCCTGAGAAAGACTCCCTACTGCTACTGCAGGTCACACATGGTGACCAGTAGCTCCCACCTTTCCTACAGGTTGTTTCCTGAAGTCCCTGTAAGCTGCCCAAGATCAAAAGCTAATTTTTCTCTCTTTTCTTTCCCAGCAGGCCTGGAGAGACAGTCCCATTGCATGGACCAAAAAAGGCCTGGGGTGTCACTGAATTTAGCAGCCAGATCATAGCAGTAAGGAGTCCTGACCCTCTTCCAGAACCATAAATGAGGAGTCAAAGGCAGACCCAGTCCCTTCCTCCTGGCCAGGCTGAGGGCCTTTTGCCAAGCTGTGAATTGGGAAGGGGGACCACAAGAAGGAGCTATGGCTTAGAGTTTTCAGTGAAAGGTGTATAAAGCAAAGCTGCCTTCAGTTCAGCATAGGGTGGAGAGAAAGCCTCCTCCCTGGAGTGAAGGACCAGCTCAGAGACCCATTCAGTGTTTGGGGAGAAGGGGGTTGTTTACAATAGATGTCTTCCAAACTTCCGCCTCACTGAACACAGCCCCAAAGGAGGCCGACCTTCGTATTGCCAACTTCCCAAAGAGCACACAAGAAAATAGGCCGAGGTTGCCCAAAACCAGCTTGACTGGTTCTACAGAGAAGCCCCTGGTCTGCTCCACCTTCCTCATGTTAAAAAGAAAAAGGCCAAAAAGGTGGCTGGGAGCCAGTCACTGAACACAGCCCTCCTCTCTTTCTGCCCTGCACCAGTTGTCCCTCAGGATCACCTAGCCACCAGTATCAGTGTCCATCTCCCCTCCCCTCCTACCAAATCTTCTGTTCATTTAGTTTTATAAGCCTAAAACTAATAATTTGGTGTAAAAAGGAAATGGATTTACTTTTGCCATTTCTGCCATTTTCGAATGAGAAATGTAAGGAATAACTGCAAGTGGGGGAAGTGCCAACCCAAAGACAGACATCTGTGGAAATAACCCCCACAGGGACTGACAAACCTTATTTATCTTGAGATGGGGTCTCACTTTGTTGCCCAGGCTGGAATGTAGTGGCATGATCATAGCTCAATGCAGCCTCAACTTCCCAGGCTCAAGTGATCCTCACATCTCAGCCTTCTAAGTAGCTAGGATACAGGCATGTGCTACCACACCCAGGTAACTGTTTAAAAATTTTTTTGGCCAGCGAGGTGGCTCATGCCTATAATCCTAGCACTTTGGAAGGCTGAGACAGATCACGAGGTCATGAGTTCAAGATACCAATATGGCGAAACCCCGTCTCTACTAAAAATACAAAATTAGTGGGGTACAGTGGCATACGCCTGTAATCCCAGCTATTCAAGAGGCTGAGGCAGGAGAATCACTTGAACCCAGGAGGCGGAGGTTGCAGTGAGCTGAGATCACACCACTGCACTCCAGCCTGGGCGACAGAGCAAGACTCCGTCTCAAAAAAAAAAAAAAAAATTTTTTTTTTTTTTTGTAGAAATGAGATCTCACTATGTTGCCCAGGCTGGTCTTGAACTCCTAGGCTCAAGTGATCCTCCTGTCTTGGCCTCCCGAAGTGCTGGGATTACAGATGTGAGCCACCACGCCTAGCTTGAGAAACTTGAAACATTCTAGACAAAAACAGATATGAAGATAAAGGGATCTAGCCTATTTACATTCATCAGAGGAGGAGCTGTCTAGAGGGCAAGAGGAGGAACTGGGATGCCTCCTCCTCTGAGACACAACTGGAAATCAAGAGGCCAGATTCTCTCTTGGTGCTGTTTTAGAATCAGCTGTAACATCTCAGTCTAAAAGATGAGCAATGATGCCGGGCACGGCAGCTCACTCCTGTAATCCCAGCACTTTGAGAGGCCAAGGCGGGCGGATCACTTGAGTTCAGGAGTTCAAGACCAGCCTGGCCAACATGGTGAAACCCCGTCTCTACTAAAAATACAAAAAGTGGCCAGGTGTGGAGGTGTGCACCTGTAATCCCAGCTACTTGGAAGGCTGAGGCATGAGAATCTCTTGAACCCAGTGAGTAGAGGTTGCAGTGAGCTGAGATCGTGCCACTGCACTCCAGCCTGGGTGACAGAGCAAGACTGTCTCAAAAAAAAAAAAAAAAAAGATGAGCAATGACTTTCAATGGCCTACACCATAAAGGAAGGGGGCAGGGGGCAGTAACATTCTGCTCAGGAGTCAGAACTTTCAGGGTTAACCTGGGGATAGCCTGGCTCTCCAGCAGTGGGAAGAGGGTGACTTCCTCCCCCACAGGTTTGTAAAGGCTTACTCTTCCCTTTGCTGAGACAGAAGGGAGAAAATGCATAGATAACACTTCAGTGACTCACTCATGTTTGATGAAGGCTGGGAGGAAGCCTGGAGAATCCAAGCTTCAAGCACAAAACGTACAAATACTGGAATCTCCCGTCAAGAGAAGGAAATTCAGCCACCTATCTGGTTTGTCATTTTGCTGAACTTCCACTGAAGGAGGAAGGGCCAGATTTAAACTCCACCCACCTTTTCCACATCCTTCTCAATTTTTGCTTTGATGGGAAAGTGGGGAAACTGGTGGCCCCACCATGGCTAAAAGAGAATCAGATCCTTTCTACACTTCTCAAAGCAGAGGCCCAGCAGCTCCAGTCCACAGCTTAACCAAGCAGAGGGAATAGGGGCTGGTCCTGGTTACCGTAGGAAAGCCTCATCAGGCAGTCTCAGGGAAGGAAGATGACCCTCCTCACTCTTTCCATCTGCTGAGGTTACTTCATTCCAATCCATTAACGGGCTTCAAAGTGCTGCTGGGGAGAGTCCATTTAGCAGAGAAGCTATCACAGGGCCAAAGGTGGCGCCCACCCCCTACCCCATTTGTCGATAATGGGCCACAAAGTCTGAGGCTTGGCTGCATTCTAGACATAAAATATTCATTCAAGTCGACATAATACATATATAGGAACGTCATGGAAGCTCCCGGGAGAAGAGAAATGCCAGCCAGGTGGCTAAGTGCTCACTGAGAAAGAGTTCATGAAGGCCTGGGTTAGTCCTGATCAAATGCCCACGGAGAATTGGGTTGTTCTGTCCAAAGGGGAAACAATGTAGTCTGAGAAGTTCTGACTCCCAAGAGCTCTAACCCCTGCAAACCTCTTAGGCAAACAAAGTCTCAATCTTTTCCTACCTCACAGGCACCAGCTCTGCTTAGGATATTTATGTTGAGAAAAAATCTCCATCCCAATCTTTGGTTAGTCTGAAAGATTCAGTTATCCCTGTGTAAACTTTTATTTGAACCTGCAGCAGGCCAAGTTTCAACAACTGCCTTATATCCATCTGTTTAGCTGCTTCCCAAAGTCCATAAATTGGAGAAAAAAATTTTTTTTTTCTGAGATAGTGTCTTGCTCTGTCACCCAGGCTGAAGTGCAGTGGTACAAACACAGCTTAATGCAGTCTCGACCTCCCCAGCTCAAGCCATCCTCCTGCCTCAGCCTTCTGTGTAGCTGCGACCACAGGCATGTGCTACCATGCCCAGCTAAATTAAAAAAAAAAAATTTCTGTAGGTATGGAGTCTCATTTTATTGATCAGGCTGGTCTTGAACTCCTGGCATCAAGCAATCCTCCTGCCTTGGCTTCCCAAAGTGCTAGGGTTACAGGCATGAGCTATGGTGCTTGACCAGAGAGAAATTATTATAGTTTACTAGGTACAGTTACTTTTACCAGGTTCAAAGGTTATGAACTCCAAGGACTCCCAAAGCCCTTACTCTAACAACACTTCCTTCCAGATCCCTACGGCCAAGCCGAAAGTGACACTATTTGGTCTGACATTCACCCACATTCCTAACCAGAAGGCAGCACCATCAAGGAGCCCCTGGCCAGAATCAAAGGATAGAGTGAGAATTAGCACCAGGGCACACTGCTGCACAGCTCAGAGTGTGGAGTGAGATGCTAGCTAGCTCATCCAATCTACCCAAGTGACACCAAAAACAAAAAAAATATATTTACCCAGCAGATCACCTGAGGTCAGGAGTTTGAGACCAGCTTGGCCAACCTGGCAAAACCTCGTCTCTACTAAAAATACAAAAATTAGCCAGGCACGGTGGCGGGCGCCTGTAGTCCCAGCTGCTCCGGGAGGTTGAGGCAGGAGAATAGCTTGAACCCGGGAGGCGGAGGTTGCAGTGAGCTGAGATGGCATCACTGCACTCCAGCCTGGGTGACAGAGCAAGACTCTGTGTCCAAAAAAAAAAAAAAGATTATATATATGTCCAGAGTCAACAATGGGGTCCAATGAATAGTGTTTGGAGTACTTCAGCTATTCTTTATAGGATCTTGTAACTTTGTTTTCTTCACCAGTACTTCCAAACTCCCCTTTCTAGAACTGAGAGAATAAACAATGCCACTCACCATCTAGAAGCCTGAGAGCTGCCCCCTTCCTTCCCACTGCAGCAGGAGTGGGGCGAGTTTTCTCTCAATCCCTCTCTCATAGTTTCTGAGGCTCAGAGGTGGGGCAGGTCCCAGATCGAGTAGCCTCTCCCCCAGGTGTTATGAACTCTAGCAGGTGAACTCTGAAAGCTGGACCTTTCTCCAGGCTTGCCTATGACTGCTGCTGCTGGCTGGAAGACGAACAGTCATCTTGCTGATTGCTTTCACAACTGCCAAGCTTCCAGGCTAGCAGAGCCATTTGGAAAAGAAGTGAACTGAAAGCTCAGCTCACAGACTAACAATCCCCCAAACTACCAGCCCCAGATTAGAACCCTCCTTCTGCAAAAGCAAGAAGTCTATGGCTGTGAACAAGCACATCTGGAATCAGGTGTCACAAAAACCACCTTAAAGACAGGGCTTGACTTTTTTTTTTAGTCTCCTACTTTCACTGTTATAAGCGAAGTCGACAGCAAACAGGCAATCTCCCTGCAACGCAAAGTTTATTTTTATGCTTCAACATTTTCTGTGTCTGTGTGTTTCACAGTGATCAAAGGGCTCCTGGAAACAGGTTCTCATCAGCCACATTTTTAAAGAAGAGGGAGAGGAAGAGCAAGAAAAGAGACTGGAGACAACCAGTGGTGTTTGTTTATCTATTTTCTGGTAAAACCAGTTTAAATAATTTAAATTTAAATAAGGTGACAGAGGACCTTTAGGGGAGGAAATCAGCCCAACTAAATCCCCTTTTTTAAAAAAATAACATTAAGACTACAGTAATGACCAAGTTTCCATGACTACTTCAGCTAAAATCACAACAGGACCAAGAAGAGGTTTCTTTCACTTGGTGGCATGATCTATTCTCGGAGGTCAATGTTTGATATACCTGGCCTTGTGACCTGAGGAGCTGCTGTTTGTCTTTTTTCCTATTTTAAAGAATACAGGAATCAGGCCTGGCACGGGGGGCGTGGTGGCTCACGCCTGTAATCCCAGCACTCTGGGAGGCCGGATCACCAGGTCAGGAGATTGAGACCATCCTGGCCAACATAGTGAAACCCCGTCTCTACTAGAATACAAAAAATTAGCCGGGCATGGTGGTGCGTGCCTGTAGTCCCAGCTACTCAGGAGGCTGAAGCAGGGGAATCGCTTGAACCCGGGAGACGGAGATTGCAGTGAGCCAAGATTGCGCCACTGCGCTCCAGCCTGGTAACAGAATGAGACTCCGTCTCAAAAAAAAAAAAGAAAGAAAGAATACAGGAATCTGTCTGGGATAGGTGCATACAAGGTTTTCCAAAGTCCCTGCTTTTACTGGAATGAGACTTCATATTAAGTCGATACAGTGATTGGCTACCCTGAGAACAGTGGAAGGTATGAAGGGGCTAAGGAGAATCTAAGTCCATAAAGAGTAGAAATAGGATGGGTAATTAATAATCGTAACAGGATGACAACGTATGCAGCTACTGCTCTGGGCAAAGTTATCAAAGAACTTACTTACATTCCCAAATGGTCACTGATTGCTGCTATCATGAAATCAGTCGATGCGCACTACGGTGGAATCCCTACTATATGCTCAGCAGTACACTAGGCATGTAAGGAAGAGAGGAAATCAACACACATATCACAGGAAAATACCATGGCAATAATGCATTTACATGTAGTAAGCAGCACAAAGAAACCACACTGAGGCAGTCTGTTACTCTGCTCTGCTGAACACAATGCCCCCCACCAGCCTCACTGAGAGAGTAGGCACTCCATCGCCACTCCCCAAATGCCTGAGGGTGCCAGTCAGTCACTTGGTCTCCTCCTACCAGCTCACGATCAACAGTCTGGGAAAGTTCTCTGGTTAAGCAGGGTTTACCTGCTAAAACAGAGGCTGTGAGAGGAAAAAGGGTGGAAAAAGCAACCTCAAGAGGGCCTAGAGAAAGCAATTCCCAGTAAGGAGAGAGAAACAGCCCGCAGGCAAGGGAGAGAAAGACTGCGAGACACCGAACATGCTCCTCTGTCTCCGAAGACCCACCTGTCCCATACAGAACCAGCTGCCAAAGCCAGTGATGAAATGGAAATCAACCATCCCTCCCTCTCAACGCCTATTTCACCCCTAGAAGCAATAATCCACAAGTAATAAAAGGATCAACCCTGCAGAAAAAAACTCTGCCTAGAACTTCTCTTAAGTTCCTAACTGCCCAGGTGACAGAGAGCCAGGGGTAACAAAATAGAAGAACACAGTAAATGAAAGGAGGTAAGATTTTTCAAAGAATGTTCACATGCAAGAGAATACAACAACTGCTCTACCGGGCTACAAAGAAAGAGGGGAATAAGAGGGAAACATAAAGGATGGAATGAGCGGAAACAAGGCAAAAAGCACAGCAGCCCCGGGGCGGAAGCGCTTCTTTTTCAAGTCAAGTTTTTTTGGCCTAGTAAACTTCTCCACCAAGAAAGGCATGACAGGCAGGGGACTCTGCACAGAGCAGTCCGCAAAGGACGCTAGAGACGGTAAAAGAAAGGGGAGGAGTGGAAAGTGGACGCCTCTGGGATCAAAAGTGAGATGACACAGAAAGGCTAAGACTTGGGTGACAAACCATAGCAGTGATTGCCAGGATGAAGGGGAGCGTGGAGTCGTGAGGCTGAGGTGTAGCGCGAGAAAACTAGCATGCAAAACACCTGGACTTCCTGGGAATTACAAAGACTTAGCCAATAGGAACAGAATGGATCCAAGCATGGTGGGGGGATACACAGGACATGAAGAAGGCAGGAGACTAACGTGGAGATCAAAGGCAACGCTGATTAAAAGGTACAGTAAGGAAGATGGGGTGAGGGTGGAGAAACAGGAAGGTAACAAGCAAGAAAGAAAATACTCTAAGTGCCAGGCACGGGAGTGAAGACACAGAAAGTCATCATGGTTTGTGTTCCAGCGTACGAAGACAGAAAGGCAAAAATTGTGATGCAGCCAGATCTGGGAAAGGACTGAGCAACAGGTTGTGTTAACACGGTGGGGCCAAGTGTCTTTCGAATGGGAGGAAGAGCCCAGTAGAAAGCTGGTAGAATCCTCACAGAGAGAAACAGGAGACCCCGGGACCTAAAAGCCAAACCCGAGGGCAAGAGAACAAGAGGGATCCAAAGACTCTGAAGGGAGTGATGATTGGAACCCCAAAGGCAACCTGTGGGAAAACTATGCGCATGACAGCTGTGGGGAAACACGGAAGCGACAAATGCCAGCGCCAGGATCCAGGGAGCTCCTGGAGCAAAGAAGGGAAAGTGATGAGCAAAGAGTAGGCGAAGGATTTGGAAAGGTGATGAGGGTGGAGCTGGTGGGTTGCAAGCAAGAGGGAGAGAACAATTTGGAAAACGAAGAAGCAGGATAGAAAAAGCTGGGGAACTGCAAGGGGCCAGGGATCGAGAGCGCAGTCCAGGGCAAGGACCCTGAGGGTGATAACCAGAGACTGGCAGAACCGGTGCGGGCGGAGGGGAAGCGAGGCAGGAGAGACGAAGGGAGAGGTGGACAACGATCTGTGGCAAATCGCGGGGTGCTGCTATTCGAGGAGCGGGAGGGTGGCTGCTTTAAGCGTGGGTGGAGGAAGACCAGAAAGGCCCCTGAGAGAAAAAGGGAAGAGAAAGGGAAGCTGGGGAGGTGACACGGAAGAGCGCAGGAGGGCGGTGAGGGGAGAGGGGGTTGGCAGAAAGACAAGTGTGCAGCTTGGAGTCAGGACGAGGTGGGTCCCAGGTCAGGACTCGGAAGCGGGATGTGCGGAGCTGGAGCCGGGAGCCGGATGACAGGGCAGCCGAGGCTTGCAGGATGGCAGCAGGGGCACGAGGAGAGCAGAAGAGGGAGGAGGCTCCGCAAGGTGCAAGGGGCCCAGCCAGAGAATTCGGGGAGCCCTCGGGGCTCCTTACCTGCTCCGTGTCCCTCTCGTTCAGCGTGGGTAGGGGGGTCCGAGCGCTGGACATGGCGCCGGTATCTCGGGGGAGGGAACCGAGAAGCTTGGAGGAAGGGAGGGAAGGGAAGGCGCGGAGCCCGGCCGGGCGGGGCTTCTCACAGCAGGAGCACCCGCCGCATGGGCCCCGGCCGGGGGTGCGGGGAGGCCGGGCAGCCGCTCACGCCAGCCCGGGGATGCGCCGCTCGGGCTAGGCCGCGCCGGCTCCGAGCGGCTCCGGACCGCACCCCCCCGACCCCCGGCTGGGCTGTGCCGCCTTTCGGCCGGGCCGCGCCGCTCCGCCTACTCTCTGCCGCAGCAGCCGGCCGCCTGCCTCGCTCCTCCCCTGCCCTCAGCGGCACTGCTCCGCGCCCGGCACACAGGCAGCCGCCGCCGGACCTGCTGCTCCCAACATGGCCGCCACCACCGCCGGCCCTCGGCTCTTTCCGCCGGCAGCAGCCGGAAACATCCGAAGCGGCTAGAAACGGGAGGTGGGGCGCGGCCACAGACTACGGGTGAATTCCGGAAACAGCCGAAGAAGGTAACCCCCGGGGACGCGCGCACCTCCTCGTAAGAAGACGAAGCTTCGGCTCTGTTTACGGAAATCCACGAAGCGACCCCGGGTACCTACCCCCCAGCCCCCGTCCACAGACATCCAGCCACGCCCACCAGCCTTTCCCCGCCCACTTCAAGAGGGCTTTCGGCAGTTTCCGGAAATACCCGAAGCTGTTCCGCGTGCTGAGCCGGCCACGCCCCCTCCCACCGCCCTGCCCAGGGCGGTCGTCGGCCATTTCCGGCAACACCCGAGGCCCTCCGAGCACCCGGTCGTTTCCCTGGGTGACTCTCGGAATCTGATTCGCTTCGTGTCTTTCCGTCAGTTTTCGGGTATTTTCAAACCTTGAACAGGAAGCATGGGTCACCTGTTCGTGCTTGCGATTTGACTAAATACAAAACAAGATTGTTAGCCGTCCCTGCAATTGGCATCCTCTGGTTCTATAGCAGCTTCTTGTCTGCATTTCTGTCCATCTGTCGGTCAGCTCATAAAATCCATCTTCTTTTTATCATCTAGCCTATCAACATACCTGTCAAATGCAGCATCAGTCTATTGCCTGTCTGCCACCGTCTATCTTGGCTTCTTTGGATCCATCCGTGCATTCCCGCATCTAGTCTGCAGGGCTCGGCAAAGCCCCAGGAAGGCCCAGGGCAGCGTCCTCTGCACCGGATGCGGGAGCGTCCAGGGCCCTGCATTTCAGCCCCAGCTCTGCCAAGTGCAAATGCTGCGTGATCTTAGAAAAATCATATAACATCACTGAGTTTAGGCTCCTCTTTCCTATGGCTTTATTCCTGCATTGACATTCGAAAGACATTTCTGAATTCCAATTACCTTTTAAAATGCCTCTGCAAGATAAGACATTTAAAGTTTATTTTCTATCCTCCTCTGCGCCTCATTTTCCCCATCAGTAAAGTGAAGCCATTGGATACATGGACTCGGAGGTCCTTCTCAGCTTTGAAGAGCCCTTGACTAACAGGAAGTCTGTATGGCAACTGCAGTCCACTCCTCACTTCCCCTTACACTGTGTTACCAAGGACGGGCAGTATCCTGGGCTGATTTCCCCAGCGCCAAGCTGTCCTCACCCATAGTACCTGGAACATGTCAGAACCACACCCTCCCGTCAGTGGCTTAAGGTGGGCAAGAGGCAGAGGCCCCACAGGAGTCAGAAACCAGGCTCAGGCAACAGGTTCCCAAAGGTACAGAAGCAGAGAGGCCCCAAGAGTTATTGGGAAAACTGCTGATTGGACCCCTGCTATTTGACCTCCAACTCCCAGCTACAGCATCCTGAGCCAGCCTTCATGCCACCAATCAGAGAAATAGGCATCTGAGCAGATGTAATTACCGAGGTATGAACGTACTTCCTAAGGCAACAGGTATCACTACACTCTTAGTAAATCCCTGGAACTCCAGCACTACTCCCCATGCCCCATGCCAGCTCTATTCAGGCACCCAACCGTTGAGGAAGAAGGTGGTGAAGGCACACCCATGAAGGTGAGGGAAAGACAGAAGAGGACAGAGAACATTTCACTCCCCCGACCCAAATTCAATCCTTGAGAATCATCTGCCCTCTGGTGGCCAAAGAGAGACACACTGCTGATTCCTGTGCCTGGTATCACCTCTAATGCCAGCGTCTGGAAAGCAGGGAAAAGAGAGAGGAAGCAGTTGGTGGTCGGTGTTCCAGCAGTCTCTCCTTGGTCCATGCTCTCGTCTAAATAGACTCCATCCTCTCCAAGCTTCTCACTCTAGCTCTAACCCCTGCCTCACCCTTGCCCTTTGATCTTCAGCCCCGACCCCTACCCTAACTATCCTTTTCTCTTCCTCACTAGCTTTGCACAAGGCTGCTGAGCTTGTCTCCCTGCCTAGACTCCCTCCAATCTACTGCACCAGACATGTCAGAATAATCTTCCCAAAGTCCAGTTCCAATAACATCTCTGCTCTGCTAGAAAGCTATCACCAGCTCCCTCACAGGTTATAGGCAGGGCTGGCTTCATGGACCCATGACCCGTGCAGTCACACAGAGCCTGTGCTTAGGAGGGCCCTGAGCTTGGATTAATGCTCTGCTGTCACCATCTTGAATTTTTTTTTTTTTTTTTTTTAGACTGGATCTCGCTCTGTAGCCCAGGCTGGAGTGCGATCTCAGCTCACTGCAACCTCCACCTCCCAGGTTCAAGTGATTCTCATGCCTCAGCCTCCCGAATAGCTGGGATTATAGGTGCCCACCACCCCGCCTGGCTAATTTTTTATGTTTTTAGTAAAAACAGGGTTTTACTATGTTGGCCAGGCTGGTCTCGAACTCCCAACCTCAAGTGATCCACCTGCCTCGGCCTCCCAAACCGCTAGGATTACAGGCATGAGCCACCACGCCCGGCCCACCATCTTGAAATTTTTGACCAAAAGGGCCATGCATTTCCATTTTGCACTGTGCCCCACCAATTATGTAGCTGGTCCTGGCTGTAGGAAAAGCCTTTAACCTGCTTTCAAAACTTTGCTCAATCTGGCCTCACATTACCTTGCAATAACCTCTCTAACTATCACTGATCACACTTCTCCCTAACTCCCACCCTGCTGCCAATCTCTCTTCCTTCCATGCCTTTGTTCAAGCTGATAAATGATTGCCCGTCACCCACCTCAGCTTCCAGAACCGCTTCAAGATCCAGTTCAAATTTCACCTACTCAAATCCATGAGCCCTCCCAGTTCTCCTCAAAGATGAATTATTGCCACACATTTACCCCCTCTCTAATCTGTAAATTCATTCATTCATTCAGCAAATCCCTGTTGAGCACCTACTATGTGCAAGGCATTGTTTTAGGCTTTTAGGTAGATCAGTGAACAAAATAAAGATCTCTGCCTGCCAGGTGCGGTGGCTCACGCCTGTAATCCCAGCACTTTGTAGGAGGCCGAGATGGGTGGATCATGTGAGGTCAGGAGTTCGAGACCAGCCTGGCCAACATGGTGAAACCCCATCTCTACTAAAAAAAAAAAAAAATACAAAAAATTAGCCAGGCATGGTGGCGGGCACCTGTAATCCCAGCTACTTGGGAGGCTGAGGCAAGAGAATCGCTTGAAACCGGGAGGCAGCAGTTGCAGTTAGCGGAGATCACAACAAAAAAACTCTGCCTTTCGGGAGCTTACTTTTCATTTTGAGGGAGACACACAACAAACAAAAGAGTCATAATTAAGTGACATCAGAAAAAAACAGAGCCAGCTAACGGGGGTCAGGAGTACAGGGGTGAGAGGGTGGAAGACAAACTGCAGTACTGAGGGGGTTCATGAAGCCCTCACTGAGAAGGTGACACTTGAGTAAAAACTTGAAGGAGACCAGGTGTGGTGACTAACACCTGTAATCGCAGCACTTTGGGAGGCTAAGAAAAAAAAAAAAGATGTGAAGGAGGTGAAGGCATGAGCTCTGCAGACATCTAGGGGAAGAGCAACCCAGGCAGAGGAGCGTACCTGGCCTGTTTGAAGAGCAAGGGGCCAATGAGCCTGGAGCAGAGTGAGTGAGGAGGTGTGTGGCGATGGGAACCGGGCCTGGTGGGCTACCGTTGTGGTTTTCCCTGGGAGTGGGATGAGTTGCCGCCGGAGTGACATGATCTCACTGGCTGCTGGGTTGAGAACTGAGTGAAAGGGCATGACGGAAGCAGACCCGGGGGACTAGCAAGGAGGCTTTTACGACAATTCAAGGGAGCGATGCCAGTGGCTTGGGGCCAGGCAGCAGCAGTGGAAGTAGTGAGAAGTGATCAGATTTGGGACGTATTTGAAAGGTGCAGCCAACAGGCTTTCGGATGGGTTGGGGTTATGAGAGAGAGGGGTTAAAGATGATTGTAGGCTTTCCCACCTGAACAGCTGAAAACACACACACAGAGTGAAACTGCCGGGAGGTGCTGGCATTCAGCGGGCCCTTCGGGGTGACAGACTTTCCATCCTAGAACTACATTTGTCCTGAGAATGAGGGTGTTCTCTCTAGCGGAGAAAAGGCCTGAGCAGATTTGGTGGCATGATGGCTCTGGGCTGAGGCACCTGGCTTCAGGGAGGTAGGAAGGCAGACACCCCAGGAAGTGTTGCAGCCCCTTCCCTGTCCCTGCACCTGCAAGCAGCCTCAGTAGGGTGCCCCCCTCCCAAGAGACTCCGGTGGCAGAGAGGGTCTGCAAGCCCATTAGAGACCCTCTCCCATCCCAGCCCCCATCTTCTACCACACCTTAGGGGTGTGCAGGATTTTACAGTTTACAAAGGGCCCCAAATGCAGAGTCTCATTTGAGCCACACAGCAGCTCAGCTGTGTGTAGGGTGGAGGTGGGGGTGACTACCACATTTTCTGCAGAGAAACAGGAAGCTCAGATTGCAGGAGCATCTGTTGGAAAGCCTCAGGGCCTGGACCAGACCAGTTCCACCACTGGGGTGTGGCAGGGGCCCAGACAGTGTCCCCCGTTCCCATTCACACTCCCACATGCTCCAGTTTCTCTTCAAGGAGGGCAGGGGCGACTGTTCCCTTGTCTCAGACTAGCTTTGTCCACAAGAAAGAGAGGATTACCAGCATTGTGATATAAAAAGACAGGTATCAGCCAGGTGCGGTGGCTCACGCTTGTAATCCCAGCACTTTGGGAGGCCAAGGCGAGTGGATCACCTGAGGTCAGGATTTCAAGACCAGCCTGGCCAACATGGTGAAACCCCATCTCTACTAAAAATACAAAAAATTAACTGGGCATGGTGGTGGCAAGCACCTGTAATCCCAGCTACTCAGGAGGCTGAGGCCGGAGAATTGCTTGAACCCCGGAGGCAGAGGTTGCAGTGTGCCAAGATCATGCTGTTGCACTCCAGCCTAGGCCTCAAGAGCGAGACCTTGTCTCAAAAAAAAAAAAAAAGAAAACAGCCGGGCGTGGGTGGCTCACACCTGTAATCCCAGAACTATGGGAGGCCAAGGCAGGAGTTATCACGGGGTCAGGAGTTCGAAACCAGTCTGGCCAAGAGAACAGCCTGGCCAATATGATGAAACCTCGTCTCTACTAAAAATACAAAAATTAGCCGGGCATGGTTGTGGGCGCCTGTAATCCCAGCTACTCAGGAGGTTGAAACAGGAGCATCACTGGAACCTGGGAGGTGGAGGTTGCAGTGAGCCAAAGATCATGCCATTGCACTCCAGCGTGGGAGACACAGCAAGATTCCGACTCAAAAAAAAAAAAAAAAGAAAGAAAGAAAGGCATATATATCTGGTCTTCATCCGGGGTTTCTGGCCCAGAACCAAAACTCCTGGAATTTCCTGAATGATGGGGAGAGAGGAGCATCTTTTGTTATTCATAATGAGTCTCTTTTCACACACCTGAGTTCACACTAATGAGATGACTCTTGGAGGATGGGGCTGGTGGCCAGAGGAACCAACCACGTGATTAGGGGATTGCAACTTTCATCCCTACGCCAGGGATGAAAAAATCAGGGAACGTAAGTAAACGTAAGTAATGTTTCCCTAATTTTTTTTTTTTTTTTTTTTTTTGAGACAGGGTCTCATTCTGTTGCCCAGGCTGGAGGGCAGTGGCGTGATCTCTGCTCACCGCAACTTCCACCTCCTGAGTTCAAGTGATTCTCGTGCCTCAGCTTCCCGAGTAGCTGGGATTACAGGCACCCGCAACCACGCCCAGCTAATTGTTGTATTTTCAGTAGAGATGGGGTTTTGCCATGTTGGCCAGGCTGGTCTCCAACTCCTGATCTCAAGTGATCCACCCGCCTCGGCCTCCCACCGTGCTGGGATTACAAGCCTGAGTCACCGCGCCCGGCCTGTTTCTCTGATTTTTGTGAGCCATTACAGTAAATTATCAAACCTAAGGAGGGGGTTGTGGGAACTTCCAAATTTGGGCTGGTCAGAAGTGCAGGTGACAAGCTGGGACCTAGAACTGGTATCTAAAGCAGGGGCAGTCTGCTGGGACTGAGCCCTTCGAAGACCTGTGGGGTCCAGGCTAACTGTGGGTAGTGAGTGTCAGAACTGAATTTTAGGACAGCCGGCTGGTGTCTGGAGAGGTGGAGAATTGGTGTGGGCGCCCCCCTCCCCACTAACATTGGTGTCAAAAGTACTGGGAATGTAGAAAGTTTTTCCTTGTTAGGTATCCCAAAAGATCTTCCACACCTGGATCCCAAGGAAGGCAGCTGGGAGGGCAGGAGGTGGCTGGCTTCAGAGAGCCAAGGAGGACTGGGAAGTCAGGGAATGGGTGTGTGGCTCAGCAGTCGGGGGCAGTGGTACCCTTTTCGCCAACCTCTTCAACTAAACGCATGGTTGGGCTTCAGCACCACATGGATGAAGGTGCCACCACCAGCCCTGAGAGTCACCGACATTTGTGCAGAGCTTCCCCAGTGTTGCACCAGGATGCAGGACCGGGGTCAGGGACTCCAAGCCAGTGTGGAGTAGGAAAGCACTGGGCAATCCGTCAGTAAGGTCCTTCCAGCCTGGGCTGGAGTCACATCCTCAGCCCCACTTTCTCCAACTCTTTCTTGGAAGCCCAGAGGTGCCACACGCAGTTGCTGGCCACACACACTCACATAGTCCCCAGGGTCCTGGCTGAGGCTGGGGAGACCCCTATTGGCCACAATGTGGGGATGAAGTTCCCACCCACACTCACCGTAGCAACCACCCTGTGCTGAGAACCACACTCCAGGGACCAGCACGCACTAGAAAAATGTCACACAGGGCCGGGCGCGGTGGTTCAAGCCTGTAATCCCAGCACTTTGGGAGGCCGAGACGGGCGAATCACGAGGTCAGGAGATCGAGACCATCCTGGCTAACACGGTGAAACCCCGTCTCTACTAAAAAATACAAAAAATTAGCCGGGCGAGATGGCGGGCGCCTGTAGTCCCAGCTACTCGGAGGCTGAGGCGAGAGAATGGCGTCAACCCGGGAGGCGGAGCTTGCAGTGAGCTGAGATCCGGCCACTGCACTCCAGCCTGGGCGACAGAGCGAGACTCCGTCTCAACAAAAAAAAAAAAAAAAAAAAAAAGAAAAATGTCACACAGGAATACACACCCAGAGGGCACTCGAGAAACATTTATTGAGCACCTACTATGTGCCAGGCCCCAGGCAGGACACTTGGAAAACAAAGTCAGTACAACCTGGTCCCTGCCGAGGAGCTCACAGTCTAGAGGGCTAAGCCATTAATCATAGAACAGCAAAGGTGCATTTAGCTTCACAATTTTACAACAAACGTTTACATACGTTTTCTCAAGTGTAAACACCCAGCAACACAGTCATGTTGTTTTAAAAGCACATTGGCATACATGTAAACACAAGTCACAGGATTGAAAGGATGGGAGAAGGCCGGGCGCGGTGGTTCAAGCCTGTAATCCCAGCACTTTGGGAGGCCGAGACGGGCGGATCACGAGGTCAGGAGATCGAGACCATCCTGGCTAACACGGTGAAACCCCGTCTCTACTAAAAAATACAAAAAAATTAGCCGGGCGAGGTGGTGGGCGCCTGTAGTCCCAGCTACTTGGGAGGCTGAGGCAGGAGAATGGCGTGAACCCGGGAGGTGGAGCTTGCAGTGAGCTGAGATCCGGCCACAGCACTCCAGCCTGGGCGGCAGAGCGAGACTCCGTCTCAAAAATAAATAAAATAAAATAAAATAAAATAAAATATAAAATAAAATAAAATAAAATAAAATAAAATAAAATAGAAAGGATGGGAGAAAACCATTTGCAGTATTTGAGATTGCAGAACCAGATTTTTAGCATTATTTATTCTTTCCTATCAGGTAGGATCCAAGTTTTGCCAATCTGTGGATAATGATGTTTGAGACATGGGAGTTCCGTGGCCTGCCTGCCGTCATGCAGTGGGGGAGCCACCCTAGATACAAGGCATCCTGAAGCCTTGGCCACTGCCTTCTGTCCACCACACCTCACTGTTTTTTAATGTCCCCTAGACAAAGACCCTGTACATTTTTAGGCTCCTCCTGAGCTTGTCAGATGGGGAGAAGGGACCATGTCCCAGGAGCCCACCAAGCCGTGAGATCCCTCATACCTGGCTTGGGACATGGTGATACCCCATCAGGGGAGCATGCAGCACACGCTACCCAGGCCCAGACCCTGCCTGCCTGAGATGAACTTCCTGGTGAGCCTCAAAATCTGGCAGCGTTGGCCGGGCACAGTGGGTGGCTCACGCCTGTAATCCCAGCACTTTGGGAGGCCGAGGTGGGTGGATCACTTGAGGTCAGGAGTTCGAGACCAGCCTGGCCAACATGGCGAAACCCTGTCTCTACCAAAAAATACAAAAATTAGCTGGGCATGGTGGCGCATGCCTGTAATCCCAGCTACTCGGGAGGCTGAGGCAGGAGAATTGCTTGAACCTGAGAGGCGGAGGTTGCAGTGAGCTGAGATCGCGCCACTGCACTCCAGCCTGACAACAGAGCAAGACTCCATCACACACACACACACAAAAGTGGTGATGTCAGTGTCCTACAGGAATAGCTACCCTCCAAGTCCCACCTGTGCCCCCACTTCTCCTATGTGCATTATTTGTCAGCAGGTGCAGAGGTGTACAGTCCCGCTTATCACACCTGCTCTAAACAGGACAGTGCAGCTGGGGTTTGAGAAGGGGCTGCCTGTGTGCTCCATCCCACCAAAGGGAAAACCGCACACAGATCTGGCACCTGTTGGTTTAGTTTATGAAGGTAAGGAATCCGGTGAAGAGACCCAAAGTGGCCTCCCCGTGGTCCAGGGAATAGGGGAAAACAGCAAGCGTTTGGGTTTAATTAGGCCAAGGGTTGGGTGGCATGAAGGTGGAAGCTGAGGGTGCAGGCCTGCAGGGCTGGAGAAGGCGGGGCTGAGTTTAGGACCCCTGTGCCCACCTCACCATCATAGGGAAAGGGAGGAGAGGAATCTTTCCACCTGTAAGCTAGCTCTACTGCCATTTCACTTCAGAAAGCTCAGGGTAAGCTGGGCGTGGTGTCTCACGCCTGTAATCCCAGCACTTTGGGAGGCTGAGGCGGGTGGCTTGCCTGAGGTCAGGAGTTTGAGGCCAGCCTGGCCAACATAGTGAAACCCTATCTCTACTAAAAACATAAAAAATTAGCTGGGCGTGGTGGTGGGTGCCTGTAATCCCAGCTACTAAGGAGTAGGGAGGCTGAAGCAGGAGAATCACTTGAACCCAGGAGGCAGAGGTTGCAGTGAGCTGAGATCACGCCACTGCACTCCAGCCTGGGCAACAAGAATGAAACTGTCTCAAAAAAAAAAAAAAAAAGAAGACAAGAACAAGCAAGCAAGCAAGCTCAGGCTAATTCCCATATTCCCATCTCCCTGGTTGTTAGCAACCCTGGGCTTCTACAGTGGCCTCTTTTGGGCAGAGGCCTACCAGGTGAGCCAGAAGGTACAATGTTAAAGAAAATTGTTTCTGACCCCATTTCCAGAGCACAGAGGAGGGGAGGGGGTAAGATGCCCACAGGTGACTGATAGTACAAGTCAGCCCTCGTCCCTGGGCTCCAGAGAGGCCTGCGCTGGTGCTGTCCCACCTTCGGGAGAGGTGGCTCCCTGGCTCCCCCTAAGACCCTCCTGCCCCTCAAGGTTGCTCTAGGCGGCCAGGTATCCTGCTAGCAAACCCATTTCCCCAATGATGGCCCAGACGGAACTCTTAATAAAAAAAAATAATTTATTGTCAACAAAGGTGATATATACAACAGGAAAACAGATGTAAATGAGAACAGGAGTGAATGGGGTGCCCAGGCCCAGCTTCAGGCCTCTGCAGGGTGGGAAAGGAAGAGGTAATGGAGGCGTCCTGGTTTAGGAGCCTGAACAAGTGGGGAGGGGAGGTGTCCCCCGAGGTAGTGGGACTCAGTTCAAACCCCCTTATGACCACTCTTGTGTAAGGCACTGTGCCAAGGGAGAATGGTGGGGAGCGGGGGGAGGGTGGGAGGAGGTCACGGGGGACAAAGAGAGGTGGGGGTCAGCAAAGGACTGGGGTAGGTGTTCTCCACAGGCCCAGTGCCCTACTGCACAACAGCCTCAACCACCCTTGCTGACCTCAGGCCTGGCCAGGAACAGACACTTTCCAGTGCCCCGAAATAACAGTGGATGTTGCCCCAGCCCCCTCCTGCCCTGGCACTTGTTTCTACTCTCTCCACCAGATGGGTAAGCCAGGCAGCTCTGAGTTATAAGCCACAGGGGGACGCTGCCTCCTCCCTCCCTCCCTCCCTCCTCCCCAGGAAAGCAAGAATTTACACCCCATTCCCTTTCTCTGGCTTCCCCGCCACAGTGGTGCTGGATTCTGACAGAACCGTGGGCCAGTCTGAGGTGTCACCTGCTCCCACACGCTTGGTGCCCTGGGGGTGCCTGGACCAGTCTTGCAGGAGGCTGACCGCTGGGGGCTCCTCCATCCGCACGCGGATAACCTGGAGATCCAGTGTCCCGCGGAGCCCCGGAGGGGGAGCTGGGCAGGGATGAGAACAGAGAGCAGTCAGAGCCTCCCAGACACCCCACCACGAGGATGCTCCCTGGAAGCTCTGCAAACTGTACCCCCATTTCCAGGGCTTTCATGATGTCCACAGCCCAGTGCCTGGCATGAGGGGAAGTCCAAGGATGGCAGGAAGCTCCATTCCTGGGTGATCAAGGAGCACTGCTGCCGGCTAGAGAATGAGGCCCACAGCCTCCCGAGGGATAAGCACATGAAGCCAGGCAGCCTTCCTTCTGCGTGTATTTTGGCCCAGGGTGCCCGGTGCTGCGTGCCTCTCCCCAGAACTCCTACCTGCAGCCAACTCCATTTTCTCTCAAACTTACTGGGCATCCTAGCCTAACGCGTTCTGCCAGAGTGGGGCAGAGGTGATGCGGTGGGAACACCCAGAAAAAATCTGAGGCATAGCTGTGCCCACCAAGGAGTTCATGAGGGACTACACAGGGTGGAGAAGACCCCTGGTGAACTTCCACCAGGCTCTTCATCTCCTGAGTGTCAACACCTACATCACCAAGATCAGGCGTCCACCTTAGCAGTATGGAGAAGGTACTCACAACGGGCAAAGCTGGGCCTCGAGGCAGACGAAAGAGGACTGAGGACTGCTGTGGCTGCACGCAGCCGTAAAAAACAAGCATGCAATAGGGATGTGTGCAAAAGTTATGTTACAATAGGGCTGGGTGTGGTGGCTCCTGCTTGTAATTCCAGCACTTTGGGAGGCCAAGGTGAGCAGATCACTTGAGGTCAGGAGTTCGAGACCAGTCTGGCTAACACAGAGAAACCCTTTATCTACTAAAATACAAAGAAATCAGGCAGGCATAGTGGTGCACCCCTCTAATCCCAGCTACTCAGGAGGCTGAGGCGGGAGAATCGTGTGAACCCGGGAGGCAGAGGTTGCAGTGAGCCAAGATCACGCCGCTGCACTCCAGCCTAGAAGACAGAGCAAGACTGTCTCAAAAAAAAAAAAAAGTTACATTACATTGAAAGGCAAAAACAGAAAATGGTGATTTCAACTACTGCACTGTCTATATTGGGAAGGATTCATTTGTGTGTGTTCCTTTTCTACGCTGTTTTTAGAGACACGATTATTTACAATGTGGCAGAGAAAACAGGCACAATTTTGCTGTGCAATGTGCTGGAATTTAAAATGACTTAGTGGCCGCCACCGAAATTTTATCACCTACCAAATTCTATTCTGTGTTCCCAGAAGCTGGTTTGTCTCCCCGATAAACTATATGCTCCCTGAAGGAACACTGAATCCCATTTGTTCATTAATTTGACAATAATTTATTGAGTACTATCTGCCCAAGGCTGTTTGGATTGCCACGGGTACAGCGGTGAATGGAGCTGCCTAAGTGGCCTTCTGGGACTTCACATTCTAGTTATCAGAGCCAATAAATAGGATAAACAAATAAAAAATGCAGCATGTTATATATGGACAGACGCAAAGTAGCAAAGTACACCAGGGAAAGGAGATAGGATAGCAGAGAGCTGACAGGGGACTGGAGACACAGAGGGAGTGAGGAGCCAGCTGGGCAGACGGGTGAAGAAACAGTATTTTGAGCACAAGGAAGAGCAAATGTGGACCCCCTGGTGGAGCACGCTGGCTTCCCCAGGAACAGCAAGGCCAGTGCCTGTGCGGGGAGCAGGGTGTTGGGGGAGAGGTCAGGAGCCTGAGGGGAGCTCACTGGTCACCATGAAGGCTCTGGCTTTTTTTTTTTTTTGAGACGGAGTCTCGCTCTGTCACCCAGGCTGGAGTGCAGTGGCCGGATCTCAGCTCCCTGCAAGCTCCGCCTCCCGGGTTCACCCCATTCTCCTGCCTCAGCCTCCCAAGTAGCTGGGACTACAAGCGCCCGCTACCTCGCCCTGCTAGTTTTTTTTGTATTTTTTAGTAGAGATGGGGTTTCACCGTGTTAGCCAGGATGGTCTCGATCTCCTGACCTTGTGATCCGCCCGTCTCGGCCTCCCAAAGTGCTGGTGGCTTGAGCCACCACGCCCGGCCTGGCTCTGGCTTTTATCTGGAGTGCAACAGGAGCAGCACAGGAAGGCCGTGAGTAGAGGAGTGACTGGATCTGACTTGTGTTCTCAGCAGGGACACTCTGGCTGCTACAGGAGAGCACAGGATAGTGGGCAGAGCTCAGCAGCCAGGAGACCTGGCTTAGGTTTGTTACAGGAATCAGGTGAGAGCCGGCCATGACTAGGGTAGTGGCAGTGGATGTGGTAACAGCAGTGTGAGCTCTGAACTTGTTTTGGAGGATCGACTGCTGGACAGATGCTGGGTTGGAGAAAGAGGATGACCGTGTGGGTGTGGCCACAGCAAACTGAAGCCTGGGGCTGCCTGTTCACTGGGAAAGGGAAGATTGTGGAGTCTGTGGGTGGGGTGCATTGGGGAGACTGGGGGTTCCATTTCAATGTGCCGAGATTTTTTTTTTTTTGGGAGACAGAGTCTCACTCTGTCGCCAAGCGGGAGTGCAGTGGCACAATGTTTGAGATCTTTTAGACAACCATGTAGAGACGTCACCTGGGCAACTGGAAAAGAGGATGGAATCAGGAAGGAGCAGCCAAGGTGGGCATTATGAGCACATACATGGCATCAAAAGCTGTGAACCTGGATGAGATCTCCCAGGGAGCGAGTACGGACACTGACCTATGGCTGGGGATACTTAAGCACTTACTCATTCACCAAACACATAAGCCGGGCCTATCCTGTGCCAGGCACTGTTCTGGCTACTGTGGATACCACAGTGCAGGAAGCAAACACCCTAACCTGCAGGCCCTTCCTTACATTCTAGAAAGGAAAAGGCTGACAACGATATGACATGTTCCAACTCTGGGAGCTGAGAATAAGCGGCAAGAGAAACTGAGAAGGAACAGCTAGTGAGGGAAGAGGAACACCAGGTGAGCAGCTGCCTGAAAAGCCAAGGGAAGAAAGTTGTCTCCAGGAAGGAGTGATCGGCCCACTGTAACCGCCAGATCAGAAAGAGAAGGACCGGCCAGGCGCAGTGGCTCATGCCTGTAATCCCAGCACTTTGGGAGGCCGAGGCGGGCGGATCACCTGAATTCAGGAGTTTGAGACTAGCCTGACCAACATGATGAAACCCTGTCTCTACTAAAAATACAAAATTAGCTGGGTGCGGTGGCGCATGCCTGTAATCCCAGCTACTCAGGAGGCTGAGGCAGGAGAATCGCTTGAACCCAGGAAGTGGAGGTTGCAGTGAGCTGAGATCGCACCACTGCACTCCCGCCTGGGCGACAAGAACGAAACTCCATCTCAAAAAAAGAAAAAAAAAAAAAAAGGACTTCCAGGCACGGTGGCTCACGCCTCTAATCCCAGCACTTTGGGAGACTGAGGCAGGTAGATCACAAGGTCAGGAGTTTGAGACCAGCCTGGCCAACACAGTGAAACCCCGTCTCTACTAAAAATACAAAAATTAGCTGGGCGTAGTGGCAGGCGCCTGTAATCCCAACTACTTGGGAGGCTGAGGCAGGAGAATCATGTGAAACTAGGAGGCGGAAGTTGCAGTGAGCCGAGATCATGCCACTGCACTCCAGTCTGGGCAACAGAGCTAGACTCCTCCGTCTAGAGAAAAAAAAAAAAAGAAAAGAGAAGGACCAAGAACAGACTATTGAATTTTATGGAAGTCAACAGCGACCTTGCCAAAGGAGCCATTTTCGTGTGGAGTGCTGAGGATGAAAGTTTGAAGCAGATTCCAGAGAGATGGGAGGCAGCTGCTACAGAAAACACAGTCCGGCTTTACTGAAAAGGTACAGGGACCAATGAGACAGTGGCTAGAGGGGCAAGGGGCTAAGAAGGAAGAAATAATAACTTTGTGTAGGCGGATAGGGAAGACCCAGGGGGCAGTATGACAAGGGGGAGGTAGGATGGGCTTTAGTGATGAGGACAAGGGCTAGCCTTTGCCAGGAGCAGTTCAGTTACATGAGCTAGAGAGAAGGCATGGAATTCAGCCTGGGTGCTAGAGGGAGGGGGGTTGGGGGCAGGGGACACTGCTTGCAGGCAAGGTTCTGAGTGGGTAGAGTGGAAATACACCAGGCTGCCAGGTGTAATGGCTCACGCCTGTAATCCCAGCACTTTGGGAGGCTAAGGTGGGCAGATCATTTGAGGTCAGGAGTTCAAGACCAGCCTGGCCAACATGGTGAAACCCCGTCTCTACTAAAAATACAAAAATTAGCCAGGTGTGGTGACGCAGGCCTGTAGTCCCAGCTACTTGGGAGGCTGAGGCAGGAGAACTGCTTGAAAAAAACAAACAAACAAAAAACGAAATACAACAAGCTGCCACCTACTAGGTGAGTGGCCCTGAGGGAGGTACCTAACCTCCCCATGGCTCAGTTTTCTCTTCTGTAAAATGGAAACCATGATACTTCAGAGGATGTTTGTATGGATTTAATGAGGTAACATTAAAAAAGTTCGGGCCAGTTGCAGTGGCACATGCCTGTAATCCCAGCACTTTGGGAGGCCGAGGCAGGCAGATCCTCTGAGCTCAGGAGACCAGCCTGGGTAACATGGTGAAACCCTGGTCTCTACAAAAAAAATACAGAAATTATCCAGGTGTGGTGGTGCACGGCTGCAATCCCAGCTACTCAGGAGGCTGAGGTGGGAGGATCACTTGAGTCTGGGAGGCGGAGTTTGCAGTGAGTGGAGGTTATGCCACTGTACTCCAGCCTGGGTGACAGAGAGACCCCAGCTCAAAAAAAAAGAAATGAGTTCAGTACATACTAAGGTAGTGCACTTCCCATAGTAGGTAGGGACTTCCCTAGCCAAGAGAATTAAGTGCCAATTATTCTTAGTGGCAAGGAGAGCAGAGGTAAGGGTAGGTGAGGAGGCTGGGCGAGCGAAGCCTGAGATCTGGTAGAGATCAGAATCCCAGGGCCATAAAAAAAAAAAAAAAAAGCGAGCTGGGAGGATTTAGCAGTCTCTGGGACAAACTAAGCCCTTCTGCACCCCTGCCCCAGAAATGCCCCTCCTTCCCAGAAATGTCACCACCAGAATGACAAGAAAAGGCAGCTATCAATCAACCACTCATCTTTTCTGTGAATTTTTTACCAGGGGCTCTCTTTGTGCCAGGCACTGTTCTAGATGGTAAAGATACAACAGTGAACAAAAATAAACACCCTTGCCAGGCACGGTGGCTCATGCCTGTAATCCCAGCACTTTGGGAGGCAGAGGTGGGTGGATCATTTGAGGTCAGGAGTTCAAGACCAGCCTGGCCAACATGGTGAAACCCCCTTTCTATTAAAAATACAAAAATTAGCCGGGTGTGGTGGCGGGCGCCTATAAGGCAGGAGAATCACTTGAACCTGGGAGGCGGAGGTTGCAGTGAGGCTAGATTGTACCATTGCACTCCAGCCTGGGTGACAGAGTGAGACTCCGTCTCAAAAAACAAACACACAAACAAACAAACAACAGCCCTGTGAAACTCACACTCACACTTACGTACACGCATGCTCGCTCTCTCACTCCGATACCTCCCTGGTCCAGCCTGCAGCACAGGATCTGGCCAAGGTATCCTAAGCCAGATCCCTAGGTTCTACTCAAACTAACACCAGTGAGGGCCACGCACGGTGGCTCAAGCCTGTAATCCCAGCACTTTGGGAGGCCGAGGAGGGCGGATCATGAGGTCAGGAGATCGAGACCATCCTGGCTAACCCGGTGAAACCCCATCTCTACTAAAAATACAAAAAATTAGCCAGGCGTGGTGGCGGGTGCCTGTAGTCCCAGCTACTTGGGAGGCTGAGGCAGGAGAATGGCGTCAACCCGGGAGGCGGAGCTTGCAGTGAGCCGACATTGCGCCACTGTACTCCAGCCTGGGTGACAGAGCAAGACTCCGTCTCAAAAAAAAAAAAAAAGAAAAAAAAGAAAAAAGAAAAACACCAGCGAGACAGAGAGGCTCCTCTTTCCATTACTTGTCAGTAGGTCATTGCCCACCTCCTCTCCTGGCCTGGACACTGTCCCCATCCTCCTCCGGCAAGGTCCTTAGAAGGTTCTAGAGTCTTCCCGGACCACCTCACATTCACATTCATCAGCTCAGCTAACCTGACCATAGGTGGCCTTTTCCAACGGTTAAATCCATGATTTTTACACCTCTATTTTTTTTTAAAGTGTCAGGATCTTTATTTAAATAAAGTCTTCAGAGAACTTCAATACGTACATAACAACACAGAAAGTAGAGACATTGTGGTCGAAGCCTCACAGGTTTCTGAGAAATCTGTCCAAGCTTTGGGTTCACAAGGCCGTCTGAAACCACAGGTCCAGAGCCTCTGCTCTGCAAAGAACCGCCACGGAGGCCCGTGGTTTTAAAGATTTACTGCCTCCAGCCTATACCCCGGGACAGAGTTTTGGAGGACAAAGGCTGTCTCACTCATGCCATCTCCCAGGGTGCTTCCCTTGGGCACAGCCTCCAGGAACACTTATGTATTACTTAGGTCTCTTCTGTGCTTTCCCAGGCATCTCCAGCCTCCACGAAGGCTGCCACTGCTGACAACACCCTACAATCGCCTCTGCCCCTCTCAGATCACTCAAGCAGCCTGCTGAAGCCCCTTCCTCTCAGACTTTGCCCACTCACCCCAAAGAAACCTAAAATCTCAGGGATTCTCTTCTCATCTACTCACCACTCCAGATAGGTGGAGTTTGCGCACAGGGTACCCCAGGACTCGAAATGAAGGCTCCCTTTCGAGAATGAAACCAGAAGACCCATTAGACAGTGGAAGAGGTCAGCCATTTAGAGCAGGGATCCACCGGAGAGAACCAGGAGACTCGGGACACGTTCAAGTCCAAGCAGCACACACGGTCTCAGGGAGCCAGGAATGGAATGTGACTCAAGCTGAAACTTGAGACAGTTAAAACTGTGATCTATGTGAAGGGGTGAGGCCTGCCTTGAGATCAGAAAAAGGGGGGCCCAAATTTAGGCAAATAAACAAAAGCAACTACGCACATACGCGAACACACAGAGCGCTCTCTCTGAAGGATACCAACCAAATTAAGAGTGTCATAGCAGTGAACACAAAGAAAAACCTTGTGAGGGGTGAGTGGAGTGTGACTAAAGGAGTATGTAACACGCTGGCTTTTTTGTTTTTTTTGAGACCGTCTAGCTCTGTTGCCCAGGCTGGAGTACAGTGGTACAATCTGACTGGAGTACAATCAGAAATTACTGCAGCCTCAAATTCCTGGGCTCAAGTGATCCTCTTGCCTTAGGCTCTAGCCTTAGTAGGGACCAGAGGTGCACACCAAAAACATGTCCAGTTAATTTTAAACTTTTTCTATAGAGATGGAGTCTCCTTATGTTGCTCAGGTTGGTCTCGAATGCCTAGCCTCAGGCAATCTTCTCACTTTGGCATCCCAAAGTGCTGAGAATGACAGGTGTGAGCCACTGTGCCTAGCCAAGGCTTTTTTCTTTATGCAAAAAAGCACACCTGTCATCCCAGAACTTTGGGAGGCCCAGCTTGGAGGACTGCTTGCGCCTAGGAGTTGGAGACCAGCTTGGGCAACACAGGGAAAACCTGTCTCTACAAAAAATTTAAAAATTAGCCTGGTGTGGAGATGCAAGCCTGTGGACCCAGCTACTCAGGAGGCTCTGGCAAGAGGATGGTTTAAGCCTGGGAGTTTGAGGCTGCAGTGAGCTATGATGGCACCACTGTACTCCAGCCTGGGCAGGGTCTCTGTCTCAAAAAACAAAAACAAAAACAAAAACAAAAGCACACCTGCTTTTCGAGAGCCCTACTCTCAGGAGAGCCTCCAGCCACCTCGTTGGCCATCATCTATGGCTGTAGTTCCAAACACACATTTCAGACAAGTTGGTACAAGGAGACATGCACCCCTGACCCACTCACTTCTTCAAGAAGCATTTCCTGACCGCCTATAAACTATGCTTGGCATGGAGAGGTGAACAGACGACTATGCTTGGTCTCTGCCCTGCTGGACTACATTCCAGGCTCATCCTAATTCTGACTGCTGGGTCACGTGTGGTTGGCAGAATGATGCCCCTCACTCCCCACCAGATGTTCATGTTCTAATCCCTGGAACCTGTGAATGTTTTGTTACATGGCAAAGAGGAATGAAGGCTACAGATGAAATTAAGCTTGCTCATCAGCAGACTAAAAAAGAGATTATCCTGGACTATCTGAGTGAGCCCAATATAATCATGAGGGTCCTTGAATGGGGAAGGGGCAGATAAGCCGGAACCCAGGGCAGTATCTGAGAAAGACTCTACTAGCCTCTGCTGGCTTTGAAGATGGAAGGAGGTCACAAGCCAAGAAATGCAGGCAGCCTCTAGGAGCTGGGCAAGGCAAGAAAATAGATCTTCCCCTAGAGCTTCCAGGAAAGAACACAGCCCTGCTAACACCTTGATTTTAGCTCAGTGAGATCCATTTTGGACCTCTGACCTCCAGAATTGTGAAATAAATTTGTGTTTTGTTTTGATTTTAGAGAGGGTCTCATTCTGTCGTCCAGGCTGGAGTGCAGTGGTGTGATTGTAGCTCATTGCAGCCTTGAACTCCTGGGCTGAAATAATCCTCCTGTCTCAGCCTCCCAAGCGGCTGGGACTACCGGCACAAGCCATGTGTGTTGTTTTAAGCCATTACATTTGTGTGATTTGTTACAGCAGCAAATAGGAAACTGACATAAGGACCATGGGGAAGAAGGAACCATTTCTTTGAGAAATAGTTTTCCCTTTTGGAAAAAGGAATGGACATCTGCCTTTCTATACAAGCTGTTTTTGTAAGGGCCAAATAAACTATATGTAACTTCTTTTTTTTTTGGAGACAGAGTTTCACTCTGTTGCCCAGGCTGAGTGCAGTGGCACCATCTCACTGCAACTTCTACCTCCCAGGTTCAAGTGATTCTCCTGCCTCAGCCTCCCAAGTAACTGGGATTAGAGGTGCCTGCCACCACGCCTGGTGATGTGCCCGCCTCTGCCTGCCTCAGCCTCTCAAAGTGCTGGGATTCCAGGCGTGAGCCACCGTGCCTGGCCTTGTATGTAAGCTTCTTGAACTCAGTAGGACACCAAACAACACAAGCACTTACTGCTATTATGAGGCAATTTACTGAGCTGGTGTCCCCTGGAGGTGTCTGTCCACTGCTCATCTCGTCTATTCCCTGGACATCTAACTGAATTGCTGAGTGGCCCCATCTGGGCCTCAGCTCCACCAGGGTAAGGTGGGCACCCCTCAGGCTCCAGTTAGAACAAACTGCACGTATGGAAATCAGTATCAGTCTCCTGGGAAACACTGGCCTTGGTCATTGGAAACCCAATTACCAATTCGAGGAAACAAGGAAACACTAAGAAAAGCCCACCTGGCCAGGTGTGGTGGCTCACACCTGTAATCCTAGCACTTCGGGAGGCTGAGGCAGGTGGATCACCTGAGGTCAGGAGTTCGAGACCAGCCTGGCCAACATGATGAAACCCTGTCTCTATTAAAAATACAAAAATTAGCTGGGCATGGTGGCGTGTGCCTATAATCCCAGCTACTCGGGAGGGTGAAGCGGAAGAATCGCTTTAACTTGGGAAGCAGAGGTTGCCGTGAGCCAAGACTGTACCACGGCACTTCAGCCTGGGCGACAGAACAAGACTCTCGTCTCAAAAAATAAAAAATAAAAAAATAGGCCAGGTGCGGTGGTTCACACCTGTAATCCCAGCACTTTGGGAGGCCAAGGCACCTGAGGTCAAGAGTTTGAGACCAGCCTGGCCAACATGGCGAAACCCTGTCTCTACTAAAAATACAACATTTAGCCAGGCGTGGTGGCGCACACCTGTAATCCCAGCTACAAGGGAGGGTGAGGCAGGACAATCGCTTGAACCTGGGAGGCAGAGATTGTAGTGAGCTGGGCTTGTGCCACTACACGCCAGCCTGGGCAACAGAGCAAGATTCCGTCTCAAAAAACAAACAAACAAAAAAAGAAAAGCTCAGCTTTCAGGCCAGCCTCCCTCATCATTCAGATCCCCCTGTCCCGACCCCGTGTCCCAGGAAACCTGAGCACCACCCAGCCCTACCCTGGGCTCTGCCACAGAGCAGCCTCGTGGAGGCCCGGCCCAGGAGCGCTGCCTGAGAGGTCTCCACTGTGCTTCCCTCTCAGGAGGGCTCACCTGGAGAGGCGCTCTCTGCCCGGGGAAGGCCTCCTTCTGCCTCTTCGCTGTCTTTGGGTGAGTCCTTGCTGTCTGGGCCCCTGAGCTGGGTGTGGGAGAAGAGCTGCAGGACGAAGCCGGCGGGGAAGCTACCATCAGTGAAGTGTCGGACCTCGGCTGGTGCTGCGAAAGCCTCTGTGGGTGAGTCTGGCGATGGGGGCTCTGGAAGGGAGGACGGGATGGAACTGGGAGTGAAAAAGCCTCAGGAGCTGCAGGCGCCCTGCGCCCGGGCCCTGCTCCATCCTCACTGACGCGGATCTCCTCAGAGCACTGCGGCCAGAGCCCGTGCCTCCCCCGGGCCTCCCCTTCACCTGGGTCAGGGTCCAGGATTTTGGTCATAGGTCTGCCTCTTTTCTTTCTCACTGGCTCTTCCCCCGGGGGCTCCTTCCATCTCTGACCACGGGGCTTCTTATTTCCTGGCTCTGTGGCAGGGACAGCTGCAAAAAGAAAAGAACTCATACCTTTTTTAAGAGGCCATCCTCGAACCCTGCCGCCCCAGGGGAAGATACTTGCCCAGAACACAGGGCCTGTATTTCACCCTGTCCCCAAACCCCCACCTCCACTGGGGCTCACTGGCTTTTCCCCTGACTAACCAGGAAGCTCGAGGGGACGGAGTCCCCTGGGCCGGCTCCTTTTAGGGAGGGATGGGTTATCCTCAGAGTCAAGGAGAACGACGATTTCGGCTGGCATTCTGGCAGGGTCTGGGTTGGAGTCTGGGTCTGGGTGGGCATCCTGGCCTGAGTCTGCAGGGAGCAAGAGCACAATAAGCTTCCAGTGCCCCAACAAATCTGACTGCTCCCTTGGCCCACCCCAGGCCCAACTACCTGAGTTGGGTGGGGACGGCTGCTCAGCTCTCACGTCTTGCAAGAGGGCTACCCCTTCACTCCAGGCCTCCAGGATGTTGCTCTTCTCAGAAGGGCTCAGGTCCAAGGTGTGAGGGTGCTGCTCCAAGATGTGTGTGCGAGCCGTGTCGGCCGAGGGTGCCCGGATCTCAGCGCCACACACCATGCACAGCGCCCGCCCGCTGCCTCCTGGGCTGCTGCCCACCAGGAACTCCTGCTCCCAAGACACTTGCTGCTTGGGCTCCTCACAGCCATCACTGCCTGCCTCTAGCGGGCTGGGTCTAGGTGGTGGGGTCTTCTCCTGTTGGGTCACTGCGAGGGGAGAGGGGAAGAGTGTAATCACGAAAGGTGCCCACAACCTACAACACTTAGCACATCTCCAGACTCGGTGGTTTGAGTGGGATGGGGGAGGAGAGCATTTCTGTCCAAAGTGTTCTTCTTCCTTCCCCTGGAGCCCACGAGGCACACACCACACTCAACACAGCCAATGTGCCTGGGATCCCACGACCGTCGCGTCTATACTTTCTCTTGATCTAGTCTCGGACCTTAGGACTACACATACTTTCCCAACAGGCTGCGTTCTTGCAGGTCTCCAGCCTTTGCACATCTGTCCAGACCACCGATTGGGCTGGGCAACGTTGTCCCTGCGAAGCTTTCCGGAAACCCAATCCCTGACAATAGATTTCATCCACATCTGACTTCTACGCTTTCTTGAGAGTGAGGAAGGTAAATTCTTTTAATTTTTAAATGTTATTTATTTTGAGACAGAGTCTCACTTTGTCACCCAGGCTGGAGTGCAATGGTGCAATCTCAACTCATTGCAGCCTTGACCTCCTGGGTTCAAGTGATCGTCCTGCCTCAGTCCCCCAAGCACCTGGGACTACAGGTGAGTGCCGCCACGCCTGGCTAATAATTTTTTTTTTTTTTTTAAGAGATGGGGGACTCATTTTGTCACCCAGGCTTGAGTACAGTGGTGTTATCATAGCTTACTGCTGCCTTGAACTCCTGGACTCACGGACCCTCTAGCCTTAGGCACCTGACTGGCTAGGGCTACAGACAGATGCATGCTATCACACCCAGCTAATTCACAACAACAAAAATTTTGTTTAACAGATGGGGTCTTGCTCTGTTGCCCAGGCTGGTCTTGAACTCCCGGGCTCAAGCAATCCTCCTGCTTCAACCTCCCAAAGTGCTGAGATTATAGGCATGAGCCACCGTGCCCGTTCTAAAGTCCACCCCATCCCCTCAGAACTAGCCTCCCTTCTCAGTGCTCACAGAGCATTTACAGCCATGGTTCCACTCCAATTGCTGCCTGATACCTGCTCTTTGTGCACACAGACCATAAGCTCTCACAGGGCATCAGCCCTTTCCAGTTCAGCAAAGAAGGCAGCCTTAAACCTGCATCAGCCTGGAAGCTCAGTGCTTTTACGAAGTGCCCATGATCCTTCATGGCTGCATCTCTCTCCTACCCTCCAGAGAGGATGGGACAAAATTAAAACACAGGAGGCCCTAATAGCTGGGGGCTGCATGGAAGAGGTGGTATTGGAAATAGGAGCCTCGGCTTGCATGGATACAAGAGGTGGTGTCTGAAAGAGATACGAGATACGCCTTCTACCTATCTCTCATGCGACCATGGGCAGAAAACCTGACCTCTTAGGTGCAATCGGCTTTCTTCCCTACTAGTCCTCCAAAACAGCTCTCATCCAAGTCAGCAGCGCTAAACTCTGTGGTCAGTTTCTCCACTTCATCCTCTGCTGATCACTTCTTCCATCTTGATTTTCATCACTTGCGTCTAGGGCATGACCTTCTGTTGGGTCTTCTTTTGCTTCCCTGGCGCTCTTTCTCAGTTACGTGTGCTGGTTCTTCCTCATCTCTTCTCAATATTCCCTCCCTTCCTCTGGGTTGTCGTTGAAGAACCATCTCCCCTCACCAGAGCACCCCATTCCCCTTATGCACCATCCCCAACACAGCACACATCACCACCTGACACTTGTTTTTGGGATGTTCACTGCCTGTCTCCTCACCACACCATAGAATCCATGACCATGGCCAGGCGCAGTGGCTCACACCTGAATCCCAGCACTTTGGGAGGCCGAGGTGGGCGGATCACCTGAGGTTGCAAGTTCGAGACCAGCCCGAGCCACAGGGAGAAACTCCATCTCTACTAAAAATACAAAATTAGCTGGGTGTGGTGGCGCATGACTGTAATCCCAGTTACTCGGGAGGCTGACGCAGGAGAATCACTTAAACCCGGGAGGTGGAGGTTGCGGTGAGCCGAGATCGTGCCACTGCACTCCAGCTTGAGCAAAAAGAGAGAAATTCCATCTCAAAAAAAAAAAAAGAGAATCCATGACCACACAGATTTCTGATGTTTTGCATCCATATCTCTGGCATCAGTATCTGTATCTCCTGGCATGTAGTGGCATTTAGTAATGTGTGATGAGGGACTGACTCGGTCTCCAACCTGCCATCACCGGAGTTTCCCAGGACTCAGTTCTTAGACACTTCTCTACTTCCCTCTCATCCCACTGTCTGCCTGCTGGCAATTTCCGTTTATGCCACTAGCCAGATACTCCCAGGAAATTTAGGCCCACATATCTGACTGCTTAGCTGACCTCTCCACTTGAATATATCATAAATAAGCATCTCAAACTTAATTATATTCAAACTTTCACTCCCAGTTTCCCATGAGCACCGCAGCCTTCCCCATCTCAGAAAATGGGAAGGCTGTTCCTCCAGTTGCTCAGGCCAAAAACCTTGAATTCAATCTTTCTTCCACGCTCCACTGAAATCTTTCCAGAAGCTTGTGCTGCCGGACCTTTGCACTTGCTATTTGGCCTGAAATGCTCTTCCTGCAGATATCTGCAAGGTTGGCATCCTCACTTCCTTCAGAACTGTGTTCACAATTCACCTTATTAGAGAACACTTTCTGAACCACTTGATACATCCAATTAAATACCCATTCCCCCTTTCTCCTTTTCCTGCTTTAGTGATCTCTGAACCATTTATTGCCACCCAACATACTATACATGAACCTATTTCTCTGTCTTTAGCCATTGGTATATATATGTCCTTCAAGAGTAAGGTTTCAGCTGCTCTGTTTACTGCTACTACTTCCCAGCCTAAAAACACTAGCCTAAACAGCCTAAAGTAGACGTCCAGTGAATATTGGTTGAATGAATTCACCTGTCTATTCCCGCCCTAACAGTGGGGGTAAGGCCACCCTTGCAGGGTTGAGAGGATTAACTGAGACAGCCTCTGACAATACCCAGTGAACACTAAACAAATATTAGCAGAAGTAGGAAAACAACCTGTCTTTTGGACTACATGCTCCGAGAAGGGAGGTGACCTTTATTTCCCTCATGAATTTTATAACCCTTCCAGTTCCAAAAAGGATGAGAGGCAGTGCAGACAGACATCATTCTGTTCGGCTGAGGTTCAATGAATGGCCTTACTGCTCTCAACTCTTCTGGGTACTGTCCCCGCTAAGAAAAGGGGGGTGGGAGAATGGAAAGATATTTGCATTTTCATGCATATTAAGTCTCCCACAAAGATGGCTCTTTGTTTTCTTATGGTTTGCAAGCTCCTGAGAACTAGAAATCGGTGAAGGGGGAGGGGAGAGCGAGTGTTCTCAGACTGTTCTTCCCATCCCCTCCCAAAGCTAATCGCATTCTAGCACTGCACTGCTTTTCCAAACTAGCTGTTGTATGCAGTCCCATTCATCCCTTCTCTCCAGAACCTGACACCTGTGGCTCCTGCAAGTGGAAGGCCCAGGAATGGGGATGAAGCGGGGTGGTGGGCAGGAAAGAGTCATGCTCGGGGAGTCCTTAAAATTCTCCTGGAAGTCGGCAGCGGCGCCCGCCTGCAGCCTCGGGCCTATAGGCTTCGCCGCCCCTCGGCCTAGAACACAGCCCGGCCGTTGTGCTTGCGTGAGACGGCGGCCTCAACCACCCAGCGCCTCTGGGGATCCGGCCTCCGGTGCTGGGCCCGGGAGAGGGGGCGCCTGGGCACCGGAAGATCCGGAGCGTGCGGGGCGTGGATCGAAGTCTCCAGACCCTGGGCGGGGGAAAGGGGGAGGGAGGGGAAAATCGAGGAGGCCTGAGCTTCCAAACCATGGTGGGGGAGGTGCAAGAGCGCGTCCTGGACCCAGATCGAAGAGGGAAGCCTGGGCCCCAGGATGAAGGGGATGAGAAGGTGCCCGGGTCCCGGACCCGACTGAGGAGGGACGGCCCCGGCCCCGCACTGTGACGCGGAAGTGGGATCCCCTCCATCCTCACCTCTGAGCATCGGCTCGGGCCGCGGAATTACGGCCACCACCATGGCCTCCTCCTCGTCCTCCCCTTCCTCGCATTTGAGCGTCACCTCGAAGCAGTCGAGTGCGGCGCCCTCGGCCTTTAGGGCCATGGTGCGGCCGTGGGCGATAGCGGTGGCCGGAGAACTGGCGCGCAGGCTTCGCCGCGCAGCCGGCAACCGCCTCCCGCCTCCTGGCCGGAACAACGCCAGGCCCGCCGCCCGCCCCGCGCAGCCCCCTCACCGCTGCCCGCCCGCCCGCCGCTCGCCGGCCGGGGCTGCAACCGGCGCGTCCGGGCCTCCCCGAGACCTCGGCGCGTCGGAAGCCCGGGCGGGGAGGGCTCAATCCAAGGCCCCTGCCCCCCGCCGCTCCCTTTTATAGAGGCTCATTGTCGGCGCCCGCCCGGCCGGCCAGCCGCGGACCCGCCCCCGATCCCGCGCGGCCAATCGCGCGTGGCCCCGCCCCGGGCACGCGGCCCCGTTGGAATCCCTCGACCCAGGAGGCGGCGGGAAGGGCCGAGCAGACCCGGGGCCGCCCAGTGCGCGGAGGCGGAGGGGCCCCCAATACCCGCACCGCGGACGTCTTAGTCGACGGGCCAAGCCCAGGGGTTTCCCTCCGTTAAGAAGTCAGTTGGGCATTTCTGCTGGCGTGGAGAGCGCTACCAGGTGGCCCCGGATTTTGATCGGGAGTCGCTTTTGCCTTTCCGTGGACAAGCCTTCCTC
Source organism: Trachypithecus francoisi (assembly GCF_009764315.1). Classification (NCBI taxonomy): domain Eukaryota; kingdom Metazoa; phylum Chordata; class Mammalia; order Primates; family Cercopithecidae; genus Trachypithecus; species Trachypithecus francoisi. The sequence continues at coordinate 10,419,378 of NW_022681473.1, forward strand.
CGCCAGCAGATGCCCCGGGCAGGAAGAGAAGCGGTGGCGGAGTGGAAAGGGCCTTGGTATGGAAGCATAGAGACTGAATTCCTTCTCATGTGCCGGCTCTGTGGCCGTGGGCACATTATCTGTTTTATTAGACCGGCTCATCGTTTCTTTCAAAAACCATTTTGGACCTTTCTGGGAAGGCAAAGAAGAGGAGCGGAGTGGACTGTGAGCGGACGTAAACCACCCTGATGGGTATGATTTCCATTTTTTACACGTGAGTCCAGAGATTTTGTGACCCTCTCCAAGGACATACAGCAATCCCTTGAGAGCCCCAAGACCAGAGTCCAGTTGCCATGACCTTGCTTCCCTATAACCACACTCTGGGTGAGCTTTTACTTCTGTGACATGGAATGTGCATCTCCCTCTTCTTTAGCAACCCTCATGAGATTTCAGCTCAGAAAATACAAAATGTCTGACACTGAAAAAACATCTTCAAATGTCGTTATATCAAACCAGACACAGTAGTATTCAGAATCGCGTAGTAGGATGGGGGTATGAGAAGAGGTGTGAACTAGTCTATATGGATTGCAGTCAATTTTTAAAATTATTATTATTTTGAGACAGAGTCTCCCTCTGTCACCAGGTTGGAGTGCAGTGGCGCCATCTCGGCTCACCACAACCTCCGCCTCCCGGGTTCAAGCGATTCTCCTGCCTCAGCCTCCCGGGTAGCTGGGACTGCAGGTGCGTACAACCACGCCCGGCTAATTTTTGTATTTTTAGTAGAGACGGGGTTTCACCATGTTGACCAGGATGGTCTCGATCTCTTGACCTCGTGATCCGCCCGCCTCGGCCAAAGTGGGATTACAGGCGTGAGCCACCGCGGCCGGCCTTGCTGTCTATTTTTAAGGGAATTATTTTGTTGTGTGCAAGTGTATCCGGTATTTTAAAGGTTTTACAATAAAGGTTTTACCAAGCCTGTTTATTTCTACTGAATGGTTATTCTCTACCGTTTGCTACAGATCCCTTCCGTGACTCTTTGCTCTGCTCTAGATTGCAGTGGGCTGAGTCTTGTAGGGGGCAGTTTCTCAGGCTCCCAGAGCATCTGACTTCAGGCCTCGCTCGGTTTAGCCAATGGGAGGCAGTGGCAGTAGAAGAGAAGGCAGGAGGAAAGAAAAAACCAGGGTATTTCTTCTCTTTCTCTCTCTTGCTCAGGCTCAGATGACATCTCCAGCAGCAGATGAGGCTTCTCTGTGGCTCCAGCTCATGGATAGGTAGCTGTGGTCCCAACATCTGTAGGGTGATCCATGCCCCTGGGCTCTATTCAGTCGGCCTCCTCTTTTTGTCCCTGCAGGTTAGGAGTCGTGGGCAGCTTCTTGCTTTTGCTAATCTCTATACTGCCTCTCTCTGTCCCCTGCTGGGCTTTCCAGACCTCCCATTACCCCTGTTAATCATGTCACCAAAACCCTGCATTACATTCTCTCTGTTTTCATTACTTAAAGTGGTTCCCTCCTGGCGGGCCCAGTGGCTCACACCTGTAATCCGAGCAGTTTGGGAGGCTGAGGCAGATGGATCACTTGAGGTCAGGAGTTCGAGACCAGCCTGGCCAACATGGCGAAACCCCGTCTCTACCAAAAAAAAAAAAAAAGAAGAAATTAGCCCGGCATGGTGGTGTGTGCCTGTAATCCCAGCTACTTAGGCGGCTGAGTAAGGAGGATCGCTTAAGCCCAGGAGGCGGAGGTTGCAGTGAGCCAAGATCGTGCCGCTGCACTCAACTGCAGCCTGGGCGACAGAGCTAGACTGTCTAAAAAAAAAGCGGTTCCTATTTTCCTGTTGAACCTTGAGTGATACACCCAGTATTGTGCCACCCAATTAGTAGACATTATTTCTTTTAGGTCATATTATTCTTAGCTTATAGAGCAGGAAGTTGAAGCTTAAAGGGTTAGATTACCTGCCCAAGGTAATACAGCAAGAATCTCTTTTTTTTTTTTTTTTTTTTTTTTGAGACGGAGTCTCACTCTGTCGCCCAGGCTGGAGTGCAGTGGCCGGATCTCAGCTCACTGCAAGCTCTGCCTCCCGGGTTCACGCCATTCTCCTGCCTCAGCCTCCCGAGTAGCTGGGACTTCAGGCACCCGCCACCTCGCCCGGCTAGTTTTTTTTGTATTTTTTAGTAGAGACGGGGTTTCACAGTGTTAGCCAGGATGGTCTCGATCTCCTGACCTCGTGATCCGCCCGTCTCGGCCTCCCAAAGTGCTGGGATTACAGGCTTGAGCCACCGCGCCCGGCCGCAATAATCTTATTTCATCCAACCTAGAGTGAATATTTCCCCCACATTTTAATATCCCTCAAATGGCGATGCTTTCTATAATCAACATCAATGTGAAGCTTAGGACTGAAGTTTTAGGACTATCAAGAAAGTGAAAGATGGCTTTTCTGGCATTTAGACTGTGCTGTTACCAGCAGAAGGTAAGCTATGTTTAGAATGAGACATAGATGAGGCCATTTCATTACCACAAAGTGACTTCACCTTTTTTTTTTTTTTTTGAGACGGAATCTCACTCTGCCACACAGCCTGGAGCGCAGTGGTGCGATCTTGGCTCACTGCAACCTCTGCCTCCCAGGCTCAAGCAATTCTCTGCCTCAGCCTCCCAAAGCAGCTGGGATTACAGGCGCCCACCACCACACTTGGCTAATTTTTATATTTTTAGTAGAGTCGGGGTTTCACCATCTTGTCCATGCTGGTCTTGAACTCCTGACCTTGTGATCCACCCACCTTGGCCTCCCAAAGTGTTGGGATTACAGGCGTGAGCCACTGCTCCTGGCCTTTTTTTTTTTTTTTTGAAACAGTTTTGTTCTTGTTGCCCAGGCTGGAGTGCAATGGCGCGATCTCAGCTCACTACAACCTCAGCCTCCCGAGTAGCTGAGATTACAGGCATGCGCCATCATGCCTGGCCAATTTTGCATTTTTAGTAGAGACAGGGTTTCTCCATGTTGGTCAGGCTGGTCTTGAACTCCTGACCTCAGGTGATCTGCTCGTCTCAGCCTTCCAAAGTGCTAGGATTATAGGCGTGAGCCACCGCTCCTGGCTGACTTTGCCTTCTTTTAAAAAAAATAATTTTTTTTTTTTTTGAGGCGGAGTCTCGCTCTGTCGCCCGAACTGGAGTGCAGTGGCCAGATCTCAGCTCACTGCAAGCTCCGCCTCCCGGGTTTACGCCATTCTCCTGCCTCAGCCTCCTGAGTAGCCGGGACTACAGGCGCCCGCCGCCTCGCCCGGCTAGTTTTTGTATTTTTAGTAGAGACGGGGTTTCACCGTGTTAGCCAGGATGGTCTCGATCTCCTGACCTCGTGATCCACCCGTCTCGGCCTCCCAAAGTGCTGGGATTACAGGCTTGAGCCACCGCGCCCGGCCAAAAAAAAAATAATATTTTTTTTTTTAAGAAACAGGGTTTCACCATATTGTCCGGGCTGGACTCAAGCAATCCACCTGCCTCAGCCTCCCAAAGTTCTGGAATCACAGGTGTGTACCACGGTGCCCGGCCTGACTTCACCTTTTTTGGAGCAATTGCTACTTCTCTTTAGCAAAAATTACTCTAGTCCAGGCTGGGCATGATGGCTTACACCTGTAATCTCAGCACTTTGGGAGGCCAAGGTGGGCTGATCACTTGAACCCGGGAGATGGAGGTTGTAGCGAGTCGAGATCGTGCCACTGCAATCCAGCCTGGGTGACAGAGTGAGACTCCATCTCAAAAAAAAAAAAAAAAGATACCCAGTTTCTGAACTGCCCCTGTTTCTTGACAGGATTCAATCCTGAACCAGTTCCATATCCCTAATTCCTCCATAGAACTACAGGAACAAGGCCAAATTTAAGGAGTTTCCTGAGGGCGCCCTGAGGGTATCCCTGGGATGTATTCTCCTTCACTGCAGCAAATTAAACCTAATTTTGGTTACAGATGTGTTCCTGGTGGTCGTTGGTCACAGGGCTTTGACAACCCCAACCAATTTATTTTGCCTACATTTTCATTTTTATGTATATGAAGAGTGATATATCATGAAAACCTATGTTAAAGTATCACCAAATCTAGGGCCAGGTGCAGTGGCTCACACCTATAATCCCAGCACTTTTGGAGGCCAAGGCGGGTGGGTCACTTGAGGCCAGGAGTTTGCAGCCAGCCTGGCTAACATGTCCAAACCCAGTTGCTACAAAAATTAGCTGGGTGGCCGCGCGTGGTGGCACACGCCTGTAATCCCAGCACTTTGGGAGGCTGAGGCAGGGGAATCACCTGAGGTCAGGAGTTCGAGACCATCCTGGCTAACATGGTGAAACCCCATCTCTTAAAAGTACAAAAAATTAGTCAGGTCTGGTGGCGGACGCCTGTAATCTCAGCTACTCAGGAGGCTGAGGCAAGAGAATTGCTTGAACCCAGGAGGTGGAGCTTGCAGTGAGCTGAGATTGAGCCATTGTGCTCCAGCCTGGGCAACAAGAGCAAAACTCCGTTTCAAAAACAAAAAGGCCGGGCGCTGTGACTCACGCCTGTAATCCCAGCACTTTGGGAGGCCGAGGCAGGCGGATCACAAGGTCAGGAGATCAAGACCATCCTGGCTAACACGGTGAAACCCCGTCTCTACTAAAAATACAAAATATTAGCTGGGCGTGGTGGCGGGCACCTGTAGTTCCAGCTACTCAGGAGGCTGAGGCAGGAGAATGGCATGAACCTGGGAGGTGGAGCTTGCAGTGAGCCGAGATCGCACCATTGCACTCCAGCCTGGGCGACAGAGTGAGACTCTGTCTCAAAAAAAAAAAAAAATTAGCTGGGTGTGGTGGCGCGCCCTTGTAATCCCAGCTACTCTGATGACTGAGGGATGAGAATCGCTTGAATCTGGGAGTTGAAGGTTGCAGTGATCTGTGATTGTGCTACTGCACTCCTGCCTCCGGCAACAGGGCAAGACTCAAAAAAAAAAAGGAAAAAGAATCTGCAAGTCTAAAAGAGCTCTTTTTTGTTGTTGTTGTTGAGACAGAGTCTTACTCTGTCTCCTAGTCTGGAGTATAGTGGCATGATTTCGGCTTACTGCAACCTCTGCCTCCCAGGTTTCAGTGATTCTCCCACCTCAGCCTCCCGAGTACCTGGGATTACAGGCATCTGCCATCACACCTGGCTAATTTTCGTAGTTTTAGTAGAGATGGGGTTTCACCATGTTGGCCAGGCTGATCTCGAACTCCTGATCTCAAGTGATCTGCCTGCCTCGGCCTCCCAAAGTGCTAGGATTACAAGCGTGAGCCACCGCACCCGACCAATTGTTTGTATTTTTAGTAGAGATGAGGTTTCACTATGTTGGCCAGGTTGGTCTGGAACTCCTGACCTCGTGATCCGTCCGCCTCAGCCTCCCAAAGTGCTGGGATTACAGGCATGAGCCAATGTGCCTGGCCCCATTTTGTATTTTTATAGAGACAGGGTTTCCCTATGTTGCCCAGGCTAGACTCAAACTCCTGGGCTTAAATAATCCTCCCACCTCAGCCCCGCAAAGTTGTTGAGACAACTCCCTGTGGAGGAGAGAGGGTAGACCCTTACTAATCTAAGTTATGTCTGTCACTCATCTTTTGACTTAGTGAATTTGGCCTTGAGACATGAGATTCCTAGGACGAGGCAGGACAGACTGGAAACAGGAAGAGTGGAGAACCAATGACTTCTGTCCCAGCGAATAGTTGCTCCAGGTGTCCCCTAGGGCAGAGCCCCAAGCTGGAGGAAGCATTTCCTTTTGGCACAGCTTTTATTGTTGGTAGCGTTTTAGGACCCCAGTGACAAGCTGAGACAGTGAGTGGACTGCCTCAAGTGGGGATAGCTGTGGGGCCGGGTGCGGTGGCTCATGCCTATAATGCCAGCACTTTGGGAGTCTGAGGCAGACGGATCATGAGGTCAGGAGTTTGAGAGCAGCCTGGCCAATATGGTGAAATCTCATCTCTACTAAAAATACAAAAATTAGCCAGGCCAGGCGTGGTGACACGCGCTTGTAGTTCCATCTACTCGGGAGGCTGAGACAGGAGAATCGCTGGAACCCAGGAGGCAGAGGTTGCAGTGAGTCAAGATCGCACCATTGCACTCCAGCCTAGACAAAGTGAGGCTCTGTCTCAAAAAAAAAAAAAAAAAAGTAAAAGAAATATGGGTGAGCTGCTGTAGCAAGTGGACTAGACCCAGCTCCAAGTGAGGAGAGGGCTGTCTGAAGTCTAGGTAAGAGCAGGGGGGCTTCACTCTTAACTGGCTTGGCATCTAGTAGTGGTCTTCAGCAAAAACCATAATAAATATATAGCCATGCTCTTCAGCTCAGTAATCCTGTTGCCAGCTTACCCTAAAGTTATCCAAAAGAAGAAAAATAAGGACCTAACAACAATGTTGATATCAGTTCAGTCCCTAAAACTTAGCACTGCTCGGTGAAATTTTATTCAGTTGTTGCGTGTGGTCAGAAGTCCATCTCTTGGCCCCACATCCGTTGGAACACCACTATTATGAAACTTGGCATGTCATGCTGTGATTATTTGTTTGCAGGCCCAGGTTTTGTCCATCTTTATAGTTTCAGCATCAGCCCAGAAACTGTGGTGTTAGCACCAGCTCAGTGGCCACACTTTAGGGTGCTTGTTGCAGAACTCTCAATCTAAACTAGCTCAAGGTCGGGTGTGGTGGCTCATGCCTGTAATCCCAGCAGTTTGGAAGGCCGAGGCGGGTGGATCACCTGAGGTCAGGAGTTCCAGATCAGCCTGGACAACAAGACAAAACCTCATCTCTATTAAAAATACAAAAATTGGCCGGGCGCAGTGGCTCATGCCTGTAACCCCAGCACTTTGGGAAGCTAAGGTGGGCAGATCACAAGGTCAGGAGTTTGGGACCATCCTGGCTAACACGGTGAAACCCCGTTTCTACTAAAAGTACAAAAATTAGCTGGGTGTGGTGACAGGCGCCTGTAGTCCCAGATACTCGGGAGGCTAAGGCAGGAGAATCGCTTGAACCCGGGAGGCGGAGGTTGCAGTGAGCCGAGATCGTGCCACTGCACTCCAGCCTGGGCGACTCTGTCTCAACAAATAAATAAATAAATAAATATACTAGCTTGGACAAAATGGGGGATTTATTGGCTCATAGAACTCAAGGAAGGGCTGAATGCCCAATTGTGGGAAGGTCAGGGATACAGGCCAACTTTAGGAATAACCGGACCCAGGACGTAAATGCTACTAGGACGTTCTTTCCACCCCCAGTCTCTACCTCTGTCTGTGTACATCAGCCATGCGCTCTTTCCTGCAGCCTGTCTTCTTCCATATGGCAGGAGATGGGCCACTAATTCCCACAGACTAGCTTCTAGCTCTGAACATTTCAAACCTTATTCCTCCTCCTCTGCCCATGTGTGTGTTCAGTGCTAGGCACTGTGGACATCCTCGTATCGCCAAATGACTTTCTGCTCTGGACGTTGGTGTAATAAAATAAGGCGAGTCAGCTTGGTGGGCATAAGAATTCCTGGAAGCTGTTCCTACTTTTTTGTTAAAGTACCCTGTATCGTCTGATATTTTTGCTTGTATAATCAGAATTTAAAATGTCATTTCTACTTTTTAAGAAAAGACCCAGCCGGGCATGATCCAGCACTTTGAGAGGCCAAGGCGGGTGGATCACTTGAGGTCAGGAGTTTGAGACCAGCGTGGCCAATATGGTGAAACCCTGTCTCTACTAAAAATACAAAAATTAACTGGGTATGGTGGTGGGTGTCTGTAATCCCAGCTACTTGGGAGGCTGGGTCAGGAGAATCGCTTGAACCCGGGAGGTGGAGGTTGCAGCTAGCCAAGATTGTGCCACTGCATTCCAACCTGGGCAACAAAGTGAGACTCCGTCTTAAAAAAAAAAAAAAAAAGACCCCATCACACCTGTAATCCCTGCACTTTGGGAGGCCAAGACGGGTGGATCACCTGAGGTCAGGAGTTTGAGACCAGCCTGGCCAACATGATGAAACCCCGTCTCTACTAAAAATACAAATAATTGCTGGGCATGGTGGCGTGTGCCTATAATCCCAGCTACTCAGAAGGCTGAGGCAGGAGAATCGCTTGAACCTAGGAGGCAGAGGTTGCAGTGAGCCGAGATCGCGCCACTGCACTCCAGCCTGGGCAACAAGAGCAAAACTCCATCTCAAAAAAACCCCCAAAAAACAAAAAAACACAAGATGCTAATGCAGCAGAATTAGACAAAATAGATTCTCATCTTTTTATGTGTGTTTATCTCAGTCTGTCACTCAGGCTGGAGTACAGTGGCACGAACATGGCTCACTGCAGCCTCAACCTCCTGGGCTCAAGCAATTCTCCCACCTCAGCCCCTTTAGTAGCTGGGACTACAGGCACATCTTACCACATCCAGCTAATTTTTGTATTTTTTTTGTAGAGACAGGGTTCTGCCATGTTCTGCCACTTGAACTGCTGAGCTCAAGTGATCCTCCCACCTCGGCTTCCCAAAGTGCTAGGATTACAAGTGTGAGTCACCGTGCCTGGCCTGATGGATCCTTCCTGACCTGTTCCCTAAAGGTCTCATAGAGCAAGAATGGCAAGCATTTGTTCTGGGTTGGTTGGCTTATTATTTCCAACTATCCCACCCCCTCCTATAATTAGATTATATGTCCAGACCCATTACCTTGCTTTTCAGTGCCTCAAATGAGACAGTATTTCCCCACCCTTGTGACTGTGGGCGTGGCCATGTGACTTGCCTTGGCCAATGGGGCATGAACAGACATGAAGTAAGAGGTATCTAGCTGAGGCATTGGAGTAATTGTATGGTATGGGCTTGGTTTCTAGTGCTTGTGCTATCCATCCAAGAAGAGCATGTCCTAGGGAAATGCTGCTGCTTCAGCTTGGGTCCTGGAATGAGAGACACCTGGAATAAACTGGCACCTAAGTCACAGTCTGGAGCCAAGTACAGTTGAGCCCAGCTAGCCTAGTACAGCCAACAGTTGACCCACAGACCTGTAAGCAAGAAATGTTTGCTGCCATAAATGACTAAGTTCCAGGGTTGTTCGTTACACAGCATTGCCACAGCAAAAAGCTGACTAATACTCCAGACACTGCATTTTCTCCCCAAATCCCACTCCCTTTTTTAAAAATTTTATGGGCCTGGTAGGCTGGGTGCAGTGGCTCACACCTGCAATTCTAGCACTTTGGGAGGCCGAGGTGGGTGGATCACCTGAGGTCAGGAGTTCAACACCAGCCTGGCCAACATGGTGAAACCCCATCTCTACTAAAAATACAAAAATTAGCCAGGCATGGTGGTGAGCACCTGTAATCCCAGCTACTCAGGAGGCTGAGGCAGAGAGAAATGCTTAAAACCCAGAAGGCAGAAGTTGCAGTGAGCTGAGATCACGCCACTGAACTCCAGCCTGGGCGATAGCGCCGGACTCCATGTAAAAAAAAAAAAAGCATGGACCTGGTGTGGTGGCTCACACCCGTAATCCCAGCACTTTGGGAGGCCAAGGTGGGCGGATCACCTGAGGTCAGAGGTTTGAGACCAGCCTGTCCAACATGGTGAAACCCCGTCTTTACTAAAAGCTGGGCATGGTGGTGGGCACTTGTAATTCCAGCTACTCGGGAGGCTGAGGCAGGAGAGTCACTACTTGAACCCAGAAGGTGGAGGTTGCAGAAAGCTGAGATCAAGACACTGCACTCCAGCCTGGGCGGCAGAGAGAGACTCCGTCTCAAAAATTAAATAAATAAATAAATAGATAAATTGTATGGAGATAAGAGTGGTACCAGGGAGACCTCCCAGTATGCCCAGCATTGAGAGGTTTCCCAGAACGTGAGACTTTCAGGTTTTAAAAAACAGCTTTATTGAGATATAATTTACACCCCCATACACCTCGTTCACTTAATGTGCATATCAGTGTTTTTTAGTATACTCACAGGGTTGTGAAATTATCACGGCAATCTTATTTTAGAATATTTTCCTCCCTCTTAAAATGAACCTCATACCCATTAGTGGTCACTCCCCGCTCTTCTCCCTCTACCCCAATCCCTAAGCAACTACTAACCTACTTTCTGTCTCTAAAAATTTGTGTATTCTGGACATTCTGTATATATGGGATCATATAATATGTGGGCATTTTGTGACTGGCTTTTTAAAATTAGCGTAATATTTTCTAGGTCTATCTATGTTGTAACACGTATCAGTTCTTCCCTTCCTTCCTTCCCTCCTTCCCAACCTCGCTCCCACCTTCCTTCCCTCCTTCATTTCCTTCCTTCCTTCCTTCCTTCCTTCCTATTCTTTCCTTCTTTCCTTCCTTCTCTCCTTCCCAACCTCCCACCTTCCTTTCTTTCCCTCCCTCCCTCCTCCCTCCTCCCTCCTTCCTCCTTCCCTCCCTTCCTTCCTTTCTTTCTTTCTTTCTTTCTTTTTTTTTTTGACAGAGTTTCGCTCTTGTTCCCTAGGCTGGAGTGCAATGGCGCAATCGCGACTGACTGCAACCTCCACCTCCCGGGGTCAAGCCATTCTCCTGCCTCAGCCTCCCGAGTAGCTGGAATTACAGGCTCCCACCATCACGCCCAGCTAATTTTTGTATTTTTAGTAGAGTCAGGGTTTCACCATATTGACCAGGCTTGTCTCCAACTCCTGACCTCAGATGATCCGCCCACCTCAGCCTCCCAAAGTGTTGGGATTACAGGCGTGAGTCACCCTGCCCGGCCCCTTTCTTTCTTTTCCTTTTCCTCTTCCTCTTCCTCTTTCTCTTTTCTTCTCTTCTCTTCATTTCCTCCCTCTTCCCTTCCCTTCCCTTCCCTTCCCTCCCCTCCCCTCCCCTCCCCTCTCCTTCCTTCTTTTTCCTTTTCTTTCTCTTTTTTTTTTTGAGACAGAGACTCACTCTGTTGCTCAGGCTGGAGGTACAGTGGTGTGATCACAGATCACTACAGCCTTGACTTCCTTGGCACAGGTGATCCTCCTACCTCAGCCTCCTTCCTGGGTAGCTAGGACTACAAGTGCACACCGCCATGCCCGGTTAATTTTTAAAATTTTTTTGTAGCGTGGGCTCTTACTATGTTGCTCAGGCTAGTCCCAAATTCCCGTGCTCAAGCAATCCTCCTGCCTCAGCCACCCAAAGTATTGGGATTATAGGCGTGAGCCACTGTGCCTGGCTTCATTTCTTTTTATTTCTGGATAATATTCAATAGTATGTGTATATAGTCTTTCACTTCCATTCATCAGTGATGGGTATCAGGTTGTTTCCACTTTTTGGCTGTTGTGAATAGAGCTGCTATGAACATTTATGTACAAGTTTTTGTTTGAACATCTGTTTTTTCAATTATTCTGGGTATATGCCTGCGAGTGGGATTGCTGAGTGATAAGGTAATTCCGTTTAACTTATTGGAGAACTGCCAAACTCTTTTCCACAGCTGCTGCATCATACACTGCCACCAGCAGTGTAAGAGAAATCCGATTTCTCCACATCCTTGCCAACACTTGTTATTGTCCGTCGTTTATATTACAGCCATCCTGGTGGGTGCACAGAGATACCTCACCGTGGTTTTGATTTGCATTTCCCTGTTGACTAATGACATCAGACACCTTTCATGTGCTTTTTTTTGATCATTTTTATATCTTTAGAGAAACATCTGTTGAAATCCTTTGCCCATTAAAAAATTAGATTATTAGTCTTTATATTATCAAGTTGTAAGAGTTCTTTATATATTCTGGATATTAGACCCTTATCAGATATATGACATGGAAATGTTTTCTCCCATTCTGTGGGTTGTCTTTTCACTCTCTATGATTTGCAGCACAAAGTTTCTAATTTTGATGTCCAGTTTCCAGTGTATCTAGTTTTGTTTTGTTTTGTTTTTTTGAGTCGGAGTTTCACTGTTTCACCCAGGCTCAAGTTAAGTGGCATGATCTTGGCTCACAGCAACCTCCACCTCCCAGGTTCGAGTGATTCTCCTGCCTCAGCCTCCTGAGTAGCTGGGATTACAGGCGCCCACCACCATGCCCGGCTAATTTTTGTATTTTTAGCAGAGACAGAGTTTCACTGTATTGGCCAGGCTGGTCTCAAACTCCTGACCTCAGGTGATCCGCTGGGTCAGCCTCCCAAAATGCTGGGATTACAGTCGTGAGCCACCGCACCCAGTCTGTTTTTTCTTTTGTTCCTTGTTCTCTTGGTGTTGTATCTACCAATTCCTTTGCTCACAGGAGACACCTCTAATCAGTTATTATATTCTTTCTCACTGAACCCAGATGCCCCTTACCTTGAAATTTTTCTTAGCACTGCGTGGTTAAAAGCCCCAATTTTAGTTGGTCGCGGTGGCTCACGCCTGTAATCCCAGCACTTTGGGAGGCCGAGGCAGGTGGATCACGAGGTCACGAGTTCAAGAACAGCCTGGCCAAGATGGTGAAACCCTGTCTCTACTAAAAATACAAAAAATTAGCCGGGCATGTTGACACGCACCTGTAATTCCAGCTACTCCGGAGGCTGAGGCAGATAATTGCTTAAACCTGGAGGGGCGGAGATTGCAGTGAGCTGAGATCACGTCACTGCACTCCAGCCTGGGCAACAGAGTGAGACTCCGTCTCAAAAAAAAAAAAAGCCCCAATTCTAGGCTGGGCATGGTAGCTCACGTCTGTAATCTCAGCACTTTGGGAGGCCAAGGCGGGTAGATTGCCTGAGGTCGGGAGTTTCAGACCAGCCTGGCTAACGTGGTGAAACCCTGTCTGTACTAAAAATATAAAAGTTAGCCAGGCATGGTGGCAGGCACCTGTAATCCCTGCTACTTGGGAGGCTGAGGCAGGAGAATCGCTTGAACCCAGGAGGCGGAGGTTGCAGTGAGCCAAGATCCCGCTATTGCACTCCAGCAACAGAGCAAGACTCCGTCTCAAAAACAAACAAACAAAAAAACACCCAAACAAATTCTAGAGAAGAACTGAGCAGGTGCAAATCCCCACTAGTGCCACCACTTAATGGTGGTGGTTTTTTTTTTTTTTTTTTTAACCTCTGGGTCATTTTACCCATTAAACAAAATGCTGGGTGTAGGTGAGAGAGATTGAGAAGGGGGATAGAGGAGGAAGGTAATGAATATAGCTGGTTCTGCAAATCTTCTTGTGATGGGTTGGTCTTAAGAAGTGGAATATATGGGAAATCTCTTGTGCATTACTTCAAATCCTCTTGGTCATACCTCTTTGTGTGTGTGTGTGTGTCTGTGTGTGTGTGTATGTATGAGATATGAGACAGAGTTTCGTTCTCGTTGCCCAGGCTGGAGTGCAATGGTGCAATCTTACCTCACTACAACCTCCGCCTTCTGGGTTCAAGTGATTCTCCTGCCTCAGCCTCCCGAGTAGCTGGGATTACAGGCGCGAACAACCACGCTTGGCTAATTTTTTTTGTATTTTTGATAGAGATGGGATTTTCTCCAACTCTTGACCTCAGGTGATCTGCCCGCCTTGGCCTCCCAAAGTGCTGGGATTACAGGCATGAGCCACAGCGACCAGCCATGCTTCTTTTTCAAGCCACAGCTGCTACCGCCAGTTCTATGCAGGTTCTGCTGCCTTGGCATGGGTGCACTGTGATTGCACCTGGCCCACATCTGGTGCCTCTTGCTTTTTGCCCTGGAGCTTCTCTGATACCTCAGTGTGGGACCCTTGCCTGCTCAGCGCTAGCACACGTGCATCCTAGAAGTGGCAGAATCGATGCCTTGGGGTCACCACTGACTGATGGGGACGGGAGCTAACGAATAAGTCCTTATGGATTTTGTCCGCCAGTGTTTCCCAGAAGTATTCCAAAAGAGAGGGGGAAGGATGCTGAACAGGATAAACCACAGCTGTCTGCCTTTTCTACTAATTCAGACTCTATAGAAGGATTCTAGGGATCATATTTAGAACAAATAGAGGTCAGGGATCCCCAGACCCAGGGCTGCAGACCAGTGTGGGTCCGTCACCTGTTAGGAACTGGGCACACAGCAGGTGACTGGGGGGGTGAGCCATTACCACCTAAACTTTGCCTCCTTTCAGATCAGCAGTAGCTGTAGATTCTCATAGGGGCGTGAATCCTATTGTAACTGTGCATTTGAGGGATCTAGGTTGCGTGTTCCTTATGAGACTCTAATGCCTGATGATCTGAGGTGGAAGAGTTTCACCTCGAAGCCATCGGCCCCCCGACCCTATGTCCCCCCAACGCTGTCCGTGGAAAAATTGTCTTCCGTGAACCCAGACCCTGGTGCCAAAAAGTTTGGGGACCACTGCTATAGGTGATTCCCACGAACACTAATGTTTGGAAAACAGGGAATGATGGCATTTCAGAAGGAATTTACATTATAAAAGGAGCAGAAATTACAATTCAGGCTCACTTAGCCATTCATTCCCTTGTAGCATGCAGGAAAGCAGTACATCTCTTGATCTTCTCAAGGATGGCATCTTCATGGATTCTTCTCCTCTTCTGGTCCTCAGGTTCACCCTGCATGTGTCCATGAACTTCCTTCCTAGTCTCTAAGGAAGGCAACTTCTGTCTTCCTAAGGAAGACTCCACCCCTTTCCACAGGAGGAGGTTTTGCTTCTGGGTTCCTTCCTATATCCTGTTGTCTATAGCTGTGTCCTGGGCTGCAGCCAACAAGGCACTGATGTTCACTTCCTGCCAGCCCAGCAAGCTCCAGGTGATGACAGGCATCAAGAACTCAGAGCAGTGGCTCATGCCTCTAATCCCAGCACTTTGGGAGGCTGAAGCAGGTGGATCACTTGAGGTCAGGAGTTCAAGACCAGCCTGGCCAAGATGGCAAAACACCATGTCTACTAAAAATACAAAAATTATCTGGGCGTGGTGGTGCGCACTTGTAATCCCAGCTACTAGAGAGGCTGAGGCGGGAAAATTGCTTCAACACGGGAGGTGGAGGTTGCAGTGAGTAGAAATGGTGCCACTGCACTCCAGCCTGGGTGACCGAATGAGATTCTGTCTCAAAAAAAAAAAAAAAGCTGGGCACGGTGGCTCGTGCCTGTAATCCTAGCACTTTGGGAGGCTGAGGTGGATGGATCACCTGAGGTAAGGAGTTGAAGACCAGCCTGGCTGACATGGTGAAACCCCATCTCTACTAAAAATACAAAAAACATTAGCTGGGCATGGTGGTGGGCACCTGTAATCCCAGCTACTCAGGAGGCCGAGGCAGGAGAATCGCTTGAACCCAGTAGGCGGAAGTTGCAGTGAGCCGAGATTGTGCTATTGCACTCCAGCCTGAGCAACAAGAGCAAAACACTGTCTCCAAAAAAAAAAAAAAAGCAGGTATGGATTTATGGTACCTCCAAGGCCCAGGAAGTACAGGTAGAAATAATAACTATTAGAAAAGATAAGTCCAGGCCGGGCACGGTGGCTCAAGCCTGTAATCCCAGCACTTTGGGAGGCCGAGACGGGCGGATCACTAGGTCAGGAGATCGAGACCATCCTGGCTAACACAGTGAAACCCCATCTCTACTAAAAAATACAAAAAACTAGCCAGGCGAGGTGGCGGGCGCCTGTAGTCCCAGCTACTCGGGAGGCTGAGGCAGGAGAATGGCATAAACCCGGAGGCAGAGCTTGCAGTGAGCTGAGATCCGGCCACTGCACTCCAGCCTGGGCGACAGAGCGAGACTCCGTCTCAAAAAAAAAAAAAAAAAAAAAGTCCAGGCTGGGCACAGTGGCTCACACCTGTAATCCCAGCACTTTGGGAGGTTGAGGCGGGCAGATCACGAGGTCAGGAGTTTGAGACCAGCCTGGTCAAGATGGTGAAACCCTGTCTCTACTAAAAATACAAAAAATTTGCCAGGCGTGGTGGCAGGCACCTGTAATCCCAGCTATTCAGGAGGCTGAGATAAAGAATTGCTTGAACCTGGGAGGCAGAGGTTGCAGTGAGCTGAGATCACGCCACTGCACTCCAGCTCTGGGTGACAGAGCAAGACTCCATCTCAAAAAAAAAAAAAAAAAAAGCATTTTAGACACATATTTATACTTATTGCTCTCAGAAACTTTTTTTTTTCCCCCAAGATGTGCTTAAGAAATCACCAAATTGGCCAGGCGCGGTGGCTCAAGCCTGTAATCCCAGCACTTTGGGAGGCCGAGACGGCGGATCACTAGGTCAGGAGATCGAGACCATCCTGGTCTATACGGTGAAACCCCGTCTCTACTAAAAATACAAAAAACTAGCCGGGCGAGATGGCGGGCGCCTGTAGTCCCAGCTACTCGGGAGGCTGAGGCAGGAGAATGGCGTAAACCCGGGAGGCGGAGCTTGCAGTGAGCCGAGATCGCGCCACTGCACTCCAGCCTGGGCGACAGAGCGAGACTCCGTCTCAAAAAAAAAAAAAAAAAAAGAGAAATCACCAAATTTACCAGCCTGGCCAACATGCTGAAACTCCATCTTTACTAAAAATACAAAAATTAGTCAGGCATAGTGGCAGGCGCCTGTAATCCCAGCTACTTATGGGGTGAGGCATGAGAATCACTTGAACCAGGGAGGCGGAGGTTGCAGTGAGCCAAGATCACACCACTGCACTCCAACATGGGCGACAGAATGAGACTATCAAAAAAAAAAGGAAGGAAAGAATGAACCACCTAATTGGCCAGGCGTGGTGGCTTATGCCCGTAACCTCAACACTTTGGGCAGTGGAGGTGGGCAGATCACTTGAGGTCAGGAGTTCAAGACCAGCCTGGTCAACACGGTGAAATGCTGTCCCTACTAAAAGTACAAAAATTAGCCGGGTGTGGTGGTGTACACCTGTAATCCCAGCTACTTGGAAGGGTAGACAGGAGAATCGCTTGACCCTGGGAGGGTTTTAATTTGCATTTACCTAATGTCTAATGATATTGAACATCTTTTCACGTACTTAATTGCCATTTG
The DNA here is from genome assembly GCF_009764315.1 of Trachypithecus francoisi. Lineage (NCBI taxonomy): Eukaryota > Metazoa > Chordata > Mammalia > Primates > Cercopithecidae > Trachypithecus > Trachypithecus francoisi. The sequence goes on from NW_022681473.1 coordinate 10,436,191, forward strand.
TATATCTTCTTTAGAGAAATGTCTATTTGGCCGGGCGCGGTGGCTCAAGCCTGTAATCCCAGCATTTTGGGAGGCCGAGACGGGCGGATCACGAGGTCAGGAGATCGAGACCATCCTGGCTAACACGGTGAAACCCCGTCTCTACTAAAAAATACAAAAAACTAGCCGGGCGAGGTGGCGGGCGCCTGTAGTCCCAGCTACTTGGGAGGCTGAGGCAGGAGAATGGCGTAAACCCAGGAGGCGGAACTTGCAGTGAGCTGAGATCCGGCCACTGCACTCCAGCCTGGGCGACAGAGCGAGCCTCCGTCTCAAAAAAAAAAAAAAAAAAGAGAGAGAAATGTCTATTCAAGTCCTTTGCTAATTTTTTTTTTTTTTTTTTTTTTTTTTTGAGACGGAGTCTCGCTCTGTCGCCCAGGCTGGAGTGCAGTGGCCGGATCTCAGCTCACTGCAAGCTCCGCCTCCCGGGTTTACGCCATTCTCCTGCCTCAGCCTCCGAGTAGCTGGGACTACAGGCGCCCGCCATCTCGCCCGGCTAATTTTTGTATTTTTTTTAGTAGAGACGGGGTTTCACCGTGTTCGCCAGGATGGTCTCGATCTCCTGACCTCGTGATCCGCCCGTCTCGGCCTCCCAAAGTGCTGGGATTACAGGCTTGAGCCACCGCGCCCGGCCTTTTTTTTTTTTTTTTTTTCTTGTGGAGGATGAGTAGAGACAGGGTCTCTCTATATTGCCCAGGCTGGTCTTTAACTCAGCCTCAAGCAATCCTCCCACCTTGGCCTCCCAAAGTGGTATTACAATGGTGAGCCACTGTGCCTGGCCCTTTTGCATCATCTTTTTTTGTTGAGGGGGGGTTGTTTTTTGTTTTTTTGAGATGGTGTCTTACTCTGTTGCTCAGGCTGGAGTACAGTGGCGGAATCTCCGTTTACTGCAACCTCCGCCTCCTGGATTCAAACGATTCTTGTGCTTCAGCCTCCTGAGTAGCTTGGACTACAGGCACCCACCGCCAAGCCCAGCTGATTTTTGTACTTTACTAGCTAGTTTCACCTTATTGGCCAGGCTGGTCTCAAACTCCTTAACTCAAGTGATCCACCCGCCTCGGCCTTCCAAAGTGCTGGAATTACAGATGTGAGCCACCACGCTAGGCTCTCTCTTGCCTATTTTTTTTTTTTTTTTTTTTGAGATGGAGTCTAGCTCTGCCGCCCAGGCTGGAGTGCAGTGGCGTGATCTTGGCTCCCTGCAGGCTCCGCCTCCCGGGTTCACGCCATTCTCCTGCCTCAGCCTCCCAAGTAGCTGGGACTACAGGCGCCCACCACTATGCGCAGGTAATTCTTTTGTATTTTTAGTAGAGACGGGGTTTCACCGTGTTAGCCAGGATGGTCTTGATCTCCTGACCTCGTGATCCACCCGTCTCCCTCCTGAAGTGCTGGGATTACAGGCGTGAGCCACCGCGCCCAGCCTCCCTTGCCTATTCTTAATTGTCTTTTTGTTGAGTTGTACGAATTATTATGATTTTTTTTTTTTTTTGAGACGGAGTCTTGCTCTGCCACCCAGGCTGGAGTGCAGTGGCCGGATCTCAGCTCACTGCAAGCTCCGCCTCCCGGGTTTATGCCATTCTCCTGCCTCAGCCTCCCAAGTAGCTGGGACTACAGGCGCCCGCCTCGTCGCCCGGCTAGTTTTTTGTATTTTTTTAAGTAGAGACGGGGTTTCACCATATTAGCCAGGATGGTCTCGATCTCCTGACCTCGTGATCCGCCCGTCTCGGCCTCCCAAAGTGCTGGGATTACAGGCTTGAGCCACCGCGCCCGGCCGATTTTTTTTTTTGTTAAGACAGAATCTGCTTTGTTGCCCAGGCTGGAGTGCAGTGGTGCAGTCTTGGCTCACTGCAACCTCCGCCTCCCAGGTTCAAGCCATTCTCCTGCCTCAGCCTCCCGAGTAGCTGGGACCACAGGCATACACCACCATGCCCAGCTAATTTTTGTATTTTCAGTAGAGACGAGGTTTCACCATGTTGGCCAGGCTGATCTCGAAGTCCTGACCTCAGGTGATCCACCCGCCTCGGCCTCCTAAAGTGCTGGGATTATAGGCATAAGCCACCTCACCTGGCCATTTATTTTTATTATTATTATTGTTGTTGTTGTTTTAGAGGCAGGTCTTGCTTCGTTGCCCAGGCTGGAGTGCAGTGTGGCAATCATAGTGCACTGCAGCCTCATAGCTCACTGCAGACTTAAACTGCAGGGTTCAAGGGATCCTTTCAACTCAGCCTTCTGAATTGGTGGGATTATAGGCACACACCACCATGCCTGGCTAATTTTTACTTTTAGTAGAGATAGGGTCTCCCTGTATTGCCCAGGCTGGTCTCAAACTCCTGGCCTCAAGTGTTCTTCCTGCCTCAGCCTCCCAAAGTGTTGGGATTACACACGTGAGCCATGATGCCCAATCATATTATATACTTTAATGCTCCATTTTTTCTAGATTAGGCCAATGAAAACCCCTTTGAGCTGGTTTCTGTATTCTTCTGACATTTCACAATTCTTCTATGCACACATCCTTACTTTTTGGTAGAAGTAATAGACACCTATGTCTACGTATATAAAAAAACACAATCACAGCCAATACTCCAATTCCAGTCCAACCCTGCAGGGTTTATTCCAGCCTTCCCTCTTTCCATGTGTAACATATTACAGTGGCAAGTCTGACTCTCTTCATCCTTAATGCTTACTCACTTCCCCAATCCCACTCCTTCCCTGTCTCCTAGTCACACAGGTTGACTGGAACATATTGGGCCTCCTCATTCTGCTTTATGGGCCAGTGGAAAGCTCAGCCCTAACAAAGGGGAAGGAGAAAAGAAGGAGAAAAAAGGAAGGAGGAAATGACATCTTTTTCTGTTTTTTTCTAGGGAAATTTTCTCTACTCCAATGTTTTAAAAATATTCATCTGTCCTTTTTAATAAATTTTAAAGTTTTGTTTTAATATTTATACCCTGGCCAGGTGCGGTAGCTCATGCCTGTAATCCCAGCACTTTGGAAGGCCAAGGTGGGTGGATCACTTGAGGTCAGGAGTTCGAGACCAACCTGGCCAACATGGTGAAATCCTGTCTCTACTAAAAATACAAAACTTACCCAGGTGTAAGTTTTGTAGTCTCAGCCTGTAGTCTCAGCTTCTCAGGAAGCTGAGTCTGGAGGATTGCTTGAACCTGGGAGGTGGAGGTTACAGTGAGCCAAGATTGGGACACTGCACTCCGGAGACAGAAAGAGACAGAGTCTCTCTCTCTATATATATATTTACACCCTTATCCATGTGTAGTTGCTATTGTAATATGATGTAAGGGAGCGATCCATTTTAACTTTCGTTTATAAGGATAGCTAAGTTTTCCATCCATTTTTGAACAATACCTCCTTTCTCCAGTGACCTAACAAAACATGTCTGTCATACATCAACGTTTCATACAAAGCATGGGTCTTTGGGTTATTTAATCTGTCTTCTCTTGCCCCAACACCTCATGTTATTAAGTACCATGGCTTCCTAGTAAATTTTGATCCCTAGTTGGACAAATTTTCCTTTCTGCTTTTTTTATTCAGAAGAGTCTTGACTATATTGGTTATTACACTTCCTTTAGAGTTTTGGAATAATCATAAAAGGTTCCATGAAAAGTTATATTGGTCAGCACCATAAGACAAAGTGAAGGCCGGGCGTGATTGCTTATGCCTGTAATCCCAGCACTTTGGGAGGCTAAGGTGGGTGGATCATCTGAGGTCAGGAGTTTGAGACTAGCCTGGCCAACATGGTGAAACCCCATTTCTACTAAAAGTACAAAAATTAGCCCAGAGTAGTGGCACATGCCTGTAGTCCCAGTTACTAGGGAGGCTGAGGCCGGAGAATCGCTTGACCCTGGGAGGAGGAGGTTGCAGTGAGCCAAGATCCCATCACTACACTGCAGCCTAGGTGACAAAGGGGGACTCTGTCTCAAAAAAAAAAAAAAAGTGAGAAAAACAAAAAGTAATTATAATATTATATGTAAAATGTTTATTTAGAAATAGAATTCTTGTTCGTCAGTACTGCAAGGAAAAATCTGCATTCAGACAAAAAGTTTTCTCAGCATGGCAATTTTAATTTCTGCAGAAAGGGTGCTCGTCGCAGATGGAATAATGGTGAGAGCACACCTGAACAAAGGAGGGAAACAATTTTTATTCCTTATGCAGTTTGTCCCTGCTACTGTGTCCAGTCTCCATCAGTTGGGGCCAGACCACATGATCTAAACTAAAACCCAACTGGCTAATAATTTAAAAATTTTTTAAATCTGTAAAAGCAATGGAGAACAGAAGAAAAGAGGAAGTTGCTTATGAAAGGACTTAGAAAAGTAATAACATTCTCAAATAAGGAAGGGGCATAGGCTGTGAGCTGGGGCATGCCTGAGCATGTCCAGAACAAATACCTTGGTTAAAGTACAAGGACATAGAATGTACTTATTCCCTTATGTCTAACAGTTACATAGGATAGGGCTTAACAAAGTTATTAGCACAAAGCAAGGAGGCTTGAAGGAAGTTAGTCTTTACAAGAAACTATTATTTCTTTTTTTTTTTTTTTAGACAGAGTCTTGCTCTGTCATCCAAGCTAGAGTGCAGTGGCGCAGTCTCAGCTCACTGCAACCTCCACCTCTCGGGTTCAAGCAATTCTCTGCCTCAGCTTCCTGAGTAGCTGGGATTACAGGCACCTGCCACCATGCCTGGCTAATTTTTATATTTTTAGTATAGATGGGGTTTCACCATGTTAGCCAGGCTGGTCTTGAACTCCTGACCTCGTGATCCACCCACCTTGGCCTCTCAAAGTTCTGGGATTACAGGCATGAGCCACCTCACCAGCCAGAAACTATTATTTCTAACACTTATGATATATTTAATAAGAAGGGAAACTTTGAAGAGGAAATTTTTTACTTTATACACTGTGTGTGTCATATTTCTGGTTGGTAATATATATGGTATTGTTGCATTTTTTTTTTTTTTTGGTTGCTAATATATAATGTATTGTTATTGTTTTTGAGATAGAGTCTCACTCTGTTGCCCAGGCTGGAGTACAGTGGTACAGCCTTGACTCGCTGTAACCTCCACCTCCTGGGTTCAAGCAGCTCTTGTGCTTCAGCCACCCAAGTAGCTGGGATTACAGGCATTCACCACCATGCCTGGCTAATTTTTGTGTTTTCTGTAGAGATGGGGTTTCGCCATGTTGGCCAGGTTGGTCTTGAACTCTTGGCCTCCAAGTGATCCACCTCCCTTGATCTCCCAAAGTACTGGGATTACAGGCATGAACCACTGTACTGCCTCAGCCTCCCAAGTAGCTGGGATTACAAGCACCTGCCATGATGGCTGGCTAATTTTTGTACTTTTGTAGAGATGGGATTTCACCATGTTGCCCAGGCTGGTCTAGAACTCCTGACCCCAAGTGATCCGCCCACCTCAGCCTCCCAAAGTTCTAGGATTAGAGGTGTGAGCTACTACGCCCTTCCCTCCCTCCCTCCCTCCCTCCCTCCTCCCTCCCTCCCTCCCTCCTTCCTTCCTCCTTCCTTCTTCCTTCCTTCCTTCCTTCTTCCTTCCTTCTTCTTTCTTCTTTCTTCTTTTTTTTTTTTTTCAGACAGTGTCTTGTTCTGTTGCCCAGGCTGGAGTGCAGTGGTATGATCTAGTTCACTGTAGCCTCAAACTCCTGTGTTCAAGTGATCCTCCCACCTCAGCCTCCCAAATAGCTGGGACTACAGGTGCATGCCACCACACTCAGCTAATTAAAAAAAATTTTTTGGCTGGGGATGGTGGCTCACGCCTGTAATTCTAGCATTTTGGGAGGCTGAGGCAAGTGGATCACCTGAGGTCAGGAGTTCGAGACTAGCCTGACCAACATTGTGAAACCCTGTCTCTACTAAAAAGTACAAAAATTAGCTAGGGGTGGTAGTGAGTGCCTTTAATCTCAGCTACTCAGGAGCCTGAGGCAGGAGAATTGCTTAAACCCGGGAGGTGGACGTTGCCGTGACCCAAGATTTCACCACCATACTCCAGCCTGGGCAACAGAGTGAGACTCTGTTTCAAAAAAAAAACTTTTTTTTTTTTTTCTTTTGTGGAGACAGAGTCTCATCTGTTGCCAGGGCTGGTCTGAAACTCCTGACTTCAAAGGATCCTCCTGCCTCCGTCTACCAAAGTGTTGGCATTACAGGCATGAGCCACCATATGGCCTCCTTTTTTCATTTCCAATATTAGTAATTTGTGTCCTCTGTATTTTTTTTTCTTAGTTAGCCTGGCTAGATGCCTATTGATTTTATTTAGTTTTTCAAAGAGCTTTTGGTTTTGTTGACTTTCTCTATTGACATAGTTTCCTAAGTTGGAAGCCTAAGTTGCTTTTATTAGGTATCTTTCTTCTTTTATCTCTTTTTTTTTTTTTTTTGAGACAGGGTCTGGCTCTGTCACCCAGGCTGGAGTGGAGTGGCCCGATCTTGTCTCACTTCAACTTCCGCCTCCCAGCCAAGTGATCTTCCCGCCTCTGCCTCCCAAGTAGCTGGGAGTATAGGCATGCACCACCATGCCTGGCTAGTTTTTGTTGTTATTGTTGTTGTTTTTTGAGACGAAGTCTTGCTCTGTCACCCAGGCTGGAGTGCAGTGGCTTGATCTTGGCTCACTGCAACCTCTGACACCCAGGTTTAAGCGATTTTCCTGCCTCAGCCTCCGAAGTAGATGGGATTACAGGCGCCCGCCACCACACCCGGATAATTTTTTGTATATTTAGTAGAGATGAGGTTTCAGCATCTTGGTCAGACTGGTCTTGAACTCCTGACCTCGTGGTCCACTGGCCTTGGCCTCCCAAAGTGCTGGGATTACAGGCGTGAGCCACTGCGCCCGGCCTAATTTTTGTATTTTTTGTAGAGATGGGGGTTTCACTGTGTTGCCCAGGCTGGTCTTGAACTCCTGTACACAAGTGAGCTGCCTTGGCCTCCCAAAGTGCTGAGATTCAGGTGTGAGCTACCACAACTGGCCTCTTTCTTCTTTTCTAGTATATGCATACAATGCTATAAATTTTCTCGAATCACTGCTTTTGTTGCATTCCACAAAGTTTGATAAGTTTTGGGTTTTTTCTTTTGTTTTTCTTTTTTTTGAGACAGAGTGTTGCTGTGTCCCCCAGGCTGGAGTGCAGTGGCATGATCACGGCTCACTGCAAGCTCCGACTCCTGGGTTCACGCCATTCTCCTGCCTCAGCCTCCCGAGTAGCTAGGACTACAGGCACCTGCCACCATGCCGGGCTAATTTTTTTTAAATTTTATTTATTTATTTTTTATTTTTATTTTTAGTAGAGACGGGGTTTCACCATGTTAGCCAGGATGGTCTCGATCTCCACACCTCGTGATCTGCCCACCTTGGCTTCCCAAAGTACTGGGATTACAGGCGTGAGCCACCGCACCCGGCCAAAACACACCTTGATAATTTTTTTTTTTTTTGATAGTCTCCCTCTGTCACCCAGGCTGGAGTGCAGTGGCGCAATCTCAGCTCCTTGCCTCAGCTTCCCAAAGTGCTAGGATTACAGGCTTGAGCCACCGCGTCCGACCTATGTGTTCTATCTTGATTAATGTTCCATATGAACTTGAGAAGAGTGTGTACTCTGCTGTCGTTGAATAATGTCATCTATAAATGTCAATTTTAGACAGTTGATTGATAGGGTTGTTGAGTTCCACTGTGTGCTTACTGATTTTCTGCCTGCTGGATCTGCCCATTTCTTTTATTTATTTATTTGTTTGTTTGTTTGTTTATTTATTTATTTATTTATTTACAATAGGGTCTTGCTCTGTCACCCAGGCTGGATCACAGCTTACTGCAGCCTTGACCTCCTGGGCTCGAGTGATTCCCCCACCTCATCCTCCCAGGTAGCTGGGACTACTGGCGTGCACCAGCACGCCTGGGCAATTTTTAAATTTTTTTTTTTTTTTTGAGACGGAGTCTCCCTCTGTTGCCCAAGCTGGAGTGCAGTGGCCGGATCTCAGCTCACTGCAAGCTCCGCCTCCCGGGTTCACGCCATTCTCCTGCCTCAGCCTCCCGAGTAGCTGGGACTACAGGCGCCGGCCACCTCGCCCGGCTAGTTTTTTGTATTTTTTAGTAGAGACGGGGTTTCACCGTGTTAGCCAGGATGGTCTCGATCTCCTGACCTTGTGATTCGCCCGTCTCGGCCTCCCAAAGTGCTGGGATTACAGGCTTGAGCCACCGCGCCCAGCCAATTTTTAAATTTTTTATAGAGACAGGGTTTCCTTATTTTGCTCAGGCTGGTCTTGAATTTCTGGGCTCAAGTAATCCTCCTACCTCAGCCTCCCCTCCCAGAGTGCTGAAATTACAGGCATGAGCTACTATGACTAGCCTGCCCATTTCTCTCTCTCTCTCTCTCTCTCTCTCTCTCTCTTTTTTTTTTTAAGATGGAGTCTCGCTCTGTCGCCCAGGCTGGAGTGCAGTGGCGCAATCTCGGCTCACTGCAACGTCTGCCTCCTGGGTTCAAGCAATTCTCCTGCCTCAGCCTCCTGAGTAACTGGGACTACAGGCACACACCACCTATGCCCAGTTAATTTTTCGTATTTTAGTAGAGACGGGATTTCACTGTGTTGCACAGCCTGGTCTTGAACTCCTGGGCTTGGGCAAGCCACCCTCCTTAGCCTCCCAAAGTGCTGGGATTACAGGTGTGAGCCACTGCGTCCGGCCCCATTTCTCTCTTGTTTTTTCTTGCTTTCTGTTTTAGTCTGCCCATTTCTAATAAAGGGGTACTGGAGTCTCCAACTGTAATAGTGGAATCTTCTGTTTGTCCTTGCAGTTGTACCAGTTTTTGCCATTGATCACAGTTATTAGGTGCATACGCATTAAGAATTAGAGTCCAAGAGTTTGCAGGAGTTTAGAGTCTAAGAGTCTGAGATCGGCCTGGGCAATATTGTGAGACCTCGTCTCTACCAAAAATTTTAATAAAACAGAATAGTTAGCCAAACGTGGTGGTGTGTGCTTGTGGTCCTAGCTACTCAGGAGGCTGAGGTGGGAGGATCATTTGAGCCTAGGAAGTAGAGGCTGCAGTAATCCCAGATTGTGCCACTGCACTCCAGTCTAGGCGACAGAGTACTTCATAGTTAATGTGAGTACCTTATGATAACAAAATAATCCCAGTTCTTCTCTCTCATTCCTGTATTATTGCCATCATTCATTTCACATCAATATATATAAATATGTCTATGTACATAATAAATGCATACATAATCAAGTACATCATTATTATTAGTTTAAAGCAACTGTTATCTGTTAGATCAATTAAGGATAAGAAAAGTAAAAGTTTTTGTTTTACTTTTACTTGGTCCTTGTTCAGTGCTCTTTTTTTTTTTTTTTTTTGGAGACGGAGTCTCCCTCTGTTGCCCAGGCTGGAGTGCAGTGGCGCGATCTCGGCTCACCGCAACTTTCATCTCCTGGGTTCAAGCAATTTTCCTACCTCAGCTTACAGGGTAGCTGGGATTACAGGCGCCCGCCACCACACTCAGCTAATTTTTTGCATTTTTAGTAGAGACAGGGTTTCACCATGTTGGCCAGGCTGGTCTTGAACTCCTGACCTCAGGTGATCCGCCCACCTCAGCCTCCCAAAGTGCTAGGATTACAGAAGTGAGCCACCGTGCCTGGCCGCTCTTTCTGTCTTTATGTAGATTTAAATTTCTGACCTATACCATTGTCCTTCTCTTCAAAGAATCTCTTTTTACCATTTCTTGCAAGGTAGGACCACTGGCAACAAATTCCCTCAATTTCCGTTTGCCTAAGAAAATATTTCACTCCACTCTTTTACTGTTTGCGTGGTTTCTGAGAAGTTTGATGTGATTCTTATCTTTGCTCTTCTATAGGTAATGTATTTTTCTTCTCCTCTGGCTTCTTTCTGGACCCCCTTTCCCTTCCCTCCCTTTCCCTTTCCCTCTCTTTCCTTTTCCTTTCTCCTTCCCTCCCTCCCTCCCTCCCTCCTCCTTCCTTCCTTCCTTCCTTCCTTCCTTCCTCTCTTTCTCTCTCTCTCTTTCTTTCTTTTCTTTCTTTTTTTTTTTTTTTTGAGACGGAGTCTCGCTCTGCCGCCCAGGCTGGAGTGCAGTGGCCGGATCTCAGCTCACTGCAAGCTCCGCCTCCCGGGTTCACGCCATTCTCCTGCCTCAGCCTCCCGAGTAGCTGGGACTACAGGTGCCGCCACCTCGCCCGGTTAGTTTTTTGTATTCTTTTAGTAGAGACGAGGTTTCACCGTATTAGCCAGGATGGTCTCGATCTCCTGACCTCGTGATCCACCCGTCTCGGCCTCCCAAAGTGCTGGGATTACAGGCTTGAGCCACCGCGCCCGGCCTCTTTCTTTCTTTTCTTTCCTTTCTTTGGGGTCTTGCTCTGTCACCCAGGCTGGAGTGCAGTGGAGTGTGTGATCATAACTCACTGTAGCCTCAACCTCCTGTGCTCAAGGGATCTTCCTGCCTCAGCCTTGTGAGTAGCTGGGACTACAGGTACATGCCACTGCCCTCAGATAATTTTTATTTTTATTTTTATTTTTATTTTTATTTTTTAATTTTATTTTATTTTATTTTTATTTTTAAATTTTTTTGTAGAGGGAGTCTCCCTATGTTACCCAGGCTGATCTTGAGCTTCTGGGTTCAAGTGATCCTCCCACCTTGGCCTCCCAAAATGCTGAGGTTACAGGTGTGAACCACTGTACCAACTTTTTTTTTTTTTTTTTTTGAGATGGAGTCTCGCTCTGTCGCCCAGGCTGGAGTGCAGTGGCGTGATCTCGGCTCACTGCAAACTCTGCCTCCCGGGTTCACACTATTCTTCTGCCTCAGTCTCCGGAGTAGCTGGGACTACAGGTGCCTGCCACTGCGCCCGGCTAAGTTTTTGTAATTTTAGTAGAGACAGGGTTTCACCATGTTAGCCAGGATGTTCTTGATCTCCTGACCTCGTGATCCGCCTGCCTCAGCCTCTCAAAGTGCTGGGATTATTACAGGCAGGAGCCACTGCACCCGGCCCTTTTTTTTTTTTTTTTTTAACAGATGGGATCTTGCTTTGACACCCAGGTTGGGGTAGCACAATCATGGCTCACTGTAGCCTTGACCTCTGGGGCTCAAGCGATCCTTCCACCTCAGCTTCCCCTGTAGCTGAGACCACAGGCAGGTGCCACCACACCTAGAGAATTTTTTTAATTTTTTTTTTTTTTTGTAGAGATAGGGTCTCTCCGTTGCCCGAGTTGTTCTTGAACTCCTGGTCTCAAGTGATCCTCCTGCCTCAGCCTCCCAAAGTGCTGGGATTACAGGCATGAGCCACTGTGCCCGGCTAGGTGTCGTTTTGGCATTTATACGGCTAGATGTTTTCTGACCTTTCTAAATATGTGGTTTGGTGTCTGACATTAATTTTGAAAAATTGTTATTCATTGTTGTTTCCAATATGTCTTTTCTTTTGTTACTTTCTCTTTTTCTTTTCCTTCTGCTATTCTCAGTACACGTCGTTACAGCTTTCATAATTTCCCACAGTTATTGATGTTCTGTTTTTGTGGGGGATTTTTTTTTGTCTCTTTTCTCTTTGCTTTTTAGTTTTGTAGGTTTCTATTGAAATATCCTGAAGCGCAGAGATTCTTTCCTCACTGTGTTCAGTAATCCACTGAACATATTCTTCATTTCTGTCCTAGTGTTTTCCATCTCTAGTATTTCGTTTTGGTTCTTTCGTAGAATTTCCACCAGTCTTACACTGCCCATCTGTTCTTGCATGCTGTTGACTTTATCCATGAGAGCCATCGTGTTATGCATCGTTGTTTTAAATTCATGGTCTAATCTGAATGTCTCCCATATCCGAGTCTGCTTATGATGCTTGTTCTGTCTATTGAAACTCTGTTTTTTGTCTTTTTAGCATGCCTTGTAATTTTCTCTTGCTAGCTGGACATAATGTACTGGGTAAAAGAACCTGCTGACAGCAGGCCTTCGTAAAGTGGTGGTAAGGTGTGGGGGGAGTGTGGTAAGGGATATTGTTGTCCTGTGAATAGGTCGCAGTCTTTTAGTAAGTCTGTGCCTCTAGACTGTGGACTTCACACATGGTGCTAGTCTCCCTGCCACCTTTAGGTGGGTCTGGATGTGTACAGCAGGCTGGATTGGGGTATTTTCCTCTCCCACGGAGAAGGTTAGAGGGGTCTGGAGTTGGGTACTTCCCTTCTCCCAGCTGAATTAAGCCCTGATAAAACCCGGAAGCTTAGGCCCTGATTTCTCCTGAGGGCAGACTTTGTTGAGAACAGAATGTTCTGGTGTATTTCAAAATGGTTCCTTTTCCCCTCCCACTGCTGGAAGCATGAGGGAATTTTTCTCCAATATTTGCTGTGAAAACCAGGTCAAACTCCTGGAGGTAAAACTCACAAAGGTGTGGGGGCCTGCCTGTGACTGGGTCACCCAGGAGTTTTTAACTTTCAGGCTTGTCCACACTGAACCGTCTGCATTTTGTCAGTTGTCGTTAATGGTTTCCTCTCCAGCACTGATTCCCCCGGAGGTTTCTTGGTCCCCTCCCTCCCCTTCCCCTCCCCTTCCCTTCCTCTCCCCTCCCCTTCCCCTCCCCTCCCCTTCCCATCTCACTCTGTCGCCCAGGCTGGAGTGCAGTGGCAAGATCTCAACTCACTGCAACCTCTGCTTCCCGGGTTCAAGTGATTCTCATGCCTTAGCCTCCCAAGTGGCTGGGATTACAGGATTGCACCACCACACCTGGCTAATTTTTGTATTTTTAGTAGAGACAGGGTTTTGCCATATTGGCCAGGCTGGTCTCGAACTCCCGGACTTAAGTGATCAGCCCACCTTGGCCTCCCAAAGTGCTAGGATCATAGGCATGAGCCACTGTGCCTGGCCCCCTCAGAGGCTTCTGCTTGGGTAAATGGTGATTCTCTGTATTCCCCTCTCTGTGTCTCCAATTTTGAGGACAGTCGTTTGCCCTGTGACTCCACTTCTCTTATGGCTCTAAGAAGAGTTGTTGATTTTTCAGCTTGTTTAGATTTTTACTTATTAACAGGATGGAGTGACAACTTCCAAGCTTCTTACATGCCTGATCCAAAGAACCATTATATTTCATACAGAAGATTTTCTCTTCCACTGGAGAGTGTTCTATTTTTACTCTTTTAGGTTAATAAAGTTAGAAATTGATCACCTCAATACAGTCAGGAACTGAGCTGGATTTAGGATGAGTCTGGCTACCTCTGTTTTATCCCGGTTCCACAGCCATGATCCTCCTGAGTTTTTGAAGGGGAGCCTGGAAGGTGTCTGTCTCCTCAGCTTATAAGCTGTGGGAGATTTTGTTCTGCTGTTTATTTATTTATATTTATTTATTTATTTTTGAGACAGAGTCTCCCTCTGAGTCCCAGGCTGGAGTGCAGTACCACGATCTCGGCTCACTACAACCTCCACCTCCCAGGTTCAAGTGATTCTCCTGTATTAGCCTCCTATTTTATTTATTAGAGACAAAGTGTGGTGCTGTGACCCAGGCTGAAGTGCAGTAGTGAGAACATAGCTTACTGCAATCTCGAACTCCTGGGCCCAGTTGATCCTCACACCTCAGCCTCCCGAGTAGCTGGGGCTATAGGCGTACACCACCATGCCCAGATAATTTTTAAATATTGTTTTGTACAGATGGGGTCTTGCTATGCTGCCCAGGATGGTCTCAAACTCTGGCTTCAAGTGGTTCTCCTGCTTCAGCGTTCCCAGGTGCTGAGATTGCAGGTGTGAGTCACCTCACCCAGTCTCTGCCTTTTAGAGGTTTTGAGCCTCACTCTTTTGCCTCTTGACCATTGTATCTTCAAAATCTGGCAAATGTGCTATGTCTGGGACTTTGTCTGGTGAACACTACGAGGCTGCAGAAGATTTCATTCTGCCTTTGAGGAGCTTTTAGGAGCTTCCAGTGCCTCATGACCACCAAAAGCTCTGCTGGTTTCTCTTCTCACTAGGAGAGTCCCTTTGGCTGGACTAAGCTTTTATGTCCAGAATGGGGGAATTGCCTCCAGGGAAAAAATTTGACCAATGATGGTCAACTCATTCAAGAAAAGTTTTTCCCTCTGGATTTTTTTTTTTTTTTTGACGGGATTAAAAAAAACATTTTAAAGGTCAGGCACAGTGGCTCACGCCTATAATCCCAGCACTTTGGAAGGCCGAGTTGGGTGGATCACCTGAGGTCAGGAGTTTGATACCAGCCTGGCCAACGTGGCGAAACCCCATCTCTACTAAAAATATAAAAATTAGCCAGGCGTGGTGGCATGTGCCTGTAATCCCAGCTGCTAGGGAGGCTGAGGCAGGAGAATCGCTTGAACCTGGGAGACGGAGGTTGCAGTGAGCCAAGATCACAGCACTGCATCCCAGCCTGGGTGACAGAGCGAGACTCCATCTCAAAAAATTAAAAAAAAAAATTTTAATTCATTTCATTCTCATTGTATTCACAGCTCTCTGCTGTCTTTTAAAAAGATGATTTTCTGTGGCCAGGTGCAGTGGCTCACACCTGTAATCCCAGCACTTTGGGAAGCCGAGGCACGTGGATCATGAGGTCAGGCATTCGAGACCAGCCTGGCCAACATAGTGAAACCCTGTTTCTACTAAAAATACAAAAAATTAGCCGGGCATGGTGGCGGGCACCTGTAATCCCAGCTACTCAGGAGGCTGAGGTACGAGAATCGCTTAAACCTGGGAGGTGGAGGTTGCAGTGAGCCTAGATCATGCCACTGCACTCCAGCCTGGGCAACAGTGCAAGACTCCGTCTCAAAAAAAAAAAGAGATGATTTTTGTAATAAAAATTTTTTTGTTTTGCAATGGGATCATTGGCCTGATAAAGACTTATATATCCTCAAAGGAAACAGAAGTCTTTTTGATCTTTTCCTAAATTGTAATACATATTATTTTTATTATTTCTTCAAAAAAAATTTTTTTGAGACAGAGTTTCACTCTTGATGCCCAGGCTGGAGTGCAATGAATGGTGTGATCTCGGCTCACTGCAACCTCCACCTCCTGGGTTCAAGCGATTCTCCTGCCTCAGCCTCCTGGGTAACTAGAATTACAGGCAAGCACCACCAGGCCCGGCCAATTTTCTTATTTTTAGAAGAGACAGGGTTTCACCACGTTGGCCAGGCTTGTCTCTAACTGCTGACCTCAGGTGATCCACCTGCCTCTGCCTCCCAAACTGCTGGGATTACAGGTGTGAGCCACCATGCCCAGTCATGTTATTTCTCCAAATATTTTTCTGTTTTTTGTTTGTTTGTTTGTTTGTTTGTTTTTTGGGACAGAGTCTTGCTCTGTCACCCAGGCTAGAGTGCAGTAATACAATCTCGGCTCACTGCAACCTCCGCCTCCCCAGTTCAAGTGATTATCCTGCCTCAGCTTCCCAAGTAGCTGGGATTACAGGTGCCCGCCACTACGCCCGGCTAATTTTTTTGTATTTTTAGTAGAGACGGGGTTTCGCCATGTTGGCCAGACTGGTCTCAAACTGCTGACCTCAGATGACCCACCCACCTTGGCCTCCCAAAATGCTGGGATTACAGGCATGAACCATCACGCTCGGCCTTTCTGTCCATTTTTATGTGTCTCTTTCTGAAATCTTATTATCTGGGTATTTTTACTTCTACCTGTATCCTCTGCATCTTATAGTTTTTATTTCTTATTTTCCTATATTTTGTATTTTGCTTCTTTCTAGGAAAGTTGCTCAAGTTGGTCTTCCAGTTCACTAATGATTTCCTGAGCTGTATTCATTCTATTTATCTCATCTACCTGGACTTGTCAGCACTTCTGGCTGGGTGTTTTGTTTTGTTTTGTTTTCTTTTGTTTTTTTGAGACCGAGTCTTGCTCTGTCACCCAGGCTAGAGTAGAGTGGTGCGATCTCGGCTCACTTCAATATTCGCCTCCCAGGTTCAAGTGATTCTCCTGCCTCAGCCTCCCAAGTAGCTGGGACTACAGGCGCATGCCACCACGCCCAGATAATTGTTATATTTTTAGTGGAGACAGGGTTTCACTATGTTGTCCAGGCTGATCTCAAACTCCTGACCTCAAATGATCCACCTGCCTCGGCCTCCCAAAGTGCTGGGATTACAGGTGTGAGCCACCGTGCCTAGCCAGCACTTCTGGTTTTAAAGGGTTACTAAGGAATAATCAGACTGTTGTATTCATTTGTTTATGCCTTCATTCATTTATTCATCAAATATTCAATGAAGACCCATCTTTTGCTCTTGCATGGGGAATTCAATTTCCATCTATACAAAGGAGAGTTACCAATTTAAACCCCTAGATCAGACCCATATTTGCATCGGCCAACCTGATATCTCCATTCTGAGGTACCTCAAACTTACTGTGTGTAAAATTGAACCTGGGATCTTCCCTAATCAGGACTATCTTGGTGGCAAGTGCCAGAACCCCAGCCGAAACTGGCTTAAGCCATAATGGAAAATTATTGGCTTAATTAACCAATAAGTCCAGGATTAGGGTGACTTCAGGGTAAAATGATATTGAGAAGACTCGATGTCTGTCTTTCCATCTCTTGCTTCTGGTTTTCTCTCTTCTGACTTCACTCTTAGGCCTGCCTTCCTCTCACAGGGGTGAGATGTCCACCAGCAGCTTCAGGCTTACATTCCTCAAGCTCAGTAACTCCCATGGACAGAGATTTCTCCTGCCCAGTGATTCCATCATCAGCTCCATGCTCAAGTCTTGCTGACTTGGCTTGGGTTGGGTTATATGCCCAGCTATCAGTGAAACATTGTAATTGGGGAATATAGTATTCTGATGGGCCAGATTTGGGTCATGGGTCCATCTCTGCAGCTGATCGTATGTTCTGCTAGCTTTGCAACCCCAGTAGAATGAGACAATCTCTTTCCAGAGAACTCCAGCAGATGTCCCAAGGATGACTCTCTTCAGCCTACCTTAGGACTCATGGCGTTTTCCAAATCAATCTAGTGTCCTATTATTAGGCCTGGATGTGAAGTTGCCAGATTTAGCACATAAAAATACAAGACATTTGAATTTCAGATACACAATGAATAAATTTTTTTTGGATTAGTATTCCCAAGTATGCATCCTGTGTTTTATCTGGCAACCCTACGTGGGTCATATGTCAACTCAATGTGGGGGATGAGATCAGCTATACCCAAACCACTTAGTTTGAGTGTGAGAAGAGGTATCATTCCAGAAGGAAAAATGAAGCTGGTGTTTCCAGAAAGAAATGGAGGTAATATGCACAAATGATAGTGTACCTGTGTATGCTCAGTTCATTGTGACCCACCCTCCCTTCCCAGCATCTGTATCCTGCCAATATATCTCTGCTTGGTACAGGAAGTAGGTGGAAATCCCTTGATTTTTAGGAATACAGACTGCCCCCGCAACCCCAGGGGATGAATTATGGTTAAACTACCAATGATAATTGCTTTTCCTATTGTCAAATGCTGAAAACAAATATTCCTAGCTTCCTTTGTAGCCAGAGATGACTATGCAACCAGTTCTGGCCAATGAGAGGTAAGGGAAAATTTCCTGGAGAGTTTCTAGGGAAGATTTTGATTCCCAGATAAAAGACAGAGCCTCTGGAGGAAAGAACTTTTGCCCTTGTCTCTTTCTTCTTCCTTGGAATGCTGGTATGAGCACATATTTGGAGCTGTGGTATACAGCTTTTGATCGTGAGATAACAAACACAAGAGTTAAAAGCCAGCTAAAAATGATGGAGCTGAAGAGTAGGAAGAATTTGAACTAAGTCTGGAAACTCCCACCCCTGGACTTCTTACATAAACAATAAAGAGCTTTATATTTTAGCCTCTGTCCTCTGTTACTTGCAGCCAAATGTAACACATACACCCCATCTATTACTCAAGCTGGTACACCCCTTCCTCCAAGCCCACTTCTCTTCTAATGTCCCTCAGTTCAGGGAGTAGCAACACTATCTTTCTTTTCGTGCAAACTCAAAACTTCATTTTCATGATTGGAACCCCCTTTTCTCCCCTAGTCCATCCCCTATTCTGTTAAACTTCCTTCCTCAGTAACTGAAATCTGCTCCTTTCTGCATTTCCTTCTCCACTGTCTATTCCTGGCAGCTTCTCTTTGTCTGCTAGTCCAATTCGATAGCCTTCTAATCAGTCTTCCTGCCTTTACTCTTTATCCCCCTGAAATATATTTTCACAGTTATTCTATCAAAAAAAAATCCGGTAATGTCATTTCTACACACACACACACACACACACACACACTCTTCAGTTACCTCCCATTGCTCTTAGTATAAAGACCAAAGCCTTTTTAAAAAGCCCTGAATGCTTGGCCTTGTCTAAGCCATACCTTATCTGTGCCGTTTTCCTGTTAGTGTCAATCCGTTCCCTTCCATCACAGGCCCTTTCCGCATGCTGGAATGACCTCTCCCCTACCCTCAAATCACTTGATTCAACTCTGTCCTGCCTTCAATTCTCTTTATTACCCTGGATTTCTTAGGGGAGTCTTTCCTGACCACCCAGATCCACTGTTAAACTTTTTCAGAGCTTGACAAACTTAACCTTGAGTAAAATCCAGAGAGAACCTTCCCATTGCTCTCAAGACCTAGGAGGTGTCCATAGTCATCTCTTCTCATCTCCCCTAGAATCTTGCCAGTTCTTTCAGGTCCTGAGATCCTTCTTCCCTGGAAAGAATCAGGCTACTTTGTTGTTGTTAAGACAGGGTCTCACTGTCACCCAGGCATGAGCTCGGCAGCAAGATCATGGCCCACAGCAGCCTCAACTTCCTAGGCTCGAGCAATCCTCCCACCTCAGCCTCCCAAGTAGCTGGAACTACAGGCATGTGCCACCACAACCCAGCTACTTTTTGTGTGTTTTATAAAGATGGGATTTCAGGCCGGGCGCGGTGGCTCAAGCCTGTAATCCTAGCACTTTGGGAGGCCGAGGCGGGCGGATCACGAGGTCAGGAGATCGAGACCATCCTGGCTAACACGGTGAAACCCCGTCTCTACTAAAAATACAAAAAAATTAGCCAGGTGTGGTGGCGGGCGCCTGTAGTCCCAGCTACTAGGGAGGCTGAAGCAGGAGAATGGCGTGAACCTGGGAGGTGGAGCTTGCAGTGAGCCGAGATTGCGCCACTGCACTCCAGCCTGGGGGATACAGCAAGACTCTGTCTCAAAAAAAAAAAAAAAAAAAAAAAAGATGGGATTTCATCATGTTGCCCAGGGTGGTCTCAAACTCCTGGGCTCAAGCAATCTACCTGCCTCAGCCTCCCAAAGTGCTGGGATTGCAGGCGTGAGCCACTGTACCCAGCCATGCTACTTTACATCTATTAACCCAGGCTTTCAAAGTCAAAGGGCTGCTAATGTGTTCACCGCAGACAAAACAAGAAAACGAATTAACATTCTAGTAGACTCTTTTGACATACAAAAATTAAGGCAATTACATTCTTGTATTTTTCTAACTGGGTTTTATGAGGAATCACTGAACCCAGATCTGGAATGGCCTTGAAATGGCCAAAGGAAACTTCAAAGATGACAAGGCTTGAGCCAAGAGCAGAGGGAGCTGTGTGTGCAAAACTGCCCCCTTGAGAGGGGCTGAAGTATTGGTGGGAGACGAGGCTGAAGGGGTAAGTTGGGCTGTAAAGGAACAGCCCTTTCTGATTCTGAGAGCAACAGGAAGGTAGGTGGTGGCAGCTTTAAGTAGGGGAGGGATGAGATCAGATTTACTTTAGAAAGATCATTCTAGGGGCCAGGTGTGGTGGCTCACGCCTGTAATCCCAACACTTTGGGAAGCCGAGGTGGGAGGATCACGAGGTCAGGAGTTCGAGACCAGCCTGGCAAACACAGTGAAGCCCCGTCTCTACTAAAATTACAAAAAAATTAGCTGGGCGTGGTGGCATGCACCTGTTTAGTCCCAGCTACTTGAGAGGCTGAGGCAGGAGAATCACTTGAACCTGAGAGGTGGAGGCTGTAGTGAGCCAAGATCGCACCACTGCACTCCAGCCCAGGCGACAGTGCAAGACTCCATCTCCAAAAAAAAAAAAAAAGAAAAAAGAAAAATAATAAAGAAAATAAAAAAAATTAAAAAAGAAAAAATAAAAGAAAAGAAAAAAAGAAAAATAATAATCATTCTAGTTGCTTTATGGAGAATGGATTGCAGGAAAGAAGAATGGAATGGGGAGATACAGGAGAAGGCTGATGAACTGGAGTGGGGAGATACAGGAGAAGGCTGATGAACTGGAGTGGGGAGCAATGACTGGCTCTGGAAGTGCAACCAGCAGAGAAGATGTGCAGGTTAGGAGTTAGAATCTAGAGGCATCTGTGGTTGATTTGACATGGGATGATTCACATTCTCCGGCAGTTATAAAGTCAATACAACCCCAAAGAGGACGTAAATGTCCCAGCAGCTTAGGTTGTGAGTTTTCCATGTCCCCTGTGCTGCTGCCAGCTTTGAACATTGGGCAAACCTTTGACTACTGAGAACTTGACATTAGAAATCTGGTGTCCTTTCAAAGAACTTCCTGAAGGCCACATACAAGTGCCAAGCAATTGGACATAGATTGTGTAAGTGGGGAAATAAACATTTATTTTTATCAGAAAAATGCCTGTTTTTCCCTAAGAATTGGCCAAATATATGCTAATGAAATACAGTGACACAGTGACAGTTTTTTTTTTTTTTTTAAGAAAGGATCTTGCTCTGTTGCTCAGGCTGGAGTACAGTGGCATGATCATGGCTCATTGCAGCCTCAACCTCCTGGGATCAAGTGATCCTCACAACTTGGCTTCCCAAGTAGCTGGGATTATAGGTGCATGCTACAGTGTCTGGCTAGTTTTTAATTTTTTTTTTTTTTTGAGATGGAGTTTTGCTCTTGTTGTCCAGGCTGGAGTGTAATGGTATTATCTCAACTCACTGCAACCTCCATCTCCCAGGTTCAAGCGATTCTCCTGCCTCAGCCTCCCAAGTAACTGAGATTACAGGCATGTGCCACCACGCTAGGCTAATTTTTGTATTTTTAGTAGAGACAAGGTTTCACCATAGTGGTCAGGCTGGTCTTGAACTCCTGACTTCAGGTGATCCACCCACCCTGGCCTCCCAAAGTGCTGGGATTACAGGCATGAGCCACAGCACCCAGCCAATTTTTAATTTTTTAAAAATGGAGACATGGTATCACTATGTTGCCCAGGCTAGTCTGGAATGCCTGGACTCAGGGGATCCTCCCTCCTTGGACTCCTAAAGTGCTGGGATTACAGGCATGAGTCACTGTTCCTGGCCTCTACTTATTTTTTTTTTACTGCCACATAGTATTTATAGAATAAATATACCCTGGTTTATTCAGCTTTTCCCCTACTGAAGAACAGTTAGGTAATTCCCAGGTTGTCACTAGTACGTACCATGCTGCAGGGAACACCCTTGTTCATGAGTCCTTGTGCATGTGTTTTTCTCTAGGGTAGGGTTGCTGGATGATAGGGTATGTGCATTTTGTAAATAAACTTTTAAATTTGGGAATAAATTTATAGAAAAGTTACAGAAATAAGAGGCTGGGCATGGTGGCTCATGCCTATAATCCCAGCACTTTGGGAGGCTGAGGTGGATGGATCACCTGAGGTCAGGAGTTCAAGACAAGCCTGGCTAACATGGTGAAACCCCATCTCTACTAAAAATACAAAAATTAGCTGGGTGTGGTGGTGGGCACCTGTAATCCCAGCTACTCAAGAGGCTGAGGCAGGAGAATTGCTTGAACCTGGGAGGTGGAGGTTGCAGTGAGCAGAGATTGTGCCACTGCACTCCAGCCTGGATGACAGAGTAAGACTCTATCTCAAAAAAAAAAAAAAAAAAAAAAAAGAAGTTACAAAGATAGTACAAAGAGTTCTCATATACCCCTTGCCCACTCTTCCCTAATGTTATAATCTTACATAATCATGGTGTATTTATCAAGACTAAGAAAGCAACATTTTTATATTACTACAGGTTGAGCAACCCTAATCCAAAATCTGAAATGCTCCAGAATCTGAAACTTTTTGAGCACCAACATGACACCACAAGTGAAAAATTCCATACTTGACCTTATGTGATAGGTTGCAATCAAGACACAGACACACAATACACAGTTTATTCAGCGTTTCCAAGGGAAAAATAAAATTACCTTCAGACTATGTGTATAAGGTGTATTTGAAACACAGATGAATTTCCTTTTTTTTTTTTTGAGACGGAGTCTCACTCTGTCGCCCAGTCTGGAGTGCAGTGGCATGATCTCGGCTCACTGCAACCTCTGCCTCCCAGGTTCAAGTGATTCTCCTGCCTCAGCCTCCCGAGTAGCTGGGATCACAGGTGTGTGCCACCACATCTGGCTAATTTTTGTATTTTTAGTAGAGATGGGGTTTTGCCAGGTTGGCCAGGCTGATCTCGAACTCCTGACCTCAGACCTCAGGTGATCCTCCTGCCTTGGCCTTCCAAAGTGCTGGGATTACAGGCATAAGCCACCACACCTGGCCTTAGATGAATTTTATGTTTAGACTTCAGTGGGTTCCATCCTCAAGATATCACATTATGTATATCCGATTGTTCCAAAATCTAAAAACATCTGAACTCCAAGGTACTTCTGGTCCCAAGCATTTCAGATAAGGGATACTTAACCTGTAGTAGCAGAATCCCAGACTTTATTTGCATTCCACTCGTTGTACTAGTCTTCTCAGGCTGCTATTACAGGATACCACAGACTGGTTGGCTTAAACAACAGAAATGCATTTTCTTTTTTTTTTTTTTTTTTTTTTTGGAGACAGAGTCTTGCTCTGTCGCCCGGGCTGGAGTGCAGTGGCCGGATCTCAGCTCACTGCAAGCTCCGCCTCCCGGGTTTACGCCATTCTCCTGCCTCAGCCTCCCGAGTAGCTGGGACTACAGGCGCCTGCCACCTCGCCCGGCTAGTTTTTTGTATTTTTTTTAGTAGAGACGGGGTTTCACCGTGTTCGCCAGGATGGTCTCGATCTCCTGACCTCGTGATCCGCCCGTCTCAGCCTCCCAAAGTGCTGGGATTACAGGCTTGAGCCACCGCGCCCGGCCTAGAAATGCATTTTCTCATGTGTATTTTGTACATATACAAACATACATACACATTTCTCACATGTATCCAAAATGCATTTTGGAGGCTGAAAGTCTAAGAACAAGGTGTCATCAGTGTTTATTTCTGGTGTGACCTTCCTTGCTGGCTTGCAGATGGCCACCTTCTGGCTGTATCCTCTCATGGCTTTTCTTCTGTGCTGGAGGGGAGAGAGATAGAGAGATATCTGTTGTCTCTTCCCATTCTTTTTTCTTTCTTTCTTTTTTTTTTTTTTTTGAGATGGAGTCTCGCTCTATTGCCCAGTCTGGAGTGCAGTGGTGCGATCTCAGCTCACTGCAAGCTCCACCTCCCGGGCTGATGCCATTCTCCTGCCTCAGCCCCCCGAGTAGGTAGGACTACAGGCATCTGCCACCACACCCGGCTAATTTTTTGTATTTTTAGCAGAGACAGAGTTTCACCGTGTTAGCCAGGATGGTCTCGAACTCCTGACCTCGTGATCCGCCCGCCTTGGCCTCCCAAAGTGCTGGGATTACAGGTGTGAGCCACCGCGCCCAGTCGTCTCTTCTCATTCTTGTAAGGACACGAGTCCTGTTGGATTAGAGCTCCACTCTTTATTTATTTATTTTTTTTTTGAGGCAGAGTCTCACTCAGGCTGGAGTGCAGTGGCACGATCTCAGCTCACTGCAACCTCTACCTCTCGAGTTCAAGCGATTCTCCTGCCTCAGCCTCCAGAGTAGTTGGGATTACAGGCACACACCACCACGCCCAGCTAATTTTTTTGTATTTTTAGTAGAGATAGGGTTTCACCACGTTGGCCAGGCTGGTCTCAAAGTCCTGACCTCAGGTGATCCACCCGCCTTGGCATCCCAAAGTGCTGGGATTACAGGCGTGAGCCACTGCGCCTGGCCGGGCTCCAATGTTATGACCTCATTTAACTTTAATTACTTCCATGAATGTCCTATCTCTAAATGCAGTTGCATTGGGAGTTAGGGCTTCAACATATGAATTTTCTGGGACACAATTTATTTTCATAACACTCCTCTTTTCATTAATGTTGTTTTCTGTTCCAAGATCAATCCAGGATATCACAATGCATTTAGGAGTATGTGCATTTTCAGATTTAAACAGAATTGGCCAAGTTGCCTTCCACTGTGGCCCTACTAGACATATTCCCAGCTGTGTGTTCCCCTATCCGCATACCTTCCTTGATCATATCAACCTTTTAAATCTTTGCCAATCAGATGGATGATTAACTATATCTTGCAGTGGCAGTTCCTTGAATATAAGTAAAGTTGAGCTTTTATTTGCCAGCCACATGTTTTTCCTGAAGTGTGAATTGCTTCTTGCTAGCTCTTGATTTTTTTTTTTTTTTTTGAGATGGAGTCTCGCTCTGTCACCCAGGCTGGAGTGCAGTGGCATATCTCGGCTTACTGCAAGCTCTGCCTCCCGGGTTCATGGCATTCTCTTGCCTCAGCCTCCCAAGTAGCTGGTACTACAGGTGCCTGCCACCACGCCTGGCTAATTTTTTGTATTTTTGGTAGAGGTGGGGTTTTACCGTGTTAGCCAGGATGGTCTCGATCTCCTTACCTTGTGATCCGCCTGCCTTGGCCTCCCAAAGTGCTGGGATTACAGGCATGAGCCACCGCACCCGGTCTAGTTTTTTTTTTTTTTTGAGACGGAGTCTCGCTCTGTCGCCCAGGCTGGAGTACAGTGGCCGGATCTCAGCTCACTGCAAGCTCCGCCTCCTGGGTTCAGGCCATTCTCCTGCCTCAGCCTCCCAAGTAGCTGGGACTACAGGCGCCCGCCACCTCGCCCGGCTAGTTTTTTGTATTTTTAGTAGAGACGGGGTTTCACTGTGTTCGCCAGGATGGTCTCGATCTCCTGACCTTGTGATCCGCCCGTCTCGGCCTCCCAAAGTGCTGGGATTACAGGCTTGAGCCACCGCGCCCGGCCTTTTTTTTTTTTTTTTGAGATGGAGTCTCATTCTGTTTCCCAGGCTGGAGTGCAGTGGCACGATCTTGGCTCACTGTAACTTCTGCCTCCCGGGTTCAAGCGATTTTCCTGCCTCAGCTTCCTGAGTAGCTGGGACTACAGGCGTGTGCCACCATGCCTGGCTAATTTTTGTATTTTTAGTAGAGACAGGGGTTTCACCATGTTGTTCAGGCTCATCTCAAACTCCTGATCTCAGGTGATCCAACCTTTCTGGCCTTCCAAAGTGCTGGGATTATGAGCGTGATCCACGGTGCCCAGTCAATGAGCATAAAGTTTTAGTTAAACAAGATGAATAGGCTCTGGAGATCTGCTGTAGAACCTAGTGCCTATGGTCAACAATAGTGCACTGTACATTTAAAAGCTTGTTTAGAGGATAGATCTCATGTTAAGTGTTCTTAACACAATTTTAAAAAGAGAGAAGCCTGGCGTAGTGGCTCAAGCTTGTAATCCCAGAACTTTGGGAGGTTGAGGTGGGAGGATCGCCTGAGTTCAGGACTTTGAGACCAGCATGGGCAACACAGTGAAACCTCATGTCTACAAAAATATAAACATTAGGCCAGGTGTGGTGGCTCATGCCTGTAATCCCAGCACTTTGGGAGGCCAAGGCAGGTGGATCACGAAATCAGGAATTCAAGATCAGCCTGGCCAAGATGGTGAAACTCCATCTCTATTAAAAATAGAAAAATTAGCCGGGCGTGGTGGTGGGTGCCTGTAATCCCACCTACTCGGGAGGCCAAGGCAGAGAATTGCTTGAACCCGGGAGGTGGAGGTTGCAGTGAGCAGAGATCGTGCCACTACATTCCAGCCTGGGAGACACAGCCAGACTCTGTCTCAAAACAAACAAACAAACAAACAAAAAACAGCTGGGCATGGTGGTATGTGCCTGTATTCTCAGCTACTAAGGAGGCTGAGGGGTGAGGATCGCTTTCTTCCAGGAGGCTGAGGCTGTAGTGAGCCATGATTGTGCCACTGTACTCCAGCCTGGGTAACAGAGGAAGACCCTGTCTCAAAAAAAGAAAACAATACAAAAATTAAAAGAAAGGAAGGAAGAATTCTTCATCAGACAGAGAAGCTCTTCAAGGGGAAGGAGGGAATCTGAAATCAGAGTGGGAGAGCTAGAGTTTTTCCCTGTGAGTCTACCTTGGTGGCAATATCTACAACAGGTGTTCAGTAAGCAACAGTTGGATAAAAGAATGAATGAATAAATGAACTTGCTTGAGAATACACTGTGTGGTGTGGGGGAAGTGAGGAAAGTTCCAGATTTATAAGTATGGAGTGATACCATTTACTTAAAGCTTAAAAACATGAGTCTGGGCACAGTGGCTCACTCCTGTAATCCCAGCACTTTGGGAGGCTGAGGCGGGTGGATCACCTGAGGTCAGGAGTTCAAGACCAGCCTGACCAACGTGGTAAAACCCTGTCTCTAGTAAAAATACAAAAATTAGCTGGGTGTGGTAGTGGGCGCCTGTAATCCCAGCTACTCAGGCGGCTGAGGCAGGAAAATTGCTTGTACCCTGGAGGCAAAGGTTGCAGTGAGCCAAGATCGTGCCACTGCACTCCAGCCTGGGCAACAAGAGTGAAACTCAGTCTCTAAAACCAAAACACAAACAAACAAAAAAACACGAGTCATTAATTTATATTGTTTCTGGATATGCGGACAGTGAAAGTGTCAGAGCCTGGATGGCAATGATAAGCAGTGGCTTCAGGAAGGGTTAACTTGGGGAACAAGCACCATGACAGCATGGGGAGGGGGAGCGTGCACCGTCTCCGTAATATTTTATTTCTCAAGAAGTGTTAGGCAGCAAACATGTCAAAATGGATACTGTATAACATATTTTTAAATGTAGGTTTGAAACGGTTTATCATTTTAAAAACTGTTTTGAAGTGTCAGGGATTTGGAGATGGGCTCTGGGTTAACGCTTCTCTTCACCAGTTGCTAGCTGTGTTTTGGACAAGTTGCTTTCTTTCTCATCTGTGACTGGTCGTCTGGGATATCACATCCTAGTCACCTGTACTGAACACTCAACACTGGGAAACATTGCCAGGTTTCTCTTTTCCCAAAACAAAAACTTTATTGGCTGCTTTATTTTCAAATTTAAGCATCTGGGGGTTAAAATTCCACACCCGGGCGCGATGGCTCACGCCTGTAATCCCAGCACTTTGGGAGGCTGAGGCGGGCAGATCACCTGAAGTCAGGAGTTCGAGACAAGCCTGGCCAACATAGTGAAACCCTGTCTCTACTAAAAATACAAAAATTAGCTGGGTGTGGTAGCGGGCGCCTGTAATCCCAGCTACTCGGGAAGCTGAGGCAGGAGAATCACTTGAACCCGGGATGTGGAGGTTGCAGTGAACTATTGCACTCCAGCCTGGGTGACGAGCAAAACTCCATCTCAAATAAATAAATAAATAAAATAAAATTCCACACCCTCTTCCCTCAACACACATTCAAAGCTCAAGGTTTTGGCTTAGACCTGGATATAATCTTTTTTTTTTTTTTTGAGACAGAGCCTCGCTCTGTCGCCCAGGCTGGAGTGCAGTGGCGTGATCTCAGCTCACTGCAAGCTCCGCCTCCCGGGTTTACACCATTCTCCTGCCTCAGCCTCCGGAGTAGCTGGGACTACAGGCGCCCGCCACCTCGCCCGGCTAGATTTTTGTATTTTTTTGGTAGAGACGGGGTTTCACCGTGCTAGCCAGGATGATCTCGATCTCCTGACCTCGTGATCCGCCCGTTTCGGCCTCCCAAAGTGCTGGGATTACAGGCTTGAGCCACCACGCCCGGCCTAATTTTTTGTATTTTTAGTAGAGATGGGGTTTCACCGAGTTAGCCAGGATGGTCTCGATCTCCTGACCGTGTGATCCATCCACCTCAGCCTCCCAAAGTTCTGGGATTACAGGTGTGAGCCACTGTGCGCGGCCAGATATAATCTTTAAATTTGAAATTCCTTTGGGATTTTATAAGGGATGATTTAATTTACAATCTACATAGAAAGTTCCTTTAACATTACAGCCTATATGACTGATCTTAGTTTTTTGAAAGAGTTTGGGTCTGCTCTCTGGAGAATGTTGAAGGCTACTTTTAGAACCAGCATTTGTTTTTTTAGTTCTGAGACATCCTGAAAAGTAGAATCCAGAATTTGTCACAAATTTGGGTCTAGGGAGGTTAATGTTTTACCTCCTTAAAAACCATCCTTGGCCGGGCGTGGTGGCTCAAGCCTGTAATCCCAGCACTTTGGGAGGCCGAGACGGGCGGATCACGAGGTCAGGAGATCGAGACCATCCTGGCTAACAGGGTGAAACCCCGTCTCTACTAAAAAATACAAAAAAACTAGCCAGGCGCGGCAGCGGGCACCTGTAGTCCCAGCTACTCGGAAGGCTGAGGCAGAAGAATGGCTTAAACCCGGGAGGTGGAGCTTGCAGTGAGTTGAGATCCGGCCACTGCACTCCAGCCCGGGCGACAGAGGGAGACTCCGTCTCAAACAAAACAAAACAAAACAAAAACAAAAACAAAAACCATCCTTTCGGCACACAATTCACAGTTCCTCCGTTTTTGTTGTCAATGGCCCTTCCTTTAATGGGACCTGCCCAAGGAGCCACTGAAGCACTAGGAGAAGGTTGCCCCTCCGGGAGACACTGGCGCTTGCAGGCTGGGACCAACAACCTCAGAAGTCCTAGGGCTGGCTGGAGACAGCAGACAAGGGACTAAGTAGAATCTGAGTTAGACAATGGAAGAGGGAAGGTGTAAAAATCAGGAGTTCTGGGTTTGAAATGGGCTCCAAAGTTCTCAGGTTGTGACCTCATTTTCTTTTCTTTCTCTCTTTTTTTTTTCTTTTGAGATGGCGTTTCACTCTTGTTGCCCAGGCTGGAGTGCAATGGCACAATCACAGCTCACTGCAACCTCCACCTCCTGGGTTCCAGCGATTCTCCTGCCTCAGCCTCCTGAGGAGCTGGGGTTACAGGCCCGCACCACCACGCCCAGCTAATTTTTGTATTTTTAGTAGAGATGGGGTTTCACCATGTTGGTCAAGCTGGTCTCGAACTCCCAACCTCAGGTGATCCACCCACCTCAGCCTCCCAAAGTGCTGTAATAGGCGTGAGCCACCTCGCCTGGCCTGTAACCTCATTTTCTACCTCCAAATCTATTTTTCTTTTTATAACCCCGTCCTCTCAATCCAGTTACTTGAGAGTTAGCAGGCCCTTTCCCAGATCATCACATTCAAGCAGGCTCATGTCCTGTAATTCTATCTTCTTGATATACTCAAGCTAGAACCACTACTACCCCTCAACATTCCCCGACCCCTGCCCCGGGCATAAGCAACTTTTAGGTATATCACTTAGGTAAGAAATAGCCCCTTGGTGAGAAGAGGTATCCTTTTTCCTGGCTCTGCTGGTATTCATCCTCCAGTTGCCTCCCCTTCCTCCTCCTTCCCCTCCTCTTCCTCCTCCTCACTCAGCTGGTGTTCATCCTCCAGTTGCCACTGCCTCCTCTTCCTCTTCAATGCAGTGAAGTTTACAACATGATGTGCTACGGCCCTGCTCAAATCTTTTGCCTCCTCTTCATCGGCCCTGGGGCTGCTGCCCTGACATGGGTCTTTGTTGCTGTCCGTCTCCGCAGCGTTCTCCCAGCTGCCTCCATAATTGTCCACAATTCTGAGCATTGCCAGTGCCTTCAGGACAAACTCAGACTCTCCACATGGCACCTAAGGCTCTAGTCGCTGCCAGTTTCTATTTCCTCTTCTGCCTCTCCCACCTGAAACCCTCCTTCACCCAGAGTTTCCCCAGCCTCTGCCAGGAAATCCTTGTTCCCTTTCTCCTCCTGGCAATACCTCCTGGTCTTTCTAGTCTTGGTTTTGCCCTCCTTAGGAAGTCTTACCCGGTTGGGTGACCCTTCCCGGGGCTTCCCTCACCCTCGACTGCAGTCAGCGCTGGGGACCCAGGGCACCGGAGGCACTGGTGCCTAGACTGCAAGGTACTTTTAGGGGCTCCTGAAAATGTTTTAAAGTTAGATGAAAAAAAAGTAAGGGTCAAAGAAAATGTGTTTTTTTCTCAATCCAAAAAATAAATGCGTAGGGTCCATGAAAATCTACTGAATTTTTTTTTTTTTAAATAGAGGAAGATACTTCATGAAGACAAAAGCATCTAAGGCCTGAGAAAGTGAGAATGTGACCCTGATTGACTGCCATTGGTTTCCCCTTCCCCCAGTGGGGTTGGGGGGTACCCCCTGCATTATGTGATTAAGTCTCTGCACCCCTAGCCTCGTTTGCATCACTTAGGACTGCTTTCTGAACAAGAAAAGAAGTGCATAAATAAATGAATGGCCTTGCACAAGGCTCTTGACTCTGTGAGGCTCGATTTCTTCATCCTGACACAAAGTTCCAGCTTCACGGGGCCGCTGCGGGGTTCAAGTAGTGAGTGGGAAACTTTCAGAATTGCCGAGTGTGCAGCCATTCCTGAGGTGCAGAATGTGGGTGGGAAGGGGAGGGCGAAGGTTGTTGAAGGTGGCTTTGATACCTTTCTTTTGGTAAGAAAATTACCCTCTTTATACACGCAGAGCACTGGAAGGACAGACACCAGAGTCTCACCGGAGCTGGCCCTCACCATTGGTTCCCTGTGGGGCGAGCAACTAAACTAGAATAAAGCACAAGGGCCCTCGGCCCCAGAAGAACAGGCTTCTTTCATTTTAGGACATGAGGCTCTTTTAGCTTCTTTTCCTTTCTTTCCTTTTTTTTTTTTTTAAACCATACTACTTAGAAGAGTGTGAAGCCCAGGTCTCTGTCTCACTTTCCCTTTGTGTTCCCGGGCCTGGCACAGGTGAGGGACACAATGAATTAAGTAATCCCCCATCTCAGGGTCCTGCGTGGCACCCATCAGCATCAGGGCCTCTGACCCCAAGTGGGTGAGAGTAAGTGCAACCCCCCCCCCCGCCCCCGCCTGCCTGAGCGCAGGGCCTGCCGCGAAGAGAGCAGAGTTGTGTAACGGAGACTCAGTTTACCCAGAGTAGAGTCTCAAGCACGTCAACATGGGGGCTGAGGAGAGATGGGACATTTCCCTGGCGACAGAGCCCAGAGGCACTTAAGCAATCTTAGTTTTTGTCCCCTCCTCAGAAACACATCGGGGACAAGTTTCCTGTGTTCCAAGTAATTTAATTCCCATGGCTCCCGAAAGGCTGGAGCGGTTTCCTTTTCAGAGGCTGTGGGTGCCTCTGAAAAGGAGAGTCACAGGCAGTATCAGTCTTGCCCATCTTCTTCACTGCTGTGTGTCCAGCGTCTGAAAGCATGAGGGCACACAGTAGGCGGTGAGGAGCGGACGAACTGCCATCGGCGACCGCTGGGTACCTCCCCAGTGCAGGGAACAAAACCCGCCTCCAGACAAGAAGACCCTGCAGGCCTCCCGCACCCTGTAATTTGGATGTCCAGGAATCGCCTTTGTTGTGGGCGCCCAACCTCAGGCAAAGCGAGCACCTGCTCCTCCCGCCGGTCTTCGCAGGAGGACCCCAGGCTGCTGCGCTCCGGCTGCCTCTCACGGTCCCTGCGCTCCGCTTCTCGGGAGCTGGGAGCCCGGGGGCGCCCGGGGACCTGCAGCCAGGGTCCGCCCAGCGCTTCCCAGCCGTGGTAACACGCCTCCCCAGATGCCCGACACCCCGACACCCCTCCCGGGGCCAGCATTCTTCGCTTCCTGGGGCCGGAACAGGGGTCTGGGGCTGCATCAGGGGCTCGTCAGGCACCCCCAGGCCTGCGGGGGCAGGATCCTGAGTCACCGCCGCGCACGCCCTCTCCTCCCGGCTTCTATCCTGGGGCCACCTCCGCCCCGCAGGGTCGGGACCCGGCGCAGCCGGCTCTCCGCGGGTATGCTGTGCGCCCCTCTCCTCAGCCCGAGTCACTGCGGAAGCCGCCCCCACCCCTGGCTGGCTTGGGGGAGCCTCGCCTGTCCGCCCCTCCCATGTGAAGCTCGAGCTCTCAGCGCTCCCGGGCGGCTCCCGCGGGAGGGGGCGCGGCCGCCCCCACGGCTCCACCCTCTCGGCGGGGCCGCAGCCATCTGGGGCCCCCGCCAGTAGCGGCCGCTCCGGGGCCCGCACCGAGCTCGCGACCCGCTTGCGTGGCGGGAGGCAGCCCCGGGCAGGGACCCCGGCCTCCCCAGCGGGCGCTCCCGGCGCTGAGATACCCCGAGGGGGCGGTGGCCGTGAGCCGAGCCCGGGTGGAAGCGCGTCGCAGGGGACGCGGGCACCCCTCGCCACCTCGGTGACCCTTCGGGAGCCGGGACCGGAGCCCCGGAGGCGGCGGTGCGGGCCCGCGGGGGCGGCGAGGTCCGTGCCCCTAGCGTCCGAACCGGGCGCAGTCTGCTGAGCCTCGGCTGGGCTCGTCGCCTCCCGCCTTTCCCCCCAGCCCCCCGCGAGCTGGCAGGAGGAAATAGCGCGCGGCCCCTTTAAATTTACCCAGGAGCCCTTAAAGGAGCCCCAGGGGCCCCAGACAGGAATCCCCACCCCGGTCCAGCCCGCGCCGCCGAGCGAGCAGCCTGCCGTCCGTGCGGCCGGCCGCCCCGTGCATGCGCCCCGCGCCCCGGGGCCCCGCGCAGCGAGCGCTCCGCGCGGGCTGCCGCCAGCCCCGCGGCCCCGCGCCCCGCCGCCCCGGGGCCCCGCTCCGCAGCGCAGCGCATGGAGCCCGGCGGGGACCACCGGAGCCGGAGCAGCGGCGGCAGGGGCGGCCCCGGGCCAGCAGTGGCCTCGGCACGGGGCCGACGGCTGCCGCCCGCCGGATCGAGCGGCAGCGCGGAGCCGGAGGAAGACGAAGGCGGTAAGAGCTGGGGCCGGCGGCCCGGGCGGGGGCCCCGGCGTGGGGGAGGGGAGGGCTGCGGCTCGGGGCCCCTCTCCGCCGCCGAACAAAGCGGGGGACGCGGGCAGGGCGGCCGGGGGCGCCACCTGGTGGGCGCGGAGCGCGGCTGCAGGGCTGGCGGGGGAGCCCCCCGCCCAGCTACCGGGGTCGGCCCGCGGGGCTTGGGCGGCTCGCCTCCCCCTTAAAGGGCCCCGCGGCCGCCCGCAGCGCCCCGCCTTGGGGGCCAGGCCCGAGGGGCCCCATGGGGCAGGGCGCCACGGAGCGAGGCTGGTGGACTTGCGGCCCCCGCCCCTTTCTCTTTCAGACTCCCAGGTTGTCTCCCTAATCGGGCTGTCTCTTAAAAGTCCGTCCAGACCCTGGGTCCCCTTCGGGGGCTTTTCCCCAGCGGAGCTGAGCTCAGCTCCTAACTCCGCTGTTGTAAATAGGGCTGCTCCTCTCGTCTCGTGGCCTTGTGAGAGACATGCACCCTTTTTCTTTTCTCCCACGTTCTCCCTAGGAAAGTGCATCGCTTGCGCCCAGGGGGCTCACACCATCTTTTCCCACCGCGGGCAGTTTTTAAAGCTATGGGTGTGCCCACAAAGGCAGATACCCCTCATGCCCGTGCATTCTCCCTTCCCTTCTTTTCAGAATTTTTTTTGCCCTAATTTGTCAGCTCTAGCGGAACCAGCCAGTCTTCCTCGTTCGCTCTCAGAGGAGACTGTTTACTCATTTCCCGGCTGCAGGGTCACGCCTTAAGACCCTTGAAGGTTTCCTTCAGGCCAGGGAGACTCAGCCCGAATCTCCAGGCTCCCCTCCTGGTCTCTCCCCTCCCAGAAACGCCCCATCCCCTTTTGTTTTTAAAGAACCTCGGCTCCTCCCCCTTTTTCGGCTCTTAAAGGGCCAATCCACCTTAGGCTAGCCTGGATCCAGCGCTGGAAGGATGCTTAGAGACCAGCCAGCTAGCCAGTGTCTTTGCAGACAAAGAAGCCCAGGCCCAGAGGGTGGACATGACCTATCAAAGGTCACAGAGCAAGTTACCAGTGAAGCCAGGACTTGAACCCAAGCCTATGACTCCGAAGCCAGTAGATTCTATGGATTTACTTAAATAAAAACAAACAAAAAAAACTTCCACAAGGGTGACAGGAGCCCTTTCTGATCCTGTCTTTTGTTTTCCCAACCCTGTGATTCTCCACTGGGAGAATGACCAGAACCTGCCTGTGTGCCCAGGAGACCATTTTTCTAAATCAAGAGGGGTGGGAACTGTAGGGAGGGTAGGGGACTGCTCTGGGTGGGTGTCTGACACAGGGAATGCCATTGGGTTAGTGGGGCCTCTCCAGTGCCCGCCCTTCTGACTGCTGGGCAGTGGCCAGCCCCCTGCCAGAGCAGCAAATAAAGCCCCAGAAAGACTTAATGGGCTTCAGTGGATGGTGGCCACTCCCTGCCGCAGTGTCATTAGTTGCCACTCTGGTGGCCCTCCTCCCATCCCTTTTCAGGGTCATTGGCTCCTCCAGAATCTGGAGAAGTTTTGGTCTCAGAAACTCCTTTCCCTGGAGATGTTGGCAGCTTTGTCTTGGGGATCCCTCCCATCTGGGGGCCTAGATTTGGGGAACTGACAATGCCTAGCCCATCCCCAAAATGGGACTCTCAGGAGGCTGTATGTGAAGCCTTACTGGAAAAAGGGAGAAGACGTGTGGGTGGGGCCCTCCTGGCGGGGGCCCCAGGCGGGTGGGTCCCGTGTGCAGCCCTGGCTGCAGACAGATACCCCCTTTGTTTGTCTGGCCCCACTGCCTGCGCTGCTCCGGCTGGAACCGCCCTGGCCTGCTGCTCTCCCAGCTTTCTCCCTACAGCTCTTGTCCAGAAAGGGCACCTTACAGAGCTGGCTGGCTCCTGGGCCCTCACCTTGTTTTTTAAAAAGTCAGAGCTAGTTCCATAGTGCCCTGCGTGCTTTTGTTCTTGATCTCCTCTTAAAGGGTCCTTGCCCTTTGTAAAGGGCCAATGTTTTGGCTCCCCGCTTCTCCTACATCCCTTGTATTGCTGTTGCCATCCCTTTCCTGCCCCGGAACACCCCCTCCCCCAGCTCCCTTTCTCAGGGCTCACCATTGAAGCCCTCGCTTCTTTCCCTGGAAATCAGAGATTGAAAAACTCTCTCCCTTTCCCCTTCAGGGCAAGATCTTCAGCTGGAAGGGGGTGCCTTGGGGTCCTGGGGGAGTGCCCCCCTGCCCTCCTCCAGGGCCAGGGGACCAACATCTTCAGGCAGGAAATATTCAGACCACTGTGAGGCCCGGGCATCAAGGCCTGGAAAGAGCCGAATCCCTGGCCGTGACCACCGGCGCTACTACCACGACCACTGGCGGCTGGAGTACCTGATGGACTTCAACCCTGCCCGGCATGGCATGGTGTGCATGGTGTGCGGCAGCTCCCTGGCCACCCTCAAGCTCAGCACCATCAAGCGCCACATCCGCCAAAAGCACCCCTACTCCTTGCACTGGAGTCCCCGGGAGAAGGAAGTCATCAGCAACAGCTGGGATGCACACCTGGGGCTGGGGGCCTGCGGAGAGGCCGAGGGCCTGGGGGTCCAGGGGGCTGAGGAGGAGGAGGAGGAGGAAGAAGAGGACGAGGAGGAGGGGGCCGGCGTCCCCGCTTGCCCGCCCAAGGGCCCAGGTAACGCAAATGCAGATTCTGTAGAGGCGGGGGTCTGGGTGGCCAGTGGGGTGCAGTGGGTCAGCTGCTCTGCCAAGGAGCTGGTGTTCTTGAGCAAGTCACTGCTCCTTCTCTGGGTGGGGTCTGTTTATCGCCCTTATTATACAAAGGTGGGGGAAGGACAGTGGGGTGAGAGGGTCTCCGATGTCCATGACAGCTTGGACATTCTGTGGTTTTTGAAGTATCAAGGAGAGAGGTTGGGCGACAAGCCTTTGAAAGGCTTGGAGCGGGGAGGCCTGGCTGGGGTGGGTGAGGGAAGGGGAGGGTGCTGGAGAGGTGTGGCTGACGGTGAAAGCCAGGGACAGGGCTAAATTCCACTCTGGGGGAAGTGTGGGTGGTGCTTGAAGTGTGAGCAGATGTGAGCAGAGGAGGGTTTAGGGAGGTGGAGTTAGGAGTTCAGGGGAGAGGAAGAGAAGGGCAAAGGTTCGGCCTGGGGCCCAAGTGAGAGAGTGGCTGTAGTGGGGTGCTCTGTGGGGCCAGCGTCTCAGTTCCTTCCCTCCAACCCTTCCAGGCAAAGCCCCAGCTGGTGGGGGCTGCCGGCGCCAGCGGCGAGGGGGCCCAGTGGCACCCCGGGCTCGGCGTCTGCGCCTCTCAGCCTCCCGGAGGGCCGGGGGCAGCAGGGGGCTGGGGGCCCGGCGCCTGGAGAGGAGGCTGAAGGAGTCCCTGCAGAACTGGTTCCGGGCCGAGTGTCTCATGGACTATGACCCGCGGGGGAACCGGCTGGTGTGCATGGCCTGTGGTCGGGCACTGCCCAGCCTGCACCTGGACGACATCCGTGCCCACGTGCTGGAGGTGCACCCCGGCTCCCTGGGGCTCAGCGGCCCCCAGCGCAGTGCCCTGCTGCAGGCCTGGGGGGGCCAGCCTGAGGCGCTGTCTGAGCTCACCCAGTCCCCACCAGGTGCGAGGCCCATCCCAGGCTAAGACCCCCTCATATTGGGGCTCTGAAGTGGGGTCTGGCCAAAACTGGGAGGCAGGGACTTAGGGCTGAGGGCTGAACGCCGGGAGCTGGCGCTCCACACACATACACTCACTCCGCCCCCAGACACAGACAAACTGGGGCCTTTAGCTTGGGGCTGGGGTGAGGAGCCAGGATGGACCCCTCTGCGTGAGCAAGGGCAACCCAGCCAGCAGGCTGAGCCCCTCTCCCTCACCCCTTCCCCAACAGGCGATGACCTCGCCCCCCAGGACCTGACCGGAAAGAGCTGGGACTCGGCCTCCGCTGCTGGAGCCCCCACCTCTCAGGATCTCAGCCCCCCAGACGTAAAGGAAGAGGCTGGCTGGGTCCCTGAGAGGCCCGGGCCCGCAGAGGAGGAGGAGGAGCTGGAGGAGGGCGAGGGCGAGAGGGCGGGGGTCCCGGGCCGGTCGCCGCGGGGCCGCGCCCACCGCCGCCACCCCCAGGAGCGCTGGCGGCTGGAGTACCTCATGGAGCTGGACGGCGGCCGGCGCGGCCTGGTGTGCGGGGTGTGCGGGGGCGCGCTGGCCTCGCTCAAGATGAGCACCATCGAGCGCCACATCCGCCGGCGCCACCCGGGCTCCACGCGCCTCGGCGGGCCCGTCCAGGCCCTCATCGCCCGGGAGTGGAGCGAGAAGGCCGCCCACCTGCTGGCCCTGGGGCTGCCCCCCCCCGAGTCCCCCCGGGGCCCCGCCGCCCCCAACACAGCCGCAGTCTCCGAGGAGGGGGGAGGGGACGAGGAGGAGGAGCCAGAGGAGGAGGAGGAGTGGGGTGAGCGGTGGGGCCAGAGCAGGCGGAGAGGGAGAGCCGGGCAGGGCCCCGGGCAGGCAGGGAGCGAGGGTCGGGCGCTGTTGGGGAAGAAGGGACTAGAGGATGGGATAGAAGGGCAAAGGCGGGGTGACCGGAGATGAGACGCGGGGCCCGGCCTGTTGTCTCCCGCCGTCGCCAATGCAGCCCTTTGTCCCTCCCTAGGCGACGTTCCGCTGTCTCCTGGGGCTCCCTTGGAACGGCCCGCCGAAGAAGAGGACGAAGAGGACGGCCAGGAGCCCGGGGGACTCGCCTTGCCGCCGCCGCCGCCTCCCCCGCCGCCGCCCCCGCCCCGCAGCCGGGAGCAGCGGCGGAACTACCAGCCGCGCTGGCGGGGCGAGTACCTGATGGACTACGACGGCAGCCGGCGCGGCCTGGTGTGCATGGTGTGCGGGGGCGCGCTGGCCACGCTCAAGGTGAGCACCATCAAGCGCCACATCCTGCAGGTGCACCCCTTCTCCATGGACTTCACGCCCGAGGAGCGCCAGACCATCCTGGAGGCCTACGAGGAGGCGGCGCTGCGCTGCTACGGCCACGAGGGCTTCGGGCCGCCCGCCCCGGCGCCGCGCGACGGCGGCGCGGACCTCAAGTCTGGCGCCGTGTGTCGGGCGTAGCGGCTTACCGGGCTCACGGGTCGGGTCGGATCGGTCCCTCCTCGCCCTGTGCTCGCCCGGCCCTCCCACTTGGCAGATCCTGGCGCCAGGTGTTAGAGCTTCCCGCGGCCGCGCCCCCCGCTGGCCGGGCCGGGCGGAGACTGGGGATCGGGTGGGGCCACCGGCGTTCGCGCGGTGCCGCTTGGGTCCCTGAGCCAGTCGGTAAGCTGCGAGAATGCGCACTCTCCCATCGGCCCGGAGCCCTGCCCTCCCCGCGCAGGGCCCACGTTTTCCGAGAATCCAAAGCGGCCTCCAGGTGTTAGAGCCGAGCGCTCCCAGCCGCACCCCGCGAGGGAATCCTCCGCAGGTCGAGACTGGGGGCGCCGTCAGTCAGTATTGGGGCTGCGCAGGCTCTGGCCCTGGCCTTGGCCCGGGGCCCAGTTCCCTGCAGCCTTGCACGCCGGCAGGCACGGCTCCCGACTCGGGGTCTGCTGGCTGCCCTTCCCTAATTGGGATTCTCGGCCTCTCGGAGGCCCCGGCTGCGGACTGGGGCTTCCAGCGAGAGGCTGGGCCGCGGGGCTCGGGATCCTTCCCGGGCTGGCAAGGCGCATTGGACCGAGGGCGGGGCGATGCGCCCGGGGCCCGGGTCGGACCAGCTGCGCCTCCTTCCCGGGCAGGCTCAGTGGGAACCGTGCGCCTGGCGGCTCCACCCTTCTTCCGGGGTGCTGCCACGCCCTCCAGGACATCTTGTAAAGGGATTAGCACTTTTTTCCTTTGCTCCTCTTGCCTCGAGGGCCCCTGCTTACCCCTAAACTCAGAGTCGGGCGCCACCAGGTCCGGGGGAGCCCGGGGCACAGGCGGTCCCGGCAGTCAGCCTTCGATTCCCGCCCCATCCCCATCCCCCTTTGTCCGCGGTGGATGCGGCGCCCATTCTCAACCCGCAGGGCCTGGGGCCGGGCCTCGGCCTCTTTTCCCCGTGGCAGCCTCAGGCCCTGTGGGGCAGGGAAGGGGCCCCGCGATCTCCCAGGCAGGTCCGAGAGGGATATGTAGATTCATTCTCCTGTGGAGAACAGGTGGCCCCGAGATCAGGCCCTTTTTTGCTCTTTGTATTTTATTTTGAAACTGTATTTAATGCTTTTATATGAAAGGGGGAGGGGCAGGGACAGAGGACCCAGTCACCCTTATGTGCAAATGTCTTATTTATTATGCGTGTATCAGAGATAAGCTGTGAGAGGTGGTGGAGGGAGGACCTGAAGGAAGGAGGAGCGAGGGCAGAGGCGGGGACGGGAGGACCCCAACTAGCTATGCTGATGTTACTCTTGCTGGGAGACTCCCGGGCCCTACTGTCTGCTCTTCACAAAGCCGGGCTGCTGCAGGGACAGTTCCCTCGGTCCTAAAGTCGGGGCGGGGAGGCTAGTGGGTGGAACTTGAGGGTTAGGTCTGGAGGAAGAGATGCCCTGGCACCGGGGGCCAGCCCCTGCCTGGGGGTGGGAAAGCAAAGGGCAAAGAGGAGGCCCCTCCTCTCACCCCTGATCCCCAGGCCAGAACCCAAGGTTCAAGTGCCTCAGGCCCAGTCCCCTTGACTCTTCCTGTTTTGGAGTTGGATTTTATACCACGGATTTTATAGCATTTTTATATAATTCAAGATTGTCAGAATTGGAAAGGGCCCTGGAGATCACTAGTACCACCCTCCTCCCCTTCACAGATAGGTAAATTGGAGCCCAGGAACCCAGATGATCACACAGCCAGGTGGGGACAGTAGAAGAACTAGAATGAAAATTCTAGCTCCCGACTCAGTGTTCTTTACACAATACCAGGCTGCTTCCCAATTCACTGGTGGTTAAAATTTGTCAGGCCTGCCGAAGGATTGACATGCTGGGCTGCAGGCCACCACAGTGGATATGTGACTCCTGAAGGTGGCAAAGCCCTGCACACTGCTTTGGGATGAGCACGCTGAGCTCTGCAGGGCCTCAGCTGGAAGGCGCCGTGGGCTCAGCCTTCCTCTCCCCAGCAGAACTGGAGGTGGGATGGCTGCCACCGGGCCCAAGGCCTCCTCGGCAGGGGGCTCTGTGCTCTTTGTTGAGGAAGATCTTGAATGGGTTGTCAGTTGACTGAAAAGTAAATTCCCAGTGAGTTTGAACCTCCAGGGTTTTTGGGACAGTATTAAAAGCTTGAGAACGGAGATTATGGATGGCACCAGGCTGTGCACTGCCATTCTTTTACTTTCCTTCATGTATTTTTTCGGATCCAGAGTATTAACACCCTCAATATTACTCTGCCTGCTCAAAAACAGTAGGTAAATTGGGGCAACCAATTTATAATCACTCAAGCCCACTGCCAAAGTTCAGATAAGACAGGGCGAAGGAGTTAGAGGTTTTCCCCCCTCCATAGGCAGGGAGAGGCCTCAGGAGAGTGGACATGTTTACTGAGACAGCCCCAAACACACCAGCTCAAAGTGTCTCTCAGAGCAGCAGCATCACCTTAGGAATCTGCTAGAAATAAAAATTCTTGGACCATACCCTAGGGTTACTGAATCAGAAACTTGGTTGGGGCCTAGCAGTCTGTTTTCATGAGCCCTTCACTGATCTTAATGCAGCTGAAGTGCTGGGCACCCGTGATGGGGAAGGGCTGTGGTCGTGATTCCGGTGATTTCTGCTTTGATGGAAGTTACGGCCTCACAGGTTAGAGGCTGCAAGTTGAGTTGGCCTTCTTGCCTAGGTGTGCCTCCTTGCCTTGGGATTCTGACATGAACAGGTGAAGTCTCCATGATTTTTTTTTTTTTTTTTTTTTTGGTTAATGGTATGCTTGCTATTATGGCCAATATGTAAATGTTACTCTGAATACATATTTATATACTATGTTACTTAGTGACATTATTCAGACATTTGTATGCGTATTTGTGAAGTTGTTTGCATCAGTCATTTAAAGAATACTTCAGCCTAAGTTTTCTAAGAGGTATGTTGAATACATTTTTAAAAGCCAGCTTAAGGGTCACAGCAGCCTTAGTTTAGGAGAAGAGCTAATCACAGGTGACCACTCAAGTTCTTTCAATGAAGACCTGATGATGTATTTAGTTCCCATTTTCCATGGTGATTGACTCAATTTAAGTGCATTGTGGCTATATGTAATTTACAGGCTGCTTTACGTTGCAAGTGGGGAAATCTCCCAGGCTGGTGTGAGGCCGATCTGGGATAAAAGACCCCCTGACCCCTCCTCATTCTTCTAAGGTCACCACCTCTTAGAGGGTCTCTTATTTTCTTTCAGAGATCAAATGCACAGTTACTCTCTACAACTAAATTCTGCAGTCTTGGGAATCCTTACGATGATCAACTATTAGTCACTTTTTAAAGCCCCCAAAGTGGAGTGAGGATGGGGGAGTGGAAGCAGTGTTTGGTTCTTACTTTACCCAAACTGTGTATAAAGAATAAAGTTAGCAGAATGATGCCACAGTCATTGTGTTTTTTTTTTTTTATTAATACCACATCAATTTGCAATTTTACAGGAACCAAGATTCAAGCTCCTTATGTGCTACTGTATTTATGTTGCACGCACAGACACGTACACAGGGTTTCATTAGTAATTTTTCATCTATAGGTTTTTCTTAAAAAAAAAAAAATCCTGTGTGGCACAAAGATCTCTTCAATTATCTAAACACAGCAGCAACAAAAGAAAAACTGGATGTGGCGCTTCCACTGCAGAAGGTCTTTTGGAGGGAAGCCCAAAAAGACAGTCACTGACTTCCTGGGAGGGCAGAGGATGAGGATGGAGAATGCACTTCCTACTAGGACATGAAACCAGTTAAAACACTCAAAGGGGGCTAAGATAATAAGACAGAGTAAGGCAAGGGTACCTTTTACCCATCCAAATTCCTAATTAATTTTTCCAAAACGTGGAAAGACAATTTCCTTCCACTACTTTTTGCAGCTGCCGTACTTTGGGACTATCAAATATCATAGTCCTTTAAACTCACCAGTGCATATTCCCTCTGAACGATCACAGCTATGAGTGAGAACCTGAAGGAACTCACAGATGATTTTTCTTTCAAGTTCGCTGAATTTTCATGTTGAAGGTGAAGAAAAAAACTCTCAAATGGGAATCGGAAATTTGAATCTCAGGAAAAGATCAAGAGAAGAATTGGGAAAAGATCAAGAAAAAAAGGCTTTCTGTATTTCACCTCTTGAGAATGTTCCCCCCACATACTGAGATAGGATCACAATAACTCAATAACTGAGGAGCCCACATGCAGGTTATTTTTTTCTCTAACAAGTTTACAGCAGTGTACAGCAGTTACAGACATTTATTTTATCATAAGAAAAGTACAACCATATTTATTAAACTTAAGGTGAGGTGGGCAGGGGAGAGGGAGGAAAGCACATTCAGGAATGAGTTCTCAAACTAATGCTCAGAACTGGTGTCCAGTGACATAGAAACCACTTTCCCAAATGGCAGAGTCTTTCCTTCCCTGGGGATAGTGGCAGAGGGAGTGGCGGCCACCGCAGCATTCCCGTTGACTCCCTCTCAGTCCCACTTTCCATTTCTATTCTTTTTTATCAGATGGCATTCTCGGAATCAGGAATTATCACTATCACCTGTAAGTTATTCATCAAGTTGAAAGTTAAATCATTAAAGAAAAGGAATACCAGGAGTAGCTGCTCACATTGTGGGGCAGGAAGATAGGATTTGAGAGCTGCAAAAAAAAAAAAAAAAAAAAAAAAAAAAAAAACCAAGGAAGGTATTACACTCCTGTCCCCAAATAATTTTTTCATAAGTTAATCATACTTCTTAAGGGTAAAACTATAATGGACAGCTGAGTTAGACTAGTGCTGAAAACTGGATAGAAGGATCCAGAGGTGTTCTATCTTTCATTTTCTCTTTTACCTCCAATCTTCCCCTTTCAAGCTACAGGTAAAGGCTCCACCACCATTAAGGTACTGACTTATCCTATGAATTTGATTCTTTATTCTTCTGAGTTCTAAGATAGTTCTTTTTCAGTCCATCAATTTTTGTGCTTGATATTGAGGGTTAAAGGGAAAGGATGGGAGAAAACACCAAATTAAAAAAAAAAAAGCTTGGAATGCAGGCTCAAGCTGACACTGAGTATGTTCCTTCATAGTACAAGTAACGACATTATAACTATTAAATGGTGTTTTAGTAACTGTTGCATTTCTGGTTTCCATGTAGTTATTCTGCCTTTTTTTTGGCGATTCCAGGGAGTTTTGCTTGGATCCTATTGAGAAAAAGAGGGGAAAAAGAAATAAAGTGAAAACATAAGCATTTGATCTAGGTTTTTATTTTAACTGTGATGCTAGAGGACAGTCCTGGACTTGCATAAGCAATGTGAAACGCATTCTCCCGGCTGGGCGCAGTGGCTCACACCTGTAATCCTAGCACTTTGGGAGGCTGAGGCTGGCAGATCACGAGGTCAGAAGTTGCAGACTAGCCTGGCCAATATGGCGAAACCCCGTCTCTACTAAAAAATGCAAAAATTAGCTGGCCGCATTGGTGCGTACCTGTAATCCCAGCTACTCCAGAGGCTGAGGCAAGTGAATCCAGGAGAATCGCTTGAACCCAGGAGGCAGAGGTTGCAGTGAGCAGAGATCGTGCCACTGCACTCCAGCCTGCGTGACAGCGAGACTCCGTCTCAAAAAAAAAAGGCCAGGGGTGGTGGCTGGCTCATGCCTGTAATCCCAGCACTTTGGGAGGCCGAGGCAGGCAGATCACGAGGTCAGGAGATCGAGAACATCCTGGCTAACACAGTGAAACCCCGTCTCTACTAAAAATACAAAAAGTTAGCTGGGCGTGGTGGCGGGCACCTGTAGTCCCAGCTACTTGGGAGGCTGAGGCAGGAGAATAGCATGAACGCAGAAGGTGGAGCTTGCAGTGAGCCAAGATTGTGCCACTGCACTCCAGCCTGGGCAACAGAGTGAGACTCCATCTCAAAAAAGAAAAAGAAAAGTGTTAACAAATTCAAAGTGCTGGGTTCACAGTATTTTCTGTGAATAATTCAAAATAAAAGCAGGGCTCATGCCTGTAATCTCAGCACTTTGTGAGGCCAAGGTGGGAGGATCACTTGAGGCCAGAAGTTTAAGCCTGGCCTGGCC
This sequence comes from Trachypithecus francoisi, assembly GCF_009764315.1. Lineage (NCBI taxonomy): Eukaryota > Metazoa > Chordata > Mammalia > Primates > Cercopithecidae > Trachypithecus > Trachypithecus francoisi. Next base: position 10,480,150 of record NW_022681473.1, read on the forward strand.
CAGCATAGTGGGACCCCCATCTCTATAAAAAATAAAAAATTAGCCAGGGCATGGCACATGCCTGTAATGACGGCTACTCAGGAGGTTGGGGTGGGAGGATCACTTGGGCAAGGGAGCTCAAAGCTGCAGTGAGCTTTCAGCTTGTGCCACTGCACTCCAACCTGGGTGACAGAGTGAGACCCTGTTTCTAAAAAGCAAAAGAAAAAAGGCCGAGCGCAGTGGCTCAAGCCTGTAATCCCAGCACTTTGGGAGGCCGAGACGGGCGGATCACGAGGTCAGGAGTTCGAGACCATCCTGGCTAACACGGTGAAACCCCGTCTCTACTAAAAAATACAAAAAGCTACCCGGGCGAGGTGGCTGGTACCTGTAGTCCCAGCTACTTGGGAGGCTGAGGCAGGAGAATGGCGTAAACCCGGGAGGCGGAGCTTGCAGTGAGCTGAGATCCGGCCACTGCACTCCAGCCCGGGCGACAGAGCGAGACTCCGTCTCAAAAAAAAAACAAAAAAGAAAAACAAACAAACAAAAAAAACATATTGTCCTTTAGGTATGGGGAAAAACAAAGTACAAAGAAAACTATTTGATACAGGGAGTCATAAAGATGTTTTTTATCTTTATTTCCTGATTTAATTATTAATTGGTTTTTAAAAAATGGGAACAGAGATTTGGCAATCTTAGAAAAGAAAACTTTGATCCTTAAGTTACTTATTTACTAGAACTTTTGTTTCTGAGAGGGATGTGTTTGGCTTAAATGAATACATGTGAAAATAACTGAAGGTGGGGAAGCAACCAGTAACTGTTTTTTTTTGAGACGGAGTCTCACTGTCGCCCAGGCTGGAGTGCAATGGCATGGTCTCAGCTCACTGCAACCTCGCCTCCCAGTTTCAAGCGATTCTCCCACCTCAGCCTGCCGAGTCGCCCAGGCTGGAGTGCAATGGCATGGTCTCAGCTCACTGCAACCTCGCCTCCCAGTTTCAAGTGATTCTCCTGCCTCAGCCTGCCGAGTAGCTGGGACTACAGTTGCGCGCCACCACATCTGGCTCTGGCCTCGAACTCCTGATCTCGTGATCCGCCCACCTCAGCCTCCCAGTGTTGAGATTACAGGCGTGAGCCACCGCGCCCAGCCTGCAACCAAGAAAGTTTAAAAGCCAGTTCAAAAAGGTAGAGTAGCCTATGGTCCTTGCTACTGGAGAAGCTGAGGTGGGAGGATCACCTGAGCCCAGGAGGTCGAGGCTGTACCTCAGCCTGGGAGACAGAATGAGCCCTGTCTCCAAAAAATTCCACTGATCTTTTTTTTCCATTGATCCTCTTGTCTCAGCCTCTCCAGTAGCTAGGACTAAAGGTGTGTGCTACCATGCACAGCTAATTTTTTATTCTTAGTAGAGACAAGGCTCTATTACGTTGCCCAGGCTGGTCTTCAACTCTTGGGCTCAAACAATCCTCCTGTCTCGGCCTCCCAAAGCACTGGCATTACAGGTGTGAGTCAAAATGCCTGGTCTGTTGATAATTTTTAATCTAAGATACAAAGGTCCAGAAGGCAGGGCCAAAAAATATATAAAGGATTTTTTTTTCCTTTTTACAGAAGCAGCTATAATAATTTCTAGTAAAATGAAACTATTAACCAAGGTTTTTATCAAAATGAAAATTACTTTCCTTGGCATCAGCATTTTGTACAAGGGACTACAGATAATTGGGGGAAAGGAAGCATACTTCATGATGATGTGGTCTTTAAATGTACTTACTTTTCAACAATTGACTTGGTCTGATCTCGGGCGATGCCAACATAGTGATCAATCTGGGTCTTTAAGGAAGGAAAATAGATTCAGTTGTGGTAACATACAGATCACCAATTTTCCTGAAGGCACTGCTCTTTTGTCTAGTTTAATCATCTTTTAAACACTACTGAGTAGTCTAGAAAATGAAAATACCCAGTTTTTAAAAGTTTTTTTTTTCTGAGACAGAGTCTTGCTCTCACCCAGGCTGGAGTGCAGTGGCACTATCTTGGCTCACGGCAAGCTCCACCTCCCGGGTTCACGCCATTCTCCTGCCTCAGCCTCCCAAGTAGCTGGGACTACAAGCGCCCGGCACCACTTTTTGTATTTTGGTAGAGACGGGGTTTCACCATGTTAGCCAGGATGGTCTCGATCTCTGACCTCGTGATCCACACCTGCCTCGGCCTCCCAAAGTGCTGGGATTACAGGCATCTGGGATTACAGGCATGAGCCACTGTGCCTGGCCTTCTTTTTTTTTTTTAGATGGAGTTTTGCTCTTGTTGCCCAGGCTGGAGTGCAAGGGTGCAATCCCAGCTCACCGAAACCTCCACCTCCCGGGTTTAAGCAATTCTCCTGCCTCAGCCTCCCAAGTAGCTGGGATTACAGGCATGCGCCACCACGCCTGGCTAATTTATTTTTAGTAGAGACAGGGTTTCTTCATGTTGGTCAGGCTGGTCTTGAACTCCCGACCTCAGGTGATCCACCCGCCTCGGCCTCCCAAAGTGCTGGGATTACATACATGAGCCACCGCACCCAGCCTTAAAAGTATTTTTAAAACCTCTGGTTTTAGAATCCAAATTACACCATAAACATCCCACACTTTGTTCAAGTTTAAAAAAAAAATCACTCATCTTTTGCAGAGGTTAAGTCTTACTTTGTAAGTATTTTCTTTAGAGACAGTGGAGTATATAACAGTTTCCAATTACTAGAAACTGTGTGTCTAATCTATTTTCTGTGATCATAAATACATTATGGCTCTTGTGTAACACCAATTCACTTAATACCAAAAAGCCAAAAAGACTCTTGATGGATGACTTAATCCATAAAGAATAATCTCAGACCATCTAGTATACTTGGTACACATGATCCAACAATGCAAGCACCCACCTCTTCACACTGATGGATTACCTTAATAACCTAGAGTTTAAGGCCGGGCGCGGTGGCTCAAGCCTGTAATCCCAGCACTTTGGGAGGCCGAGACGGGCGGATCACGAGGTCAGGAGATCGAGACCATCCTGGCTAACACGGTGAAACCCCGTCTCTACTAAAAATACAAAAAAAACTAGCCGGGCGACGTGGCGGGCGCCTGTAGTCCCAGCTACTCGGGAGGCTGAGGCAGGAGAATGGCATAAACCCGGGAGGCGGAGCTTGCAGTGAGCTGAGAACCGGCCACTGCACTCCAGCCTGGGCGACAGAGCGAGACTCTGCCTCAAAAAAAAAAAAAAAAAAAAAAAAAAAAAATAACCTAGAGTTTAAAGTTTCCTTTTAGACACTTGGCTTTTATTCATTTAAGCTTTTTTTTTTTTGAGATGGAGTCTTGCTCTGTCACCCAGGTTGGAGTGCAGTGGTGCAATCTCGGCTTACTGCAACCTCCGCCTCCCAGGTTCAAGCAATTCTCCTGCCTCAGCCTCACAAGTAACTGGGACTACAGGCGTGTGCCACCACACTAGGCTAATTTTTATTTCATTTTTTTTGAGATGGAGTCTCGCTCTGTTGTCCAGGCTGGAGTGCAGTGGCGCAATCTTGGCTCAATGCAAACTCCGCCTCCTGGGTTCACGCCATTCCCCTGCCTCAGCCCTCCAGGCAGCCGGGACCACAGGCACCGGCCACCACGCCTGGCTAGTTTTTTGTAGTTTTAGTAGAGACGGGGTTTCACTTTGTTAGCCAGGATGGTCTTGATCTCCTGACCTCACAACCCGCCCGCCTTGGCCTCTCAAAGTGCTGGTATTACCGGCGTGAGCCACCGCACCCGGCCCCACACTGGACTAATTTTTGTATTTTTAGTAGAGATGGGGTTTTACCATGTTGGCCAGGCTGGTCTCGAACTCCTGACCTCAAGTGATCTGCCCGCCTTGGCCCCCCAAAGTGTTAGGATTACAGGCGTAAGCCACTGCTCCTGGCCTTTTTGAGACAGGGTTTCACTCCCAACACCTAGACTGGAGTGCAATGGCACGATCTCGGATCACTGCAACCTCTGCCTCCCAGGCTCAAGTAGATTCTCCTACCTTAGACTACAGGTGCAGGCCACTGCATCCGGCTACTATTTTTTGTAGAGACAAGGTTTTGCCAGGTTGCCCAGGCTGGTCTTGAACTCCTGGGCTCAAGGGATTGTCCTGCTTCAGCATCCCAAAGTGCTGGGATTACAGGCAAGAGCCACCACCCCTGGCCTAAGCATTTTTTCAACTTATTACTTTTGCATAGAAAATACATCCACATGATTAAAAACTCAAAAGCACACAGGTATAAAAAGGAAGTTTCTCTTTACTAATCATCTCTCTCCTAAATATCCAGTTTCTCTCCTTGGAGGAAACTACTGTCACCAGTTTCTTATAGGCACTTGACTGACAAAATTAGATTGTAGAAATAGTTATAAAAAGACTGGTCTGAACATTCAGTGTCTCAAAAATGAATTAAAACTAGTCATACATCAACTGGCATATTTGATTTGGAACAGACAGATGCTTACCTTGTACTTCTCATAGACAATTGGGACACTGAAAACGAGCAGTTCAGCTGTAAGAATCATGGGACATGGCAAGTGTATGAGAGACAGTCACATCTTAAGACTCAGAGTAATATATACATTTTTCCTCACAAAATACAGGAAAACAGGTATTCCTCAAAATGAGAAATCCTGGTTAGAGCTCCCAATTAAGACAGCTAATTTAAGGCAGTGTTAAAACAAAACAAAAAACAAAACAAAAAAAACCTCTCCAGGTGTATAGGCTACCTTCTTTGTACCACAAATAACAATTTCCAAATTACCAAAATGGTTTCTGTAAATAAGATCCCCATATTTAAACTACATCTAGATAACTGTCCTTTACTTCCAGCTGTTTTGATATTTCTTAATTTATAACTGAGACCATTTCATAAACCTGTGACCACAAAGGCTGGTTCCTTCAGTGCCTACTCCCAGGTCTCTATGGGTCAAGACTGGGAAATGAAGAATGAGTAGAGCCATGTTGGGCATTCTCTTCACTCTTATTCTTACAAACTACTCCAAAGAGCGTGGGCACATTCTCCTTGCCACCTTACCAAGAATTAGAAGGGTGATTCCGTTAAAAACAGCACCAACATAGGTCATCAGCCACATGAAGACAGCCAGCTGGGAAGGCCAATGTCAAAAGTTAAGCAGGAATAACCATAAGGCAAAATTTCACATTAACTGATGTCATTCTCCTCCAGCTAATTAGGTCTGCATTAATTTAGTGATGTGTGACATGGATAATTTCCAAATGAAGGTTCCCTACTTGTGTTATACATTTGAAGGTATGTGAGTGAAGTCTGTAGTTCTCTGAGGTCCAAAGACTGAAACTGCACTGCTGCCAATTACATCACCTCTCTTCTGATGTTTGTTCCCCAGCAGAAGACTTATACTTTTCTCTAGTGATTCCTATCCCATTATAGAATAACTGAGCTAAGCATACGTTCATTTTTGCCTGATAAAATCCTATGTACTGTTTTTCCTCCGAATTATAACCCAGTCCCTGCTTTTTCTGTTTCACCACCAAGAGCTGCAGAAACAACTAACCTTCAAGGAGTCAACCAGATCTTCTACCAGAAAGAGACGAATAATGAGTTTCAGGGCCCTGTTGATGTGCACCATGGCAGCATTCATGTAATTATGGAAAGCTTCCGAGGACAGAGTAATGTCTACATCCAGGTAGGCTCTTTCAGAAGAAGAAACAACAGTCATACATTTGACATGGAAGAAGATTTTGTTAGCATAGTAGTTACTGAGAATGTAAAATTGGTCCCCAGGGTGCATTTTAGAATCTGTAGGAGCATTTTTTTGTTGTCATCAGGTGAGGTAGAGACACACTGTCATTTAGTGGGCAGAGGCAAATATGCCAGATGTCTGCAAAGCATGACATGGTCACGCACAGTGAAGAGCTATGTTCTGTGTAACTTTTACTGCCTCACTGGATATTCATGAAGGTGAATCCATTTATAAATAAGAGCCCAGAACACATAAAAACAAGGTACTTTTTTTTTTTTTTAGCAGATTTAACATATCCTGAAGTTTCTAAAACTGTATTTTGTTTATGCTAACATTTTATTATTATTATTTTTTAAACATTTTGGAAAACCACATGTGTGTTTGCAATTAAGAGCCCAGAACACATAAAAACAAGGTACTGTTTTTTTTAAGCAGTCTTTTTCTGAGACGGTGTTTCGCTTAGTTGTCCAGGCTGGAGTGCAATGGCACAATCTTGGCTCACTGCAAACTCCACCTCCCGGGTTCAAGATATTCTCCCACCTCAGCCTCCCGAGTAGCTGGGATTACAGGCCCCTGCCACCTCGCCTGGCTAATTTTCATATTTTTAGTAAAGCTGAGGTTTCACCATGTTGGCCGGCTGGTCTTGAACCCCTGACCTCAGGTGATCCACCCACCTCAGCCTCCCAAACTGCTGGCATTACAGATGTGAGCCACCACGCCCAGTCTAGCAGTTTTAAATATCCTAAAGATTCCAAAACTTATTCTGTTTATGCTAAAACTTTACTGTTTTATTTTTTAAAAAACATTTTGGGAAATCACATTTGTATCGGTGATTATACAGGCAGGTGCAAGTATCTGATTTTTTCTTTTTTTTATCTTTTTTTTTGAGACGGAGTCTCGCTCTGTCACCCAGGCTGGAGTGCAGTGGCGCGATCTCGGCTCACTGCAAGCTCCCCCTCCCGGGTTCACGCCATTCTCCTACCTCAGCCTCCAGAGTAGCTGGGACTAAAGGTGCCCGCCACCACGTCCAGCTAATTTTTTGTATTTTTTAGTAGAGACGGGGTTTCACCGTGTTAGCCAGGATGGTCTCGATCTCCTGAACTTGTGATCTGCCGCCTCCGCCTCCCAAAGTGCTGGGATTACCAGCGTGAGTCACTGTGCCCAGCCAAGTATCTGACATCTTATGTTTCTTTGGTGTAGTCATGTCTGAGCAATTAAATGCTGACAGACATATTCTTTTATTATAAATGGCTATTTTATCACACCTTTATATCACAATTAGAATCTTTTTTTTTTTTTTTGAGACAGAGTCTTGCTCTGTCGCCAGGCTGCAGTGCAGTGGCACGATCTTGGCTCACTGCAACCTCCACCTCCTGGGTTCAAGCGATTCTCCTGCCTCAGCCTCCCAAGTAGCTGGGACTACAGGCATGTGCCATCACGCCCAGCTAATTTTTGTACTTTTAGTAGAGACAGGGTTTCATCATGTTGGCCAGGGTGGTCTTGATCTTTTGACCTCGTGATCCACCCACCTAGGCCTCCCAAAGTGCAGGGATTACAGATGTTAGCCACTGCACCCAGACGGAATCTATGTTTAAAAATTAAAAGAAATTACATGCCACTGCACTCCAACGTGGGCAACAGAGCAAGAGTCCATGTTAAAATAAATAAATCAATCAATCAAAAACAGTTTTTGGGCTGGGCATGGTGGTTCACACCTGTAATCCCAAAACTTTGGGAGGCTGAGGTGGACAGGTCACCTAAGGTTAGGAGTTCAAGACCAGCCTGGCCAACATGGTGAAACCCTGTCTCTACAAAAATACAAAAGTTAGCTGGGCATGATGGGAGGTGCCTGTAACCCCAGCTACTTGGGAGCCTGAGGCAGGAGAATTGTTTGAACCTGGGAGGCGGAGGTTGCAGTGAGCAGAGATCCTGCCACTGCACTCCAGCCTGGGTGACAGAACAAGGCTCCGTCTCAAAAAAAGAAAAATATTTTTATAGAGATGGGGTCTTTTGATGTTGCCAAGGCTGGTCTCCCACTTCTAGCCTCAAACAATCCTCCTGCCTTGTCCTCCCAAAGTGGTAGGATTACAGGCATGAACTACCATCCTTGGCAAACAAAACACTATAAATCTACAACAGTATCAAGCAAAAGAAGGGGGTAAAAAAAGAAAAAAAAAAAACTACTAAGACACCAGAGCTTGTTGCAAAATAGTAACATTTATCTGCTCATTCAACAATATTGACTTGTTAAAACTAATTTGCAGCTCACGCCTGTACTCCCCAGTACTTTGGGAGGCTGAGGCAGGAGGATCGTTGAGCCCAGAGTTTGAGACCAGCCTGGGTGACATAGTGAAACTCTATCTTTAATAAAAAATTAAAAAAAAAAATAGCTTGGTGTGGTGGTACATGCCTGTAGTCCCAACTACCTGGGGTGGGGTGGTGGGCTGAGGCAGGAGGATCATCTGAGTCTGGAAGTTCAAGGCTGCAGTGAGCCGTGATCACGCCACTGCACTACAGCCTGGGTGACAGAGCAAGACCTTTACTTAAAAAAGAAAAAACGGCCGGGCGCGGTGGCTCAAGCCTGTAATCCCAGCACTTTGGGAGGCCGAAACGGGTGGATCACGAGGTCAGGAGATCGAGACCATCCTGGCTAACACGGTGAAACCCCGTCTCTACTAAAAAAATACAAAAAAAAACTAGCCGGGCGAGATGGCGGGCGCCTGTAGTCCCAGCTACTTGGGAGGCTGAGGCAGGAGAACGGCGTGAACCCAGGAGGCGGAAGTTGCAGTGAGCTGAGATCTGGCCACTGCACTCCAGCCTAGGCCACAGGGCGACACTCCGTCTCAAAAAAAAAAAAAAAAGAAAGAAAGAAAGAAAAAACGGCCGGGCACGGTGGCTCAAGCCTGTAATCCCAGCACTTTGGGAGGCTGAGACGGGCGGATAGCGAGGTCGGGAGATCGAGGCCATCCTGGCTAACATGGTGAAACCTCGTCTCTACTAAAAAATACAAAAAATTCGCTGGGCGAGATGGCTGGTGCCTGTAGTCCCAGCTACTCAGGAAGCTGAGGCAGGAGAATGGCATGAACCTGGGAGGCGGAGCTTGCAGTGAGCTGAGATCCGGCCATTGCACTCCAGGCTGGGCGACGGAGCAAGACTCCATCTCAAAAAAAAAAGAAAAAGAAAAAACATGGCCGGGCGCTGTGGCTCACGCCTGTAATCCCAGCACTTTGGGAGGCCGAGGTGGGCGGATCACTTGAGGTCAGGGGGTTTGAGACCAGCCTGACCAACATGGTGAAACCCTGTCTCTACTAAATATGCAAAAATTAGCCAAGTGTGGTGGCAGGCACCTGTAATCCCAGCTACTAGGGAGGTTGAGGCAGAAGGCTGAGGCTGAACCATGAGTCGCAGGTAGTAGTGAGCCAAGATCGTGCCATTGCACTCCAGGCTGGGCAACAAGAATGAAACTCTGTCTCGGGGGAAAAAAAAAGAAAAAAGAAAAAACATGCCAGTGCAGTGGTTCATGCCTGTAATCCCAGCACTTTGGGAGGCTGAAATGTAAGGATTGCTTGAGCCCAGGAGCTGGTCACCAGCCCAGGCAACACAGCAAGATACTGTCTCAAAATAAATAAATAAATAAAACACAATAAAATAAAGTAAAATAAAAAGAAAAAAACAAAAAACATAACTTGCAATTATTATTATACTTTGAGACAGAGTCTCACTCTGTCACCTAGGCTAGAGTGCAGTGGCAGGATCTCCGCTCACTGCAACCTCTGCCCCTGGGTTCAAGCGATTCTCCTGTCTCAGCCTCCTGAGTAGATGGGATTACAAGCGCCTGCAACCATGTCTGGCTCATTTTTGTATTTTCAGTAGAGACGAGGTTTCACCATGTTGGCCAGGCTGGTCTTGAACTCCTGACCTCAAGTAATCTGCCTGTCTCCGCCTCCCAAAGTGCTGGGATTACAGGTGTAAGTCACTGTGGCTGAACTGCAATAAATGTTTTTTTTTTTTTTTTTTTTTTTTTTTGAGACGGAGTCTCGCTCTGTCATCCAGGCTGGAGTGCAGTGGCCGGCTCTCAGCTCACTGCAAGCTCCGCCTCCCGGGTTTACGCCATTCTCCTGCCTCAGCCTCCCAAGTAGCTGGGATTACAGGCGCCCGCCACCTCGCCCGGCTAGTTTTTTGTAATTTTTAGTAGAGACGGGGTTTCACCGTGTTAGCCAGGATGGTCTCGATCTCCTGACCTCGTGATCCGCCCGTCTCGGCCTCCCAAAGTGCTGGGATTACAGGCTTGAGCCACCGCGCCCGGCCTGCAATAAATGTTTTAATGCCACATATAGTTGTAAGCTATTCCTTCTATTTTCACCAAGAGAAAATACAATGAGCATAGGTGCGGCCAGAAACCTATTCTGTTGTAGTCCTGAGAGGTCACAGCAGGGTCTCCTTCTCTATGAAAAAAGAGCTTTCAAAAAACTGTCATTTGCTCATGTTAAAGTCAACATTGTTTATGGTGTAAGATTTTCAAGAGGAAAGTGTGAAGAAAACATTTGTTAAAGTTATAGCACAATCAGAAAAGCTAGAAATTGTATACTAGAAATGTAGTCAGAAGACCTACTGACTTCATTAAGACTCTAGTGTTAAGAAAACTAGTAAGAGTTTGGCCGGGCGCGGTGGCTCAAGCCTGTAATCCCAGCACTTTGGGAGGCCGAGACGGGCGGATCACGAGGTCAGGAGATCGAGACCATCCTGGCTAACACGGTGAAACCCCGTCTCTACTAAAAATACAAAAACTAGCCGGGCGAGATGGCGGGCGCCTGTAGTCCCAGCTACTCGGGAGGCTGAGGCAGGAGAATGGCGTAAACCCGGGAGCGGAGCTTGCAGTGAGCTGAGATCTGGCCACTGCATTCCAGTCCCGGCGACAGAGCGAGACTCCACCTCAAAAAAAAAAAAAAAAAAAAAAAAAAAAAAAAAAAGAAAACTAGTAAGAGATAAGGAGGAAATCAGTAATAAACCAAGAATAAAAACACTGAGTTCTGATATTACCAACAGCACACACTCAATAAGATTTGAAAGTCATTTCAAGGCCGGGCGCGGTGGCTCAAGCCTGTAATCCCAGCACTTTGGGAGGCCGAGACGGGCGGATCACGAGGTCAGGAGATCGAGACCATCCTGGCTAATACGCTGAAACCCCGTCTCTACTAAAAATACAAAAACTAGCCGGGCGAGGTGGCTGGCGCCTGTAGTCCCAGCTACTCGGGAGGCTGAGGCAGGAGAATGGCGTAAACCCAGGAGGCAGAGCTTGCAGTGAGCTGAGATCTGGCCACTGCACTCCAGTCCGGGCGACAGAGCAAGACTCCGTCTCAAAAAAAAAAAAAAAAAAAAAAGAAAGTCATTTCAAGTCTTACCCATGTGGGGGTTTAAACATGCACTCAGAACCCCATCTAACTGAGCACTGCTCTAGGTGCTCTGCTTTCCCTGCCCTGCTCAAGAATTTAGAGTTGCCAGGCGCAGTGGCTCACGCCTCTAATCCCAGCACTTTGGGAGGCCAAGGCGGGCAGATCACGAGATCAGGAGTTCGAGACCAGCCTGACCAACATGGTGAAACCCTGTCTCTACTAAAACTACAAAAATTAGCCAGGCTTGGTGACGTGTGCCTGTAATCCCAGCTCAGGAGGCCGAAGCAGGAGAATTGCTTGAACCAGGACGGCGGAGGTTGCCGTGATCTGAGATCGCACCACTGCATTCCAGCCTGGGTAACAAAGGGAGACTGTCTCAAAAACAAAACAAAACAAAAACACAAAAAAACAGCACTTTGGGAGACCGAGGCAGGCGGAAGTTCGAGGTCAGAAGTTCAAAACCAGCCTGACCAACATGGAGAAGCCCCATCTCTACTAAAAATACAAAATTAACTGGGCATAGTGGCACATGCCTGTAATCCCAGCTACTCAGGAGGCTGAGGCAGGAGAATTGCTTGAACCTGGGAGGCAGAGGTTGTAGTAAGCTGATATCGCGCCATTGTACTCCAGCCTGGGCAACAAAAGCAATATCCGTCTCAAAAAAAAAAAGAATTTAGAGTCTTCTTTGAAGGACCCCCTTCAAGGACTCCCTCTTTGAACTTCAAGTATGAGCCTCTAATTTGTCAAAAAGTTCTTGGCTCCTAACTTGGCCACTTCTTAAGGTGATTTCAAGGTCTCTAGGGGATGCTTCATGCCACCCACCAGCTGCATCAGGACCCATAATTCTTGCTTTTTAGTCAGGTCTGAGTTTTAGACCTATCAGCTTCAGTGAACCCTTCCACTAAAATGCAGAATGTCGCTTTTAAGACTTCAACTCACTTGAATGGATGGCCTTCTTCTGACTTCTGTACAGCTTGGATGACGGACTTGTAGATCCTGAAGCTGATGGTGACAGAGAGAAGAGCCAGGATGAGGTAAGAAACCACACTGATGACACTGAAAGCTGCCAGGGAAAGCAGCATGATCAGCGTGGTGCCAAAGACAAACCCAGTCTTCTTCACATCTCTCCAGAAAATCAGATCGTGCACTGACAAAAGAAAAGGGAATAAAAATTATAGGAAATGCCCACAGCTACTATGTCTTGCATACCTGTGCAGCCTCACATTAGCACACAAATACAGGTATGCCCCACTTTAAGATATCTGGCTTTGTTTTTTTAAAGAGATGAGGGTCTCACTATATCGCCCAGGCTGGCCTGGAACTCTGGGCTCAAGTGATCCTCCTGCCTTCACCTCCTGAGTAGCTGGAACTACAGGTGTGTGCTACTGTACTTGGTTCTAAGAGAACCTTATAAATGAAATCAAATTATGTCAGGGGTGATAACTCACAAGGCAAAAGGTTCTTCTGCTACACTGATTAGGTTTCAGGATAGGATTATAAAAATTTAAGAGCTTATTTCAGCTATGGAAATACACTGGGGTAAAGTACCATTTACCTTCAATATTTTGGCAGAAAGGATGATAAAGCAGGTGTGGCAAAATCTTGCTGTTAACTAAATTATGCAAACCAGACCTATAAATTAGTTGGGTGAACAGACTATAAAACCAAAGCTAATTTTGCCCCAGTGTATAAATTGGGGCGGGGCAAAGAAAGCGGTAAATAAAAATAGACCAAGCACTATTAGTGCTAGTTACAAAGAAACACCAATCTCGATGTTAATCTGAAAAGAATTCAAGAAGGATTACGTATAGGGGACCATATAATTATCTAAGCCACAATATGCCCTCCTCCTTTTTTTGAGACAGCGTCTCACTCTGTCACCCAGACTGGAGAGCAGTGGCACTATCATTTCTCAGTGCAGCCTTTAACTCTTGGGTTCAAGCAAATCTCCTACCTCAGCCTCTGAGCAGCTAGGACTACAGGTATATGCCACCATGTCCAGGTATATTTTATCTTTTTTGTAGAGACAGGGTCTCAATATGTTGCCCAGGCTAGTCTTGAACTCCTGGCTTCAAGCAATCCTCCTGCTGTGGCCTCCCACAGTGCTGTGATTATAGGCATGAGCCACCATGCCTGGCCAAGCTGCAGTACTCTTTAAAAAAGTGAGTGGGGGCCAGGCATGGTGGCTCATGCCTGTAATTCTAGCACTTTGGGAGGCCAAGGCGGGTAGATCACCTGAGGTCAGGAGTTCAAGACCAACCTGGCCAACGTGGCGAAAAGCCAGTCTCTACTAAAAATACAAAAATTAGCTGAGCATGGTGGCACGTGCCTGTAGTCCCAGCTACTTGGGAGGCTGAGGTGGGAGAATCGCTTGAACCCGGGAAGCGGAGGCTGCAGTACGCCGACATCGCGCCATTGCATTCCAGCCTAGGTGACACAGTAAAACTCTGTTTCAAAAAAAAAAAAAAAAAGAAAAAACTTGAGTGGGGCTGGCAGGGTGCAGTGGTTCACACCTGTAATCCCAGCACTTTGGGAGGCCGAGGCAAGCAGATCACTTGAGGCCAGGAGTTCAAGACCAGACTGGCCAACATGGTGAGACCCCTGTCTCTACTAAAAATACAAAAAAATACCTGGGCGTAGTGGTGCATGCTTGTAATCTCAGCTACTTGGGAGGCTGAGGCACGAGAAATTACTTGAACCTGGGAGGTGGAGGTTGCAGTGAGCCAACATCATGCCACTGTACTCCAGCCTGGGTGACAGAATGAGACTCTCTCAAAAAAAAAAAAAAAAAAAAGTGAGTGGGGCACTATTAATAATTATGTCAGGAAATGAGTTTAAGTAGAAGTATTTTGATTTTCCCAGTTTGGAAGTCCCCAACTGTAAGATCCAGTTGCCCAGGATGGTCCTGGTTTAAAGACACCTATAAATCTCTGAGTGGCAGCTGCTAGCAATCACCTCCAATCTAGCAGTGACATTATTATTATTTTTTTTGAGACAGAGTCAGGGTTTCACCATATTGGCCAGGCTGGTCTCGAACTCCCGACTTCTAGTGATCTGCCCGCCTCGGCATCCCAAAGTGTTGGGATTATAGGCATGAGCCTCTGCATGTGGCCGCCATTACCTTTTGCATTATCGGTCTATGAAGGCTAATTTCACCATGAATAGCTAGAGGACTTTCCTCCCAGCCACTATCTGCTCTCAAAAAAGAGCAAGGGCTTTGGAGTTGGAGTGACATGAGTTTGAGTCCTGGTAATTTCTCACTATATTATTTTAACCTTTCCAAGCCTCCATTTCCTCATCTGAAAAATGAAGAAAATGAAATCTACTTCCTAGAGTTTAAGGAATAAAGAAGGCTAAGACACTGTAAATGACAAGCAGTAAATACTTTAACCATAATCCAAATAAGGTTAGCTGAAAAGACTGATTTGGGATAAAATGAACCTGGGTGTGATTCAAGTTGTCTTGAGGGTACCTATTTCTTCCCCACATTCAGCGACACAGCTCTCTTCTGAAACCGTTTCATTGAAAACTAACCTTCCTAGAGCCAAAGAACCTTAACTTGAAACCAATAAAACACTAAAAATATGCTGATTGTATATAAGAAGTAATCACTGGTTCAAAGAGTCTGGCTAAGGGATGCAACGTACTAGGAGAAAGAGAAGGTATTATGACTCCTGATGGAACATGAGAGGCCCAGATAGTGATGCTGCAAAGGAGAGAAATAATTGGGAGGCAACTCAGGCTCACTTGATTGAACTAAGAGATTGAACAGAAGAACTTAATAGAATGCTGCCTACTTAAAAGTGAATTCCTATAAGCAGGAGAATTCCTATAGTCAGAGTTCAAGTATATACATGTTAGAGTTCATATGGAACAGTTTCAACATAGAAGGCTTAGAGGGCCAACGTCATCAGTAGTAGAACAAACCGATACCATATGCCTCCGGACATAGTGCATGCACTGAGAAAGACACAACATCACTTCTATGGTATTCCCGCCCAAAATACGTAATCTGCATCTAATGAGAAAACACCAGACAAACCCAGATTGAGAAATATTCTACAAAACTGGCATGTAGTCTTCAAAAATGTCAATGGTGTGAAAGACAGAGAAAGACTGAGGAACTTCTTTTAATCTTAATTCTCAGATTAAAGGAGAGTAACGAGATGGGACAAGGCACAAAGTGTGATCCTAGACTGGACTCTGGAAAAGGGGTAAACACAGCTATAAAGACATCATTGGTACAACTGACAAAATTTAAATGTGGACTATGTAATTGATAAAAGTACTGTTATCAATGTTTAATTTCCTAATTACTGTTAAATTTCCTTAATAACTTCCGTTGATTATGTAAAACAAAGATGTTTTGTTCAAAGGAAACACACTCCAAAGCAGGGGTAAAGAGGCAGAACGTTTGCAATCAGCTCTCAAATGGTTCAGGAAAAAAACATCTATCTATGCTGAGAGGGAGGGGGTGATAACGCACATGTGGCCAAATGTTAACAACTGGTGAACTAGAGTGAAAATTATACAGGATTTCCTTGTAGCGCAATTGTAATTCTTCTACACATTCAAAATATTTGAAAGACAGGAAGAGAAAGCTTAGAGAATAAGGCTGGGACCCAGAGAGAAAAGGATGTATCAGAGAAGGAAAAGGGATAAAGACGACACGTGCCTAGATGCAAATCAGAAGTGTCTACCTTTATGCCGGGTGCCGTGGGTCATGCCTGTAAACCCAGCACTTTGGGAGGCCAAGGTGGGTGGATCATTTGCAGTTAGGAGTTCGAAACTAGCCTGGCCAATGTGGCGAAAGCCCATCTCTACTAAAAATACAAAAATTAGCCAGGCGTCGTGGTGCGTGCCTGTACTCCCAGCTACTCAGAAGGTTGAGGCAGGAGAATCGCTTGAACCTGGGAGGCAGAGGTTGCAGTGAGTTGAGATCGCACCACTGCATTCCAGCCTGGGTGAAAGAGTGAGACTGTGTCTCAAAAAAAAACCTTTGTGCAAATTAGAAAAAGTCACCCTGTCCTCATGCATGTTACTGCCATCTGCTGGAAAACTCATAAGAAATATTCAAAACTGGCGGGCGCGGGGCTCAAGCCTGTAATCCAGCACTTCAGCATACTGGTCAGGAGATCGAGACATAATGGCTCTGAAACCCCATCTCTACATACAAAAACTGGCGAAGTGTAGTCCCAACTAGGCTGCAAGAATGGCGTGAAAAAGCTTGCAGTAAGCATCCAGTAGAGCAGACTCCGCTAGACTACAAGATAACAAGGTAAACAGTGCCCCTAGATGTGTCAGTAAACAACCTGTATAATAGTATAGGCCCTGGGCTCAGTCTTAAGATAAATGGTGGAATTATGGTCTGGGATAGAAAGGGGACATAGTGACTGAAGAGAGGATAACAGGGGAAGAGTTTGGAAAAGATGGTTCAACACATTAAGCCTGTCTGGGATGCTCTTCCCCAACTCCCCATGACTTGCTTCTTTACTTTTCAGGTCTTAGTGCAGGGCTACTTCCTCAGACACTGCCCAGCCTAACAACCACTTGATTTGTAGCAGGCTCTTCACAGTTGTTATTGAATGCTTAAACATGGGGCCAAGCTAATGACCAAAAGACAACAAAACCATTTATTTCCTAATAATTCCCCTTAAACTAGTCAAGTTTTTGCACATGACTCTATTGACCACAGAAGACTAAGGATTCCAAGTATAGAACACCAAAGGAAGGAAACTGGCATGGTTTTTGGAAACGTTTCCCTCTATAATACCTTGGGAGAGAGGAAGATGAGAAATATGACAAAAAGTGAGAAGTGAGGCAGTTGCTAATAGTTTAAAATATGAAGCCACTAGACTTACACTAGTTCTAGTGTGTATTTCATAACCAGCAAGAGGCTGCATGGCTTGCGTCCATGAAATTTTCTTTTCTTTTTTTAGACAAGGTCTGGCTGTATCGCCCAGGCTGGAGAGAAGTGGCACAATCTTGGCCCATTGCAACTTCTGTCTCCTGGACTCAAGCTATCCTCCCATCTCAGCCTCCCAAGTAGCTAGGACTATAGGCATGCACCACCATGCCCAGTTGATTGTTCTGTTTTTTGTAGAGACGGGGTTTTGTCATGTGGCCCATGTTGGTCTCAAACTCATGGACTAAAGCAATCCACTGGCCTTGGCCTCCCAAAGTGCTGGGATTACAGGCATGAGCCACAGCGACTGGCAGAAACTTTCCTTTCATTCTCTTTTTTTTTTTTTTTTTGAGACGGAGTCTCACTCTGTCGCCCGGGCTGGAGTGCAGTGGCGCGATCTCTACTCACTGCAAGCTCCGCCTCCTAGGTTCACGCCATTCTCCTGTCTCAGCCTCCCGAGTAGCTGGGACTACAGGTGCCCTCCACCTCGCCCGGCTAGTTTTTTTGTATTTGTTAGTAGAGACGGGGTTTCACTTTCACTGTGTTAGCCAGGATGGTCTCAATCTCCTGACCTCGCGATCCGCCCGTCTCGGCCTCCCAAAGTGCTGGGATTACAGGCTTGAGCCACTGTGCCTAGCCCATAACTACTTTTTAAAACAGGAAATTATTTATCTTTTAATGTGTTATCTTTCCTTCCTTTCCCAACTTTTTTTTTTTTTTTTTTTTGAGACAGAGTCTCACCTTGTCACCAGGCTGGAGTGCAATGGCGTGGTCTCGGCTCACCGCAACCTCCACCTCCTGGGTTCAAGCGATTCTCCTGCCTCAGCCTTTGACTGCCTGACATTACAGGCGCCTGCCACCACACCCGGCTAATTTTTTGTATTTTTATTAGAGACAGGGTTTCGCCATGTTGGCCAGGCTGCTCTCGAACTCCTGACCTCGTGATCCGCCTGCCTTGGCCACCCAAAGCACTGGAATTACAGGCATGAGCCACCGTACCCGGCCCCTTTCCCACCTTTATCTTCCTTCATCAAGTTTTTGTTTGTTTTTTGAGACAGAGTCTCAGTCTGTTGCCCAGGCTGGAGTGCAATGGCGAGATCTCGGCTCACTACAACCTCCACCTCCCGAGTTCAAGTAATTCTCCTGCCTCAGCTTCCCGAGTAGCTGGGATTACAGGTGCGCACCACCACGCCCAGCTAATTTTTTGTATTTTTAGTAGAGATGGGGTTTCACCATGTTGGCCAGGCTGGTCTCCAACTCCTGACCTCAGATGATCTGCCTGCCTCAGCCTCCCAAAGTGCTGGGATTGTAGGCACGAGCCACTTGACATTTGTGCCCAGCTTGCAAAAATTCTTAACAAAAATTTAGCAAACCAAACACAACAATAAACACAATACTACTACATCATGACTGAGGTGTTTCTTTTGAAAAAATACAGGATTCGCTTAACATTCAATAATCAAAATATTCTCCATTTTAAAGAATTCCACCAAGGAAGAATTCCGTAATTCGCCATATTAACAACTAAAAAAGAAAAAACCATATGATCATCTCAAAAGATACAGAAAAAAAGCATTTGAGAAAATCCAACATTCATTGCTGATTTTAAAATCTCAGGAAACTAGGGAAGGGAAATCCCTCAACTTGAAAAAGGGAATCTACCAGTAACTTACAGTAAACATCACGCTCACTGAAAGAAGGCAAGAAGTTCTCTCTGCCACTACTCCTGTTTAACACTGTATTAAAAGTTCTAACCAGTTCAGTAAGTCAAGAAAAACAGCCTGGGCGTGGCGGCTCACGCCTGTAATCCTAGCATTTTGGGAGGCCGAGGCAGGTGGATCACCTGAGGTCAGGGGTTCAAGACCAGCCTGACCAACATGGTGAAACCCTGTGTCTACTAAAAATACAGAAAAAAAAAAAAAAAATTAGCTGGGTGTAGGGCCAGGCGCGGTGGCTTACGACTGCAATCCTAGCACTCTGGGAGGCCGAAGTGGGTGGATCACCTTAGGTCAGGATTCAAGACCTGCCTGGCCAACATGGTGAAACACTGTCTCTACTGAATACACAAAACAAAGGCCAGGTGCGGTGGCTCACGCTGGTAATCCCAGCACTTTGGGAGGCTGAGGTGAGTGGATCACCTGAGGTCAGGCGTTCAAGACCAGCCTGGCCAACATGGCGAATCCCTGTCTCTACTAAAAATATAAAAATTAGCTGGGCATGGTGGCATGTGCCTGTAATCCCAGCTACTAGCGGGGCTGAGGCAGGAGGATCACTTGAACCTGGGAGGTGAAGGTTGCAGTGAGCCGGCCGGGCGCGGTGGCTCAAGCCTGTAATCCCAGCACTTTGGGAGGCCGAGACGGGCGGATCACGAGGTCAGGAGATCGAGACCATCCTGGCTAATACGGTGAAACCCTGTCTCTACTTAAAAATACAAAAAACTAGCCGGGCGATGAGGCGGGCGCCTGTAGTCCCAGCTACGCGGGAGGCTGAGGCAGGAGAATGGCGTAAACCCGGGAGGCGGAGCTTGCAGTGAGCTGAGATCCGGCCACTGCACTCCAGCCTGGGTGGCAGAGCGAGACTCCTTCTCAAAAAAAAAAAAAAAAAAAAAAAAAAAAAAAAAAAGGTTGCAGTGAGCCAAGATCATGCCACAACACTCCAGCCTGAGCAACAGAGCAAGACTCCATCTAAAAACAAACAAACAAAAACAAACAAACATTGCCGGGCGTGGTGCCGGGCGCCTGTAATCCCAGCTACTCAGGAGGCTGAGGCAGGAGCATCACTTGAACCCAGAAGGCGTGGCTGCAGTGAGCTGAGATCACGCCACTGCACTCCAACCTGGACGACAGAGTAAGACTCCATCTCAGGGGAAAAAAAAAAAAAAAAACTAGCTGGGCGACATGGCATGCTACTGTAATCCCAGCTGCTAGGGAGCCTGAGGCAGGAGAATTGCTTCAAACCAGGAGGCAGAGGTTGCAGTGAGCTGAGGTCATGCCACTTCACTCCAGCCTGGGCAAAAGAGCGAAACTCTGTCAAAAAATAAATAAATAAATAAAAAACAAATAGGCATTCAGATAGGAAAGTAGTAAAACTGTCCTTATTCACAAATGGCATGATTGCCTATGCGGAAAATCTGATGGAATCCATAAAAAAAAAAAGCTACTAGGGCCAGGCGCGGTGGCTCATGATCCTAATCCCAGCACTTTGGGAGGCCGAGGCAGGCGGATCACGAGGTCAGGAGATCAAGACCATCCTGGCTAACACGGTGAAACCCCATCTCTACTAAAAATACAAAAACAAAATTAGCCGGGTGTGGTGACGGGCACCTGTAGTTCCAGCTACTCGGGAGACTGAGATGGGAGAATGGCGTGAACCCAGGAGGCAGGGCTTGCAGTTAGCCGAGATCCTGCCACTACACTCCAGCCCAGGCGACAGAGTGAGACTCCGTCTCAAAACAAACAAACAAACAAAAAACTACTAGAACTAATAAATGAGTTTAGGAAGATTGCATAACACAAAGCTAACATACAAAATCAATCTTATTTCCATATATTAGTATTAACCAGTTAGAAACTGAATTTAAAAATAACATTTAAAATAGTGTAAAAAACAAATTAAATAGTATAAAAATATAAAATACTGGCCGGGTGCGGTGGCTCACGCCTGTAATCCCAACACTTTGGGAGGCTGAGGCAGGTGGATCACGAGGTCAGATCGAGACCATCCTGGCTAACACAGTGAAACCCCGTCTTTACTAAAAATACAAAAAATTAGCCAGGTGTGGTGGGGGGCACCTGTAGTCCCAGCTACTTGGGAGGCTGAGGCAGGAGAATGGCGTGAACCTGGGAGGCGGAGCTTGCAGTGAGCTGAGATACACCACTGCGCTCCAGCCTGGGTGACAGAGCAAGACTCCGTCTAAAAAAAAAAAAAAAAAAAAAACCTAGAAGAGCCAAAACAACTTTGAAAAATAAAGTTGGAAGATTCACACAACCTGATTTTAAATATAAAGCTACCGGCCGGGTGCGGTGGCTCAAGGCTGTAATCCCAGCACTTTGGGAGGCCAAGACAGGCGGATCATGAGGTCACAAGATCAAGACCATCCTGGCTAACACGGTGAAACCCCGTTTCTACTAAAAAATACAAAAAACTAGCCGGGCGAGGTGGCGGGCGCCTGTAGTCCCAGCTACTTGGGAGGCTGAGGCAGGAGAATGGCGTGAATCCAGGAGGCGGAGCTTGCAGTGAGCTGAGATCCGGCCACTGCACTCTGGCCTGGGTGACAGAGCGAGGCTCCGTCTCAAAATAAATAAATAAATAAAATAAAAATAAATAAATAAATATAAAGCTACCATTATCAAGATGCTGTAGTACTGGCCAAAAGATAACAGATCAACAGAATGGTACAGAAAATCCAGAAATAGACAATTGCGCATTAAGAGATGTTTAAAGATTATTTCAGGCCGGGTGCAGTGGCTCATGCCTATAATCCCAGCACTTTGGGAGGTTGAGGCAGGAAGATCACCTGAGGTCACAAGTTCGAGACCAGCCTGGCCAACACAGCAAAACCCCATCTCCACTAAAAATACAAAAGTTAGCTGGGCATGGTGGTGTATACCTGTAGTTTTAGCTACTGGGGAGGCTGAGGCAGTAGAATCACTTGAACCCGGGAGGCGGAGGTTGCAGTGAGCCGAGATCATGCCACTGCATTCCAGCCTGGGCAACAGAACGAGACGCTGTTTCAAAAAAAAAAATAAATATTGGGCATGGTGGCTCACGCCTGTAATTCCAGCACTTTGGGAAGCTGGGGCAGGTGGATCACTTAAGGTCAGGAATTTGGGACCAGCCTGGCTAACATGATGAAACCCCCTCTCTACTAAAAATACAAAATTAGCCAGGCGTGGTGGCACAGGCCTGTAGCCCCAGCTACTTAGGACGCTGAGGCACGAAAATCGATTGAACCCAGGAGGCGGAGGTTGCAGTGAGCCGAGATCAAGCCACCGCAGTGCAGCCTGGGTGACAAGAGCGAAACTCTATCTCAAAAATAATAATACTAATAAATAAATAAAAATAAAATAAAATATAATAAAGATTATTTCACCCCTTAATGCTTCCTAGTTTCCACTTGGCCATGGATCCCTATTTAGTAAAACACTTTATCCCTAGCTTTAGAGTTAGTACAGCACAGAAATGACTCTGGCTCTAGAACGCCTGGGTTTGTATCCTCTTCCATTTGCTAGCTCTGTGATTTTGGACAAGATACTCAATCTCTCTGTGCATCGGGTTCCTCATTGGTAAAATAGGATAATACAATATCAACTTCATAGGGATGTTGCCAGGATTAAGTGGATTAATGTGTAGAAGTGCTCAGAATACTGTTGATTAGATAGTAACACAATGTTAGCTATTATTATTCATCTGACTGCCAACCTCTGCTACAATTGTAACAGAAAATTTAAGAATTGAAGTTAAAGTCAGCTACAGAGCAACAAGATTTTTTCCTTTCCTCTTTGTTGCCAGTAAGATACAAAGAAATTAAAGGTGGCTCATGACTGTAATCCCAGCACTTTGGGAAGTGGAGGTTGGAAGATTGCTTGAATTCCAAGAGTTTGAGACCAGCCTGGGCAACATAGTGAGACCCTATCTCTATTAAAAGAAAAAAAAAAAAAAAAAAAGGCCAGGTGCGGTGGCTCATGTCTGTTATCCTAGCACTTTAGGAAGCCGAGGTGGATGGATCACGAGGTCAGGAGTTTGAGACCAGCCAGGCCAACATAGTGAAACCCTGTCTCTACTAAAAATACAAAAAAAAAAAAAAAAAAAATTAGCCGAGCATGGTGGCGGGCACCTTAGTCCCAGCGACTTGGGAGGCTGAGGCAGGAGAATCACTTGAACCTGGGGAGTGGAGGTTGCAGTGAGCCGAGATTACGCTGCTGCACTCTAGCCTGGGTGACAGAGTGAGACTCTGTCTCAAAAAAAAAAAGAAAAGAAAAAGAAAAAAAAAAAAAGAAACTAAGATGGGGAGGTTAGAAGGGGCCTTATTAGCCAAATCTATTGTATGTATCAAATTTCCATATAAACCTTTCTATGAAAAAGTGCTGCACTATCAGAACTATGATTAAATAGAGTGGTGTGTAAATGATATACAGAGACAGAGAACCAGGAGATAAAGGCAGTATAATACATCACCTATGGGGCAGACCAGACCAACATAGAGTATAGATTTGTAGGTGGTAATTTGAAGCTACAGAAAAAGAAGAGATCACTTTGAGGCATCTCAACCCCTCAAATTCCACATATCAAAGAAAACATCATTTTTGACTGACACTCTTCCCTGATCAGAAAATAGTTCTACCATCCACCCAGAAACCCAAGACAAATACAGAAATAGGGTTCACTCTTCCTTCTCCCTCATCAACTACACTCAAACATCAGGACTGGTTGCAGTCTACCTTTTTGAATCTATCAGAAAAAAATAAAATCTTTTGATTAAGTGAAGAGTCTTAAACATTTTTATGTCTTAAATTTACCTTCTATGAGCAGACTCCAGAGAAGACTGTCCAAGTCAGTGACTCTCAGCTGTGTGTGAGACGGGACAAAGGTTGTGGGATGGGGAGTAGATCCTGACTCCTGATGGCTCATCTCACTTTTTCAAGGTATGGACAAATTATTGCTTGATTCTGATATGTGTCAGGTAGAGAATCACTACTTGAGAGAGCCACTGACACAGACAGGGAATGTCCTTTTCTTTGGGTGTGCTATGTGTATCTTGGGTGTTCTAAAACAGAAGAGAATTGTGAGGCAATGGGCTAACGAACTGCTACACTAGGACGCAACCTTATAGAGACAGATTGAAGCCTTGGCTAGTCTCTTCCTAAAGTCCTACAGAGAAGTGACCCAAGCTAGTTCAAAAGGTACTGGAAAAATAAAAAGCCAAAAGTTCTCAAAAGAATGAAGTCAATGTTCCCTTACTTTTCAGGTTATAACTTTATCTTTAATATCATACCACTTAATTTCTTTTTTCATTTAAAGGACCTTACTTTCTTCTCTTTTCGTGATTCTTTACATAAGTAAAATCACTAATTTCTCAGTTATATTATTTTGCTAATGACAGATGAAACATCTGACAAGGAATGTCTGTACAAAGAGTGTTTATATTGCTGGTGGAATTACGAGTGATTCCTTCTTTTTATTTTCCAAATCTTTTGTAATGTGGCCATATTACTTTTATTTTAAAAACTTTAAAATAAGGTATTTTAAAGTTTTATTTTATTAAAGTATTTCTTGCCCATGTTATTTAAGGATGATGGCTGCAGTACCCATGTTACACCTGAAGAGAGCACTAACACATCCAATGGTAATCTCAGGCTAAGGAAAAAGGAAATCAGTCTTGCGCCATTTCTAGCAGGAACAGCAGTAAACCTTACTGATTCCCAATCCGTTAATTTTATTACTGAATTTGGGGAACGCTCTTGTTTTGATTCTAAATAGCCATTTCCAAAAGTCAATTGACTTTACTCTCCCAAGTATACACCTCAAAGGTAGAAAAGAAGAGCTGTTCAAATACTTATTCTGAAAAGGAACAAATGTGAAAGAAATTTCAAGGTTTAGTAGTCTGTTAGCTTTACTTTCTTCTTCTTCTTCTTCTTCTTCTTTTTTTTTTTAAAGACAGGGTCTCACTCTGTCACCCAGGCTGGAGTGCAGTGGTGTGACTACAGCTCACTGTAGCCTCGACTTCTGAGCTCAGGTGATCCTCTTGCCTCAGCCTCCCAAGGCTATAGGTGCATGCCAGCATGCCTGGCTAAATTTTTTAATTTTTTTGTACAGACGGGGGTCTCAGTTTGTTGCCCACTCTGGTCTTAAATTCTTGAGCTCAAGCGATCTGCCCTCCTTGGCCTCCCAAAGTGCTGGAATTACAGGCGTGAATCACTGCACCCAGCTACTTCACTTTTTAAGAACAAATAAATCTCCAATTCATTCCACCTTCCTTGCAAAAGTTGCTTAAAATCTGTCTATAACACATCTCTAAGAACACTCAAACATGCCTAAAACAACTAAAAGGAAAAAAAAAGGCCATGCTTTATAACCTCAAAAAGGAAACTGTTAATAAAGGGGAAACAGTTAAGCTTTTTAATATGAACAATTTATGTAAAGACAGATGCAGACATTTTTACATAGATTATTTCTTTTCTTTGGTTACTTTCACATTAATAGTTATAATAAATGAAGCCACTTTTAAGTTGCAAAAGAGACATCAGGTGATGTGTTTGTAAACTCAGGCCCAAATTCTGTGGCTGCTGAAATGGGTTAACAGTCTGCTCTGCTACAGATTTATCCTTAACCAAAGAAATCCACCCCCTCAAAAGGCACAGAAAGATCACTGACAGAATACAAAGCTGTCACTGTCAAAGACAGACACACATACTTTTGGCCACGGATAAGTCTGGCAGTAGGCCAGAGAAGTATGTAGGAACCCCTTTCAAACTAAAGTTCATCTCACACTCTCAGAAAAAATAGTTGTTTGTTCATTAAAATAACCTACCATCCCCTTTGCCCTCAATTTCAGATTTATAAGACAGAAAACAAAATGGCATTGTCTACCCCTGCCCAGGTGAACAGTATGGATCTAAAAATGTGAACTTTTGACCTTAGTCACCTAAAGAGTATTTTTCTTTCTTTCTTTTTTTTTTTTTGGAGACAGAGTCTCATTCTGTTGAGCAGGCTGGAGTGCAGTAGCATGATCGCGACTCACTGCAACCTCCGCCTCCTGGGTTCAAGTGATTTTCTTGCTTCAGTCTCCTTAGCAGCTGGGGCTACGGGCACCCGTCACCAAACCTGGCTAATTTTTCTATTTTTAGTAGAGATGGGGTTTGACCATGTTGGCCAGGCTCATCTCAATCTCCCAGCCACAAGTGATCCACCCACCTCAACCTCCCAAAGTGCTGGGATTACAGGCATGAGCCACTGTGCCTGGCCATCCATCTTTAATTTTATGGTTAGTGCATTTTACCTAAGAAATCTTTGCCTACCCTATGTCATGAAAATATTTTCCTATGCATTCCTGGAAAAATTTTTTGGTTTTAGTTTTTATGTTCAGAGTTCTAATTCATTTTAATTTTTGCATATCATGTGAAGTTAGAATTGTGGCAGGTGGCATTCTAAGATGGAGCTGGGCATGGTAGCATATACCCGTAGTCCCAGTTACTCGGGAGGCTGAGGTGGGAGGATCCCTTGAGCCCAGGAGGCAGCAGTGAGCTAGGACTGCAACACTGCACTCTGGCCTGGGCAACAGAGCAAGACCCTATCGCAGGAAGAAAAAAAAAAAAAGGATTCTATGATGGCTTCCAAGACTCTTGCCCCTTGTTGTATATGCCTTGTATAACACTTTCCCCTGCCCCTAAATGTGGGCAGAACCTGTGAATATGATGGAATAGTCATTCTAGTTTTTGCATTTGAGTTATACAAACAGTCATTCCTCAGTATCTGAAGGGGATTGGTTCCAGGAGTCCCAAGGATATAAAAATCCATGGAAGCTCAAGTCCCTTATATAAAATAGCATGGTATTTGCATGTAACCTAGGCATATCCGTTTGCATGCTTTTTTATTTTTTTTTTTAATTTTTTTGAAATGGAGTCTCTGTCGTCCAGGCTGGAGTGCAGTGGCACAATCTCGGCTCACTGCCTCCGCCTCCCGGCTCAAGCGCTTCTACTGCCTCAGCCTCCTGAGTAGCTGGGACTACAGGCGTGTGCCACCACGTCCAGCTAATTTTTTGTATTTTTAGTAGAGACGGGGTTTCACCATGTTGGCCAGTCTGATCTTGAACTCCTGACCTCAGGTGATCCGCCTGCCTCAGTCTCCTAAAGTGCTGGGATTACAGGCATGAGCCACCATGCCCAGTCTTTATATTATTTTTTATTGATTTTTCTTTTGTATTTTCTTTTTTTTTTTTTTTTGAGACGGAGTCTCACTCTGTCGCCCGGGCTGGAGTGCAGTGGCCGGATCTCAGCTCACTGCAAGCTCTGCCTCCCGGGTTCAACGCCATTCTCCTGCCTCAGCCTCCGGAGTAGCTGGGACTACAGGCGCCTGCCACCTCGCCCGGCTAGTTTTTTTGTATTTTTTGGTAGAGACGGGGTTTCACCATGTTAGCCAGGATGGTCTTGATCTCCTGACCTCGTGATCCGCCCGTCTCGGCCTCCCAAAGTGCTGGGATTACAGGCTTGAGCCACCGCGCCCGGCTTCTTTTGTATTTTCAATCCGAGGTTGGTTGAACCCAAGGATGCAGAACCTGCGGATGCAGAGGACTGACTGTATAAGATTCTTCTGATAGCTTTGAAGAAGCAAGTTACCATGTTGTGAGAGGGCCATGAGGTCAGGACCTGCAGGCAGCTTCTAGTAGCTGAGCATGATCTCCCCAGCTGACATCCAGGGAGAAAGATAGTGGGTTTCTCATTCTACAACTTCCAGGAACTGAATTCTGTCAACAACCAGTCAGCTTGGAAAGAAAGAGGTCCCTGAGTCTCATGATATCACAACCCTGGTGAGGCCCTGAGCAGGAGGATCAGCTAGCCCATGCCTAGAATGCTGATCCAT